>NC_143054.1:60981666-62370833 GCF_052426305.1 Pelodiscus sinensis | reverse complement strand
ATAAGCCCTCTTACGCAAGAGCTCTTCCACAAGAAGGCAGTGTAGACAGGCAACATGATTTTCTTGCGCAAGAAAGCCCTATGGCTAAAATGCTAAAATCAGAGCTTTCTTGCGCAAGAGATCGTCCACACTGCCATGGATGCTCTTGCGCAAAAGCACATGGCAGTGTGGACGCTCTTTTGTGGAAGACCTTTTGCACAAGAACTCTTGTGCAAAACAGTTCTTGCCCAAGAAGCCTGCAGTGTAGATGTAGCCTTCTTGTTTAGTGAGCACAATCCCCACACATGCCTTTTTGTTTGGACTAATTCAGTATTTCTCTCCCTTTTGCACCTTTACTCATCAACATTTATTTTATCTTATTGTGATATTTCATGAACTTTCATTCATTTCTTATTGTTGAACTTACAATTAGGTTAATTGTCTAGCCCAGTTACTACAGCAGTGACTCCAAGTCATTTCAGTGAGAGTCACACGTGAATTTGAAAAGAGCTTGGCAATAAAACCTTTGGGTGCATCTAGACTAGCGGCTGCTTTTGGGCAAAAACTTGCCAACAGTCTACACTAGCCACTTGAATTTGCGCAAGAACACTGACTTTGTAATGTACAAAATCAGTGCTTCTTGCGCAAATACTTTCATGCTCCCGCTCGGGAAAAAGCCCTTTTGCGCAAGAATACTTGCTCAAGAAGGCCAGTGTAGACAGGGAAGAACTGTTTTGCGCAAAAAAGCCCCAATGGCTAAAATGGCAATCGGGGATTTCTTGCACAAAATCGTGTCTAGACTGGCCACGGATGCTTTTGTGCAAAAGCACTTTTTGCGCAAAAGCATCCGTGCCAATCTAGACGTGCTTTTGCGGAAATACTTTTAATGGAAAAACTTTTCCGTTAAATGTATTTCTGCAAAATCATGGCAGTCTAGATGCAGCCTTTGTGTATAAGCCTGTGCTACTAGGTTTTGGAATATGTTGCAGCCAGACTGCAAGTTTGATGTTTCTTGACTTTTTGGTCTTCTCATAATTCACTGTTTAAATTGTACATGCTCTAATACTGAATAGTACTACTGTATATACAGTACAATATAAACTATGTCTACGCAAATATTTTCAAGGAAAGCTTTTTATGTGTGGAGCTGCACGTGTGTGTGGTTACACTAGTATCCATGTAAGTGAATCATATTTTTAAATTGCTTCTGTGTGTACTACAAATAGCTAATTTCTTCATTCATATATATTTCAGACTACATGCTTTCAGTATAGTAGGACAAATTCACTTGTGGTTTAAGCAAATGAAGTTCAGGAGCTACTGTCACTTATAATAGAAATGAATTTGACTAGTACTGATTAATATAATAAGGGTGAAATAGACATGTTTTATGTGGGCTATATAGTATTGGATTATTGCAACTATTTATCACGGTATTGTCCAAGACCCATCACAAAGACAACAAATAGGGACATTGTAGAGTAGGCTCACCTCAGAACTAGCTGATCCAGAAACAGAGTGGGCCGAAGGACAAACTCCATTATATGGGGCCATCTTCTGATAGAAGCAGAACAGACTGATAAGTCTTGTCACAGGACTTGATCCTGCAAAATGATGAGCAGTGGCACCCACCCAATAATACCTTTATGACCATGTTTAACTCTAAGCACTTTACTGTATTAGAGCCAGAATGTTCAGCACCTTGCAAGACAGAGACTACATTGAGATCTCTCCAGGAGATAGCATTACTGTAGTTAGATATAAAGCAGGCTGTGCTGGTAGTGAACTGAGTCAATAGAAATGCTTATGTCTGAATATGGTTCCTGATCCAAAGGACTCAAGTTGATGGGAGCCTTTTCATTTACTTCACTGGGGTTTGGATCAAGACATGGTGACCATGAAAATTACTCATTTTTTTTGGTGATGAAGTTTTCATGAGATATTTAAACAAATATTTAGTCAGTGATGTGGAAGAGCTCGTGACCTATTATAAGTACCAATATTTTAGGCAGGTATAGATGAGAAGAAGACCTGGAATCTAAATTTAGCAGAAATATCTTGATCAAAATGGAACCTATGAAGCTGACTTTCATGGAGTCACAGGTCCGATACTCTGTCTGAAGCAAGCCAGGACTCTAATGAAGGGCATCATCTACTGCTTGTGTGCAGATAGCTGAATCAGCCTCACCTGCCCCAAGGGTCTCAGCAAATGTTATGTACCTTAATTTCCAGCATGTAAAATTGGAGTAATATGCAGGGAAACTGAGGTACGTACAATATTCATGCAAAACAGTAAAACTCACAGAGGCTCATATACAACATAACAAGTGGGAAAATCCTGCTTCATCATACTGACAGAGAAGAGCAACAAGGATTTAGTGGATTACTTAAACTAAGAGAAAGCTTGCAGGTGTTGTAGAGCATTCAACTCTGGTTAAGACATCAGTTAAGAGTGTCAATAATAGAACGTTTATATAAAATGAACAAATGAAAAAGGTAAAGATATGAAATTTACAGTTGCTGAATGGTATCCATCATGTGAGATACTAGATATGCTAGTTCATTTATAGTGTTATGAATATGTAAGCCATGCTTTATGTTATGGGTTACACAGAGTTCTTCAAAAATACATTATAGAAAGTCCCATGAAAAATAAAATTGGTCAATAAAACCTCTGTAGGAACCTGTAAATCATCAAGAAAAATACTTTCCAGATTTAAAAAGCATTGTAGATTCTTTCCAACTTTGGATAAATCAAATCATTTGACATTTTTAAAACTACACATTATATGTATGTGAGGAATGTACTCTTTGCTGAATGTGAGAAATACGGTTGAGACAAAGAAGTTTTGAATGAAGAAAAGCTCTACAATATTAGTTATTTTTCAACACACACTTTCATGTGTTTTGAATATGGTTATGCAGATGTGTACCCGGGCTAGTCTTCCATCCTTTCCCATTAATCCCCTTTACTGTACTTAACGGAATTAGAAATAAGCTCAGCAAGTGTGTACTTTCTGCAAATGTTGACTACAGGCAGTCCCCGACTTACGCGGATCCGACTTATGTCGGATCCGCACTTACGAACGGGGCTTTCTCGCCCCGGAGGTCGGGGCGAGAAAGCCCCGTTTGTAAGCTGTTCCGGTGCCCCTGGTCTGCTGGAGACCGTCTCCAGCAGACCAGGGGCACCGGGCGGGTTCCCGCGCTTCTGAGGCTTTGCTCTGGCAAAGCCTCAGAAGCGCGGCGAACCGCCGCTGCTGCCGCTTCAGTCTGGGTGCCTGTGGTCTGCTGGGGATCGTCCCCAGCAGACCACAGGCACCCAGACTGAAGCGGCAGCAGCGGCGGTTCCCCGCACCTCTGAGGCTTTGCTCTGGACGGTCCCCAGCAGACCACAGGCATCCGGTCTGAAGCCGCAGCCGGGGGGGTCCCGTGCCTCTGAGGCTTTGCCACAGCAAAGCCTCAGAGGCGCGGCACCCCGCTGCCGCTGCGGCTCTGCTCCCCGTGTCCCTGGTCTGCTGGGGGGGGGGGGGGGAGCACACTAGCTGTGCCCCCCCCCAGCAGACCAGGCTTTTGTTTTGGACTCTGGGGCAGAGCAGCTGGGGCGCTGCCGATTGGTGCTGCAGCGCCGCTCTGGGCACTACTGGACCAAACTGGCAGCACCCCAGCTGCTCTGCCCCAGGTCCTGATTCAGCCGCTGCTGGTCAGTTTCAGCAGCGGCTGAATCAGGATGCCTGGGGCAGAGCAGATGGGGTGCTGCTGGGTTGGTCCAGTAGCACCGAGGAGCGGCGCTACTGGAGCAACCCAGCAGCACCCCAGCTGCTCTGCCCCAGGCGTCCCCAAGTCAGCTTCTGCTGAAACTGACCAGCGCTGACTACAGGAAGCCCCAGACAGAGTTGCTCTGCCCCGGGCTTCCTGGAATCAACTGCTGATCAGTTTCAGCAGCAGCTGACTTGGGGACGCCTGGGGTTCTTAAGTTGATTCTGTATGTAAATCAGAACTGGCGGTCAGTTTCAGCAGTGTCTGAATCTGGACGCCATTTCCGACTTATATACAGATTCAACTTAAGAACAAACCTACAGTCCCTATCTTGTACGTAACCCGGGGACTGCCTGTATTAAATTTTAAATTGAACTCTTTACACATGTAACTTTACTCAGATTCATAAATGTTTGCAAGATTGGGACCTTAGAGTAAAATCTCCATTGTTCAGGGACTGTCTTTTTACAGTGCCTAATACAATGAGGCCTTGATTATTACCGTATATTCCGGCGTACAAGACGACCTCTGAAGTTAAAAAACATCCCCCAAAAATCGGGGGTCGTCTTGTACGCCGGATGCCCCGCCGCCGGAGCCCCTCCGCGGCTTTGAAAGCCTCGGGGGAAGCCGGCGGCGGGGCATCCAGGCGCGCATGGGCTGCCCCCCCGCCGGTTTCCCCCGAGGCTTTCAAAGCCGCGGAGGAGCTTCGGCGGGGGGGCAGCCCATGCGCGTCTGGGATGCCCCCCCCCGCCGGTTTCCCCCGAGGCTTTCAAAGCCGCGGAGGGGCTCCGGCGGGGGGGCAGCCCATGCGCGCCTGGGATGCCCCCCCGCCTGCTTCCCCCGAGGCTTTCAAAGCCGCGGAGGGGCTCCGGCGGGGGGCGGGGAGCCCAGGCGCTCCTGGCGGCTTTGCTCCCGGTGCCTCTGGTCTGCTGGGGACCATCTCCAGCAGACCAGGGACACCGGGAGCAAAGGAGGCGGAGGGGCGCTGGGGTATAAGATGAAACCCTATCTTTTAATTAAAAAGATAGGGGGTCGTCTTATACGCCCAGTCGCCCTATACGCCGGAAAATACGGTACTTGGGGTTTTCATGTGGTACCACAAGCAAAGAAAAAAAGGGTTTGTTGATTGTTTAATTGTAGTTCTGGCACTGACTTCCTACTATGGCCTTGATAAATCACTTAGCCAACATTCCTGTTAAGGCCTGAATACCTTCAATTCCAAGTCAAGGACATGCAGCATTTTGCAAGGCTGGGTCTTTACTTCTTTGCCTCAGTTTCCCTATTTGTAATATGAGGGTAATATAACATAGTAACATGTCTCAGAAAGGGTGTTGTGAAGATTAATTAGTTGAAGTTTGTGAAATGCTTTGAAGTTAAAAGTGTTGTGCAAGAGCTAAGTATTATTACATAAGCATTTATGAAATCTCTGCCATATCATTTATGGTGGCTATAAACAAACTTTATGGGACCCTGGGAAACTTGGCCATACCTATGATAAGTGAACATTTGGCTAACTAAAATCATGCTGGACCATCAATTTTCCCAGACCAGAGAGTACAGGCAGTCCCCGGGTTACGTACAAGATAGGGACTGTAGGTTTGTTCTTAAGTTGAATTTGTATGTAAGTCGGAACTGGTACATATTGTAGGGGAAACTCTAGCCAAACATTTCTCCAGAGCTCAGTTTTATTCTCCCACACCTCACTTCCCTCAGTCCTTTATTCTCAAGCTGAGGTGGCTGCTGAGAAAAGCTGCTCCCTGGTCTGCTGGGGGGGGGGCGCTAGCTTCGCGTCTCCCTAGTCTGCTGGGGGGAAGCAGCTAGTGCGGGGTTGCCTCACCCCGTTTGTAAGTAGGGATCCGATGTAAGTCGGATCCATGTAACCTGGGGACTGCCTGTACTGGACTAGAGAAGTTCAATCTAGTAAAGAACAGAATTACTGAACACATACATGAAGACAAAATGTTGGGGAAAGAGTCAACATGGCTTTTATAAAGGGAAATCATGCCCACTGGAATTCTTTGAGGGCATCAACAAAAGTGATCCAGTAGATACAGTGTACCTGGACTTTCAAAAGCCCTTGATAAGATCCCTCACCATAGGCTCTAAGCAAAGTAAGCAGTCCCGGGATAAGAGGAAAAGACTTCTCAGACCAGTAAATGGTTAAAAGACAGGAAACAAAAGCAAGAAATAAATGATCAGTTTTCGCAGTGGAGAATGTTATATAGTGGGGTACTCCAAAGATCTGTTTCGGGACTGTGCTGTTCACCATATTTAGAAATGATCTGGAAAAAAGGAGTCAACAGGTGGCAAAGTTTGCAGACAATATAAAATTACTCAAAATAGCTAAGGCAAAACTGGATGAATTGGCAACCAAAAGGCAGATGAAATTCAAAGATGATAAGGGTAAAGTAATGCATATTGGAAAACAGGGGACGTAGGGGTCATAGTCAGGGCTCGACAAATCAGTGAATCTACTCATCCCTGGCAAGTAGATTTCAGCCGGTTGCCCCGTTCACCGGTAGCACGCGCATGTGCAATGCGGGTCTGGCACATGCGCAGTGCGAGGCTGGCGAGTAGATTTCACTGCGGTTTGTCAACCCCGGGTCATAGTAAATCACAAGCCAAATATGAGTCAGCAGTTTGACACTATTGCAACAAAAGCAAACATGATTCTAGGATGCATTAACAGGAGTGTTGTGAACAAGATACGAGAAGTCATTCTGCTCTACTCTGTGCTGACTTGGCCTCACTTGGGGCTGTGTCTAGATTGGCATGATTTTCCAGAAATGCTTTTAACGGAAAAGTTTTCCGTTAAAAGCATTTTCGGAACAGAGCGTCTAGATTGGCACGGATGCTTTTCCACAAAAGCACTTTTTGCGGAAAAGCGTCCGTGCCAATCTAGATGCGCTTTTTCGCAATCGGGGCTTTTTTGCGCAAAACAAATCTGAGCTGTCTAAACTGGCCCTTTTGTGCAAAAGCTTTGCGCAAGGGACTTTTGCCTGAACGGGAGCAGAATAGTATGTCCGCAAGAAGCACTGATTTCTTATAGTAGGAAGTCAGTGCTTTTGCGGAAATTCAAGCGGCCAGCGTAGACAGCTGGCAAGTTTTTCTGGAGAAGTGACTGATTTTCCGGAAAAACTGGCCAGTCTAGACACAGCCTTGGAGCATTGTGTCCAATTCTGGGCACCGCATTTCAAGAAAGATATGGAGAAATTGGAGTGGGCCCAGAGAAGAGCAGCAAAAAATGATTAAAGGTCTAGAAAACATAACCTATGAGGGAAGACTGAAAGCACTGTTTGTTTAGATTGGAAAAGAGAAGACTGAGAGGGGGGACATATAGCAGTTTTCAAGTAGTTAAGGGGGTGTTATAAAGAGGAGGGAGAAAAATTGTTCTCCTTGACCTCTGATGATAGAAGAAGATAATTAAGAGCAGGTTAGATAGACATCTGTCAGGGATGATCTAGATCAGGGTGGGCAAGAGGCTGCCAGCAGGCTGGATCTGGCCCTCCAAGCCACTGGATCCAACCTATGGCCGCTTTGCCAGAACCCTTAGGAAGAGAACAGCTCACACTTTAAAAAGCCAGTAGTTCTCCATTCTGGATGGCTAGGGAGGGAGACTTCTCATGCTGGTCCCTCTCCCCACCCCCAGCAAAATCTCTTAGCTCCCAGTGGCCAATCTCTCAGTTTCTGGCCAAAAGGAGTGGAGAATTTTTGCTAGGAGCAGGGGAAGTGTAGGAAGCTTTCTCCCTCCCTCCTTTTCCCATTCCCCCTTTCTCTTCCTCTCATAGCTGGAGCAAAGCCACATGGAGCAGTGAGCAGCCTGCAGCAGACAGTCTGCCTCAGGTTTCTGCTGGCAAGCACCTCCCAGACAGAGCCTGCCTCTGGCATCCCAGCCTCTCCCTTCCCTAATCCTCTGCCCCCACTCTACACACCCAAACCCTCTGCCTCCTTGTGCACCAATACCCCTCCCCCAGGCCCTGGCATCAGTCTCCTGCCCCAGATCACAATCCCCTCCTAATTTAGGTCACATCGCAAGTGACCAAGATGAGTCAGCATAGGGTTGGGTTTTTTGTTTTTGTTTTTTTTGATAAGGTGAGGCTCCAGAAACCTGCTTGGACAGTCTCAGGATTTCATAGTGGTGCTTGGTTCAATAACTTTTGGTATAAACTCAATGAAATTTTACTGAAATCATGTCAATACAAGATTTTTCTATCATTGAAAAAAGTATGGAAATTAAATTGTAATTCCATTAAAAATACTTCAAAGGTGTCACCGAAGAGTTTATGTCCTTTTTTGCTTTTTATCGAGTACAAGAAAGGCCTAAAATTGTCTTTTTTTCTTAAAAAAAAATCTCAATATACAAAATTTCAGATGTTCATCTTGAAGAGCTTAGAAAATTCTGAGAATTAGCAGGTATATGATATCAATGAGCAATATTATTTAAGAGTCAGCAAAGTTTTTTAAACAGCCTCTTAACTATGTAACTGTGGGGAGAAAGCTCCCTTTTGTGAACACTTAATCTTCCCACCCTTTCAGTAAAGAACTGAGAAAGTTCTCAATACATATTTCTAAGCATCACCACAAATGAGTCAAGAAATTTAGGGAAAACCAGACAACTTTCTGGTAGTTTATGTAGTTTCATATTTGGGGTTTGGACTCGGTTTTTAAATACTTTTTTTTTCTGGACTTGTGTATAAATCATGAGTCAAAAAGAACACAAGGCTACTGATCACATTTAAAGATGTGGCACTTTTTAGGGAAAAAATATGATTTAAGTGTGTTGGACTGGCACAATCAATTCATCTTCAGTACATATAGGTAAAGAGCCAGTAAATCCTCAGTCCCTAAGGGCTCTTCTACACACAAAAATATACACTGTACTACTATATTTAAAAGCAATACAATCTTCTTAGTGGAGGTACAGTTATAACTGTATACCTTGTACTGTAAATTGAGAGGAGTTATCTATGTTGATAAGGCATCTTTATACTACTGTAATATAACTCCAGTCACACTAGACTTTGTACTGATTTAATTATTTTAGTAAGAAAATAACCCCCTGCTCAAAAGACACTTGAACCTCTTTAATCTGGCAACTCTGAAAAACAGGGTATTCCACAATAAGGCTGTGTCTAGACTGGCCAGTTTTTCCGGAAAAATCAGCTGCTTTTCTGGAAAAACTTGCCAGCTGTCTACATTGGCCGCTTGAATTTCCGCAAAAGCACTGACTTCCTACTGTAAGAAATCAGTGCTTCTTGCAGAAATACTATGCTGCTCCCGTTCGGGCAAGAGTCCCTTTTGCGCAAAAGTTTTGCGCAAAAGAGCCAGTGTAGACAGCTCAGATTTGTTTTGAGCAAAAAAGCCCCGATCGCGAAAATGGCGATCAGGCCTTTTTTGCGGAAAAGCACGTCTAGATTGGCATGGATGCTTTTCTGCAAAAAGTGCTTTTGTGGAAAAGCGTCCGTGCCAATCTAGACGCTCTTTTCCGAAAATGCTTTTAACGGAAAACTTTTCCGTTAAAAGCATTTCTGGAAAATCATGCCAATCTAAACGCAGCCTAAAGGTTTTGCCAGGCCAAAGAGGCTGCTGAGAGGGTATGAGCTTGAGGTAGTAAGGATGGTATACTTACAGCTGCCTTGCTCTGGGGGGGACACGTAGATCCGTGCTCCTTGCCACTTGCAGGTACCACCCCCACTGCTATGGGGCCAGTGAAGCAGTTCTGCAGCTGCCTTCTCTATACCACAGGTGTTCCCAGATTAGGGACACCTGGAGTAGAGGTGCTTGTATCAATAAAACTATACTACCAGCATTTGTAGATAAGAATCTTGGTCCTTATCAACTCTACTGCACTATTCAGTCACCTGTTACAGTGGCCCATCAGCAAGAAGTTTGTCTCATTGTCATTATATACGATGATGGTCAGATTTTAATAATATAGGCCCCACTCCTGCAATTCAATTAGTGCAGGCAAAGGCCTATACCCATGAAGAGCTCGATGGAGGGCCTACCTGGATTTGACTTCAGGATATGGCCATATTGTCTGAGCATAAGATCCGCTCATTAAAAACACTGAACAAATGGTGGTTTTTATTATATGCTGATTCAAGGGACACAAATAGCACAACATAAGACACTTCATGAAACTTTGACTATTGATTTTCAATTGGCATGCAAGAGAGATAAATTTGGATAGGCCATCAGAAAAAAAAAAGGAGTTGATAGAATTGAATTATGTAACCAAATACAAATGCCAAATAATTATGTTAAAATAATTGACTAACTTCTGTTTGAAAAGCGAGATCAAGCCTGGGATGAAAAATAAAAAATGAAAGCATTTGATTTACCTACAAATGACACACTTTCATAATGTGACATGAAAATGTCAGTACTTTGATATAATACATACCAGCGAACAAAGCTTAGATTTACAGCTTCAAAGATTAGATTTACACGTTCAAGCCTCCCAAATAATATTTCAGAAGTAGGCCAGAGTATCTAAAGAATGACAGCTGGCACACTAAGATCTTGTAGGATGGTAGGAGGGCACACCTCCCTGTAGCTTGCCTTTTCCCTTGTTCCTCTAGTCTCCACGTTCCCCAAACCCTAGCACATCTCCACATCCCACCTCTTCAGCACGTACCTCTCATTCCCCCTCCCCTAATTCCTCCACCCGCCCTCTCCCGTGGCCAGGCCCTCCCGAGGGTCCAGCCCCCTCTCCCCAACACGTGACCCAAACACCCCCCTCCTTCCTCTCGCCCCCTGCACCCAAGCCCCCTTAGAACTAGCACCCGCCAGGGAGGGAAGGTCCCCAGCGGCCTGCCTCCCGTCGGCGCAGTCGCGCGGCTCAAGGCTCCGGGCGCTCGCGGCCCCGCCCCCGCCGCTCCAGTCTCCCAGCGGCTCCTCCTGACTCAGCGGCGCTCGTGCCCCGCTGACCCCGGCGTGTCAAGGCGCTTCCTCCTCCCCGCCCCCGCGGCACCATCCCGGCGGACACTCGCTTCGGCTGCCGCAGCACCCGAGCTCGCCATGAAGAGGGGCTACGAAGTGACCCGCAACCCGCACCTCAACAAGGTAACGGGGCGGGGGAGGGAGGATTAAGCCGGGGGGCGTTTCTCCATCGGCGCCTCCCCGGCTCTTCAGTCCGCGGCCCGCGGGCGAAGCTCCCGCCCTGGCCCCCCGGCACCTGTCACCCCAGAGCCACCGGGGAGCGGGCTCCGCGCTGCCGCAGGGTCTGGAACCGGCGGGGCGGCGCTTGGCTTGTCTCGTCTCAGCCCTTGGCAGCAGCGTGTGATACTTCCACGTTCCTACAGATCAGCTGGAGCGTCTCCCCTGCCTCAGAGAACGCCACTGCCGGCCAAATATAGGCTGCGCGGCGCCTCCTCTCCCGGTATGAACCTGTGCGAGTCACCCCCCCCAGTGCCTCAGTTTGCCCATTCAGCACATATGAACCTTTTGCTATGTTCTATTATTACCGTCAAGCAGAACAGGCACATTTTTGGCGGACAGGGTGGGAAGCAGTTGCTGAAAAAGGTAGATGTAGAAAGTTGAAATACTGTTGTACTGCCATACACATTCTCTATTCCAACATATTTATTTTCTTGGCACCTCGGCTCTGCTCCTATTCTTGATTCAGGAGATGTCAGTGAGGGAGTAAGCACTCCTGCCACCTATCTCAGTTGCATAATGTTCCCTTTGATGATCCATAGCAAATGCCCAAATATGTTTTGACGTGTTTGGTAACTAACAAGGAAAAAGATATTTAACTTTCATTTGAGTATGTTGTTTCTCATTGTTGGGTTCCCTGTTGTGAATGTATTTGTTCTATACATGCTTACTAGTTGCACAATTCAAAACAAAAGTACTCAATTGGCATAACAAGCAGTACAGTTGTTGCCAAAACACAGAAAGGGATCAGAAGTCAGAGTTGCTGTCTGAGGTAGATGTGATAAATTAAGCTTCTTGAATCAAGTCTAGATTAGGGTTTCAAAATACTAAATGTGGTTTTATCCTTTTGTCCAGTTGTGAGTATTGTTTATTTCCATTTTGCAATTACTTTTAATGTAGGGTTGCATTAAAGTGCATAAAGTTATTTAGTCATATGGCAAAATGGGAATAGATTGATATAAACTATTTTCCCCTCGTTTTCATTGTATACATTGACACATTAGTAAAAAGCCATGCTAGCTGGATGAACACTAAAAAGGAGTATTCATCTATCTTGGATACATAGATTTCACATATTTCCAGTTGTGAGTCTACCTCTACAGAGGATTCAGTGGGGTATTTTGGGATCAGCTGAAATGAAAGGTGATTAAACAAACAAATAAATCCAAGAGTGATGGTAAAGGATTTCAAAGTTTTCCCCAAATGAAATAAAATAATAGCATTCATTAATAACCAAGAAAGACAAACCCTTTGCTTTACAAATGCTGTAATTTGTATGAAATCTAAAAAACCTCTGGTAGAAGCCACTTTTAAGTAAAATATCACTACACCTTTTTTATTCCCCAACTTCACCCAATCCTGAATGAAGAACCGCTTTTTAGCTTTTCATTGCTGGGCAGGAAGATTTTTGTTGAGTTTCCTGGCTGCAACTCCTTACTGCATATGAAGATTTGTGTTACATGTGTGCAATAATATTTTCAAATTAGTAGTAAAATGTTATGAGACACTGGCAGCATCAACCCAATTAATACAAACTTTAATTGAGCTGCCTCTGTCCAATTGAAATCTGCTGTCTCTATGTTAGTGAGATAGTATCTCTTAGATCCCATTCATGGGTCTGGACAAGAACACCATAACCTGCTTCCTGAGTACTGGGGCAGGCAAAACTGAAAAAAGACACTCCGGTGGGATAGGAATCTACAATCTATGTGAATATTATAGGTGATTATTAGTGGTATAGTGTTCAACTTCTAAAAAAAAAAATCCACCCTCAGTTGTAATGGTTCTAAAGTACAAAGGAACATATGCATGAACTTTTTATGCAAATCTCTGTGAGGTCTGAAATTAACTAGTGTCAGCACTTTCACTAAGATATCATATCAGTTATTTATGGTGTATTGATCACTGTGTTTAGTCATGATTGATATCAGCAAGCAATAAATCTTTGATTTAAATAATTGATTTTAATCTTGTTTTGCATTTGTACTTTTCTGTTATTTTCCCAAAATGTATTGACATGAATTGGTTGTTAACCATTAAAACATGTTTATTAGCAACTAAATATATCTTTTATTGTAATTTTATACTTCTTTTTGTGACTCTGAAGAATACAATATACTCATTTATGTAAACTGTTTTATAGCTTGCCTCCTATTCATCTAGATTCTTACTTTTTTAGATTTTGTTAAAAAGTCATAACTTTCTTGCTAGATGAATTTTTTCTTACGATTTGTGTCAAGCTGCATTTGGATAGAAATTGGACTTAAAACAGACAAAGCATTTTAAAAATGTTCTTTATTTAAGTTAAATAAAACTAATAAGGAAATTTATCAAAACACATTTTTCTTTAATAATCAGTTTAAAAATGGAATTATTATTTGTAGTTAGTTATTGGAGAGATTGTTTCTGGTCACCATGGCCCAGATCCGGAAAGAGAACTTAAGTATCTAAACCCGTTTTAGGTGTCTATGTTTCAGATTTAAGCTATGTCTACACTTGCAATTGATCAACAAAACTTTTGTCATTCACCAGTCCTTAACACACAGACACACACATCCTGACTGACATAAGTATTGCCATAAGAAGTGCTAGTGTGAATCCTATTTTGTTGGCAGGAGTGCTCTGCTGCTGACAAAGTGAAAGCCAATCATCAGGAATAGAAGTATTTTGTTGGCAAAAGTGCGGACAGGCAGTGTCACACACACTGACTTTTAGCTACAGGACTATGTTGACACAGCTTTGTTGCAAAAAGATGCAGAGTATAGACATACTCTTAAGCACAGGTCTGATCCGCATATGGCCTAGTTGGCTGTCACCTAATCCTGTAGGCCAGTGCTCTCCAACCTTTTTAGCCACAAGTTCACTTTTTCAATTTAAGTGCAATGTAAGATCTACCCTTGCCCTTCCTTCCTGCCCCTTCATTGAGAAACTGCCTCTGCTCCGTCCCTTCTTCAGGCTTAGCTCCAGGCTTAGCCCAAGCTGGGAGATTGGGGGCTGTCAGGGTGCAAACTCTAGGAGGGAGTTTGGGTGCAGGGGGGATTCATGCTTGGGGCAGGAGGTTGGGTGTAGGAGGAGGTTCAGGGCTGGAACGGGTTCAGGATGCAGTCTCTGGTTGGGCACGGTTTAACTGAGATGGCTTCTGGGTGGTAGGGCAGTGGAGTTAAGGCAGGCTTACTCCTGCCCTGACCCTGCACCTCTCCTGAAAGCAGCTGGCATGTACAACAGTGGCTCCATGGCACTGAGTCCACAGCTTCTACTGGTCACAGTTCCCCATCACGGAGCTGCAGGAGTGGTGTCTGCAGGCAAGGACAGCATGTGGAGACCCCATGCTCTGCCCTTCTCAGGGGCTGAAGGCACATGCTTGTCACTACCAGGAGCAGCAATTACCATAGGGATAATCTCTGCAGCCGTGACAGGTCAGGCATTTTAGAACTCACTCCTCAAAGAATTAAATTTAAGCATAAGAGAGAAATGAAAATTGTGAAATGCACAGACCAGTCAAAAGCCTAAGATAAAACTCTTTGCAAGCAATAAAAGACGTAACAGGAACTCACGTATGTGTTGGGTTGAGAGATGAAAGTGAAGGGCAGTGTGTGTGAGAATGACAGAGAAACACACACTGTGTGAGAGTGACAGAGATTTGCATTGCCAAGCTCCCTCCACCTTCTTTCAGTGTAGAGATAAGGTACAGAAGTGGGAGGGAGGAGGAACATTCTCACATCAGAGATCTCCCTTTTCTCCCTCCTACACTCTGCACAGCAAGCAAGAGACTTCCATAGGGACAGCTCCAAGGCAGAGGGCAGGAACAGCATGACAGTGGGTGGAGGGACGACTGAAGTGTCAGCGCTTGATAGTTTCCTGGCCAAACCAGTCAGGATCACCTGTCAGAGGCTTCAAGATCTACCAGTAGATCCAGATCTGCTGGTTGGTGACCACTGCTGTAGGCATTTAAACTCAGTGTCTAAATTTCCTCAGTAAAAGTTCCCTGTGCCTGTGTTTCTATGTCTGTGCATATGCCCTTCAGTCTTGCACTAGGCATTCAGACTCCTATTTGATTCCTAAGTTCTGGTGCGGTCCACAAACGAGGGATAAATAGGCAGAACAGTGTGTGTCTTGCTTGAGAGACCCAGTCTGGTGACTGTGCTGAGAGCATGCCTAACTCCACACAAAACAGGTGGGAGAAAGGGAAAGGAAGAAGAAGAGGACTCCCTTATCAGTCATAGCCCAGTGGTTAGGGATTTCATCCAAGCTTGAGACAACTTTTGAATTTTTGAATTTCACTTTGAGGAAAAGGGATTTTGAGCAGAAATTCCTCATCTACTGAGTAACCTATGCTGTAAGCTATGGTAATATTCTGGTGTAGACTCACTCAACCACTAAACTTGGCAGATGGATATCTTCTCAATAATGTGAAGATCTTGGATGTATACCTCTTCCCCCCTCCCCCCCACCTATGATATATATGGTCAAGAAAATAAAAAGACAAAGATGAGAAAGTATTCAAAATCTTCATACTGTTCATAAAACTTCAAATATTCTTGAGTTTGACAGCTAGTGAGTAAGCACAATTTTAGAATTCCACTTCACAAGAAAACAAAACAATAAATCTGTTCATCAGATCCAAACAGGCTGGATGTAGCTGCTGGGAGATCAAAAGATGATTCTCGAAACTTGGACATCCGTTGAGTTAATCAATAAGAAGAGATTCTTTGAGTGTCAAAGATTTAAGTTAATTTGAAAAAATGTTTTATTAATACTTGAAAAATAAGACAAGTCTTTGATTAAAGTACAAAGATTTTTCCACTCAGAATAATGATGGGGCTGTAGATCAAATTCTCTAAATACTCACCTTTTAAATGTTTACTGACGGTGTCTTCATTCCAGCCAAACCCAAGTATTGTGCTACCTTTGTTTGCTCTAAACCTCAGGTGTTGGGAAGAAAATTTGTACAGTCTATGTATTATATTATTCATCTTTTAGATATAGATCTAGGCAGTGAGTAGGAGTTAGAGATGTCGAGCTTGAATTAACACTTTACCCTCTGCATTAGATTTCTGTAGTGGACAAGTTTAATGTGCTTGCAGTAGCTTGTATTACTGAGCGACGTCCTGCAGCATTCACTATTAGGGGTACATCTACACAGCAACATTATTTTGAAATAACTACTGTTGTTTTGAAATAACAGTCTGTGTCTACACAGCAGGCAGTTGTTTTGAAATAATGTCGAAATACTGTCAAGCTGGAGGACTACTTAATCCAACTCCTGTAACCCTCATTGTACAAGGAGTAAGGGAAGTTAGAGGAAGAGTGCTCTAATTTGAAAGAAGGCGGCTACGTCTACACTGGCCCCTTTTCCGGAAGGGGCATGTAAATTTCACGAGTCGTCGTAGGGAAATCCGCGGGAGATTTAAATATCCCCTGCGGCATTTAAATAAAAATGTCCGCCGCTTTTTTCCGGCTTTTAAAAAAGCCGGAAAAGAGCGTCTAGACTGGCCCCGATCCTCCGGAAAAGTGCCCTTTTCCGGAGGCTCTTATTCTTACTTCAAAGAATAAGAATAAGAGCCTCTGGAAAAGGGCACTTTTTCCGGAGGATCGGGGCCAGTCTAGACGCTCTTTTCCGGCTTTTTTAAAAGCCGGAAACAAGCGGCAGACATTTTTATTTAAATGCCGCGGGGGATATTTAAATCGCCCGCGGATTTCCCTACGACGACTCGTGAAATTTACATGCCCCTTCCGGAAAAGGGGCCAGTGTAGACGTAGCCGGGCTGTGTAGATTTTCCCTATTTCGAAATAAGCTACTCAATTGATGTAGTTCAATTTGTGTTGCTTATTTCAAGTTAAGCCCTGCTGTATAGATGCACCCTAAGAAGAGTTTCTCAATGGCTGATGGCTTCATGCCCAGGTGCATTGCATTGTTTTGCCCAGATGGGAGTGAACAAAGGTGTATGTAATTGAGGCTGGGTCATTGACTGCCACTAATAGGACAGGTCCTAGCCTCCAGACATGGTGGAAAGCTTCTATGGATGCTTCCAGATGCTCTTACATGAGAATTCTTCATCAGTGAAGAATCCAGAAGCATTCCAAAGCTAGAACCTGAATTGAATGATTGTCGGTATATACACAGGCATTGACTTCCCCTCTAGCTGGTGTGTGTGTGTGTGTGTGTGTGTGTGCTCGACCCCCCCCCCCACTTGCCTCAGACACTGCCTCTGCTTCACCACTTCCCCAAGGCACTGCCCCCAACCTATACTTCTCGCCCCTGCTCTGTCCCCATAACACCCCTTCCTCCAAGCCCCATCCCTGCTCTGTCCCCTCCATTCTGCCCTTTCTCCCAAGTCACTTTCCCCACCTACTTCTGCCTCCTTCCCCAAATGTGCCCTATCCCCACTCAGCCTCCCCTCCCCCGAGCTTACTGAATGCCACAGATCAGCTGTTTGCAGAGCTCCAGAAATGCTGGGAGGGCAGGGGGGAGTAGGTCAGCGAGGCCACTAGCAGTTGAAAAGGAGAGGGAGAGTCAAAAGGACAGGAACTTGGCTGCTGGTGGAGAGCACCCATGGAGTTGGTGCTCATGGGTATGTGGTGTCTATCAAAGGAGACTGTACTGTGGCTGAAAACTCAAGTGTTTTTCTCTCTCCATCCCTTAATAATCATCCAATGATTTTGTCTAATCACTGGGATATTTTATTAGTAGTGCTGTGACTGTATGTGATGAAGGAGAAGTGGAACTGTACAGTGCTGACATAAAAGTCCCTGTCCTCATACCAGTTCACCTAATAGTTACATGTGATGTTGAATAGAAGCTGAAGAGACAGGTTCTCTTTGTGGAACTCTACAAATGATATGTCCAGTAATGGAAGTGAATAAGAATGGCCATACTGGGTCAGACCAAAGGTCCATCTAGTCCAGTATCCTGTCTGCCGACAGTGGCCAATGCCAGTTGCCCCAGAAGGAGTGAACAGAACAGGTAATCATCACATGATCCCTCTCCTGTCATTCATTTCCAGACAGAGGCTAAGGACACCATTCCTACCCATCCTGGCTAAAAGGGTGTGTTCCTGCAGGGTAGGCTTAACCATTTTAGTGCAAAAGCTTCAGAGGGGTAGCCGAGTTAGTCTGTAACTGGAAAAACTTAAAAAACAACCAATAGTCTAGCAGCACAGACTATTGGTTGTTTTTTAAGTTTTTCCAGTTCCAGACTAACTTGGCTACCCCTCTGAAGCTTTTGAACATGCAAGGCACTGCATTCAGCTGTATGGAGTGGAAATCCATCAACTACACAAAGAAACTTACACATATCCAAAGAAACTTACACATATCCAAAGAGAGAGCCTCTTCCTATCCAAGTGCAAACAGATGAACATCATCCCTAAGGGACTGAGGGTGAAAACCCTATTACAACAGTGTTTCTTAAACTTTTTAAGACCGAGGAACACCAAACAATTTTTTTTGTTATGAAGAACACCAAGGAATTTTTGTTGAGCAAAAAGAAAAACAAGTGTGTGTATGGGGAGGAGGGGGAGGGAGGGACGGAGGCGGAAGGGTTGGGGGGAAAGTTATTGAGGAATAAAAAAGGTCGCTTGTCCCTTTACAGGTGGCCATTTTGAATTCTATTGTTCTCCGCGGCACACCTCCGACTGCATTGTGGCACACCGGTGTGCTGCGGAACACAGATTAAGAAACACTGCACTACAATCTACATATCCGGTAGACTACAGCCAGAGATTATGCCACACTTTCGCAAAGAAACTCAGGAACCACCTTGTCAGCATACTATACAACAAATTGTTAGTCATTAAGGTGCTGCTAGACTATTCATTGTGTTTTAAGTTTTTCCATTTTAGTGCAGTTCCTTGAATCTATGCCACTTTTCAGGAGGCTGTATCTCATGGCCAGCTGTGTGATATACTACAGTGATGCCTTGAAGGATAAGAATGGATGCCTGTCCACCATCCATTGACAGCAGGATATCATCCATCAGTGCTGCAAAAGTGCTTTCTGTCCTTTGTCCTAGCCTGGTTCGAAATTGTGCCAGGTTGAAAATATTAGTTTAAACTTGGTGTGCTTATAGTTTGCCATTGTCTCTAATGTTCCCTGAAGTTTGACATTGATTGTTAGCTAGAACTGATGTGTCTAGTGTGAGTTTCGTCTGTGTTGGTCTGTCTGTCGTAAGTTTGTAGACGGAATGGAAGATTCTTTGGTTATTTTAGTCATTAGTGGCACCACTTGCTCACTCCCGCTGTAGTTGTACATATCACCTATTATTCCGCATTTTTAAACATAATGTCAGTGAAATTTCTTGAAGAAGCTGGAATCCAGCTATACCTAGATCTTCGGTTCAATTGGCCGCAGGTTAGTAGAGTCTGAAAATCAAATTGCCTTTATTTAGATGCTTAAGTCCAGATTTAGGAGCACTCTAGGCACCTGGGTTTGAAAATTTTGATCACTGTAGAAATATAGTAGGCACAGTTAAATAAAGAAAGTACTGTAATTTGAAACAGTACCAATGAAGGTCACCATATGGGTTGTCTGAAATATGTAACTAACTTTTAAAATTCAGTGGAAGTTTAATACTGTATGTGCTCCAAGTAAAATATGTACTTTGCTTCATTGAGATGTGAAGATAAGTTCTGTGTAAAAAGCTTGTCCCTTTCACCAATAGAAATTGGTCCAATGACATATACTATCTAACTACACTGTTTGGTATTCCATAATGCTGTCTAAAATGCTATTCCTACAGTAAAATGTTCACCTCAATTCAGGGTTCTAATTTTACCCACTGTGGTATTGTTTGCACAGTAAAACTAGAAAGATATGTTACAATCTACATGCTATATTTGTATCTTCAAATGCAGGAAGCTGCATCCTAGCAGCTTTTTCCTTTAATGTGGATATCTAATAAATATGACATTCTTGGAAGTGGCAACATGCTTAAGCAGCATATTTTTCAAGTGTAGTAAACAGCAGTATCTTGTATAGAATGACAGATTTATTGCAGATGACTCTCTTCCCCTAGTAGCCAAAAACTGTATATTTTCATAACAGGAATTGAGTATCTGTTGGTACTCTATATAGTTGTTTTTGTCAAGTATTAATATGTATAATGCCTGATCAGAGTTTGAGGAACAGAAAGAAGCACTGGCTTTTGAGGACACAGATTTTGACTTTGTTCTGAATGCTACTACCCCGGGAACTGAACTTGGGACTGTATTTGAGCAGAACTCTCACAATGCAATTATGGAAAACTGGGAGGGCATGTACCTTTCAGAAATGAATTTTGGACTGGAATAATATATCTGAGTTTGGGATTCCTCTGTTAAAATTTAAAATGAAAAAAGTGTATTAAAAATTTGTTGGAAAGAGTCCTCTGTCAAAATTATGAAATGTATTCCATAAAGAGTATTTATTTCCTTCTCTGATGTGAGGAGGAAAGAGAGTCTTCAGGCTGCATGTAATAATGCCTCATGCAATGCTAGATGTCCAAGGGAAAGGATGTTAAAAATACAGAATATCATAGGCATTATTCAGGATTTTGATTTTGGTATTTCTACTAGGGATATGAAAGCTTAATTGGTTAACTACTAAGCATCTCCCTAAATGGAGATGCTTACTTGTTCTGGTTAACTGGTAACCCTCCACTCCCTCATGCCCAAACCCCAGCATCTCACCCTTTCACTAATCCCCCCACCCCCACCAGACACCCTGCTCCTAGCCCTCCCCTCTCCCCTGGCCAGACAGCCTGCCCCCAGCCTGCTCCTACCTCCCACCCAGACCTTGCACCTTCACCCCTTCCCATCCCTATCCCATTCCCTGGCAGGACTGTCCTGCACATTCAACCCCTAATTTTTGGCCCCTCCCCAGAGCCTGGGGGGGGGGGGCAGAAAATTCACTAACCCTGGAAACCCAGAAGAGTAAATCTGGCCTGAGGCCTTGAGCCTCAGTCCTCCCTGTCGCTCACCCCACTAGAGGGGAGCACCAGGGGAATGAGGTGTTTCAGTTGGGGCCACATCAATGAGGACTGTGGTTTTTTTGGAGGTTTTGGGGTTTTTTTTGCTTCTCACTTCTGTGCTCCCTGACTGATTTTTTTTCTGTGGGTCAGTGGGTCCCGACCCAAAAAAGGTTCCCCACTTCTGCCATGAATAAAGACAATGTTGAAACCTTTTATGTGGGACATATTTTACTGTATTTAAAAATGAAGCTTGGCCAGCAAGCCTCCATTTGGCCACAGCATCATAACACTCCTGTACCTCCTGCCTACACCAACTCTGAGCCCGTCATACACCTGAACCACGTGCCCTGAGCCCCTCATACTCCTACATCCGCAGTCCCCTGCCATAACATTCCTGCCCTCCCCACACATCCCAACTTCGTGCCCTGAGTCCATCATACACCCAAATCTCCTGCCCCTCGTATACCCCCTACCTAGACTTGTGCATCCCCAGCCTCCTTCTATAAGATTGACAGAAGACAGCCTGAATGCGCGCATGAAGCTGGATTTGACCAGTTATGATACAAACTTCAAAGAAATGTGTGAAAAGATGTAGCAGCAGCAGAAGTTCCATTATATAAAGTCTGTGAGTACAGTGTTTCATTTATGCTATTATTAATCATGTCAGTTGTCTATAATATTAAGTTGTATATTTAAAGTCATGCAAATGTGCATTCTTATACGGCTCTTTGTTGACCACTTGTTCTGAATTTTGGTGTAGTTTGGTTCTTTGGTTTGAAAAGGTTGCTGGCTCTTGGTCTAGATTATCACGAACCTATTTCTGGAAGGAAAGACAAAGTCCACTCATATTTTGTTTTCTGAAGTGGTAGACTGATTTTCAGTGGGAGCAGTTCTGAGTCAGATATAAGTCTTTGCCTGTACGATTTGGAATAATTTACAGCACCAGCTTTGTTATTCAGCATGCATGGGAAATGGGAGTTGCTGGTTAATCGAATGTGCTGGATTAACATAGTTTATTGCTCTGTCCCCACCTCCTAGCTGGGATGTAAATCCCATTTAAATGGTTAACTGGTTAAATGTGATGTTTAACCTGTTAGCTGATTAAGGGGGGGGGCAGCCTGGAGGGACAGGAGAGGCCACCCCACTTGCTGCAGCGAGGCCTCAGGCCCAGCCAGAGCAGCCTCTGCCTGCAATGTGCCTGGGCCCACTGTGGACTTGCCAGTTACCCAAGCTTTCCGGATATTCAAATGCCAGATAACAAAGCTTTTCCTGTAATTGTATCGTACTTGCTCATGTTAACATTAATAAATTGTAGAAATGAATGTGACACTTTTCATTCTGTATTTTTGGTTTAGAGCATTTTTAGTTTCACATCCTCTACTTACAATGTACATTGTTTCCATTGTAAACCTCTTTCATTTTAGTTTAAATAATGTAATATCTAGTGTCTTTCTTCCCCCCTCCCACCCCCATCTTTCTCTGTGTGTACATATAAACATATATAATAGATTTGTCTGTAAAATAAGTACTCCTTGTTTAGCTAGGTTACCAAATTTCTAATTCTAGAAAATCAAACACCCTTGCTCTGTCCCTGTCCCTTCCTGAGGCACTGATCTCTGCTCACTCCATCCTCCCCTCCCTCTGGTGTGAGCAGCCACACCACAGCCCTGGCTCTGCCTCCAACACAGGGGCAGCCACCATGCTGCCCCACCCAGGGATCAGCTGCACCTTGTCCCCAGCTCCAGCACAGGAGGCAGCTGCACCGTGGCCTTGCCCTGGGAGAAACTGCTCCGCAGCCCCAGCCCTAGTTCCAGCACATGGGGTAGCCACCAAATGGCCCATCCTAAAGCAGCTGGGCAGCTACCACATGGCCCTGGCTACAGCTCCGACCCTGGCCACAGCTCCAGCCCTGGAGAGAACCACACCGCATCCCCATCTCCAGCTTCGGTTCCCGGGTGGCATCTGCACCACAGCCTCAGCCCCAGGAGCAGCTGGGAAACCACCAAGCGGCCCTGCTTTGGATGCAGATGGGCAGCCGCACTGTGGCCTTAGCCCTGGGAGCAGCTAGGCAGCTGGCTCCGGCTCTGCTCTGGGAACAGCTGGACAATTGCTCCATGGCCCAAGTCTTCCTGGCTGGCCGGAGCACTGGTTGGTCAGGCAGTCAGAGACTCAACCTTCCTCAGCCAGCCAGAGCATGGTGGGTAGGGCCACCCTGGTCTTTTAGGGAATTATTTGCCACCCATAGAAGAGTCCTGTGATATCTTTTATATTATTTCCCCATGAAAATATTGATACACCATACTCAAGTCACCGTTCAGTCTTCTTTTTGATAAACTAAATAGGGATGTAAGCGACTAGTTGAGTCAACGACTCGACTACTCATTTCTACCCCCCCCCGGCTGTCTCTGTATTGGAGGCAACTGGGGGGTGTGACGGATTTACGGGTGCGAGCACCTCGCGCCCCCTCTTTTTGGCTTAGCGTAGAGCCGGGGGCGGGTCCACCGCCTTCTTTATTCTCCTTGTCCCCCAGCCCCTGGGCTTGTTGGCGGGGTCGACTGGGGAGGGGGTGCGATCACCTCTCGACCAGGGGTGGCCGAGAGGGTTCGGCGAACCCCGAGTTCAGGCCCCCTCCTCCGGCCGGAGGGGGGGGTGTTCGTGGTGTCTCTGGGGGTGGGGGTTGTGGTCCTGACCCGTGCCAGATTCTGCGGTGGGCGCCGTCCGCCTTGCTTCCGGCTCTTAAGGGTTGTAGGAAGGGTGGGGGAGTGGGGGACCCGGGCCCTCCCTCACCACCGGGTCCCAGCCCGAGGCCCTAAGTGGAGTTGGCGTCTAAACGTCGCCCTCCACGGCGGATGGGGCGGCAGCCCCCAACTCCTCCGCCCACGGGCGCCAAAAGGGCCCTGCCTCAGGCTCCTTCCACTCCCTGCTTGTCCGCCCCGGCGATGGGGCTGATTGGGGTGCACTCACCGCGCCGAAGTCTCCGGGTGCGTCCCAGTGCGAGCCGCCAGCTGCTGACTCCGTCCTTCCTGGTCGCCCCGGGGGCCAAGCCCTTGGTGCCCCTGGAAGCCAGGGTCGCCGCCTCCTCGCTCCTGCCCCCCTGTCCGTCTGCCCGGCTGCCATCTTTATGGGCGCCGGGGAGTGACGTCCGGGCGTTCCGCCACGTCCGTGCGCCGCCGCCGCCCCCGCCCTTGCCCCAGCGTGGGCCCGTGCCCCGTACAAAGCCGCCAGCCGGGGCGGGCGGGCTGGCTGCTTCCGCGCGGCCCGCGCCCTCCCCCGCTCCCGGCGGGATGCCCCGGGTTGGGCTTGCCGCTGCCCCAACTCCGGGGCTGCGATGCCGGTCGGCGCGCCGCTTGCGGCGCGCGGTTTCTCCCGAGGGGGGGGGGGGGAGTCCCGCTCCCTCCCCTAGTGCGGACCCCGCCGGGTCCGTCACAGGGGGGGATTAGGAGCCAGTGCTGGAGGGAGCTGTCTTAAAAGCATCCTGTGGAGCAGCCCCTGTCCATGGGAGGTTCCAGCTTCATGTTTTGCAGTGGGGGTAGCTCCTGGGTCCATTGCAAGCTGGGACAGATCATCTTCCTTTACCGACTAATCATGTAGTAAATGCAAATTGTATCGACTGCACGATTAGCCAATTACCCACCTCTTAACATTGTTAAAACTAAACATAATGAGCTTTTGAAGCCTCTCATGGTAAAGCATTTTTTCTAGTCCTCAAATTGTCTTTGAGGCTGTCTTCTACATTCTTGTCAGTATTTCAACATGCTATTTAAAATGTAGGGACCAGAAACAGATACATTATTCCAGTATAATAGTGATAGAAATGCAGCTGTGTTAGTCTGGTGTAGCTGAAACAAAAAACAGGACTATGTATCACTTTAAAGACTAACAAGATGGTTTATTAGGTGATGAGCTTTCGTGGGCCAGACCTCACGAAAGCTCATCACCTAATAAACCGTCTTGTTAGTCTTTAAAGTGCTACATAGTCCTGTTTATTATTCCAGTATGATCTTTCATCAGTGCAGTATACATACACTCCTACACTCTGGTGTTGGTCTCCAAAATAGACGAATGATAAGAGTGAATAGGTCAAAGTGTGAATTTAAGCTTAAAATGCAGGTGAGTAAGACAGCTCTTAAGAATAAAACGTGTAAAACAGAAATGAGGGATCTATTTTACTTTTTCAGAGGATAATGGGTAATCCAAAATGGACATTAAAAATCTGGTCCACCTCTTGCTTTATTGTTTTAATGACTTGTCATTGTTTAATGTCTTGTTGAGTCATCTGTATAACTGTTTTGTATAATGCACCATTGATGAAACAGAGCTGTTGTATCAATGAGAAAATGGACTACAATTCACATTTTCAATGGTGGAAAGTTGTAAAAATGATAGACCAATCCTTATATTTAATAAAGGACAAAGTCAGCTACAGGTGTGCTGTGACATTATCGAGGACAGTGTTTCTGATAGTTTGCAGTCCATCCTTGTGGATTGTTAGCCTGCAACTTTTATTCATGCAGGTATACACACATGCAGCAATACATGCATCTGTCTACACAAAGACACACAGTCACTTGCACACACATGATATATGCATGGACATGCTTGCCTTCACAGAGACACTTTTTGATATACTTTTCCAGAAGCTGCCTAAATCACCTAGCCAGGAGGGGAGGAGGGCAGTCTGGATGGGAAAGGATGTGGGGTGGGGATGAGGGAGAAAGGACAGGAAGTGGAAGAGGCTAAGGACAAGTGCAGGGTGGGGATGAGAGGGGGCAATGAAGAAGAGAGGAGGGATGTGGGGTGGATAGGGATACAACGGGAGAGGGACAAAGTTGCATGGGAATGTAGGAAACATAGGGATATTTAGGGGTTGAGTGTCAGCCTGGCAGGGGAGATGCGGTCATGTGGCAGCCTGGCAGGGGGGCTGTGTAAACTAAGAACCCTGGTGTGGAGCTGAAGGTGGGGCTGTGTGCCAGCCCGGTAGGGGAGCCAGATCCAGGACCACAACAGTGTGGTGGGTGACTGGGCTCTGGCACCCTGATAGGGTGAGGATGGCACTCCGGGAGAGGAGCTGGGCCGTGGCTGCACAGCAGCTCACAGATCTGGGACATTGGTGGGCAGCCCGGTGGGGCTGTTAGCAGGGTGACCAGTTAGAGCTGAAAGAGGAGCCAGCTGCACGGGACTTCCCCTGGTCCAGCAAATTCCCTCATTCGGGACTGGTCAGGTCTGGAGGGCACCTGACCAGGAAGGTCCAACCTGTACTGAACAGCAGCCTTATACTGACTATATGTGAATTATGAAACTGTAGAGCTCTGTATTGATACAAAATTTTGTATTCACATCCATATCCTCAAAAATGAGCCACAAATATCTGCATCTGCACAGCTACCTGCAGATTTTTAGGGCTCTATCCAGAAGTAAGTGACTAGATGTCCTGATATCAGGAGGCTTTGTCTTATACATGCAACCATTACTTCCACTCAGTCTTCCACACCTCCCCCGCTCCTCCCCCGCCAGAAAAAAGTTTTCTGATATTTCATACCTCAAATCTGTCTGGTCATGCTGTGCATAATAAACCCACTGTTGACCTGCTGCCTAGGATGCTATCCTAAGGTGACTAGATAGCAAGTGTAAAACATCACAATGGGGGCTGGGAGTAGTAGGTGCTTATATAAAGCAAAGTCCCGAATATTAAGACTGTTCCTCTAAAATTGTCATCTGGTCACCTGTTCTATCCCCAACTCCCCATGTATTATCCTTCTTGACTTTGGGTCCACTTACGCTACAGTGAAAATTCCCTAGGGTTCCTGTTTCCTCATTCTTTTGCTTTAAAATAGTGCTTCATCTCCTCCTTCTGGCTACCTGCCCTGTGTGTCTGGAATAGTGGAGGTGTAAGAGCCTCACAAACAGAAATAAAAGTGTCATTAAATCCTGAGAGAAAACACAATGTGATTGAAGAGGAGGAAACTTTCTGTTTTGAGGGATGGGAGCTGGATGGAGCAATTCATATTTTATATATGGTTTCAAAAATTTGGAGCGGACCCTCCTGAACAGCTTCCTTACTGGTGATTCATAAAGTATTTTGAGGAACATTTGTTAATAATCATTTTTATCCATTTTAATGTTACGGCAGCTGGTGTAATCGCTGTGCATGGTATTTGCAAGCACCCAGGATGAAACTCTTCATAAAAGAGTTAAAGTAACTATTCAGTGATCACACCCAGAGAGTCTTTGAGGATATTGTGTAACTTAAAACAGTCTCTGGATGATAATTCGGATATTACTTTCTGTTGCAGAGTAGCTTCACAAAAGGAAGTTTATGTCCAACCCATCTTTCAAAACCTTGTGGTCCTAGTAAGCAGTTTTGGATACGAGGTTTCCCAGATAAACCCTGAGACTGAGGCAGGAACAGGGAACAATGTATATAAACTGAGAAATTCCTGGAGTCCAAGAGAGACAGAGATACAAGGTTGTGTCACTTGTTGAAAAAGTAGTGGTATTTTATTTGAAGTTTTAGCAGGAGGAAATTTTGTGTGTGCATTTTGTGATTACCTGTATACAAAGAATCATGTTTTGTGTCCATTTTGTAAATAAAAAAAAATACTTTGCATAACTGATTTACCCTCCAACTGGGAAGTAATTTGCAAGGCTCTGAAATACGCTAGCACTCATCAAAAAAGCAAGAATATTTTCTTTTTTACATAAAATGGTATCAGATTACAGACTGTTCCTGATCATACCAATGTACATTTAATTCCTGTTTAAATCAGTAGTTTGTTAGATATGCAAGATCAGATTGACATTTATGAAACAACATAGACATGTTTTACCATAAATGTATTAATCTGACACAAACTTATCTTTATCATAACCATACATCATCTTCATTGAAACCTGAAGTGCTGATAGCTGTTTTGGAAAGAGGTTATGCTTGCCTTCATGCACAATGCTACAGCTGTGCAACTGTGCCGGTGTAGTAGATTAGTGAAGATGCTACAGTGCTGCTGAGAGAGGTTTTTCTTATTGTCATGATTAACCCAGCTTCCTGAGAGGCAGTAGCATTGATTTAGGGCTGTCTACATGGGCCCCTATATGCATTTTTCAGACTCCTGGGCATGGAGCTATGCTAGTATAGGTCTGTAGTTTAGACCTGGCCTAAACAAAATTCTGGTTAGTGTTTAGCTTAGATCATTGAAGGATTTGGTTCATGCTCTGCTCGTTATCGTTATGTACTCAGTTAAATATAAAAGAGGAATCCAAATATCACTAGCTCAGTTTTTAAATGAAATATTATGTTTGTATGTATGCTCTGCAATCTCCAAGAACAAGAATTCTGCTACAGAATACATTTGGCAATATGTTCTTGGAAAGGAGCTCTGATTCTTTGATTTATAGTGTTTAAAGTACTTTGCCAAAAGAATGTATATGAATACAAAAACTGGAAATAAAAATCAGTCTGTCTCCAATTATCTGTGTTATACTGTAACAAATATCACTGACATTGATACTATCTTAATATTTCTGTGATTTAATTTAGAATCAATATTTTAAAAATTGGTTTATATCAATCCCTCACTCAATTCAGTAACATCAGTAATGAAATTGAAGCATTGAATCTACGATAATTTTCTTTTAAAATGTTTATCCTGCTTTACAGTGATTTCAACTGAGTTCCATACTGCACACTAACAGAATAATAAGCTTAACACTTAACATTTTACCTCAGTTCCAAGTGTATATGGAAAAGGTGACAACTATGTCAAAGTTAATATTGTATATGTGTCTCTGTTGATGGTGTTCGTAAGTAAGGATGTGTCTAGAGAGCACTCTGACCTCAAAATAAGCTACACAATTTGTGCTGCTGAAATTGTGTAGCTTATTTTGAGGTAATTTCGAAATTGCTTATTTCAAAATTTAGCGTGGTCCCCTGTCTAGATGCAGTGTTAATGAATAAAAGGTTATCCCCTTGAGTGAAGATTCACGGGAACTGTTGAATGCTGTGCTAAGGAAAGACATTTGGAAGAGGAAATACTAGTTAATGAGCGAGAGGCCTTGATTAAGTTGCATATGTAAACATAAACATTTTACCTGGAGAGGATAGGGATGTGTTTCTGCCCACTTGTACATATGTGTCCTTTTAAAAATGAGATATTCATGTGTGTGTCTCACCTGTGTTTGGTAGGTTATGCTGGCAAATTCACTCTTGTTTCACTTTCCAAAAAACTCTCATCATCCAATTTAAAAAAAATAGCAAGGCTTTGCTTTTAGCTCCCATCTAAGGACGTTAAATATTGATTAATTTACTAGTCGAGTAGTCGATAGAATTTCCATCGACTACTCAACTAGTCAATAGGCACTTCTCCTTTCCTCCTTTGAAATGTATAAGAGCCCCCACTGGGGACTCTTGTACATTTCAAAGCTGGAACTCCTAGTGCAGCCTGGGCATGCCAGTTTTGAAATGTACAGGACTCTTGTGCATTTCAAGATGGACGTGCCCTCATGGAGGTTGGGGTCAGCGAGAGAATCAGTCCTCTGCTGATCCCGGGCTCCATACGATACTGCTGCTTTGAAATGCTGCACAGAGCTAGGGTCAGCTGGGGACTCCCCAGCTGGTCCCGGGCTCTGTGCAGCATTCCGTGGAACCCTGGGTTAGCTTCGCTTTCATGCATTTCGGCATTTGAAATGCCATATGGAGCCCGGATCAGCTGGGACGTCTGCGTGGTGCTGGGATCAGCTGGGGCGTCCCCGGGTTCTGCGCACTGCTGCCGCTTTGAAGTACCTTTGAAGTACCAAAAGGTCCTTTGAAGTACCAAAAGGACCACAAAATGTTATGAAGAAAGTGAATTTTAGAAGGAAAAAATAAATGGAATGAAAAATTACAAAAAGAAAATCAGTTTTGGGTAAAATATGGATATTGAAGGAGATCCATCAAGATGCAAAAGAAGTCAAGTGAAAAATTAAGAGATCACATTCTGATTCTGTGATACAATGATGATTAGGCTGTTTCTGGTAACAAGAAAAATTAATCTGAAAATTATCCCTCTTTGGATAAAATAGAGTTAACAGTCTATCATCTATCTCTGTTGGAATATGCAAATACAAAGAAGTTGATGGGACTGTAAACTAAAACAGGGTATATTGCTACTCCCAAATTAAAAGTAAGTTTGGCCAAGAGTATGATCAGATACAGTTTTATAGTAATTGAACTCCAATGATTTTATTGGGAAAATTACTGATTTAACCAGTCTCCATTCATATGAGTTCATTGATTTATTTTTTTTTAAAGAGGAGACACACAAAACGGGTAAGGTAATATATTTATTGGACCAATGTTTTGTTGGTGGAAAAAGACAATGCTTCCCAGACCTGAGGGGAGAGCTCGGTGCAGTTTGAAAGCTTGTTTGTCTTGTTGGGACAGTGTCTGTTGATGAAAGATATTCCCTCATTTACCTTGTGTCTCTCGTATCCTGGGACCAGTAAAGCTTCAACAACACTTAAGAAAAGAGATTTTTTTTTTTTTTTTGGTAATATCAGGGATTTCCCTGGAGTTCTTCCTTCAAAGTTTTTAATAGAATTTAAAGTTAAGCTTTACAACAGGAATCTTTAGACTGTCTGACATTTGAGTTTTAGAAGGTTAAATAAATGCTTGATTATCATCAAGAAGCTGAAGGAAACTATTTTGTATATATATATTTAAAAAGTTGTAGCAATAAATTAAGACAAATATTCAGAACAATGTGCATCTGTTTTTTGTTACTGTAAGGTCAGATTGCGAACTGTTGTGCTTAAAACATGACTGATTTCCTTTTTGTGTGTTAGAGACTGCCAAATGTGTGTATTAACTTGATAAAGTGACTTGAATGTAATGGTTAGCCTAATGAAACAAAAACAGTTTGTACATGAAATAAAAATAAGATTTTTATAGAGTAAGAGACAAGTTAGTTTTGTTAAATTAGGTCAATATTTTACAATTTTTACAAAACAGAGAAAAGTTAGAAACTAGGAACTAGATGCAAGGAAATGAAGATCTTTTAGACTATTGGACTCTTTTTTTGTAAAGTAGTGAATTACACAGATTGATACATACATATATCAATTGGTAAGGGGCTATCTACACACACCTTATTCCAAATAGCTATTTCAGAATAGGCATTATTCTTAGTAGAATGAGGTTTACAGATTTTGGAATAACCTGCCCATTATTTCAAAATAATGGAATGGCTGTGTAGACATTGGCATAGTTATTTTGAATAATGGCTGTCATTCCGAAATAACTTTGCTGTGCAGACATACCCTTAGAAAGCTTAGTCTACAGTATTTCATTTATTCAAGAAAAGGTTAAGAGTTGATAGCAAATGTCTCCTTAATTTAGGAGAAACGGTATAAAAAAATCTAATGTTTAGAAGCTGAAGCTAGGCAATTTCAGGCAAAATATAAAGCACCTTTTTAAAACAGTAAGGGGATTAACTAAGGTTGTGGTGGTCTGGAGTCCTTAAATCTAGATTTAATATCTTTATAAAAATATATGACCCAACTCAAAGTTATGGTCTTGATGAAAAAGTTAGTGGGTGAGGTTCAAAGGCCTCTGTTATGCAAGAGGTCAGACTAGATTATTATAATGTTTCTTCCTGGCCTTAAATATATAAATATGGGGCTAATATATATTTAAGGCCAGGAAGAAACATTATAATAATCTAGTCTGACCTCTTGCATAACAGAGGCCTTTGAACCTCACCCACTAACTTTTTCATCAAGACCATAACTTTGAGTTGGGTCATATATTTTTATAAAGACATCAAATCTAGATTTAAGGACTCCAGACCACCACAACCTTAGTTAATCCCCTTACTGTTTTAAAAAGGTGCTTTATATTTTGCCTGAAATTGCCTAGCTTCAGCTTCTAAACATTAGATTTTTTTTATACCATTTCTCCTAAATTAAGGAGACATTTGCTATCAACTCTTAACCTTTTCTTGAATAAATGAAATACTGTAGACTAAGCTTTCTAAGGGTATGTCTGCACAGCAAAGTTATTTCGGAATGACAGCCATTATTCAAAATAACTATGCCAATGTCTACACAGCCATTCCATTATTTTGAAATAATGGGCAGGTTATTCCAAAATCTGTAAACCTCATTCTACTAAGAATAATGCCTATTCTGAAATAGCTATTTGGAATAAGGTGTGTGTAGATAGAATGGCCTTGGTAAGGGGCTATGTTATTCCTTCCCAGTGCTTCTTGGAACTTTAAATCGAGATAGCATGTCTACATTAGGGAAGCCTCAAAATTAATCTGAGGCAGGCTTCCTTGTAGTGTAGACTTGCTATTTCAAAATAAGCTATTTTGGAATAACCATTTCAGAATAGTTTATTTCGAAATTGATGTGCAATGTAGACGTAGCTTCACTCTCTCACTACAAGGCATTTACAGAGACAAAGTGGGTGAGGTAATATTTTTCTTGGGCTAACTTTGTATGTCTAATGTTCTGGGACTGATGCTACGAAAACTGCATATAAAGGATTTGTCATTCATAGTTTCAGAAATAGTTTAAAAATTGTACATTCTGCTAGTACATGCATAATGACTAATATAAAAAACAAGTATTTCATAATTAAATATTAAAACTTGTAGAATAGTGGATGTGAATATTTTATCTTGGATCTATAGTTGGTTTTAAGCTCTTGTATAATCTCAGCTACCAAGAATTTTACCATGTTGGTAATGGAGGAAGGCATACATATTTTATTTTTTTCTCCAATAAGAAAAAAAAAAAGCTGCAGAAACATTTTCAATTAATATATATTTTTTAAAACCCCCAAAATACTAGTCAGTTAGGCTGGCAGATAACCTTATTGGAATTAAGGCACTGAAAAAACACAGGGATTTATTTGGAACAGCATTTTGCTATATTTTATTTCTGCTAACAAAATCTAATCCCTTTTCTTTTAGTGATCTCTCTCTCTGTCTCTAAACAAGGGTGCTTGTATTGTGACACTGACCTACCCTGGTCATCCACAGGCAGGATTCAACCTGGGACTTCTCAAACTTTGTGTATGAGCTAAGGATGTTAAGGACTAGTCGACTAATCGACTATTCGATAAGCAAATGTGTATCGGATACTCAAATCCGCCAGTTGATTTCCTCTCTCCCTCCCCCCATTGCTGCCTCTATCAGATAGTTAGCAAAGCCGGGGGCGGTGGGGCGGAGGGAGGGAGGGAGGGAGGGAGAGTAAGGGTACTTTAAAGTGGCAGCACTGCACGGAGCCTGTACCTGGGCTCTGTGTGGCACTGCCGCTTTGAAATGTCAAGGTGGCAGCTGATTGCTGGCTCAGCTGTGTGGCACTGCCCCTTTGAAACTCTGCTTCAACGTTCCAAAGCGATAGCGCCGCCGTGGAGCTCGGGGTCAGCTGGAGACTCCCCAGCTGACCCCGGGTTCCAGTGCAGCATTTCAAACCATGCAGATCCTGGGGTCAGCTGGGGAGTTGCCAGCTGATCCTAGGTTCCACGGAAATGCCACGTTTCAAATGGCATTTTAAAGCAGCAGTGCAGCATGGAGACCAGGATCAGCAGGGGACTCAGAGTCCTCTGCTAAGTCCAGGCTCCATGAGGGTGCGTCTGCTTTGAAATACACAAGAGTCCTTCTGGGGACTCTTGTACATTTCAAAGCTGGCATGCCTGCGTGCAGCGGGAGTCAGCCGGACTTCCCTCTGGTTCCGGGCTGCATGCAGAGTTCTGCATTCCTCCTTTGAAATGTACAAGAGCCTCAGTGGGAATGCAGAAGTGCCTACTGACTAGTTGAGTAGTCGATGGAAATTCCATCTAGTCAATTAACCAATATTTTACATCCTTAGTATGGGCCATCGGCACCAACTCTATGGGTGCTTTGATACAACCACATCTACTCTAATCCCACTGACAGAGACCAGAAACTTCAGGATCTCTACCAAGCATTTATAAACCTCAATTACCTACCTGGAGAAATAAAAAAGCAAATTGAAAGAACCAGACGAATACCCAGAAACCATCTACTTCAAGACAGACCCAAGAAAACCAACAATAGACCACCACTTGTCATCACCTGTAGTCCCCAACTTAAGCCCGTCCAACACATTATCAATAAACTACAACCTATACTGGAACAGGATACTACACTCTGAGAGGCTCTGGGAGACAGACCCATAGTCTCCTAGGATATGTCTAGACTGCAGGCTTCTTTCGAAAGAGCCTCTTTCGAAAGATCGCGTCTAGACCGCAGGCGGATCTTTCGAAAGAGAAATCCGCTTTTTCGAAAGAGAGCACCCAGCGAGTCTGGATGCTCTCTTTTGAAGACGGCCTCTTTACATTGAAGAACGCCTTCTTTCGAAAGAGGAGCTTTCGAAAGAAGGCGTTCTTCCTCGTGAAATGAGGTTTACCGCCATCGAAAGAAAAGCCGTGTTCTTTCGAAATAATTTCGAAAGAACGCGGCTTGAGTCTGGACGCAGGGGAAGTTTTTTCGGGAAAAGGCTACTTTTCCCGAAAAAAACCCTGAGTCTGGACACGGCCCTAGAGACAACCACCTAACCTCAGCATGATTCTTACCAACAACCACAGGACATACCACACTAATACCAACCCTGGAACTTTCCCTTGCAACAAACCCCATTGCCAGCTTTGTCCACATATTGACTCTGCTGATGCCATCATTGGACCTAACCATTTCAGTTATAAGATCAAGAACATGTATTCCTGCTCACCCAGACATATAATTTATGTCATCATGTGCCAACAGTGTCTGTCTGCTATGTATACTGGACAAACTTCTCAGACACTTCGCCAAAGAATCAATGCACACAAAACAGACATCAGACTGTTTCACAAAGAAAAAACAGTTTCTTTCCATTTCAACCAGACGGGGCATTGTCTCAACTACCTGACTACATGCATACTGCTTCAAAGAGACTTTAACACAAGACTTCAAAGAGAAGCCTCTGAACTGTCATTCATGCTTAAATTTCACACTTTACGAATGGGACTTAACAAAGATGCTAATTATCTTAGCCTTTCAGTTGAAAGAGCTTTTCCGTAAATTGTTTGTTGAAGGTTTGGTATTAAAATTTGTTCTATGTGGATATTTATGAAGACTGTGAGGACGCTATTATGACCGAATTTAGAATTCCATTTGTATTTACTGAGGAAAAATCGTGATGATTTTTCAGCATAGCCATTACTTCTAGTTTCAGTAAAAACAGGGCTGAATCTCTAAATATGCATGTCATTGTATACCAGATGTTGCCTGTTCATATGCACTATATAATAACAAGAATCAACAAGAGAAACCAGATTTCTTCAAATGTGAACATTGTTAAATTTCAGGTCCTGTTTACCTACATAAATCAATTTTGAGAGGAAAAAATAATGAGCAGTTTTTTGAATTTCACTTGGAAAGGTTCACACAGTTGTATACGTTGTTGGTTTTTTTTCACTGTGACCACCCATCCCAGGCTGGTCAGGACAGTCTTAAAGTATAGAGTTTAAGTCCTGGTCAGGACAGCATTTGTCCAGATCCCTGGTGGTGCCATTCCAAAGACTAGGGATGACAACAGCCTTTTGCCAGGGGGAGGTGGTGGCTGAAGGGGGACTGAGCTACCCCTTTCCACAAAGCCCTACCTGCTGCTCCATCTCAGCCCCACTACCCCCAAAGTCAGGGCCTCTGGTCAGAAGCCAAGGAGCATGGTCTTCTGTGGGGAGCTCCAGACCCTCCACCTACCTTGTATGATGAACCCTGTGTGTGTGGACATAGACTGGGGGCTGCTCTTGTGTATCCTGCCACTCCCCCCCCCCCCCCCCCCGGGAGGGGAAAGGTCCAGAGCTCCCCAGAGCAGTTGTGTGGGGGAGGTTGTTCCATGGATGGCTTTATCATGGTCCAGCTCTGGCTTCCAGCCTGGTTAGGGAGTTGGGACTTAGAAGTAGAGGAGGAGCAAGGCCAGGAAAGAGGACTCAAATTTACCATATACATTTGGATCACTCGTGTTTAAATGTCTGTAGAGGGGAGTGCTGTTTTATCCAAAACAGGAACTCCATTGTAGTCACGAGCAATAATAAGAAAGTGATGTCCTACATCAATCGAGACAGTGAAAAGGGCATGTAAAATAGGAGTGTCACAATTAGAGGGTAATTAATCAATTTTGAGGACTTCAGAAAGAAATGCCAAGAAGGCAGGAATATCCAAGAAGTGGATATGTTTGAAGGTGCTTTGTTTTATACACAGTGAATGCATGGTATTGACACGGAACTTTTGTCTACACTCTATTAAGCTTCAGCAGTAATTATTGTTTTCCAGTTGTAAAGAATTGTAGCTTATTGTTTGCCATTGACATGTTGTAAATCCGAGGTGCTAACAAGAAGTGGATGAAGAAGCCACAATTTATTAATAACTGTCCTGTCTGCTTTGCTTGTATGTAGTATCCTGCTTACCTTAGTCAGCTTCTGCTCTGATACATTGTCAGAGTTTACTATCTATTTGTACAGCACCTAGCACAATGGTGCCCCAATCAGTAGCTTGATCATAAGTTTTAAAAATATTGTCCAGATAGATAAACTTTGTCACACCAAGCTAAAATGTTATTCCCAGTGTTTGTAGATGTTTGGCAAGGGCCAAATTTGTAACTGTGGGTGTTGGGACACTGTTATGTCATGCATATTAACAGTGATTTGGGGCTTTTATGTTATGGTCTTAATGTTACTATAACAATTTGTATAGTTTGACTTTTTTTTTTTAGTGTTTTCTTTTCATCTAATGGACGAATAATCAGAAAATAAGTTTATTTTAAATCTCTGAATTTTATTCTAAATCTTGGGAGCTTTTATGATGTGGCCATCTTAACATAGGGGTTATTAACCAAGCAGAACATAATTACTACTTTGAAAATGTTCCAATGTGGTATTTCATGTCAAACTTGATTTGAAGGTGATGTAATTCATGGTTTATTGATATGATTGATGAGACCATTATGGTCTGTAATGACAGGTCACATATGTGCAATATTTCCTTGTTAAAACCCGTATGACGTTTTTGGTGAAAACCAATCTCTCAGCTCCGCTATTCTAATGGAATAGTGCCCTGGTAGGCTGAAAAATATTTCAGCTAAATATCTAGATATTTCAGCTAGATAGTTTGTCTATTTAAGAGGCCATTTCCAACACATTTCTTGAAAATTATCGTGTTTTTCTATTATACTCACTGTTTTAAAGATTTTAAATTACGTGTCGCATAATCAGTATGATATTAGCATTGTAGTTGATTACTGGCTAATCCTGTCTCAGTGGGAATTATTCCACCTTTTACATTGGGGATTGCATTGCATGGCTTCCTCATTATCAGAAGGTCATTGAAAGGTGTTTGGGTTATATTAAATGCTTGTTCCTTCTTAGTCAGAACAAGTGTCCAACTCAGGCCAGCAGTGAATTTGGCATAGATGAACATGCCACTGCATTCCTCTACCAAAATAAAATGTTTTTATGCATGTTATGTATCTAATGAAATATAATACCATTGAAAAAGAAACATAGTGAAATGAAATCCAATATGTATGTGCTCATTTTCTCTTTCTCTGTTTCCCTCCATTCTTGTTTTATAAACTTTGTTAGTAAAATAGGCTGTGTCTAGACTGGCATGATTTTCCGCAAATTCTTTTAACGGAAAAGTTTTCCGTTAAAAGCATTTTCGGAACAGAGCATCTAGATTGGCATGGAAAAGCACTTTTTGCAGAAAAGCATCCGTGCCAATCTAGAGCACTTTTCTGCAAAAAAGCCCTGATCGCCATTTTTGCCATCGGGGCTTTTTTGCGGAAAACAAATCTGAGCTGTCTACACTGGCCCTTTTGCACAAAAGTTTTGCACAAAAGGACTTTTGCCCGAATGGGAGCAGCATAGTATTTCTGCAAGAACACTGACAATCTTACATGAGATCATCAGTGCTTTTGCGGAAATTCAAGCGGCCAATGTAGACAGTGGCAAGTTTTTCCGGAAAAAAGGCTGACTTTTCCGGAAAAACTGGCCAGTCTAGACACAGCCATAATGTTTAACGACTGGATATATTAAAAAATATATATATTTAGAATATAGTGCTTCTAAAACATTCCTCGTAAATTCATCTTTTTGTATTTGAATTTCTGCCACTGGCAGAAAGAGAGAAGTCCAGATTAATTACTGGTATCACTTTGAAATCAACAGTGACATGGGAGGTAAAAAAGGCAAGTTGGAAAAAGATTATTGGCATTGCATAAAAATCACAAATTACCTTATTTTTTTTAATTAGTAATTATTTGCCTCTATTACCCAATTCAGTAAGTTTTGTTTTAACTAAAAATTTAAATGTTCATTTGATTTAAAAAAAAAATCCACAATATTGCTCCAGTTAGGAGCTGAAAATTCAGGTAAGTTTGTTTTCCTCTTTCAAACTATGAAGAAGGACTGTTTTTATGAGTCCAGCTATCTTGGAGAGTAGTAAAAAAAAAAGTTATTTACTAAATGTCAGAGGTTTTTTTTCCCATGGACTTTTTTTTTCTTGAGTTGGGTCTATAGTACATTTCTAAATTAGACTACGCAGATATGATTAATACATGCTATTTACTTTGGTAATAGCAAATACAACTATTAAATGTGGCTATTATAAATGTAGATAAATGGGTTTATCATATAGTCAACATATGTAAATTTTCATATAATGAAATATAGATAGTTACAGTTTTGCTACATTATAGAAATTTGCTCCAGGATTTTGCTGCATTCCTGCAACAGTAATAAAACAAGTATTTAGGGAAGCGCATGAGAAATAGAGTTCAGATAAAGGGTTGATTATATTCAACAAAATGCTGAGCTCATTCAATTCCCATGTAACTTCAGCTTTTAGGAGGTGATTGTCATCTTATGAATTCTGGTTCCTAATTCTTTTTTTCATGTCTAAACTATTGATTGATTACTGCTGCAGAGCTGTAGCAAACTTTTAAAACAAATCTTCAGTGTTACAAAATTGAAACTCTCAATATTTCATTATGTGAAGATATATAGATGGGATATTAACTAGTATTCTAAATTTATTTATGTGCTCTGTTACAGCATTTCACTGCTGTAATCTGATGCCTAGGTTGTTTTTATTCAGAATCTAGTAGTACAGATGGTAGTTGCCACATTTAACATACTCTGATTCCTCTTTGCTGTAAAACTACCTTCCCTAAAATGTAATCTTGTAACATAGTTGTATCTATGAAAAAAGTTTTAACCTAACCCTCAGGACTATATTGAAAAATAGTGAGAGTTGTCTTTATGTCCACAAAATTTGATATTATAAAATCATTATTGAAGTATGAGAGTTTAGTAGCTGTGTGTAGATATTTAAAGTAAACTATTGTGAAACAGGTTTTTTGTGTGTAATAAACATATCTTAATCTTTAAGTGCCTTTCTACACAATGGAACAAGGAAATGTGATTATGACAGGAAATAGTTTACAGAGTACATATGCATTTTTGTAGTACCTTTTTGGTCTCTATTTACATATCTCTAAGGGTAATTACATATATAAATATGAGAACAAAGTGACAAAACACATTTATGTTGAATAGTAGTGTAAATAATGGTTTAAATTCTTCATGGTTTATGCATGTTAGTCGTTTTTTTTAGGAACTTTGCATTACACTCTTTCAGGCTTTGTCTACACTACAAGGTTTTTGCATAAAAACAGCTGTTTTTGTGCAAAAAACAGCGGCGCGTCCACACTTCAAGTGCATTTTTCTGCAAGAAAATAACAGGACAGAGGGCTTTTGCCAGTAGAGTTATTCCTCTCCCTACGAGGAATAACTCCTTTTTGTGCTACAGCTCTTGTACAAAAAGGCAGGTGTGGATGCTCCAAAGGGGTTTTTACGCAAGTAACCCCTATTGGAAAAAGCACAGGTACTCTGATGGCCATTCTGTGAATGGCCATCAGAGCTTTCTTGCGCAAGAGTGTCCCTGCAGTATGGACGTTCTCTTGCGCAAAAGCACATCGCTTTTGCGATACACTTTGAGATCTGGATGCGTTCTTGCGCAACAATTCTTGCGCAAAAGGCTTCTTGTGCAAAAACCCTGTAGTGTAGACTAAGCCTCAGAGTGCAGCTGAAGAGTAATCACTTGTACCTACAGGAGGTAATGTTGCTTTTATTAGAGTGAGTTTCTGAGCTCTCCAAAGTACAGTAGAAGTAGGGAATCAGATGACTGATACTTCTAAGGGTATGTCTGCATGTTAAACTGCTACAGTGGCACAGCTGCTGTGCTTCAGTGTAGACACTACTGATGCCAGTAGGAGAGGTTCTCTCTTTAGCATAGGTAATCTATTTTCTCGAGAGGCAGTAATTAGTTGATGGAAGAACTCTATTGATAACTTAACACTATCTACACATGGTTCTCTCAGAATTAGTACCTCTCTCAGGGATTTGGATTTTGTATACTCATAAGAGATGTAGTTATATGGATGGAAGTTCCCAGTGTGGGCCAGCCCTATATTACACTTTCAAAAGGGAGTGGTGAGTTGGCCCCAAGAATGTCAGAGAATTGGACAGTTTGGTTATTTTATAAGTTTTTTACTACTGAATGTTCCTTTTAGTTTGCAGTGGAATTATGGCCTTGTTGGTCCCAGGACATGAGACGGACTAAGGGGATGAGGCAATATCTGTTATTGGGCCAACTTCTGTTGAGTGTTTGAGTTACACAGAGTTCTTCTGAGTGTTTGGGAAAAGTATTTTAGACTTGGTTTACACTAGGAATTTAGGACAATTTATCTATGTCTATTAGTAGGGTGGATTTTTCACATCCTTGTGAGACATAAGTCCCTGTGTCAACAGCGCTAGGTCAACAGAAGGATTCTTTTATCAACCTAGCTACTATGGCTCAGGGAGGTGGATTACCAATGGGGCCAACAGCTACTGCAGGCCCCTGGGCAAGGTGTGTGAGGGGACTGCTCCATGCTCCAGAAGGGGCAGGACCTTGGGTGGAAGGGGTGGGGCTGGGACAGCCAACCCTTAGTGCCTCCTGGACTGCAATGCATCTCCCTCCCACAGCCGCCAGCACCAATCTAAAGGCCCTGGGTCCATTGCCCCCTTTATCTCTTCCCCCTTTGGCAGGCCTGAGAATGACCTATATTGATGGGAGAATTCATGCAGTGTTTAAAGTATAAACAAGAATCACAGTTAACTACAAAGTGGAAGAGATTGTCACATTTTCATTCAAGGTAAAGTGCCCTTTTGACATTCGTTCAGTTGTAGGACAAAAAAGGAGCTGTTGGTGGGTTACAGGTAGTTGTAATAAACCATACATCCAGTGTCTTTATTAGGACCATGATTGTTCATGTCTAGCAAAGTTATGAATTTAAGTGCCCAGGCTCATCTTCTGAAGGTATTACGCAGGTTTCCTTTGAGAATGAGGGCTGAGAGGTCAGATATGGAGTGATCATTGTGTGAAAATGGTATGCCTACTGGGAAAAGGGTGTTTTTTGTCTTTTATAATTTTTCTATGTCAATTCATTTCAATGCATGATGACTGTCTGGTTTCACCAACATAGTTGTTGTTGGGGAAGTTAGTGCAGTGGATGAGGTATCCCACATATTATGATAGTCACGTGGCGCAGCCATAGATCTTGAAAGATGTGTTGAGGGAGCATTGATCATTGTAGCAGTGGAGATGTCAGCAAGTTTTGCGTATCTTTTATAGCCTGTTCAACTTTCAGCTGGTCTGTGTGGATTTTCCTTCTGATGATAAGCTTGGTGTGGTAATGGTGATGGTTGAAAGGCAGATGGAGGATTTAGGAAAGATTTCTTTGAGGATGTGGTCCATACTGAGTATGGGTTGTAGCTGCTTAGAATTCTGTGTGGCTTTGAGGGTAGTGTGGTAAGATGAAAACTTACAGGGTATACATTTGGAAGATTTGTTTTTTCTCTGTTGAAGCAGGTTTGCCTATTTTCATTTTAGTATAAACCTTGAAAAATTTCACCAGTAAGGCCCACAGCTTTATCTCTTCTAAAGTCCTGCCTTAGCTGTCTTTAAGTTTATGGTTTTCCATACTTTGATTCAATCAAGTGGCAATGGAAATTCAAGCAAGAGTTCATGTAAACCATGCCAGACAAATGGATGTTCTGGGAATTAAGGTATAGTGAAGTGAATTAGCCATATAATTTTATAAAGATTAAGTCTTTCACCATGTTTCCTAGTGAGTAATTCTTTCCTCATAATTCAGTTAAGAATTAAGATGTTTAACACATTCATCCATTTCCTTAAATTGTCTTGCCTCTTCTGTTTGCATCTCATAGTAGAGTGCTATAATTAACTCCCCTTAAAATCATAATTTCATGGCTTTTCCAACAGTGGGAAGGCAGAAGCAGATGCTTCTACCTCCTCAGTGTTCTTAAAAAAAAAAAATCACAATACAGGGCGTCCCCACTAAAAGTTGCCCTGGTAAATATTAAGGATGTTAAAGACCAGTCGGTTATCCGATAAGCAAATGTTAAAGACCAGTTGACTAGTCAATTCCCCTCCCCCCCGCCCCTCCTTGCTGCCTCTATCAGAGAGCGGCAGCAAAGGGGGGGAAGAAGGGTACTTGAAAGCGGCAGCACCGCGGAGCTGAGTTCGGGTACAGCTGTGCAGCACTGTGCACGTGGAACTCAGGGTCAGCTGGACTCCCTAGCTGATCTCAGGCTCCAGCGCGGCATTTCCATGGAACCCGGGATTAGTTGGAGAGTCCCCAGGTGACTCAGGGTTCTGGGGAAATGCCGAGCAGAATCTGCTGTCAGCTGGGGAGTCCCCAGCTGCTCCTGGGCTCCATGCTTGCAGCGCCACACAGCTGATCTCTGGTTCCACGTGGCATTTCAAAGCAGCAGCACAGCATGGAACCTACCGCTGACCCCAGGCTCCATGCTGTGCTGCCACTTAGAAATGCACAAGAGTCCCTACCAGGGTATTTGCGTATTTCTGGCATCTGCGTGTAGCCCAGAGTCAGTGAGACTTCCTGCTGGCCTCGGGCTGTACGCAGAGTTCCCTATTCCTCCTTTAAAATGTGCAAGAGCTCCAGTGTGGGCTCTTGTACATTTCAAAGGAGGAATGCAGAAGTGCCTGTCGACTAGTTGATGGAAATTCCATCGACTAGTCAATTAACTGATAGTTAACATCCTTAGCATATATCTGTTCTGTACTAAAGTCATACTTGTAGGAACTAATGCGTTATAAGTCCTCCCATTCCCTGCTCTTAAATCACACAAAAAACAAACAAACAAACAAACAAATAAAAAAAATCAAAAACAATTTGTGCAAATGGAAGTCAGCCATGGGGGAAAAAATGTCCTGCTTTAAGTTGTTTTGCTGTGAGTCCAAGTTTTTTGGAATGTATCTTGGATTTACAGGGATGACAGCCAATATTAGGCTAATTCAGGTACTTATGTAGGTGGTCGCTTGTCCAGTCTGAGGATGTGAATGTGTACCCAAGTACATGGTTAACTGATGAGCCTCATGGTTATATGCAGCCCCCCTCCCATGCTGCTGCCTCTATCTGAGGGTAACAGCATGGGGAGAAGCTGGGAGTTGGTGCACCTGGGGAACCAGCTTCTAAACTGGCTCCCCGTGCATGCTGGTTTCCACAGAGCTGCCTGCCTCCCTCCCATAGTCAGCAGTTCACGGAGAGGTAGGCAGGAGCCAGTACACACAGGGAGCCGGCTCCTTGTGCATACTGACTCCAATCAGGCTGACTACCCTCTCTCCCCCAACGCTGCTGCCTCAGTATCAGAGGCAACAGCACAGGAGGGCAGGCAGGAGCTGGTACGCACAGGTAGAGACAGCAGTGCAGGGGGTGGGGAGAAATGGGAGCCAGTGGGCAATAAGCGTCCTGCAGGCTGGATGTGATTCAGTATGGCCACCAGATGCTTTAGTGATCTGAGCATCCGCAGGTACAGCCGCTTGCAGCTCCCATTGGCCATGGTTCACAGTTCCTGGCCAATGGAAGCTGCAGGAAGTAGTAGTCTAGCACACACTGCTTCCTGCAGTTCCCATTGGCTGGGAATGACAAACCGCAGCCAGTGGGAGCTGTGAGCCACCGTATCTGCAGGTGATCAGGCAAATAAAGCATCTGGGGCTCACCAGGGGCTAACCCTGGAAAACTGCATCTGACCTGCAGGACGCTTATTGCCCTCCCTTGTGGTGGGCTGATTCTATCCGCATGAGGTGGGAGAAAGGGGCAGGCTGCAGGCCAGTGGGAGTGTTTCACCACATGGCACAACCTGGCTGGTGGGCCCAAACTGGGCTTGGGCTTGGGAACATGACTATGTTTGCTCCATGCTCAAATTTGGCCCAGGTTGCCACCTACTGCTTTCTGGCTGGCTGGCCCTCAAGTGCGGAGAGGAGGAAAGCACTTGCCTGCCATCTCTCAGACCAATCCCCAAGGAAGCTGCTAAAGAGTAGAGAAGCAAATCCCCCATTTTTTGCATGAGCATGTCTGTAAGGGAACCGTACACTGATCAGGGAGTAGGGGAATGTAGTAAGACCCTAGCCCCATGTTCACACTTACTGGTGCTTCAAGAGGTGGATCCTGCTCTCGGTTCCTTGCCAGTTATTACCGTAGCTTCTCCCTCAGCCATACTAGGAGGTATTCTGGTGTGGGATAGACTGGAGTTAAGGTTGCCAGTCATCCAGATTTTGACTGGAAGTCCTGGTCAAAAAAGATCCGTAGTGACTTTGGTAAGTACTGCTGATAGTACTGTTAAAAGTCGACCCAAAGTAGACTGGATTGTGGGGGGTGGTTTGGGGGGTGGGCTCTTGGTGTTACTCCTTTCAGGTGCCTCTAGAAAGTGATGACTTGTCCCTGTGGCTTCTAGGTCTGGGGAGGTGGGCAGGGAGCCTTTGCTGCTGGCTCTGTTGCTGCAGCTCCCATTGGATGCAGTTCTGGGCTAATGGGAGCTGCAGATTTAGCTCTTAGGGCTCCACACCCTTCCCCCAAGAAGGCTGTTGGTGATTGTATGCCTAGCATAGTGAATGCTGGAGAAAATGAAGTAGGTTCAGAAGTTAAAATGGGAAAAGAACAAGTTAAAAATTGCTAGACAAGTTATATATCTTCAACTCATCAGGGCCTGATGAAAGAGATCCTATAATACTAAAAGAGCTGATCTTGAGGAGGTATCTGAGCCATTTGCTGTCATCTTTGAAAAGTTGTGGAAGATGGGAGGCATGTGTTGGAACTCAGGCCCTAGTAGTGGATCCTCCATATATGGTCTTTTTTAAGGACAAGGTCAGACTGCACCCCCACCCTGCCTTTTTGCCCAAAGCGGTTTTGTACTTCTGTGTCCACCCGGATATTTTTCTCCCTGTTTTTTACCCCAAGTCCCATAGCTCTGGGACAGATTAAGCTTTACACACTCTTGATATGAGGTGTGCTTTAGCCTTTTATTTAGAGAGGACCAAGTCCTTCCGCAAGTCCCCCACAATTGTTTATATCTATAGCAGATAGGAAGAAGGACCAGCCAGCGTCGGATCACCGACTGTATCAGAGCATGCTACGAGCTAGCTCAGGTTCCAGCCCCACCTATTAGGGCGCACTCCACGAATACTCCGGCGTCTTCCATGGCTTTTGCAGCCCAGGTGTCCATCGTGGAAATTTGCAGGGCTGCTACCTGGTCATCAGTACACACTTTTGCAGACCATTATGCCATCACGCAGCATGCCAGAGAAGATGCTGTGGTAGGTAGGGCTGTGTTCCAGTTCTTCTCTAGGTAGGCTCCGACCCCACCTCCTGGAGGTAGTCTTTGGAGTCACCTAAGTGGAATGGACATGAGCAAGCACTTGAAGAAGAAAAAATGGTTACTTATTTCGTAACTGTTGTTCTTCGAGTTGTGTTGCTCATGTCCATTCCATATCCCAGCCACTTCCCCTGTGTTGGAGTGTTCCGACAAGAAGGAACTGAGGGGGTGGAGAGCCGGTGAGGATATATATGCATTGATGTAGCAGTGCCACTCCAGGGGGCTCCCTGGCTTGCCCAATGGGTACCACTGAGGGAAAACTCTCCAACAATCTGTGCACACAGCACACGCACACCTAAGTGGAATAGATATGAGTAACACCTCTCGAACAACAACAGTTATGAAGTAGGTAACCAGTTTTTATTACCACTATGAAAGAATAGAACCGTATTATTGGTTAACACCTCACCATTACTGATAAGAGGAAGAGTAAGGTACTGTATTTACATTCTATTGCTTATTGTCAGCCAAATGTTAGATTATATCACCTGAAATTCCTTAACTATAGTACTAGTAATACAGGATTGATGTATAAAAATATGCATCACAAATTACATGTAATGACGTGTATATGTGTCAGGAATGACAGAGATTCCTGCTTATTCTGCGGTAAGAGAAAGCAAGCGTTTAAGAGATAGTGTAGTATGAGAGCCAACCTGGATCAGGAGCACTCTCTGCTGGATGATCCATGAAACAGCACGGATAATCTTGGCAAAAATTATACTTAGGGACAGTTGAGAATGAAGAGTTGGTCAGAGTGCTATGGAAGTAAACCCTGCTTAAACCACAAAAAATCAACTCTAACTGTACCATATGCATCATAAACAAGAAATTGTACACATTTCATACTTAGAAAAGAGTGGTTCATATTTAAATAGATCTCTCTCTCTCTCCATTTCTTGTGGGCATGTATAATTCTTAAAAATCTAAGAGAGAAAAAGAATTAAAAGTTCCATGATGTGAAATTCCCATATTTATAAAAACATGTGCCAAAGAAAAGGAGGGTGTGTAAGTTAAACATGTCTAAGACCAGCCATACTATAATCAGCTGTCCACATACTATAGGTAGGTTTAATGTCTTTTTGTAGTTCTGTCCAAAATAAATTAACACTTACCACAAGAATTGTAACAGCATGTGGAAAGTATGCTACCTCTGAGATAAAGCATTTTATAAGAACTCACTTTGCAACATGTGGCATGAACTTTATTTCTTAATGCTTTCCAGTAACAAGGCAAATCTTTCCTATATTAATAATAATTACAGTAATGCTTTTGAATGCACACATCTTTTTCTGGTTTACTAGACTTTATAAATGAATGCTTTTCTTTTTTTCTTAACTGTGATTAGTTTAATGTGGGCTATAGGAGAAGGGATGAATGCAAGGAATAATTGGTCTGTAAGGGTGTGTCTAGACTACAGACTTTTGTCGACAAAAGTGGACTTTTGTCGACAAAACTATACCTGCGTCTACACTACCGCTGAGTTCTGTCGACATAACGTCAACAGAACTCAGCAGTTTTGTCGACGCTGGTAAACCTCATTTTACGAGGCATAACGCCTTCTGTCGACAGAGTTCTGTTGACAGAAGGTGTTATTGCATGTAAACTGTTCTTGCGTCTACACTGCCATGTCGACAAAGCAGCTTGCTTTGTCGACAGAACTGAATGTAGTGTAGACGCTCTTTGTCGACAGAAGCTTTGTCGACAGTATCTGTCAACAAAACCCTGTAGTCTAGACGTACCCTAACTGTGTTATGCCGGCATAGGCATTCCTTCAGTGGGACTATTTTTGATGCTGTGCAGTTCCATGGATTCCTATCTTTCAACTCTTATGTTGAAAATGTGTCATTTTTTAACCAATAAAAACAAATGGTAACTAACGGACAGAGGAGCTTAGGAACCTCCACTCATGTTGACTTCAGTAAGTCTGCTACAATCTTTACAGATTTCTGTGAGCGTTGCGAGCACTCATCACCTTCAGGGCCTACCCACAAGAAGGGCTGCTTACTTTTGTGCATTCAGAGGAACCCTGGATGAAATCCTGGCTTCACTGAAGACAATGGCAAAATTTCTATTCATGTTATAGGAGTCTTCTAGATGGTCAGGGCTTGTAGAGGGGCTCTTCCCCTTCTAGGTCAGTGGGCGGCCACTCTGCCTAAGACCACGGTGCCCCATTAGTCCTGGATTTTGGCCAATGATCAGCCTGGTTCAAGGGGTAATAGGTCAGTTCAGGTCATTAGGCAAACTGTCATTAATTACAGTTAATAGCTCAAGCGCTGGTTCAGGGCAAGGCAGCAAAGCAACCAAACAAACAGCTGGGTCTCTTTGCTCGGGTGGAGATCCTGCAATCTCAGGCAGTTGTCCTGGAGTGGTTGAGGGGGGAGACAGCAACCCGATGGTTGAGTAGCTGGGGGGGACACAGGCCACCCACTCCATTGTGTCCCAGCTCGGAGACCTAACAGCAGCAGAGTGGTCTGCTGCTGGGCCAGCAGGATCCAGACTACATTATTCTGACCCTGGCTCTAGCTCAGCCAAATAGTGGTCTGCTATCTCTGGGCCACTTCCATTCTCCCCCTCCACACATACCTGGTTCTCCAGTCAGTTCACTGGGGTGTTGAGGGTCAGTAGCTCCAGTAGCAGTCCTAGGAGTCCAGGCCAGTCCTCAGGCTCCTGCAGGCAGGGTGGTCCAGGCCAGTCTTCAGCCTCCGGCAGGCACTGGAATCCGGGTCTCCCAGCCTGGGGGCAGAGAACAGATGTCTGATTCCTCTGCTGGCTGGCTCTCCACTGAGCTCCTGGGCTGGCTTTTTAAAGCCAGGATCATGCCTCCTGACTTCTGGTCATGTGAGGGGGTGGGGTGAGGCTCAGCTCAAGAGAGCTCGGAGGGGCTTTTCCCTTTCCGGGTCAGTGGGAAACCACTCTGCCCCACTACAAGTCTTGAATTCTGAAGTATTATATGAAGTAGGTACACAGATTGTGTCCTCACTTATTGATAAGCTCTAGACCAAAGGATGTTCTTGCGAGAGGTTAGCATTGCTATATTTCTTTCCTTGTTCTTAGGCATAGTTTGAGTTAAGTATAATGAGGTGGTATGGTATTATTTTTCATGTAGTTACAATAAAAAGAATCATCAATGATCAGGTTTTTCCTTTATACAAACAACTTAAATTCATTTGGAGTAAACAGAAACACATAGCAATAAATGATGACATATTCAAGTAGCCAAGATAGAAATATTTTATTTGGGAGAGCAACATCAGCACACATCTGTTAGGCAGCCTGTGCTGAAGAATAGAAACTCCACAAGGGAGAAGAAGGGGTTCAGGACCAGCTCTGGGCACAGATGACCCTGTTCTGCTGCTATTGCAATGTCTGTACAAGCTCAAGGAGGAGCTTAACTGCTTCACTTAAAAAGGGAAGTGGAGCAGTTCAGAGGAAGGCAGACAGCTTAAGGGAGCAGGACCATGCTCCGAGTGCTTGGGAAGGGGTACCTCAGGAGCTCTTTCTGGGTGAGGCTTGGAGATCCTGACCTGACCTGCATAGGAGGGACTGGTGACTTTTGAAGGCCAGAGACTTTCCTTTGGGTTCAGTTCTTTTTCCCTATAGAAAGAGGGGATGCAGGGAGGAAGTGATCTAGGGAGGCAGCTGTGTAGTACCCCACGATAGAGGTCTTAGCTTCTTACCATTGGACCCTGGATCAGAGCTGGTGGAGAGGGTGGACCCTACCAACTCCTAAGGAGAGACAATGTCAGAAGTCTATCACTTGGCGCACAAGCTAATTGGGTAAGATCCTGAAGGCGCAAGGATCCAAACCCTGAGACCTCAATGCAAGGGGGAAGGTCCCGAAGCCCTTGCTGACTTGTGAGGATTTTTCACACATTGGACTCGGTGGCCTGGAATGTGTTACCCAATTGAAGAGATGAGTTTCTAAAAAGGAAAGACCCTCGATGGTGAATCTATAGTGAGAGAGAACAGCTAGGCGGCCTCGCCTCTAGGTATAATACTAGGTATAAGAGTGTTCCATTCTAAGATGAACAGTGCAAGTCATTTTAATTATATATAAGCTGTTTGATAGCCCAGTCATGTTTATTTCCCTTCTCTGCATTTTTCCCAATTCTAATATATCTTTTTTGAAATGAGATCAGTCTTGCATGCAGTATTTAAAGTGTGGGCATACAGTGGTTTTACATTGTGGCATTATGGTATTTTCTATCTTAGTATCTATCCCTTTCATAATGTTTCCTAAGATTCTGTTTGTTTGGTTTTTGAGTTGCCACAGCATGTTGAAAGGATATTTTCAGGAATTATCCATGGTTATTATCCACTCTGGCACTTTGAGTGCAGAAGGTGGGGGCCTGCAAGAGACTTTAAAATACCCTGCCACTAAAGGCTTCTGCTTAAAACCTCTCTGAGGTCACAGATTCCCTGGCCTTAGGTGGTATACTTCCACTACCCAAGTGCAAAACCACCTTTCAGAACCCAGTAAGATGCACGTGGGAATTTCTTCCTGGGGGGTACCCACAAGCTCTTTAACCCTCCCTCAGGAGAGAGCTTGGGAGGGAAAAAGCAACCTATAATTTCTTAATAGCTTACCTTTCAGTTTCAGGCATGTGCACACACTGAACCTCCTGCCTTCTAGAGCACAAAATCAAATCATAGTCTTAGAAAGGTGATTTTTATTAAGAAAACAAAGAAAGCGTACTTGGTAAAACGTACTTGGTTGCTAGGTGTTACAAAGCAACTGAAAAAAGGCATATTAAAACACAGAGACATGCTTCCCTGGGATTCCGTTTAAAAATTACAGAGTACAGAGGGGGAGTACATGGGCTCAGCACAGAGGAGTTTAATAAACCCCACAATAAAGAAAAAAATGGATTGTGCCTAACTAAACATTCTCTATTCTACTTACATCTCTGTTGTTCCAAGGTTTAGTCTTTACCTACTTATGGCTACCACTGGCAATTCCATGCCTTGTTCCTGGGTTAACTCATCTCTCCCAGCTTTTGCCCCAGTCACACAGAAGGGTCCTGCTTCAATTCAAAACTCACACTCTTTTCATTGGCTCTTCTGGCTCCCTGCCAACATTTCCTAGATACTCTCAAGTATCTGAATTTAACCCTTGCGAACAATATAATTAACTGAATGGCTCGGATGTCCAGAAAAGGGTAGTATCCTTCCCATTTATCATAGACTCCAAGATCTTTTTTGAGTAGTAACAGCAAATACCCATCATTTTGTATGTATTAGTGAGATGATTTTTTCTAATGTGGATTACTTTTCACTTATTAGCATTGAATTTCATCTGTCATTTTGTCACCTATTCATCCTGTGAATACTCTGTTAAAATGTCTCTAGTGGAAACAAAGCTTCGGTGTTTATAGAAATGACTCCCGATGATCACATCACTTTCACCTGGAACTGTCTGCTATACCACATAAGGCAATTACAACCCTTTTCTGTTCTGACCATCAATTTGCCTGTGCAGACATGAATAATTAATATAATCCAAAAAAATGGAAGCCTTGTGTATTTGTCCTCCATGTGAAACATTAGTTCTTTTGCCCCATGTGAATCCAGTCACAATCTAGGGAAAAAGAAAACAGAGATTTTGCAAGCCTGTATACTTGTTAGAAAGATTTGCATAGGTAGGCATGACATACATTAGTAGTATTTTATATAGTTTTAAGGTTCTTAAGACAAATCATACAAACCAAAGATAGGGAAGAAAGGTATGCGTTAATGGATTATCACCTATACTATATAATTTCTATTGTGTACTGTTTGGGCAGCAATTGTGAATTTTCAACTATTATTTTCATTAGAAATCTTGAAAGATTTCTAAATATTAGAAAAACAAATTGTTTACCCTAGAAAACCAAAATGTAAAAATTATCAAATCTTCATGTTAAATACATGATTGGAGGCATTTGTGTTGTTCACTGCTCTACCTTTTGAGGTGATTATTGTTGCTCTACTTTTCAGTTATTTTTATAGGAGATAATAGTAGTAATATTTCAGCATTGGAAGACTGTGACTTGCTGGTGGTGGGGTGGAGTTGTTAAACTGTCAAGTCATGAGCTCTTGAACTTTTAAAAATTTGGCACAAAGTTTGCATTGAGCTGAATTGAAGCTTGCATATAGAGTGATGATGCTTTCAAAAATGCCTATTATAGATAGATTATGTTGTGTTTTTTGTTGCCTTATGAAGATGTTTCCCTTCAGTTAATGGATATTTGGATAGTAAAAAATGCATGCTCTTTTTGCATTGTTGAACTATCCTGAAGGTAATCTTATGCAATTCTTATACAGGGCATGGCTTTTTCATTGGAAGAAAGACAACAATTGAATATACACGGTCTTTTGCCTCCTTGCTTTCTCAGTCAAGATGTCCAGGTTTTAAGGATTCTTGTGAATTTTGAGAGACAAACATCTGACCTAGACAGGTAAAGTACTACTAAAGAACTTAATACTTTTTTCCCAGGTCATTGTTTGTTTTTTTTCACTTCTCTTGGGGGGGCGGGGGAGGGAATGTTGACCATGTTAATGAATAAACATGTTCTAATATTATATTTATTCTGCTGTTTTGTAACTGAAAATTTTATGAAGCTTCTGATGCTTAAAGAATGACGGAAAACATTACATTATCAAGCAGCATACAGTCGTCAAATATGTAAATAATTGTAAAAAAGACAATGATCATTACTTTTCCCTGTTCACTGAGGGTGTGACAAGAAATAGTTGATTTAGTTTTCTGGAAAACTAGATCAAGATGTTTTGTATTGGATGAAGTTGACTTGAAATTGCACCAGAAAAAAAAATCAACAAAACATTTCAAAGGTCTGAGGGGGTTTCCAGATTATGGGAGATTTAAGAGCCAAGAGCCGAAGTCTCCTTTACACTAAGCTCATTTATACCATTCTGGCAATATAAAGGGATCTTAAAGTGGATATAAATTACATTACAATTAATTTACTAATCACATTTAAGTTAAAAGTTTAAGTTAATTTGCAGTGCAAAGTGGTATGGTTGCAATATTATGTAAAAAAAAAAACCCCAACCCTTTTTCGAAAGAACTGTAAATCTCATTTTTTTTTCAGGAGTAAGGGTTCTTTTGAAAAAGGGTTTTTTTTTTTTTTTTTTTTTTTTCCAAAAGAACCCTGTCTAGACTCCTTTTTTTCCTGAAAAACCCTTTTTCAAAAAAGCACTCAGACGTGTTTATGCAAACGAAGCTCGAGATTTGTAAATTCATGCTTCATTTGCGTTTTCTATGTCTTTCATTTGCCTTCCTCTTTCAAGAGTGGAATGCAGTCTAGACATAGCCCATGTGATGCGCTCCATAAGCAAGGTCTTGGCTCCAACGTCAACGAGAGTTTTGCCGGAGATTTTAGTAGGATCAGGATTTCACTCTATAAATATGATTAAGTAATCTAGCTATGATACCTATAGTACTGTACAAGTCATCTTGTTTTGAGTTTCCTGTCTGGGCCATGTGGTAAATATTTGGTCCTCTTTTAGTTGATAGCAAAATACCTTCTCATAAACCCTTATGTGAGGAGAATGGTAGAGGTGGTCAGGTGTGTGTAATCACAGGCAGTCAGTACAGGTTAGCATTTTAGGACATCTGCTTCTTAACGTCATTTAATTGATAATTTTAGTGAAACATTCAGTTAATAGATACAGGCATTGTCTTGTCCTTATGAAAAACTGCTAGATCAATATATCAAGATATTATAATAGCTAAAGCTGGTTTGAGCTGTTGCGAATCACATACTATATACAATGTTTGGCTAGGACATCTTGCTTATAAAAACTGCAGGATAAAACAGTATTTTATTTTAATTAAATGTCAGAATTTTTAATTTAAATTTAGGTATGAAACAAAACAGAACAATTATATATTTATAAAATATTGCAAGAGGTACATGCTTGGTTTGAATTGGGGCCCTTTAAACAAAAGTCTCCCAGCAGTTTTAAATTCCTTCTCCAAAAGATCATTTTACAGAATCTGGAAAACAGAATTGGTCTGAATAATAAGACTGGAGAATGAAAAGATCATTTGAGGGGTTTTAAATAACAGCAACTGATTTCAAAGGAAGTAGTAATAAAAGAAAAATGGGCAAGTATTCAGAATCAGAGACTGGTTCAGTCATCCGGCTTCCATGCATGCCTGAGCACTCTGGAATTGACCAGGCCACATTATTTATAAGTTCTCCACCTGTCACTCTTCAAGATCCCGTGGTAACGAAATGTATATCTCCAAAAATTCACCCTGGTAAACCTCATATGTAAGATGTGTTGATTGTGAATGGATCAGTATTTGATGATAGCGCAATCATATAAGTTAAAATATGGTGATTTACTTTTTAACAATATATGCTAAATACAGAGTTGATATTAAAAGCTAATAAGAATAAATATTTAATAATATACTTGAGACATATTTTTGAAAATACTTTTAGGAGAAAGGAATAAATATGTAACATGAATGTTCTTAATATTTGATATAAAATAATTCATTTGTATTATTTTAAAAAGTGATTTATGGCACTTGTTATGACGCTGTCTGTAATGATTTCATTTAATTTTTTTAGTTTAAAAAAAAATCTGAGGATCTGGGTGCCTTTGACATTAACAATTTTTTTAAAAGCACCATCTCTTTTCTTCCTTAGTGCTGTCGTCATATGAGTTTACTTTTCCCATTGGATAGGTTAAAGGTTAATACTTAAAATAGCAACAACAAAGAGGGTATGAAAACTAAGTTTTGTTTACCAACATTAGCTGTGTTTCACATGTAGACTATTCTATACTTTTCTTTGTTAAACAGGAATCTTAATATATTTTGGTTTATTCTGTTAAATATATAAAATATATGTACAATGTGCATTTTAAAGTTCTTGACTGCAAATAATGTCTTATTCATTGTGAAATGGTAGGTAAATATTCTTGCATTTGGAAATAAACTGGGTTTTAAAATTTATACTTTGTTTTCTAATAAAAAAAAGTTTATAAAAAGTTTATTTTGCATAAAGTAAATTAAAATAGTGAGGCCAGATTTAAATCCATAACAAAAATCAAGAAATTCGGTCTTAAGGCTGAAAACTCTGATCCATATCCTAAACTGAGGTAAACTTGTGTAGCTTACAGCCATTGGAGTTATACCAATTTATTCCAGATGAGAATCTGATCCTGAATCTTTAAATCACCTTTTTCTACTTCACTTCAGATAAAGTTTCGGAACAGTGATAATTTTATCTATTGTGTGTAAAGCCATTGTTGTTGCCTTAGCAACCTACAGCAGTGAAACCTGGCAAATTAAGAAAACAGATGCTCAAAAGTTAGATGTGTTTCATCATAAGTGCTTGTGGAGCATATTAGGAGCAAGCTATGAAGAAAGAAAAACAAACCATGAGGTCAGAACAATGGCATAAGCAAGGTCTCTTTTGTAAATAATTTGTAGATAAGACCGCAATTGCTAGGACATGTTACAAATGGATGCTAACTAACTACCGATTATGGCGCTCTGTTGGAAACCAAATAATCCAGCAAAAAGAGGTGTAGACCTAGGATGATTTAGAGATGTATGATTATCAATGACATAGAAAATTTTATTTTGAATGGGAGGAGTTAGGCCACATGGCAGCTGATAAGCAAGCATAAAGAATGTGAGTAGTCCAATGTGCTGAAAAGAATGGGATGGACTAAGTTCTAAGGTAAGCTGTGTTATACAATAGATGATGAAAGAAGGATGAATTAAACACACACTCTCTCATTCTTTCCTTTTGCAATTCTAATTTAAACTCTGCAGTGCTTTTAAATGCAGAGCTACCATTGATTTTATTAGGAGATAAAGTACTTTTGTGGGATTCATTAGGAGCCAAGGAGGATTGCAGGATCAGGTGTTTTGTATGTGTGCCAGTACTGAAATCTATTAGAAGAGAGGTATGGAAAAACTAACACTCTCCTTGGATTGGAAAAAATTTCTCTGAGGTCCCGAGTAGAAAAATGAAACTTCCCCCCGACCTCCAGCAACTTTCTGAATATCCCTTTCAAAGCGCAACATTTGGCATGTATGGATTAAGGTTTAAGTCAGACCCACGTTGCTATTTTAGTACAAATACAGCATTTTATATTTGACAGGAATTAACTCCCTTCCCAAGCATTCGACTGTCATCTTTGCAATAGTTTCAGCTTCTGTCTACTCTCTCTGTCTCAATTTTGTTATCCTTTAGAACTGAAGCATTTGTGCTACTAAGATATGGTTAAATTTAAGTACCCTGCACCAGAGAGAGACTTTTGTCTGGAACAGAACTTTAATTCTCTACATACCTATCTTATTTTTTTAAACTATTTTAATGTACACTTGGATACCTGTCTAATTATATTTAATTCTCCACAGATACATTCTGTTAATGGGTCTTCAAGATCGAAATGAAAAGCTTTTCTACAAAGTGCTGACGTCTAACATTGAAAGGTTCATGCCTATTGTTTATACTCCCACTGTGGGTCTGGCTTGCCAACAATATGGTTTAGCATTTCGGAGGCCAAGGTGTGTAAGTTTATACTTCAAATAAACGTAATTCTATCTTTCTTTCCCTCTTGGCAGATTTCTGTAGGACTTTTTTTTAACATTGTTGAGTAAAACCCAAAACTGGAATAACGGAGACAATTTAGACTACATTAACTACATTTTTAGTCAAAGTTAAATGGTAATTTGTACTGCATTGCAAAGATAAACTGTTGTCTCTGTTAAAACATGTATGTATTTTATAATCTTATTAAGCCTAATTAGGCTTTCCTAGACTCTCAGCTGCATTTGTTACATGTCAGCAAAAGAATAAATTGTCCCTGATCCAAATTTAGTTAATCAGGCTGAACAGTGTTGGTCTTAGAAAGTGCACACACATCCCATCTCCCTATATATACATACAGAGAGAGAAAAAGGAATGTGTTCACAATTTTTATAACATTCTCTCATAAGAACATAAGAACGGCTGTACTGGGTCAGACCAAAGGTCCATCTAGCCCAATATCCTGTCTACTGACAGTGGCCAGCACCAGGTGCCCTAGAGAGGGTGGACCAAAGACAATGATCAAGTGATTTGTCTCCTGCCATCCCTCTCCAGCCTCTGACAGACAGAGGCCAAGGACACCATTTTATCTCCTGGCTAAATAGCCTTTTATGGACCTAACCTCCATGAAATTATCTAGCTTCTCTTTAAACTCTATTATAGTCCTAGCCTTCACAGCCTCCTCTGGCAAGGAGTTCCACAGGTTGACTACACTCTGTGTGAAGAAGAACTTTCTTTTATTAGTTTTAAACCTGCTCCCCATTCATTTCATTTGGTGTCCTCTAGTTCTTCTATTTAGGGAACTAATAAATAACTTTTCTTTATCGGCCCTCTCCACACCACTCATGATTTTATATACCTCTATCATATCCCCCCTCAGTCTCCTCTTTTCTAAACTGAAAAGTCCCAGTCGCTTTAACCTCTTCTCATATGGGACCCGTTCCAAACCCCTAATCATTTTAGTTGCCGTTTTCTGAACCCTTTCCAAGGCCAAAATATCTTTTTTGAGGTGAGGACACCACATCTGTACACAGTATTCAAGATGTGGGCGTACCATAGTTTTATACAGGGGCAGTAAGATATTCTGGGTCTTATTTTCTATCCCTTTCTTAATAATTCCTAGCATCCTATTTGCCTTTTTGACCGTCACTGCACACTGTGTGGAAGTTTTCGGAGAACTGTCCACGATAACTCCAAGATCTCTTTCCTGATTTGTCGTAGCCAAATTAGCCCCCATCATACTGTACGTATAGTTGGGGATATTTTTCCCAATGTGCATTACTTTACACTTATCCACATTAAATTTCATTTGCCATTTTGATGCCCAATCACTCAGTTTGATGAGATCTTCTTGGAGTCCCTCACTGTCTGCTTCTGTCTTGACTATCCTAAACAGTTTTGTATCATCTGCATCTCTCATTTTCTTCCTGGAATTAGTTTTTATTTGGGAAAATAATATGTGAAGATGCAGCATATAAAAAGACAGGAAAAGACCCTATCTGTCATACTAGGCAGCCCCCTAAAATCACTTTAATTTTTCTGCCAACTTTTTTTGTTTTAGTTTTCTTTTTAGGTTATCAAAATCCTATCATTTTGTATATCAGTATTTATGAGACCTACCTGTCTCTTTCTGACATTATAAACCTGCATTTGAGGATGTCTTGAGCCACATAATTAAAATGTCACTATTCAAAAAGATTAATAATACAATTTAAAGGGATGAATTATCTGCTGGTGTAAATCAGGTAACTCTACTGAAGTCAGTGGAGCTATGTAAGTTTGTAAGAGCTGAAGATCTGGTCCAACAACTTAAATTCTTTATAGGATAAAGTTCAGGCTCCTTTAATTTCCCCACACTGATACTTGGCAGGAAATGGTGGGAGAGAAAGGGAGAAATAGGGTGTAACTTTGGTGATATTCTCCTCTAACTAAATCCATGGTGTTAGTTCCCTGCAGATCTGCTGAGGTTAAGCTGTTCCACATGTTACCCGGAGAGCTGGGGTAAACAATTGCTGTGCTATGGGCTATGCAATTTAATTAAAGCCTAAGGTGCCCTCCCACAGAAGCCAGATTCGGCCTGGTATCCTGTATCTAATCACCAGGGAAACAGCTTAGAAATTACCAAACAACAAGAATTTAGGGCCAAACCATGTATTTTAAATGCAAGATTAAACATCAGCAAACAGCATACAACTCAGCAACAGTCCCACCCTAACCCTGGAAAAGAAGAAGATAGAAGAGTCCCACACACACAAGGGTATACATTACATTCTATGCGGCGATTGAGGTTCGATGTCCGTGACCTTCAACCTCGCGGCTAGTGAGAAGCCTTGAGGGAGGACAAACGGAGCGATCCCTCGATGGATGCTTCTCGCCTCCTGCGAGCTGACGCTTGGTGGGCACCGGATCCTGTCCGAGTATCCGTAAGCGAGACAGTGTTATAAGTCCCAAAGTCTTAGTGGGAGCGGAAAAGGCTTCCCTTATTCCAATTAACGTCACTAGCAGTGGGTAGTCTTGTCAGACTGCAGGCTGGAACCTTGGCCTCCTCCGGGTAGACAATGACACAGGGCAATGATGATCACAGACGCACACACAGGACATGAAGGGGGCCAAAGAACACGAATGCTCCTTGACAATGGTATATAAACATCTCATGGCGGGAAAACCATGAAGAGAGCGGGGTGCAGAGAACTAGAGCTGGGTGCATAAAACTTAGGTGCCGTGTGCAAAGAATGGGTGCGCACGCAGGCAATTGGGCGGTGTGCACAGCCTTTGGTGCTGAGTGCACAGGTTTAGTGCTGGGTGCACAGCCTTCCTTTACCTGTTTTTTTTTTGGCAGGAAAAACTGCTCTGAGGGAAAAAGAACCCCTCAGACTCCATTTTGTATTATGCCCAGGCAACACACAAGTGTTCTGCACCCATCTGTACTACTTTAATGCAATCATAAGCATAGGTGCTGGAACTAGGGGGTTGGGATGCTACTTCACCTCCTGACTTGAAATGGTTTCCCCATATGCGTCAGCAGCTGAAATATACAGATTGTTCCAGCACCCTTGATCACAAGAACTCCTGACAGGAATATTTTGACTTGCTGTTCAGGAGCTGTGCTTAGCATAAACATAATGTAAAACTTTGTTTTGGAAGATTTGATGCTGTTTTGTGCCAAAAAGGAGAGATCTCTGATGAGGTTTATATGAGTTTCCTGTTAACAGAGCCAGCCTTTCAGATCAAACCTTGAAGTCAACAGTGTAACTTAACAAATTGCTAGGGATGAAAGGAGAAATCAGCTGGGTTCCATATTTGCAGCAGCAGGAGTCTTTGTGGCAAGGAGGAGAGAGCTGTATTTTTAGATATGTGTTGCACTAACTAAGCCTGGAGGTCATGGTGAGCTGCCTGGGTATAACTTTGGCAGCACATCACTGGCAGAGATGGCCTGATTTTTTCCCACTACTCCTTTAGAACAGTACTATTTAATTTTAAGATTAATTCCACACTAATAAATGCATCACTGTATATAGTTATTCTTTAGTATCATTTGTTTCAGGTATATACTGGAATATGACAATGGCATATCAGCATTTTTTATTTGGCAAACTTTTACAAGTTTCCACTGTACAATAATCTCTGTTTTGTAATGATAATTCAATAGGATCATAAAGCATTATTGATCTTCACTCACTCTCGTATTTACTTTAATTCTTCTTTTCCCTATGTTCAGTTTTTTAAAAGGCTCAAATATTAGGCAGGTATGAATGATTGATTTATCAAAGGAAAGACATACTGGCAGCAATTAATTTATCAAGCAGTATTTATTATGGTGGATAGTTAAGCATTAAAGAGGCAGCTGTCAGTGGCATTGAGCTGCACGCCATTTTGCTTTGAGATAGGCCAGTGATGTTGCCTTGTTGGCACAGTTTAGTGAACTGCTGCAGCTCATGGCTCAACTGGCTGGGTAAGATGCAGCATACATTGATTTGGTTATCAATCAGAACAAAGTTACGTGCTGGAAGATGTCTATAACTGAAGTCACTACCACCTTTGGAAGCCTTCCATGGCCCCTGTGGAGATGCCATGATATCAATCTTTCTGTGAAGCTGCATAGCTACAGGATTGCAGTTTATACTAACATTAACATATGTCAGTGATACATGAGTGCTAGAGAAGCTGAAGAGAAGCGGACTCACGTTTGTAATTCTCATTGTCATCTGCTCCCTATTAAGTGCTAAGCTGTGGCCCTTCGGGTATGTTGGAGTGGTGGGGGTGCACTTACTTTCTGCCCTCTTATGGTCATTCTGGAGTATCACTGTTCCTGGTATCACAGCCCTCCCTTTCTGCTTGATGAGAATTAATCACATTACACACACATCCCATTGTCATGACAGAATCCAGACACTTACCTTGGTTTTAAGTTATAAGAGGAAGCTGTATATCAAATTTGGTGGACCTAGATCTTACCATTTAGGAGGAGTTCTTGAACAAACAGACTCACAGATGAACAGATAAACCAACAGACATGCATACTCTCAAATATATAATAGATTAAGAAATGCCTACTGCAGGCTATTCTATTATATGATCTTTATCAGAATGTGTTTAATTTCTTAATAGCATTTAAAAAGCTTGAGACCAAAATGATTAGGGGGCTGGAGCATATGACATATCAGGAGAGGCTGAGGGAGTTGGGTCTGTTTAGTCTACAGAAGCGAAGAGTGAGGGGGGATTTGATAGCAGCCTTCAACTTCCTGAAGGGAGGTTCCAAAGAGGATGGAGAAAGGCTGTTCTCAGTTGTGACAGATGGCAGAACAAGGAGCAGTGGTCTCAAGTTGTGGTGGGAGAGGTCCAGGTTGGATATTAGGAAAAACTATTTCACGTGGGCTACGTCTACATTGGCAAGACTTTGCGCAAATACTCTTTAATGCAAGAGTTTTTGCTTTAGAGTATTTGCGCAAGAGAGCGTCTACACTGGCATGTGCCTTTGCGCAAGAGATGTGCTTTTGTGCAAGAGCATCCGTGCCAGTGTAGACGCTCTCTCTTGCGCAAGAAAGCTCCGATGGCCATTTTAGCCATCGGGCTTTCTTGTGCAAGAAATTCATGTTGCCTGTCTACACTGGCCTCTTCTGCAAGAACAGTTGTGCAAGAGGGCTTATTCCTGAGCGGGAGCATCATAGTTCTTGCACAAGAAGCACTGATTTCACACATTAGAACATCAGTGTTCTTGCGCAAGAACTCCCTGCCAGTGTAGACAGGTAGCATGTTTTTCCGCAAAAGTGGCTGCTTTGGCGCAAGATCGCACCAACGTACACACAGCCTAAGAGTGGTGAAGCACTGGAATGGGTTACCTAGGGAAGTAGAGGAGTCTCCATCCCTAGAGGTCTTGAAGTCTTGGCTTGACAAAGCCCTGGCTGGGTTGATTTAGTTGGGATTGGTCCTGCCTAGAGCAGGGGGCTGGACTTGATGACCTTCTGAGGTCTCTTCCAGCTCTATGGTTCTATGATTCTGTGACTTTTATATTAATTATTAAAGGTCAAAAACTATAAAAAGTGAAGATGTTTTGAAGATTATTGATACTTGCAATTAATTAGGTATCTTTTGACTTTCAAATATTGTATTATTTAATTAACTTAAATGGAGTTTGGTATCTTTAATTGTCTTTGTGTTGAACTATCAAATGTTGTTATACATTTGTGCTTCACATATGTTACTGACCCAATGAAAGCTGTGAGTAATACATTTGTGAAGATTTATTTTAACTAACAGCAAGAGTTCTACCAAACAATTTTTCAAGACTAACTTCCTCAGAGTTGGTCTTAGGACTAACGGGGTGGAGGAAGTCTGTAAAATGATTCTTTGATACACCAATTAGCTAGCTCATATTATATTAAAAGGAAGACTTTTCATTCCCTCAGCTCCTACAGCAAAAAGGTATTTTTTGCTGAGGCTCAGGCATAACTGCCAGCCCTTAGTCAAGAAAGAGCTAAATCCAAGGAGCCCATCAGATTCCATGGATGTAGATGAATTTCAGTGAAGAGATGCCAAGCTCAAGGAGCCAAGAGAACATGCATGTTCATATTTTGAACATCTTCTAAGTGTTGTCTCACTTTTGCATGCCAAATGGGTGGAACTTGTTTGGTGAGCAGAGGTTGGAGGGATACCAAGACCTTTTTGCTTCCCCAGTCTGGTGCTGGGTTTAAGAGCTGGGCTTAAAACATGAGTTCCCCATCTGAAGACCCCTTCATAACTCCGTTACTTGTCTGCTGTTAGCTTTTACATGCTCCCACCCCTGCCATGTGCAGCTTGGTAGTGGTTCTATCCTCATTAACCTGTTTGTCAACTTCTCATAAAAATGCCTCAGTCCTTTCTTCCATTTTGCTCATTATGAATGGCATGCTTGCTCATCCTTCAACTTTTATCTACAAACCAAATCATGTTGTGGTATCTATAAAATACCAGCCAATGGCTTTAGTAGCAAATGGAGTTAAAATGAATTTGTCTATTAAAATTGTTTTTTAAAGAAAATTCATCTGTACAGCAAGCTCACTTAAAATGTACATACCATTTACAGTGTTGTGTCTCAAACTGGAATGCACTTGTAAGTGCTTCCAGGGTCTGATTTTCATGGTCATAACACTGGAATATTGAAAGATAAACATTCTGCTAGGAGATAGAGACAAAATAACTTTTCAGATTGCATAACCAAACTGTTTATCATGCTGTGGTATCTGCAATGCCATTATATCCAACTACATTATATCCAATTTACAAAATAGTAAATTATTTTTTTCAGTTGACCCAGGATATATATATTTGTGTGTGTGTGTGTGTGTGTGTGTGTGTGTGTGTGTACACATTCTGCAAATGCAATATGTAGTTATAAACTAGTTTATAGATATATGCACTTTTAAGTTTCAGCTTACTTCATCTCACTTTGAAAGACATCTCAATATGAATACATCCATTGATAATCACTGTGGACAGGGCATCTATTATGTGATACTGTAGTAAGTCAGTGGCTCGGAATTGGCTTGTAACTAGTTCAGCAGTGTAAACTGTATACTCCATTTACAAGGCACACTCTGTCTCTGTGTGTGGCCTGCTATACAAAGTTCCTTCAGCTGCTTGACATTGAGTTCCTTGATTGTCAATACAGCAATGATTAAAAAAAAAAAAAAACCCTTCTCCGGTTACAACCTACCACAGTTCTCCATAAAAATCATGTGATCTCCCTTCACCTTGTTTCATGAAACAAAAGGATCATCTCATAAGAAAATAACTATCTCCCTAAAGACAAAAGTCCTGCTAGGCTATGTAATGAGATTAGAGTATTAAACCAGAAAAGCATTCATAGGTATCTGTCAAATAAAGTATCCTTTTAACATGGAAATTAATGATTTGTTTAATAGTAGCCAGTCCCTACTATGTACCTTTGGTAGTCCAGAAGAAGACATTTCAATTGATACAGGAGAAATTATGATGATTCTGAGAGTATAAATCCAATTGCTCTTCAACAACTACTAAGACAGAGGACTTTGTTTAAGGTTTAGATCACAACTAAACAGAACTTCAAATAAGTTCCCATTACTAGAAAAAAATGTTTAATAACTCAGTGTATTTATTCATAAGCATTAAAACACAGTCTTTAAAGATGTCATGTACTATCAGTATTTTAGTGCAGCAGGACAAATGGGAATTACCATTATTTCCATTATCTTACCATTATTTTCTATCCTACAGCAATAACTTAAAAAAACCCACCACATCTTAAACAAACAAGGCTGAGACAGAAGTTAACTCTACTGCATCTTCTATTTATATAAGTATGTATTGCCTACCGTCTTTCTGATATTCCTAGCAGAGGGCCATATATCATTTGATGATTTGTTATAGTGTAATTAAGGCTGGGATGTTTCAATGTTTTTAGTAAACTCAATTCATAATTCCTGTTTTGGTCCCTGCAATGGTCTCACTGTCCCAGACCATCCCCTTGTAGCATGACCCATGTTTCCATGACTCATCCTAGGGAGTTCAGTGGTCTGGAATGATAATCAATGGCCCCTCAATCCCAGACACAATTCCACTGAAAATAGTGTCCGACAAAATAGAATAAACTTCACAACATCCTCTGCCCTTTGCTGAACAACAAAGGCTGCCTCCCTGGAACCTTGCCCCTGTGTTAAGGTCTATCCATAGGAGTTAACTCCACTCCTATTGCTTTCCCATGGTTCTCTCTCTGCTTGTCTTCTGCTGCTGTGCACTTCCCACAAAGGGGGTACTTTAATCCATCTCTCTCCTATATCTCTTCTCCCCAACTGCACTAAACTCCTCTTTTTAATTCCTCCCTGATATTGACAAACCTTGCAGGTGTAACTGGGAGAGGCTGTTAGAGTTCTCAAGTTTTAGTGAATCCCATGGTCATCACAATCCTCTGTTGTCTTGTGGTCCACCCAAGTTAAAAGTAGGCATTTGGAATTGTTTTCTGGGAAGGGGAAAAAAACTAAGTTAGCAGTTCTGTGCTAAATAAATGGGACAAGCACGTACCACAGTGATGAGGAAAATAATTTGAAGGTTATTTCAGAAAAAGCATTGAAAATTCACAATAGCAAAAATAAGGTTTCAATTTCAGAAAGGTCAGAATGGGGAAAAATGTGTAATACTGGTCACCATATTACAGTGAAGTTGTTGGTTATCATGTAGGGGAATAAAGACTATTACTTGTATAACTTCCACATTGTAATTTTAATATTCAGTCAAGTTACTGTCCCAAGGAACTGATAACTGTAAAAAGTTAAAGATTCTAATTTTCCATGGAAGCTTAAGGGAATTGGTTTTTTGTAGTGAAACTAGCAGACTTAACTGGTGTTGCCTGGGGGTTGGGGAGGAGTGTGCAGGTGTCTGAGGTCCAGAGGCGTGTTCTCTCATCCTCCTGCCTGGGGCCTGTTCTCCCCCTCAGCCCACCTGGCCCTGTTCTTTCCCCTCCCCCTGCCTTCCCTCTTTGGGTGCTGTGGCCAAGGGCTAGGGAAAGGTTTGGGGGCAGGGAGGCTACTTACCAGTGTGCTGGCAGGCAAGATGGCAGAACTCCAGCACTGCTAGTCACTTCCTTGGTGATATGACTGCCCCCAGTGGTTGCTCTTCAGGATAATGCTCCCTTGGGGGCTTGCTTTCCCCTAAGTAGCCACTGTCACGTCGTGTCCCTCCAAAAGCAGCCTCTCCCTTTGCATGTTTTGGAAATCTGTCCCTTTCCCAGGCTCCAGGTTCTGCTGTCACAACCAAACCCTGGCCTTGCTGTTTAGGAGGAGTTGTTGAAGAAATGGACTTGCAGACAGATAGACAGGCACACTCTCTTATTCTTTTATCTATATCTATATAATTAAAAGACACAAAGAGGTTTATAGGAATCTATTTGATAATGTTTCTTTTTAATTTGTGAAAAGATTGATACATTTCATAAAGGTGGTTTTTTTTTATTTTTGTTTTTTTACGTTGGAGTATTAAGGCGTATAAAACAGAGAGAATAAGATATGTTATGAAGGCATTTTAGTAATTACTTATGGTTCTATCGAAATTTACATGTAAATAGAATTAACTCATTGTTATAAACAGTGAATCCTTCCCAAATTTACAGCTCATTGAGTGTAGGATTTATTTTTTATTTAATTAATCTGAGTTAAACATTTACAAATTCTTTTTTTATAAATCCTAAATTTATTTAGATATATCTTTAAAAAAATCCCTAATTTTTTGAAATTAAACAATTGATTTCTAAGCTAGCAACATCTCAGGCATGGGCTACTGTTAACATGTATTAATCTGTTGAGTTTTTAAAACTTTTTTTAAAACTGTGAGATATTCCTATCTGTTTCATATAAATATCTTCAGTGTTTTTAAACAAGGATATTTGCATACAAAAATCATCATTAACTTAGAAGTAAGTATCAGAGGCAGCAGCGCAGGATGCCAGGCGTGAGCTGGTCCACGAGCTGAGCCAGTTTAAAAACCAACTCCCCTCGCAGGCTGGCTGCCTGTCACCCTGTGCTGCTGCCTCTGACAAAGCTCTCTTTCTAGGTCTAGGGCAGGGTCTGAGCTCCAGAACCTGGCATGAGCCAGAACTCAGCTGGGCTCCCTGCCTACCCAGCTCCTAATACACTTTAAATGCAGAGCCACAGTGGGGGTAGGTTTTGAACCTGGCATGAGTGAGGACTGAGCCAGGCTGGTACTGGTGGAGGGGGAGGGGAGGGGAAAGAATGCGTGTAGTCGATAGCATTAACCTATAAGCTTTGGTTTATCAGTTAATCCGTTAATCAATTACACTATTGCATCCCAAGTAGGGAGTGCAGCCTTGTGGCTGCAAGACTCCACTGCCAGTTGCGGGACTTCATTCCTGGCCCTCAGCTATGGGGCTCTGCAGCTGCCCCACCTCTTTCCCCAAGTACCTTCCCCATCTCAGCTGTATCAATGCCAGCTCTTCTGCTGCCGCCAGAGTAGAGGCCTGAAGCCAACAGCACCAGAGGGGCTGACGTTGATCTGCTCTGGTCTGGCAAAATCCCAGCTCAGGTCCCAAAGATACTGCACCACAAAGATTCAACTTGTACCAAGAGACTCAAAGGTAAGACGTTTGGAAACAAGTAAAGATAAGGGTTATGCTTTGTTATTTTCCATTTGTTGATTTCAGATAAGGGGAGTAGGAAAAAAAGGAAAGGACAGGGTGTCTAACCTAGAGATATATGCTAAACATACCACATTTCAGCTGTAAAATCTATGTGCTGACAGTGGCTTGGAAACAACAGTAAAAAATGCAGAGGAATAAGAGCTTTACTCACGGAATATGATAAGCATCAGGGAGAGCCGAGGGGGAATACAGGCTTCAGAAATCAGCCTGGCACAGGTTCCAGAGAGATCCATGCAGCTAGAACTGGCCAGAGTTGAGATCTAAAAGCTGGAAATGGAAATGAGAGTCGGAGAAAAAGAGATGGAAGCAAAGAGGCCCTGGGAAAAGGAGAGATGCTAAAGCCTGGAAGCAGAGGAGCAAAAGCAGGTAGCAGAAGCCCAAGAAAGAGAAATGGGAAGAGAATGGTGATCTGTGATGAAACTGATAAGCCTGGGGGGTACTGGTTCTTTGGAAGTGGTGAATTCTTGAATACTGGGAGTCGAACAGGGGTTGCACATTCCAGGGAGATACCGAGATGTCTCGGAGCTGGAATACACCTGTTGCAAGCAGGTGAGGAGAAAGCGATGCCTCTATAGATGCAGAGGGGAGTTGCCAGTGTTGCCTGTGACTGGGGAGGTCAGAGAGCAGGCACAGATAAAGCTTCCTCTCACTAAGGGCAAGTGGTAGTAAGGTGCCCAATGACCCTGGATGCTGCTAGACCTTGATCTCAGTTGAGCTTTTTAAACATTACCGCAATACTATAATGAGAAACACGAATTAATTTGGCATGCTGGAGGAAATCTGGATTAAACAGAAAATGTATTCAGAGCCTGTATTTTTTTTTCAAAGTATATATTTAGTGAGGAAGGCTAACAGAGTCTGTATGACAACTTACATTTTATTCTGAAGAGGAATATAGTAAGTAGGCAGGTTATGGTAAATAATCAGACTAGATTATGGTAAACAAAGACAGGATTAGCATGAGAGTCTGGTTGTGCTTCATATCATATCTCTCATTCATTTCACTGAAATGGCTACAAGTTTGTGTTTTATTATGGCACATTCAGCTTTATTCAGGTATGAAAAAATACATTGCTTGAGCTTTTGCAACTGTAAACAAGTAGTTTCCATACTCAAATGAGGGCTTTATACACACAGTCACTCACTGCCTTCAGTGGAACTTTGATGAGCTAAAATTGTGGGCAATAAGCAGCCTATAGGCACGACATGGTTCATCAGGATTTGCCCATTAGGCCTCCAATTGGTTTGTTTACCTGAGCATCCACTGGTATAGCTACTTACAGCTCCTCGTGGTCACGGTTCACAGTTCCCAACCAATAGGAGCTATGGGAAGTGGCACGTGCCATGCCATCTGTTGGAGCCCAGATACTAAAATCTTACTGCCCACCTCTGCTTTAGGAGATAGAATTAAGAGATTTGACCTATCGATACTATAGATTCAGAGGGGTAACCGAGTTACTCTAACAGGAAAAACTTAAAAAACAACAAATAGTCTAATAGCACCTTAAAGACTAACAAAACATGTAGATGGTATCATGAGCTTTCGTGGGCACAGCCCACTTCTTCAGATGACAGGAGTGTTATAAGTCCAGATCTTTAAGGTGCTACTAGTATATTGTTGTTTTTAAAGTTTAAATGTTTTTAAGTGGCATCTAGTTGACGACAAATGGTAATTCATAAAGCTGCTGTAGTCTCCATGCTGTACCACACAATTATCTAACCATGAGAAATATTATTTAATCTCAAGCAATCCATCTGAAAAGTAATTGTGGACCATTGGTTTGGAAGCTGACATTTGTTGGTAAAATTTTGTGTTAAAAGTTTCTAACTTTATTATTGTGGTTACTTCTAAGACTTAACCTGCAAACAACTAGAGTATGTGTTAATTCAGCTTTATGTCCTTGTAATCGTTACTTATTGATATTTATGGTACCCACAACAAATTCTGAAACATATTACCTTGCTATGAGGCTAATCCAGAGTCTGTTGTGTTTACTAGTGAAATCAGCTGGTAAGTATTACTGGGACATAAAGCTGAATGAATGCAAAAAATGTCTGCTTCCAAATGGATGGTCTTCAGTTACTTTCTAGATGCTATGTCCAGGTATTTAAAATAAGATATTAATGCAATTATTTAGTCTGTTCTAGAAATGTAAAGGAGTTATGATTTTAGTTGTATATCTTCTTTCAGATTCATTATCTCAGAATTTGAACTGGGAAATTATTTTGTTGGGAGTATTTTTACGATCTTAAAAGAAAGTCTTAACATTAAAAATAGTTCATTTGAACAGAAGCATGCATAATTAGACATGACTGTATTTTAGCAATTAGCAGAACCCTTTTGCTATAAATGAATTAAAAAGCCCCTCATAAATTAACAATTCATTCAGTTGCTTTATTCATCTAGCAGGATAAAAGTGGGAAGGTTCAGTGGAAATTCCCATTAAGAATCCAAAAATAACTTTACTGCACAGTATGCGGAACACCCAGGTGTTTTGAGTTTGTATAAGCTCAACATGTGGAGAATGGAGAAGAAATTGTTGAATGTTGTTATAGTTAAGACCTTAGAAACTATGTAAATGTTGCGTAACTGTTTGTGTGTTTCCATCTTGCAAAGGAAAAGCAATTTCAGACAGAATCACAAAATTAAATCCTGGTGGGTATTAAACTGTGTCACATTCTTGTTCATGAAATTGCTTCTGAAATTCCACACTGTTGGCATCATGTTCCATCACATTGACTGGGAACCATTTAAAAAAAAAAAAGCAGTTAGTTGAGGTCACATGTCTTGAAGCAAGCCATGTATCTCATTAAAAAGGAAGGTGTGTCAGCCTTACCTTTCAGTTTCTGTTTCAGTGCTGTTTTATATAGAACAAGAGGTTACTTGTTATCAGAAGATTTTTACCTAAAAAGTTATCTTTTCATGTGCAACTCATAGGCCTTGGCATTGGCCTTTTCCTCATGTTTTGGCCCTTGCAAGGAAAACATTAATTTCCAACTTGGATGTGAATCATTCTCTCAATTTCTGTATTAACAAAGAATTTCTAGAAATCATCACTTCTTTTTAATGACGTATAGATTTGAAGGAGAGTCCGTTTCAAAACGGATGGTTTAATGTATTGTAGTGCATCTATTTCAGATCCTAGTGTTTATTTTTGTAGTGCTATGGCATCATACAAAAGATGTTTTATTAAAGATTCTGGGCTTGTTTTTTTGAAAATATCCATTTTTGGAACATACGTACATTTTGTTTATTTCAGCATCAAGCTGACTTGCTATGGACAAAGGTGCCTAGGCACATAAGTTTGGAACTTGATTCCTTAATTCTAATATTTGCAAGGAAATGGTGTACATTTAGCTTCTTAAGGATAGATCAGATTTTTATCTTCCAAGATAGTGGTGCAGATAAGCTTTTATTAACATATTCATAGTTCACCAAAAAGGAGAGACTGTTAAATTCAAAATGGTTTTACTATTCTTAAGAAAACTATATCAGGCTGAGACAGTGATTGTGTTGAATTAACAGACTTCATAGAATATTGAGGTTGGAGGAAGACATTATAGTTAATCTTCCTGCCAATACAAAATTGTTCGCTGTAAAGTGTGTGTGCATACATGTGCGTGCATGAGTTTGCACAGGGGTACAAGTACATTTCTTGGGGGGGTGGAGTCTGCTGTGATAGGGCTTTCACCACTTTATTTGGAGACTATTCAACCCCCAATAAGATATGCGTATTTTCTTTCCAGCATAAATTTATCAGATGTCTTCCTGATGCAAGTCCCATCAGAGACTGAAGTCTTGTCTACATGAACTCGTAGGGTGTGTCTAGACTACCTAGTTTTGTCGACAAAAGTGGACTTTTGTCGACAAAACTATACCAGCGTCTACACTACCGCTGAGTTCTGTCGACATAACATCGACAGAACTCAGCAGTTTTGTCGACGCTGGTATACCTCATTTTACGAGGCATAACGCCTTCTGTCGACAGAACTCTGTCGACAGAAGGTGTTATTGCCTGTAACACTGCGTCCAGACTACGCAGCTTGCTTTGTCGACAGAACTCAATGTGTCTGGACGCTCTTTGTCGACGGAAGTTTTGTCGACAGTATCTGTCGACAAAACTTCCGTCGACAAAACGCGGTAGTCTAGACGTACCCTTAGTTCACGGCAAGCTGGTATGTGTATTAACTCCACGCTAGCCTTCTGTGAACAAACTTGTCTGTGCTTACCTTGCTGACAGGCTTTAATTCTTAAACTGTGTAGACAAGCTCTGAGGATAGTTTGATTATCAAAGGACTGGGAATTTTATAAGTTGGTGCAGTTGGAATATCAAGGCCAAGTGTTTTTAGTTTCTTGTGGCCCACCATGAACTTTTGTTTTAACACACAAGTATAATTTTTTTCCTTAAAAGTCAGACTCTTGAAGTTCTGGGTCCATTTGACTCTTAAACAAAATGGTATACCGCCGCCTAACCTTGAATAACCCCTTCCTCTCTTCAGACAGGGTTGAATCATTTAGTATTTTAAATTATGTTTATTTTCCTAGAATAACAGTGTTTTCTCTTTTAGCAAAAATATGACAGTTTATGATTTGTATCCACTTCTGGCTATGTACACACACTGCTGCTTCAGGGAGATATCTGGGCATCTATATCATGCTTAAGCTCAACACAAGCCTCAAACCGCGTGGCATACCCTTTGCTTATATTTCCTGTTGGGTCCAATCCTATAGGTGTCCTCAGAGCATATCTGACTTCATACAAAATAGCTGGGGAGAGAACATCCCTCTCTTATTATGTTTAGCCCAATGGTAAGGGAATTCACCCATGATGTGGGAGACTTTGGTTTAATTCCCCCTCTGTCTGATGAGAAGAGATTTGAATAGGGTTTCTTTGAGTGACTTAACCATTGAACTATAGGATGGCTTAATGTAGGTTTCTCTGAATTTCACTTGCTGAAACCATTCAATTTCATAGTAAATAATTATTAATTGGCTCAAAGAAAGAGTGAGTGTGACTATATACTGTATCATACTCAATTTGTGTCCAGGCCAGTGTCCTGTCTCTGACAATGATTAGTATCAGATGCTTTAGAGAAAGGTGTACGAAATCTTCAGTAGGAAGATGTGGGATCCTCTGCTTCATGTATGTTTTATTCTGATCTTTAAAAGTTAGAAATTGGCTTAAGCCCATCAGCCAATGGCTTAACTTCCATTTCAAAATTTGTTGGTATTTGTTTGTTAATGATGATGACTGGCTATGCTTGATATTCACTTAAATATGCAGTTGTTTTCTGAGTTTTGTTAAATTCCTGATTTCAGCGACTACCTACGGCAACAAGTTTCTCAGTTCATTTTAAATTTTACACCTTTAAGTGATATTGAATGTCCCCTTGTTCTTGTATTAGAGTGGTAAAGTGGTAATGTCTAGTCTACCTCCTATATGCAGTTTCTTATTTTATATATGTATTCTATGAGATTTGTCCAGACCTTTGATAATGTTCATTGTTCTTTCCTGACCCTCCTTTAGTTCTAAAATATTCTTTTTGAGATGAGGTGAGCAGTGCAGTATGAAGCCATACCAAATGAAGCCATATCATTGGTTTATTTTAAATTATTATTTGGACTGGCATAACAAGTGGGGTTCCTTGGGGATCAGTTTTGGGACTGGTTCTGTTCAATATCTTCATTAATGTTTTAGATAATGGCATAGAGAGTACACTTATAAACTTTGTGGATGATACCAAAATGAGAGGGGTTGCAAGTGTTTTAGAGTATAGGGTTATATTTCTCAATGATCTGGACAAACTAGAGAAATTGTCTGAGGTTAATAGGAGGAAGTTCAATAAAGATAAATGTAAAGTACTCTACTTAGGGAGGAACACATTAGTTTCATACATACAGAATGGGAATGACTCCCTGTGAAGGAGTACTGCAAAAGGAAGGAAGGATGTACGAGTCATAGTGGACTACAAGCTAAATATGAGTCATAGAATCATAGAACTGGAAGAGACCTCAGAAGGTCATCAAGTCCAGCCCCCTGCTCTAGGCAGGACCAATTCCAACTAAATCAACCCGGCCAGGGCTTTGTCAAGCCGAGACTTAAACACCTCTAGGGATGGAGACTACACTACTTCCCTAGGTAACCCATTCCAGTGCTTCACCACTCTCCTACGGAAATAGTTTTTCCTAATATCCAACCTGTACCTTTCCCACCACAACTTGAGACCATTGCTCCTTGTTCTGCCATCAGTCATTACTGAGAACAGCCTCTCTCCATCCTCTTTGGAACCTCCCTTCAGGAAGTTGAAGGCTGCTATCAAATCCCCTCTCACTCATCGCTTCTGCAGACTAAACAGACCCAAGTCCCTCAGCCTCTCCTCATAAGTCATATGGTCCAGCCCCCTAATCATTTTGGTTGCCCTCCGCTGGACCCTCTCCAATGCGTCCACATCCTTTTTGTAGTGGGGACCCAGAACTGGACACAGTACTCCAGATGTGGCCTCACCAATGCCGAATAAAGGGGAATAATGACATCTCTGGATCTGCTGGCAATGCTCCTCTGAATGCAACCTAATATGCCATTAGCCTTCTTGGCTACAAGGGCACACTGTTGACTCATATCCAGCTTCTCATCCACTGTAACCCCCAGGTCCCTTTCTGCAGAACTACTACTTAACTGGTTGGTCCCCAGCTTGTAACTATGCTTGGGATTCTTCCGTCCCAAGTGCAGGACTCTACACTTGTCCTTGTTGAACCTCATCAGATTTCTTGTGGCCCAATCCTCCAATTTGTCTAAGTCATTCTGGACCCTATCTCTGCCCTTAAGTATATCTACCTCTCCCCCCAGCTTAGTGTCATCTGCAAACTTGCTGAGTGTGCAATTGATCCCCTCATCCAGGTCATTAATAAAGATATTGAACAAAACCGGTCCTAGAACCAAACCTTGGGGCACTCCGCTAGAAACCGACCGCCATCCTGACATCAAGCCGTTGATCACTACCCGCTGGGCCCGGCCTTCTAGCCATCTTTCTATCCATCTTACCATCCATTTATCCAATCCACATTCCCTTAACTTGCTAGCAAGAATATTGTGGGAGACCATATCAAAAGCCTTGCTAAAGTCAAGGTATATCACATCCACTGACTTTCCCATGTCCACCGAGCCAGTTACCTCATCATAGAAGCTAATCGGATTGGTCAGGCACGACTTGCCCTTTGTGAATTTATGCTGACTATTCCTAATCACTTTCCTCTCATCCAAGTGCCTCCAAAATGGATTCCTTAAGGATCCCTTCCATGATTTGCTGACAAATGGAAGACGCTGCTAATAGTCTGAACTATTGAGTATATTAATGGCTTCTAAAATCACTATAGCCCTCAGGAAGCAAAACTTGTGGACATCTTCATGAAGAACTCTGCTGCATGTGAAGCAATGTGCAAAAAAATAAACCTGGTATCAGGATGTATAAATAATGGCACAGAACATAAGTGTGACGGGGTGAGGCAATCCCCTCACTCCTTCATGCCGGGGGACGCGGCCTCCGACAACGGGGCGGAGGACGCCAGCCGGACGGCGCCGGGGAGTAAGGCCGGCCAAGAAGCCGCCCGTCATCCGGGTGCGATGGGGATACCCGCTGACATCAGCAACGCGACGTCAGGGGGAGGCGGGGCACCCGGAAGCGCGCAGACGTTTGCAGAGGCAGCGGAGGATACAAAGGGCGGGGAGGTGGCGCGGGGGGGGGAAACAGCACAGACGGAGGGGGACGCCGAGGAGGTGTGAGGGCCCCCGGTAAGAAGATGGAGGTGGGACGTGGGCTAGACCCGCTGGCAGGGTGGGCAGCGACCCAGGGCGGGTCATGGAACCCGAGAGCAGGCGAGTTTAGGGGCAAGCCCCCACCTGCTGCCACCAGGAACATCGGGTTCCTGGTGTTAGGGCCCTGGGTCGGGGTCCGGAGAGAGGGTGGGCCCAGACCCCCCCTACCCCGCCACCAGGGCGAGCGATATTTCGGCCGGTGCGAGCCGTTAATCCAGGCACATTGGGGAAGGGGCACCCCCAGAAAAGGGGGGTGATCTGTGACATAAGTCTGAAAAGATTAGTATGTCATTATATAACTTTGTCATGCCATCGCCTAGAACAAAGTGTTCAGTTCTAGTCACCCTGTTTCAAAATGGTTTAAAGCAGAAATGGAAGGAATCCAGAGGTGGGTGCCAGAAATAATGGGAAACATAGAACTTCTAAATTAAAAGGTTGGGATTATTTAATGTAGAGTAGTGGTTCTCAAGCTTATTTGATCATGTCCCCCTTCTTTTGTGTCTATAGTAGTTCTCCTCTCCTCAGGCACTTGGCCAACAGCCACCACTCTCTGGATGCTGAGCTCTGAAGGCAGAACAGAGAGCAACAGCAACTTGTTGGTCACCCAGTTGTGAAGGCAAAGCTGCTGCCAGCAGCAGTGCAGAGTAAATTGTGGCATATTATGGCATGGTAACCCTTGCTGCTCTGCTGCTGCTGGTTGCACATCCAGCAGCTGCCACTCTTCAGTTACCCAGCTCTGAATGTGCCCAGTAAGTTCTTTCCACACACACCTCAGAATACATTCTGCATCTCCAGGGTGGCACACCCCTAGTTTGAGAATATTTGGTTTTATATGTATGGCATGATAGACATATAAAAATAATGATTGGTATAGAGAAGGTAAATAGGACACTTCTGTGTCATTTTTCTAGTAATGAAAAAAGTGAACTTCCATTGAAATAGCACAGCATCAAATTTAAACTAGATAAAAATAAATACTTAATTTACACATTGCATAATTATCCTGTTGGTACTCGTTGCCTCACGACTTTATAAAGGCCAGGAGTGTAGCAGGATTAATAAAAATGTCATTTTTATGGATAATAAGAATTTGGCAGTTACATTTAGAGGAAACTGAATAAGAAATTGGAGTCACAAGCCAACAGTTAATTGATGGATGTGAAGATGGAACTTTGCCTGTGGGCAGTTTATTTTGTGAGACAAATACTGTTTGGATATGAGTCTGTGATTTCATCTTGGCAGAAAGACAGGTCTTTTATTGTCAAAGTTCTGAGACTGTTCCTGTTCATTTTCCCACTTGGAAAACTCTAGTTTTGATGACTGTTTGTTCTCTGAGATACATAGAATAAATTGAAGGCTGTCTTGACAGGACCCTCTTCTTTATTTTTTGATCAAGGAGACAAAAGCTAATTCTGCTATTTCGTCACTTGAAATGGGAATTCTCTTCTTATCCTAAGAATTGAAAGAGGAAAAGAAATCATTTAATTTACTTTAGAGGCCCCTGAAGGCTCACCTCAAGCAATTGTTAAGGAAATCTGTCTAATTTTTTGTTCTATGTAGGGTTCCATCCAGGCAAATTTTCCATTTGGCTGACACAAAGCTTTTACATAGCCTACAGAGTTGGAAGAAGATCATCTTCATTTAGAATTGATGCTTACCTCACTAAGGCAATATATCATTCCAAAAGAGAGATGTTTTGCCTTATACCATTTTTACACCTTACAGACAAAATCGATCCATATCTACACAGATTCTGATAAAAGTGGTTTTTTTTTCTTCTACTCCTAGGCAATAGTATTTGCCTTTAGGGATTTTTATCTCAAGCTATATATGCACATGCAGCCCAGGTGTGTTTGCTTCTGAAAATCTATACATTTGTTTTCTTTGGCCATTCTGCTCATAAGAGGAAGCCTGATTCTTATCTGAGTCAGAAATGTATTTATAGTACATAGGTTTCAGTATTTGTTGGGGTGGGAATTTGAAGTTGTCTCTTCATTATTCAGTAGTAAACTTGGAAGGAAAGTCCACGATCTAACTTCTCACAGTTGTATGATTCAGTTCTCAATGTGATGTGGCTGTGATTTATAGCAAACGCAATCTTAATATGTAGCTAGTGAATAGAAATAGGAATGTGTAAAGGCCATTGTACTAGGCAGAAAATGTTCAGAAGAAAGTTTAATCAGTCTCAGAGGTGTTTAAAATGTTTGTAGCTTTAAAAACAAGTAGTACTATGGCACATTAGAGACTAACAAAAAATATGTAGCATCATGAGCTTTCATGAGCAAAACCCACTTCTTCAGATTCAGCTCATCTGAAAAAGTGGGTTTTGCCCATGAAAGCTCATGGTACTGTATATATTTTTGTTAGTGTCTAATGTGCCACAGGACTTCCTTTTTTTAAAGTTTAATCAGAAATTGTTGATTTGCTCAAGGGAAATGTATTGCCAAATCTATTGCAGATTCAATTAAATATTTTCCAAAACATGGGCAGATTCGATTGGTAACCTGCTGGTGTTCTAAGGCTGAGAGACTGGCAGCAGAGAGCCTACCTGTTCTGGAGCCCTGCACGGAGCCTACTAGGCCCACAAATTGCAGCTGAAACTGTCTCTCAGGGCTGTTAGTCCTGCTGTCCATAGAGCACCCACTGGAGCCTAGGCTCTTGGGGCTTCTGAGCTTACTTCTTGAGAGGGGTTCTCAGGACTTCTGAGGTTTTCAAGTAGGCAGCCCGGGGAGCCAACTGGTCCTAAGTGTGGAAGCTCTGAGGTCCTTAGCCCAGGACACAGTATCATGAGCTTATGCTGCTGCATAAGTGTTACCAGAACTTCCAGATTCAATGTTTCATGAAAGAGCCCAGGAGTAAGCTCCAAGAATTTCAGTTTAGGTGGGAAGCCTTGCATCTTGAAGAGGCATGGGTGTAGCTGGGTCTTCTGGTACTGGCAGGCTTCCTGCTGATAGAGCAACTATGTGAAATTGATAGTCTCCTGGCCTGAACTGCAGCTGTGAAAAAGACAAAAATGTCATTTTCATGTATTTGTTTCAGGAAAATCTTATTTCAGTTTTTGAGAGGCAACATTTTTGAAGCTCTCTGATTCACTAAGAAAGTTCTGTAAATTTGCTTTTTTCCAAATTAGAACAATTGCAAATTCAGAAATCTCCACTTCTGGCAAAGCAAAACCACTAAGTTTGGCCAGGTATACTAGTAAAAACCTCTTTTGGAATACTGGGTGCTATTCTGATTTATTCATATTCAAGGAAAGTGAGTTAAAACTGGAATTACTACTATTAAAATGGGCTACTAGCATAATGAAGGAATCTTACACCTTATCTTACAAGAAGAGACTAACAGAGCTTGGCTTGTTTTGCCTACCAAAATGAAGGCTGAGAGGAGCTAAACTTTCTCCTTATAAATATATCTGAAGGATGAACACCAGGGAGGTAGAAGGGCTATTTAACTTAAGTGCTTAAATCCTTTTGAAAATGGGACCTAAGTTCCTAAGTCACTTAGATATTTTAACAAACAAAAAAAGTTTTCAAGATGCTAAGCACTTCCTGCAAGGCAATATTCTTGAGGGCATTAGATATTAAGTATAATCGGTAACTCATAGGATTGGAACTTAAGTCAGCAAAAACTACTAAAACTAAGTTTTCCTTATTTTAACATTGACTCAAAATCTTGTTTTATTGCACCTAAATATAAATGTCTTATATACAATAAAGATTGTGACATTTTTGTGAAATAGCTTATAAAATGAACTTCTGTATTTGTGTTAAAAATGAATGTTGCTACACATTCAGTGGATGTTTTTAAAGAACTATCCACAATGACTCTAAAATCTCTGAGTGGAATGTTGATTCTTACGTTATGAAATGAAAATTTTATAAAAATCCATGAGGTAATTTGTTTGAAAAGGAAGAAAAGTATGACTGTTGTTTTTCCTAATGGATTATATTAATTGTTGACAGTGGGCCAGATAAATTCCACATATTTAGTGTTTGCAAATGTTACCTTAGGATTCCATCCAATATTTTTTTTTCTGAAATTTCCATGGAAGACTTTTGACAGTTCTCTATTAAGTCAGCAAATCACTGATTTATTCTAATTCATTTCAGTCTTCTGTTATAAAAACATACTATGTATTGGAGTCAGCATAAAAATTAACTATATAAATGTTAAATATGCCCCTTTTGTAGTTTTTGTTCTCTGTTTTATTTTCAAACGTGAAAAGATTATATGTTTGGGGCTTCAGCATCATAATGAATTTTAGTATACAGGCAGTCCCCGAGTTACGCGGATCCGATTTATGTCGGATCCGCAGTTACGAACGGGGATTTTCTCGCCCCGGAGGACTGGAGCGGAGGCCCGCCTCCTCTGGGGCGAGAAAAGCTGCTCCCCGTCTCCCTGGTCTGCTGGGGGAGCCAGCAGACCAGGGAGATGGGGAGTAAAGCGGCGGAGGACCAGCTGGAAGCGCCGCGGGTCCGGCCGGGTCCTCCACGGCTTTGCTCAGCGTCTCCCTGGTCTGCAAAGCGGCGGAGGACCCGGGCTGGACCCGCGGCGCTTCCAGCTGATCTGGACGCGCCGCGGTCCGGCCTGGGTTCTCCGCGGCTTTGCTCCGCATCTCCGTGGTCTGCTGGGGGAGGACGCAGCTAGTGCCCCCTCCCCAGCAGACCAGGGAGACGTGGAGCAAAGCCCGGGGCCTGTGGTAGAGCAGGTGGGGCACTGCTGGTTGGTCCCGCAGCACCGCTCCTTGGCGCTACTGGACCAACCCGGCAGCATCCCAGCTGCTCTGCCCCAGGAGTCCTGATTCAGCCGCTGCTGATCAGTTTCAGCAGTGGCTGAATCAGGACTCCTGGGGCATAGCAGCTGGGGTGCTGCTGGGTTGGTCCAGTAGCGCCGAGGAGCGGCCGCGCTACTGGACCAACCCAGCAGCACCCGAGCTGCTCTGCCCCGGGCTTCCTGGAATCAGCTGCTGATCAGTTTCAGCAGCAGCTGACTTGGGGACGCCTGGGGGTCTTAAGTTGAATCTGTATGTAAGTCGGAACTGGTGTCCAGATTCAGCCGCTGTTGAAACTGATCAGTTTCAGCAGCGGCTGAATCTGGATGCCAGTTCCGACTTACATACAGATTCAACTTAGGGACTGTAGGTTTGTTCTTATCTTGTACGTAACCCGGGGACTGCCTGTATACATATTTCTGTTACATATTTATTAATTTTTCTGGATGACAAGACACTTGAAGTCAGGCTCCTTTCCCATGCTAAACGTCGTTGTTGGACATTCTCCCAAGAATTTCATCTAGATGATACCTCTGTACATGCATACTGTAGTTTAATAAGAAATTATACTGAGGATCAAGGCAGTCAGGTCTCATCTACTATTTTTGGTAGAATTGCTTGTTATTTACTGAAAAAATGTTGGAATAAGAAATAGAAATTACTATACAACTGTTCCTCTCAATCAAAACTCCTAATGAAATTGGGTATTTGGGGATGCAAGTAATGCAGGTTTTAAGCCTAATTTTGTGTCTTTTTATATTAAAGGGGTTTATTAAAAGGACACTATCATATTAACAAATGTATTTTTCTTATTGTATTGAATTAAGAAGGGTTGCAGTAGGCTCCACTAGTACCCTTTCAAAGTTCCATGGACTTTTGTTGGGTTTTCTGCTGTCATAAAGATTTTTAAGGAACCCTCTGGAAAATAGGGGTCTAGAAGAGGTTTAATCCCCAGTCCTCCCAACAGAAGGGCCAGTATCCCTGACAGGAGGGAGCCTGATCATACCCGAAGCCCTGCAAGCAGAGACAGAACTGCCATCCTCTCTCTGGCCAACAATTGACCAGCCTGGCAAAACCCAATGGCAAGCGTTTTCTTTTGAAGGTGCACCCAGGGACAATCCTGCTCCCCTGTTCTTCAGGCTCCATCCCTTCCACTTGGCATGGAGGGACATTACATCAGACCATTGGGTCCTAGCCACTGTCCAGGATAGCTACACCCTCCAGCTCTCCTCTACACCACGCTCCCACCTTCCACCCCTGTCCCTCTTCAGGGACCCTTCTCATGAGAAGCTTCTCCAACAGGAGCTATCCCAGTTGCTCCAGGTGAGAGCTGTGGAGAGGATATCATCGGAGTTTGAGAACAAAGGTTTCTGTTCCCGCTACTTTTTGATTCCCAAGGCAAAAGAGGGCCTATGACCTATATTGGACTGCAGGGCCTCAACAAATATTTGGTCCACCTCAAGTTTTGTGTGTCCTGTATCCCAGGGATTGGTATGCCACCCTGTACCCCAAGGATGCATACTTCTATATCACCATCTTTGAAGGTCATAAGCACTTTCTGAAATTCGTAGAGGGACCTGAACCTGGTCTTGGCGTTCGAGCGACCTCTGTTCGAGCGACTGGCAATGTGTCCCTTGTTGCTGCTCTCCTTCAAGGTAGACTTCCTGACTGCCATCACTTCAGCTAGATGGATATCAGAGCTCCGAGCACTAATATCAGAACCAGGGGCGGATGAGAGTGCTGCGGGGCCCAGGACAGCACCGCAGGGCCCAGGGGAGCGAAATTTCGCAGGGTCCCCCCTTTGACATGGCGCATGCGTGGGGCCTCAAGAAGCGCGGGGCCCGGGGCAGCTGCCCTGCTCGTCCTGCCCTAAATCCGCCGCTGGTCAGAACCACCATATACCCAGTTCTTTAACGATAAGGCCCAGCTCATATTTCAACATCCTTATTGCTCTATTTTGTTAACATTGGCGTGACATGTAGTGCTGTCAATTTGACTTGATTTAATTATTTTTAAATACTTTGTGAAATTGTCTCAAACCATATAATTTGTTATAATAGCTTTTTAAAGACAGTTGATTATGCTTTTGTCTCCATATGATTTTAGGTCAACTTGTGCCTTCTATAAAATATGCCAATAGGAAGTTAACTGAAATAAGCTTAGCCAGAGGAGTTCTGTTCCAGCTTGCTTGGCAAAACAGAGCTCTTTCCCGTGCCATCAGAAAGGCCATGATTCAAGGCTTGGCTGTGGTAACAGTAATTCCTACTAATATATGGAGCACTCTGCTTTTAAATTAACTTTGAAATAGATAGTACAGATGGCAAAAAACAAGTGTATGTGTGTAAAAAATACAAATATATATAAAAAATCAGTAAATGGAACTAAGAATGGCTATTTTAACATCATGACACATCTCACTAGACAAACAGATGGAACTGAATAATTTTAATGCTTTGACCTGAAGTTTCCTTTTAGGGGATATTTGAAACAATCGTAATGTTTCTGATAGGGACTGGGCTAGACTTGGTTTCTGCAAGCAGATAATTTTGGTTTGAAATATCTCCTTATACATAATTACAAAAGATATACTTGGTAGATCAGTGATCATTTCCCCTATTTGATGCAAAAGATTCCATTTTTCTAAAAAATTTAACTTTGAACAAAGAAAGTTTAGAGGATGCATTCCTGATAGAAACTATATCACATTGTTCATACTCATGGTGAAACATATGGAGACCCAAACCCAAAGTCTCATTGCATAGTACTACTATTTACAACTTCAGTTTTAAAATTGGATTGTGCCATCTGTGAATCGTACTTTTTCCTGTCCTTTGACTTGAGAGCAGCTGCTGGTGAGGGCCTTAAAAAACATAAATTAGCTTCTACAGTGCTAAGTGGAGCAGAGGAAAAAAGAGAAAGCTCGGTAACCAAAAATCAGTAAATTCCAATGCTGATGACTTTCACATAGCTAGAGTCCAGGGAATTGGGGAAGCCATGGAAATCCCATTGAATTGCAGTATACAAATTGTAGAACTAAAAACTCATCATAGCTGTAAGATAAATGAAAAACCACTCTTTTGGTGTGTTTTTTTTTCCTTTGCAGAATTCGTTACATATTATACTGTGTTTAGGGAAAATACATTGTGAACAATGCCTTTCTGTTAACCAAAATGAAAGACCTGTGTAGAACCTAAACGTCTTTAGAGTTAGATAGCATCTTAAATACTCAGAATGGGCCAAATTTCCTGCTCTGGTCATGTGATTTGTTTTGTATTTAGAATAGAACCAGTAATAATAACTTAGGGTTCTTCTTTGGGTCGTGTCCCCGTGGGTGCTCCACTGTGGGTGTTGAGCTCGTCCCAGCGCCGCAGATGGGAGATTTTCTAGCTGTTGTCCTCCAGACTGCGCATGTGCGGCAGCCGTCTTGTGGCTTTTCGCGCCGTTTCCAGTTGCGCGGTCCAGCCCCGTCAGTTCCTCCTAACCGTCTTCAGGAGCAGACGGAGAAACAGCTCCCTCTTGTGTTGTTCCTCAAGAACCTGAGAGGAGAGAATTAAAACCTTACAAATAGTTCCAGCATTGGTTGGTTAGTTAGTTATTGTTAGCTCATTTAAAAAAAAATTATAGTTATAGTTGTTAGTCTTAGATAGTTTATCAAAATGCCTGGTTCCCCAAGCTTCAATAAGTGTGTGGCATGCAAGGACTCTATGCCCGCTTCAGAGGGACATCCATCTTGCATAAGATGTTTCAGTAAAGGGCACATTCCACAGAAGTGCCCCCACTATTCAAAGCTGATGGCCAGGGCATGTAGAGACTGCGAAATGCGGCTCAAAATGTTACTTTTTGATAAAGCCCTCCGGCTGCAAGCCGATTCTTCATCGGAGCCACCTTGCCACGCTTCACCTAAGGTGGCACACAAAAAGAAAGCTCCTTCCCTGTCTCACTTCTTACCACCAACCAGAGTGAGTATGGGTGATAAGCCGGCACCTCAGGAGTGAAAGTGACCCGTAGACTGGAGAAAGAGAAGCACCAGTGTAGCGCGTCGGCACCGAGCCCCGCAGAATGCATGCTGCCTCACCTTAAGCCAACCTCAGCACCGACCTCTTCAGTACCAAGTCGATCAACAATGGCGACCTTGCCGCTGGACATCCCGGCACCAAGAGCCCCGGCACTGACTACGTCGGCACCCAGCCCGCTGGCACCGACTCTTTTGCTAGCACCAACTCTGCCCCAGGTGCCGGGTACATTGGCACCGACACCAATTAATACCACGGCACTGAGTGCTTCGACCACTGCCCAGATGGCACCGACACATGCAGAAATGACCTATTCTCGGGTAATAATAACTCCTGGTTTGACACCACCTACATCACTAGCACCTTAGGATATGGCACCGATCAGAGTGAGGAAGAAGGCACACAGGCTCCCTACTCCATCTTCTAGCCTGAACCAGAAGCCTTCTTTCCTGAGTCACCATCTCCACGGGTGCGTTCTCCTTCTTCTCATGCAATCCGTCGCTCCTCTGCTTCATGATATTGTGCACCCAGTGTCTCACCTTATCCGAGACATCATTATTACCACCGCTACTATTCTCCATCGCCATCATATTCTAGAGGGCACTCCAGATCACCGAGATCTCCCTCATATTGCAGGTCCTCTCACTACAGACATCACTATAGATGTGATCAGGACTATTTGCCATACCATGACGATCACTGGCATAGACACTATGCTTCCAGAGAACACTCACTATGCTCACCTGCCCACTTGAGACCAATATCACCATCACCGGCTCCCTCCTCTGCTACACCAGACAAGAGCAGGTCTGCTTCTCCATGAATAGACAGGCCACCTATGCTTTCCTGTGACCAACCAGCGGTGGCCCAGAACATCGTGGCGGAGAGAGCCCATCTCTCAGCTACTGAGGACTCTCACCAGCAATCCCCCGCAGATGTGGCCTCATCTTCCCCTGATGATGCTGTATTTCAAGGAGATGCCTCAACAAGTGATGACCTAAAGGACTTTCAAGAGTTTTTTAAAAGCGTTGCTGAGAGCCAAAAAGTCCAACTGGGAGAGGTCCAGCAGAAACAGCACCACCTGCTGCGGAACCTCCGTTCAGCCCATTCTTCAAAAATTGCCCTCCCACTAGATGAGGTTATATTGGAGATAGCTGACAGCATCTGGCAAACTCCAGCTTCAGCTCTACCCACCAACAAAAAGGCGGACAAAAAGTACTTTGTCCCAGCCAACGGTATGGAGTTCTTGTTTAATCATCCCCAACTGAACTCCCTCGTTTTGGATGCAGCTAAACAAAGAGCGAAGGCTCCTCAATATAAAAACTCCTCCGGGGACAAGGATGTTAAGAGGCTCGATTTGTTAGGCAGGAAGGTGTACTCTTCTGCCACAGTCACTTCACATGGCGAATTACTCGGCCTTGTTGGCCAATCATAGTTTTGATAACTACGTCAAGCTTGTCCCTCTCCTTGAACACCTCCCGGAGGCCAAACGTCAAATACTAAAGTCGATCATACAGGAAGGCTACACTTCTTCCTGTTCGGTGCTCCATATTGCCTTAGACGCAGCCAATGCAGCAGCCCGGACCACAGCAACATCTGTGGTCATGCGCAGGGCTTCTTGGCTCCATATGGCAGCAGTCCCCAAGGAGCTTCAAAACAAGGTTGAGGACTTGCCTTTCGATAGGCAAAACTTATTTGCGGACAAGACAGACCAGGTCCTACACTGGGAAGAATACCTGTACCACACTGATGATATTTGGGATGTATACGCCACCCTTTAGATGAAGACGGAATGCACCCTATCAGAGACAAAGGCCTTTCCCCTGTGAACCACCTCAGGGGAAGCAATATGAACCTCAGAGAGGACGACAGTGACCCCAGAGACCTTGTCCACAACTGCCTAGTTCAGCTCATCAACAGTCAAACAAGCAGCAGGTTTGACGGGAACATCGAGGACTGCAGACCATTCCATTGTTGCCCAGCTGCGATGTCACCAAAGTGCTTTTCCATCATCACTTAAGGCCCTTTCAAAATCGTTGGGCCACAATAACATCAGATAGATGGGTCATGCAGCTCATAACATCCGGCTATGTGATTCCGTTCGTATCCCCGCCTCCTACTACCTTCCCCCTTCCTCCCTTTTCAGGGACCCATCTTACGAACCTCTTCTCACTCAAGAGGTGGCCCACCTACTCAGCATAGGAACGATGGAGAGGGTCTCCAAGGCATTTGAGGGCAAGGGTTTTTATTCCCACTATTTCCTGACAGAAAAATTCAGGGGGCTGGAGGCCTATTCTTGACCTTCGACAGTTGACTCAATATATCCTCAAGCAGCCCTTCAAAATGGTGACACGAGCAACCATCATACCGGCACTGGAACAAGACGACTGGTTTGCATCCCTTGATTTACAGGATGCCTACTTCCATATTACCATTCACCCGGCCCACAGGAGATTCCTGTGCTTCTTAGTAGGCAACACCCACTACCAATACAAGGTCCTTCCATTCGGATTGTCATCAGCCCCAAGAGTTTTCTCCAAGACTCTTGCTGTAGTGGCGGCATTTCTTCGTCTGCTAGAAATCCTCATTTTTCCATATCTGGATGACTACCTCCTCAGAGCCCCTTCTTTCGAAGAAGCCTTACGAGCCATCACTACCACGAGGCCTTGGGACTCTGTCAACATTCAAAAGTCCTCCTTTGTCCCACAACAGTCCTTAGATTTCATAGGAGCCCGCCTCGTTTCTACCACGGCGCGCGCCTACCTACCTGTTGCTAGATACCTTACCATTCAAGAACTTGTACAAGTCATTACTACAAGTTTCACCGTAACTATTCTTACATGCCTACAACTCTTAGGGCGTGTGGAGGCGACTACATACATTGTGGACAATGCAAGACTCCACCTTCACTACCTTCAACACTGGGTGTCCAAGATATATGCCCCGGCAGACACGACGTACACAGGATGGTAATAGTACCCATCCGGTCAGGCAATCCCTCACCTGGTGGACTTTCCCTTGCAACATGTTAGCAAGTATACCTTTTCACAAACAGCCCACGGTTCAGCTCACGACCGATGCCTCCCTTCTTGGATGGGGAGCGCACACGCAACACTGTCAAGCTCAAGGCTGCTGGTCTCCAGAGGAGTCCCTCCTCCATATAATCTCCTCGAGCTACAGGCGGTCTCCAATGCCTGCAGACATTTCCTTCCCTTTATTTGCAACCAAGTGGTGAGGATACTAACGGACAGTATCATAACTGTTTATTATATAAACAGGCAGGGAGGAGCTCGCTCCCACTCCCTTTGCAGGGAAGTGGTCCGACTGTGGAATTTCTGCAACCAGCACAACGTGACCCTAGCAGCAGCGTACCTCCCAAGACAGGACAACATCATGGCAGATACACTCAGCAGGCGATTTTCCCAACAGCAACATGAATGGGAAATACATCCTCACATTCTGTGGACTATTTTCGACAAGTGGGGTCACCCATCAGTCGACCTCTTGCCACCCAGTACAACGCCAAATGCTCCCACTATTGCTCAGGAGCGGGCATGGGCCTACCATCCAGAGTCGATGCCTTCCTTTACAACTGGGGCCATCGTCTAATGTATGCATTTCCTCCCATTCCACTCATCTCCAGGGTCCTAGAGACAATAATCATGGACAAGGCGACCATAATTTTAGTACCATTCTGGCCTTGGCAGATGTGGTTTCCTTACCTGCGTCGACTCTCTCCTCATCTTCCATTCCATCTTCCCAATTGACCCAATCTTTTCACACAGGATCACGGGTGAATACTTCACCCGCAGCCATACCACGTGGGTCTTTCCGCATGGCTCCTAGTTGATTCAAGCACACAGAGACAAGTTGCTCCCGGGAAGTCAAAAATAGTCTCTTACACAGTAGAAAATCTTCAACAAATTCTGCTTACCTGAAGAAATGGCAAAGATTCCAGTAGTGGTGCTCAACTCACAATCTAGAGCCCACCGGAAGTCCACTCCAATCCATATTGGAATATATCTTGCACCTTAAAAATGGTGGGCTCACTGTTTCATCACTCAAGGTGCACTTAGCCACCATTACAGCATTTCACCAGCCTATAGAGGGCTTTTATCCCCTTTTCTCACCCAACTACAAAAAGATTCCTTAAAAGCCTTACCAACCTTTTTCCCAAACACAGATGACCTCCGGATCCGTGGAATTTAGAACTAGTGCTAGATACACTAATGCAACCACCATTTGAGCCATTGGCTACATGTGACTTCAGTACGTTAACAATGAAAGTCATATTTTTCCTGGCTATTTCATCCGCCCGGAGAGTAGGGGAATTGGCGGCCCTTGCAGCTAATCCCCCCCATACCATCTTTACTCAACAGGCAGTTATCCTACGTCCCCAACCGTCGTTTCTACCAAAGGTTAATTCCGCCTTCCACACAAATTAACCAATTATATTACCAGCGTTCTATCCGAAACCTCACGCATTGGAACGTCAATTAAGTCTACATTCCCTCGACGTCCGCAGGCCTTGGCCTTTTACATCGAAAGGACTCGAGTTGCGCAAGTCACAGCATTTGTTGATTTCCATGGACTATCATTCCAAGGGTCGCCAACTCTCCTTGCAGCAAATCTCCAGAATAATAGTCTCCTGCATAGCCTGCTGCTACGAGTTATGGAAGGTGCCACTTCCACACACACTCATGGCACATTCTACCAGAGCAATGGCCACCTCAGCAGCTTTCCTCAAGGGAGTTCCCATAAAGGACATTTGCCGAGCAGTTGCCTGGTCCTCGGATTTCACATTGGCAAAACACTACACGCTACAGAACATTCTCATGACTGACACAGCTGTAGCCAATCCACAGCGGCAACCCACTGACTCCGAACCCACCACCTTACTACGGCTACTGCTGTGAAGTCACCCACAGTGGAGCACCTACGGGGACACTACCCGAAGAAGAAGTTACTCTGCTTGTGCAGTAACGATGGTTCTTCGAGGTGTGTCTCCCCCTGTGCTCCAGTACCCACCCTCCTCCCCTCTTCGGGGTCTGTTCTTTATGTCTTTCAGACCTCAACGATTAGGAGGAACTGGCAGGGCTAGACCGTGTGACTGGAAACGGCATGAAAAGCCGCAAGATGGCCGCTGCGCACGTGCGGTCCGGAAGACAACAGCTAGAAAATCTCTGATCTGCGGTGCTGGGACGAGCACAACACCCACAGTGGAGCACCCACGGGGGGACACACCTCGAAGAACCATCGTTACTGTACAAGGTGAGTAACTTCTTCTGTGATGGATGATGAAATCAGAAGAAATGTAAACTACTCATGCTATTTATAGATATTGGATTTTTTCCTAATGAATTGACTTATTTTCTGCACTCTCAATTTTCTACAATGTTGGGAAATTTTGGCCCTTATAAGGGACATAATTTCATATTCATTTAATCTTGATGTCTTTAATTCCATTATGGTATTCTTATGTACTTATAATAATTAATGTTAACCCACTTTAAATCTTAGTTTTCTTCATCTTACTGTGTTACTGAATTAGGCTTCTGAATTGGCTGCTTCAGTGCTAAAAATGGAAACAAAAAGATTTTTCCCTTAATATGAACAAACATAGGAATTTTCCAGATGGTTATCCTATATTTTCCAGATGCTTCACAATTTAATTTCCATAACTTTAATATAAGTTATAGATGAGAAGAAAAAATTTAATCTTTTCCTTTTATCATGACACCATATAATAAAATAAATAACACAAACTGTCATCTTGTCTAATTCCACTGAATTTTTGATGGATTAGTAAAAGAATTTATGTAAAATAATTCTTCTTCGAGTTATTGTTCATGTCCATTCCACATTAGGTGTGCATACTTGCCATGCACACCAGTGTCCAAAATTTTTCTCCTAGCACGATCTGTAGGGGAACAGGTCTGGTGACCCATGGAGTGGTGCCACTATAGTGCAGAATAAGGGGCACTATACACCAGCACCAGTCCTGATCTCAGCAGTCCTTGTGGTCTGTGTTCCTTGGGCTGCCTGTCTCATTCCCGATCCTGGCACTGAAGGGAGGAGAAGATTACTGGGGGACCACCGCACACCCACCTTCCCTAAACCAGTGCTGGCATCCCCCAGTAGGAGGTTCTTCTCAGTTGCAGAGACACTGGAGGGTCTGAAGTGTGTACTGATCTGAAAGAGGCAGTCATGAGTCCTCTGATTCCTGGTTGCCAGGCAGTATGCTCCCTCCACCAGAGTCTGGCATGGAGCAATGGCTTCTGCCATCTGGTCATGAGCAGACTCCTTTGGTGCTGCCCTGCCCTTGGCACCGCAGCTGCTGGTATGGCTGCAAGGAAAGTGGCTGGTGTCCTGGTTCCTGTGGCACTACTGAGAGGTTTACACAGCAGCTCCAGATTCCCAAGTTGGTCTCAGGTATTGGAGACAATGTCGGCATCTTGGCCCACCAAACCAGTGCAAGCTGTTGGAGAAGGAACCCCCCACACCCTTAACTCACTCCCTGGAGGTACTGTAGGGTCAGGGAGTAGAAACCTGGGACCAGCCACCTCTTCATCTTCTCCGGATGAGGCCATTAATGCTCTCCTATCCCACTGCTGCAGGATGATACAAAGGCACACCGGGAGCTCTTAAAGCAGGTAGTTTTGACCCTGGGACTACAGGCAGAGGAGCTGGAGGAGCCAGCAGATGCCCTCTTTGGTGCACTCAATGCCTCATCTCTGTGACATGTTGCCCAGCTGTCTTGAAAATTACCAGTGCTCTCTGGCAGTCACCCTTCTTCCTGACCCCCATTTCTAAGAGGGCTGAGAGAAAGAACTTTGTGCCAGTAAAGGGCCATGAGAACCTTTACTCCCTCTCCGCTCCCAACTCTATTGTAGGTGGAGGCTGTCAATCACAAGGAGAGGTAAGAGCAGGCAGAGGTGATGCTAATGGTGACATCCATGAAACACCTCAAAGGCTTTCAAATGTATGGTGGTAATAGTGGCCTACCTCAGGCATCATGAGGTGCATCTCTAGAACATGCTCTGGTGCAGTCAGTCCTGGACTACCTGCTGCAACTGTGGTGCCAAGGTCTGGCACACTCCTCCGTTAAAGGGCATCTTGTAGCAATCTCCACTTTCCATGGGCCAGTTCAAGGACAGACGGTGTTCCAGCATGACATGAGAGTGCAGTTCCTGCAAGGTCTTGAACAGCTCTGTGCACTGGTAAATCCTTCAGTGGGATCATAACCTAGTCCTCTCCGGACACGGGGCCACACTTCATACTACGTGGTGCTTTCTCCCGCTCCCATTTGTACTGGAAGATGGATGGCATTTTTGCTAATGGTGACATCCATGAAACACCTCAAAGGCTTTCAAATGTATGGTGGTAATAGTGGCCTACCTCAGGTGCTAGGGCATCCAGCATTTCAGAAATTTGAGCTTTAACTCCAGAACCCCCATAAGTGGTTTTCTTCAAGGACAAGGTTTGTCTATGGCCTTGGCCTTTTACCAGGAGGATATTAAGCTATTCTTCAAGTCATTTCAGCTTTTTGATGCTGCGGTTGACAGGATGAAGGCATGCTGATGTCAATGCATCATCTCGCTAAATGGATTACCTTGAGTATTTGTACCTGCTATGGGGTAGGGTTCCCCTGCTGCAGAATATTTAGGCCCATTGTACCAGTGCTCAGGCATCGACAGCTGCCTTCCTGGAACTAGTGCTAATCCAGGACATCTGTAGAACCACAACGTGGTCATCAGGGCAATGTTCATGGCCCACTGATCCCCCTCACACAGCAGGCTAGAGATGATGCTGGGGTCAGCAGGGCTGTGCTGCAGTCAGTGCGCTCATGAACTCCTACCCACCCCTGTGGGTATTGCTTCAAGTCCCCTAATGTGAAATGGACATGATCAATTATTCAAAGGAGAAAAGAGAGTTAGTTACCTTTTTTGTAACTGGTGTTCTTTGAGATGTGTGGTTCATGTCCATTCCACAACCCGCCCCCCTTCTCCACTGTTGGAATTTCTGGCAAGAAGAATGCACCATACCTTATACTGTGCCATTGTTGTGCCACTTCAGGGATGAGGGGAAAGACTTCTGACACAGGTGCATGCAGTGAACATACACACCTAAAGTGGAATGGACATGAGCAATACATCTCAAAGAACACCAGTTACAAAAAAGGAACTCTCTTTCCATTTTGTGTTACGTATAGTGATATATGAGTGCTCCAAAAGAGGTCAGCTACCGTTTACTTACAGAGATTAAAATCCACTTAGTACTAGGAGTTTTCTTTCTTCATTTGAAAAACCAGTCCCTCCCCACTTTTTTTTGTATATTGCGGTCCATAATTCTGTAATGTTACAAGATTGACGCAGAGAGCAAGAGAATGTTTATATTGTAGGTAAGGAAATGTAATCAGCAGATAAATTCGCTAGGAGAAATCCTGGCCCAGTAAAAATCAAGGGGACTTTTGCTGTTGACTTCAATATAGGTAGGATTTCATTGCTGTTGTTTTTTTATTGTACTTCACTTCTTTTCCTGAAATCCACAGCAAAATGCTATAGTTTTTTTTTCTAATGAATGGAGAGAGGGCCATTTCACCAATTGTCAATTTTTATATGTTGGTATAGTTTATATAGGTTTTTTTGGACCAAACTGAGTCCTGGCAGAAGTAATTTAACTCTTTGAATGTGTTGAATTTTGTCTTTCATCTTTAAATTACTCTAAATGACTCTAATTGATTATATCTGTATTACGTTACAGCTGTGATCCTCACTTAATATCAGTTTAGCAAAAACATTTTTGGTCTCAGAATATTAGCTATGCTTATAAATTTAGCCAAAATAGTGGGTGGATGGAACTTTGGAAATATCTATTTTAGCAGCAGTTCTTCTCTGTGGTTTGGAAGGTTTGTTCTGTTGGCTTGTAGTCAAACCATGTCATCATTTTACTCTCATAAGATGAATGTGTTTTGCTTTAGTACTTCTCAATCATGTGTGACTATAAAATAATACTCCTCATTTAGGTAGCTCAACAATCTTAATGCAGGTTACAAAAGGTAGATATCTCCGTTTCATTGATGGAGACACAAAAAGGTTTAATGTCTTGCCTGATAGAATAATATCATATGGAGAATTAGTAGTACAGTTGAAAGTAGGATATGTTGGCTTCTTGACTCCCAGGTCTCTAAAAAAAAAAAAAATGGATTTATGTAAATGAATTCCTGTTAGTATGTTCTTCTCTGACCCTGTTGTGTACTTAAAATTAGAGTTAGCTTGGAATGAAATTTCCAGTCTGTGGAAAAATTGTAAGGTTTTGAAAAACAAAATAATGATCAGGAGAACAATTAAAAAGGTCAGCATTTTTCACAGAATACCTGTGTCCAACAGCAGAGAGGCCCCAAAGCGCTAGGGACTCTAAGAGCCCCAACTCCAGAGAGAGAAGTCTGCAGGACTGGCCCAGAGTCAAAAACCTTGTGCTCACTGGCTGTGGAGGAGCTGTGAGCTCAGGAGCCAGGACCTCCAGGCTGTTTGTCTCCCTACCAGGCAGACTGCCAAGGAGCTGGGTGAGTGAACTGGTAGGAAACCAGGCAGGTTTCTGACCAGAACCTGCCTGGTTTCCAGCAGAATTTTGTTGAAACCAGATTTCCACATATTGGCATTTTCTGATGGAAGAACTTTTAATTGGAAAATTTCCAACCAACTATAGCTAAAAGCTTACTCAATCATAACTTTCTAGTGAGTCATTGCAACCTAATGTATCAGGAACTGTGATAGTTGATGCTTCAGGATTTTCAAAAAAGAATTATCTACCTCTTCCAATGTGAACCATGGTGCTGAGCAGTTAGAAGACTAACCAGTGACTGCTGCTTCCTTTCCCTCTTTCATTCACATTTTCCAGCTGCTCCTGATGTCTAATGAAGAGTAACCCAGGAGCATACACAGGAAGTGAAAAGTTAGCAGTTGTATTTCAGTGACATCAGCCCCCATTCACTTCTGTAGTGAGAGAATAATAAAGGCATGGATCAACTTTCTCCTTGTCCATTTCCCTGCAGATCTTAAAAAGAGGGACACCATCCGCTTTCTTTGGGGAGAGAAATGGGTGGAGTTTAGCATAGGTGAGCAAAAAGAAATTAAAATACCAGTGATCTAGAGACATAAAGTCAAAGGGAGTCACTATTATCTTTTTGAGTAGGAAGAGCAGAGACATAAATATTTTCTGGGGGAAAGATAAATGATAGAGAGACACAGGAAGATTTCAAGAGAGAGTTTAAAAGGCCTTGCAGGAAAAAAATGCATGATCCCTTGGATGTGGGAGAGAGAAGTAATTTTCTATCTCATGAAGAGAATGGGGGAGAGAATGCTGATAATACTTGAGTGAGGACTAGAACTTTCAATCCCAATGAAGACACTGAGGGGGAAAAAGTAAGCCCATATAGTCCCTGAACAGGATAATACATAAAGAGACTGTTTGTACAAAGAATCCCGCATATGTTCTGGGAAGATCTCCTACTTTCAGATGTTTATTTAAACCTCATATTTTGAGGTTCTGAATAATAGTATCTAAAATAATTGACCCTCATCCGACCATACAAACAGACTTCTGGAGGTCTAGCAAGCCCCCAGATTATTTGGATATCTGTCCCTGGAATTTTTTGTCAAATGTTGATAGTCACAACTTTGGATAAGAGTGCAAAGATGTGTAATTTTAGTAATGTGTTGCTTTTAAGAAGTAGCCAAACTTAATCAGTTGGAGGTGGAGGGAAGAGACAGCACAGTGACTACATGCTGTCATTAGCAAATCATATGCAAAAATAATGTATTCCTGTTTATTTTATAACTGTATTTATATTTTATAATATACTGTGGTTTATAAGATCTGTGGGACAAAGGCTGAGCTTTTCTTAAATATCTGTAAAGCACCACATACTGGTCTGGTGTTATGTAAATATAAAATGTAGTGATAGGTAGATATCAATATTTCAGACCGTTTATAAATTCCGAGGAGCAGCTCTGATACTTAGGGTATGTCTAGACTACATGCCTCTGTCGCCAGAGGCATGTAGATTAGGCTACCCGGCATAGTAAAATGAAGCGGCGATTTAAATAATCGCCGCTTCATTTAAATTTACATGGCTGCCGCGCTGAGCCGACAATCAGCTGATCAGCTGTTTGTCAGCTGAGCACGGCAGCCATGTAAATTTAAATGAAGCGGCGATTATTTAAATCGCTGCTTCCTTTTACTGTGTCGGGTAGCCTAATCTACATGCCTCTGGCGACAAAGGCATGTAGTCTAGACGTACCCTTAGAATTTGACAGCTCTTCCCTTTAGGCTATATTTTTGAGCCCACTCCCTTTTCAAAATAATTGGGGATATAAAATCCTGGCTAGTCAGTTAACCAGTTAAATGTGATGTTAACCTAACATTGAACCAGTTAACCGATAAAAGCGGGATCTGGGCTTGTGACCACTCCAGCCCAGTAGGAGCAGTCACCAGCCCCATGCTGGCTGGCTGCTGGCTCTTAGCTCCTGCTGAAGTAGCCCCTGTCCACGGCGGGCCTGGGCTCCCCCCTGAGGACATGTCTATAGTAGAGTGTTATTCTGAAATAACTCCCGAAATAACAATTTTGAAATAGCGCTTTTCCTCTTCACAAGCAGGAGTTATTGGGAAATAACAAGTCCTTTATTTTGAAATAACAGGGTTGGTAGTGTGGATGGTCGCCTTGTTATTTTGAAATAAGGGGAGTTATTTTGCAATAATTCCCTAGTATAGACAAGCCCTGACAGGCTTTTCTGTACACCAGAGCAGCTCCTGCTTGCAAGGTTCCTGGGCCCACCATGGACAGGGGTTGCTCTAGATGAGAGCAACCCCGTAGGGCTGCAGCAGCCCTCCCTCCACAGACAGGGAGCTGCACCTGTCCCCACTGATTGCTGGTTAATCGGAACCAGTAAGCATCACCCATTTATGGTGATGCTTACTGGTTAACCTTTCACATCCCTAAAAATAATTAGACTTATATCTTTTATATAATTTTTTTTTCATGAACTCTGAAGATTGTAATCTGACAAATCTTTTTGACCTCTTTAGAACTGATCCATTGGTTATTAGTAGAGCTAATTTGCAATTTGACATTTGCAATTATTCCAAATACTCAGGAATGTCTTACATTAGAAGGAAATATGGCTAAGAATGACATCAAAAATAGATAATTAGCTTTAAAAAATCATAATGTCATTATCAAAATTACTTTATTTTAAATATTTGATTATTGTATAATAGCAATGGGGAAAAAAACAAAACCATTTGACTGAACACCTAGAAGCTATGAGGTTGACTAAAAATGGGAACCAGAACACAAACACTCCCAGTTTTTGGTAAAATTAGAAACTTGGCTATTAAAGTTTTGCTGCTTTTGTTGTCTTTAATGCTATGTTACAGTATATGCATTATTTGAAAATAATTTACTGAACTTAAGGGAGACTGCTAAACTGAACTGGTAACATCTACTACTGGCCATGTGATCTGGGAATAATACTTAGTCACAGCATCAGTTAAGTATCAGAGGGGTAGCCGTGTTAGTCTGAATCTGCAAAAGCGACGAGGAGTCCTGTGGCACTTTATAGACTAACTGAAGTGTAGGAGCATAAGCTTTCGTGGGCAAAGACCCACTTCGTCAGATGCATGACGAAGTGGGTCTTTGCCCACGAAAGCTTATGCTCCTACACTTCAGTTAGTCTATAAGGTGCCACAGGACTCAGCATCAGTTAAGAAACACTGTTTTCTTCATTCTTCTGAGTTTGTAGTGTATTTATCTGATAAGAGAATATGTGCCTGTTTATTTTGTGTAATGTTAACAAAATGTCTCCTATTTGAGCTCTCTTAAAATATATTGGATTCTAAATTGTTGTGCTTTATTTATGTATAGCACCCAAATATTTAATGAGTCATTCAACACTTGATGTAAAACAGTCAGGCTACTCAATGAAAAAAATGTGTGCTACTTCAGGACCAGATACAATTAACTGTGATAAAATCTCTCCACTCCACCCCCATTACTGATTTTCTGGATGTCAGTTTACATGCTCTGTGGAAGCCAAATTTGAAAAAATGTAATCTAATTTTACATTAATGAAAATGTGCATTTAGCAAGTAGCTTGTGCAATAGTAATTAATGAACCACTACTAGAACTGATTTGCATGTGGAAATTTAGAGGCCATTTTAAGTCCTATGTAAAAATGTGCTCCATAGGACTGAATTTATCAGCTTCCAAAGGAAAGCTGCTTCTACTCTGACTATCTTTGTAATTGCCTGGTAGGGAGCACTTGCAGCCTATTTTTTCTGTGAACAGAAGAAATAATTAGACTAATTTTAAATTCAGGATAATGAACACAAATATGAATTTATTTATGAAAAGCCACAAAGAAATTTATTATTCAGATTATTCTTTAAGATGCTGTTCCACAGCCTAACATGGTAGAACTTTCCACAGCCTAACACGGTAGAACTTACTATGGTAAAACATTTTCAGATGAGACACAAAGTCTTTTGTGAAAGACATTTTTTTTGACAAAAGAAGCACAAAACTACTCAGCTATACAGAGTACCTGGATTACAGTATAAAAGATGCATGTGTAAGTTTCCAACCATATGGATCATTTTTGTATTACTGGACTGTTGGTGAACTTCTCCCTCAATATACTTTAATCTGTGTAAATACATAGGCTCCTCAGATTCTCTGGTCCACGGATATTGCCAGATCAGAAAATGCTGGTTTTTGGAGGTGAAACCCATATCAGCATTTCATTCATCTATCCCAGGGAAATCAATTTTCTCCAGTGCCATGGTGGTGAGATTTCTGAAAGAACTTCTCCCGCTTCCTTTGGTGCAAGAATCAATCACATTCTGGGACCTGAATACAATTTTAGCAGCTCTAATGGGGTTTCTATTTGAGCCCCTTATTTTTTTGCCCACTGTCCCTCCTGTCTCCAGAGAACTGCGAAAATAAAACAAGTGTGTCAGTCCCCGCAATACACAAAGTTTGAAAGGGATGCCGGAAAGAGTGAGACCACGACTTGGGGTTGCAAAAATAAAAACTGATTTTGTTTTAATGATGACTCTGACACCTAATGCCTGGGAACTCAGTCACATGCACGGGCGCCGGATAATCATCAGAATAAAAAATAAGCAAATTACCAAACAATATAAAACAATTCCCTGAGGCTTTTCTAAATCACAATAATTCTCAATAACTGCCCAGGGGTTAGGAACAGTTGAATTAACACTAATATTGTTCATAAAGCTAACTATTTACACTATTTTATACAAGAGAACAATTAAAACCTTAACAACAACTATTTGTAAACTAACACAATGACTCTTTAACCACTGTCACTTGACAGGCAATAAGGGCAACTGAAAAATCAATCAGGATAGGGATAATGGCAGGGGAGGGGTGTTATACCAGTTCTGGAGACAGCAGGAACACAAGTACCAGCCACGTGCTCATAAACTGTCTCCACTCGGGTCGACCAACGCTCAGTAAGACGCAAGAGCGGGGGGTGCAAGGCATCTGGGTGATCAGGCCAGGTGTTCACACGATGCAATTCCCCACTCAGAGGGGGTTCGGCTGCCTGTTTTATTGCCCGGTCACTTGTCACCTCATTGGCTGATCTTTGCCGCAGTGGGTGGAGTAAGCAGGCCTGACCACGAGTCATCCCATTGGCTGATCTTTACTGCAGTGGATGGAGCGAGCAGGGGAAGATAAATATTCTGCATGCCCTTATATGGAAAGCGCTCTGCCTCACAGACAGAGCCCCCTATACCAGCCCTTGAGGTGTAACAGGCTATGGCTCACCTGCGACGGGCAGCCATTTTTGTTGTTCTGTCTCGGACAAAGTGATGATATTTTAAATTGTTTATGTGCATATTATTTGGAAAGCTTTGACTGTTAAAGTGGAAATAGAAAAGTTTCCATTTCCTTTTTAATTATGTAAAATCATGTGATTGCCACTAGAATTAGTAATGTTCTTTATATCATTTGGTTTCTTTTTGAAAAGTATTATGTGACTAGATAGGGAAATAGTTTGAAATTGTCTGGTTTTAAATAGTATATTGCTAAGGGAAAATGGCACATAATAAAAATGTCAATTATTAAGTAATATTATACTATTTTTATCAGAAGTATTGTAGTTCAAGAGTTCCTTTCAATAAAGCACGGCAAAGATGGGACTAACACTATTTGGTTTTCAAGATAGGCCAGGTCTACTCTGTACATTTATATCTGTGTAAATATGTAACTCTGGGGTGTGAAAAATCCATGCTGCTGAGCAATGCAGTTGTACTAACTTAACCTATGGTGTAGAGCAGTGGTTCTCAGCCTTTCCAGACTATTATACCCCTTTCAAGAGTTGGATTTGTCTTGTGTATCCCTATATTTCATGACACTTAAACTACTTGCCTACAAAATCAGACACACAAATACACAAAAATAGTATATAGCATACTATTACTGAAAAATTGCTTATTTTCTCATTTTGTCTGATTGAAATTTTAATTTGTATTGACTTTACTAGTGCTTATTGTAGTAAGCAAATATCTAGATGTGTTGCTGTACCCCTGGAAGACTTCTGTGTATCCCCACAGGTACATATACTCCTGGTTGAGAACCACTGGCCTAGAGAGCACTGTGTCAACAGGAGGGCTTCTGTGGTGGACTTTGCTACTGCCTCTTGCAGAGATGAATTTAATTATACCAGTAGGGGGAAAACATCACACATTGATTTATTTATTTTTTTTGTATTTTTCTTTTACTTAATGTGAATTTAAACCTAAAAGGAGAGAGCAGTTTTCCAATAGCACTTACCTTGTTTTATCTTCCTTCCCTTTTTCATTTCCTTTATTTTTGTTATAATTTTGACACTATAATTTAGATCATTGAGATTAATGTTGTCACTGAGGTGTAAATTAAGTTTGTTGCCCGCGTGGCAAGGCAAATATGGGCAACCTCATGCAAAGAAGATAATTTCAAAGCTTATTTACACCATTCTGTGTGTTTTTGGAGGTAATTCCTTTTTTATTAAAGTGGAAATGAATAGAAAATTCCACCAAAGTAAGCATGTTTAATATGTTTTCACCTACTTTTTTTGTTTAAGAATGTGAGCTCTAAAGAAGTGGGACTATGCCTGGTTTTTGTTTGTACAGTGTGGGGGCACTATAGATAATGATAGAAGACTTTCATAGTTTAGAGAAAAACAGAATCTAGCAATTGATAACATTAGCATTCATGTGCTGGAAATTTTGCTATTTTAATGAGACGGAAAAGCATAAAACATAAAAATTCAGTGATTTGAATTTTCATACATTTAACATTTTTACATTATTTGTACGTGTGTTCATCTTATTAACATTGTAAGATTCCTACTAGCCGAGTGTTTAATATTTTTATTGATTGTTCCTCTATAACTTGGATATAATAGAAAAATGAAACAAATGTGTGTTTTGGTGATAACCCACTGTTTTACTTCAAAAGTAATTTGCTTCTCTCTTGATAATGAATGTGCTCATCTCTAATGAACTGTTTTGTCATTCACAATCGTTAAGTAGCTGTATTTGTGCCTATTAGTGTGTAAGTAATGAAGTTATTTACTGAGCAGCTGTCAAAATAATTTAGTGGCTGCTGCTGGCAGAACCGCTTAAAGACCCCCATAAAGCAGAAAGTTTCCCAAGGTCTGCCTTTTTAAACAGGATGCCATCTAATTAAGATATCTATTACTTATGGTTTGGTAATAGACATTTAAAACTTTGTTGAGTAGATAAAGAATAATTTGGGAATGTAATTAGACTAGCTATCCATAGTTAGAGCAATAAACAGAAACTTAATCTTCATCTTCCATTCTATGTTTGCCATGTATTATAGCAATTTTAGAAATATTAGCATACTGAAATATTCAGGACACAACTTGTGTTTTTTGTGTATGTGTGAACAAAGAATATAGCTATTTTCTAACAATCAGTTTTATCTATGTTCCTATTACTGGTAGATTTTGAAATATACCGAATGGCAAAAGATGGAGATCAAAACACCTTCTTTCCATTAATGTAAAATATTTTACTTAATTGTATACTGAATTACACAGTTTAATTGCAGAAGCTCTTAATATATTGCAGTGACCTTCAGGTTGTACAACAACAGATGAGACTCCAAAATAAACAGGAGTAGTTGTGCTTTGTGTACCAAATATATGTTTTTGGTTTTAAAGTCTTTTGCACCAGGAACGTTGTTATATTTTACTCAGATAATTCTCAAATAGCCATGTTCAGTGTCTTCTATATTATTTTTGAGGGTAACGTATTAAATGGCGTAAGTTCTATTATTACCTATTTTATTTATTTCCATTGTGTACATTTTGATAACTCTGATCAATATTGTTGTATTTTGGTGCAGTCGTGCAGGCCATCCTTAGGAATTATGGGGCCCTATAAAACTGCTATTAAATTGGTGCCTATATGCCTGATGGCAGGTGGGGGAAGGGGGGAATGATGATTTTTTTTGAGATTTGATTATTTTTTTTAGCAACATGCTAATGAAATATTTTTAAAATTTATTTTAAAAATAAGATCCTGTAGACCTTTCTCAAAGTGGTCCGAGAAACCTGTTAACTGGCTTCACCAGGTTTTTTTATTTACTGGCGCTGTGGCCAAGGAGCATCACGGCTCCTGTTAGCTCCGTTTTGCAGCCAAGGGGAGCTGTGGGAAGCAGCAGCCCAGCCTGCACTACTTTGAGAAACACTGCTGAAGACTAACACAGTAAATTCACCAACTGACAGTTCATACCTGAAATTGGCCAATGCCTGTTAAATAGCTTCTATTGCCACTTGCATGGCTCTTTCATAGGTTCCATGTTCTGCTAATAGATTAGGCAGATTTTTTTCACTTTGAAGTTAACTAGATCCTCTCCAGAGGAAGCAGAGCCACATAACAGGGATAGGAAGAGGCAAGTGGATGGACGCTAAGTCCCACTTGTACCCCAGATTTTTGGGTGCCTCTAGCCAAGCTGCATGCTTTTATGGGAGCTGAGAGCAATAGAGGTTGGGATTCAGAGGGGAGAAGAGATCTCAACTAGGAAGGAGCAGCTAGGGTACTACTCTCTTTCTGTCTCCCCCTCGCTCCCTCATTGTGAGAGAGGTAGCTGCTTCTATCTTTTTTTCTGCCTTCTCTTCCCTGCAGGACAAGGAAAAGGGAGGGAGTGGAATTATATGCTGCATCTGGGCACTAGAGCCTATTCTGCCCACTGCTGCTTCTGCTGAAGGTGGTAATAGAGCTGGATGATTGGCTGCTGCCTGAAGGGGAGGGAGGTTGCTATAGCTTACTGCATACAGGCCTATTTCATCACACCCTTAAACTATTGTGTGTGAAGTTCTCTAATACTTGGGGGAATCAGCTGATCACCAATTTTGGGGTCTGGAAAGGATTGTTATCATATGGCAAAACTGGTAAACTGCTAGTTTTGAAGGTTTAAATGACATTTATTGCACTTGTAACTTTGACATGTCCTGGTGCAGTTTGTGGGCAAGTAGGTGTTTATCCTGTAACCTAAGAGACTGTCTAGGCATTGGTCCAGGGCACAGCAATACCTGATAAGAAGGTATGTCTCCTGTCTTGCCCATCTTTGGCTCCCCTCATCTTATCTCTTTTACTTCCTATTGTAGGAGGGCAATGAATTAGGATTTTGTTTTCAAGCCTGAGAATGTAGAGGGGCCTTCATATTCATCTTGAGGTAAAATCTACTGAGGCCATTGGTGCCAGTTGAGATCTGTCTGAACAAATCTCGAGGAAGACTCCAGTATATTGTGGAATCCGGTGTCTCCTAATGCTCCCACTTAGATGACATCTCCAGGCTTTTATGCCAGCCATGATTGCTCAACAGGTTTGACTAGGTTTCTCTATTTGCAAAAATTCTGTGTAGGCATTGTGGCCAAAATTCTGTGTAGGCAAAGTGGCCCAAAACAGCCTTTTCAAAACAAACTATTGTTTAATCTCAACTCTACAAACACAGCGTAACAAGGCGAAAGGATTTAAAGCACACTGAAAAATCTACATATATATTTGTCTTACCTATAGGCTTCATTAGGCCAAGTTTATTCCAGAGCTCTTTGGGGACTGGGGCTTCAGTCTGCTCCTCAACAGTCTCTGTCTTTCTCTCTGTCTTGACCTTCAGTGCCATCTTTGTATCCACCAAAATACTTTTGTTCCAGTTTTTCTCTGTTGACTAAGAGGGGATATGATAGAGGTCTATAAAATCATGACGGGTGAGGAAAAAAGTAAATAAGGAACAGTTATTTACTTGTTCCCATAACACAAGAACTAGGGGTCATCAAATGAAATTAATAAGTAGCAGGTTAAAAAAACAAACAAAAGGAAACCTTTCTTCCCAATTTTCTGGATGGAGACAAACTTCAGCAGAAAGGATTGAAAAAAGTGATACACACACAACATTTGGGTTTGTTATGAAGAACAGAAAATAATGCTGAACTGAAGAAAATAGGAATATTATGTATTTTGGTGTGCTCTATCGCAAAACATGCTTTTCATTTAACGGTCATGGCATTCATAACCATTTTAATAAAGTATTTACACTTACAAAGGTTTGGTCCACTTCCTTGGTATACTTTTAAACACTAATATAGAATAGATTGCACTACAGGAACCTAAAGGATTAGCTTGTCTCTTCCTTATAGGTGCAATGGATAGGAAACTCAGAGGTGTAGCTGAGTTAATTCTGTAACTTGAAAAATGAGTAATTCTGTGCACCTTAGAGACTAACAAAAATATATAGTATCATGAGTTTTTGTGGGCAAAACACACTTCTTTAGATGAGAGGAGGAAAAAAAGGGGGACCCTCAGAGTAAGAAGGAAGAGGGAGAAGGAAAAAACAGCACAGGCTGCACCTCTAAAATCTGGGATTCTCTGGTCCAGCAACATCTGTGGTTTGATATGACCAGTCTTATTAATCAGCTGGGTGGTGGGGGAGAGGTAGGGAGGGACCGGCAGCAGGGGGCCTGAAATGACCTCCCCTGGTCTGGAAGAATCCCTCATATGGGACCAGTCAGTTCCTGAGGGTGCTGGATGAGGGAGGTCTATCCAACCAGTACCTGTCAATTGTAGTGCCAGTGCTAATGAGGCTAATTGAGTGGGCTGATAGTGTCTCATACTTAACTTTTTATATCAATGGAGTGTTGAATGTAAGGAAAGATGGTTTTATAATAGGTCATCCAGTTCAAGTCTTTGTTCAGGCCAAGGGAAATAATATCAAATTTGCATATGAAGGTCAATTCGGCACACTTTCTGTAGCTGGCTTGTGAAATTCCTATATCGAAGAACAGCTACTTTTAAATCATTAATGCAGGGGTGGGTAAAAAGGCTTCGGCAGGCAGGATCCCACCCACCAAGCAGGTTGATCTGGCCTGCGGAGGCCCTGCTTCTCCCCTGCCCCCAGGCCAATAGGCCCTGGGGGTGGGTGAGTGCACGAAGCTTCCTCCTGCCCTGCCAGGAGCATGCAGCGCTTTGAAGCACCACGTGTTCCTCGCAGGGCGGGAGGGGATGTCACGCCCTTCCCTGCCCCCAAGCCTTGATTGGCCTGTGGGTGGGAAGAGCATGTGAAGTTTCCTCCGCCCTTCCCCCTGCTCTGCGAGAAGTGCATAGCACTTCCAAGTGCCGTACGCTCGCACAGGGCAGGGACAGGGGCGGGGCGAAGGACGTTTCATCCAGCTCCCCTGTCCCCAGGTTCTGATTGACCTGAGGCAGGGGGGGCACGTGAAGCCGCCTCCTACCCTGCGAGGAGTGCGTGACACTTTGAAGTGGCCCCTGGCCAAAAATTATTGCCTGCCCCTGCATTAATGAGTGCCAGGTAGCTTAAAATGTTCCCCTATAGGTTTCTGTGTTTTACCATTTCTAATACCTGATTTGTGTTAATTAATCCTTTGTCATAGAAACTGTCCAGTTTGGCCAATGTACATGGCAGAGGGGCATTGCTGGCGCTTGATGGCATATATCACATTAGAGGATGTGCAGTTGAATGAGCCTGTCATGTTTTGGCATATGTGGTTAGGTTCTGTGACGGTGTTGCTTATTTAGATGTGTTGACAGAATAGGCAATGGGATTTTTTGCAGGTTCCTGGGATGAGGTTTACCTGGGTGGTCGACAAATACCTTTGATGTCGGCAGGGGAGCCTCAAGACTATCGCACTGAGCCGACAAACAGCTGATCAGCTGTTTGTCGGCTCAGTGTGGCAGCCATGTAAATTTAAATGAAGCGGCGATTATTTAAATTGCCGCTTCATTTTACTGTGTCGGGTAGCCTAATCTACATGCCTCTGGCGACAGAGGCATGTAGTCTAGATGTACCCCAAGTGGTGACTGGGAGACACTGCTAAATTGAACTGAAGTTCTCTCAACTGGGGTTTTTAAGGTTGTTATTGCAGGCAGCATGGAGAAATTAATAAAGTTACCTCTGTTACTCTATATTCAACTTATGAGTGAAAATATTTAGGGTTATGAGAAAAGTTTGAACTTTGTTACATTGGAAAATGTTTAAAATTTTTAAAGACGTCATAGTGAGTACCTCCCATTATCATAAGTTATTAGTCACAGGCAAGATGAGTCAACTTTGAAGCACTAGTAATCCCAGTCTATATTGTCCCTCAGGGAAATATAAAAATACACATAACTCCCTTTGAGTCTGTCCAATTTTGTGGGAGTCTGAGTTCAGTTTGTACAGTGCATTAAATTCTAAATTTCAGAATATGTGTTTACAATGAAGGCTTCCAAACTAGGCTGGGCTCAATTTATATACAGAACAATTCTAGGAGCTTGGTTCTGCCCTTTCTTTGTTGTTGTAGTTGCTGCTACTGCTATTTGTAAGCTTCTAATTAGAAAACAGCTTATATATGCATGCTAAAAGGCTAGCAGAATTTATATTGTGTATTTTCATCCACTCTTTATTAAAAGCACATGTGTCCATGATTGGATTTTTCCTTTCATATCCTGGCAAGATATGGTCATTATTAACAATTACTTCTACCACTCATTTAGTACTTCTTAATTTGAATGTCCTCCATGCACCATTTTTATGCCCTTTTCTTTCCCAAGTCTTGTTCCTAATCACTTTTCTGCCAGAGTTGACACGCTATAGATCAATATAAAAAATGTCTTATGCTGCTTATCAGTTTCATGCAAAATCTTAATCTGACATTCCAAATTAGCCAGTAAATATGCTGACATGATTAAGAAAACATGTAAACCAGATTTCCCCCCCAGCCCTTTTGTGGCAGCTCAAAGGGCCAAGAAAACAAAGCCATTTCCTATCCTGCATTGTAGGGTGTCCGCGGTCGTGGTAGAGACGTCATAGGAAGGGTCACTGCAAGAGAACTACTGCTCTGAGGCAATTCCTGATACTGATGGATGATCCTTTAAGAATGGAGCTCAATGGAAATTTTCTGACAGATGTTTTGTGAAAAAGTGCCAGTTTGTTAAACCTGAAATGTCCCAAAACACAAGTTGGAATTCTTCAATCTTTTGTTAAATCGCAGGCAGGATTCTGTACCTGATTCCCTGCTAGGTTACCTCTTAACTTCTGGAGACCTCAGCGCTTCCAGCTATAAGTTTGTTAGTTTGAGTCTGTAGCTGTCAATTCCAGAAAGTATATTTTATATCAAACACACCATGTGTCAGAGGATTTCAAGTTCATAATAATGAAAAAAAAATGGTTTTGGACAGACTTGGGATGAAATTAAATTTTGTAGTCTTGAAGATTTTCATGAACCCCAAAGCCTAAATTTTGGTCAATTCTTCTTGGGAGCCATAGGCAGTGGAGGTAATTACAGGCAGTCCCCGGGTTACGTACAAGATAGGGACTGTAGGTTTGTTATTAAGTTGAATCTGTATGTAAGTTGGAACTGGCATCCAGATTCAGCCACTGCTGAAACTGATCAGTTTCAACAGCGGCTGAATCTGGACACCAGTTCTGACTTACATGCAGATTCAACTTAAGAACCCCAGGCGTCCCCAAGTCAGCTGCTGCTGAAACTGATCAGCAGCTGATTCCAGGAAGCCCAGGGCAGAACAACTCTGCCTCGGGCTTCCTGTAGTCAGCCGCTGGTCAGTTTCAGCAGCGGCTGACTTGGGGACACCTGGGGCAGAGCAGCTCGGGTGCTGCTGGGTTGGTCCAGTAGCGCAGCCGCTCCTCGGCGCTACTGGACCAACCCAGCAGCACCCCAGCTGCTCTGCCCCAGGTGTCCTGATTCAGCCGCTGCTGAAACTGATCAGCAGCAGCTGAATCAGGACTCCTGGGGCAGAGCAGCTGGGGTGCTGTCAGGTTGGTCCAGTAGCGCCAAGGAGCGATGCTGCGGGACCAACCGGCAGCGCCCCACCTGCTCTACCACAGGCCCCGGGCTTTGCTCCACGTCTCCCTGGTCTGCTGGGGGGGGCACTGGCTGCGTCCTCCCCCAGCAGACCAGGGAGACGCGGAGCAAAGCGGCGGAGGACCCGGGATGGACCGCGGCGCTTCCAGATCAGCGCCATGGGTCCGGCCCCGGGTCCTCCGCCGCTTTGCTCAGCGTCTCCCTGGTCTGCAGACCAGGGAGACGCTGAACAAAGCGGCGGAGGACCCGGGGCCGGACCCGCGGCGCCTCCAGCTGATCTGGAAGCGCCGCAGGTCTGGCCCCGGGTCCTCCGCCGCTTTGCTCCCCATCTCCCTGGTCTGATGGCTCCCCCAGCAGACCAGGGAGACGGGGAGCAGCTTTTCTCGCCCCGGAGGAGGCGGACGGCGGGACCAGGCGTCCCACCGCTCCAGTCCTCCGGGGCGAGAAAATCCCCGTTCGTAACTGCGGATCCGACATAAGTCGGATCCGCGTAACTCGGGGACTGCCTGTAATTGCAGCCCCCAGACTGATTAAAAATATTCTGGGACTCAACCAGCACAAATTGGTTTTAGGATCACAGATCTATATACCCTGTTTGGTTTTGCCTCCTTCAGCTGTAACCAATAATTATTGGGCACAGCAGAATATATGGCTCTGTATAAGAATTCTGCCATAACTTTATCACATGTTGACTTACCAAGGTGATAAGACGGGTACAAATGTTCCTTGTTCACTTCAGCTTCATTTCACCTGCCCTTCATGTTCCACTTTCTTCCCGTTCTTTATTGCCCTCGTTTCAGTGTTTTCTCCCCCTTCCTTTGACTTTCAACTTAGTTAAGCCTTTCCCACAGAACCCCACCTGAGAAATTAATAAAACAAATCAAAACTCTAAATTAAGACATCAAAAGTAGTAGTTTGATTTTTATGTTACAGCCTAGCCTTCCCTCTTGATGTTTTGTCTTGTCTACAGTGCATGCTTTTCAGGGCAGGGACTTCTTTGTGTTCTGTGTTTGTACAGTGTCTAGCAGTGGAACCCCAATCTTGGTTGGTAGCCCTCCATGCTACTGGAATACGAAACATTTGCTTGTTGGTTGCTTTTATCTCATATCTATCGGTTAAAAGGAAGATATAGGACTAATCTGTCAAAATGATAGCCAGTAGGTATTGCATTGTTGTACTTGCACTTGCAGCACTTTGTGGCATATTTTTTATGGAAGTGGAAGGTATGCTATATTATTGCTCTTTCTCCTGTCACTTTACAGCTGAGCAGACATTCAAGAGCCAAAAGTAAAAACTGTGTTTCACTGATGACCCTGTGTTTCACTGATGAGGCATAGTACGAAGCATAAAAAGCTGCTGACAAATTTCACACTCTCATACAAGTAATTTCCATTTGTTGCTGAAGGCTGCATTGATAGTACCGCGGTTCTTCAGGTTGTCTGCGACATCCCATTGTAAGACACAGTTGCTTATAACTCTGCCAAACTTTGACTGTTCTGGCTGGGTGTCTATCTCACCCAGAAAGTTTCCAGCCAAAATAATTCATCTATGTCTGAGAACTAAGCTGGCGGGAAATATTTTCAAATTTTAAAACATTCTGGGGACCTTTTCTTTGGAAAGTTCTGGCTCTCTCATGGACTGGAGGTGGGAGTTGAAATTTGGCAGGGTGTCAGAGATTGTGCTTTGAAAATCTGCTCAAATTTACTCAACTTATAAATCTTTCAAAAATCACAGTTTGCACACATACTCACGTTGCCTGATCTAAGATTACATTTTAATTTCTAATTGCCATCTTTAGGGTTGACAAGTTCTTTGTCCCAGGATCAGGCCTATTCTATGGTTGGGAACCCTGATGTGCATAGTTGCAACACTATAGGAACTCTTGTATATTTACAAATATAGTTTATTAATACAGCTAGCACAGTCACGAACACCCCAGTTTCATAAGATAGGGAATGTACATCCATATTTCCATACCATATACTTACATCATTCCTTCTAGAACAGGCATGTCAAACTTGAAGCCTGCTGAGAGCCACATAAACGCAAACTGATAGCTTTCAGGGCCACCAAATAAAATGTACATTCTCAATAAAAATCCTACCCAGTGAGCAAATAATTGTTATGGAAATTTGTATTTGCTTCACAGGTGAGTAATGCAGAACTAATCAGGGAGAAGATCTTATTGTACAAATGAGCCTCCAACCCCCACTCAGTGCTCCATTGATTCTGACCCCACTTTATGGGGCTCATTGAGCTCTTGTGGGGAAGGAGAAAGTGGAATGGGGATATGTGCACTATTGGTCCACAGGGCAGTAAAGGTCACCAAATAACTGGCTAATCAGATGATGCTGGCTTTCCTCTTTGTTTCTACCTGCTACATTTAATTAAGAAGGCTGAAATATATCCTTTCCTAATACAATTTTTTCATTTAAACAAATGCTGGAGTAGTCACAGGCAGGTTATGCAGTTGTGAATGGGTTGATACAAATCTCAATGGGAGCAAAGCACATATGGAGCTGCCCAAGGACCAACTCTGTGTCTTTCGGAAGTACCTGAAGTGATCAAAGCAGCCCTAATGAGGCCCAGGATCTTGCCATGGTATTTTGTTTACAACATAACTATATTTTGGTATTGGTTGTTAATGTGGGGATGCAGTGCTGACCAAACAACTGCCTGATGCATCAACTTCTACATTAAAAGTATGAAAAAATGGTTAAATAGCCAAAAAGTGTCCATGGCCTTTTGTTTGTTTTTAAATAGCATTTTCTGAGACACTGGGCTCTGTCCAAAAAGGTACCTTATACGGTGTGCTGAAGCGTTTTGTGCTGGTATCTTACGAAGCAAACTCTCAGGCTTCACTGTTGCTTGGTACTATTTATCTGGTATTACAGTTACATAGGGGAAAAAATTCTAATATTCCTTTCTCAGATGGGAGTATGAGGATAACTGGATGCAGGATGAAAAATCTCACTTTTTGTCAAACTAGCCAACATTTCAAGCACGGTTACAGTATGTGTGTTTTTCAGGTTGGTGAAGTCTCTGCTGGACTGAATAGTTAAGAGACCAGAGCACCTCTTAAGACACAAAAGGACTTGTCAAAATGCTTTCAGCTCTAGTAGTATGCTCTGGATATTCCTTATAGGTTATATAGTGTTATAATTACATTAATGTAACACTGATTTGACATCAGAATTAGGCCTTAAAATTAGCTGTTTGTGTAAGACAGTGTTAGAGAAGTGTGATTAGGGGAAGAGGATTCTGGAAAGTCCTAGAAAAGAAGGAGACAAGAAAATACGAGAGGAAGAAAAGGAGAGGGAAGACTGAATATAAAGCTATAGAGACAAGAAATAAAAAAGACCAAAGAAAATTGTCTCTCTAATACCATGGGTATCTTGGCAATCAGAGAAATGCCGCCTTCAGAAACAAGTAGAAAGAAGCAGCAAGAAAATAGAGAGAGAAAAAAATGTGGGGGCATGACTCCTATATTTACATTTTGGTCCCTATTTTTCATTGTTGTTTGGATGCTGTCCCACTTGGACAGTTTTCTAAAATGAACATGCCATACTTCTGCAAAGTTCCTTACAAATGTTTTAACAAAGTCATCTCTTATACAGCTATACTGCTTTTATTTCCCACTGTCAAGAAATCCATTCCAGTGAGACCTTGCTCCACGGATTTAGAAAGGTCACATTACCACTCTGGGCTGGAATCAAGCTCTTTAGAAAAACTAAACCGCTTTTTGCTTCATTTAACGCAAACATGTTAGGTCAGTTTAAGCCTAAAAGAAGGATGGCTGTATAGCTCTTTTGTTACACTTTTAATTGTTTTCTTTGGTGTGCTTATAATCAAGAGTAATTTTAAACTCCAGGATGCTATACCAAGCAATACTACGCTTTAGGTGATTTATAGAATGGACACAGTTATTTACAACTTTTTAAAGAATATGCTGAGCATCATCAAACAAACAAAACCTTATGAGTTAACACACTGCAATGCTAACTTACAAGCTGTAGATTTCTTCTCTGTCCCATTTTTTTATTGTGATGTCTTACATTGTGTGTCCTTGGTTGATTTTTGTATTTATTTAGAAATGCACCCAGTTTTGCTTGCTTTTCCTCTTTCTAGAATAAGAAAACAGAATGTGCTGTACTTTTCCTTTGGATAGGAGTTTTTGGACTTAAGCAATTTTGTCATGTCAATTGGATATATATACAGTATGTTCAAAGTACCACAAAGGTGTGGAATAGGTGCATATGTAAACTTTTGTTAATAGAAAGATGCATTTAGCTAACAGTGGAGACCTGTGGTGGAAGTACAGTCTACAAGAATATTGAAGAAAAATATAAATTAATTTTCAAACTAGAATAGCATGTCCTATATTGTATATTGATAGATCTTCCAAAACTCTTTAATAGAATAAAGCAGGAATATATGCACCTATATTTTGTATTTTTACTGGGACGGCAGGATTTTTCTGTTGACCCTATGTTAGCAATATTTAATAGTGGTTCCATGAATTAACTTGCATGGAACCATTTTAGATATACTGAGGCAATGAGGCTTGTTAATTTGACTCTGGATAAGGGAGTCTCTCTTTGAGCAGTGATAGAAATGTAGCCGTGTTAGTCTGGGGTAGTTGAAGCAAAATGCAGGACAATGTAGCACTTTAAAGACTAACAAGATGGTTTATTAGATGATGAGCTTTCGTGGGCCAGACCCACTTCCTCAGAGTCTAAGCTAGACAGTCATCTAGGAAGAATTCTGAGCAGCAAAGGCAGGGGATGGAAGGTTCATATAATGTTATGAACCTTATATTGATGAACTATCTTATTTATAAACAAGTGTATTAAAAAGATCAGAATAGTTTAAATGATATGACTTTATATCTCTTTACCATTCAACACTGATTTAAAAGAAAATACGTAGGGACACATAGTCAGTCCTCTGTAACTTGTAGTCTTCATTTTTGTCATTGTCTCTGTGGTTTTTAACTGAGAAGTCAATGAGTCTTCTACTGTTGTCTTGGTTTAAAGCTAGGGCATCAGCCATCATCTCACATGAGACATGAGACAATATTGTATTTCTTATATGCATATAACTGCCATTGGAGCTGAGTAAACTTAAACAACAAATGGTCTGGTAGCACTTTATGGACTAACAAAACATGTACATGGTATCATGAGCTTTCGTGGGCACAGCCCACTTCTTCAGACGATATCATCTACATGTTTCGTTAGCCTATTAAGTGCTACCAGATCACTTGTTTTTTTAAGTTTATCCTGTACAGACTAACTCGGCTACCCCTGAAGTATTGGAGCTGAGGTAATTTTGCATGCAAAAGGACTATAGGATGGTTTAAAAAAACCCCAATGTATTAGAGAATTAAATAATACTTGTAGCTCATTAGCATATATTTCATTATATTAGCTGTGCTACATAACAATTTTCAAGCATTCTGCTAAATTAAAATTAAACTACAGGATATTTACTCCTTCTAGTATCAGACCTAATCTAACCCTACAGGTTGGTGGATTAAAATAATAATAATAATGTAGGCAAATGCTCCTGCATTCTTATAATTTTTGTTTAATCTACAGCATTTCATGGATACTTATACTTTAGTTCATAAGAATTGGCCAATTATTTTTCAGTCTACCAAATATATATTGTAGATATACATGAAAAGTTCTTGTAGCATATACTACATATTAATTTTATTTTGTCGTTTGAGACAAATATCCTATAGCATGCATAATTTTAACTGTGTTTTCAATTCAGTCTTCTTATTAATAATGGCTTTATCTGTTTTAGCCATGGTATCAAATCCTGTATTTTTAAGTAAAACAAATGAGAGATTACATTTGAGTGGGTAAATCTGCAGTCCTTTTCCTTAACAAGTGCTGGGTCAGTTTTAAGAATAAAACCATTTCATAATAAATTACACTTTTTTTATTTACCTCATAGAAATGTTTGTCACAGGCTTTCATCTCTGAACAGCTTGTTATTGAAAGTTAAATTTTCTCCTGTGATTGTTTTTATGATATACAGGTATTTTAAAAATATATCTGCATGATTCAGAGTAAATTAAATAGACCTTTAAATAAATAATAAAATGTTTAAATTAATGTTCATATAATGTAGAAATATAAAATACCTTTATACATTTACTTGCAGAGGTCTTTTTATCACCATCCATGACCGGGGGCACATTGCTACAATGCTTAAATCGTGGCCTGAAGATGTCATCAGAGTAAGTTCCATTTCATAGAATCATACAATACTAGGACCGGAAGGGACCTCATGGCAGGACCAAATACAGTCTAGACCATCTCTGATAGACATTTATCTAACCTACTCTTAAATATCTCCAGAGATGGAGATTCCACAACCTCCCTGGGCAATTTATTCCAGTGTTTGACTACCCTGACAGTTAGGAACTTTTTCCTAATGTTCAACCTAAACCTCCCTTGCTGCAGTTTAAGCCCATGGCTTCTTGTCCTATCCTCAAAGGCCAAGATGAACAAGTTTTCTCCCTCCTCCTTATGACACCCTTTTAGATATCTGAAAACTGCTATCATGTCCCCCCTCAATCTTCTCTTTTCTAAACTAAACAAACCCAATTCTTTTAGCCTTCCTTCATAGGTCATGTTCTCTAGACCTTTAATCATTCTCGTTGCTCTTCTCTGGACCCTCTCCAATTTCTCCACATCCTTCTTGAAATGTGGTGCCCAGAATTGGACAATACTCCAACTGAGGCCTAACCAGCGCAGAGTAGAGTGGAAGAATGACTTCTCATGTCTTGCTCACAACACACCTGTTAATGCATCCCAGAATCATGTTTGCTTTTTTTTTTTTTTTTTTGCAACAGCGTTACACTGCTGATTCATATTCAGCTTGTGGTCCACTATAACATCTAGATCCTTTTCTGCCATACTCCTTCCTAGACAGTCGCTTCCTATTCTGTATGTGTGAAACTGATTGTTCCTTCCTAAGTGGAGCACTTTGCATTTGTCCTTATTAAACTTCATCCTGTTTACCTCAGACCATTTCTCCAATTTGTCCAGATCATTTTGAATTATGACCCTATCCTCCAGAGCAGTCGCAACCCCTCCCAGCTTGGTATCATCTGCAAACTTAATAAGCATACTTTCTATGCCAATATCTAAATCGTTGATGAAGATATTGAACAGAGCCAGTCCCAAAACTTTATTTGCATGGCAAAGTTGGTTTTGGTCGTATCTGTGCAACTCTGACTAAAATGTTTTGACTAGCTACCACTTTTAATTCAAATTAAATCATTATGATGGCATTAATTAATGGTTTCTTAAGTTATTGTTGCATCAAAGGCACTTCCAGTTGGAGCTTCTGAATGTTGAGCTTTTCAATCCGAGAACTTTCCAATTAAATTCAGCCTCATGTGATTTAAAGGTTATTGAATATAAGGACTGCTTTAATTATTTATTTATAACTGAAAGATCACTACATGTGGATCAATTAACTTCCAAATACGATATCTCTTAAGTATGGAAATCTTTATATCTCAGAATGAAAAAAAGATCTGCTAAGCATTTTATAAGCAAAGCAATTTCAGTTTTAATTGATTCTTAAAAGTTGTCTTTAAACTGTTTTTATTCTCTACCTGCTGCTGCTTGTCATGGAATAAAGTGTGAAAATTATTCATTCCTTTAAAACATCAAATAAACAATGTCTGTTCTGATCCTAAAAATACATGATAGTATAAGTGAGTCACATCTGTATCAATAACAATGGTTAGAAACTTTTTAGAAAATACAGTTTCATCCAAATTGTTGTTATAAACCAGGATTCTGTCCTTTTCTATTGTGCTTTCTCTTTTTTTCTTCACCATCTGAGATAATGGCGCTTGCCCATCTTTGTAAAGCACTTTGAGATCTGCAGATCAAAGTACCTCTGTAAGTAATAGGTGGTGGGAGGTAATTTTATTTTATTGTTTTGTATCCTAGTTTACTTTGTCTCAAATTGTTGTTGTTGGTTAAACAGGAATGTCCAGGTACTCATACAGGTAACTATTTTTTTCACTCTATATTTAATTTTGGAGAGTACCTACTTTTTGTCTTTGAGCCCTTAAATTGTGCAGCTGAAGTCAATAAATGTTAATATCCAGTAAACAAATAAGTGTTTTTATACCATTTAAAGCTGTCTAGAGCAACTTTAATAGCTGTTTTTTTTTTTAAAAAAACACACATGGAAATAACTTAGTAAGGTAACATTTGAGTGGTCCAAATATCCACATAAACAGTATGTTTATGCGATACACAGTGATCATTAACCTATGTCTTTTATTTAAATTTACAAGATCAGATTTGGTTACAGTGTAATAAACAATAATTGAAATTTACAGATGCTCAAGTTATCCATTTTAGTGTAATACATTAATTTCTACTGCTTAGTCTACCTTTCCTTGTGAATGTGAGTTTTACCGGAAACAGAATAAATGTGCTGACTTGGAGTACTCTAGAATTACTTTGCAACAGATTTTTCCATATGTGATCTTTAAGGTTTCTTTTAAATAGTTCTATAACAGCAACATTGTGTGGAGATTTTACCACAGCATGCAGCTTTTAATCTTGCATTGACTTGTGGAATGCAGACAAAGTTGTCTTTTCCATTTTCAGCATTTGTGTTGACACATTTTTAATTTTCTGCTTGTTTTATGTAACTGCCATGTACATGTGTACTTTATATGGAAACACACAAATAGTATCTGAATATGGAGAAGCTGAAAGGTTTTAGCAAGGACAGATATACTATAGTCTTGTTTGCAATTAAAGTGCTGTGATAGAAACTATTAAAATCAACATTTGCTAAGCATTACTAGAGTCAACACAGATATCTTTTATAAAAACAGTGCACGAGAATACTGTTAGGTGTGTTTTATATATATCTCAACCTTATCTATTACAAACATAAAAGTGAGAAAATGAAAAATAAAGATATTTCACAATACCTATAATCTGTTTCTGCACCCAAAGAAAGACAATTAACCACTAGACCAGACAACAAACCTCAACTTTAATGGCCTCATCAGGGCTCCCGGGCTCCCAGGCTCCCAACATCCCCTGTTCCTTTAATTGCCCTAATAGCACTACAAACAGACTGGACTCCTCCATCCAGCTTCATGATCTTTTTTGAACTCTAATATTCTCTAGAGTTGGTTGTTTCTGATGTATTATTTTAAGCCTCTAGGGGATTAACCCCTGGGCTACAGCAGCAATATTTATAGAGGCTTAGGACTCTACACTACAGCGTTATTTCAAAATATCTTAATTCGAAATAAAATATTTCGAAATAATGCCTCTACACACAAAATGCAATTCAAAATAGCATTTTGCTATTTTGAAATAGTGCATCCACACTGAGTGGACACTGATTCACATTTAAGGCCATCCGGAACCAGGTCAGGCAGGGCATCGGGTCAAAACTTACTGTGTGAGGCTGCTGCCTAAGGCTATCTGAGGTCTGTGCTTACAGGGAAACCCCGGGCAGCCGGTTCTCAGGTGTCCCTGCTTGCTTGCCTACCTCAATGAGGGACAGCAAATCATTTGTGTCTCTGAGTGCTCTAGTTGCCCTCACTCAAGACACCACAGCACTCTGCAACATGGAGCCAGAGCTGCTCCTAGGCACTCGGTGCTTCTCGTGGACGCATTGCTACCAGCCTGGCTGACCTTTCTGCAAGCTGCCATCCGGGAGGTCCATCGGGGGGCTGTCAGTATCCAGAAGGCTCTGCGGGAGAGCTTCCACCCTGAGGAGCACTTAGTTCTTCATTTGTCCTTGGGCATCCCCTGGCTTGTCACGATGACCCATATATCTGTTGATAGTCAGGTGTAGTACAATTTGACTTTCTGTCTTGCCAACAAGAGCCAGCACAATGCTAGCAACTCTTTGTCTTACTCAGTCTCCAAAAATCCAGACACACGTATATGACCCTGGCAACACCTACAACTTCCCTATAGCCCCATGGATTCCTATTAAATATTGTATGAGGAATAAGGGATGTTCCGAAGGAGGAGGTTTTTCTGAAATTTGGCCCCGTAGCTGGGCCAAATTTTGGGAAAGCCTCTTCCAAAAAAACGGAAAAAGATATGCAAATCTGCAGTCCAGACATAGCTTTAGTGGAATAGAAAAGGGAAAACCTTTCATAGTGAAATTGCAATATAACTGAAGTGAAAATGTAATAAAATATAATGAAGGAATTCAGGAATTTTACTCTACTATAATTCAGTGTGTGCTTATAGTAATAACTTTAAAATGGAAACAAAAAAGTGTGTTTAGGAGTTTAAGTATGCTTTTTATAAGTACTCCACATTTCAGAAAAAAAATATTTCATAGTACTCTTTTTTCTACATCAAGGCTATTGTGGTGACTGATGGAGAACGTATTCTTGGCCTTGGAGACCTTGGCTGTTATGGAATGGGCATCCCAGTTGGTAAATTGGCACTTTACACGGCATGTGGAGGAATGAAACCACAGGAGTGTTTGCCTGTAATCCTGGATGTGGGAACTGATAATGAGGTAAATATTTTTTTCAAGATTCCGTGAACGTTTCACTTATTTTAAGAGCAGCATACTGAACTTTATAATTGTATTTATCTGTCCTATTAAAAGGTAAACTTAGAATTTGGGATGAGGATATTATTCCGTTAGTCTTATTTTTCCTTCAAGTAGGTGCTTATCCTTTTTTATGATATGTAATTATTATTTAATACGGGTTTATTCAATTTAACAATATATTTAATGGAATCTGCATGCACACATCTTTTTACTGACAATTTAGTACACTGAGCAGGCCAAGATTACTTCCATTGGCAAAACAAAAAAACACTAACATGAGACCATTGATTGTAGATCGTTTACAATGCTCCTGAAACCACCTCTTCACGAGGGAACCACAGAGGTGGTCAACACAGCCCCAAAAGTGTGTGGATTGAGTGGGCATTTGATGTATGCCCAGTGTAGCCTCTCCTGCATGGCAGTTATATAGCCCGCAGTTAAACTAGGCCCTGGAAATGGGCACTTCTTATCTCAGGAAGCAAATCCTTTTAGGGTGCAGCAGCTCTCTGATAGAAAATTTCTGTGCCAACTAAGGTTGAATTCAGACCACTATGTAAGGATGCCCAGAATTTATTGGTACCACTTTATGAGCAAAAGTCCTGTTTAAAAACAAGTATTCCAATAATTCATTAAAGCTTCTAGTCCTAGTTTCTTTTTTTCCAAATGCATGAAAAGAAACTAGATATTTGAGAGATATTCACTATGGTTTTCATAGGGTGGAATCCTGGCTTCACTGAAGTCAGAGGAAAAATGCTCGTTAACTTCTAAAAGAAGTCAGGATTTGACCTGTAGTTTTTACCCTGTATTTTTAAATTTTAATATAAGAGCTATTGTGGAAACTGAACTTTCTATCAAAAGTGAAAATGTTTGTGAAAAATTTTAATTTAGGTAAAAAAGTATTGTGGTGGTTCTTTGAGTGGTTGCACAAATGTGTTCTTCTGGGTGTCTGCATGCCCAATACCTGGGATCAGAGTTTTCGGCAGTGACTTCAAAACATTGCCTATACAACCATTTTTAGGGCACTAGAGTAAATCCTGCCCCAAGTCTGCAGATCCAGGCAAGGAGGCTTGCTCCAACTCCTTTCAAAATGCTACATAGACATAGTAGATGATAGGCAGTTAAATACTGTTTCATGTTGTGACGTAGTGGGGGTACTTGCTGGGCTGTGGTGACCTCTGCTGTCTAGAGCAAGACCCAGCAGGGAAAACCTCATTATGCAAAGGTGATGCCAAACCTGTTGAACCAGACACCCCCCCATGGAGAGGAACAAAGGAAGGTGGAATGCTACCCTGGCTGGGGGGCAAGGCTGGAAGAGTGGGGGTTAGTTGCTGTCTGGGAGCATGGAGGAGATGGGGGACCCCCAACGTGCCGTCACACATGTAGACAGGCATACAATTCTAAAATATATTATTTGTGAGATTAGTGATTTTAACACACACTAAGTGCTCTCAAGGCATCTCTTTTCCAAAGTGTTTAAAACTATTAAGACTGACAAGAGATGAAATAAGGTGTCCTAAAGGAACATTTTCAAACACACAGATATTGCAGATTGTAAATGAGAGAGGAAGAATATGGGGATTATTATTGGAACCCCCCCAAATGCAGAAAGGAGCATAAAGTGACACCATTCTGTACTGATTCATTCAACAATAACTAACATTTGAAAACCCATTTTTGCTGCGTATGTGGTAAGGAGACCATGAAACGACCATGACAGCTCAGTGACTAAGAAATATACTGGTTGCTTTAATACAGGGTAATTACTGTACCAGTATGTTCCAGATTATCTCCATCTAAAAGGCCATGATGGCACTTGACTTACATACGCTTAATTTACATACCAGACTTCTAGATTTCTTTTGTAGAGTCATATTAACATAGGACTTGAAAGGACCTTGAGACTGGACCATCCAGTCCAGCCAGAGGCAGAATCAAGTAGACCATCCTCAAGAGCTGTTTGTCTAAACTGTTCTTAAAAACCTCCAATCATGAGCATTTTCCAGCCTCCCTTTGAGGCTTATTCCAACTCCCTTGCCAAAGATTAAGACCATTACATCTTGTCCTACCTTCAGGGACCATAGAGAGCAACTGATCACTGTCCTCTTTATAACAGCTCTTAACCTCCGCCCCCTCCCACCGCCCAAGGCATCTTCTCTCAAGATTAAATGTACCAATTTTTTATCCTTTCCTCATAGATCAGGTTTTATAATCCTTTTAAAATTTTAGTGGCTACCCTCTGGATTTTCTCCTGTCTGCCCACATTTTTCCTAAAGTGTGTCAACCAGAATAGTTATGTGACTTTGAACATAAGAGTTTGCAAAATTTCAAGGAACCTAGTGAGAGGATGTTACCTAAAACAGACACTGTATCCCTCCGTGTGTGGGACCTTTGAGTAACTCGCTTGAGGTGATATAACAGTTTGGCAGCATTTCATTTTCAGTAAATTTGTGTAGACCTTAAAGGTCTTTTGTGGTGTTTATTAATCTTTTGCTTAATGTAAATTCACAGTGAGGCTGGTAATATTCTCAGAACAGTCACAACTGTAATGTAATAAAAGGTTATTTCTGGTTCAATTTCTAACTCCTGGGTAACAGGAATCTAGAAGTTTATTGGTAAATCTAAATTAAACAATATGAGCATATATCCATTCAATCTGAGGCCTACCTTAACAGTTATATTTTTATTAACACAAACATAGCATTGAAAACAATCTTTGATCAAATTATGGTTTGTCTTTTTGCAGGGTAAAAAAAAATCACTCGACATAAAAATCTGTTATATGAATTCATAGCTTTCAACATATAAGTATATTAACTTGTAATTTAGGACTATACATGGAAAGTAATGAAGCAGAAGAGGGAGACTAGATGAAACCATAGATGTTTTCAGGGGGCAAACAAGCAGGAATATGAAAAAATGTTAGAGTTTAATGTTAAGCAAATCAAAATCAAATATTTATGGTTGTGATTTCAGTTCATGGAACTAAATTGATTGCTTGAATGGACTTTTGCACTTCAGGCAAAATATTAATAATAATATTAAATTGACCAATAAATAGTTTCAGGGGCTTTTTACACATTCTACCTCAGCCAAGTCCCATTTCCAGTGTAAAAATAGTGATAATGCTAAGACTGGAATTAAAGTAGGTATTTTACTGTTTTTCATGGAGCTTCCATCTGGCACTTGTTTGTTTAAGCAACAGCATATTTTTAAATAACACTACAGATTATTTTTATAAAATCTGTGTTGTATATTAATATTTACAAGAAAGAACACCAGTAAATACAGACATAAAATATACAGGGAACCCCTACAGATTTTAAGTGTGGTGTTAAATTCAGTAATGGACATAGTACTTATTCAATATTACAATATTCTGAGATCCATAAATGGTTTTTGGATAGAGATGTGTATTTTGTAAAAAATTGCTATTTGGAGATAAGGGCATATACACTTGTATTTTATTCTGTTCTCTTTAAGTCCCTTTCAAGCTTGCACTTTCTGTTTGAATATGTTGTGTTCATGGTAGTGTTCATTCTTCTTTCACTCAGAAGAAAGGCTAGATATAATCTGACATTTAATAGTTTTCATTTGTTAATTCAATCACCTTGTTAGTTTAATACTATATTTTATTTTATATAATTCTATATTACTTATATTTCTTAAAATGAAACAAAGTCACCATCACCTTTATATGAATGCAGTGCAAACAGGAGCCAGGCTTCTTCACCATATTTAATGTTGATAACAGATTTGTGTCTCACTTATAAATGTGGGAGATTATTTGTTATGCATTATCATTCTGGGAGGAATGCATTGCATTGCCTCTCTTGTTTTCTATTTGGAGGCTCCTTCATGTAATTCTTTGATCAGAGCTCAATAACCACATGTGCATCAGGAACTTGATTAACAACTAATACCAGTAAAGAGTTTCATGTCTCTAAACAATTCTGTATTTAAAGAATATTTTCCAGTGTACTGGATTTTCAGCAAGCCAAGATTATATTAATTTGCATTTTATTAACCTATAGTAACCTATTTTTCTTCTTTAAAGTAAAGAAACAGTTTATATTTACATCATTATTTAACAATTTGAATAGCTGTCCCCCTTTTGACCAGAATTAAGAATGAAAGATGTCTGGATCTGTAATTCCTTTAATGAATAAGAAAATATATAAACTATTCTCTCTTTTTAGACTGCTAATTTTCTGTTTCTAATGAGCAGACAAAAACTGTGAACTTTAAATGAAGGTTGCTGCTATTGTTGTATAATCTAGAAATGTTGCCGTTTAAAACAGTGAATTTGGAAGGAAGGTAGGTAAACATTCAAATAGACGTACAGTTGACACACTCTTTTTTTTACTTGTATGCATTGGTTTTAAAATCATAATGCATATTCCAAAACTATGTTAAATATGACTTTATATCCCTGAGTAGCTTCTGTCTATGACCAGAAACCCTTGTACACCAACCACCATACCCAACAACCCAGCCTTTCTAATATAGGCTATAAATCCCTCACAAACCTCTAATTTGGATATGGGTAACAGATCCCACCGCAGACTCTTTCCATTTGTTCACCCATTATTAAACACAAACACCAATGTCTTGTCAATTACTCTCATCCTTGTTGGTTGGCTTGTACCTGTATATAGAAAATTGCTCAAAGTATTTTTGAGATGCAGGTCACTAAAAACCTACCTTGAATGGAAACAGTTGGTGTTAGCTTAAGTGCGTTACTAAGAGTCCATTCTAAGGATAAGATTGGTCTCTTCCCTGAACTGGAACTCAGGATACCCCAGCTCCATCACAGACTTCCTGTATGATTTGGATATTGTCTTAGGATGCTCCCATTCGAATCAATAACCAGCAAGATTTAACACCCATCCTGTTAAATCTGGTCTGGGGGATACATAGCACAGAAATGGTGGATTACACATACACTGAGGCATTCAGTGGCACAGCAATTTAATAAAACCAACCCGAATTCATAAATTGTTCATAGACAGATTCCCTAAATTGTCAGAGATGGTATTTCATCATGTTCATTCCCTGTTGATGAAATACATCAATTGTGTAATCTTCTGTTTCATTGGCTTGGCTCCTGAAGCTAATTTGGAGCCAGGTGTACATCTCAGGTCTTTCTTGAACTTTGATGACTTGCTGATCTCTTAGCTCTAAGTGTGTACAAGTAGTATAAATGAGTTGCCTTTTTTTTAACAATCTCAGCGATCATTACGGTTTTAATATGTTCAGCTGGTGCATCAAAGAACTCTTTGTTATTTTACATAGTTAATTCTAAGTAGGTCTATGTGATCATTCAAGTGAATGAACCTCAAGCCCTTTTGGGGGAAAAAGTTTACTAGGATAAAGTTGAAACTTGCTGCATTTCTACATATGAATGTGTTTTATATCTTTTGTATGGTTTTTTTCATTAAAGCGCTAATGTGTAAAATAGATATGTTCAAGTTTTCATTAAATATTTAACATGCACAACACGTGTTAGAGAATAATGAGATATATGTTGAAGGAGACTAAACCTCCAAAAGTTTAACTTCTATAACAAGTTTGTGATTGATGTTTCTTTTGTCCTCTTGAGGAATAGGATCCCGTAATGTCAATTTGACACATTCCGTTGTAGTATAGAATTTTCTTTTCAGTAATCAACTTTGAAAGCCATGAAATAGCCAGTAGTAATGTGTGAACAGTTTAAAAAACCACATCTGATCTAATTTGCACTGTTGTGACCTGAATAACGGGTAATGTGCTTAAGTAGCTTATTTATTCTTAGTGCCTTTTTGAAAAAGAGAAGTTGTTCAAAGGTTTGCCATTCACAGCTTAGAAATAACCACTGTTCTTTTCAGTTGTTGAATGCTTAATTATTTTCTCTCCTTTCTGTACTTTACTATACATTATTCCAAATTGGACTTTAAGGGAACTTTTTGGTTGTTCCTTGCTGAACTGTAACACTTTTGTGAAGTAGTATGCACTGAGCTGTAGAAGAATCTCAAGCTCTCAAAAGTTGTACAGACTTTCAGCCAAGATGTATTGCTGAATTAACTGCCTGTGCTTTTAAAACGCTACTCAAACTGAAAACCCTAAAGATCCTTGTAGACATTAAGTAAATTATGTTTTTAATGTTGCCTCATTAACATTCTGCAAAGGTCCGGGTGTGTGTATGTGTTGTGATTATTAAAGCTTGATTAGGCTGACACAATTTGTTGATTCCCTTATTTTAGTTATTGGACTGTGAATACCAGCAAGTGTACCAGATACAGTGGTGGTGAGGGAGCAAAAGGAGCTTGAAAACAATATCTGAAAGCTGCACTCAAGCTTGACTATATATTTAAGGATTTGTCAGCATTTTGCTGTATATCTTGATTTTTCATGGCTTTATAGTTCTTCAAAAGTTGGCTTCAGACTGAAAAGCTGGTAAATGGTCTCAATCTGGCTATGACATATTGTGAAGCACTTTGACTATTTAATAATTAGAGGCGTGAAATAATTTTTTGAAAGCTCTCGACAGAACAAACATTGCTGCTTTTTGGGGGAGAAAAAAGGTGTTTTTCTTCAGTGATATTTTAAAAATTAACAATCATCCATCTGTTGGTGGTGCAGGAGGATGAGTTACTGAAATTTGAAAGGAGATAAACAGAACACAGTGAATAACTACACAGGGCCATGTTGTGGCCTGGGAAGTGTAGTGGTGCAGGAGGCACACAGCTATTACCTATGGAGAAGAATCAGGATCTGAGAGCCACTATCATCCGCCAGCATACAGAGATGGATTTGAGGGTTAAGAATGGGTGGACCAAAGCTTTGCCACTTACCACGTCAGTGTAATTGCTAAGGATGTCAATGTATAGACGACTACTTGATTAACCAATAAGCCTGGGCTTGTCAACTACACGCCTTCTCTCCCCCCCCCCCTTAGGCAGCAAGAAGGGGGAGAGTGGGAACCAGTGCCTGTCAGAAGCTGGCTTAAAAGCATAACTACATATTAAGAGAGCGGCAGCAGCACCGAGGGGGGCAGGTGGGAGCCAATACATGTGGGAAGCTGGCTTTCAAGTAGGCTCCCTGTGTCTGTTGGCTCTGTGGACCCCGCTCCCCCCACTTGCTGCCTCTTACAGGCAAAATGATTAAAGGTCAAGAAATGGGGATACAACACAAGCAAATGAGTGTGGCGAACAACTGGTGCAACTTTGTTAGTTACATAATGTATTGTTTGGGGTTCTTCCCTTTGTGATTTGTTTTTAATTATGTTAGAGGTAAGGTGATGTATGGGAACATTATAAGGGTGAGGGAGAATGGAAAGAAGGGAAAAAGGAACAGTCACAGCTCATCACCTACCAGGCTGTGATCAGCAGGATTTGCTCTGTGGGCATCACAACAGAGTGAGCCTTAAGGAATTATTTGAAGGAAGACAACAGTAGCAGTATGGGTTATGTCTGAGAGTTTTTCCTATGCATCAGGGTGGACCTGGAGAATGCTTTTCAAAGATGTAGGGGTTGATTGCAGAAGAACGTCGTACATGCAAGTTTAGGAGTGGTGAGGCCTGCATTTTTTCCCCCTTTTTCCCCTCTTTCTGATGTGCTAGAAGCAAGTCGTTCGGAACATACGCCATTTAAGATAAGCATTGTTGCCAGTATAGCAAGAACAAGTATAAGGGTATAGGGAAAGAACGCATAAACAATTCTGTTTATCCTAACGTACTGATCACGTAAACAAGGCCAAAGAACAAGTAGAACTAGATCAGAACCAGATCAATAACTAACAGCTGAGCCCTACATCAGCATGTAATGAGTAACCCCTGGAAATTTCCAAACTGCAAAACAAGGCAAGAGAACTGTATTTAAGGCTGCACCAAAGCACAGCAATTGGGACCTCACCAATGGGCTTTGAGTACCAGCACTTAGGAAGCTGAGACAATTTCCCACTTCGTCTGCAGCCAACTCGGGATCCCTGGCTAGCAGGAAAAGGACGTAAGATATGCCACTTCTTTGTTATGTTGCCCTTCTAGTTAAGGGGTGCAGCTGTTAGCTGTCAGAAAATAAACTACTTGTGTTTGACAGATACCTGTGTAGCATCCTTTGTACTTTGAGAACCCATTGTCGGACCTGAGACTTACTCTTGCCGGCAACAAAAGATGACTTGCGGTTTCATATAAAGAAGCGCGCATAAGAAGCCATTTGCACAACAGCAACAAGTTTCTTCAGTCCTACAAAACCAGGAACTATGCTGAATATTCTTGAGTGCCATCTGTAGCACTTTATCTATTAACTATTTGGAAAGGTTAAACAGAGAGAGAGTGATCTTGTAATGAGTGGTAGGAATGCTGGAAGAATGAAGGTTGAGGCTGGTATTGTAAGTTACTAAATGTGCTTGATAGAATCGGGGTAGATAGGTTATAAAGAGCCTTAAAAGATGAAAACAATAAACTTGTGTTAGATGCAAAGGCAAAGAGGGAGCTAGTGAAAGGAGTGAAATAAGGACACTGATGTGGTTAGACAGATGAACTAGGAAAATGATTTTGGCAGCAGCATTATAAATGGACTGCAAGGTAGCAAGGTTGAAGTAAATAAGGACAGAAAGAAGGCAGCCTTGCCGTATTCAAGACACAAGGTTGCAGGCATGGATGAGAGCTGTATAGATAGAGGACAGTCTTTATCTTTAAAAAAAAAAAAGTTGTGTAGGAAGAAACAATGTGATTTAGATGAGTGTTTCTCAACCTTTTTTTATAAAGTGTCCCTTTTTCAAAAAAAAAAAATTAAGTAACCCCAGTACCTACAGTTTTCAGACACACACAATTTTTTTCTACTGTTGCAACACATTTATTTAAACAACTTAATCGTAGCCAGACGGACAATGAAATTTTTGGGTGTAAAAAGTACAAAAATAATAAAGCGCTATAAAACTTAAAACAAAAATTCAGTTTTCTCCAAATTTCAGTTGTGTTGACATACCCACCAGACTTTTGTCGAGTACCCCTCAGAGTACTTATACCACTGGTTGAGAAACACTGATTTACACAATGTCTGAATGTGTGAGTCTACAGAGATGGCTGAGTGAAAAATGACATCCCGAATATAGGCTTGGATTCCTGGGAAGGGTGGTAGTGTAGTCCGAAGTGATAGAGAAAAATGGGAGGGAGAGGGCTTTGACAACAATATTTGTTTTGGCCATATTAAATTTGAAGTGTTGACTTGACATCCACAAAAAGATGTATCCGACTGAAATGCTGGATTGGATTGAGGAAGGTAGTTTGTCAGTGGAGAGAGCATAAGTTATTAGCATAAAGGTAGAAGTTGCAGCTGTTTCTGAAGATAAATATCTAAATAGGGAGTGTAGAAAGAGAAGAAGAGAGCCAAAGTTGGAGCCTAGGGCAGTATCAACTGAAAACAATATACTGAAGGAACAATAGGACAAGCAGAGGGGGAATTCTAGGATATGAATGCCTGTGAGGAAGAGTGTAAGATGTAGGTGTGGTTGACAGTGTCAAAAGCTGCTGTGATGTCAAGAATAAGGATGCAATGTAGGTGGTAAGATGATGCCATTGACTAATCTTTCCTTCTGCACTGAGTAAAATAGCTTACATTCTGTGTAATTTATATCATTTCCTTATCCTCTTGATCCTTGATGCTGCCATTCAACTACTGAATTCTCATGAAACAATAAAAAAGCTTCCTTTGAACGTAATGATATTTTAATCAAACTGCTCTTTGCACAAATTCAGTGCATCATAGCATCAGCTAATCGTAAATAATTCTGTTTTAATTTCCGTCAAAGTGTTTGAGAGACACATATGAAATTAGTCTCTCAAAGACCCACAGAAACAGATGGTCTCACTCCCACAGTGCCCATTCTCATCAGAAAGGCCCCAGGTTGTGATACTCACTGCTACAACAGGATGAGCCCAAGCTGAACAGTATTTGGTTTTGTGTGTTAAAATATCCTGCAGTATCAGAGTAGAAGAATATCCTGGCACATCTCTCAGATAAATTGGAGGCAAAAGGTGTGACTGAATATGAGAGTGGTGGAAGGCAAATCTATCAGCCCTAAAATGATGATGGCCCTGTTCCCTAGGAGCTGAAAAAAGTTTATCTCTGGTTAGCTACAGTCGCTTGAGACCAGTTAAGGGCTACCAGTGCCCTTTAAAAACCTCTCTTTTGATAAGAAAGAGGGAGACAAGCTGGAACATGGATAGTGGCAGCAACAGGAAAGAAAGGCTTCTCTGTGGTGGAAGGCTCTATCCCCTGCCTTAGTTTCTGTTCCTAAAGGGAACAGCTGCTTGGAGAAGGACTGAAAAATAGGAACCAATATACAGTAAAACTCCGATGGTCCGGCATCTGATGGTCCGGCACTCCTGATGGTCTGGCACCATCAGGAATCCGGAAGTGCTCCGGGCAGCCGGACCATTGGAGCTGCTCTGCCCCCAGCTTCCCCGATTCAGCCGCTGCTAAAACTGACCAGCGCTGAATCCGGGAAGCAGGGGGCAGAACAGCTGGAGTGCTGCCGGGTAGGTCCAGTAGCGCTGCCCCTCGGGGCTGCGGGACCAACCCAGCAGCACCCCAGCTGTCCCGGATTCAGCCGCTGCTGAAATTGACCAGCGGCTGACTCCAGGAAGCCTGAGACAGACCTGCTCTGCCTCTGGGTTTCTGGAGTCAGCCGCTGATAAGTTTCAGCAGCAGCTGACTTGGGGACACCTGGGGCAGAGCAGCTGGGGTGCTGCTGGGTTGGTCCAGTAGCGCCGCTCCTCGGCGCTGTGGGACCAACCCCGCAGCCTTCCAGCTGCTCTGCCCCAGGTGTCCTGATTCAGCCGCTGCTGAAACTGACCAAGGCTGACTCCAGAAAGCCCGGGGCAGAGCAGCTCTGCCTCTGGCTTTCTGGAGTCAGCCGCTGATCAGTATCAGCAGCGGCTGACTTGGGGACACCTGGGGCAGAGCAGCTGGAAGGCTGCTGGGTTGGTCCAGTAGCGCTGAGGAGCGGCGCTGCGGGACCAACCCGTCAGCACCACAGCTGCTCTGCCCCAGGTGTCCCCAAGAGCAGCTGGGGTGCTGACGGGTTGGTCTCGCGGCGCCAAGGGTCGGTGCTACCGGACCAACCCAGCAGCACCCCAGCTGCTCTGCTGCAGGCGTCCCTGATTCAGCTGCTGCTGAAACTGACCAGCAGCGGCTGAATCTGGGACTCCTGGGGCAGAGCTGGACTATCAGAAGGGAGGGCTATGAGGGGGTCTGGGGTAGCATCCCCCCACCCCACCCCAAACCCCTCATAGCCCCCCCTTCTGATAGTCCGGCATATCTGATAATCTGGCACCCCCTGGGTCCTAAAGGTTCCGGATTATCGGAAGTTTACTGTAGTAGGATAATACCCCATAGCAGGACAGGGAAAAGTAATGTTTGAATTGAAAATTGCGGGGGGAGGTGATTTTGCTTAATTTATTGTGTTTACCCTGAGTCCCATCCTCTAAATAGAGAAAAATAAAACCAGAGTGAATAGAAAAATCTTTTGAAGTTGTATTGGTTTACTCCAGGTTCCCCACCACCCAAGGAAGAAATGCTGAGGCTGATGAAGCAAAGGCAGTATCCTGTCACAAAAGAAAGAACAGGTTAAGGTGATTAGGATTGAACAAACAGAGGAGAACTTACAGAGTCAGGAGCAATGAGAAAGGTAGTCAGATACACCAGAGTAGGGTTCAGTGGTCTCAGTTGAAACAGACATCAGAGGAAAAGGAAAAGAGTTTGTAAGTACTTGCTGCAGTAAAATGTATTAATTTAGATGAAAATCTGGCTGAAGCCAAATCTTAAAACACATCTAAAAAGCATAGACCTCTCCCTGTATAAAAAACTTTTCCTGTGGGACAACAGAGCAACGGCATTACATCACTCTGGAGTCCCACAGACTCTGCCCTCCCACGGACTCCTTGCCCCAGACTCTGTTCTGGGATGGCATGACTTGCTCCAGGGGCACTTGCTTGTGCAGCTGTTGTTCTTGGTGCTCACAGGCTGCTGGGCCAGCATGCTCAGGAGTCGTGTGAGGAGGCACTCAGCAGCACAGACCTGAGCGGCCTGGGCCCCTTTTGCGTGGTGCTGCAGCCTCGCCCTCCCTCCTCCCCCATGCGGTTGGTTCTGGCTTCCCGCTGGGAGGTGGGGGGGGGAGGAAGGGGTTGGAGAGAGAGAGCCCCGAGCCTTGCTGCACAAGGAAGAAGCGCTCCCCATCCTGGGCTGGGGGAACAGCAGTGTGTGAGCGCACCGTCTGGAGCCTTTCCCTGCACTGCCACTGGCTAGATTCCACCTAATGGGATCAGCGGGAGGCTGACCCTGGGACCGGTGTGGGGCCTAAAGACAAGTAAGTGCCCTCTACTCCCTCATGCCCAGACCCTGCCCTACACCCCTTTGCTCAACCCTGGCCAAGACCCTGCCTTTTCCCCTGGGCAGGCACCCTTCTCCCAGACCACTCCTGCCCCTTCCCTCCTGGCCAGACACCCACCCCTACCCTGCTCCTGCCCCACACCACCAGCCTCCTCACTCATCCCTCTGCCGAGACCCTGCACCCCAGCCTGTTCCTGCCCCCTTTTCCTGGCCAGATACCCTGTCCCCTACCTCCCCACACAGACTTCGTACCCTCAGCCCCATCTGCACCCTACCTAATGCTCAGATCCCACTCACTGGCAGCCTTATCCTACACACTGAACCCCTCATTTAGGCCCCACTCGAGAGCCTAGGATGCCCACAAAATCCACTAACCCTGGAACTCCAGAAGAGTTAATCTGACCTGAGGCCTTGAAACTCAGTTCTCTTCTGCCTTCCTCCGGGCTGGAGCACTGGGGAAGTGAGGTGTTTCATTTGGGGGTCACATCTTAGAGGGTTGGGGAGGGATTGAGGGTTTGTTTGTTTGTTTTGTTTTTTGCTTCTCACTTGGGTGGTCCTCAACTGATATTTTTCTGTAGGTCAGTGGTCCCCAACCCAAAAAAGATTCCCCACCCCTGCCATTAATAAAGACAATACGGAAACCTTTTTGTGTTGGACATAACATTTTACTTTATTTAAAATGAAGCCTGGCAAAAAAGGCTCCAACTGGGGCCCAGGCCCCATCTGGCCTCAGCGTCCTGTCCTCGGCCCCAATCCTGAGGTAGGCCCCATGGTCCAGCCCCCATCTAGTCAGAGAAATGGCTGGTAGCAGCCCCCCTTCTGCTACGGCACAGGTAGGGGGAGAGGCCACAATCCAGCTGCAGCAGATGGAGGGAGGTTAGCAAGCAGGTGGCACAGCCTCCAATTTCCAATAACTATGTTTATTAATAAATAAACATAACACAGCTTTTTGTAACTGAATATTTCTCATTTTTCATATAGCAAGAGAATGCTTTAACATAGTCCATTTTATAAAGCTGAATAAGAATTCATTATTTTTCTTTCTAGAATGTTTAGATTGACATTTTACTGCTTCTTGACTAAAATAAGAATTTCTGAGCTGCCAACTTGTCAACATAAAAAGTTACTGTGTTGGCTGTTCTAAAAACCAAAGCAGAAAAGGCATCAAAAAAGAAGCAATTACTGTCAGATGGCACAGCCACAGACTGATTAACAGTTTGAACTCAGTTTATACCAAGTATCCAAATGATCGGATTGAGCATCTTGAAACCATGTTTATATGGATTTTTGCCATAGCAAGACAAATCATACCTCTTACAGAAACTAAAGAACTGAAAAATCTGTGACGAATATGTAATAATACAGAAATATAAGCCTGTATTACTGGCAGTTTGGTTTTTTTAATGACAACATAGCTACCAGAACATAAAATGTGATATGCTGCCACTGAAATACACTGTTCATTGAACAAGAATAATCCAAAACCACAGAACTTTAGTTTAGTATAGTATACTTCACTTGGTTACTCTGTGTGGAATGGATACAGTACATGCTGGTAGTCCTACATTATGATGTAAAACACTCTATGAAAGCTTGAAATTTGGTAAATTTTATGAGGAAAAACCAATATTTGCCTTTTTATATACCGTCTTTCTATTCTTATACTAAAAGAAGTATTAAAAATGTGCTTGATAATAGGTTACTTAGTCTGATTTATTTTCATCACTACTAGAAGTTTTGAAACCCTACTTCAACATTTTACTACTGCACTTGGGAATGACACCGATTCTTTCCTTTGCCTACATGATACAATTAAATATCTCCTTGTTGCATTACCACAGTCTTTATATACTGATGGATAAATGGATATGTACCTCCACTTATTCAGGTTAATACTCAAACACTGTATTAAGTCTCTCTCTCCTTGTTTGTATTAGACCATAAACAAGTGTAATTTGTTTTATTAACAGTTCATACTTTCTTTAACAGGAGTTGCTAAAAGATCCCTTATATATTGGACTGAGGCACAAAAGAGTCAGGGGTCAAGCCTATGATGATCTTCTTGATGAATTCATGCAAGCGGTGACTTTCAGGTATGTAGTATATTTGTATTCTTCACACACATGAATTCAATTGAACTTCAGACTAGAAGAGAAAGTGTCCCAGAAGCTTTTAAAAAAAAGGGGGATGGGAAGGAAATAGGAAAATTGCTGGAGTTTTATTTTTCACTTGCTATCTATATATTATTTCTACATTTTGATGTATTATGTCAACTTGTCTTAAATACTTAGTATAAATTCATTAAATATTGTTGTAAAATTATAACCTTAATTCAAGTAATCTTTAGAGGTGCGCTAAATGGATTTGGCCAAATAACCTTTTCACTTTGAATTGAGACTCAAGATTTCAGCTTAACGATTTCCCCTCCCCTTCATTTACATCTTTGAAACTATAATAAGATCTGAGCCCATCTAACTGCCTGTCAGATGGATTATATTGATACCATACTCTGAAGTTTCTCTATTTCTTGTGCCTAGAGGGTACCATGTGCATCTGAAATCCTAGAACTATTCAGATTTTGCAAGGTGTAAAAGAATCTGTTGAGTATGCCAGTGCAGAGAAAGGGCTGTTTTCAGGAGCTTCTATAGTCAGGCCAAACAGAAAGATTGTCAGACCTACTGGCATGTGTTGTCATAGTTTCAAAGAGATAAATTAAGATGTGAGAAATACCAGGGTACAAATTTACTGATTGAATATAGTCTTGGAAAATAATTATTTGCCCAGACTTGTTCAGCTTGAACCCAGGAGACGTTTCGGGTTTCCTTACATTACCTTCTTACTCTTCAACAACAGAAATCAATATAACCTCTCTCTCCTCGTTAGAGAATCTGCTATTGACAGTGTGCTAAATTAATTCAAACAAACAGGCAAGCCAGAGATCATAAAATTAGCTAAAGCTCTGTTTTTTTGTTTTTGTTTTTTTTCTGTATCACCTACAGACTTTGTGTAGGCTACAAGGTAATGTGTTAGCTGTGATTTCACTGCATGGTATAAACAGGGGCATTGCACCCTATAAAAGGAAAATAAAAGGTAACTTTTTAGTTAAGTTACTGAATGCCCTTTGATTGCTTAGTGGAGTAATTCAACACATTTTGCTAAATAGCAGAGCAGAACGTTTTTGTAGTTTACTGTTAGCACGTGAAATATGATGTAAAACTGATTACTGTTACCCAGTAAAGCCTCATATATTACATTTAGTAATAGGCACCGCTACCATGTTTACATCAAGCTGAAGTATATGTGTTTTTGACTGAAATATAATATAAATCGTAAAGGATATGTGGCAAAACTTTCCTTACTCTATACCGTTTCCACAGAAATGTTTTTAAAAATACAGATTTTGACCTTGAGGTACTGTATGTTGATGTCCCCCAGAAGCAAACATTTGAAATACAAGTATATAGCCAATACTCATAGTTTCAAATACAAAATGATACATGCATACAAATAGTATAACCAGAACCAATTAATCATAATCTTTTTATAGACATCGTACTTGGCACAAGATTTTGTGCAAACATATAACATTAGTTGCAACAATTATTTTCATCTCACAATCCAATAATGTCACACTTTCCAGACCAGGATGAATTTCTAAGGATCCTGTTTTATCATTGGCATAGGCCTATCCTAACTTAGCTCTCCTTTTTCTGTTTTCTTCTACAGAAAGTACTTCATTTTTATAGCTAAGATTTGGAATATAATTCTCGATTGTCAAATAATGATATCTAAAATTTACTCAAAATAATTCCTGTTCATTAAACATATAGGGTGTGTCTAGACTGGCAAGATTATGCGCAAAAGTGGCCGCTTCTACGCAAAAACTTGCCAGCTGTCTACACTGTCCGCTTGAATTTGCGCAAGAGCAATGACGTTCTAATGTAAGAATTCAGTGCTTCTTGCGCAAATATTTTGATGCTCCCGCTCAAGGATAAGCCCTCTTGCGCAAGAATACTTGCGCAAGAGGGCCAGTGTAGACAGGCACCTTAATTTTTTGCGCAAGAAAGCCCGATGGCTCAAATGGCCATCGGAGCTTTCTTGTGCAAAAGCGTGTCTATACTGGGCACAGATGCTTTTGCACAAAAGCATCTGTGCCAATCTAGATGCTCTTTTGCGGAAATACTTTTAATGGAAAAAATTTTCTGTTAAAAGTATTTGCGCTAAATCTTGCCAGTCTACACGTAGCCATAGTGTTCCTTTGGGTTTATATACCTAAAGCCTTTGAACAATACTGTTGGTGCTCAAAATATCAGCCTTCACTGAGTGAATCTTCCTAGAAGTCCTCCAGTACCAGTTCTTGATGTATAGTGATAGTCATTGCTGTTGATGTGAGATATTCTTGTTGGCTCAAGGCATGCGAAATTCCAAAGGAGTGGCAAAATCGAATCAAGAACTTGCCCTTTGAGAGATCTAAGCTGTTCACTCAAAAGACTGGTGCCACCACTCAAACCTGTCTTTTCCAGGCATATCTGACATCTCGACGAGTTTACATTCCAAGCTCAAAAAAGTTTAAACTTGAGCAATACCACAAATCACATTTTCAGCAGAGATTCCAGGACTCTGTTTAAAGACAATTTAGGCCTTCCTGACATCACTAAATGGCTTTATCTCAATCAGGTTCTTCACATCAGATATTAACAGCCTTCTGAGCAATCATTTTGACCACCTCCTCACGGACAGTCTACCAGTCTCAACACCAACATCTGTTGGACAACAAATACCTCTCTTTTCAGTATTTGGAATGAAACATATGGATCAGTGTTTCTCAAACTTTTTAAGACCGAGGAACACCAAACAATATTTTTTTTGAGGCACACCAATGATTTTTTTGTTGAGCAAAAAAAAAAAAAAAAAAGGAGGGGGAGTAATTGAGGGGAAAAAAAAGGAAGCCATTTTGAATTCTGTTGTTCTCTGCGGCACACCTCCGATTACCTCACAGCACACCAGCATTCTCCAGAACACAGTTTAAGAAACACTGATATGGATGGTCAGGAATCTAAAGGAGAGACAGATATCTACTTCATCTCTTCCCTTTCTCCAACCCACTTTCCCTGTCCCTTTTCAGGGACCTGTCTCTGAATATCATGTTGAGTCAAGAAGTATGGTCTCCTCTAGAAATGGAAATGCCAGATGTTCCTTATCACAGAGGGAAAGAACTCTATTTCTGTTACTTCCTAATTATCCAAAGGTCTGGGACATGCATTTCATTTAGGCCTCAGGAAGATGAACTGTTTTATCAAGAAAATCAAGTTCATGATGGCTCTACCTTCACTCACACAGTCATTATCCTGGAAATTGCATGGTAATAGCAGCACACCTGTGCCTCTGAGTTGTGCAAATTTTCAGGTCTTCCAATTCGAGGCTCTGCTCTGCAGCCACCTAATATGGTGCCAAGCCCATTGAGATAGTATTCAAAGAAGAAAAGTTTACTCACTCTGTGCAATAATTCCAGTGTGTCCCTATGTGTGCTTCACTACCCACTCACCTCCTCTCTGCTCTGGAGTTCAGACATAAATTCTGCAGTATAGAAGAAACCAAGGGTGGTTGAACCACACTGAACTCTGTAGCCACTTTACAAAGTGTGAGACTGGGGGAGGCATATATGTAGCCCAACCGGGCACTGCTACTGAAAATCTCCAATCCAAATTATAGATCACAAGAATACATAATATGAAGCACCAACAGAGGGACATACTTCAGAGAACCTCAGTGACTGCACAAGGTGAATAACCTTCTCTTTGCTACCAACCTAAACAAGTTCAAGAGGTTTAGCTCCCTAGAGGGCTACAGTCCTGGTTCCTTAAGAGATGCATTTTTCCTTCCATTGCCCAATCCTCTGCTATAAGAGTTGCCTCCAGCCTTTTCATTCCAAGGGTTCTCAGGAAGATTAAAACAGACTAAGCCAATTTTAATCTTAGTGGAACCAAACTGGCTAGTGTAGTACTAGTTTGTGGACCTGCACCAGCTTTCAATCAGGCCACCTATAACTTTGTCCCTAGTTGGGGATCTTCTATCTCTCTACCTCACAGTGTGGATGAATTCTGGTTAAATGCATGTGAAAAATTGTTCTGATGATTGGGAAAGATTCCACTAGAATCGTATATGTAGCTAAATTGGAGAGACTTTTCCATATGGGCATAATCATGGTAATGATCACCCTATCGATCAGACATTTTCCATATACTGGATTATTCATTGCATTTGAATTCATCTGGCCATTCAGTTAGCTCTGTGACAGTTCACGTAGCTTTCATACCTCCAGTTCATCCATTAACAGAAGGATTTTCTGTTTTCTCTCACCTTGTGGTATCCAGATTTCTGAAAGGCCTAATTAATGTCTACCCTCTGGTATCTGACTGAGTCTTTTAAGCTAGCTCTGTCATGATTAATGTTCTTCCCCTTTGAAATATAGGAACAGTGTCTCATGCTTCTTGTCACAACTGCTAGTTCTTGACAATGAACCAATTCTTGAAATTAAAAATATTCAGTTATGTATAACATTTGTCCAGAAAAATCCAAAGAGTTATAATCTTGGTAAATATGCACAAACCTCTAACTAGCAGTTGCTTCAGCCTTCATGAAATGCAATCACTTTGATGACAGAAGAGAAGCTTGTTGACAATTTATTGCAACAGCCCAAAACAGTTGTGCACTATGGGTGAGGTAAAATAACAATGGAGTGGAATGCTCTAGAAATCCAGTTACAGTTTTATTATAATGTAACTGGTCTATGTAATTCCTGTTTTATTTCTGGGTTATCCTCTCTAAATTGAAAAAGTCAGTGTTAATATTAGAATAAATAGACAATCTGTTGGTTTGGGTAAGTATAAGAAAATGCTTTTTTCTGTTTCTTCCATTGCTATTGTTAATAAGTTATTCATTCCCCTCTTCTGTGGCATAAGGCAAACCAAATGATTGGGTTTTTTTTCCTTTGGGAAGTACTATTCTTCTGGCTTTATTTGTATTAATTTAAAGGTTCATTTAACACATTTAGGTGATGATTGGCAGGGGGAGAAAAGAAATTTGGAAGTCATCTTGATTTCATTACTCTGATAGCCAATAGATGCAATCAGGCTAATGTAATATTCTAAATACAAGGACTTCTTTAGTCATTTGACTACTTAACTAAAATTTGTACAGTGTGTGGACCTGGTCCAGAAATGTGATGAGAACTCTCAGTAGGAATTATTCAGGCCATTTTAATCTAGGGCCTTTTATATTTATTGCTTGGTTATGACAACTAAAACACCATTTTATATTGTATGTTATACTTCATATTGAAAGCTTTGCCAGAATTATTTTTAAAAACATATTTGAAAACTATGTATAACTGAGTCTTACAGGTAAACACAGTACAGTATTAAGGTTGTAGCATACTGGTTTTCAAAAATTAACAAATTTACTCCACTTTTATTAGTTGAAGTAGTACATAGCTTTATTAACTACATAGTACTGTTAGCTTAACTCACAGTATTACATAGCACTCACATAACTTAGTTCTTTAGTGAACTCACCAAAATAAATGGAAGTTCACACTGCTGGTGTACTGTGGATCATCAGATCCATCCAAGTCACACCTCCTTTCCAGTGGTCTAGCCAGAGACCATGGCCCCCCAGTACGACTTAATGTGAAGCTTTAATTTTTTCCAGCCATGTCTCCTATTTGGCTTTCCCCTCCTAGGAATTTCCATCTATAAGAGGAATCCCCTGCTGACTATTTAAGCCAGCTTTCTGGCCTCTGTACATGACCAAAGCAGTGCAGAAAGGGTGGAGCAGGTCTGAGGATTGGACACAATAAGAATAGATACATATGCAAGAAGACAACAGAGTGCTTTGATTTACAAACTTGATATGATACACTTCTACCAACATTGTGTTCAGTGATAGATCCAAGTTTGAGGGAATATATTGCTATGTCAGGGATCAGCAGCTGGTGGTATTACATATTTTTCCAAGTAATTTTTCTTATTCTGTAAGCAAATTTTTAGTCTTGGAAGCAATGCTTGTGTTGCTGTTAAATTTTTGTTATTGAAGGGCTTGGTAGAGGCAGCAAGAAGCAGCAAAGTTTGCTCGCTGCTTTGCTCTCATAAGAACAGCCATACTGGGTCAGACCAAAGGTCCATCTAGCCCAGTATCCTGTCTGTCGACAGTGGCCAATACCAGATGCCCCAGAGGGAGGGATCACAACAGGTAATCCTCACCTGATCCCTCCCCCATCTCTCACTTCCAGAGAAACAGAGGCTAGGGACACCATTCCTACCCATCCTGGCTAATAGCTGTTGGTGAACCTAACCTCCATGAATCTATCTAGCTCCTTTTTGAACCCTGTTAAAGTTCTAACCTTCACCACATCCTCTGGCAAGCAGCTCTCCAATTAGTCATTTCTTGAGCAGCAGCCTGGGAACCAGACAGTGGTGTTGGGCTGAGATTCCTGAAATAAATGTTTGCCTACACTTCTGTTCCAGGACTGGTATATGTGTAAGTAAAGCAAGTTACACTTACAATATACCCATCTCACTGAGTTCTCCTTTACTAGAAAACTAATTTGCAAGTCTCCAGCATATGCTATTGCTACTGCTTGCAAAGGGGCATGTTGGTGTGAGAAGAAAGGGTGAATAAAACTATATAAATATTTTAAATCTACTGAATTTTAAGGATGTAAAAATCTTTATTTCTGCATGTGAGAAATCTTTGGTTATCAAAAGGAATTTATACAAAATGTTTGTTCATTAACAAATCATGTCTATCTGCTTTTTTCAGTTGTACAGTTCTGCTTTTCTATTCTCTCATATTGACAAGTGAAGGAGCAACCTGTTTCTCCTGGGTCTGATGTCAAATAAGAAAGAAAAAGAACTGTTAGAGAGTAGAAAAGTATGGAAGTTGCTCTACATTAAAGCTTTCCTCCAGGGCTTTGATGGTAACAGTATGTCATGAAAATCACATGACTTGATAAAAGTATGAGACTTTACAGGCCATTATGTTTACAGGAGACCTTCACAATTTGAAGGATCGCTATTCATAGTTCGGTGTATTTGTGGGTGTCTCCCATCCTAGTCGGGGGTGGCAGGATGCTAGGGGCTGGAAGCCTTGGTGAGTTCCCTGTGGCTCCCTGCCCCTACAGTGAGATCCCTGTGGGCCCCCCAGGTGAGTTCAGGAGCCACAGGAAGCTCACCACAGGGATTGGGAACTGCATGGCTGGAGCAGTCTCTGCCTGTGGAGTGCCTGGGCTCCCCCCGGACAGGTGGAGCAGTCCCTGCCTGTGCCTTCCTCCCCCCACTCTTCACAGGGCTGGAGCAGCCCCCTGCCCAGGACAGGCAGGGGTGTGCTCCAGCCCCCACTGGTTAATCAGAACCCATAACAAACATCACCCATTAAGGGTGATGCATTATATGCACATAGCATATGCATGTGGAGTATAAGTGTGTCTCTGTCTGTCTGTCTGCCTGACTCCTTTACAGCTGTAGCTAGTTCCATAGACTAAATGCAGACAGCCACATGATAAACAGAATAATGTCAAATAAAGTTCCTTCATGTAATTTGCTCTGTGGACATGGGGAAGTCAATGGATGTGATATACTTTGACTTTAGCAAAGCTTTTGATACGGTCTTCCACAATATTCTTGCCAGCAAGTTAAGTATGGATTGGATAAATGGACTGTAAGGTTGATAGAAAGCTGGCTAGATTGTTGGGCCCAATGGGTAGTGATCAATGGCTCGATGAATGGTTGGTGGTCAGTTTCAAGTGGAGTGCCCCAAGGAACAGGTCTAGGGCTGCTTTTTTTCAATATCTTTATTAATGACCTGGATGGAGGGGATGGATTGCACCTTCAGCAAATTTGCAGATGACACTAAGCTAGAGGGAGAGGTAGATATGTTGGAGGGCAGGGATAGGGTCCAGAGTGACATAGAGAAATTAGAGGATTGGGCCAAAAGAAATCTGATTAGGTTCAACAAGGTCAAGTATAGAGTCCTTCACTTGGAAAGGAAAAATCCCAAGCATTATTACAGGCTGGGGACTGACTGGTTAAGTGGCAGTTCTGCAGAAAAGGATCTGGAGATTACAGTGGATGAGAAGCTGTATATGAGTCAACAGTGTACCCTTGTAGCCAAGAAGGCTAATGTCATATTACGGTGCATTAGAAGGAGCGTTGCCAGCGGATCTAAAGAAGTTGTTATTCCCCTTTATTCGGTCCTAGTGAGGCCACATCTGGAGTATTGTGTCCAGTTCTGCTACTGAAAGAATGTGGATACATTGGAGAGGGTGCAGCGAAGGCCGACCAAAATGATTAGGGGGCTGAAGCACATCACCTATGAGGAAAGGCCGAGGGACTTGGGCTTATTTAGTCTGTAAAAGAGAAGAGTGAGGGGGGGATTTGATAGCAGCCTTCAACTTCCTGAAGGGAGGTTCCAAAGAGGATGGAGAAGGGCTGTTCGCAGTAGTGACAGATGGCAGAACAAGGAGCAATGGTCTGAAGTTGCAGTGGGGGAGGTCTAGGTTGGATATTAGGAAAAACTATTTCACTAGGAGGGTGGTGAAGCACTGGAATGGGTTACCTAGGGAAGTGATAGAATCTCCATCCCTAGAGCTTTTTAAGTCCTGGCTTGACAAAGCCCTGACTGGGATGATTTAGTTGGGATTGATCCTGCTTTGGGCAGGGGACTGGACTCGATGACCTCCTGAGGTCTCTTCCAGCCCTAGGATTCTATGATTCTGTGATTATGATTCTTCTGGGGGGACATATCTGCACATACCTCCAACTTCTTTTGTTGGTGTTTTTTAAATTTAAAAAGAAAAAATATAGAACTTGAAAAGGAAGCTAATTTATTTAGCTATATTTTTCAGAGAATCAAGTGTCTTGATTTTACAGATTGATACAGTATCTCATTCAGTTATATCACTCCCTGTGTATTAAAAAGGACAATGTTGTTTAGAAACCAACTTAGATTAAAATGTAGTCTCTATAAGTGTAATATTGCAAACAAAAAAAACCCTCTTCTATAGTTTACTATAAATGTTATTTATTAAAAGGTTCATTTAAAAAAATTGTTCATGTCTACTCCCAACAAAAAGATTCTGGTTAGATCTGTAGTGCGGTATCCTTCTAGGCTGAAACTAATGCAACATAAATATTTTCCAGATGTGTGTAGGCAGATGCATATATCTGGATTTTTGTTGGCATATATCCTGTGAACAGATTTAGTTTCTTTTCTCACTGCCAGCAACTGCCCTCTTTTTGGGCATGTGCTATAATTGCCCTGGACATCACCAGCTGTTCCTTCCTCCAGTGCCAGTATGGTGAAAGTGAATCATTTTGGAAAAATATTTTGGATGGAAGGAATGCCTTACAACATGAGAAAAATGGACAATTATCTTCACCTTTGAAGAATATGACTCAAACTGGAAAACTGACTCAGAGCTGTTTTTCATATTGAGCCTCAAGGGGTTATTGACCATAAAATATTACATAGAAGATTTCCCCCAATTGTAATTGTTTCTCTTAAATAGTGATGTTTTTATAGCAAATTTAAAGTAAGGATAGTTGGGTAGTTAGGGATTGGCTTTATTTCCTTGACCCACCAGAGAGATCCTGCAAAATTTTGGGGAAGTCAAGTTTAATTCCTTTGTGTATCAGTTCCCCCATTAATAAAATGTTCTTCCCAACCTCACAAGATTTTGTGAGGATAAATATATTGTGAAGCTCTCAGATACTCTGATAATGTATTCATAATATCCCATATGATACATATATATGCAGACTAGGGCTTTAATATGTAAATGGACTTGGATATATACAGATAAAGATTTGGTTAGAAGAAGGGCCCCTTCAGAAGGACTCAATTTTGATTACATAATGCAAAATAAATTTAAAATGGTTGGAGCTTTGCACTGGAGAATTCCTCCATGAGGAGGGAATCTCTGCCATCATAAAATTTGCTGATGTAACACTATCACCTCCTGGCTGGAACACCATACTGGTGTAAGGAAGGGAAGGGCTATGGCGGGGACATCAACTTTATTCCCCTTTTCAAGCTAAATACATAGCAGGTGACTGTACTATGAGGATAGAAAACTCTGTGCACATTTGGGAAGGGACTAGGCAGGGGAATGGCCTTGGCTCCGCACCTAGCACAAAGGGTACATCTAGACTACATGGCTCCGTCGACGGACCCATGTAAAATAGTTTACTCGGCATAGTCAAAGAAGCGGGGATTTAAATAATCCCCGCTTAATTAAAATAAAAATGGCCGCCCCACTGTACCTACCATCAGCTGATCAGGCACAGCGCGGTCAACACAGGCATCAACAGAGCTATGTAGTCTAGATGTAATGAAAGAGAGACGTAATCTACTATTGCTCTAGTAGCACATTACTTCCCTCTCTAGCAACATGAGAATTATGGTTGTGTTATAATCTAGAGCTATGTATTATCCCTTAGAACAATAATAATGCAGAATTAAAATATAGTGTAAAAGTAGGCTGGAGATATTGGTTATAGATTACAAGGCCAGAAATTGTGATAATCTAGTCTGAACTCCTTTACAACACACACCATAGAATTTGTCCAAAATAATTTAGAGTATAACAATATCCAATCTTGATTTAAAAATTGTCAGTGACGGAGAATCCACCATGATCCTTGCTAAAATTGTTCCATCAGTGAATTACTCCCTCATTGTTAAAAATGTGTGCTTTGTTTGCATTTTGACTTTCTCTAGCTTTGACTTTCTCTAGCTTTAAAGAGTCACTGTTATGAGATCTTGAAAATAACATCAGTTGTGTTACGGTTGTAATCATACTTTGATTAACTAATTTCTCCAATTTTTCTTTTTTTTTTTAAAGATCTGCTGTGTTGGTTTTACATTCATGAACTATAAACCAAGCTGTTAACAAATGTAATACAATGTGCTTTGCATTAGATTAACCACAATGCAATGCTGAATTCACAATAGCTTGATTATTTTGCAATATTATTCACAGATGTTATCAGTTTTTCACATTGTGCATCACACAAAAATTGTATTTGATGTTACATTATCTTACCATATGAAGAACTATCTACTTTATATCAGAAAAATAAAATATATAGTTTTACAAATATATTTTTATTTAATATTAGACTAGACTATATTGTGCCTTACCAGCAATTTCATAATTAACTTGGAAAAGCCCTTGATTTTTGCAAAGAACAGTACTGGTAGCAGATCAAACGAAAAGCTAACTATGGCTGCACATTGTTAAGGAGTGGTTGGATGACTAATTCTGATAATGTATACAACCACTAATTGTGAATACAGATGCATTTTGGTAAATTTATGCTTATTTACATTGTGTCAACATAAGTCTGAAATGTGAACAGTGGAACTAGTGGACCTGATAAGGTTAGAGTGCTGATTAGAGTTGATAGAGATGGCACAGTCATGATTGTTTCTGCACAAGCTTTTAACTGTGGCAGATTGTTTGCAGCTAGGAAACTGGAGGTGGAGCCATTGAAAATAGCGCAATGGCTGTAATGCATCCTACATCTGAGGCAGGGTGAGTAAAAAAACAGAGAAGCTATACTGGAGAAAAATGAAGGGATTAGAGAATACCAGATGATGGGCCATACTTACCAAATTCCCAGAATATAGAGCAAGCTATCAGCATGGCCTATGGTGTTTTTGTGTGAAAATGAAGACATTTTAATCTTATAAATATTAGAGCTAGTGTGGGGAAATATGTGGTCTGTCTGAGGTCATTGAATACATGGGATGCTACAGGTAGCAAGCAGCTTGAACTTCCTGTCAGTGAGGAGAATGGTTCTTCTGGCACCTTGAGATTTAGGTCCTGAGTGTTTTGCACCAATGAAAACATAAGTGAACACATCCTGGGTACAAGTGAAAGGGTATGATGGCGGTTGTGTGTGTGCGCGCGCGCGCTCACACTCACACATACACACAAAAGTGAAATTTAGTCTTATCCTAGTTGTCTTTTCATACATATTATGAAAATGTTGGGTTCCACTTTCACTCTGCCAAACATTTGATTCTCTGCCTCTTTGATAAGTGCTTTCTTCCATGTGGGTACTTTAAAAATGGAAAAAAAAACCTTTCAATCAAAATCCTTCAAGCTTCTCTTCAAACTCAGCCCTTCTGTAATGTGTGAAGTAAACTATAACCTCATAACAATCAGGGTGCAGGAGTCAGGGCAGAGCCTTGGGGTTGGAGGGGGGAGTAGGAGGCTGGATGTATGAGGTGCATGAGTCAGGGTGGGGGTTGAGAAGGGGCTCAAGGCATAGAGCTGGGGATGTGGTAGTGTGCATGGGTGAGGATGAGTTCAGGGCAGGGGTCCCATCCGGCAGCACCTTTTCTCCCCCCCTGCTGACTGCTGGGATCTCCCCCCACCCCCCAACTGCTGGGTCCTTTTCTTTCCCCCTTCCTCCCCTCCTTCTGGTTGTCAGGGCCTTATCTCTCCCACTCTCTCCCCTCTTTCTGGTTGGCGACGTCTTCTTCCCCCACCTCCCCCGCCAGTGCTGCAGCCAAGAGCCCGGGGGGTGGTGGAGGAGAAACAGTATGGGACAGGCAAGTTACATACCTGGACTTACGGCAGGCAAGATGGCAAGGCCCAGTCCCTCTTTGCAGGTGGTGTGACTGTCCCCAGTGTTTACTCTATATTATAACTCTCCTTTAAGCTCTCCACCCAACTCAGCAGGTGGAGCCTTCTCTCTCCAGTGGCCACTGTGTGTATCATGTCACTCCTCTCAGCCCCTCTCTTTCCATGTTATGGAAAACAATCCCATTCCAGGGACTTCGCATTTTCCTGGCACAATCAAACCCTGACTTGATTTTAGTTAGGAAAAGAGGAAGCTGCATACCAAATATGATGGCTTTTGCTTAGGAGTTTAGGAGGAGTTCTTGAACAAATGGACTCATGGACAGACACTCTAAAATATAGACAGATAGATTGATTATGATATCAGAGAGGGACCAGATCAGGCATTGGTTCCATTGTGGTAGGCACTGTATGAATAGGAAAAATATTGTGATGAAGAGATTATGTAAATGTGTAAAGTTATCAAAAAGAACCACGTAAGTAATGTAAACACTAGGTTAACTTTTAAAATTAGTTATTAATTGTAGCTAGGAAAAGGGCAACATCAAGCAAGGAATGTTTTACTGCTGCAGGGCCAAATTTATAATGTCTGATTATTATGGAAGCAGTAAAAATATCTGTGTTACTGACTTTTCAGACACTTTAAATGACATAGTAAAAAACTGAATCTGACAGTAGAGCTAAATCACAACAGGATAGGTTGAGAGTCTAATCAACTGAAGTTTATTTGTGTAGAAGGAGCTATAATATTATTACAGGACTGTGAGATCATGGGAAAATTCTTAGCTAAATTCACTGGACAATCTTAAAGAATCAAGCCTCCGATATACCCCAAAGAAAAATAAAAACAATGAAATGCACAAGTGCAAATGTATTTGGGGAAAGAGGAAAAGAGGCAAGAGAGATTGTTTTTGGTTTTATGAAACTCAGAATGTTTAACTTGAACTGTTTATTTCAGAATTATTATTGTGGTTCCACAGTGGCAATATATTTAAGACTACATCATGACATTGGTTTAAAGGTGGCCCTTTCTAAATCCTCTAAAATCAGCATGTTTAATTGAATTTCTTTGAAATTTGTTATGCCTGAGGAGGGTGTACCATAGGGTTAGTTTCCCAAAGTTGGAGTAATTTAAAACAGATATTTCAGAGACACAAGCTCTGAAAAACAATCATTTTTAAAAAGTTTCTGGCGGGGATTTTTTTGGTTCAAAGCTAGATGTCTAACTATTGGTGTGATGTGTATCAGTGAGACCTTAATCTGCTGAATTTTACCTAACATAGTACATGGCAATTGTGGAAGAAAACAAGCTTTCTTTCACCCATTAAATCCTTGGGGGACCCAAACTGAATTCCATATTTAAGGAAATGTAGATTTTTACACTGTGTATGCATCAATACGGTGGGGGGAGGGGGAGAGAAAGCCAGCTAGAGGATTTTCATGCCTGCCATTTTGTTTTAAACTTTGCTTTTGTAAGTTGTCTAGAATGTGAGAGGTTACTCGTATTTCTTTAAAATTTGGTGCGACTCATGGTAGCATGTGATAGTGATACAAATCTGGGATCTTTTGACCCAATAAGTTCCTGAGTTACAGCACCCTTCCGCCTGCACCCAGTTTCCTCCTTCACAATTTACTATTAAACTGAGGAGTTGATGATTGCCTAAATTGCAGGTGTGTTGATGTCTATGAACTCACCCTTCCCAAATATTAAATTAATCCCAAATCTCCCCCCGCCCCAAACTCCAAGACAAAAGGAGTTTTGATTTGAGTGGCTGGAGGTTGCTACAATTTATGAAATTGAAATTCATATTAGGGGAACTTAGACTTGTGATTTTTTTCTGAATTATGAGGGGGCAGAGGAGTAGCAGAATAATGGGAAAAGATGGAGGACTGCCATAAGGGGTGGAACTTCCACAAATCCTCCAGTGCACTCAACATTGCATGAAAGCTCCTAGTAAGTGTTGGAAGATGATTAACTGGGAAACTGGAGGGTGGCAATGAACTTCCTTCCTTTTCCTCCCTCCTTTTATGGTGTTAGATGAAATTCTCTAGGTAAGCATGAATGGATAATAAACAGAGGCGAAGAGATTGTACGTTTCACAGCTGTGAGGCTGGCATGGTAAAGATGTGTGTCATCTTTCAGAAATGACCCATTAACACAGAGTTTCATGAGCAACTTTTAACTGTGCATTTCCTGGTTTTCAGAAGTTTGAGTTTTGCTCTACTCAAAATTCTGCAAAAGAGTAACATCCAACTAATAAAGTGTAACTTGAGTTAACACAGATTTTTGCTGTTGAATATTTAATAAGTGTCTGTGCCTATCTGCCTGCGATAGCATGCAGCCATGCCTCAGATTTGCTTTTTGTTCATTCTAAATCTAATGGGATTACACAGTGTCTAATCCAGTGATTTTTAATGATTATAAAACATACTGAATTGAAATATTAACATATGAAATATCTATTTGATAGTTCTGATTCTTAATTTACTGAAATCCTAATAAAGGAAGGCAAATAAAATTACCTGCATCATATGTAGGTGAAACTCAATTGTGATGAACTTGGAATGGAGTTTTGCATTAAAAGGTTCAGTAAATGATGAGTCAAATCCTGAGCTGAGATTACTGCGGGAAACTCTATTATAGTCAAAGAGGCCATGCTGAATTACCCCAGTATCTTTAGTGTATGCATAATATTTGTCTGCAATTTATATTAAATATAAAATTATAATAGTTGTCCAGGTTGCCAGCAGGAGCAAATATTTTAGTTAGTTATTTTCTTTGGAAGTTGGTAATAAACTCTGAGGATAACATTGTTAGGCAGAAACACACAGCAGCTTTTAATGTTTCTATAGAAAATTATCAGAATATTTTTCCATCTAAATTTCAATCCCCAGCAAAATTCCTGGTTAATTTTCAGTAAGACAAATAAGTGTCTTAAGACTTATAGCATTTCTTTCAACTAGTTCCCCCTTCTCCCCTCCTTCCCTTCTTACAATGATGTTTATGGTTAATATCATCCCATCTGCTGTACAATAACCAAATGACCATCAAAGTCAAAAAATGACAAAACATTTTAGGAATAATGTTGTGTATAGTAATATCGAGGGCACAGTAGAATCACTGTTAATGTTACTGACCTCAGATGTGTACTGGGCCAGAGACTATTTTTCAAGCAGAGCAGGCATGACTCATGGGTGTATGAAGTAAACGGACCCAAGTGAATGGTTATCTTGTTCCCCCTTGACACTTATTTGCATATCCCATGTCCCAGGAGTTCCCACTGGTGTTGTGAGGTTCCATGATGGCTTAGTGTCCAGTTACTGTAGAGAGCAATGTAATCACTTCAAGTTTCATAAAAATAATTTATTTTATGCTGATAGACAGTAAGCAGCGAACATTCGTGCCTGACTGGCTACAGATTATATGCAATTAATAAACAGCACTGACATAAGTAGAGATGTCATTTGGAAGTTATTAACTCACATCTACAGTTGCCAAATACGAGTATACAAAGATCTGCTTTTATTTCAATTTTAACAAATCACTCCATCTTTGTTAAACTTATTTATCTGGACCAATCCAAGCATATATTAATTTTTAGACCCGATGGCCCTTATGAGATTACATAGACTATAATACAGTAGCGGGCGGGAGGAAGGGAAGGTAGATCCAGGAATTAGTGGAGGCTGACAAAATACAGTCAGTCCCCGGGTTACATCAATCCGACTTACGTCGGATCCCTAGTTACAAATGGGGGGAAGGGGGTGCAGCTAGTGCGGGGTGCCTCCCCCACTGTCACCGCTGCCAGTGGCGAGGGGGGCGCTTCCCCCCAGCAGACCAGGGAGATGTGGAGCTAGCGCCCCCCCCCCCTGCAGACCAGGGAGACGCGGAGCGACTTTTCTCGCCGCGGAGGACGTGGGTCTGCTGGGGGGAACAAGACACCAGCCAAAAGGAGGCACTCCAGAGCGGAAAAATTAATTTCCTAGGAAACAGCAGAAGCAGCAGGCAGTGAGACCCATTGTGTTACAGTCCCCACCTTGGGAGCAACAGCTCTTTCCCTCTTCAGCACTAGAGCTGCAAGTATCTTGTTAGCGTAACGTGAAATTAACAAATCCCTTCCAGCCTGGCAGAGGTGAAGCTGAAAAATTACCCAGTGGTGTGGGTGGGCAAGAATGGGGAGGAGCAGGACAGAAGGGAAGAGGGGATAAGCCCCAACCCCACACCCTAGCTGGAGTGGAGCAGGGTAAGCCCCGAGGGGATGGGTCTGGTTACAAAGTGGGTGAGTGGACAATGAGGACCCACCTGTGGCTAAACTCCTATTCCCAACACAGAATTTTTCTTTAAAATTAATCCTGTGGATAAATTCACACACACACTTCACAGGAAGGGATTCCCATTTTCTGCTCAGCAGAATACAACAGCAGCTTTGATTGTATCAATATTTCACTGTGCTTTCCAATGACTATTGATTACACTTAATACCCATTTCACTGAACCATCTGTAGCAAATTCTATTTGGAACAGTAATATGCATTGAATAAACTTTTTTTAGTTATAAAAAACAAAGATTCTGACTATTAAATGAATAACTGGGATCTTTCAGGTACCCCAAAAGGAAGATTTGGATATAGCATGAAACACTGAAACGTATGATCAATTTTTAATTAAAATATCAACCAAAAAAACCTTCATATCAAAACAGTATGTGTTTTTCTTAGAATAAGGAAGTTGTATGAGAATCAGGGTCTTTTCCACCTAACTCCAGCTTCCCGTCCTCCTCCCCCCCCCCCCAAATATGTACCAGTTCCGACTTACATACAAATTCAACTTAAGAACAAACCTACAGTCCCTATCTTGTACGTAACCCGGGGACTGCCTGTACTTCAAATGAATATATCTTTTTCAACTTTTTATCTCAGTCAATTTGAGTGTAGGTGAGGAAAAGGGGGTTTCAATAATCTTTTAAATAAATTGATATTAAGAGCCCATTTTGTAAAGATTAAATGTGTTCAGTTTTTTCAAGAATATAGTAGGAGAAACATTATCTGTCATGTGTTTGGTTGCTTTTTTATTTTATTGAATACTTCACGTAGAGTAGAAATTAATATTTTTATTCTTTATCATTTCTAAAATTGAGTGAAATGAAGATTAACATATTTTAGTAATCACACAAATATGTACATTAACTTAGGGTATTTACATTTATTTTGTGTATTTGTGTGTGTGTTAATTCTTTCATGCTTCTTCCTGTGAGATGAAAAACATCCTTTGGCCTCACGCTTATTTATGATTTTCAAATGCTTATGCAAACGCACAAAGTAACAAGCATGCAATATTTGTAGAATCAATCCTAAACATGTTTAAACTTTGCATTTCTATGAAGGCCTAAATTAAGGACCTGTATGTGATTGGTGCTCAGGAAATCTATGGGAATTACTGTACTCTGCACTAAGGTGAATTTGACTGGTTTTGTACTGGAGCAAATATATTGATCTTTTTACTACACACAATAAAAATAGTACCCAGGAATGCAATTTGATTCATGCTAATTACTTTTATGTGAAATTATGAGGATAATAATATAATTCTAAGCAAGTTAAAACTGACTGCTGTTTAAACCTGTCCCAGCACGCTCTGAATCTACTTTATACACAGTCAGTACAGTTAATGAGGATGGGAAAGATCTGTTGTCATATGTATATTGTACTTGAAGTATTCTCCCCATTAGATCTTTATACAATCTAAAGAAATCCTATTTTACGTGTTTTTGAAAAAGGACATAAAAAGAATCTGGCTAGAAGCGAGCTTATGTTCCTTCATGTAGCCTTGGCCTGCTTCATCGCAGATTCGGTTAAGTGAAAACCATGCTGTTCATGAGTCAGTAATAATGTTTATGCTCAACAGCAGCAACTTTAACACATCATGCAATTATTTCTGACTCACAGAGCTAGACATTCTTATTCATCTCTACATCTGCCATGGAAAGACCTAAAGCATTTTTAGCTCCTTTATGCATCCCTTGATGATCAAAACCCAGAGAATTTATTTTATCAAAATGACGTGCAACATTCATGGCAATTTACAAAATGACTATCACAGATGGGGAGACTTCACAGAACCCTTTGTCCAACATTTATAATATCCCCAAGAAGTGCACCTTTGGATGAAGATGCCAAATGTTGTTGTAGATCAAAACAAATATAGATTACCTGCTTCATAATGCATTTTAGGCCTAATCTTGAATAACATAGTGTAGAAATATTAACCAAGTAAGTCACTTTTAAGCAGTTCTCTGCAGTGCCCTGTTAAGTGACACCTCACTTCACTTGTCAGTCTGTGAAACCAGGTGGCTTTTTTAAAAAATATCAAATACAGAGATGAATAAAAGTTGCTAGGAAATGCAAACATTAGACCTGCTTGTTTTAATAAAACAAGACTATGAACATGTTATAGAAGAGAATAAAGAGCTGGCCATTGGTGGGTTATAACAGTAAGTGTTTGTGGTGCTGAGAGCACTCTGGTGATGCTAAATAACTATGCTGATCAAGACACAGAAGGAAAAAATGATCCTGGTCATGGAGTTGATACCCTGTGCAATCTTGATCCTGCTAAGATTTCTACCAAATCCCTCTGGCCTCATCTGGAGTTCAGGGAGTGTTTGATAGGTCATGTCCTTCTTTCTCTGGAGGAATAGCATGATTTCCCCCCAATAACCATTTTTCAACACCAAATTTCAGTGGGCAGTTAGTTGTAGGTGAGGAAATCACAGATTTGAGAAACACGCATTTCTTTAATTCTTCTTTGAGAGATGTCATTGTGGATGCTTTGCTTCTGGTACATCCCAGCACCTTTGATCGGATATTTTAATAGTAGTTCTCACCCAGGCTGTGCATGTGCTCTGCCTGCCTCATGAGCTGTCCTTGGTTGAATTTCACATGCACGGTCCAGGGTTCCTCAATTCCTTCTTCACTGTTCCCAGCAAGAGGTGGAGTGCAGCTGTCCCACTTCCCCTTCATTCTCCACGTTTCTTTATTTCCACTTTTACTTCTATCTCCCTCAGACTTGCTTTTCGTCATTTATTAAAACAAACCATCAAACAAATCTCCACACTCCATTTACCTCAACTTACTACTATGCCTCGTTCTTCAGGATTCAAGTATTGTCAGGGAGCCAACAGCCTCTGTGGGCCACTGGACAAGATGTGTGTGGTGGGGGGAGGGAGGGGAGGTCTTCACAGTTCTGGAAAGAGGCTGGGTATTAGGTAGAAGGGGCAGGCCTGAGGCAGCCAGCATTCAGCATTACCAGGACTAGGGATGTTAAATTGCTAATCAAATAGTTGATGGAATTTCCATCGACTATTCAATTAGTCAATAAGGGGGGAAACTGCAGAGCCACAGTGGGTGTTAGCTCCTGGCCCCTTTAAAAGACAGCGGGAGGGACTGGGCACAAGCCAGGAATCGCTCCTGGTCCCCCCTGCACTGGCTCCTGCTCCCACCCCCTCTTGCTGTCTCTCTCTAATGGAGGGGGGAAGGAAAACGACTAGTTGAGTAGTTATTCAAATACCTGATAAGCATTTGTATATCGGGTAGTTGACTAATCAACTACTCAGTTACATCCCTAACTTGGACCATTGAGTACCCCACTCCACAGCCCTTCGAGCCGCCCAGGACGGACGGCACAGTGCTTTGGCAGTCATTTAAAGGGCCAAGCCCCCAGACAGCTATCTCCTTTGCCGCCTCCTCCTCCCACCCCCATTGGTGGGATGGAGTGGTGTGTGTCTTGTTAAGAGGCCATCCTCATTTCCAATGGGCACTCGCAATACGTACACTGTTCGGGAGAGTCCCATATACCCTAAAAATGTGTACAATGCAATAAACTTAAGGTGAGGACTTGTAAAGACAGTGATCTGAGATTAAAGATCCTGCTCCCCCACCATTCCCTCAGACTGGCATCTGACTCAGGGAATGCCACAGCTTCCAGCACAGACAGGAAAAACTGCAAAAAAGGTCAGTTATTTCCCTATCACCACAGGGACACCCAGCAGAACATGCTAAACCAAAGCTGTTCATCTCACGCTGGCCACCTCAAAGCCATACTCTTCGGGAAGGGCACATGACTACTCTAAGAACTTCCAATTGCTTCCATGTCAGCCATTTTTGTTCAGGGAAGCAAAGAAATCTGTGGAGGAAAGGAATTGCGTGTACATGCAGTGGTGCAAAATTCCCTCAGGTATGTAGTGCTTTTAATAACAAATAGTAATTTGCAGCTTTCAGGATAGTATCTGCCCGTTATATCTTACGAGAAGATTTACCCAGCATTACTTGGGTGCTTCAAGGCAGGATGTTAGCAGTGTGAGGGGCTCAGAGCAGGGGGTCTGTGGGTGGGTGTGGGGATGCAAGAGTCAGGGTTTAGGGTTGAAGAGGGGGTCAGGGTAGAGTTCTGTAGGTGTGGGAGGTGTAGAAGTCAGGGTTGGGGGTGAGGAGAAGTCAGGGAAGAGGGCTGGAGTGAAGGTGTGGAGGTGCAGGAGTCAGGGTTTGAAGGTATGGGAAGGGCTCAGAGCGGAGGGGATACAGGAACCAGAAGCTTACCTCCACCTCTGCCCCCTGCTGCTCCAATGGGATTAAAGCTGCCCCAATGGGGTTATACCTGCTTTGGTCCCCATGGTCATTACACAGTAAAACTGCCCCTGCTAGAAGCCTCCTCCCTTTCCATGTAATGAAAAACAATCCGATTCCAGGCACATAGTATTGCCCTGGCACAACCAAATCCTTACCTTGCTTTAAGTTCTGCTAAGAGCAATCTGCATTCCCAATTTGGTGATCCTAGTTCTTACCGTTTATGAGAAATTCTTGAACAGATGGACAGACTCACTTGCTCGCTCACAGACATGCTCTTTTATTTTATATATATATATATATATATATATATATATATATATATATATATATATATATATAGTAGATTTGTCGTCATAATTATATCTTTCCTTTTACTAAAATCTCGTTTAGATAACTGCTCTCTTGTCTGATTTACACACTTCCTTCAATTTATATTATAGAATTGAGGGAAATTAATTGAGGTAACAACTCTCATGCTACTGAAAATCTTGAAATAAATACTTGATATAGCACAGTGGCTTTAGACAAATAGGAATACCAATATATTCACAACCATGAAATATACACAGCTGTGAATCCATAGAATCATAGGGCTAGAAGAGACCTCAGGAGGTCACTGAGTCCAACCCCCTGCCCAAAGCAGGACCAACCCCAACTAAATCATCCCAGTCAAGGCTTTGTTAATCTGGGACTTAAAAATTTCTAGGGATGGAGATTCCATCACCTCCCTAGGTAACCCATTCCAGTGTTTCACCACCGTCCTGTAAAATAGTTTTTTCCTAATAGCTAACCCTCTTAACCCTGTTGTATGGAGAGATGGAATGTAGGATAGAATCAATGGCCTGCCTTCCTTTTTTTTTTTTTTCCTTCCAGAACACTGCCTTGGAAAATTCACTTTCTTCCTGCTCTCAACCTAGATTAATCAAGAATACTAAATCCTGAATACATTATATACCTTTGTTGAAGTGTAAGTGCTTAGCACAAATGAAAATCAGACCAGTATTATTTAAGTGCCTAACTTGATGCCCAGTTTCAAAATACAATTTTATATCCTTACCCTATCATCTAGTGAATACTACTAGTTCATATTGCATAGTTTGCAGCTGGCTGGGAGTCTGATCAGTAGGGCTCAGGACTGGCTCAGCAGTAGTGAGTTCTAGGTTGGAACTGTAGTCTATAGGTAGAGCGGTTCACGGCACCAGTACTCTTAGTCATTTGCTTTCATAAACACCACATATGAACAAATATTTTTAAATATATATGTATATAAAAGTACGATGTATTTCAGTAACAGCTCATTTCATGAATATAACTCACTTGTTATGACATAGTAAATATTGGATTAAAATACTGTACTGTGAGTTGGGTGAAAGATCTTTCAAGCTGGTGTGTAGAAACACTGCCGTATGAAATAGTTAAGCTCTTGTATAGCCGCTCCCACCTAAAACAAAGACGTGTGGATCCACTCAAGAATTTGAGCTATGTGGGTGGAAAGCTTTGCTAGCGATTGTTTTTTGCAAAAGAAGTATGTGTATATGAGAGAGAGAGAGAGAAACAAACAGAAGAGCACACACACAAACAGATTTAGGCCCAGATCCTGAAGAGTTTTTAGGCACCTAACTCTGAGGATCTGGGGCCTAGAAAGGACAGAAGACATGCACATTCTGGACAAGGTGGCAAAAGGTTCCTTAGTGCTATAAACAAAGAAATGGTCTCCCATTTTTCAGTTCTTCCTGTGTTCAGAGAAACAGGATGTTGTGCATTCCTTGAGATTTTGTTGAAGGTACCTGACTCCCTTATCAGTTCCTCCTCCTAACTAGAACAACATGTAAGATGCAGCATTTTTGGACAGCTGTTCAGACCAAAGGGAATTAACTGCTATTAATTTCATTCATGGAAAATACTATTCTCCCCATTTTACAGATGGGAATTGAGCCAAAGGTTCATTAGGAGCTACCCCCTAGAGACCTTTGAGGATCTGGCCCAAGTGACTAAAGGCCAGAATTTAAAAGGTATTTCAGTACTTCTGGTGCCAAGACATTTTTGAAAATTCCACAAGGCGCTTCTTTGCATCTTTAAGTCCCTAATACCTTTAAAATTGTGGCCCCAAGTGATCTTCCCAGGGTTTCACAAAGTTCTGTTATAGAGGACCTAGCTTCAGTTTTTCCTCTTCAGGCTAGCATCCTACCCACTCTGAAGTATAATTGCCCAGGTCTTGGTTTAGATGCAATTTTGGTATAATTTATGGGATTGGGTGTGTTTCCTGTTCCCCTGCCTCACTTCCTTTTCATTCTCTCAAGTGACATAGGTTTTCTTTTGAATATGGGGAAAGACATCTTTTCATCTGATTGTGCTACCTTATTATGCATCAAATACAGTGTCCATGGGGCACACTGAAGAATTTTTTGGTTGAGAGGCCAAAAAGTGCTTTCTGAATGGCAAGACAGTAGAATATACTTATTTTACTGATTTATTGTCTTTTCACAGCAGAGGTGAGGGGCACTATTTCACATCTGCAATATATTTTGGCAGTTCATGGAAAATCCAGACATGTATTCCTCTTCTGCATTAGCAATCGTTGCTGTTTATGCACAACTGCAAAGACTATTAGCCTGTAAATGGCAGAAAAATGAAGTATGACACAGGTCAAGACACACTATAATATGCAAGTACATTTAACTGACACTTCATTTGATGCCCACAATGCCAGTGGTGCCCATGCTAAGAAAGTCTGTGAAAAATTCATTTTACGTATTTAGCTAATGTGTTTGTTAAATCTAGCCCTTTGAATTTATAATACCAGTTTATTTGAATGGATGGATTAGCTGAATTCCAAGGTCATTGGTTGAATCGCCTTGTTAGAAATTGTTAATCAAAGAGGGTAACAGCTATGCGTGAACATAAGAATTGAAAGCAAAGTGATCTATATAGGGCATATTAAAATAGAACTAAGTTTCAGTGATGCAGAAACCTATTTTTCTCTCAATCCCTTACTATTTAATTTTGTAAGGGTTAGAGTAATTAGAGAGGAATTTCTCTTGCTATTCTTATATTGGCTTCTGCAGGGGAAAATTCCTTAATGACTTGTCTCCCACACAATGCTATTTTGCCATTTGTCCACTCAGAAGTGAGCTCCAACTCAATATGACACCAGTTATCTGTTTCAGATTTTATGCTTTGGAAATAATAATAGAAGTATAACTTAATTGCTTAAATGAATTTCAGAGATGGTGGGTTATAACTTCAACATTAGTCACTCCACTCTTTTACCAGTTTGTCCCCAGTCTGAGTGGCTACTGGAAAGAGAGACTGCTGCCTGGCTGTCCTGAAAATGAACTATGTAGAGTTCAGTGAGAACATAACTTAATTGTAATTATACCAGGAGACACATGTTGGTACTTGGAGAAACAGAGCCATATACAAAACCAGGTTACTCTTTCTAGAAGATTAATCAAAGCATATTACAAAATTAAACCCGCTTCTTTTTATTATAATTATTGAATGAGAAATTATTATTGGTAGAAGTAAATAATTATTTACTAATTTGCACTGCTATAGCGAGAAAAACAGCTATGGATATTTGGAAACCTTATCCTTTCATGAAGTTAAATACTTGAGAACCTGTTTATAAACTAGAGGGCTGATCTAGAAAATATATAAGCCATTGTATTCATGTGAATGATTTTATTCATATGCATATTTTAGGATAAGGTCTAAAATATGTCAGTGCTATAGAAATGTAAATATATAAACAATATAGCATTTAATATTTTATAGAACACAGTGCAGCTGAAGGTCTACATAGATTTCTGTAGATATACTGTACTAAGTTTAGAGGAACATGTTATCTTAGCTCTTATTTTGCTAAAAATATACACTAGTGCGATAAGTAATTAAACACAGCACTAAATTAAGCGTTAAGCAAGTCTTCTCAAAGAAAATATTTTAGTAGTAGATCAGTCTAGATCTATGTGAACATTGTTTGGTTGCCTCATCTAGATTTACATTTACATACTTAGGGTAGAAATCTTTGGTATTTTGTACAGGTTGAACCTCTCTAGTCTGGCACCCTGTAGACCTGACCAGTGCTGAACCATAGAAGATCCATATTGTCTACCAACACTTCCACTGCTTACTGGGCTCTTAGAAGATATTTAGGGGTAAATTAGAGCTAAATAACAGTACAGAACATTGAGAGCCAGTACTAGTGGCTGTAAACAAACCTTATGGGACCACAGGAAATTTGGCCACACCCTTGACATCTGGCTAACTAAAATCATGTCCAGATGGTGCTGGACTAGATAAATTCAACCTGTAATATTTTAGAGATTATTTCTAACAGTTTTTTCCACATATCACAGTTGTTTACTTGGCTTTGCACATTTTTAAATGTCTTAAATCCATTTATTCACTTGGAGAGGCTTGGTCCTACACAAGTGAAATGGGAGTTTTGCAATTAAATTCAATTAAAGTAGGATCTGACCCCCTGAGTCCAAATTCTTCAATGAGCTCTGTGTGGATGGATCCATGCAAAGCTCTGTTGATTTCATTGGGTGGGTACCAAGATCCACCCATGCAGACCTCATTGTAGAACCAGGACTTAGAAACACTGAAGCATCAGCTTCATTAGAGAGACAGGATTAATATTTTATGCAGAAAATATTATTTAAGAATTAAGCAAATCATTGGGCCTGTTTTACTACTGTTCTATCCATCTTTTCTTCAGAGTAGCTCCATTAACTTCAGTCAAATTATACTGGATGAAAGCTGGATTCAGTGATCCCTTATACCCATAATATCAAATTTAGATAATATTGTAACTGATTAATATGTAAAAATAAAGTGATTTATTAATGTGCTGATGATGCTATATTTGTTAGAACTTACTATTTTCTGTTTCTAAGCCAGACTGCTTAGTTGGGTGTGTTGGTTTTGGGTTTTGTTTTGTTTTTATTTTTTTTTTCTACTGCTTTGCAGGAAGACCACAGAAGCTGTTAATTATACATGGAAAATATGTTTAAAGAATAGCATTTTCAGGATAAGAGTGCTGAGTGCAGCCGGTTTGATATATTTTTCCAAGTCAGATTTCAAAATGGAAACCGGCTGCTTACATGTTACTTTTAGTTGAAATACCAACATATATTGAATGTCCTAAACTGGGCACTTCTGACATAATATACACTGAGGATAGTAGACATGAGCCTGATGTCAGATCCAGCTGTAAATTATACTAATTTACGTTTTTGTACCAGATCTCAAATAGTGAAGCTCCTCACCATAAAGAGACTAATTTGAATGAACATAAGAACATAAGAACGGCCATACTGGGTCAGACCAAAGGTCCATCCAGCCCAGTAGCCTGTCTGCTGACAGCGTCCAATGCCAGGTGCCCCAGAGGGAGCGAACCGAACACGCAGTGATCAAGCAATCTCTTTCCCGCTATCTGTCTCCACCCTCTGACAAACAGCGGCTAGGGATACCATTCCTTATCCATCCTGGCTAATAGCCATTAATGGACTTAACGTCCATGAATTTATTTAGCTCTTTTTTAAACCCTATTATAATCCTAACCTTCACAACTTCCTCAGATAAGGAGTTCCACAGGTTGACTTTGCGGTATGTGAAGAGGAACATCCTTTTATTGTTTTAAACCTGCTGCCCATTAGTTTAATTTGGTGACCCCTAGTTTTACATTATGGGAACAAGTAAATAAGTTTTCCTTATTCACTATCTCCACTCCACTCATGATTTTATATACCTCTATAATATCCCTCCTTAGTCTCCTCTTTTCTAAACTGAAAAGTCCTAGTCTCTTTAATCTCTCTTAGTATATAATCCCACTAAAAATCATTAATAGAATGAATTAGCATATAATCAGGCCTCAACAAACTATATAATCTACTCGCCCATGGCGAGTAGATTTCAGCTGCGTACCACATTTATTCGTGGCGTGCGCATGCTCAATGTGGCTCTTGCGCATGTGCAGTACGGAGCTGGCAAGCAGTTTTCGCCGCCGTTTGTCAAGCCCTGCATATAATGAAAGACGTCCCCAGCAAAGAATCCACCTCATATTTCTATAGTTTCTTACCTGAGCTAATAAAATTATTTCCAGGCCTGGCACTTCATTGTTTTAGGATGGGGTTTTCGTCAGCACAGCAAATGGTCTCTTTCTGTGGGTTTCAGATCACATGGCTCTTTCTCACTTGACCCATATAAGCAGACACATTTTTCATGTGTTAGGCACAGAGATTAATGTTGGAGGTATAAGAAATGCTCTTTTGTCTTTGATTCATTCATCTCCTCCTACAGACTGGTCACTGATATAACTCTTTCCAAAATATGGCAATGTACTACATAAGAACAGCAGTACTGGGTCAGACCAAAGGTCCATCTAGCTCAGTAGCCTGTCTGCCGACAGTGGCCAACAACAGGTGCCCCAAAGAGGGTGGACCGAAGACAATGATCAGCGATTTGTCTCCTGCCATCCTTCTCCAGCCTCTGACAAACAGAGGCCAGGGATACCAATTCTATCCCCTGGCTAATAGCCTTTTATGAACCTAAGCTCCATGAAATTATCTAGCTTCTCTTTAAACTCTGTTATAGTCCTAGCCTTTACAGACTCCTCTGGCAAGGAGTTCCACAGGTTGACTACATGCTGTGTGAAGAAGAACTTTCTTTTATTAGTTTTAAACCTGCTACCCATTAATTTCATTTGGTGTCCTCTAGTTCTTCTATTATGGGAACTAATAAATAACTTTTCTTTATCTGCCCTCTCCACACCACTCATGATTTTATATACCTCTATCATATCCCCCCTTAGTCTCCTCTTTTTTAAACTGAAAAGTTCCAGTCGCTTTAACCTCTCTTCATATGGGACCCGTTCCAAATCCCTAATCATTTTAGTTGCCCTTTTCTGAACCCTTTCCAAGGCCAAAATATATTTTTTGAGGTGAGTAGACCACATCTGTACACAGTACTCAAGATGTGCGTGTACCATAGTTTTATACAGGGGCAGTAAGATATTCTATGTCTTATTTTCTATCCCTTTCTTAATAATTCCTAACATCCTATTTGCCTTTTTGACCTCCGCTGCACACCGTGTGGAAGTTTTCAGAGAACTGTCCACGATAACTCCAAGATCTCTTTCCTGATTTGTCGTAGCCAAATTAGCCCCCATCATACTGTACCTATAGTCGGGGTTATTTTTCCCGATGTGCATTACTTTATACTTATCCACATTAAATTTCATTTGCCATTTTGTTGCCCAATCACTCAGTTTGGTGAGATCTTTTTGGAGTCCCTCTCAGTCTGCTTCTGTTTTGACTAAACAGTTTGGTATCATCTGCAAACTTTACCACCTCACTCCTTACCCCTTTCTCCAGATCATTTATGAATAAGTTGAAAAGGATTGGTCCCAGGACTGACCCTTGGGGGACACCACTAGTTACCCCTCTCCATTCTGAAAATTTACCATTTATTCCTACCCCGTGTTTCCTGTCTCTTAACCAGCTCTCAATCCAAGAAAGTACCTTCCCTCTTATCCCGTGGCAATGTAATTTACACAAGAGCCTTTGGTGAGGGACCTTGTCAAAGGCTTTCTGAAAATCTAAGTATACTATATCTACTGGATCCCCTTGTCTGCATGTTTGTTAACCCCTTCAAAGAATACTAATAGATTAGTAAGACATGATTTCCCTTTACAGAAACCATCTTGACTTTTGTCCAACAAATTATGTTCTTCTACATGCCTCACAATTTTATTCTTTACTATTGTTTCGACATAGTTTTATAGGACTGAATGTCTGTTTTCCAAGGTTAGTGAGTATGAGATCCTCTCAGGGTTGAAGAAAAAGTACTTCAAGTATTTCCTGATATATTAGTGACAAAATATTAAATACATGAGAATAATGAAAAATCCAAATGCAACACAAGAGAGCCAATTCTGCACTGGTACTGTTTACTTATTTCTTTGATACTGTTTTACCATACCTGTTTTATTTTAATCAGTATATCAGTGCATTAGAGTGAACACATTTAAACTTGCAGATGAATAATAAGAGCAAAACCCAAGAGTATGAGAAATAGATTTATCTAAAATATAGATGGGATTTCCAGTTTGGACAGTGAAACTTATTTTAGCTTCCATATAGATTTTTTCCCTACAAGTATTATCCCAATCTAGTATAAAAGAGAAATATAAGTAAGCCCATCATGTGTCCTGAACCAAATTTACTCTCAGCAATATTCCTGTTACAGTGATTTTGTGTATAACCCTTCCCTTCATATAATAGGTAACACTTTATGTTCACTTTTATTATTACACCATGTTCTTATCTGGAGGGGCTTGGAGGCTTTTTATATTTGTAGTGTAGCGCAGTGTTGTTGGGCAATGCAACCAACCCTCGGTTAACTGTACTTAATTTTTTTCAGTTAATCTAAAAATGGTTGAATGGCGTGATTTTGTAGTTGATAGGCAAAAGGCAGTTTGCACATTCCCGTAAATAGGCACATGTTTATGAACCAATGGTAGTGTGACTAGAGCTCTTAATTAAAATTGTATAAACCTGTTTTAGAGTATTCACGTGATTCAGAAAGAATTTAGTATGTTTGAAGTAAACTGATTTCCATAGTACTGATGTTTTATAATTAATTAGTGTCAAGAATGACATGCGCACGTGAGAGAGAAAGTATCAGGTCAGGATTTTTCCATTCCAAGTGTGCTTAGTGCTAGAAGATGTAGTTGTTGGTACCATTGGGTTAATGAGAACTTAAATAGTGAAAAGGTTAATGAAAAGGGACTGAAATGTTTGTTCATCTGAAGTTTGTATTGCAGAAAATTTAAAGGAACAGAGGCTGCATCAAATAAGCACCATATTTCATAGAACACATGACATGAAATAGATGTTAGACTATGAATATAGTCTGTGCACCAAAGAAAAACTGCAAGACTAATTTCAACTTTAGTACTAGTTTAGTGATTTTGTACAGTGAAAAAACTGTCAGAATGTTTTTGACTATTATGTTGAATATTTTCTTGTACGTTTAAGTCAAGTTTTGGAATTGAACCTCTTTGTCTAGTAGAAGAAACCTTTTGTGCTAGTAAAGATAAAAACTAAATTGCTTTTCAGTTGTTAAATGTATTGCAGTACTGCTCATGGTGAATATATTAAATATCCTGGCCCATTGTCTTTACATTTAGTTAGTTGCTCAATTGTATTTTTATAGCTGCTAGAAACTAATTTAACTTAGCTGTTGTAAATTGAGGATGATGCAGGATAAGGTAAAAATTGGGAAGACATTTTTGGAGTTAGACATTCATAGAATAAACTACGTAGAAGAAAATTTGTATCAACACCAGCTAAAGGCTAACTTATTTAATCTTCTGTGTTTAGAACTTTTTTGTTTTTTCCATCGGAATTCTAAAGATTAAATATAAATGTATCCTTCCTTTTTATTTCTGCTACTGATTTACAGGAGTCACTTTGAAACTATTGGAACATTTTAACACCTAGAGAATTGCCAAGTCTCACATCTGGTTTTCCAGCTAGAAAACAATGTTTATTAAAGAAGGGCTCAAATCCTATTTGCTATGTGTAGCTTAGCTCTATGCATGTGATTCATAGTTTAGAATACAAACCCACAACGTTAGTGGTAACTCTGGATGCGTCTAGACTACATTCCTCTTTCGAAAGAGGAATGTAAATGAAGGAAATCGAAAATGCAAATGAAGCGCAGATTTACAAATCTCGTGCTTCATTTGCATAATTGCATTCAATTGCTATTTCGGAAAAGGTTATTTCGAAAAAAAGCAGTCTAGATACGGTTCTTTTGGAAAAAAAAAACTTTCGAAAGAACTCTTATTCCTGAAAAAATGAGGTTTACAAGGTTCTTTCGAAAAAGGTTTTTTTTTTAAAGAAAGAACGGCATCTAGACTGCTTTTTTTAAAATAACCTTTTTCAAAAAAGTGATTGGACGTGATTATGCAAATGAAGTGCGAGATTTGTAAATCTGCGCTTCATTTGCATCTTCGATTTCCTTCATTTACGTTCCTCTTTAAAAAGAGGAATGTAGTTTAGATTCACCCAGAGGGTGCAAAATCTCATTGAGTATCTTCTTCAGATGGGAAAGGTGATTGGAGCAGAAAGAATTGTGTAGAAAAAGGAATGCTCATATATAGAAATTATGACTAAATAAGAGATGGTGTTAACTGCAGATAGTCTTCAGTGGTATATAAGTGGACCTGACCTAGTCCAGTAGTTCATTTATTAGTTGCTATTTCCAATCTGGATTATGGCTAACTTTTACAGTCACTTAATCATCTTGAGCGTATTTACTGTTGTACTACAGGCAGTCCCCGGGTTACGTACAAGATAGGGACTGTAGGTTTGTTCTTAAGTTGAATTTGTATGTAAGTCGGAACTGGTACATATTGTAGGGGAAACTCTAGCCAAACATTTCTCCAGAGCTCAGTTTTATTCTCCCACATCTCACTTCCCTCAGTCCTTTATTCTCAAGATGAGGTGTCTGCTGAGAAAAGCCGCCCTGCGTCTCCCTGGTCTGCTGGGGGGGAGGAGGGGCACTAGCTTCGCATCTCCCTGGTCTGCTGGGGGGGGGGGGCGCTAGCTTCGCGTCTCCCTGGTCTGCTGGGGGGAAGCAGCTAGTGCGGGGTTGCCTCACCCCGTTTGTAAGTAGGGATCCGATGTAAGTCGGATCCATGTAACCCGGGGACTGCCTGTATTTACTTTTGCTGAGTAAACAGGCCGATATATGGATTTAGTTTATATTTGCAATGGACATCTGAATGTTTGGGTAATATTTAGACACCTTAATACAAATATCCCATTTGAATAAAAGGCTTTGCCCCCACTACCCGCTATTCTTAGCATATACTAGCTATTGTATTAACTCAAATATTTTCTACTTCAGAGTATCGGCTTCCATTTTATTCAGTTCCATTTGTATGTTGTTTTAGGTTTAAATATCAAATTGAAAATTGAGGAGGAATTGTTTGACTATGCTTTTAATAAGTATGTCTGGCTAGTAAGTCTTTGTGTTCTGCATATATTATTTTTACATGTGCTGTGGAACAGACTCACTAGTAGGTTCTTGTGCTGGCTTATGCCACTGTAAACACAGGCTGAGATCTCTGCTGGCAGAAACCTCTGCTAGGTGAATGAATTGTGGCAGCCTCAAGCACATATGTACACTGTAATTAAAAATTCAGGGCTTTCCTGTGACCAATGACTCGGGCTCTTAGTTCTTATGATAAGCGGGTGTTTAAATTCAGTGTAGACCTCCAGGTTTGGGTAAAACCTTGGTTTAAGATCATGCAAGGTGGAAGGGTCCCAGAGCTTGGGCTACAGCCTGAACCCAAACAACTACACCACAGTTGAACAGCACCAAGTCCTATAAGCCCGAGTCAGCTGGCACAGGCCAAGTGTGGATTTTTAATTGCAGTGTAAACATACCCCAACTGGCTCCGTCTTTGTTTACAGCAGAATTGTGTCCTGAAAAGGAGAGGATCATTGCAGCCCTAAAAATCTGAATAACCAGGATCTTCTGATTAAGCAGTTTTGATTGAGCTGATGATGATAGAAATTGGATGACAGACTGATGCATTACAACACCAGTATGGTGTGAGCCTGATACTTAGCTAGTAGCTCTTACCACACCCATCTCCATGATTCATAGACTTTAAGACCAGAGGGGACCATCATAATCATCATCTGACCTCCTGCGCATTGCAGCCCACAGAACCTCACAAACCCACTTTTGTAATAGACCCCCCTAACCATTGGCTAAGTTACTGACTTCCTCAAATCATGATTTAAAAACTTAATGTTTAAGAGAATCCACAATTTACACTAGTTTAAATCTGCAAGTTTACACTGCAGAAGTGGCAAAAATATACTGAAGTCTTTGCTAGTCTGACCTCAGGGTGGGGGAAGAATTCTCTGTGATAACTCAGAGCCTCCCTCCCCCATTTAGTGACCCATCACTGACTGTTGGAGATGTTTGTTGCTAATATTAATAGATCAGTTACATGCCACTATAAACAATCCCGTCCCCTCCATAAACCTACCAAGCTCAATCTCAAAGCCAGTTAGGTTTTTGCCATCACTGCTCCCCTTCTAGTACTACATCTGTTAGTCCCTACCCCTGTCTTATTTCCCACTTGTTCCCAGAGCCACACAGAGGTAATAGAAGGTCAGGGTTGAAATCTGAGACCTCCACCCTTCCAAAAAATTATTATTGTGGAGATGCCCTTGGGGAAGATGAGGTTGGAGAGCGAGTTCATGCTGCACTCACCCCATAGTGGCAGCTACTATCCTGCTTGGGGCATTGCGACAGACATGTACCATTCACCTTCCTTTCTGACTTGGTCTTTTGAATCTGTTTGCTCACATCACAGTCCTTCACCCCCTCGTCATTCATAATTTACATACAAATGTGCCATCTGATTCCCTAGTTGCCTGTCCCCTTGGCTCGTATCTCCATTTGACTGGTAATTGTAGATCAAGTCTTGTACTCATCAGTTTGATCACACTTCTACCTCTGCACTCTCTATCACTGATTTCCCCCTCTCTGACAACTTCTCTTTCAGCTTTACTGATTTATCCCTTTGTGTTTGTCCTGCTACTAGCTCCTTTCAGTACTTCAATCCATCAACATCCAGGAATTCTTATTTGCTCTCCGCTTTCTCCTTTGTGTCATCTTTGCCTTCTCCTTCCTTGATTGAGTAATTGACCATCTCTGCTCCATTCTTTACACCAGTATTGACTATTTTGCACTGCTCTTCCTTTGGAAAGTCCACCCTACCAATCCTCAGCATGGCTCATTGCCTGCATTCATCTTCTGTTCTTTTTCTTGTGCTGATGAGCATCTCTGATGGGAGTCCTATGAGCTATACTGACTTACTCCAACACAAATTTACTTTTTCCTCTTTTAATTCTGACATCAGCTTAACCAAGCAGCTATACTGTTCCTACTTTAGCAAATCCCATGTTCATTACTCCCATCATCTCTTCATGACATTTGATTCTCTGCTTAAACCCTCTTCACTCCTGTTCCTTCCTCCTGTTTCATGTATAATCTTGCTGATTTCTTCAAAGAAAAAAACAATAAGATCTAGTGTGACCTTCCCCTGCACTTACTCCCTTCCTTGGCTCCTATTTACTATTCTTCTCACTTGTCACTGGCACTGAAAATTGTGCCTGTCCTCCTCCTCCAGCCCCTCTTCCTGCCCCATCATATCCCCTTTCATCTTCTAATCTCCTTCATCTTTGCTTTCACTCCTCTTTTATACTTCACAACTCCTTTCTTGCCCTTTTATATCAAATTCCCTTTTCTGTCCTCATATAAACATGCTTTAGTCTTCCCTATTTAAAAAACAACAGCAACAACAAATAAATCTTATCCTTGAACTTTTCTCCTCTAAAACTGTAACTTAATTTCTTTCATTTGCACACTCATTGAACATGATGTTTATAATTGCTGTTTGGAGAGCCTCTCTTCTAATTGTGTTCATCACCCCTTTTAATATAGTTTATACACTTTATATTCGACTGAGACTGATCTCACTAAAATCTCTAGTGACCTCTTCTTTGTCACATCTTAAGCTTTCTGTACTATTGTTGTTTTCCTTGATCTCAGTGGGTTTTTGTCAGCACTATCCACTTTAATTTTGAAATGTTGTCTTCTATTGGACATGGTTCATGGTTCTTTCCTTACCTCTCTGATTGCTTTTTGTGACTCCTTTGCTTGAATATCCACTCTCCCCATTCTGTTAGTGTCCCAGAAAGGTTCTGTCCTTGACACTCTCCATCTTTTCTATCTAAAGTACTTACAAAGGCTCCATAACCATCATATTGGCATATTTCACTATCTTTAATGTATTTTATCCTCAGAACAGCCATTTGAGGTAGGGAAGTGATGTTTTCCCCACTTTATGGTTGGGGAAATGAGACAAAGAAGATAAGTGACTTACCCAGAGTCACACAGTAAATCTGTGGCAGGGTAGGAAATAGAGCCGAGGTCTCCCAAGTCCTAGGCTAGTGCCCTAATCAGAGGGCCATCTTTTCTCTGTAGAATTCTCTGTCTGTAATTTCTCTTATCTGCAAGCATAGCTGCACCATCTTTATGCTTCTGACTTCAAATCTTCCTTTCTAGAAATGGGCAATCTCCTTTGATCAAGTTGGTATCTTGGACTGTCTCTGAGATATCTCTCCATGGATGTCAAGTTGCAAGTTTAGCACAGCTTCACAGGTGATTAGTCAGCTGCCTGCAATGAGCCCTGAGCCTCTGACTGGGCAGGGCTGACTAATCACCTGTGAAGCTGTGTTGCTGCATAGTTTAGAGGGAACACTGACCTTAACTACTACAACCTCCTCTTGTTTTAATTACTGCAAGTACGTTTAAAATGCTGCTGTTAAAATTATCATCGTCATCATTATGATCACTCTAATCCCCTTTTTGTGTCCCTGTACTAGCTTTTCCTTCATCTATCAATTACATGCTTCTTGTGTTTATCTGTAAGGCTCTTCATAATTTAGCCTCACTCTACTCAGGTGACCTAGTAATCTGCTATGAAGTTGACACCTGCCTTCATACTGTCAGGGTTCCCAGCCTTTACCAGCATCAGTCAACTTTTCTTTTAAACACTTCCTCTAAGTTTTCTACCACATTGTCCCTTAGGCAGAGGAGATGCTTCCAGATTAAACCATTCAGATTCCTCCTTGGTACTCTCTTCTGCCTGATGCCTACAGAACTCAGTCTGCTAATCATGGCTAAAAGAGGTGGCCATTTGGCACTATTCATAGAATCAGAGGGCTGGAAGAGACCTCAGGAGGTCATCAAGTCCAGCCGCCTGCAGGACCAATCCCAACTAAATCAACCCAGCCAGGGCTTTGTCAAGCCGAGACTTAAACACCTGAAGGGATGGAGATTCCACCACCTCCCTAGGTAACCAATTCCAGTGCTTCACCACCCTTCTAGTGAAATCGTTTTTCCCAATATACAACCTAGACCTCCCCCACTGTAACTTGAGACCATTGCTCCTTGTTCTGCCATCCGTCACTAATGAGAACAGCCTTTCTCCATCATCTTTGGAATCTCCCTTCAGGAAGTTGAAGGCTGCTATCAAATCTCCCCTCACTCTTCTCTTTTGCAGACTAAACAAACCCAAATTCCTCAGCCTCTCCTCATAGGTCATGTGCTCCACCCCCTTATTTCTTTCCCTCCTCTTTCCTTTTTGTACTCCTTTGCTTGCTATAGCAACACATACTTAAAAATTTACAATACAATACAGTACATTGTAATAGATGTAACTAAAAAAGTGTGCCAGTGCTCCCTCAAATTCATTCACTGTGTGTCGTAATCCCATCCACTTCCATTTCTCCATTCATGTCTTTCAAGTAAAAGCACTTATGGGCAGGGAGATATTCGCTTTGGGTACAGCTAGACTGCAAGGTTCTTTCGAAAGAAGCTTTTTCGAAAAAAGAAAAGAGCTCTTTCGAAAAAGCCTTTCGAAAGAGAGCATCCACAGCTCAAAACCGGATCGAAAAAAGCGATCTGCTTTTTCGAAAGAGAGCATCCAGACTGTATGTATGCTCTCTTGAAAGAAAGCCCTGATAGCTATTCACAGAATGTACACCAAGGCACCTGTGCTTTTTTTGATTGACTCTTCTTTCGAAAAAATGTCCCTATTCTGTGTCCACACATGCCTTTTTTTAAAAGAGCTCTTTCGAAAAAGGTGTTCTTCCTAGTAATTTGAGATTTACCAGTGTTGAAAAAAACAATGTCTTTTGATTTAATTTTGAAAGAATGCGCTTGCCGTGTAGATGCAGGTGAGGTTTTTTCGAAAAAGGGCAGATTTTTTGAAAAAACAATGTCGTCTAGACATACCCTTTGTGTTGGTACAGCATCAAGCACAACAGTGCCTCAACCTTAAGTGGCATGATTTGCAGCTACCACAATATGAATATTTAACAGCAGCAGCAATAAGGAGAATGGATCACTGAACCATCTCTAGTTTAATTTCTCAGGTTTTTGTCCTAAGAGGAATGCAAAAAATTAAAGTACTTCAGCAAGATATTATCTTTGTAATTTTATGTTCGAGTATGGTGATTAATACATCATATGTTAGAAAGAGGAGACAGGGCTTTTTTCCACAAACATCTGTTTATGATTTGAACATTGCAAAAATGTCCCAAAAAATTGTGTGGTGAGTACTGACTCAGAACTCTTGCCACGTATCCTGGTGTCCTGTGGATTACTTCTACACTGTTGTTAATTTTGTTGGTACAATCCCAAATCTCTCGTGCTGAGTTTACACGTGATTGCATTCACATACATTAAAAAGTCCAATGATGATTTTGGGACAGCTTGTAAATCACCTATACAATACCTATAGCACTGTTGTGGTTATGCTAATGTATTGTTCAGATAACCGGATTTTTTTCATCAGGGTACCCTGTAAATAGCTGTGAATATATTCAGCAATCAGGATTGTTCCATTTGATCTATTTTCCTGTTTTTTCACTGCTCCTTTCCTATGCCAGGTCTCCATAGCACTATATAACTACCATCTAGTTGCAACTCCAGTTGCACAGCTCATCTTTCTCTGATGGGGCCCTCCTACACAGATTTGCTGTGGTCAAGTTATCCAAGTCAGAATTTAGACAATTAAGGATCTACACTAAATTCAGTTGTGTGAGGGCCTTTTTTTTTTTTCTGCCATTGTGTGTATCTCTTTTTCTTTCCCTATCCAGGTTCTGACACATGAAATTACATTATTTCAATTTTGCCTCTATCAGGTGAAACAAATAATTTCCTGTTCATACAATGAAATATTGTGATGAGCTGACCAAAGTGCTCAAAGTAAGTGTTAACTTTTTAGACTTCTTACAGTGCCGCTGTTTGAAAAGTTGAGTAATCTTGTAGGTTCTCAGGAAATTATAAAATTCTAACAGGCACAAATGCATTTTTAAATAAAGCTTCAAAGCTACAAAAGAGGCACAAGATACTTTCCTGGATCCAAGAGGGAAGCTGGGAGATACTGTGGTAATAGTTTGCGGGTTTCATGAGACATTTTTAAAAGTGAAAGCAGTTAGTGTCATTGTCCTCCATTGGGGAGTTATGAATTGAGTTGTCTTTGGAGCTTAATTAATTACATTCCTATTTTATCATTCCTATTAATCATTCCTATTTTATATTTTGAACAATGTCATCTAAACTTCTAAAATAGAAATGTAGGCACAATTTTTAAACTTTAGGCAGCTAAATTCTTATTTAGAAACCTTAGGGAGCTTGCCGTTAGTCATATTTTTTTGAAAAAATTAGACATAGGAATACTACAAAGATAGTTTACTAACACCTGATTGTTGAAAATAAGAAACTAAATCTACAATTTGATGATAGGTCTCATATGCTATTCAGAAGCCTTTTTTGTATGTGGTGTATGCTGTATCTGCAGTTACCAGAAGTCTGCGTCAAGACAATGAGGCTGGATATTCATTTATTCAATATGCTTTTACTGTGTAGATATTCACACGGCACTGTCTGAATTCCGAAAGTCCTTTACCAGGATTCTTATAAAGGTTTCTTATTTGGCAGTCTCTTTTAGTTTGTTCTAATGTCCTGTCCCAGCACATTAAATAATATTTACAAATTATAAAAATCTAAAAATTATAGAGCTTGGTTTATATCATGGCCAAATTGAAGGGAGGGGAGCTGAAAATACATTTTAGATGCATTTGTACTTTCTGTAGTTGATTTTTAGGTGGAAGCATATTGTTTAGCTCAATTTATTCAGGATTTGAAGCATTAGCTGCCTGCGGTGAATGCCAGAAAAGGTGGGTATGTTTTTTTTATGAAAACAATAATTCCAGAAGTGACAGTTTGGCTGTATTCCTAGGTTTTGAGTTAAAAATAATAAAACAGAAGATATTGAGTGGAATCTCATTGCAGTAAAACTGTTCTACCAGATTCTGTTAGATGCTTTTTTTATTTAGGAGACATAAAGTACTTTCCAGATATCATTCAATCCATAGGGACAAGACTTTTCAGACAAGAGAGCTACAGTTATTGCATAGCTTAACTTTAGGAAGGGGCACTTTAATGGATATGTGCATTGTGACCAAAGCCTTTCTTAGTGTGGATGCATTTGAATATTTGGATGAAAAATTGAAACAGTCTGAACAAAAATTAATGACAGTACTTGAAAATGTGGTCCATTTGTTCTTGCTCTCTAAATAATATAGGAAAAGTTAATTCTGAAAGAGGACTTTTTTGTACTAGTACACTATAAGAAAAATATGGTGCTAATTTGAGTCTATCATCTCATCTTTAAGCCTCATCTAAAGTTAAGTAAATTATTGCATGTCATAATCCACCCTCTCATCGCAACAATATGAGTGGAAAGATCAGCACTCTGGGCAGGCTGGGCACCCCCACTATAATGTCAGCGAAGAGTGAAGAGGGATTTGGTAAGAGCCTTCACCTACTAGAAGGGTGTTTCCAAAGAGGGTGGGACTAGCCTGGGTGGCAGATGATGGAACAAGGTGCAGTGGTCTCAAGTTGCAGTTGAAGAGGTCTAAGTTGGGTATTAGGAAAAACTTTTTCACAAGGAGGGTCATGAAGCACTGGAATGGGTTGCACAGGGAAGAGGTGGAATCTTCATACTTAGAGATTTTTAAGAGGTTTAAACCCTGACTGGTATAATGTAGTTGGGGTTGGTCCTGCTTTGAGCAGGAGATTGGACTAGATGATGTCCTGAGATCTCTTCCAACCCTAATCTTGGCTGTGTTTAAGTGCTTAACTGTACTGAACAGAAGGAAACTTTAGAATTTCCATCAGTTTTACCATCAGAATTCTTCAACAGCATGTTAATTGACAAGATACTTCATCAATGAAAGTATTACATAACTGCTGAAAAGTGTATTTCTAAGGTGTGTTGTTCATAAGTATGACACAATATAAATCAGTTACCATCCACAGAGACTATAACTGGTTTTGAAGCAAGGATAAGATATTGTACACTTTTTTTTTAACAGGCAAAAAAACCTGCATCAAGTCTGAAATGGCCAACAGTGTAATGCTAATGTGAACTTCTGTTGTTAGTCTATTCAGTAGAATGATGTAAAAGACGCACTCAATTTACTGCAGAGTAGAATTACGAGTGATCAATTAATTTCATAATATATTAATGTGGCATTAACAGTTTGCTAGTGTCTTACATTTGCTAAGCCATGTTGTAATTTCTTGAGGTAGCAGTATTGGTTACCTCTGTGCTTTGTGCAGTGCTGAGCACATTTTTTTATAATCAAACATAATATAATGAGGATCTGGAATAATAATTGTGCCTCCACATATTTCTGGATCAACTACCACTAATTTTACTTTGCAATGTACTTCTCATGATGGATGGAAAACAACCAAAGAAGAATATGCATGGGTTGACCATCAACAAATGTTAGGATGTTAGATAGCATGTAATTGAATAGTTGTGTAACTGCATCAAATTATTGTTGTTACATGACTATTTGATATTTCCCGGAGGTGGGACTGGCAACCACTGCACTTCCAGCCCCACTCCTGGGGAGCTCCCTGCTGCCCCTGTTCAAGGGGGGCCCAAGCTCCTCATGGACAGAGGCTGATATGTGAGATGCCAGTGCAGCCTCTGTTTGCAGGGAACGTAGACCCCACCCCCACAGAGAGGGGTTGCTGCTGTGGAGCAGCCTCTGTCTGTGGTGAGCCCAAGCCCTCCATTGTCTCTACTCCCCTTCTCCCCCCCCCCCCCCTTCCCTGCTGCTGTCTCTGATGGAGGCAGCACTGGGCAGGGGGCAGGCAGTGCTCAGGGTAGCCAACTTTTAAGTTGACTTCCACCAAGCACTGTCTCCTGTCTCCCCCTCCCCCGCTGCTTCCTATAGAGGCAGTGGGGGTGGGGGCAGACAGGTCCACAGAGCCAGCACGTGCAAAGAGCCAGCTTAAAAGCCAACTCCCATCTGCTGCTCTCACCCTCCACACTGCTGCCTCTCTATCAGAGACAGCAGTGCAGGGCTGGGGGGAGGCAGAATCCGGTGCTTCTGGTGAGCCGATTTAAAAGCCACTTCCTCACAGGCACCAGCTCCTGCCTCCTCCCTCCCTTGCTGCCTCTGATAGTGTAGTGGAATTTGCCCCTTGCCCGAAAAAAGATAAGGAACTAGCCTAACAGCAATTAGGGGCCCACTAGCCTGTGAGCAAGAATGAAGCTGTATTTCACATTTTCTAACTTGTGACAGGCACAAGCTGGCAGAAATCAGTAACATAGCTATGAGAAAGTAAAAACCGCACATAGGCATAAGATAAGGGTACCCCTCCCCAACTACTGGAATGTCAATCGTGAACGTTAGAAATAATGTATTGCTGTGCTTTAACCGATGAAATGTAAAAGCCAATCAAACTGTTATTCATGTATCCGATAAAAGGCTATGCACAGAGCGGCACGGGGTCGCTCCTCGCTATTTTTTTGCTGTAAAGCTCGAGGGGACGACCATCAGTGCTGATTAATAAAAGTCTGGTAAATCCTCCTTCGGGCATCCGTGTCATTCTGTTACACCGGTTTGAGTCCGGTACGGTTACAATAGAGAGGCAGCAAAGGAGTGGGGGGGGGAGGGGAATGTGTGTAGTCAACAGGATTAACGAATAAGCCAAGGCTTATTGGTTAATCCGGTAGTCATTTACACTTTAACATCCTTAACACATGTCCCAGTTCTTTTCTAGAGTTTTGGGAGTGATGTGTTTTAGTGCGTGAACACACGTGTAAATCTCATAGCAGATGCACCAAGTTTAGAGGAGGGAAAGGATTGTGGGATCATCCATCTTTCCCTCACATATATACGCTTTGCAGTAGTGGAGAATTAGAGAGTGGTTTACTTTTGTGTCTGAAGAGGGTGTTGAATGTGCCCACATACGTGTGCAAGCTGGCTCTGTATCTGCTATTTGTGAGGCTCTCACAGTGAAGTGCAATCTAGGTTAGTGAGTGGGCCTCATGAGTGGCCCTCCTTCATCTCAGTGGGCCACAAGGTGGTTGTAGCCAAGGCAGTTTCACAAGATAGGATAGTTTTGCTAACTGAGCTTATGTGTGTAGACTGTGCGGGGTGTGCCAATGGAAGGATAATAGCACTTTGACTGGATGCAGGGGAAGTGCTTAGCTCTGTCAATCAATGTTGTGTTTAGTCAGCACACAGCTCACTTCACATGCCTTGCTTTAATTGCATGTCACTTTTGTGATACCGGTAGGGAAAAAAATACACGGATGAAAACCAGATAAATCTGGCAACCCTGTGCATGGGCAACAGTAACCAAATAGCCTGTGGACCACACATAGAACCCCTGTGGGCTGCACCACTGCTCTCACAGCTTTGGTGCCTGGGCAGGGAGGTTCTGTGAAAGCAGCAGTGAAAGTTGTGAGCATGGAACTACTAACCAGATTTTCAAAATGGTGCTATGTTTCAGCTGTGTTGGGGGGGGGGGAACCCTTGAGGTCTGTCAGTTGCAGGATAATATACTAACTACTTGTTTTGGCATAAATGTCATTCTGATCCATTTACTAAAGTCTAAATTGCTAAGATTGTGAGGCCTATTATCTTTCAAGAAACCATAATACTCAGGGTTATAGAAAGGAAATACTGTAGACAAATTGTGGCTAAACCAGATGCCCTGTTTCATGCCACAGAGCCATTATGCAAATAAAAATCTTACTAGGAAAGTAGGTTGAACTCTTGCTCATTTAGCTAAAAAAATGAAGCAACCTCATGGCAAATTTTTGCTAGGGAAAAGGAACTTCTGGGCTTGATTCCCCCACTATCCAAACTCTGCTAGGTGGAGTAAAGAGGAGAGATCGCAGGGATCTGGTTTCATTTCCCTTGTTTCAGAGTTGCCTAGCCCTAAGCACAAGAAGACCTGTCTCGGAGCAACCATGACTTATGCCACTGAAATAAATCCCCTCCTATAGAAAATCAGGTATCAGTCTATTCCACTCTGTCATACCTTCCCTCCACTTGGGCCTTGACAAGCCCACTACGTACCCCCTCTTTCCCTTTATGGCAGGAGTCAGGTTCATCAGAGGTGGCAGATGGTTTGCTAGCTTTCTGGTAGTATAGAGTTTTTCTTTGCAGAGGGAATTTTCCACTGGCTTTTTTCACCCAGTTTAAGATTATGGCTATGTGTACAATGAGGGGGAGAGCGTGATTTCCCTGCTTCTATATGCATATTTGCACTAGTATAGTGAGCTAAGCCATGCTTCCATTGCTATTACCCATGCTATTGTGGCTGTACTGTTATTTATATTCACACTAATGCAAGGACATGATGCAAGCAGGAGAATCACATCCATAGATATAGCCTATGTTATACTGCTAACATTGTGCAAAGTGGCTTTGAGCTCACCAGAGATTCCAATCCAGAGCCTTGTAGATAGGTGACTTAAGGAACAGCTAGTTATTACACTGAACATTCTTAAATTTCCATTAAGATTAAAGGTCCTATGTAAGTTGTGTTATTGACATACATATATCACACAACATGATGCCAAATAGACTTGAAGATATTATGCATACTGATTGATCAATTCTAGTTTTGCGTATGGGCTTTACAATATTGACTGGTAAAACAACCTAGAATCATAGACATGTGAGGGAGGAAGGGACTTCTCTCTAAGTCATTTTGTCTAGCAGGATTAATCCTAGAGCATCCCTGACGTGATGATCTAACCTGTTCTTAAAAATTGCCTGTGGTGGGGATTCCACAGCTTCCCATGGTAACCTGATTCAGCACTTAACTATATCAGTGAGAGGTTTTAGCAATGGGGAGGCAGCAGGGAAAGACTCGGCATCATTGAGCTTTCTATATTCAGAGGCTAGTCTTTCACTGCAGTACAGAAAGGCTCCTGCATCAGGGAGTGACCAGCCAGCAGAGAGAAGCTTCCAGAGCCTTTCCCTGTCACAAAGAAAATCCACAAAAGGGAACAGGCTAAAACTGGTCGCAGTACTCTATTTGAGCTTCTCCAGTGCCAAGTCAAACTGTACAGTTGTTTTCCATGATTTATGTATGCTTCTGTTATACATCCTGGAATAACATTTTCCTTTTCTGCAACAGCATTGTGCTGTTGATCAAAGGTGAAAGTAAGTCAGTGTCCCTGCCACTCTGATCATCTCCGGGGCTCCAGTGGCTGGGCAGTTCGGTCCGCCTCTAACTCCCTTCACACTTCCCCTCCAACACCCTGGCCTGAGCACCTCCCAAACCCGGTGCTCTGACTCCTTCATATCCCACGCCGCAGGCCTGACTCCTGCGCCCTTGCCCTAACTCTGTGGTCACCAACCAGTAGATCACGATCTACCGGTAGATCTCGGAGGCTTTAAGAGTAGCTCTTGAGCCCTCTCTGAACTGCGCGCCTGTGCAGTACATTTACATTAGATTTCCTCATTTGAGGAGCAGCTACTCACCGAGCAACAGCACAGGTGAGTAGCTGCGAGGAATGGTGGGAATTTTTTTTTTAAAGTAGTAGTATAAGGATTGGGGATAGCAAGTGATGGAAAAGAGGAGAATAGAGAAGGCGGGGCTTCAAGGAAGGGGCGGGACGGTAGATCTTGGCTTGGTCTGTCATTTAAAAAGTGATCTTGGGTGTAAAAAGGTTGGAGACCACTGCCCTAACTACTGCACCTCCCCAACCCAACTACCTGGGGCATAGGCTGCACCCCCCACGTCTCAGCCCATGCCCCAGATCCCCCCTACCCTCAGCTCCCTGCATCCATCTCACAGTAAAATTTCTTACAGATACTGTCCTATCGCAATTCCCTACCCCTGCGCCTCTGCCCCAAAAGGGGTGGGGAGTTATGATCGGATAGTACCTGTAAGAAATGTAAGTTCCTCTCACCCCTGCTGTTGATTCTCATTCAACTTGTGATCCATTATATCCCCCAGATACTTTTCTGCAGTACTACTGCCTACCTAGTTTTCCCCATTTTGTATATGTTCATTTGATATTTCCTTCCTAAATGTAATACTTTTTACATATGTTTACTGAATTCTTCATTTTACCAATTTCAGATATATTCTCTAATTTATTATGAAGTTCAAAAGTCTGAATATTGACTAGGGAACGAGAGATTTTACTGTGCTTATGATGTGAAAAAATTGCCAAATAATGAATGCAAACTAAACAGTACATTGTTATCATGCTTGCTAAAAACAAATTTAATCCACTAAAGACAGGGGAAGATAACAGCTCTGATTTACTAATCCGGAGATTTTTTTAAAAAGCAACTTTCAAAATCTGAGTACAACTAATGCAGATGGTTTTGGAGCAAATCCAAAACAGGACTACATGAGACAGGATGCACTTTTAAAAAAACATATAATCATTGAGTTTGGATTTTCAGAAGTGCTGAGCTCTATCCACTACAGCTGAATTCAGTGAGAGCTACAGGAAGTCAGCACTTCTGAAAAATAACTCCATTAAACTAATCAAAAGAAGCCTATCCTTTTTCTATAAAAATTGAAGGAATAAGTTGAGAATATGCATGTGCAAAACTGAATAATATAAAAGGAAATCCATTTTAAATGGCCTTTTATCTCAATTTGGCACATATCAATTTCATTACGTCTTCTACAAGTTTAACCACATGTTTTAAAATGTTCAGAATGGAGACAGCTTCCGGTATAAGGGATGTTAACAGGTAACCAGTTAAGTGTTACTCAATAAGTATAATCCATTAATGGGTGATGCTTACTGAGTAATGGTTAACCGTTGCCCAGGGAGCAGCTCGCACCCACGGGCAGAGGGGCTGCTCCAGTCCTGCTGGGCACCCACATGGAGCTGCCACTTCTGGCCTTGCCTGGGCTGGGAGCCAGCCTGTGAGCCTGGAAGGAGCCAGGCTGGAGCAGTCCCTGTCCATGGAGGGAGTCCCGCTCCAGCTTGACCCCGGCCTCCCTGCCTGCTCCTATTTAATTCGTTAACCAGTTAACATTAACTATTTCATCTGATAACCGTTTAAACATTACGTTAAATCGGTTAACAAATTAAATGGGATTTTACATTTTGATCCTGTACTACAGTTCTGATCAATTCAGGTTTTAATTTTTCTTTCTAACCCTAAATACAAAAAAACTATATTCTTTGCAATCTAAACCCAGTTTAAACTCATTGTTTGAGAAGAATAAATGGTAGATAACTAAGTATTACTGAAACCAAGATGTACAAGATGGCTCAGCTGAAAGTGTTGCTCTTTGTCAATGTAAAATATATTGTTCATTCTTTTATTCTCTCACTAGGGATTACAGAAAGCTCTTGTTTCTATAAAGAAAGCTAAAGAAGTTATTTTATTTCTTTGTTATGGCCTCTGGTAAAAACATTACTGTTATAAATGAACTGTTTTATTGAACTTGAGTATCTCAATTACAGCAAAGTTTATAAAAATTCCTTCATCTTTCTCAAGCATCAGTTTAATTAAGGAAAATATACAGCTTTAATTTTAATTTAAAACTTAAATGAAATTACACATTTTAAAATTTAATTTAAATTTAATCTACAGTAATTTCTTCTTTAAGCAATATTATAGAAGGCTGTATTTTTAAAGGTATGGTTGAATTGCTGTCATCATAGAAATTATTAGTATTCTATAAAATTCACAAACATACTGTAAAGTTATTGTACTAAAATACATTTGTAGGAACATTAACCTTCATTCTTTTCTGGTGATATAACATAAGTTTCTTTGAAGTTCTGGCTACATTTTTCAGAGAGGCCTAGCCCATTAAAAGCCAATGGGAATTAGGCTCCTGAGTCGCTGAGGCACTTTTAAATTTTTATGTTCAAATTCATTAAAAATAATGTAACAAAAATTTCCATCTCAATGTCTTGAAAGAAATTAGGTTGGTTGAAAATTATTAGTATGTAACAGGCTTTTTTCCCCCAAAAAAGAAATACAGAAGTGCAACTGAACTCAGATTTTCTTGGGTGTCCTTATTTTTCTTGAGAATTTATTTTCTGGACTACTAATTTTCTTGGAATGTAACAACTAGAAAAGAGACTCCTATCATGTACAGGCACAGAATCCCACCAAATAATTATGCAGTGTTCTTATGTTTAATTATAATATCATGATGCATCTATCTGCAATGTGTATTAATGCAACAGCAAGATAAGATATTTTTTAGAACAGATATAAACAGTGAAGCTTCAGGCTAATTACTAACAGACTAAGGCTAGAAAACCTGTGGGTTGCTGATTTAGAATTTTTTAGTTATATCTAATCCCCAAAAGCTTTTGGCATGACTTGAGAATGGCAGTTTGAGAGACTTCCCTTGCAATGTGGACTTTAAGAACATAAGAACAGCCGTACTAGGTCAGACCAAAGGTCCATCTAGCCCAGTATCCTGTCTACCGACAGTGGCCAGCACCAGGTACCCCAGAGAGGGTGGACCGAAGACAATGATCAAGCGATTTGTCTCCTGCCATCCCTCTCCAGCCTCTGACAAACAGAGGCCTAGGACACCATTTTATCCCCTGGCTAATAGCCTTTTATGGACCTAACCTCCATGAATTTATCCAGCTTCTCTTTAAACTCTATTATAGTCCTAGCCTTCACAGCCTCCTCTGGCAAGGAGTTCCACAGGTTGACTACACGCTGTGTGAAGAAGAACTTTCTTTTATTAGTTTTAAACCTGCTACCCATTAATTTCATTTAGTGTCCTCTAGTTCTTCTATTATGGGAACTAATAAATAAATTTTGCTTTATCAGCCCTCTCCACACCACTCATGATTTTATAGACCTCTATCATATCCCCCCCCAGTCTCCTCTTTTCTAAACTGAAAAGTCCCAGTCGCTTTAACCTCTCCTCATATGGGACCCGTTCCAAACCCCTAATCATTTTAGTTGCCCTTTTCTGAACCCTTTCCAAGGCCAAAATATCTTTTTTGAGGTGAGGAGACCACATCTGTACACAGTATTCAAGATGTGGGCGTACCATAGTTTTATACAGGGGCAGTAAGATATTCTAGGTCTTATTTCCTATCCCTTTCCTAATAATTCCTATCATCCTATTTGCCTTTTTGACCGCTGCTGCACTCTGTGTGGAAGTTTTCAGAGAACTGTCCACGATAACTCCAAGATCTCTTTCCTGATTTGTCGTAGCCAAATTAGCCCCCATCATACTGTATGTATAGTTGGGGTTATTTTTCCCGATGTGCATTACTTTACACTTATCCACATTAAATTTCATTTGCCATTTTGTTGCCCAATCACTCAGTTTGGTGAGATCTTCTTGGAGTCCCTCACAGTCTGCTTCTGTCTTGACTATCCTAAACAGTTTGGTATCATCTGCAAACTTTACTACCTCACTGCTTACCCCTTTCTACAGATCATTTATGAATAAGTTGAAAAGGATTGGTCCCAGGACTGACCCTTGGGGTACACCAGTAGTTATCCCTCTCCAATCTGAAAATTTACCATTTATTCCTACCCTTTGTTTCTTGTCTTTTAACCAGTTCTCAGTCCAAGAAAGGACCTTCCCTCTTATCCCATGGCCATGTAATTTACACAAGAGCCTTTGGTGAGGGACCTTTTCTGAAAATCCAAGTATACTATATCTACTGGATCCCCCTTGTCCGCATGTTTGTTAACCCCTTCAAAGAACTCTAACAGATTAGTAAGACAGGATTTCCCTTTACAGAAACCATCTTGACTTTTGTCCATCAAATTATGTTCTTCTACATGCTTCACAATTTTATTCTTTACTATTGTTTCGACTAATTTGCCTGGTACTGAAGTTAGACTTACCAGTCTGTATTTGCCAGGATCGCCTCTAGAGCCCTTTTTAAATAATGGTGTCATGTTGGCTACCTTCCAGTCATTAGGTACGGAAGCCGATTTAAAGGATAGGTTACAAACCACAGATAATAGCTCAGCAATTTCCCATTTAAGTTCTTTTAGAACCCTTGGATGAATGCCATCCGGTCCCGGAGATTTGTTAACATTAAGTTTTTCTTTTTGTTCCAAAACCTCCTCTAATGATACTTCAATCCGGGACAGTTCCTCAGATTCATCACCCACAAAGGACGGTGCAGATTCAGGAATCTCCCCAATGTCCTCAGCCGTGAAGACTGAAGCAAAGAAATCATTTAGTTTCTCTGCAATGGCTTTATCGTCCTTGATTGCTCCTTTTATAGCTCGATCATCTAGGGGACCCACAGGTTTTTTAGCAGGCTTCCTGCTTCTAATGTACTTAAAAACATTTTGTTATTTCTTTTTGAGTTTTTGGCTAGCTGTTCCTCAAAATCTTTTTTTGCTTTTCTTATTACATTTTTGCACTTGATTTGATAGTGTTTATGTTCCTTTCTATTTATCTCACTAGGATTGGACTTCCACTTCTTAAAAGATACCTTTTTTTCCCTCACTGCTTCTTTTACATGGTGGTTAAGCCACGGTGACTCTTTTTTAGGTCTCTTGCTATGTTTTTTAATTTGGGGTATACATTTAAGTTGGGCCTCTATTATGGTGTCTTTAAAAAGTTTCCATGCAGCTTTCAGGGATTTGGCTCTAGTCACTGTGCCTTTTAATTTCTGTTTAACTAACCTCCTCATTTTTGCGTAATTCCCCTTTTTGAAATTAAATGCCAGGGTGCTGGACTGCTGAGGTGTTCTTCCCACCACAGGAATGTTGAATGTTGTTATATTATGGTCACTATTCCCAAGCGGTCCTGTAATGGTTATATCCTGGACCTGATCCTGCACTCCACTCAGGACTAAATCAAGAATTGCCTCTCCCCTTGTGGGTTCCTGCACTAGCTGCTCCAAGAAGCAGTCATTTAAGCCATTGAGAAATTTTATCTCCGCTTCTCTTCCTGAGGTGACATGTATTCACTCAATATGGGGGTAATTAAAATCCCACATTATTATATAGTTCTTTATTTTGGTAGCCTCTCTAATCTCCCTCAGCATTTCTATGTCAGTATCGCTGTCCTGGTCAGGTGGTGCGTAATAGATTCCTACTGCTAATTTCTCATTATTGGAGCATGGAATTTCTATCCATAGCGATTCTATGGAACATGTTGATTCACTTAATATTTTTATTTCATTTGATTCTACATTATCTTTCACATACAGTGCCTTTCCGCCACCCACCCGGCCTGCTGTATCCTTTCTATATATTTTATATCCCAGTATGATTGTGTCCCACAGATTTTCCTCATTCCACCAGCTCCCCATCTGTAGTCTACACCACAGAGGTCATAGAAGGTTCTTCCTTAGACAAAATAGCAAATGTTTGTGTGGACACAGATTTCAAAACATTTGCTTATATATGCATAATCTGCCTCAGCTAGCAAGACTTTTGATTTTCCTGAGAGCCATCTGGTTTCTTTTCCGTTTGTCCAAACAATGCTGCTGCACTCATCTTGGTTTCCTGGACTCTGACTACGTTATCCCTCTTTATGAGCCTGTTCTCTGGCTCTTCGTCCAACATCACATCCATTTCAAAACCATTGTTCCTTCTTCAGGATTCTGCACAGCATTGTTCCCACAGACTCAGGGGTACAAGGGAGCATCCAAAAATCAGTCTCCTTGTGTTCTTCCTGCTGGGGGTGGGAGGAAGCAACAGGGAGGTGGGAGTTTTGTCATTGACTTCACAGGGGGTAGGATTTCACCCCATCTTTCCTTTTGTCTGAAAAATTCCTTTCACGGCTCACTTTAAAAACTGTAGTAACAATTACAATAGGAGGTTCCCTTTCTGTCCAAAATATAAAATATCATGTGAGTGATATTGCCAGGTTGTTTTATGTATTGCGTTTTTTCCAGTATGTGGTATTGTGGGATATAAAGTGTATTATTTATATGATGCCTAAAATGTGTGGGGAGAGCAAAATTTAAATCCATATAATAACACGCTGATTACATCATGGCATTTGTTGAGAATTAGCACAGATGTCCTGATGAAATTTTCAGTTTGCTCAATTGCTTTCTGTCTACATGAAATTCTTCCTGAATTTGGATAAAGTATTCATTATTCCCTATTCTAAACTTTGTCTCATTAAACAGCTGCTATGTTTCATCCAAAGCGAAAGAGAAGTGATTCTTTTACTCACAGTATTTCGTTTTATAAAGCACTTGAATCATCCTGCTAAATAATATTAAAAGAATTATAATTATTTTAATAACAAAATCTGTTCTTGGTGTGTGTGTGTGTGTGTGTGTGTGTGACTTTTGCAAAAATCTAGAAACTATCATGTGACTATTGGCATTTTCTTTTGTTGTGAAAAGGATAGTCTTAAATACCACACCCCTGCTTTCTTCCTGAAGCTTTAACATTTTGTCTAAATTTAACAGTTAATTGAAGTAAACCTGCTTTGAAGGGAATGTGTTGTTGGCAAATATTTCTACAGCAATGCAGTAGTCACTGTATTGTGCAGGGCCAAAGTTTCATGCTCAAAGTGGCCATTTACATTTATCATGGTACATTAAAGGTCACTGGGGAACTGCTGTGGAAATACTTTCTAGTGCAACTGTCTGATCCTAGGGCCTAGTCCTGGAAAGTGCTGGGCATCTTTAATTTTACTGGTCTGAGAGGGGTAGGAGCAGGGCCTCGGGCAGAAGGTGTAGAGCTGGGGACTAGGCAGCCTTCAGCACGTTCCAGACCATGGTGCTGACCTCCCTAGCCCTCACAGCTGTGTGGAGCACCTGGTGTAGTGCTCTGGTAGGATTGCTTGGTCCCTTTTTAATTTTATTTATTTATTTATGTATTGGTTGGTGTTGCTCGACAACTTTTCCTGCGGCTTTTTGTTTGTTTGTTTTTTGGTTTTTTTGCTCAACAGAATTTTTTCCAGGGGTTTGGTATCTTTTGTGAAGCCATCTGTCAACCCTACACTCTGGGGGTAATTCAAAGGGTTCGTTGCTTCATCCGCTGCTGCTGCCGTAGTAGTAGCAGTGGCAGCCAGGAGCCCCAGACCCCTTTTAAATCACTGTGACCCGGGGCAGTTGCCCCTTTTGTCCTCCCTACCACCCACTGGCGGGTCTGGTCTTAGTGGTTTATCCCTGGATTTTGGGCTTGTCTTATTTGATTATTTTGTTCAATACAGCTCGTTCGTCATAATTATCGTATGGATTGTCCAAATTAGTTAAAGATACTGCATTAGTGCAAGTTCATTTAGCACTGAAATTCTGAAAAACAAACCCATTCCACTTAACTTCAGTTTCAACAAATCCCATTATTGAGACAGACCATGTAGTGGTTCTTCAAATGTCTATATTAAGTCAAAAAGATTAGAACTGTGAATAGTATGGTGTATCAAATAAGTACTATACTTCACACTTCTATCGGGATTTCAGCGCACACTACAAAAGTGAGTATATTTTAGTATTCTTGTTTTACAGATGGGGAAACTGAATACAGAGAGGTCACAGTGAATTCTTTGGCAGATAGCATTATAGAAATAGAGGTTAAGGCCGTGGTGGAATTAGAATTAATATTTACTTCTTTACTTATTTACTATCTGGTCTAAATTCACTAGATAACGTCTTTATTTTAAAATGTAACTTATGTTGCAAATATTTTGGATTGTTTTGACATTTTAATGCATTTAAAACAAAAATACCACAAAGTGCTGTTATTTAAACTGAAATGTTTCGTAAGACCATCAGCTATTAAATTTGGTCCTTAATTTGTATAATCAGAAATACCTGAAGAATTTCCTTCACAAACTTAATTAGGGTTCACCCTGACTGTGAAAATCAAGCAAGCAGCTATGGGAGCTCAGCTGTTTCCCATCTTTTCATTATATCATAAGTAGCTGCTCAAAAGAGCAGATGTGCTGCCCCAGGCTTCAGACTAATTGCACTATCCAATTGCATCATTTATATAAAGAGGAGTTCAAAACCAACACAAATATAACCAAATTAAATTAGGATTTCTTATTCTGAGCTGCTAAACTCATCTGGCATTTTTAGGATCTGTCAAAATGCATTATAAAAATCCTTTTCAGAAAGGAGTATCAGTTGCTATAAATCACTTGGGCCTTAATTCAACAAGGAATATAGGGGCACTTGAATTGCCTGAACGGTGCTATTGCTTTCAGTGAGAATTCTCACATACTTAAGTATGTGAGAATTAGATATTATTGTAGAAGTACTAATAAACTTCAAATAGTCCTTATCTTTTCTAAGAAGATAGAAGACTCTAGTAAAATACATGTAATGAGTAGCCAAACTATCTCTAGTTATTTTTGTACAAAGTAGTCTTGGTCAGAAGTATTAAGAAATAATCAGTTAGACCCGAAGATTTAAATAAAATTGAAACATCAGTACAAAGTATTTCATCTAGAATTATCACTCAAAAGATCCTTTTTACCTCCCACAGCTAATGGACAATGGAAACACCACAACCCATCCTTGTTTGGGATGAGAAAGGAATATCTTAGGTAACAAACATTCGCACTATTCTCCAGTTCTATTCTTCCCCTCTCTTCCCAGTACCACTTCAGGGACCCTTCTCATGAGCATCAGATGCTGTGGGAGTAGTGGAGGGGAAAGGGATTATATCCCTGGTATTTCCCAATCCCCAAAGACAAAGGGAGTCTCAGACTCATTCTTGATCTGTGAGGCATCAAAACATTCGTGAAAAAGTTGAGGTTTCACATGGTCTATCTAAATTCGATCACCCCATCTCTGGATCCAGGAGACAGGTAGGCTGCCTTCTAGTCCGACGATGTTTTCTCAAGTTTGTGGTAATCCACATCTATTACCAATTTATGGTCCTCCCTTTTGATCTGTTAGCTCCTGGCAGCAAATGCCTGGCAGACATAGCAACCTTCCTGTGATGAAGGCAGGCGCAGGTACTCCCATACCTCAGCAACTGGATTCTTATGGGCTGATCCAAGATGTAGGTGGAACTCAATGTCAAACCAGGGATGAAAGAAACTGATATTTCTTACAGGTACTGTCCTATCACAACCTGGGTCCCTGGAAGCTCTTTAAATAGCTCCCTGCGGGGAGCAACCCCTTACTTTCACCACTGACATCAACTTAGTAAGATCCACTTGATGGCAGAGTCTCCCTCTGAACCTATGCAGAGAATAAAGTTTATCAAGGCAGTGTTGGATTTGGGTCATGCCAGATCATTTTTGCCAGAGTCTCAGTTTTGGATAATGACAGATATCATAAAAGGCTAACAGTGCCCCATCATCACAGCAAGGAATTGCTTGAGGCTCCTCAGTCATATGGCCGCGTGTACTTATGTGGGTACAGCATGTGAGACTGAGGATCAAGACTTTCCAGGCCTGCATGGCGTCACCTTATTGTCCAGGGTGGGACAGTCTGGAAAAGTGGTCACTTTCCAAATGTCAGTTGTTGGATCTTTTCACTGATAGTTCAAGCCACAGCAAGTATACATGGGAGTCCCCTTCGAGAAGCCCTAGAATTAGCTGTTCCTGGTTACAGGTGCATCAGCATTGGGGTGAGAAGATGTTTGTACCCAAGGTCTCTGATTGGAAGATGAGCTTTCATTCCACATCATCAAGGAGTTGAGAGCAGTTTGCTTGGTATATCAGACCTTCCACTTGCAAGAGAAATACACAAAGGTGATGATGGGCAACATGACTGTGAGGTTTTATATAAACAGGCATAATCTTCTCTCCTATGCTGGGAAGCCCTTAAGCCATGAGACTGCTGCATAGTCACTCAATTCACCTAGAAGCATCCTACTTCCCAGGTTCTTGGAACGAGTTGGTGGACTATCTCAGCAGGCCCTTTCACAGTCACGAGTGGTCCATTCAAGTGGACATGGTGGACAACATTTTTCAAACTTGGGGAGTTCCCCAAATTGTCTGTTAGCTACAAAAACCAAAAGAAAATGCCTGCAGTTCTGTTTCTTCTGGAAAATACAGGCCCCCTTGTGGATGTGTATCTCCTCACTTGGACAGACCATCTGTTGTATGTTTTCCTGCCTTTCCCATTTGCCCACAAGATTCTGCTCAAGTTCTGCCAGGAGAGGGCTGTGATCATACTGATAGCATCAGCCTGACCCCCTCAGCATTTGTATACCACATTCCTGGAGCTTTCAGTGGACACCCAAATCTTGTTGCCCCTTTTTCTGGAACCTGATCACCCAAGATCATGGCCATCTTCACATCCCAGCCTCAAATCTCTTCACCTCAGTACTTGGAAGCTTCATAGTTAAACCCGATGGAGCTAATGTGCCCTGAAGCCATGAGGGAAGCCCTTCTTGGCTGTAGGAAACCCTCCACCAGGGCTACTTACCTAGCCAAGTGGAAGATTCTCAATCTGGTGTTCTCAAGGATGTGCTCTCCAATGCAGCTTCCTATAACACTCCTCTTAGAATATTCTTGGTATCATCCCTCAAGGTCCAATGGGCTGCCATTTCAGTGTTCCACTTGAGTGGTCAGGTGTTTAGTAGTTTCCTAAAAAGTCTTGATAAATTCTATCCATAGGTTAGATCACCTAACTTGACCTGGGATCCCAGTCTAATCCTTTCCACACTAATGGGATCCCCTTCAGGTCCCAATCTTTCATGGAAGATAGCATTCCCGGTCACCATACCATCAGCTACGACAGTGTCTGAGCTAAGGCTCTAACCCTCCTTACCCTCTTTAAAAACAAACCAAAAAAAGGTGCAACTTGTGCCTCCCCCAGCCCTTTTCCCAAAGGTTGAGTTCAAATTCCATGCCACTCAGGACATTTTTCTCCTGGGCTGTGTCTACACTGGCATGAATTTCCAGAACTGCTTAAAATGGAATATTATTCCGTTTTCAGTTTTTCCGGAAAAGGAGCGTCTACATTGGCAGGCTGCTTTTCCGGAAAAGCCCTTTTTCCGGAAAAGTGTCTGTGGCCAATGTAGACACGCTTTTCCGGAAAATAGCCCCGATCGCCATTTTCGTGATCGGGGCTTTTTTCCGGAAAAGACTACTGGGCTGTCTACACTGTCCCTTTTCTGGAACAGTGTTCTGGAATAAGGACTTATGCCTGAGCGGGAGCAGAATAGTTTTTCCGGAATAGCGGCTGATTTTGTACAGTAAAGCATCGTTGCTTTTCCGGAAATTCAAGGGCCAGTGTAGACAGCTCGCAGCTTATTCCGGAAAAGCGGCTGATTTTCCGGAATAAGTGGCCCAGTGTAGACACAGCCCTGGTCTTTTACCCTAAGCCACATGCTGATAGTCGGGTACAAAGACTACACTTCTTGGACATCCTGTGAGCACTGGCTTTTTATATTGAGTGTGCAAAGCTGTTCCGTAAGTCAAACCACTTGTTTATTGCAGTTGCAGTTAAAATGAAAGGCTCCCCTGTGTTGTCCCAAGGAATCTTGCCATGGACCATATCCTGTATGAGAGCATGCTAAGATCTAGCAAAAATACTGGCCTATGCACTTTTTTTTTTTAAATACAGACTCTGGGTTGAATGGGAGTTGGGATGGCAAATTAGCTTCAAAACAGTTTTGAGGTAGGGTAGTTGGTGGGAACTAACAACCTTAATAACTTGTGAGAGAAGGAGTAGGATCACTTCTACATCTTGTATTGGTGCAAAGTAAAATGCTTCTGGATGATAGGGTTGTTGACTGATAGATAAAAAGTGGGAAGCAGTTCCAATGTGGCTATGCTTTTGATTATGCTGCTCCTTTAGAATAGTTATCCTGAAGCATTAAAAACTTTTCCTGTTCCAAAAGTGCCTTTGATCTAAGGAAGTAGTCAAATAAGATTCTAGAATTGAATGTGACTCTCTAAAAGCCTATTAAGCAACCCCTTGTTCCTTCAGGAGATAATCCAAAAGAATGACTGGTAGCAAGACCAATTTATGTCCAGTTTTTTTCAAAGTTCTAAAAATAATCATAAGTCTTATTTCTTGTGTAGAATCAACTTTTTAAAAAACTCTTAGCATTTTAAGAGCATAATACTATGGAAGTGCTAGTAGTGTTTTTGCTGTGGATAAAGAGACAGTATCATACAGCCCCTAGAATTCTTTCACAGAATGGGAAAATGTTATCAGGAGAATTATTTAACTGTCTGGAATTAATATTTCAGACACCTAAATATAAGTAGGTTATAAGGTTTATAACTGGACAAACAGAATACATTTGATAGAATACTATTGTCTAAATCAGTGGTCCCCAACCTTTACGGGCTCCTGGGCGCCCGGGGGCGGGGCCACACACGCGCCGGGCGCCCGGGGGCGGGCCTGCGCGTCCTGGGCCACGCCAGGGCCGGGGCCGCCCGAGCCCCTTGTGCCATGGGCCCGGGGCTGGCGCCACCGCCCGAGCTGCGTGCCTGGGGCTGGCACTGGCGCCGCGTGCCCGCATGTGCCCCGGGGCTGGGGCCTCCCAAGCGCCGCGCACCAGGCGCCGGTGAGTGTCGCGCGCCTGGGGCCGGCGCTTCCAGTGCGCCGGGGGGCGGGGCCAGCCCGGGTTGTCGGCGGGCACCAACAAATGCCCCAGCAGGCGCCATGGCGCCCGCGGGCACCGCGTTGGGGACCACTGGTCTAAATTATGTTACAAAAAGGAGTAGCGTTACAAATGGAGTCTCTTGGCAACCATACGTTTTCCTAATAGCCAGTGCCTTCTATAAGATATAGTCCAGATAAGTGGTGGTGGTGGTGGTGATGGTGAAATAACATAATCCGTATCTACACTGCAGGCAATTATTTTGACATAATGTGGAAATAATGTCAAGCTGGAGGACTTCTTACTCCGACTCCTGTAACCCTCATTTTATGAGGAGTAAGGGAAGTAGGAAGAAGAGTGTTCTCACTCAGACTTCCTGCTGGGTAATATAGTGCCAAAAGTGCCAATTAACATAGTTCAAGTTGTGTTGCTTATTTCTGCTTTAGCCCTACTGTGTAGACATGCCCTTAATGATTATTTATTTCAGTTATCACTGAGAACACTACCAAGAAATTTTGCCACCATAATCCCAAGATTCTCAGATAGAAGCACTTTAAAAAGTGAGTGTCACAATTAGATCAGGTCTACCTTTTCTGTTTTGTATAATTGAATTTAGCTGTCCATAAACCCTAGCCCAAATCTAAGGAATATAGCTGCCAATGGTCCAAGTATATATTAAATACTTTCTATAGCAGGACTCATTTACCATAAATCATGGAATTTTTGATAAAGGTCTAAAATGAAGTGGGCTGAGAGAGAGATGAGAGTCGTAAAAAAACTTCACATGACAGAGAAAAGTGTGTGTGTGTGTGTGTGTGTGTGTGTGTGTGTGTGTTTGATAATTTTATATATAGTAAATATCGTATAGCTTTCTGCTTAATAACAAATAACTTTTGTGAGTTGGTTCCAGGATCCCAGAGTATTATTAGCCTTAGGTTGTTACCAATCTGCCTACCCCTTGTATTCTGTGGAGTCATAAAAAGTCAAGTCAGAGAATAAATCATGATAAACAACTCCAGTTTCTTTTTTCATCTGTATTCTGTAATGATTTACTTTTTTGAATGTACTGACCAACAGAATTATCTTTTAAACATTGGCCTCTAATTAACAATCCAGATAGGTCCAGCTTTTCCCATAAAATCTGAAGATATTTACAGTAAGGATTATCGTCAGTGGAGTTCCTTCAGCTCTGGCTAATTGTAATATGGTTGTAAATGTGTGTTTTCTATAGAGATAAATATAATCCCAACAATTTTTGCTTTTGTTTTTATCTTGCGGTTTTGTTCAGTATAGTTTGCCTAGGACAACTAAGTTTTAAAGGAAAATTGCTCCTTATAGTTAAATGTTTTAATGGACAAGCTAGTGTGTATGTGTACCACTTTTTTTTAAATAAAATTAGACCTGCTTGACTCTATATCTTGGGTCTATATAGCTAACAACAAAAGAAGATTCTCCATTAACTCAGGCCGTTGGGATATGTGCTTTTGATTTTGCCTTGCTATTCAGTGTAGACAGTGACATAGTACTGATGTCAGGCAATAATCATATAATTATGGCTAAGGCATTTTAGTATGTGTGATCACAAAGTAGATTAAACTGATTTTAAAGACAGCTTTTTCATACATTTCTTCTTGCTATTACAAGTAGAGCTATGGTTAAGTGTCTTAGCTGTGCATATCCCCTTCAAGATTTGGGGCAGGTCATGGGGGTTAGTGTTAGCCTTAAGTTTGAAACTCCTATGTTTGTATCTCTTGCTGTTTCTTTATAGCTAGCCAATTAGCCCATCATAAGACGAGATTTTCAGGTCTCTCCTCCCCCATGTCGGTCTTCTCTCCTTAGCCTCCGGTCTCTCGCTCGGTCTCTTTCTCTCTCTCTCGTTCTCCTACTTCTTCCCCCGCTCTCTCTTTCAGCTCTCCTCCGCCTTCTGCCTCTCTCTCCATCTCTCTCTTTCTCTTCTCCCCCTCCTGCCTCTCACTCTCTCTCCGCTCTCCTCTGTCTCCGTCGGGGGTGCATGCTCGTCCAGGCCCCACCCCATGGGCGTGTACGTCACCACCCCGCCTCCGTTCGCCTCCCGCCGTGGTGCTCGGCTGACTTCTGCGCCGCTTAGCCAGGCCGCCGCATGGGAGCAAGCGGCGCAAACGGCCTGTCTCTCTCTGTTCTCCTCCTACTTCCTCGCCCTCTCTCTCTCCCAGCTCTCGTCCGCCTCCTGCCTCTCTCTCCATCTCTCTCTTTCTTTCTTTCTCCCCCTCCCACCTCTCACTCTGTGTTTCTCTTCTTCTCCTCCTGCTGCATGTCTCTCATTCTCTCTCTCTCGCTGTCCTCTGCCTCCTCCGTTCTCCTCTCTGTCTTCTCCGCGTCCTCTGTGTCTGCTCCTTTTTCCTCCTTTTGAATCCGGCGCCCTTTCCTGACATCAGAGACGCACGCTCATCCACACCCTGCCCCCTGGCTGTTCCCTCTGGGTGGCTCTGTTGCCTCCTGCCAAAGTGCTCAGCTGATCTTTGCGGCGCTCAGCACAAGCAGCCATTTGGTCCCTGCGCTCCCCATGCAGCTCCTCCATGCTACAGGGGGAGTGCGGACCCCAAACAGCTGCTTGCACCACTTGCCTCTGCGCAGTGGCCTGGCTGAGCGGCACAGAAGTCAGCCGAGCACCATGGCGGGAGGCGATAACGCCACTCAGAGGGAATAGCTAGCATTTCAGTGTTCGAGTCCCAGACATTGGGCTACTATATATATGATAGCTGTGTATTTGTTTACATTTAAGTTATTGATAGTACTCTCTGCCTTAATTCCATTTTATAGCGTGTTATGTATGTGGGGAGGTTGTTTTATTTTGTTCTTAGTTTGGTTTGTGTTTTTTCTCTAGGAGTTTTCTTGGTTTAAAAAAAAATATTTAAAATGTCTCGCATGATATGGGGAGCCTCCTGGGCAAGATGGGGGCCAGTTCCAGGCTCCCAGAAGAGGCAGGACCCCAGAAGAAGTGATAGTGCTGAGGCAGCCATCCTTTCGCGCCACCCAGACTGCAGTGTATCTCCCCGTCCACCTCCCTTCCCTCCCAGTACTCAGCACCACTTGGAAGGTGCTACCTAGGGCTCTACTACCAATTTAAAAGGCCCGGGGCTATGGCTGCCGCAACAGCTGGGTACCCTGGGCCCTTTTGAATGGTTGGGCCTCAAGGAAGTCCACCTCCCCCCATCTCTCCCCCCACACACCCCATTGGCAGGCCTGCACATAATCACTAAATAAGAAATCCAGAAAGAATACTACTGTGTAGTATTGTCTGATTATTTTAAGATACATTTGTGACACTCCTGACACCCAAGTATTCATCACTGTCATTTAATTAGGATATGTTTTGTACTAACTATGTCTTCTGACCAATCATTCCATAAAAAGGACAAGTAATGTTAATGGCTTACTGAGGAAATACAAAAAGCACAAGGATTTTCTTGGGAGGTATGAGTAACAGAAACCTCTCTGAAAGCACACTATACAGTGGGAACCATTTGACCCAGGTCACAATCAAAGAGGTTTCCACCAATTGGGGAGTAGTTATAAAAGGGGGACGATGACATCCTGAGGGGGGGACCTTACTGTCCTTACACCACCACACCTGGAACCATCTTAGGAGCATAGACTTGAATTGTGGTAAGTGAGGAAGTCAGACACCGGAAAGAATCACAAGGAGGAACGAGCAACAAAGGAGGACTACTGATTCAGATGGAGAAGGTGGGGCGATCAACTGGTTATCTAAGGTGTTTGTACACAAATGCGAGAAGCCTGAGAAACAAACAGGAAGAATTAGAAGCTCTGGCCCAGTCGAAGAACTATGATTTGATTAGAATAACGGAGACTTGGTGGGATGACTTGCATGACTGGAGCACTGTCATGGAAGGGTATAAATTGTTCAGGAAGAACAGGCCGGGGAGAAAAGGAGGAGGAGTTGCATTGTATGTAAGAGAACAATATGATTGCTCGGAGGTCCAGTATTTAGAGGGAGAAAAGACCTTTAAGAGTCTATGGGTTAAGTTTAGAGGTGGAAGCAACAGGGGTGATGTTGTGGTTGGTGTCTGCTATAGACCACCGGATCAGGTGGATGAGGTAGATGAAGTTGTTTTTTGACAAATGAGAGAAGCTTCCAGATCGCAGGGCCTGGTTCTCATGGGGGAATTTAATCACCCTGACATCTGATGGAAGACCAATACAGCAGTACACAGACAATCCAGGAAGTTTTTGGAGAATGTTGGGGATAACTTCTTGACACAGGTGCTGAAGGAACTGACCAGGGGCCATGCACAGCTTGACCTGCTACTCACAAACAGGGAGGAACTAGTAGGGGAAGTAGAAGTGGGTGACAACCTGGTAAGCATGAGATGGTAGATTTCAGGATCTTGACCGAAGGAAGAAAGGAGAGTAGCAAAATACATACCCTGGACTTCAGAAGAGCAGACTTTGACTCCCTCAGAGAACTGATGGGCAGGATTCACTGGGATGTTTACGTGAAGGGGAAAGGAGTCCAGGAGAGCTGGCAGTATTTTAAAGAAGCCTTATTAAAGGCACAGGAAGAAACTATCCCAATGCGCAGCAAGAAAGCAAATATGGTAGGTGACCAGATTGGCTTACCAGGGACATCCTTGGTTAGCTTAAACTCAAAAAGGAAGCTTACAAGAAGTGTAAACTTGGACAGATGACCAGAGAGGAGTATAAATATATTGCTCAAGAATGCAGGGGAGTTATCAGGAAGGTGAAAGAGCAATTGGAATTACAGCTAGCAAGGGATATGAAGGATAACAAGAGAGGTTTCTACAGGCAAGTTAGCAATAAGAGGGTGATCAGAGAGGGTGTGGGGCACTTACTGGATGAGGGAGGTAACCTAGTGGCAGATGATGTGGGAAAAGCTGAAGTACTCAATGCTTTCTTTGCCTCTGTCTTCACGGATAAGGTCAGCTCCCAGACAAATGCACTAGGCAACGCAGTATGGGAAGGAGGTAGACAGCCTTTGGTGGGGAAAGAACAAGTTAGGAACAATTTAGAAAAGCTAAACATACATAAATCCATGGGCCCAGATTTAATGCATCCGAGGTTACTGAGGGAGTTGGCAAATGTTCTTGTGGAGCCTTTGGCCGTTATCTTCAAAAACTCGTGGAGATCAGGAGAGATCCCGGATGATTGGAAAAAGGCAAATGTAGTGCCCATCTTTTAAAAAAGGAAGAAGGACAATCCAGAGAACTATAGACCAGTCAGCCTTACCTCAGTCCCTAGAAAAATCATGGAGGGGATGCTCAAGGAATCCATTTTGAAGCACTTGGAAGAAGGGAAAGTGATCAGCAATAATCATCATGGATTCACGAAGGGCAAATCGTACCTGACCAATCTGATTAGCTTCTATGATGAGGTAACTGGCTTTGTGGGTATGGGGAAGTCAGTGGATGTGATATACCTTGACTTTAGCAAAGGTTTTGATACGGTCTCCCACAATATTCTTGCCAGCAAGTTAAGGGAATGTGGATTAGATAAATAGACTGTAAGATGGATAGAAAGCTGGCTAGACTGTTGGGCCCAATGGGTAGTGATCAACAGCTTGATGTCAGGTTGGCGGTCGGTTTCTAGCGGAGTGCCCCAAGAATCTGTTCTTGGACCAGCTTTGTTCAACATCTTTATTAATCACCTGGATGAGGGGATGGATTGCACCCTCAGCAAGTTTGCAGATCACACTGTTAGCTGATGGTCAGGGCAGTGTACGTGTGTGTGTGTGTGTTACCGAGGAAAGGTTTAACGTCCGTGCCTTTACTGCTAGGACCGGGGTCCCATCGTGGAGGGCAGCCAACAGGCTGACAGACACCCCAGAATTTATAGGGAGAGCTTATTACATCTTAGATTTCAGCTGCTAGGATACAGGATCCCTTCGCAGTGGGCAGTCTAAGGAAGACTGAGAGATGCCCCAACGGATCTGTCACCTGGGAGTGACACGATCCAAAACGCCCAAGCTCTTCCTATACCTGTCCCTTATGACTGGCTGAAGTTCTTTTAAATTGCGCTTGGTTCTGTTACAGCAACTAAAGGAGTCAGGCTAAAGCTTAAACAGTTACAGGTTTATTAAAAAAGCTTATAAATCATATGGTTACAATGGCTATTGCTCTCTTTCTTAACTGCTAGCAAATACAGATCTTATGGTTACTATGGCTATTGCTCTATTTCTTAACTGCTAGCAAATATAGATCGTAAAAATGGTTACAAAGAAAATAAAGATAGAAAATAGAAATAATGGTACCAAGTGACAGCTTAATCTTTAAAGAGCTCTAAGTCTATGTGTACACTTAAGACAAAGGACCACATCCAGGTACAATTTTTACCCCCTTCTGTGCCTCTCGACTCAAGCGGGTCAAGCCAGGGCCGGTCCCTCAATTCCTAGGAAAGACGAATACGAGGTGGGCGTCCCCGTAGAAGCTCGGGAGGTCAAACACCTAACCCGACCAGCAGATAGATGGTAGATTGACACTCAGAGTAAATGTGCTGCTGGACCCATCTTTATACCCCTGGGGGCCCGTATCCTCTTTCTTATCTGAGATGCCGAATTGTATTGGTCTGTCTTTGTGACGCCAGTTCTTACAAGCAAGTTTCAAGTTAATTTACACTTGCAAGAGAGAGAACTAAATTGTGAGTACTGGACATTTTTTTTTACTGGGCGAGAGATTCCTCCCCCCGCGGACGGCTGTGTGTTTGTATCAATATGGGTTTCAGTCAAGGGCACTCCTTGGCAGCTTCTTGGTCAGCAATTGGCGTATCTCTGTTTATTGCCATTCAGGGTCACTGAGCCTGCATATCCGGGCCTTCTGTTCAAGGCTGTTACTGCTCTGTGTGCCCTGCATGCTCCAGGCAAGCAAAAATGGATGTTACAGGGGGGTTCCTGTCTGGCTACAGACACTAAGCTGGGGGAAAAGTAGGTACGCTGGAGGGCAGGGATAGGATCCAAAGTGATATGAACAGATTAGAGGATTGGGCCAAAAGAAAGCTGATGAGGTTCAACAAGGACAAGTGTAGAGTCCTGCACTTGGGATGGAAGAATCCCAAGCATTGTTACAGACTGGGGACTGAATGGCTTAGTAGCAGTTCTGCAGAAAAGGACCTGGGGATTACAGTAGATGAGAAGCTAGATATGAGTCAACATCATGCCCTTGTAGCCAAGAAGGCTAATGGCATATTAGGGTGCATTAGGAGGAGCATTGCCAGCAGATCCAGAGAAGTGATTATTTCCATAATATGTCGGATGATACAGACTCTACTGCAGAGAGCAACGGAACAGCTGATGCCGCTCCTGCCTGGATGCTTCCACATCTATTGCTCTCTACAATAGAGTCTGTATCATCCGACATATTTGATAATCCAACCATGTGTTGGTCCCGTTTAGGTCGGATGATAGGGACTCTACTGTACTGCTTTAAGTACAAAATGAAACTCAATTTTTAACTATAGAACTATGGCCATTATCTCTAATTTTTTTAAACAATTTTAATAATTGTTGACACCTGTATCTGAATTTCCTTCATATCTGCTCATTTCTCTTTAATACAAGATAACTGGAATTGAGCACAATATTCTGAGGACGTCCTCCTGATTTTCATAATGGTATTAAAATATAGTCTGTGTTATTTTGTAGTTTTCTAAGTCCTGTTTTTTTCTTTACTTGACTACTGTTGCAACATTGACCTTTTCAGAATGTGTTGTGTGCGCAACCTAGGCCTTTTATCCTGAACAATTAATTAATTTAGAACCCAATAAGATGTGTGAATAGTTCAAAATCTTCTTTCTAATTAAAGTATATGAATACAATATAAAACAGAAACTTATAGCATTTTGTATAGTTTTTATTATACTCTTATGCAAAATCTATCTTCAGAGCTAACATTTTTATACATGCAATATTGCATTGTTTCCTATTTTAAATATATATCTCCTTTGTATTTCTAGATATGGCATGAATTGCCTTATTCAGTTTGAGGATTTTGCTAATGCCAATGCATTCCGCCTCCTGAATAAGTATCGTAACAAGTACTGCACTTTCAATGATGACATTCAAGGTAACAAAATACTGTCGAATTACTCTATTTGATTGCTTTTGTAAGATAGGAAAAATTAGAGTTTTATTAGTTCATAATTATTGTACCAGAGACAAAAAGACTTTCCTGGATTATTGTATGCTACCTCAGACTATTCATTATCAGCCACACTTTGTCAAGGCATATGAAATACTTAAAGTGAAACAGGCTGCAAACCCAGGAAATTAAATGTCTAAAAAGTTTATTGGGTTGCTGAGGAGTGCACAATTTTACCACTGACAGGGGCAAAATCTCCACCTATTGATTTCTTTCCCCATTAGCCTGCCTCCTGGAGAAGAGCTGTTGACTTTTGTCCACGGCAAATATTTTGAAGTCTGTGATAATTTTTCAAAAAATTGAATGACATCCAAAGATGTAATTAGGAGGCATTCATCATACTGTGTGCAGTGGGAGAAATTCTTCTTTTTTTCCTCAAAGTACATTTAACGCAGGCTGTAGATTTGAATGATTCTGACTCTGGAAGTACTCTCAACTGGAGGGAATTTCAGGAAGCAGGATATTTCCCTGCTGCCAGTGGCTAATAGCTCTGGTTTTCCCTGTAAGAAATCTTGAAGTACCCATTATAATGCATCTGTAGACCCAATTACTTGAAAGATGAAAATTTTCAGGTAAGCATGGAACATTTTTCTTGTTTATTTTGTTAGAAATATACAGATTGAAATTAATTTGATTCCTGGAAAGGGTAGATTCTTAACTGCCCTGAGAACTTTTGCACAAGATAGGTGTGTTAATGAGAGGGCTTCTTAAAGAGCCAGAGTTGATTTCTTATGTCAGGCTCCCTTCTTAGCTACCGTTAGGCACTGGAATTCCCTCACTTCCCTCCTTCATGCCTTCCATTCAGGAATTGAATTCCCCATCCCCAAGATCATGCTTTTTATTTTTCTTCATTGGGGATTGAGAGAGGAGAGGGGAGCTCTTTTCTCTATCCTATGTCTTCTCCACCCTCTAGTTGGAAAGAATGAAGAGTTTAGATGTGCTTGCTGTAAGTTTGCCTCATACAAAATAACCTAGGTTTGTTAACTTTCAAGACATACTGTAGAGCTCATTTGTTCATCTGGACTTCTAGGAGAAATAGAGAGAAAGAGATACAGGTCAATGTTCAGGGCTGCTAATATTTATTTATGTATTGTTGCTTAGCAGAAGTGAGAGCTGCTTGTAATGTATATGTTTTTGTAATTATTGAATAGTTGAGATCACTTAAAGCCATGGGCACTTTTTAATTGCTTCTAAGTCGAAATGAAATAAAATAAATAAAAATAAACAATTATTCTCACTTTGTTTCATCCTCCTATTGTATTTTGTTGTAAACTAGATTGCAAACTCTTTGGCTCAGGGACAGTCATTTTAGTACATATTTCTACAGTGCCTAAAACCAGGTTAGCTAGTTAAGACTCACTAAATTGAACTCAAAGGGTGTCCTCACCATCAGCTAGTACTCCTACCCTTGCAAGGAGTAAGAGAAGCCAACAGAAGCATTTTATCTCATTGGCCTTCTGCTGTGGGGATGGTGCCAAGCTCAGCTTAAGGTAAGCTGACTCTCGCATGCAGTTTAAGGTCAATTGAATACTTTAAGCCAACCTTCTGGGTCTAGTGTAGATCAGGCCTGAAATCAACTCTTCATGGGAAGACTCCGCTAGGGAATTGTCTAGCACTCAAGTATGCATCCCCTCTGTATGCAAACTCAAAATTGAGTTGCTTTGCGCTGCACAGAGAACTGTTCAATGTAAACTCATGAAATTTGCACCATTGCTCAATGTGGAGGAGGATATGCTTAGCTTCCCCCCCTCCAGCTGTGAATTTTACAAATTGATATTAGAGAAAACAAAAATAATGTATTTAAAATTTTATATGATTATAAGGGATAGCAAAAACAGGTCAAAGCAGATTAATGTGCAAATAAAACAAGCTCACAAACTAAGATTACTACACAAAGGAAACTGGTAGAAGTAGTAAATTTTTCACCTTCAATATTGTTTTAGGTATTTCTTTCACAGGCAAAACACCTTTTCCAACCTGAGCTCAGCTCTTCTTCCCCACACTCCTATTTGTCTTGTTTTCTTAGATGTTTCCAGCAGTCATCCTAGTCAGGGATTCAGTGGAAAAAGAATCTAAATTTCCTGCCTTAAGTAGGATTTACATATGGTGGGAATTCTTTATTTCCTACTTTGATCCCCACCTTCCTATTAGTGGGAAAATGCTAGTAATTCAACATGGAGTTCAGTGCCAAGTCACTTGATAACATGACTCTACAATGTCAAAGCAGCTATGAGTCAAGGTTGCTTGCAGCATTTCAAGAGGCTTCTTAGGATGGTGGGAAGATCAACATCTTCAAAGTCCTATTGTTTCCCTTAATGGTCCATCCAGGCTCAATGCATTGTGTCTGGTGGGTGTCCCCCAAGTGTAAACATAGTTGTAATAGGTACATAGGCATATTCCCAACTTCAGATACAAAAGTGATACTTGCATACAAATAGGTTAGTACATCAGAACCATATCTCACATGATCCATCTTGCATAAAACATATCTCAGTTATTCCCTATTCATGGCATAACAATATGTCTATGAAGAATATGGGGTGTAGTGTCACAAAGAGATTTGTCTTTTCTGCTAGAAAACTTGGTTTGAGCATGTTAACTTTTGCAAATGCTTATATACAACTCCCCTGAAAAATGCAATACTCTGTTGTCAAAACTTTCAGAGATTATTTTCCCATGGTCTTTGTGATAGTATAGCTTAGCTGTTGATTCACAAGATCATCTTATGTTTGTTTTTTCCTGGTGCAGATAGTGTTTTGATTGTCTTTCCAGAAAAGTAGCTGATGTGTACAGTGAAATTTAAGGTCATACATCATTACTTATAGCAGTTCCGGTTAAACAAATCTGCTATTCACAGTGACATTTTCCCTCTTTTCATGAAGAACAAATAAGGCAAACTGCTGAAGAGGAGTGATGACAGTTACTGCTAACAACAAAGAATGATAATGAGTTGGCAACTCTAATAGGACTAGATCACTATCGTTTTACAAAAAAACGACTGGAAAAAAAACCCAAAAGTGAGGTTCTTTTACATTAGCTTGTTTAGACTGTTGTCCTTTTGAAAAAATAAGAAATATAATATCTCAGATCTAAATACATTACTACAGTGACACCTATTTGTTAGACTTTAGAGATCTATAATCATACTGCACAATATGTGCAAAAATGCCCAGAGCAAAGATCTAAAATATTAATATGACTATAATAATATAATTTTTAAATGCCTAACTTTTTCATTTAAAATAGAAAATTACAGGGAAAACAGATTTCATTAAAGGTTACCAGCTGTAATTGGTATAATCACAATGCGTAATTATAGTTTGTAACACAACAGCCTGTCTAGTAATTTAGCAGCCTATTGTCAAGCATTCTGACAAGTCAGATCTCAGCATTCTGATATGTTCATATCAATCGAGTAGAGAAATTATGGGAAAAGTACCAAATACTATTGTTATGTTGCTAGAAAGATGCAATATAACGCTATTTTATTTCATGGAATACAAAACAACCCCAAACCAGGCTGCTCCCTAAGGAAGCAAAGCACAACTCATTTTGGGGGGTGGTTTTTTGGTCAATTTCAAAACTTGAATTTTTGCTGATCACATGTAAAAAGTAGCCCAAAAATTACCAAATGACAGTATGCTTCAAAAAGGTTAAGTTTTTCACATTTCTAAAGAAGTCAGTGAGATTGGCAACAGTCCGCAACTGCTGTTCACTCACATGTGGGCCTTTCTCAGTTTATACAGTGCCCCTGCATCCCCATTGGTTGCTTCCCCACCTCATTTGATACATTCTGTGGTCAACAAGAATCTTCACTTTGTCGTGTGGCTTGCCCTGTTCCAGTCAAGCACCCCATGACTAGAGGGGAAGTCAGTGTGTATGGCTGCATGCAGCAGGGAAAGCCTCTGAAAGGAGGCTTTGCCAACTGACGGAGTCTTTCACTGTGGTAGGAAAAAGGTCTGGCAGCAGGGAGGCAGCAAAACATTATAGTGCTAAAATCAACAGTGTAGATGTGGAAGGCACTTCATGGGCATTCAGTGAACTGAGTAGGGTAAATACCCAAAAATATAGTCATGTAGGGCACCCTCTCCAGCACTCAGTCAGTAGAGAGTATAGGGGCAATAGTGTCAGCCAGACCATTCATTTGTCAGAGATTTAGTGTAGTTAATCTTATCAATTTCAAACCTCCATTCCCAGCCAAAAACCACAGTGAGAGTTTGTGTTAGCCTGCTGGGTCACATGATAACTTGTGGTTTACATTTCATCACATGCAAGGCTGCAGCTCCATCCTTTTCTGGGGTGGTTAAGATCAGTTTCTCATTCTACCAGACACAGCATAGGATTACTGGTAGAAGTTCCTTCAGTAGCACTGATATCTCTGTGTTGGTAGACAAACACACCCCTTCAGTCTTTTCATGATATTTCATTTCACGCACCATCCCCTTGCAGAGATTCTTGTAACAGATGCATCAACACTGGGTGAGGGTTCTCGTTTAGGCAGTCTCTAATTCAGAGCATAAGGTCTCACTTGCACATGAGTTTACGAAGGCTCAGGTGTTTGTTTAGCCTGCAATGCTTTCCAAGCCATCCTTCAGGATGTAGCTGCCAGGTTCTAATTGATAATATAACAATGATGCAAGATATAAACAAACAACATGGGCACAGGGCCTTCCCCTTTGTCAAGGAGAGATTTTTTTGTTTGTTTGTGAAATTAACCTGGTACCCCTTCATTTACCAGGAACTCTTGACAAATTGGCAGCTCTTATCAGTGAGAAGAGCTTAATCAACCCTGAGAAAGAACTGAAAGATTTGATTCCGGATCAAATATTCATGAACTGGGAGAATCCCTCAGTAGACGTATTTGCTACCAGTGTAAACAAGAAGTGCACTCTCTTTTCTCCCAAAGAGGACTCTGTCCAGGCTCTCTGGCAGATGTTTTTCTGCTCTGGTGGGGAAAGATCCTGTTGTGTCTTCCTCCCCAACCCACCCCTATTAATTCCCAGAAAAATATTTTAAGATAATGCTTTTATAATGATGTTTGGGTAAATCTGTTTTGATTTTCTCACTTGTCAGTAGGTACACCCTTTCCACTTCTAATTCTTCTAGACATTTTTCAGACTCGTGGTTGGGTGCCCTATCCAGTGCCGCTGCATCTGATAGCATGAAAAAGCTACCAGGTTGAATTCCATTGACAGAAGTTGTCTCAAGACAGTTCTGAATCAAAACTTCTTGAACAGAAAGGCTAATTTGTAAAAACGAAATGGAATCATTTTAACTTGTGGACTATTGAAAGACATTTGACTTTGGGAGTCTTCTAATTCTTTTGTCTTAGACTACCATGTTGTTGCTAAAGTACTCAGAATCTTTAGTTACATCTGCTAGTTACAGTATCCACATGTTGGGATTCATTCTGTTTATTCCTGTTTTACTATATCAAGATTTTTTTTTGGAAAGAGCTGACTCCTATATTTCCACCAATAAAGGAAACATTTCCTACATGGGACTTGAATGTGGAGTTTCTAGCATTAATGGGCTCCCTTTGAACCTATGTCATTGTGTTTTGTTATTCCATCTTTCCATAAAAAGTGCATTTTAGCTATGACTTCAGCTTTCGGGATGAGTTAGATATAGGCCTTGACAGCAATATTCCATGTGGTATTTCATTAAAACTTCACTCAACATACTTATTGAAAATTCTTTTGAATTTTCATATAAATCAAATTATATAGTTGTCAGCATTTTTCCTCTAGTCTCATGCTCCTCCCGATTTCATACATTTGATGTTCTCTGAGCTTTGTCCTTTTACCTCTTTAAAACAAAGCCGTTTCATGTATAATTTGGACATTTGGTAACAGATCTCAGGGTCAGACTATTTCCTCTCAGGGCTTCTTGAAGTAGGTTTCAGATTGCATTAAGATCTATGCTGGAAATATACTTCCCTTCCCTCTAGATTTGGGATGCACTCTAGTAAGATTAGTGAGACATCTGCAGCCTGTTTTAGGGGAGTCCTTATTTCTGAGATTTGTAGGGCTCCTACTAGAGGTTCTGTTCATAGGTTTACTTATCACTGCTCCATTGTGGCAGCTTCTAGATCAAATGCTGAATTCAGCTGGGCTGTCCTACAAATGTTTAAATAGGAATCCTATCACTCACTCCTCTGATAGATAACTGCTAATTAATGATCTACTATGGGATCCATGTAGACATCTGTTGGAAGAAGAGAGGTTACCTAACTTAAAATAACTGGTGTTTTTTTCAAGATGCCTTTATCCACAGGAATCCTATGACTCACTCTCCTTCGCTACTGGGATATTTTTTTTTGCTAAAGGAGCTGAGTGGTTGTTGGAGCTGCTCTGCTCTATGCCCTTGCTAGCCTCTGGGGATACTGCCAAACCAAAGATTCCAGATTCACTTGCATGGGGCGCTTGCATGCCAGTGGAATCCATGTAGATAAAGGCACCTTGAAGAATTCTAGTTACTGTACGAGGTGAATAACCTCTCTTATTTCATCTCATATACTCATTTGAAGCAAAGAACTCTGTGGAGCCCATGCCTCATTCAGTATGCATTCTACCAATGGGAATTAGCATTTCCCATTACTGATCAAGTCTCAGCTTGCATAGCTTCTAAGATCTGATGAGATGATTCTCAGCACAACATGGTATGGTTGGCAAGATAGAATACATGCTATCATGGCTGAGGTTAGAATCAAAACAATAATCTTTTCTATTTTACTTATTCTGAAGTTACTCTTGGTCTAATTTATCTCTTTGATTTAATAACAACAAAATAAAGCAAAACAAACAAAAGATTCATATTATAATTGCTAACTCTCTTAAGTGTTTGCTTCTTTTAGCTATATGAGTGTTTTGAAATCATTGATAATATTTACTTAAGACTTTGAATTACTGTTTCAAAAGTAGCCTAAATAATTCATTTTGTATTTTAGGAACAGCATCTGTGGCTGTTGCAGGTCTTCTAGCAGCTCTGCGCATCACTGAGAACAAGCTGTCAGATCACACTATACTGTTCCAGGGAGCTGGAGAGGTATCTTTATTACACAGCACAAAAGCATTTTTATGTGAAAACTTTGCTTTTACTTTAGAACAAGTTACATGTATCTGATCCATAATAGGATATTTATTAGGAAAAATAATAATAGCCTGTAAAAATGGTTTTCTTACTTCAAATGAACACTTTGTTAAAATTCAGTTAGTTCATCTGATCAAGACAGGTATTTTCATAGGATACTTTGGGCAAATCATAGCCCACTATTAATACTTCAAGTTCTTCTTCAAATGATGGCCATTTGTGTATTGTGTGTGGGTATCCATGAGACAGTCAGACTCGATTGGTTGCTGTAGGGAATTGTTTCTTCAGTTCATTCTTAACACTGCATGGTTGTGATTAGAATCATTGGTGTCCTGAGATGCTTTTCTACTGCGCTGTTGCTGTAAATACACAGCACAGTAGACTTCCAATAATCTGGCATTTTTGGTGGTGCCAGATTATTGGATATGCTGGAATACCAGGAGGGCATACTCCCAACCCAATAACTCCCCCTCCCCCGCCCTTATGCTCGGGTCCCAGAGCCGCTGGTACAGTCGCACGACTCCCTCCAGGTGCTGGGGCACGTGCGCTGAGTGGCTGGCTCTTCCATGAGCTGGCTGGGATGCTGTGCACAATCCAATCTCCCTCCCCTTCTCCAGAGCCGAGCTTCCCTCTCTGCTGTTGCCCAATCCCCCTCCTCCCCCAACCTTATGTCCAGGTCCCAAAGCAGCTGCCTGTGCTCAGTGGCCAGCTGCTAGCACGTGCAGGCTGGATGCTGTGTGAGCTGGGGACTGTGAGCAGAATGGCATGGGCCATGAGCATGCATGTGGCTCACAGCGGCCCGGCCGTGAGAGCAGCTGACCTGAGCGGCTTTGGGTTCCAGTTGATGCTGGACTATCAGGAGTGCCGGCAACTGGATGCCGGACTATTGGAGTTTTACTGTAGTTTCTCACTTAACATTGTAGTTATGAAATGCTGCTTGAAAAATGTGACTTTAAGCAAAATTATGTTAAGTAAATCCAGTTTCCTCATAAGAATTAATGTTATTGGGAGTGGGGTTATGTTCTATGGATTTTTTTCCACCAGACAAAAGACAGTATATATATTTATACAGTATAAGTTTTGAACAATTTTAAAGAAACAATACTGTAGACAGCAATGATGTTACGAAGACTGATTGAGGTGGTAGAATCAGAGGGTGAGCTGTTTCTCAGGGAATGCCTTGTTGCTGAATGATGAACTAGCACTTGGCTGAGCCTTCACGAGTTAACACATCTTTGTTAATGTAGCCTCACACTACAAGGCACAACAGACTGGAGCAGGAAGGAGGAGACAATAGATGCAGGGCAGTGGCTGCAAACGCTTGCTTCTGGAATGTGAAGATGAACCCACGCTATTTGGAGCACACCATTCCCTTCTCTGGATAGTACATACATGACTGCACAGGCATTGACATTCCCAAAGTGCTGGAGGGTGGGATGTATGTGAGAGACACGCTCATTGCTCCTTTAAATTTTCTGACCCCACTTTAAGTACACTGCCCTTTTAAGTAGATCAGCAAGCTCCCTCCAACCTGAGCCCTGTCGTGTCCTCCCCCAGCTCAGTGGAAATGGGGTACAAGAGCAGAGGGATACCCTGGTATCAGTATCTCCTCTGCCCATACCCACCACACAGCAAGCAGAAGGTTCCTAGGAGCAGCTCCAAGGCAGAGGGCAGGAGTGTAGCACAGAGCAGTGAGCAGAGCAGCACCTAAACTGCCCAACAATGGATAGCCTGCTGGGTGGCGACTCAGCTATGCACCTTATGGGAGCTGATAGTGAAGCTGCTGGCCCACCCTGGTTCCAAATCCCCCACCCACTAGCTCCAACAAGCTACTCTTCCTACAAGCAGTGGACAAAGCATGCAGCAGCTAAACAATGTCATAGTGGAACATTGTGCAACTTTCAGTTAGCATGTTCTCAATAGATCAGTGATGTAACAACAACGTTAAGTGAGGAGTTACTGCATTGTAGTTTTGTATTTAATAGTTGTAGTTGTTTACTAGTAGTAGTTTCCCCAAAAGTTGTAAGGGTCAGAACATGAGGCTTAGGAAACATCTCATGAAAAAGCATGTGAGACCCCAATCAGGTCCAGGCTGTGGACTGCCCCCTGTCCATCAGTCTAAGCAAGGAGACAGTGCCTCTGCAAGCACAAGCTCAGGAACAGAAGCTATGAGTTCTAAGAAAAGCTTCCCATGAAAGTAAGGGGCACGATGATAGGGTGTCCACCTCACACAAGGCCTGATGGGGCATATTAGGCCAATTAACCTGTACATTGTACTTGGAGGGAAGCCAAGGAATGCTAAAGCCTAATTCCTGATGAAATCCAGCTGGGGAAGGAACTTGGCAGGGTTTATAAAGAGATGAATTTCACAGTAGATGGGGCTGCAATAAGCTGAGCCTGCTGCCATGCTTCCTCCTACAATGGGGAGAATAGAAGACTGAGAGAGAACAGGGTAGGAAGCAGTCCAGGCAAGGAACATTAAGGCCCGAGAGGGATAGACCTGACCTGTTGGCTCTAGGGCCTCTGGCTTGTAATGCCAGATAGAGGGAAAGCTCATCTTCCCTTTTTCAGCCACTTCGGGAGTGGTGCAAATGGCTCAATAGATATGGGTAGGGCCCAGAGCCTTTGAGGAAGGAGATTTTGATAATACCCAGGAAGGGTAGGTTGATAGTGACTTGACCAGAGGCTAAGCCACAAAAAAGAGGCTCCTGACCAGAGCAATGGGTTGAGTGACCATCTGGTCAGCTGCAGGCAGTGATGGGCTGATTTCCTGGACAAGCCATGAAGAGGTGCCCCTGAACAGCGAGTAGCTGAGCATGACTCCATTACAGCCACTCTCCTAGACAAAAGGACAGACCATCTTGTTCTAAGACTGGCCTGAAGAGAGAGAATGCTGCCTTGATCCCAATCAAAGTTTGGAGAATCTACATTCATAGGTGCTAAGGCAGTGGTACTTTTGTACTTGTGATCCCTTTTCACATAGCAAGCCTCTAAGGGTGTGTTTAGACTACAGGGTTTTGTCGACAAAAGTGGACTTTTGTCGACAAAACTATACCTGCATCTACACTACCACTGAGTTCTGTCGACAGTAAGTCGACAGAACGCGGCAGTTTTGTCGACAGAGGTAAACCTCATTCTATGAGGAATAATGCCTTTTGTCGACAGAGTTCTGTCGACAAAAGGCACTATTACATCCACATTGTATTTTTTCAAAAGAGAGCGTCTAGACTCTGTCGAAAAAGCGGCTTGCTTTATCGACAGTATTGGCTGTAGTCTAGACGCTCTTTGTCGACAGTATCTGTCAACAAAAGCCTGTAGTCTAGACGTACCCTAAGTGACACACCCCTTTACAAATTAAAGACACTTTGTTATATATTTAACACCATTATAAATGATGGAGGCAAAGCAGAGTTTGTAGTGGAGGTTGACAGTTTGCATCCCTGTTTGAGAACTCCTTCACTAAGGGTTTAAGCTGAGTAAATCATCTTGGCAGGAGAAAGTGGCATGCCAAGGATATGGATCTGCCAATTCTGGTATCTATTTTGATGGTTTTTAATTGTTAAGAATTAAGTTGCTCCCATAAACATCCAGAGCTGCTGATGTACCTATAGCAACAAAATCTTCAGATGGATCCAATTTCCCCTGTGACCAGGGAAACTCTGGTTCTGACTGCTCAACTATTAGTATTTATTTCCAATACTGCCCATAATATGCAAAAACCTGTAGAAGCTTTTTTTAAACATTTTTATGTGTGTTGTGAAAACCAGATGATAATGTAAGGTTAGTGAATTTTCTTTCAATAATTAATATATTTGTGGCTAAGTGCTATTTAAGCAGAACTGAAACATTTAGTCTGAGCTGAAAACCTAATGAAGTCTGGATATCTCAAGCTGTATTTGATTTACTGTTTGTGGCCTGAATTATTCAGACTGTAAGAGGCTAAAAAAAAGTCCTTACTTATTCCTAAAATTGTCTAAACACATTCTTTATAGAAAAACATTGCAAACTTGACAGTTTTTGTTTTGACTCAGAAAAAAATCTATATTTTGCAAAATTTGCAGATTTTTGTGGAAAAAGAAAAAACCACCAAAATCTGTTCTGTTTATTTTGTTCCTTACAATAGGGCAAGTGAATGTAAGAAAATAAACATTTAGAGTACAATTTCTACCCCATAAGTAGTCATCTGCTTCTCCCTGGCTTTCTCTTGTGTGGATAATACCTATGTGGGGTGATAGTGCTCAGAGACCATATTCACTTTAGTACCTCCCCTGCACTCCATTCTGTACAAATATATTGGGCTGTTTTTTTTTAAAAATTCAATGAATTTTTTTTTCCAGACCAAACTTTGGTGGGAATGGTGGTAATAATAGAATATTCACATGCGATTCTGATTCTCTATCATGTTGTTTAATGTAAAATAGCAGACTCCATAATTATGGGAGGATAGGAAGCATTAAACACTGAAAACTGAGTCATAAATCTGATTATCTTTATTTGTGTATGAGTTCTATCACCACCATATATCTATCATGGTGAAAAATACATTTTCTGGTACTTTCAATTTGTGAAAATATCATTGTATAGCATTAATTGTTAGTGAAATTAACAGTTTTAAGGTAATAGGAAAATAGTACTGTATGTTATCACATTCTTTCTTTTCCAGGTTTCATATATTAATTTTCTTTTCCTCTCTCTCCTATTTAGGCTGCACTTGGGATAGCAAATCTGATTATTATGGCTATGCAAAAAGAAGGAACGCCTGAGCATGAGGCCATCAAAAAGATATGGATGGTTGACTCAAAAGGATTAATAGTTAAGGTAATACAATGTTTTTCATTGGTATAAGTGCAGTATTAAAATTATTCTCATCATTCTGCATCAGCCAGATGTAGAAACAGCTTTATGGATATGATGAAGCAATTAACTCTCTTTTCTAATACCTACATCAGGGATGGTGAACCTAAGGCCTGTGAAATGAATCCAGCCTGTGGTTTGCCTTGATCCAGCCCATAAGTTTCAGCTCTCCCCTTCTATCTCCCACCACAGTGGGGAGCCAGCACTGGTGCTCCAGCCACAGAGTGAGTCTCTGAGCCATAGCTCCCCTTGTACATCTGGAGCACACTAGTTCGGTAGCTCTGACACCAGCAGCCTTTCTATAGGCTTCCAACAGCCTTGGGTACTACTAGTAGAGTGATCCATCACCAACACATTTCCAGTCCTGATTTTCACAAAAGTGTGTGTTCTGCAATGCCTGCTCCAGGACAGTTCAGAGAACTAATATAGTTAATTTGTTCCTCTAAAGGCACTAAGATCACAATTTATTAACTTAACTGGGAGTTAAGTTCCCTTTAAATATCACACTTAACTGGTTATTAGTAAAATAAAACAAACATGTTACAATAGGACATAGGTTAAATGATGCTAAGTAAAAGAAATAAAGTTAGAAAGGGTTACAAGGAAAAAAAAGTGCAAACATGCATCTAAGAATCTAAAACTTAATTTAGCTAGTTACTGGACTTGTTCTATACGTCTTCTCTTACCAGTCATTCTCCTTCCCAGCTACTGCTAACTTTCAGGACGTTCCACAACAGTAGAATGTGCTAGCTTCCCCTTGTCATCTTAGATGAAAGACCTTTGCCTAAACAGGTTGCTCACCTATATTTGGTTCCACAAGACTTCAATACAAACCCCCACATCTCTCTTGCTTGAAGAGAGATCTTTCTCAGCTTGTTTGTGTCTAGTGATGGATACCAACAATGGCTTCTTTCTTTTTCTTACGTCTTTCAATGTTCATTGAATTTATTTTGAGATGAGAGATGACCTATTTTCCGATTCTTGTGAGCATCCCTTCCCACTGTATGATTTTTATGTCAGTGGGGCTTCCATTGTTTCTGATTCCACTATGCTTAATTTATATTGTCAACAGATAGTCCAGACAGTCCCTCTTGCCTGCGGACACTGTACAGCCTAATATCCAGGAATATCTACTATTCCTGGTGTAGTGTTAATTAGTAGTGTGTTGTTAGATCTCAGAAAAGACCTCACTCTACACATTTATAAGATGGTAATATTGTGTACAATGAGTAGATTCAGTTGATTAACACGTGGGGTTCAGCTCCTTGTCTTTATAAACCAGTAAATGTTTGAAGAGGATTCTTGTGAGGGTTATCCATCAAAGTAAAGTATTTTCCAGTTGGGAGGAAGGTGATACAGTATCTGGTGTTAAAGGAAGCTTTATGTTCTTTCTTCTCCCACTTACTGTACAAATAGATCTTTGTTGTCTTTGCCTGAAGATTGGGCTGGTTAGAGAATCTAATGTACATTCCTTTGATAAGTGGGCCAGTTTACCTGGCTTGAAGATATTTTAGTTATCATTCCAGCATATGTCCATTATTCATAATAGCCATCACTTATTTGCATCACTGAGGGTTATTAATGATTTTCAAATTACAGGCAGTCCCTGGGTTACGTACAAGATAGGGACTGTAGGTTTGTTCTTAAGTTGAATTTGTATGTAAGTCGGAACTGGTACATATTGTAGGGGAAACTCTAGCCAAACATTTCTCCAGAGCTCAGTTTTATTCTCCCACACCTCACTTCCCTCAGTCCTTTATTCTCAAGCAGAGGTGTCTGTTGAGAAAAGCCGCTCCGTGTCTCCCTGGTCTGGTGGGGGGGGGGGGGGGGGCGCTAGCTTCGTGTCTCCCTGGTCTGCTGGGGGGAAGCAGCTAGTGCGGGGTTGCCTCACCCCGTTTGTAAGTAGGGATCCGATGTAAGTCGGATCCATGTAACCCTGGGACTGCCTGTATACCTCCTAAGGCATGTTTTGTACAGAGATTAATACAAGAGTGTCAAGGTTATGAATACAGGAATGCTTAATATCACAAATCCCATCTTCCTCACATCGAGTCAATGGCAAAATTCCCATGCCACTTCAGCTGGAACAAGATTAGGTGCATAGTCACTATGTTGTTCCAACTGGAAACAATCATTCCTAGTGCTTTTTGTATTAAGTAGACTTTTTAAAAAAGGGTTATAGAAATGTAGCCGTGTTAGTCTGGTGTAGCTGAAACAAAAAACAGAACTGTGTAGCACTTTAAAGACTAACAAGATGGTTTATTAGGCGATGGGCTTTCGTGGGCCAGACCTACTTCCTCAGATCGAATAGTGGAAGAAAATTGTCACAACCATATATACCAAAGGATACAATAAAAAAAAGAACACATATGAAAAGGACAAATCAAATTGCAGAACAGAAGGGGGGTGGGGGAAAAGGTAAATGTCTGTGAGCTAATGATATTAGAGGTGATGATTGGGGAAGCTATCTTTGTAATGGGTAAGGTAATTAGAGTCTTTGTTCAAACCTAAGTGTAAAGTGTCGAATTTGAGCATGAATGACAGTTCAGAGGATTCTCTTTCAAGAGTATTCTTGAAAGGCTTTTGAAGCAGGATGCAAGTAATTAAGTCGTTGAGACAATGTCCTTTCTGGTTGAAATGGCAAGAAACTTGTTTTTCTTTGTGATCCTGTCTAATATCTGTTTTATGGGCATTGATCCTTTGGCGAAGTATTCAGCTTGTTACTTTTTTGTATTTCCCAAGTAAGTATGATTGTGTGTTTTAAAATAGCTGTAATTAATATATGTATGTATGTATTTGTTTATATAATTGATGTTAGTATAATATTCAGGGAGAAATTTTTTTAAAAGGAACAAAAAAGCAGATGTTATGAAGAATAATATATTCCTGATGTTGCAACTCTACAGGACGACTTCATGAACTTAGCTATGTTGCCTCAAATAGCTTTCATGCACAGTGATAAAGCTCATGTCACAGATGCTGTGGTTTGTAATACTATCAGCAGTGGTCAGAAATTTGAAGTTTCTGAGAGACTTTGAGTCACTCTTACCTCATTTCTTTCACATGCCAAACTGAAGAAACTTAAACATCTCACATGCCAAAATAAATAAATCTATGTGTTTTAAAAGGTGGTTATGTATTTAATAGCTTGTGAGCTACTTAAAATAAAGAAAATATGTGAGAGCTCAATTAACCTCACTTTTTCACCTTTCCTTTTATTGGCATTCCCAACTGTCCTGTTGATTTTCCTCTCAGAAAAACAAAGTTCAGTTAAATAATATAACAGCTTTTCCCCTGCTGAATTCTTAACCAATTATAAAAAGTATATCTCCTCCCACATCAACTGCATCTGTTTTGTCATTAGCTTATAAAATCTTCAGAGAGCCAATGGGGCTGAGTTTTATTAAACTGCATTATAGCAGCACTGTTTCACTGCAGTCTAATAAAGGTAGTAGAATCATATATATTAGAGATGGAAAAGATGTCATGTAGGCTAACACCATGCCAATAAGTGGAGTACAGGAAAATTCTGATACCTACCTCTTAGGCAGATTTTTGTCACATTCCTAGAAATAGTGTCATGAAGCAATAGGGTAATACTTCCTACTTTCCTCTGCATTTTATCCAAGAATTTCAAAATGTACAAATATTAATAGATGAAACCTTATCTGTTTTAAGTGGATTACAAAAAATAGAGATTGCTGTTCGCATGTTGTACAGTTTTGCTTTATTATCTCCTTTTTAGACATTGGGATATCGATACATAAAAAGGTTATGTTCTTTTAGTGGTGATTCAATTCCTATATCAGTTCCACACATGGATATGCATATGCCATGCACCTGAGGCATATGTGGGAGTGATGACTGCTGTGCTGCTTTGACATTTCTCAGCATGGAGAGCTCACAGAGCTGCTTGGGATTCAGCTCCTGTCAGCTAAGGATGCTGTGGGAGAACTTGGAGAGAATCGCAGAACCATAGGCAAGCAGGCAAAGCAGCCTGCTTCTGGAGAGATTGCTGTGCTGAGCAGACATGTAGGGAATCCCCAAATTTTAACATTTCCCATGAAACAGCAAAGAACCTTGCGTGGTTGCAACTAGCCATTAACTTTGGGAGCTCTGGGGTCCCTCACTCCAAAGCTGTCTTCATGGTAGGTATCCAGAGACATATCAATTCTGGGAGCCCTAATGTTCTTGGCCCAATCAATCTACTTGGCATGTCTGGAAGGCCAGCCTACCCAGCAGCTCACCACGCAGGCAGTCAAAGAGCCTGGCAGGTTTTCAATAGAAAGCAAATACATTTGTAAGTTTGTTTTTCATTAATTAAGATGATATAGGGAAGTCCTCAAATTTTCAGGCTGATAGTCCTCAAACTTCAGAGGGGCAGCCAAGTTAGTCTGTAATAGGAAAAACTTTAAAAACAGCAAATAGTCTAGTAGCACTTTAAAGACTAACAAAAGATGTAGATGGTATTGTGAGCTTTCGTGGGCAAAACCCACTTCTTCAGAGTGGGTTTTGCCCATGAAAGCTCGTGATACCATATATATCTTTTGTTAGTCTTTAAAGTACTACTAGTCCTCAAAAACACATTTGTAGACTACAGTGACATCTACTGGAGAATTTAAAAACAGTAATCTTCAAAACATTGTGCACTGGTTTCATCAAGGATATGACCAAAGTGCTAATTTTACTGCACCTATGAGAGTTTGTGGATTTTATATTTAACCCACAAAGGAAAGGAGGTGCATATACCGTATTTTCCGGCGTATAGGGCGACTGGGTGTATAAGACGACCCCCTATCTTTTTAATTAAAAGATAGGGTTTCATCTTATACCCCAGCGCCCCTCCGCCTCCTTTGCTCCCGGTGTCCCTGGTCTGCTGGAGATGGTCCCCAGCAGACCAGAGGCACCGGGAGCAAAGCCGCCAGGAGCGCCTGGGCTGCCCCCCCCCCCCCCCCGCCGGAGCCCCTCCGCGGCTTTGAAAGCCTCGGGGGAAGCCGGCGGCGGGGCATCCCAGGCGCGCCTGGGCTGCGCCCCCGCCGGAGCCCCTCCGCGGCTTTGAAAGCCTCGGGGGAAGCCGGCGGGGGGGCATCCCAGGCGCGCATGGGATGCCCCCCCGCCGGAGCCCCTCCGCGCCGCCGCGGAGGGGCTCCGGCGGGGGGGCAGCCCATGCGCGCCTGGGATGCCCCCCCGCCGGCTTCCCCCGAGGCTTTCAAAGCCGCGGAGGGGCTCCGGCGGGGGGGCATCCCATGCGCGCCTGGGATGCCCCCCCGCCGGCTTCCCCCGAGGCTTTCAAAGCCGCGGAGGGGCTCCGGCGGGGGCGCAGCCCAGGCGCGCCTGGGATGCCCCGCCGCCGGCTTCCCCCGAGGCTTTCAAAGCCGCGGAGGGGCTCCGGCGGGGGGGCAGCCCATGCGCGCCTGGGATGCCCCCCCGCCGGCTTCCCCCGAGGCTTTCAAAGCCGCGGAGGGGCTCCGGCGGCGGGGCATCCGGTGTACAAGACGACCCCCGATTTTTGGGGGATGTTTTTTAACATCAGAGGTCGTCTTGTACGCCGGAATATACGGTATCTTAATATTTCTGTGGTGGTAGTTCTAAGAACGTACTTAAAACCCATATAAGCACATGAGGACATAACCCACTCACTAAAACACTGTATTTCAGTCACTTAGGAAATCTGTAGAAGTGGATAAATCTTTGGAAGTCCCCCATAATCAAGGGGAGTCAAGAAAAATGGCTATCCTGTAAACCAAAGCAGCTCTGTTAACATTAGGCCAGGTATTTTAGTATTATTAATTTTTTTTCAAAGTGTCAAAATGCAGTAGCTTTAAATTGTACATGGCTGCAATATTACATGAATTATTTGGGTTTTTTAAAAGTATGTACAATAATTCATCTTTTTCTAAAATTATTAAAAAATATAGTGCATAATTTTTGACAATTTGAGTTGTTAATGCTACTATGAACTACAATTGTCAGTCTTTAAAATGTTCACATTCCAGGCATTTACATTTGGACAAATGGATTTCTTGCCCCTGTAAGAGCATGATGCAATGTATAATTTAAGAAACTTTTCTAACATTTTGTTGCTAATATAAATGTCATACACTAAATATAACAGCGATAATAAATTATCAGAATATCTCTCTTAAAGGTCTGTATCAGTTTACCTAGGGAATATCGTCGTCCCAGCACATATTTTAAAAATGCTTTTTTTTTTCTTTTTGGCTTTTTTTTTTCTTAGGAACGTTCCTCATTAACAACTGAAAAAATAAGATTTGCTCATGAGCATGCTGAAATGAAGAATCTAGAAGATATTGTTAGAGCTATAAAACCAACTGTACTTATAGGTAATTATTTAATCAAATGATATATTTTAAGAAGTGAGACTTTGTTTTATTGTTTGCATACATATGACTATCCTATATAGGGAAAATTATGAGCTCCTGTGAACATCTATCAGCATTCTATAGTATTTGGAAAATATCTTGCACATAAGTGGATGCTACTGTAAATAAACAAATTATAATAATAAGAATAAGAATAAAACAAACATATAATAATACTTTCATTCTAAAGCCTACATATTAGTCTGTTTTCTTGAACTTCTGTTGAGGAGAGAGATCTTCTTCCTAATATTTCTGTAGTTAAAGGTACAGGTACTTAGTATAAATAACCTCAGAAGTCATAATGATAAAAGTGAAGCATACATACCTATAAGACTGTACAGTCACTTGCATTTTTAATCTGATTAAACAGATTTCTGGTTTCAGTTATGTAGTATAATCCTGTAGTGTTCAGGCAAAACTGTCATTGACTTTAAAAGAACTGCAGGATCTTAATCAGGTTGAAACAACCAGCTGAAAGGATGCTTCAATTATCTGTACTGCAGAGTGAAACCAGTTTTCTACCACTTCTTTCAGAAATGAAAAGGCAATGCTGAATTTTTGCAGTATAAGTAATCTTTTAAAATCTGTTTATTCACTAAAACTGTTCATTGTTAGAAAGTGTGAATATATCTTACTCTGTGCCCCCTGTCATGAAATTTTAAAAAGATGTAATTTAGTATTGAATTGCTAATTCCACCCTGTACCACTACTCACTATGATATGTTACCTATTGCTTAAGTCAGCCTCTGTACTACATGACTAGATGATAGCTAATGTAATGCCGATTTTAAAAAAAAACTCCAGAGGGGATTGTGGCTATTACAATCTGACATGCCTACCTTCAGTACCAGGTACATTGGTTGAAACTATTGAGAATAACAGAAGTCAGATACAAAGGTGAACAGACTATGTTGGGAAGAGTCACCCTGACTTTTGTAAAGAAAAATCAGACCTCACTAGCATTAGAATTCTTTGAGTGGCAACAAACATGGGCAAGGGGGATCAAGTAGATATAGTGTACTCAGACTTTCAGGAAGCCTTTGACAAAGTAAATCCCTCATCAAAAGCTGTCAAGCAAAAGAAACAGTCATATTAAGAGGGAAGGTTCTGTCATGGGTCAGTAATTGGTTAAATGACAGGAAACAAAGGGTAGGAATAAAATAATCACTTTTTACAGTAGAGAGATGTAAGTAGTGGGGTTCCTCCAAGAATCTGTATTCTGACCTGTGCTGTTCAGCATAAATGATACTCATAAATTATGTGGAAAAAGAGTAAAACAAATTTGTAAAGTTATTCAAGATAGTAAAGTCCAAAGGAGATTATAAACAGTTACAAAATTGGGTGAGTAGGGAACAGATGAATGGAAGATAAAATTCTTGTCACCCTATCTCAAAATTAGAATATTATATATAGAAATATATACTAGATATATTAGAATTGGAAAAAAGTTCAGAAGAGGACAAAGATTATTATGGATATGGAATAATTTCCATATGAGAAGAGATGAAAAAGATGGGGACTTTTCATCTTAAACAGGTGACTGAGAAGGGATATATAGGTCTATAAAATGCTGTAGATAGAGACAGTGGGGGAGTGTTGTTTACCCATTCAGATAACAAAAGAACCAGAGGTCACCCAACAGAATTGATAGGTAGCATGTTTTAAATAAATGTAAGAAAGTACTTCTTTATACAACACACAGTGTACTTTTGGAACTTATTACCAAGAGAATGTTGTGAAAGCCAAAAGTATAACTGGGTTCAAAAAAGAATTGAGTAAGTTCATGGAGGCCATCAATGGCTATTAGCCAAGATGATCAGGGATGCAATCCTATGCTGTGCGTGTCCCTAAACCTCTGATTGTCAGACTTGGGACTGGACAACAGGGGATGATGGATCGTTTGATAAGTGCACCGTTATGTTCATTCCCCCTATAGTGTCTGGCACAGGCCACTATCAGAAGACCTGATACTAGGATAGATGGACCATTAGTCTGACCCTGTATGGCCAGTTCCTGTGTTACTGTGCTCCCGCAGCTCCATAGCATACAAGGGAAATTTAGGCCTTGCATTCTTTTCAAATGTTGCAGTATTCACTATTATCTGAAGTAATCTTACTATCATGGGGTATGTCTACACTACAGCACTATTTCAAATTAACTTAATTCGAAATAATTAATTCAAATTAAGCTAATTCAAATTAATGCATCTACACACAAACTATTTCAGAATAGCGTTTTGCGATTTCGAAATAGCGCGTCCACACTGAGGGGACCCTGAACCGAAGTTAAGGCTGGCTGAAACCAGTGCCAGCAGGGCATCAAGTTAGGACTTAGTGTGTGGGGCTGCTGCCCGAGGCTAACTGAGCTCTGTGCTTAAAGGGACCCTACCCCCACCCCGGACAGACAGTTGTCAGGGTTCCCCGCTTGCTTGTCTACCTCAACAAGGGACAGCAAAGCAGTCCTGTCTTGGAGTTCTCTGAGTGCCCACACTTGGGACACCACTGCACTTCGCCATATGGAGCCAGAGCTGCCCCTGGGCACGCCATTGCATCTTGTGGGGTCGTTGCCATCAGCCCGGCTGCACTTTCTGGGGGGCCCATAGGGTGAGGTTGTCAGGATCCAGGAGGCCCTGTGGGAGAGTGTCCACTCTGAGGAGCCCTCAGAGCCACTCTGGTCCTCCCCACTGGGGGCTTGTGCCCCATTCCTCCCTCACGTCCTTCCACTTACCCCTCCCAGCCCCCCTTCCTGATGTCAAATAAAAGACACATATGTTCAAAAATAGAAACTGGGTTTATTGAACAAAACTGGGGAGGGGGGATGAACCTCTTGGGAGACTGGGAAAAGGAGGTGGAGAGGGGAAGAGAGGAGGGTGGGAGAGGGGAGGGGAAGCCTGGGAGGAGGGAGCTGGAAGGGGGAAGCAAGGGGAAGAAGGAGGAGGGGAAGCTCAGGGCCCAGGGTTGGGGGGTCTCGACGGACCAACTTGATTTTCATGCAAACCTGCTCCTGGATTCGCATGTGGCCTTTGGTGGCCAGGCTAACAGCTATCCTGCATTCCTCCGTCTAGTGCGGCGATCATGGACGATGGGGGCATGGGAACCCCAAACCTGAATAAGGTCCATGATCTCCACCCTGGACCAGGAAGGCTCCTGCCTTCTTCAGCCCCTGTCAGGCTCCTGGGAGCTGGCAGATTGCTTCTGGGGAGCGGTGGAGAACTGGCTGCCAGTGTCTTGCTGGCTTATGTTTTGGGGCCACTGGGTCAGGAGCCCCGGGTGCCACTGCTGGCTCTGGTCTGGCAGGCTTGGAGCTGGCACAGGCACTGTGGCCAGAATCTACCCCTTTAATGGGGCTGGGGCTGGGGGAGAGGAGAGTACGTTTTCCTGGTTGTGCCCAGAGTGACCACCAGGGCTCCTTGGGAAGGGCTGGAGGCCTCCTATTTCGAATTAAGTGTGTACACAGTACTTAATTCGAAATAGCTATTTTGAATTTAGCGTTACTCCTCATAGAATGACATTTTCCAAATTCGAATTAAGCGCACCGATATTTCGAATTAAATTCAAAATAGCGGTTTGCATGTATAGATGCTATTAAAGTTAATTCGAAATAATGGCTGTTATTGCGAATTAACTTTGCAGTATAGACATACCCATGGAGGGCTAGGGCATGGCCTTTACCAAAACTCCAGCTGTCCAACCAGGCCGGTTAGTACCATTAGTTTCAAACAGTCTTTCCACTAAATTGTGGAGAAAGAGGTTGTTTATGCTTCATTTTTTATTGTGGTTGCAGGAGGGGGTGGAAGGAAAGCATTGTATCAGAAACATATATGGCAATTCATTGCTTTATCTTGTCAACACATTATACAAATATTAACTAACTAGTATTCTTTGCGTGCTTCTCTGCATGCATTCTGCTTCTGGTGTGCCAGGCCCCCCATGACCTGGAAATTGGAAAATGTTAGCCAGCAGCATCTGCTGGTCCTACTTGCTCCATTGGTGCTCTTGAGTCTCCCCATCCTTGAACATATAAAGAAGGAAGAGTACCAACATAACCTCAGTTCCTCTGATTCCTGTCTGTGAGACAAACTCAGCTGGCAACATCCACCTTTTTTCTAGTTGCATATTTGATTAGATTTTTAAAAATACTTTGGTATTTAGATTTAAATTTAATAACTAGATTTTAGCTTTATTTAGTTTATTTTCTGCCCATTGTTTTGTAACTCCAGCTACTGAACAGGTAAGTAACTTTCCTATTGTTATCACTACAGACACAGTCCTGATGTTATGCACCTGAAAAAGTTCTGCCTTTGTTTTTGTTACTGAAGTGGAAAAAACCAGCTAAATTGTATTAGAGAAGCTATAGTAAAAGAAAATGCTATTGTACCGTTACTTTCAAAATGACATTCAAGAATATCTGGAACAAATTGCATTCCCTACATTTTCTGTCATGTGCTTCTCTTCTCTTATTTAGGAGTTGCGGCAATTGGTGGTGCTTTTACAAATCAGATTCTCAAGGATATGGCATTCTTTAACAAGCGGCCAATCATTTTTGCCCTAAGTAACCCAACCAGCAAAGCAGAGTGCTCTGCAGAACAGTGCTATCAGATGACTGAGGTAATGGAAGGTCAATGTGCACAGTCACTAAACGTAGTGTTTAGATAAAGAAAAATAATCCGTAATTGCTTTGTTACTTATGTTTTAAAAATTGATTTGTGTTAGGTGAATTTAGAAGCTGAAGTTTATAAATGCCAAGTAGTTAATTTTATGTATGGAGATCAGTTAATTCTATGTATGAAGATCAGTAAATCTAACAGTTTCATTGAAGCAAAATAAAGCACCAAACAAACAAAATGATCTTTGAATAGTTTGATTTTAATTTGCAATTCAGAAATGATAGGCAGAAAATATTTCACCATTTTTTATTTTTAAATAATTTACTGGATTATGAAGCAGCCATATTTTTATTATATCTTAAATGGCATAGAAATGAAAGCGTGATGTGTGTTCAGCTAACTGTTCCTTTGTGCTGCAGCTAGCCCTAGAGAACTTCCACGCTATACTCCATCTGCAAAAATCTCTCCACTAAATTAGGATGGAGGAGCATTTGATAAGTTGGCAGTGCATGATAGCAAGCCTGTAGATGCTTGTTTAATACTCTGTCCTTCATTTCTGTACTTTATCAGTACTTTTCAATTATGAGTGTCAATAATATGATAGGTTTGATTTAGTTCCACCTTCTAACTCATTTAAATGCACAGTGACCCTTAAAGATATATTTTGTATTTATAAATGGTCAGTAAGATAGACAAGCTTCTTGCAGGAAGCAAAATATTAGAAATCATTCAGGATTGTGAATTGAGGCCTCTGTGTTCAGATTTCTGATAGCTGTACTTTTTCACCTGTATCTTTAACTAACTGTAATGTGTGACTAAAATTAAAAACAAAGAACTATAATTTGTAATTCATTTTAAAAGTCCTATGGTTCTAGAGTGAATGTCAATAATCACAGCAGTTTTATATAACAGCAATGTTTAAAATTGCCAGTGTAAGTAACTGATCCATCTGCCTTCTGTATTGGATTATGGGTTCTGCACTGGATTTTCCCCTTATCATATGGAAGTAATATTGTGTAACTGTCATACAAACAAAAATATAGCATGTCTACTGAAAAGTACATATGACAGTGCAATGCAAGAGTAAAAAAGGAATTCATGCCCAAAGAAGGATTGGTTATAATGGACAGCTACATCCAGTAACCAGAGCTAAAAATACAATAAACAGTTCTTGCATGACACCAAGTTAAACACAATATTCTTTTGAAAATCTAAATGAGACCATTGGTGTGCTTTAAAATACACATTTCAGTTTCCTAAAATAAATTTACATATTTCTTGGTACAAGGAGCTTCTTAAAACTATTGATCAGTGAAAATTAATCAGTTTAGCAATTTTTAAGGGGGCTAGACAAAGGACCCTTCTAGGACTGAGCGAGCATCTATTCAACTAGTAACACTTTTTAAATATTTTGTTTTAGGGGTGTGGCATTTTTGCAAGTGGAAGCCCTTTTGACCCTGTGACTCTTCCAAGTGGGCGCACCTTCTATCCTGGGCAGGGTAACAATGCATATGTGTTTCCTGGAGTTGCCCTTGGTGTTGTTTCATGTGGATTGAGGTATATAAGTGAAGACATTTTTCTCACAACTGCGGAGGTGGGTACACTATTCGTAATAATTTAAAAAATCCTTTAAAAAATCATTGATTATATAATAAACACTCAAATATCCAATTGCCATTCTTGACATTTGTAAGGTAATACACGTTTTCTCCTCTTAGAAGTACATTTCTCTATATTAAGCAGTTATTTTGATTTTTAAAAATAGTGTAAATTGGTTCAGATATCCAGTTTGAAATTCACTCAATCATTTAATATTTCCCACTGTGAAATCTGACACAAGATGATTCTATCTAGACCTTCTATCACATTTGAGGTGTTGATCCAGGAGCAAGCTAGAACAAAAGGGTTAATTTCTAAGATGTATACAATTTTCATTGAAAAAGATGTCAAGAAAACAAATCATTAATAGTTGAGAGGGGATATGGACAAAGAACTTGATTTGGATGACAGGTTCTCTGAATGGGAAAAAGGATATACATCTTCAATTTGCCCCTCTGGTAAAGTAAGTTGTTATAAATTATCATCTGACTAAAATTTAGAACAAAGAACTATAATTTGTTTTTATTTTTTTTAAGTCCTATGGTTCTAGAGTGAGTTGCAATAACCACAACAATTTCATATAACATTTGACTTTTGTTAAGAACTGGTTTTTTTTCTTTTTTTTTTTTCTATTCAGAAGATGCTCTGTTAGAGAAGTTGTAAAGAAGGGGTCACATACTTACATATGTGGTGATTATGTCCAATTTTGAGAGGAAATTATTAGAAGCTTATCTTATGGTCAAATGGCACCTTTATAAGAGATTCCCTGACCTAGTTACTTGTAGATCCTTTTAATAGACCTTTATTTTAAACAGAATGATAAATTAATTGTTTATTGTTGGCAGTAAGACTTTGTAGTGCACATTATTACGAAAATGTGACTTCTCCTATGGAATTGTGGTATAAACTGGATTTGCAATGAAAAAGCTTTCACACCAGATATGTACTGAGATGCTTTAGAGACCACCCAAACCATTCAGCAATTCTGTCACCACCCATCCTGTTGCTTTAGAACACTTGAGGCACCTTTTGCTGAGCAACTATGGTTCAATTCTCTGACATCAGTAGCCTGATGCCAACAAACAAAGTCTCATTTTGGATCTTATCAGCCAAATTACTCTTAAAAGAATACACCAAGGGTATGTCTAGACTACATCTCTCTTTCGACAGAGGGATGTAAATTAGACACTTCGAAATTGCAAATGAAGTGGGGATTTAAATATTCCGCACTTCATTTGTATAATCATGTAATGGCGCTCTTTCGAAAAAGCGCTATTTCAAAATTGAAACCACAGTCTAGTCGCAGTTCATTCGAAAATAGAAGCCTTTTTCGAAAGATCCTGTAAACCTCATTTTTTGGACTGTGGTTTCAATTTCGAAAGAGCACCATTACATAATTATGCAAATGAAGCACGGGATATTTAAATCCTGGCTTCATTTGCACTTTCGAAGTGCTTCATTTACATCCCTCTGCCGACAGAGGGATGTAGTCTAGACACACCCCAATAGTCCTCCTCATCATTGGTCTCTTCAAATATGTCCTCCCCACATTCTTGATTACCAGACACTCGGAATATTTCACTCCAGGCTGTCACCCAGGAAGTCATGAAACCAGCCTGCCAGTGACCAGCTCACTGTTGGCATGTATATTCCATGCAGTTTGTGCACCGGAGATCTGCTTGGGATAAAAATAAGCAAAAAGCGTATACATAAACTTATTTAAAAACTTATTTATAAAAAATCCCGCAGGTTCAAAGATGAAATAGTAAGGGAAAACAAACATATATGCATTACACAGAAAATAAAGATGCACATCTAGTTTTAAACTTTCATATTAGCTAACATCCCTTTTCTAGTAAGAGTAACCTATTGCCATAAAGCAGTTCTCCAGCATTCCCTCTTAGCTATCAGAGGTAGCCAGGATTGAGAATCCTGCTTTGAGGCTAACCCCAAGTTCTCATTGGTCTTTATTTTAAACCCTTTTCATTTTGAAAAGGTTTTCCTTTTTTTCATTACTATAGGTATTCAAAGATGGACATTTTCTTTTAAATTCCAACTGTACCTCTGCTTTGGTTCCATATTGTTTTTTGTGGGCTGACAGTGGTTAGGAACTCAAAGCCAGAAACTCCCTTGCCTGATTCCTTTACAACGCTGTTGTGAGGTGATGCTAATGTTGCATTACAATTTTCTGTATGTACACCTTCATAACCATAACACATCTCACAATGATTGTTAAGTTCAGTGCATTATAAGCTTTCCTAAAAGATCTTACTTGATCTATGTCTTACAGGAAAACAACATAGTATTTAATCAGTTGGTTTAATTGTTTATATTTTGGGGTTTAATTCTTCTGTTCTCCCAATGGGGTGTTTGGACCCTTATTGTCACACACACACACACACACAAGACAAAACATCTTATAAATTTGGTCTCCCTTTTTAGAATACTCTTGGGAGGAGAGCTCCCTAGACAGTAAGCCAGATTCTCTGAACACTATCTTGATCCTGAATAAGCAACATATGATGTATTATGTTAACATTTTATTGTAACTATGCCTTAAGAAAGTTTTTAAAAGGAACAACAAGTTTTCTTAGAACTATAGTTACATTTTTTGTGTGTATGTATGTCATATAGGAGTGTGTGTGTCAGCATGTGCGTGTGCACTACAAAATACCTTATTTAGATGTTTTTATTATTGCCTTCATTATTATTTGTAATTCTTTCAGAAGTATCTTTCTCTTTTTTGCAGTCTTTAGTCCAAGGATTTTTAGCATTTTTTGTAGGGGAGTTCTCTTCTGAGAAATTGGTGGCAGGGTTCCCTGATCCCGTTTCCTTATGCTGCACTCGGCTACGTTTGCCACCATCTTTTCTTTCCATTTTCTCTCTGTTCTTTTCTCTTTATGCTTCTCTTTTATTCTTGGTTGTAATTTTATTTTCTATTTTTTCTTCTTTTTTTGCTGTCTTGATGGGAACTTTCTCTTACTGCTCTCCACTCAACAGAAGACTTACATAGTGATTGGAGAGTTTGGGGAGATGCTCCATTGATGGTTCTGAAAGTTCAGTCATACATACATACATACATGAGAGTAAAGGAGAAAAACCTATGAGTTGCTGTCAGATTCCTACCCTGCACATGTGAGCTTCCCCTGTGGCCATCTGCATTAGGTGCCACTGTGAGAACAGAGACAAAGAGCATCTCATTGCATTTCCCATAGTCATCCTGCTTAGTTTCAGTGTTTAGAATTTGTGACTTCACAATACTTTCCATTACAGACCATGTATTTGACACATACATGCTTTGCTTCATGAGCCATCAGAGAATATGATTTGTGATTGAGAAACTTACTCAAACCAAATTCAGCAAAAGCCCTTTTATCTGGCATGCTAGAGAAATGGAGGTTTAGTGTAAATTAAATATGTCAGTTAACTAAGAGGTAGTGGTTTGGAGTGTGTGTGTGGGGATGGGGGACTGAGGTACAGGACGGGGCATAGGAGGGGCTGACCCTAGGGTACAGGCTCTGGAGGGGGTTGGGGTCTGGCATAGGGATGTTAGCGATTAGTCGACTATCAGATAAGCAATTGCTTATTGGATGGTTGAGTAGCCACTTGACTAGTTGCTTCCCCCCTCACTTGCTGCCTCTATAAGAGAGAGGTGTAGGCAGAGGGACAGTGGGAAAACAGCACAAGCGGGGATTGCTTCAGTCCCCACTGGTGCTGGTTCCCACTGCCGGCACTTCTGCTTTTGAAATGTAGAGCCCTCCAGAGCCTTTGTACATTTCAGAAGTCCAAGTGCCAGCAGGGAGCACTATCCGAGGCAGTGGGGCTTGATGGGGAGATAGGGGTCACTGCTGGGAAGCACCCAGCCACCAAGCAGCCCCTATTCACACCAAACGGCCCCTGTCTGTGGCCATCCCTGGTTGCCACGAACAGAAGCTAGTCCAGCACCAGCCCCTGTTTGAGGTGGACAGGACTGTCTGCCATGAACAGGAGCTGCTGGACTCAGCCAGTGTGAGCCAGGACCAAGCAGTTCCTGCTTGCACTAATGGCTGTGCCACCGCATTTTAAATGTAGTGGCTCTTACGACATTTAAAATGCAGAGCAGCAGCATGGTTGGTTCTAGAGCCGGCATTTCAACATCCTTAGTCTGGCAGGAAGAGTTGGGGCACGGGAGGGGTTCCAGGTGCTGGAAGGGAGGCAGGAACTCACCTCTGGTGTCCCCCAAAAGCAGCTTCCTATCCCTTCTGCTTCTGGCAGAGGCTCAGCCAGGCAGATCTACTACAAGAAGGCATGCTGCCTTTGTGTGCAGGCACCACCTCCCTTAGCCTTCAATGGCTTTGGTTTCCAACCAGTGGGCTGGTAGGGGGGAAAGAAGCAGTGTGCCTACAAAGCCACTTGGCCACACCTCCATCAGCAGCTGGGACAGGGAGCTAGCTATGGGGGTCACTAAGTGAGCACCCCTAAATCAGACACCCTTGCCCTTTATGTGTCCCAACCCTTGCCCCAAGCTTCCTCTCACACCCAAAATCCCTCCTAGAACATGCCCAGCCAACCCTCACATGTGCCAACCTTCTGCCGTCCCCACTGCAAACACGCTATAAACTGGACTTTCTGTGCAGATCAGAAATGCTGGTTTATTGAGCTAGCCAGTGGTGAAGTGCTAGATAAAAGGGCTGTTACTCTGTGTATTTACTGTAGGGGATTGGAACCTTTTCTTGGTCAGGGGCTGCTGACTCCCAGGCAAGTAGATTTTGCATGATCCAGCTCCCCGGTGGAGCCTGATTGTGATGCTTAGACACATTCCCAACAGCTAAAGAGATCAGAATAGCCAGCACCCAACTTCTCTAAACTTCTCTTCTTCCTCCTGCTGAGGTTGTCTTGATGGAGGAAAGGCAGGAAAGTGGGCTCAGACAGCTGGGATCTAGGCTGTTCAGGGTTAAGATCAACACCTTGAATTTCATCTGCAAAATAACTGGCAGCAAATGTAATATATTGCTCCTTTGGACTACACTGCTTGCTGGTGGACAGCTGCATACTTTTCCAACTGGAGTTTCGAACACTGGTTTCATTAAACAAGGTATACTCTGGCATCTTTAAAAGGTGCCAGCAGCTTGCCCTCTCTAAGAGGGACATTTACAATTTCCATCCATAAAATTAGTAAAAGGTCCAGAATGTTTCCATTGGCTTTAACCATCCAAGAAGGGCAATGATCCATCTCCTAGGACTTGGGATAATTACATGCTGCATGCTCAAATCCTCCCCTGTAATTTCAGCTGGATATGGTATTCTTCACTTACTGTTCTAACTTGCTTCAAGTTGTTAAAAAGTTGCCTCGTTTCTTTCTAGAAGTAGCTTCATTTTGGTTTGGGTTAAGTGATTCATTTATATAGTTTGTAAAGTACTTTGGAATACTGCTGGATGAAAGGTTCTGTATACATGGATTGAAACATGTTTTAAGTGGCAGGCTGAAAGACCAAAAAAAACTGGTTGCTGACAGACAGTTTTAACTTGCAGTCAAACAACAGTATTCTGTAAACTGGGCTCTTTAAATTATTTCTTAAAATAGGCTCTGACTGTGCAGATTTTGCTGTATAAGCTATTATTCAGTATGAAAGTCCCTCATGAAATTTTACATGAACAAACATCTTTACCCTACTACATGATTAGGCTTGGTAGCTCCGAAGATAGTGCCCAGCCATGCAAGATAAGAATGGTGATAGAATACTCACAACTGGTCTTATACTGCTGGCACTAATTGTGTGGGAAGAAACAGCATGTTTGAATCTTGAGTAGGTGTACAAGAGCAAGGAATAACACTGATGGACTATTAAGGCAACCCTCACCAAAAACCCCCCAAAAAACCCAATGTCACAAATCATTTAGGATAAGATTTCCATTGAAGTTGGGGGAAGGGGGGGAAGAGGGTATAAATCTTCTATAAAAGTCCAAAATCAAAGTATACCTTGCTTTTCATGTAGGATTTGAAATAATGTTAATATTAAAGCTGAAAAACAATTGTGAATGGAAATGCCAAGCAAGCTCCAGATTTTAAGACTCCCAAAACATATCTTGTTAAATGAAAAGACTTATTCAGCATGTACTGTAGACTTATCTGTAAAAGAGAGCTATTGAAAATATGAAGCAAGGCTGCATGCCTGCAACTATTGTCCTCTTGCTTTGCCACCTCTTCAATTAATTCTGATAGAAGGAACAGTTCACTTATTGTAAGTACTCTCAGATTCTGTCTTCAGGTGTTCTGTCCTTCATGCCAAGTAACCTAGAATATAACTGATTTTGGATGATAAAGCTAAAGTATTGTGAGCTATGATGCCTCCTAATTGCAGGCAATTTCTCTGTAATGACAAGGAACATTACCTGTTCTTCTAAATGTTACCAGGCACAACAAAAATGTCAGAGAATGATGAACTAATGAAATACATTTGGCACTATAAACCCCACAGTTAATTTACTTCAGAGATAATCCTGTTAAACCTATTCATTATAGAAAATATGTTTTCATTATAGAAAATATGTTCTGAAAATATGTAGCTACCACGTGCTCAGTCTTGGATGACATCCATTTTAATGCTTGACCATTTTCCTATCTATTCAGGACATTAATTAATTGAAAATTACTTTACTTAGTCATAGTAATCTTGAAGAAAGTGAATTTTCCTTTAAAAAGATTAGTGTTTGCGGTTATAACCGGTTTCAAAATGGCTTGGTTAGAGAAGTAGAGCACATAAGCTTTTTTAGCTTCCTGTGAGTTTAGTATGTTACTGGTCTTATCCTGAATAGTGTCCAGTCCACTTTTATTTTCGAACTTGCTTCTATAGTTTCTTGCTACAAAACAAAATATTTCAATACTGAATTTACCATGTGATGCTTTAAACTAACAGCAACTAATTTCTTCAAGCTGTGTTCTCAGCAAAATCCTAACCTATTAAATCCAAGAACAAATCAAATTACAGACAACAGATTTCAACTATTCTTCTGACAAATTTACCCCGTTTTATCAAAGAGCTTGTTTACCATGGGAGAAGGGGAACCAAACAACCACTATTAAGGGGAAAACCAAAATAAAATAAAATAAACAGGATTATCTTTTCTAGTCCTAATTATTATGGCTCCCTCTAGTGGATTTTTAGTGGCCAATATACTTTCCAAGATCAATTTAAAATACTGACAGTTTGATAACAATAGTTGGTGTACATGTTAATGTACTGGGTATATAACCTGCCCTTGGTCTGGCCAGCATTCCTTCTTTCAATAGAATTTAAAATAAGACTATGTGTGAACAACAGTTGAGCACATGATTCCACAATTTACTTATAATAACATTACCCCTTTTTAGCCTAAGTGATTAGCTGATACTTAAGGCCTTGGAGATTGTTTCAAGAAAGTGAAGAAACTGATGATAGTCAGATATTTATGTGACGTAGTCTTGGGGTTTTGTTTTTTTTTAGGGTTGGTTTTTTTTTTTTGGTTTGGGTTTTTTTTTTTTAACCAAACAATGTACACAAAGTCCTGTTTTACTAAACACAGTAGGGATCAGACAGCCAGAGAAAGCATCTTTGTTCACTGTTCCTTCAAGTCACTTTTCAGCTAGCACTTAGCATAAAGGGCACTCACTCTGAGACTTATTTTTGCTTCTCTGTCTACTTCTGACACATAGCTCCACACTTCGCATTTTCACTCAAGACTCCATGTTTCAGCTCCTACTTCAGCCACACCATGTGTCAGCTGTCTGTAGACAAAGGGACATTTAACTGACTGCTTCTTCATTTAGCCTGAATGGAAAGAAGCTGTCATACTCAGTGGTTTCAGTGAAATTTGCAACTGCCCATAGATCAAAGACAGGTTACCCAGGGCTATCCAAACTAAAGCATAACAACAGCGGTGAAAATCCTAATGTTATCTGAAATCAAATTCAATTCAGTGCTATAATCCAAGACTAACAATAAACTCTACAGAGACAAGCTGAATGAGGTAATATCTTTTATTAGGCCAACTTCTGTTGGGGAAAGAGAGAAACTTTCAAACTATCCAGAGGTTGTCTTTAAATCTGGGAAAGTTGCATAGAGCATCACAGCTAAATACAAGAAGGAACTGATTGTATAGCATAAATAGTTAACACAAACATTCTAACAACAACATGGTCTGGTAGCATTTTATAGACTAACAAAACATGTAGATGGTATCATGAGCTTTCATGGGCACCGCCCACTTTTTCAGAACATGACCTGTTAACATACCTGTAGTCATAGGTTAAAAGAGGGGGATAGATAAGCCCTAAATTCATTATCTTTATTCCAACCATGACTCTTAATGTCTGGCTGGGGTGTCCAATTTTGGTGGGACATATTCTTGGTGGTTTCATCACGACACATTCTTTAAAGAATCTTTAATTCTTGCAGACTCCAGGACAATCTTGAAGGATTGTATGACCTAGCAAAGTTATGAATTTAAACAACTAGGCTAATATTTTGACGGTATTGTGCTGGTTTCTTTTGAGGACAAGGATTGAGAAATCAGATTCGGAATGATTGTTTTGTGAAAAATGTTCATCCCTGGGTGATATAGTATTTTTCTCTTTTTTCATCTTTCTGCATGAGTTCATTTGAGAACATGGTATTTTTCCTCTCTAAATGCTCTCATTACTGGAGCATTTAGTGTACTGGGGTAGGTATACCACATGTGAAAGGCATGTGTATGACCCATGAATTTTGAAAGATGTGTTGTGCGGACTATTGATCGTTGTAGCAGTGAAGATATGTCTGCATGTTTTACAGGTACTGTTATTTCAGGTTCTGGTGCAATTTCGAGTTGCTAGGTCCTGATCTGTGGATTGTTTGCCTCTGTTGATGAGGTTGGGGGTTGTTTGAAGGCCAGAAGAGGGTGTTCAAGAAAGATTTCTTTCCAAGTATGATCTTGCTAGAATATAGATTACAACTGTTTAATGATACATGTATGGGGGTTCCAGTGTGGGGACATAGGTGACAACTAGGGGTGTGCAAAGGGAGTTTCTCCCTCTCCTTCCCATATTGAAGCAGTTTCTCTTGGGATATTTGGGTGTCCTGTTCTATGATATGATGTACTTCTGTGGTGGAGTGTCTGTGTTTGGTAAAGGTTAGTGTTAATTGTGTTAAAGTCTGTATCCCAGATTTTCTCCTCATTTTGTGGTTTCAGAGGACAGGCTGTAGATAACAGATTTTTTGGTGTGTGGTGGGCAGTTACTGGACTTGTGGAGGCAGTGTGATGATCCATGAGATTCTTGTATACAATTGTCTGTAGGGTTCCATTCTTGATTGTAGTGTCCAGGAGTTTGATGCTAGGGTAGAGTTTTATAGTATTTAGTAAAGCTCCAGGTTACTTTTGTCTTTGGGTTTCTGTCAGTGTAGATTCCACTGTAGATGTGTTTGTGCCCCAAACATGTGAATTCAGAATCTTTGCACACCAGTGTCCAGCGAGGCAGGGCATGCACCCTATGCTCATGCTCCAATGTGAAGACATAAAGGGTGAAGCAGCCTTGAGCCTCTAATTCTCTTCCCACCCATTTCAACAAGACACAGCCTAGACTGTCTCTAACCCGTTTCTGATTGCCAGAATTCACTTCCAGTGAAACTATGCTTCTTCGTTTCTTACTTATAATCATTTGTTTTAATTTTGTTAATGCTCCCTTACCCCATCCCTCAAAAAAAAAAGCAGCAGTAGGCCAGACATGGGGAGACCCCATGTGTTTAGCAGGGTAAAGCACTTTGTACTGACTGTTAACTATAGCAGTTTCAAAAACCACCAGGTTCAAGTCCCATTCTTCCCGCAATGGACTAGTATCCATCATAGATGAACACAGCAATGCCTGTTCTGGCTCATAGGAGCACATCTCCTATATTAGTGTGCTATCTGCTGCTCTTTTTCAGCATTCCCCTGCAAATCCTGAGAGAGAAGACTCCATCTAAACCTATAGGAGCAATCCATAGATTGTAATTCCACAGATCCAGGAATGGAAACATCCCCTGAACATTAATAGAAGATTCTGTCTTTGGGGAGTTTCCCACTAACTGTGCACCACAACCCCAGTTCAAGCAAGGAAAGGAAAATGAAGCGGGTGCATATGACTTGAGCAAGGTTAGTCCTCAGTGCCATCTACAGCAGCAGCAGCTCCAGAGAAGAGAGGCCCAGCACTGTTCTCTAAAGCGAAAATGCTTGCCCGCACTAAGCGTAAATACAGCTGAGATCAAGCAATACATCCACCCCTGAGAGAACTCTGAAATCAGAGAGAAGATCCAAAAATCCAACACCAATAAAAGAGAGCACCAAAATACCAGCAGCAACACTTAGGGAAAGGAAGACATACTCACTTGTACCAGCACTGGCACCAACATCAATGTTGGCCTTGGGCCCAAAAATCCCAGTTTCCTGATCCTGAGAGACGCCTTAAGACAAGCCTCCCTCGTTGCTCTCCTCAGCATTGAACCCTGAGCCAGAATCCTTTTCAAGTAACGAGATATGCCTTTGACAGCCCCTCCTTCCTTGCTCTTCTGGTACTAGCACAGGCTTTGCTGCAAAGCCAATACCAGTGGAGTCAAGCTACATGCATTGGCACTGCTACCGCCAGAAAGAGATTGCTTCCTCTGTTATCAGGCAATTCTTTCCCTCCTACTTAAGCAGAGAAACCATCATCTGAAAGGCATGGATAATACCTTCAGGCGTGCAGTACTGAATTCCAGTGAATTGCAGGACTGGCAATAGATAGGCTACCCATGATTAGGCTGGTACCCACACAACCTGCCAACATGGCTGTACTGCCCCTACTGAAGCCTAATCTCTAATAGATTTTGCACAGAACAATCCCACATCTGGATTTTAAAAAAAGGCAGTCTCGTTTATCACCAGCATTGCTGGCTAGCGCATCTTCACCAGGAGGGATCTTTTGAGGACATGGCAGAAGCAGCAAGGGAGACACTCCAGCTTCCCCCTTCTCTGAAGGAACCCTCCTTACAGTCAAAGCAATTACACTGGCTCCAACACTAGCAAATGATGACTTTAGGGCTTTCTAGGAGTTGTTACTGAGGATAGCTGAGACATTGAATATCAAATTGATGATGATCTAAGAAAACACATACAAAACTATTCAAAATCCTAACCTACATAGTACCTGCAAGAATCAACCCTTCTGATTGAGTAACACATTTTTGGCATGGAAAATGATCTGTAGCACACCTCTTCTTTGCTTTGCCCACAATCAAAACAGCTGAAAAAACAAAACCAGATTCTACCCAAAGACTTTGAGCACTTTTGTCCCCACCTGATGTTATGTCATTGTGTCTGACATCCAGGAGAAAACCAGATCCAGAGGTTTTCTTAATGGGGATTCCTAAATACAAAGATCTCAAAAAACTGAACCTTTTCACCTAAAAGGCCTTTTCTCCTTGGTATCCTTCAGACTTCTTATTGTGAACTGTCAGATTTCATTTTAAAAATATAGCTTCCTTATGTGAAAGAGAAAAACCCGTTACCTAACTCGGCTGCAACGGGACTGCAGGGAAGATCATCAGTGAAGGCCATTAATGTGCTACATGTGGCAATAGATAAATTTGCACAGCCACCAGATGGGCGGCCAAAGAGTCTCTATGGAATCCAGGAAAACAAGGGAAGTCCAAATCACAATTCAAGGAGTCCTGTGAGGTCATTAACCTGTTTAGTAAAAGGACAGAAGAGGTGCCACATTTCCTCAAAGACTCAAGAGTATTCCAGATCCTAGTGAATATACACCATGGAACTGTATCGCAAGACCACCTGAGACATCATTTTCTCTTAGTCGGCATCCAAAGTATCTCAAAGTAGTACAACAGGAAGTTCTGACAGGTTTCAGTTGGCACTTTACATGGCATTTCTCCCAGATCTGCAACACTCAGCAGTGCAGACACACTGCAAAATACAGTCTCAGCGTATCCTTGTGGATCCCTCTTTAGGTGTGCATCTGTCCCAACCCTCCCTCGATTTCCTCACAACTTAAAGTCTGTGTTAGCTGAGGACTCCAAAAGCAGGGTTGGAGGACAGGTTTTTGGGATCCACATAGACTGCAACGTCTCAAAGAACCACCGTTTCTTCTTTGAACATGTGTCATTGTGGATTCCATTGTAGGGGTGCATCAAGACTACACTCTTCTTTAAAAAGAGGAATGCAAATGAGGGAAATCAAAAATGCAAATGAAGTGCAGATTTACAAATCTCACGCTTCATTTGCATAATCTCTTCTGATCGTTTTTTTTTTGAAGAATTTTTTTTAAAAAAAAGCAGTCTAGACAGCGTTCTTTCGGGGGGGAACCCTTTTTTGAAAGAACCCTGTAAACCTCATTTTTTCAGAAATAAGGGCTATTTTGAAAAAGTTATTGGAAGAGATTATGCAAATGAAGTGTGAGATTTATAAATCAGTTTATTTATAAATCAGTGCTTCATTTGCATTTTCGATTTCCCTCATTTGCATTCCTATTTCGAAAGAGGAATGTAGTCCAGATGCTCCCTAGATGACTGGCCAGCAATAACCTTCAAAATAGTGGGTGAGGAGTATCAGCTTCATTAGTCCAATAGTGATAGGAGTACAGCTCTCCCAATTTTTGCATCTGGTCTGGCAGCCAGCTCAGTGTAATGCATGAGAAATATGAGCACCTTGCTTCATGAAGCAGCTTTGCAGATTTCCTATATTGGTATATTGTGGAAGCCTACTGAAGATGCTTCTTGATATCTAGTGGAGCTCTAATAGTGACAAAGATACATACACTGTGTTATCTCTTTTAAAAGTCTCTGGGGTGTAGGATCTTGACCCTTGGATCAGTCAGCTATAACTACAAATAGATGTTGAACCATTCTGAAAGATTTGGTCCTATCAGTATAGAACTGAAGAGCTATGGCCATGTGGTTTGGAAAGAGCACAGGGAGGCTGATGGATTTATTCAAATAAAATTCTGAAATAACCTTGGTAAGGAATTTGGCTTGAGGTATCAGTTCCTTATTGTCTCTGTGCAACAGGGTGAATACAGAGGACAATAAATAAATCAAACAAAAGCACAAGAATAACTAAAACTCAATGCACATTTAAAGCAAATATACACGTTTCTTCCATAAAGTAGCTTTTATTTGCTACAAAATACTAGCTATAAGAACTGTGAGCAGCAGTGCTGTGCAGAAAAATTTTCATTTGGCAAAATCAGAAAGCGTACTTGCTATGAAAGTTACTTTCAAACTGATTTACTGTAATTATAAGTTTAAAATTCAGTCTACCTTCTGCTTTATTTCTAGGTAATAGCGCAACAGGTTTCAAAGAAACATTTAGAGGAGGGTCGTCTATACCCTCCATTAGTCACTATTCAAGATGTGTCACTGAAAATTGCTGTGAAGGTAAGTGATTTAAGTTAATTTTGCAGCCTCTCTCCACTCCCCACACACTTTCTATATGTTAAAATTAGATTAGGTGAAATAAAATATTTTCAGAATTCATTAGTCATTTTAAATGGATCTTCATATTAAGCAAGCAGAGGGGTCTTTAAGATCAGTTTCAAATTCATACAGTTTAGGCATAGGAGTCAAGAAACTTAAAATATGCTCTGTGTTTAATTGCAGATGGCTATAGTAGAATGTCGTTTCTACTGCTTATTCTGTACCACCTGGTTAGTTAAATGTGCTGTTCATGGTACCTGGTCCAGAGTGTAGAGCTATAAAATCCTATATTGTCATTAGTTTTCTTTCCTTCCGTTACCTTTCAGGAAAATAAACGTCTTCTCTCATGGCAGACTTCTCCTTTCTTTGGCATGTTGCTGCTTGATTTTATTTCAATCCTCCTTATCTTGACCCATCAGAATAGTTTTTTGTGAAGTCAAATATATGTTTTCCATGCATGGATTTTGCCAAATTGACCGTATTATGGTTGTAGCTTATAAAATACCCAAAGTAATTGCATAACGCACGAATTTGGAAGCCCTGAAAAATAACAGACCTCGCCCCAGTTCTGCCTTCTCCAAGGCTTTTTGTCTCCTTTGAATTTTATTTCTGAGTGGGTTGTTATGTTTTACATAATCCCATTATTGAACAGCCTTTTGAAAGAACAGTTTTGTCAATAGCTTGCTATCTGTGGAACGTTCCTTTTGAGTCATTTGGTAACAGGATACCAGGTACATATTAAAAACCCTTTTTGTAGTTTGTTTATTTTCAGGTTGATAATACCTGTGTTCCATAGATGTCAAAACATCTCAAATAGACTTGCTAAAATCAGACTGCCTTTGTGCTTGCAAATCCTTTCTAAAAGTGCTGGAAACTCTCCTCCTCTATTCACTGTGACAAGATTAATATTTTTAACCTAGATGCAATATTTTTTAACTTAAAAACATGTACATGTGTTATTTGGGCTGTGCATATTTTCCAGGAAATACTGGAAGTTCAGGCTTATAAACAAGGCTCCAGGGCCTAGCCACACCTTTCTGCCTCCAAGCTAGATGAACATTTCCAAAGATATACTGAATTTCTATTTGGAGATTAATTTAAACTTTAACAATAACGATTTATTCAGTGGTGATAATTACATGCATGGACCCAAAGAGCCACTCTTGGGGAAATACCCAAAGAACTTCAGAGGAGCAGGTTGGAGTCAAGATCAGTCCTAGAAAGCAAGTCACAAGATGACAACTTTTCCATTTGGGATCAAAGCCTCTCCCCAAGCCTAACCCATTTGTGAGCTAGAGAAGTAGAAAGGTTTGTCCTTCACTAGGAATAGGAAGCTTAATGTGTGTGGGAGTAACAAATGCTGCTTCTTGGAGGTGGAATGAAGGTAGAGAGAGGGGGAAAAAAGTGTACAATCATGCAGATTTTCCTAGACAGCTGAGAGGACAATGTAGAAAATGAGTTCAGATTCCTTCTGTATTCAGTTTTTCTGTCGTCAAATAAGCTTTGGTGGTGCACAAGATGCTTCACTTTTTGTTTTTGTTCAAAATTTCTCAGGAATGTAATGAGGCTTATACAAAACTAAAAAAAATGTAAATTTGTGGGGGGGCCTTCAGTTTTCTGTGTAAATAATGTAGAACGGGAGCACAGACAGAAAAGAAGCCACCCTCCTAAAACATTTACTAATGGAGGGGAAGGGGATGCCTGTAGTCTATAGCATTAACCGATAAATTTTTGCCTAACAGTTAATCGATTACACTATTTACGTTTTTAATTTTTACTTGTACCTTTGATACACCATTGCAATAAAATTAATTGGTTGTAACTGTCAACTTTGGTTGTGTGTTTTCAGATTGCTGAACAAGCCTACAGCAATAAAACAGCATCTTTCTATCCTGAGCCTGAAGACAAGGAAGCATTCATCCGCTCTCAGGTTTATAGCACTGATTATGATAACTTTGTGGTGGATTCTTATGTCTGGCCCAAGGAAGCCATGAAAATACAGACTGGAAAGCTTTAAAAGAAAATGAACAAGATAGCAGTAATTGAAAGAGTTCAAATACATATTACTTCTCTGTTAAATCTAAAAATTATTTTTAAAAAAATCTTTAATAGAAAATGAACAAAGCAGCAATACTTGGAAGAGTTAAAATGTAGTTTTCTGTCAAATCTAAAAATTCTTATTTTTTAAGAGTCTGAAAACTTTTACAATAAGACTAATATTTTCTTAAAACTTTGTATTTTTATTTCAACTTAATTGATTAAGCTGCTAAAATAACTACACATAAGAATAAAAATTAATTTGGGCATCAGATTTTGACAAGTGTTTGCCTTTTTTGCTTATGATTTTCAGATGACTAGAACAGAAGGTTATCTATTATGGAGAATCACATCTCTATACATTTCTGATACATTGTAATAGAGAACTAAATCCCGCTCTCAGTGATGCCACTGACAATTTTGTCACTAACATCAATGAAATCAGGATTACATGCAAACTGACAAATTGAATAGTCTTAAACATGCACAATCTGTTTAAGGAAAGGCACAGTACAATTTGCATATAAAATAGCTATACTATTATCTTTAAATAAAAGCGAAAGCATTTTTAAAACAAATATGTAGACTATTTTTCCCTAGAAAAACTGCATGTACATTTGCAATCATGCAGGTGCAATGGCACCAGCCAAGAGAAAGTTTTTTAATGAGAGAAGTTAATGACTATCTCTTAAAAGTCAAGGTGTATCTGGTTGAGTGGGTTTTTGTACTAATATATATATTACCTATGTTAATCTTTAGTATTCATTTCTTTAAAAAAAATTGTCCATAGCACATCTTAAATATAACCATATCTTCCAAAAAGTCAGTTGTGATTTGTTTTTGTTAAATTATATATTTTACTTTTACATTTTTTATATCTTAAAATTGTAAGACTTCATCACCTCTATATAAAAAACAGCTATTCTCTTATTCGGTACAAGTCAGTAGTGTGAGTCTCTGACTTGAGGCTCATTAAAATCCTGTGTGCTTTATATTCTGGGCATAAAGAGCATATAAAAGGATTGTGAATAGGACTCTAAATATTTTGTAGATAGGGATACCGACGTTAGCCATCTGCTTAGTAGTCTACTTCTGTATCTGTGTTAAACCTGTATAAACTCTTTCTATAAAATTTATAAATCTTTAAATATTTCAGATTAGCGTGTGTTATAACACAGACTGTTATAGTGAAAGAAATTTTAGTAATAAATAGAAACAATAATTAGGGAAAAGAAAGCCTCCATCCCTTAGAAGAGAACAAGCACATTTTCTTATTTTTGTTATATTAACTGAATGCACTTTGCCCTATAGGGATGTAAAATCCCATTTAATCTATGGATGTTAGATAACATTTATTTTAGTAATTGTGTAGCTGCAAAAAAAAATCCGTTATGCGGTTCCTAAAATACTCCCCAAGGGTGAGGCTGGTAGCCAGTGTGCTCCTGGCACCACTCCCAGGGGCAGTGCAGGGCAGCAGCAGCCCCTATCCGCAAGAGGGCCGAGCTCCCTGTGGACAGAAGCTGTTCTCTGGCATCCTGTCCCCTTTCCCCCACATGCTGCCTCTGATAAGAGAGGCAGCAGTGCAGGGAGGGAGGGAAAGGCAAGCGACAGGATACATGCAGGGAGCCATCGTGAAAGCCAGCCACCCCCAAGCACTGACTCCTGCCTGCCTGCCTCTGCTGCCTCTGTGGGAGACAGTGGGGGGGAGGGAGACAGGCAACTCTGCGAGAACCAGCACATTCAGGGAGTCAACTTAAAAGCCAGCTCCCACCTTCCCGCCTTTGCTGCCTCTGACACAGAGGTATCAGTGCGGGAGGGAAGGGTGTATTCATTTAGATTAATTTTAAGCCCAGGCTTATTAGTTAATTGTTTAAACAACTATACTCTGACATCTGTAGGTCAGTAAATTGCTCATTTTGATTCCTATGTCATTGTTTCTACAATAGTCCTTAAAAACGCAATGATGAACGTACAAGTAATTCTTCCAACATACATTTTTATATTAAACTACTGTTTGCATATCTCATTCTATGTACCCTTTATAAGCTCTCAAACAGTTTTGAAAATTCTTATCTGGCAATGACATTTATCTTTGTGTAGAAGGGGTTATTGTTGTACACCTGCCCTTAATCATGTTGGGACATAATCACCTTCACTGTACTGGATTCATTTATTGGTATAGAAATTTCCCTTCTACTTAGATGGTTTCAACAAAATACCGGATACACTTGACATTACATCACAATCTACATTACATCTTATTTAGAAAATACTAGACATTTATATTTTCTCAATTTGTTTCCTGAACAGAAAGTTCAAATACGGGACTGTCTGGTTCAAAACCGGACACCTGGCAACCCTATTTATACTGGATGGATACCATAACTGGTTTCTTTTCTTTAAGAAAATCTACTTGAAAAGAATTTTTAAATTATCTGTCCCTCTCCTATTTAGATTTTCTGAGCATTCCCATCAATTTTCCTTTTATCTCCTTCCCTATTCTGAGCCTTTTTGCTGATTTTCAATGGTTGAAACTTATTTTAGATCCTTTCTATAAGGTTCATTTTTTTAAAAGTATACTACTCACACTATCCTAACAGAAGTAATTGCAACGGTGTTATCATTGGTTTAGGTCTTGTATGTAATGAATATAAGCAAAGATGATTTTTAAATTACCATTACTAAAAGACAGGAAATACATTATTTCCATCTAGTTGCTATTTTGAAAAAAAACAGCAAAATATTCATTTCAAACATTGTCATGTGTATTTACTTTAGACAGGTCAGACCCATTTAAAGTTGTTATTGATTAATAGTTATCCGGTCTTACACAAAGAACTGACAGCATCACCAACTGGTCTGACTCAATTTTACTAATTTAACATTTACAATACTGTGTTGTCTGTGTCTACATTGGTGCGATCTTGCGCAAAAGCACCCGCTTTTGCGCAAAAACTTGCTGCCTGTCTACACTGGCCGCAAGTTCTTGCACAAGAACACTGACGTTCTAATGTGTGAAATCAGTGCTTCTTGCGCAAGAACTATGATACTCCCGCTCAGGAATAAGCCCTCTGGCGCAACTGTTCTTGCGCAAGAGGCCAGTGTAGAGAGGCAACCTGAATTTCTTGTGCAATAAAGCCCAATTTTTCTGATGGTTAAAATGGCCATCAGAGCTTTCTTGCGCAAGAGAGCGTCTACATTGGCACGGATGCTCTTGCGCAAAAGCACATCTCTTGCCCAAAGGCACATGCCAGTGTAGACGCTCTCTTGCACAAATACTTTAACGCATGAACTCTTGCGTTAAAGAGTATTTGCGCAAGATCATGCCAATGTAGACATAGCCTGTCTGATTGAGCTTAAGAATGGCTTCCTATGCTGTTGCTTGGAAAAATGAAGCAACAAAGAGTGCCTCAGTGGTTTCTGACTCTCAGCCATTGATATTTTTCCATTGTATTCTTCTAGTTTAATACACTGATGATATGAAATTTACTGTGATACTCCACCATCAATGGAATTACACAAAAAATCCAATTTTTTAATTTAAATATTACAGTGCACACATAGTATTATTAGTGCGCTGCTTAAGGCAGTGGTCCCCAACACGGTTCCCGCGGGCGCCATGGCATCTGCGGGGGCATTTGTGTGCGCCCACCAACTGCTTGGGGCTGGCCTGGCCCCGGGCACGTGGCGCATGCATGGTGCCGGAGCCGGCCCCGGGTGCATGGCGCATGGTAAGCACCGGCCCCAGGAGTGCCGCGAATTGGCCGCCCGCGCTCTGGGCGCGCGGTGCATGGGGGGGAGCACCGGCCCCGGGCGCTTGGGGGGATGCTGGCCCCGGGCACGCAGCTTATGGGGGGGCGGGCCCGATCCCAGGCGCGCAAGTGTCCCTGGCCTCTGGTGCCCGGCAGGCGAACAGCCATGCCCCCTGGCACCCGGCAGCCTCAAATGGTTGGGGACCACTGGCTTAAGGTCATCTAATGGATCACTAACTCTCACCACTTTCACCAAGTGGTGGCTTTGCTCCCCGTCTCCCTGGTCTGCTGGTCGGGAGATGGGGAGCTTCCTGGAATCAGCCGCTGATCAGTTTCAGCAGCAGCTGACTTGGGGATGCCTGGGGTTCTTAAGTTGAATCTGTATGTAAGTCAGAACTGGCGTCCAGATTCAGCCGCGGTTGAAACTGATCAGTTTCAGCAGCGGCTGATGCCAGTTCCGACTTACATACAGATTCAACTTAAGAACAAACCTACAGTCCCTATCTTGTACGTAACCCGGGGACTGCCTGTACCTAAAAAGACTGTGATTAGGGCTCCTTTTTATTTAAATTTTCCTGGAAATTTCAGTTTATTACTACAACTACCAAAAGCCGATAAAACTGTTGCAAAACATCATTAATTTTTCTGGGTAAATAGCAGGGTTTATTTTGGCGAATGGAAGGACAGGGGGAAAAAAGTATTAAATAGATTAATACTTTGATGCATAGAATTCAATGTGGTTTGCTGCAAACTGGAATGGCCCTGAAAACACAATGCCATGTCTGAGTTTAAGAAAAAAAACCCAACAACCTCAATTCCAAATAAAATTGTATTTGAATAAATAGGTCGAAGTCTATAACAGTAAACTATTAGCCTATAAATATTTACATTTAGTAATTAGACTACACTATATGCAGCACATACTGAATTTTATCCTTTTCTCTGATTTTTGTGTTCTGAAACATTCAAATACACATTTTAGTGTCAAAGTGAGAAATGTGTGGTGCAAGCCCCTGATTTTCAGTTTAAACCGATCTTTACTGGGAAAAATCCAAGGTTTTCAAAATATTTTTTTTCTGATTTTTTGACCTGCTTTTGTATCAACCAAGTATATGAAAATACCTTATTAGGAAAATACAAATACACAAATTATGCTTATATATGTCTCATGCAATGTACTGTATATGCAAAGCTGCCCATTGACATTCTCCCCATTCTCACTTTACACATATTCCCTTATTATAATAGGTATAAGCATAATATAATTTCATTCAATTATTTTTGAATATCCATGGATGAACTTTAAAAAGTCATTCTGCAAAATTAAAACTATTTATACAATCTATTAGTTATCTGAATGTTTGCCTTCAATACCAAATAATATTTGAAAAATATGTTCAGTTTGATGCTGTTTCAGGAATTCTAAAAATTGGCCAAGATCCATGTGATAGTCATTCCTCAGTCCATAATCACCATGGGCTTGGAACTGTAAATCTTCAAAAGTATGAAAGAGACGAAGTGTATCCCCCTTTCCTTCAGTTTCCATACTCTCAACATGTTTGCAGGAAATGTGTTTCCAGTTAGGATATCTAATAACATGCCAGAACTCCTCACAGTTTTCTTTGAGCCCCTCCACACAGATGATACCAGGTTTCCCTGTTAAGCAGAAACCAGTCAAATGTAATTGCTTTGCACAATCAAATATTTTCTTCTTCAGTTCCTGTCTGTATATATGATGGCTATAGATCCACATTCGATGAAAAATTATTTTTACTGCCTTTTCTTTTGGAACAGTTTCAGAAGAGATGTTGCTGATTTGGAAATAAGATGTACTGTTGTCTCTTACCCACTGCACAGCCGCACATACACACAGTTCACCTGAATCCAAAGAACTGATGTGAGACAGGAGATGTTTATTGAGCTGCTGCTGATTTTGTCTGTCTAGTGCATTTGATCTTGCAAATAGTTGTGGTGCTGAGTGAGGATAGTTATGAGGCAACGATACATGCAAGTCCACTTTTGCCTTAAAAATAAAGGGGGGAGGGAGAAAGAGAAACATGAAAATCAGATCTACAGATACTGAATTGCATGTTATGACAACAGAAGTTTCAGGACCTGTATCTTGTACTCCACAGAAATCCTCAGCTAATAACCATTTAAAAAAATTGCTGAGATCATCCTCATCCCATGGAGGGTTCATCTCAGATAGCCTTGCCCCTTATAAAAACCATCCAGTGTATGACTAAGATACTCTGGCAGACCCTGGCCTTAATACTACCCATGACTGAAGGGATGGGTCACAGAACAAATACAGGGTGGACGTCCCTGGTCCAGCACCCTCGGGACTTGACCTGTTCTGGTTGAGGGAATTTGCCAGACCAGGAAAGGTCCCTTACCACTGGCCCCCTCAGCCTGCTGCTGCCTCGCTGCCAGCTCCTTTGGCTATGCTGTCACCTGAGTGACATGGCTGCCATGGCCCTGGATGAGTTGTCCTGGTTCCAGACGGGTTGCCACAGCAGCACCAGCCCCACTACAAGGCTGGCATGCAGTCCCAATCAGGCTGCTGGCCTGCTCTGGCCCCTGCTGGGCTGGCATGCGTAGGCTGCTCCTTCCCCACTGCCGCCACCAGACTGCTGTGTGCCGGACTCTCAGCTACCACTAGCCTTGCTGTGCATGGGGCTCTCAGCTGTTGGCCCTCCTGCCCCAGGGCTCTCTTGTCCAAGAAATTCTGTTATTCTGTTGGCTCATGGATGTTGTCAGATCAGAGAGTTCCTGTTTAGGCAGGTGCAACCTGTAGGAACACCTATTCATACACAAACAACCCAAGACTCTAATCTTGTGATTGATATAGAAAATCATGAGCCGTGAAGCAGCCAGGTCCTGCCCCAAAGTCACAGAATGTTAAAAAGCTGGAGTTTTTTTGGCCTAAAGGTCTATTCGACCTAGGACTTCAGCTTTGCGTAGGCTGGAGCAAGCAGTACTCAAATGCTTTGCTTTCAATTGCCAATTCCCTCCAGGAAAATTCCAGGAGTTGTTCATGGCTGATTCATGGCTAGAGTTTTCTGTGCTTCTGGAGGAGGGTAGGGTAGTGTCAACAATCAGCCTCCCTGCCACTCTGGACATGGCAGATTCAGCAGCTTGGGCTATGGCTACCACAATTACAATGAGACTGAGTGTATGGTTACAGATTTCCGGCACACCACCAAAGGTTCAGAACACCATTCAGGACCTGCCCTTTGACTGTGCAGGTCTGTTTGCTGACAACAGAGATTCCCGTTTGCACAATCTTATGGACTCACATGCAACCCTAAAGTCTCTGGGGGTCAACTCCTACACCTTGAGAGCCATTTAAGCCCCATCCCTTTCCACTCTACACTCTGGGCCCCAAGGGGCAGGATTCTGTCAGGAGATAGGGTTGGAATAATAAGAGGTGCCTGTCACAATCCTCCACAGGCCAACACCAGGATTCTTTCACACAGTGCTCTGGCCCAAAGTAGAGATGTTAAATTGTGGTTATCTGACTAATTGTGTAGTCGATATTGTATCAACTATACAATTAGTTGATAGGACCGCTCTGCAGAGCTGCAGCAGGGGTAGCTCCAGGAGCCAGCTTGAGCTGGGTCTGAGCAATCCCAGCTCATACTGGCTCCAGCAGCCACCCACGCTGCGGTTCTGCATTTTAAATGTAGTAAGAACCACCGGGCTCTCACTACATTTAAAATGCAGAGGCACGGCATCCTGGAGCAACGTGAGCTGGGACTGCTTCTTCCCAGCACACGCTGAGTCCAGCAGCCCCGGTCCACCACAAACAGAAGTTGCTTTAGCACCAGCCACTGTTTTGCAGTGGCCAAGGCTGCAGCCAGAGGCTGCAGCCGGAGCAGCCCCTATGCGTGGCCAGCCCAGGCCACCACAAACAGGGGTTGCTTTGCAGCAGCCTCCTCTATCCCCCAGCGGAGAGAAGGGGACAGGCAGCATTGAAGATCCAATACTAGGGAGAACCGGCTCCTTTTTGAACCACAGCTTTCACCTTCAAGAGCACACACCTTTGGAATGGACATGAGCAACACATTTCAAAACACAACAGTTGAGAGAGAGGTTGCTTTCTTCTAACCACAGTTTTACCATTTTATTTTTCCTAAGTCCCTATTATAATGACAATATGTGCTAAGTAGGAAATATAAAAACATGCACATCTCATTTTAACCTGACAATTCACATCACATTTTGTTAAACAGCTGTAGTGAATTAACATTTGAAAACACATGTCTACAGGGAGGATGACAAAATTAAATTTCAAAAACTTTCATTTAAAGAAAGCTCTGACAAATGTTTTAGTAAATTTAAAATATTTAAACAGAAGTTTGAATTCTTATAGGGCATTAGCTTTGGAAACACTACATAATCTGGCTCTTCCATGTGTATATATGATTAAATGTTTGATTCAAACTTGATTTTCTTATTTTTCTTTTATTTGAAACAAACATTTTTTGGGCCTTATGCTGGAAATAAGCACTTCTATTTCCAATTTATGTTTATGGAATTCGTCAATACTCAGAACCTTTCAAAGCCATCAGTTTTTAAGGAGAACTCCCACTGATTATGCTTAAAAACCTGCGGCATGTCTTGTCTTGCCACAGTACAGGTTGCACTGCCCAAAACTGGGACACTCTCATGTTCCTGAACAAGAGAGTCCCAGGGCAGGAGGGCCAGCAGCTGAGAGCCCTGCACACAGCAAGGCTGGTGGTAGCAAGGCCAGGGCTGCAGCATCCTGGTGGCTATAGCAGGGCCATGATAGAGGGGTAGGGCCAGCTCGGCAACCCAGCTGGGCCAGGAGCAGCCCATGCATGCCAGCCCTGCAGCAGGGAAAGAGCCACAGCAGCCTGCCTGGCAGTAAGATCAGGCCACAGCAGGAGAAGCTCTTTGGGGGCACAGACAGCAGTAAACGGGTATTGCCACGGCAACCAGGCTAAGACCAGGGAAGCTCAGCCAGTGCCACATGCTGCCCAGTAGAATTACAAACTGACCAATCAACCACAGACCTCATTGGGAACCAGAAGTAATCAGTCAAGTAAAATAAAAAAGGCAAATACAGTACTGTTTTAAACAAACTACTAAAAATAAAGAGAAAACAGCATTTTTGTTCTGCATAATACAGCTTTGAAACTTTACTATGTCAATGTTCAGATTAAGGATGTTAAATTGTGTTTAATCAGCTAATCAAGCAATCAATGGAATTCCCATTTGATTGCTCGATTAGTTGTTATGGGGGGAAACTGCAGAGCCGCAGTGGGGTTAGCTCCGAAGGTGCATCTACATTGCACCATAGGTCAAAATAAGATACGCAATTTGCATGCAATTTGAGCTATATCTTATTTCTAAATAGCTTATTTTGTAATTTGTCGCTGTCTGCACAATGCCAAATTTCGAAATAACACACTATTCTGAAACGTTCCATACTCCTTGTGGAATAAGGTATACAGGGACATCAAAATAGTGAGCCCGAAATAACAGGTTTGCTGTTAAAACACAGGATAGCTATTTCAGAAATAGCGTCAAAGTGTAGACATAGCCTGACAGAGGCAGCACAAGGGGGTAGGGAGAAGCCACTAGTCAAGTTTAAGCTTAGGTTTATCAGATAGTTGACTAGTTGCTTACATCCCTACTTTAGATGTAAACTTCTGAAAAAATAACCATAATGCTTTGTTGCAAACAATCTCCATTGCCTAGGTGTTTGTTATTTTCAGGTTCTATGGCAGCTGTGGCCAACCCGCAGCTCGTGAGCCACATGTGGCTTTTCCCCTGCACCCCAGGGTGCGGCTCGTGAAGTGCCTCTCCTCTCCCAGTGACCCTGTGCCTCCCAAAATGGCCCTCTCCTCCTGGCTCCCTGTGCTGGGGAGCTATCTGGCGTAAGCCTGATGTGGCCCAAAAAAGCCTCTAAATGCGTTTTCTTAAAGGGGGCTCCTTTTAAAGGGACAATCAAACATGACAGGGAGCTGCAGTCCCTTTTATTTTTTGCTCGACAACTTTGCCCCGGCTCTTCGTGCTGGATCTACTGATATTTTGGCTCTTTGCCCAGAATGGGTTGGCCACACCTGTTCTGTGGTATACACGTTTGCTGCCCTCCACGCCAACCATCAAAGTGCCTAAAGGGATAACTACACCGTCTTTCATTCAAACAAAAATTATTACTCTCTACAAGCACTGGATTGCTATTAAATTCAAGCTTAAAATTGCACATTTTTTAAGGAGACTATATTTGGTGAAAACGATGCTTTTTAAAATAACTTCAGAGCAAAAATAAAAAACTGCATAGATAAAATGTAAATGGTAGTTCTCACCTTTGGCTCATTAATATCAACAGAAATGGAATATTCTAGCAGAGGTGGGAGTTCTTCTTTCATGTTTTGCAAATACATCTGCACATAAGAGAGCGCATTTTTGTCCTGAAGGTTTATTTCTCCTTTATTAGGAAACATTGAAAAAAGCATTTCCATTTCCAACAGCTGAAGCTCGAGACATTCTTTTATTGTGACAGCCATTGTGTTACATTTCTTAACTTAGACACCTGAAAAAGGAAGAATTTGTATCTGTAATAGTTTGTTAAACTGTAGCCATATTCTTCTGTCACTCAAGGCAACAAAATCTTGTGTATTTTGTCTAAGAATAATAAAAAGGAACAATTATTTAAAAAATGAGATCAGCCATAAAGCTGTTTCCACAAGGGGAAAAAATACATTCACATGGAATTAAGGTTCAAAGTCCATATAATTAGGTGCAGGGGCTCTCAAATTTCATTGCATCACAAACCCATTCCCACAACAAAAATTACTACACAGACTCCCACCACGGCCCCCGTGCTGCTCCCCGGGGCCAGGAGGAGACCCCAGAACGAATTCGGATAGAAGCAGGCGGCTCCTCTCCCCCCCCCAGGGTGGCACAAGGGCGGGGGCTGCTCCGCGCCACTGGGGAGACTCCAGCCACCCTGCCCCGGGCAAAGCGACGGGACCGCGAGTGGAGCCCGCCCGCGCGCCACACCCTGACGCTTCCACTGCCGGCCGCGTCGCTGCGTGCGCGTGGCCGGTCCGTCACCAACGGCCGGGAGCAGCTGGCGCGCGCGCTTGCCTCGTCCGCGGAGTGCGCGTGACGCCGAAGCCCCCAGGGCGCTGCTCTGTTGACGCCGAGGGGTGCGGGGAAGGTGCCACGCGCCGGAGCCTTTGCTGACGCGAGACCGTGAAAGTGCCGCGAGCTGTGCCCGGCTCCCCAGCAGGCCTTGGGTGCCAGTCCCCTTCCTCGCGGCGGGGCCGCAGGGGAGACGGGACGTCCCTGGCGTGGGGGCGGAGCTGTGGTGACGTGTCTCGCGGCCCCGCGCAATCTGGTGCAAGAGGCGGCCGCGAGCTCAGTACGGGCAGGCGGGAGAAGCTCCGGGGCGCGGCCCCAGCCCCTGCAGCCGGAATGCGCAGCTCCCGTCCCACAAGGGCTCCTGTTGGGACGGTCCCCTGCCGTACTTCATGCAAATGGGTATAGGCATTATAACTATGCATAACGCAGAGAGACATTGAACAAAATACGACGTGTAGCCCATCAAATGTGATGTTAGTCTGCAGAGCCTGCATCGCCTAGTTCTGTGCCTGTATTGCTCTTGTGTGTGACGTTAGAAATGTGAAGTTTAAATCTCTTTTTTGATTTTAAATGTACTAATGAGAGTCGTTTCTGGTGCCCCTCCCCAAGCCTACTGTGTTGGTGATCAATTCCACAACCTGTAAATAGCCTTGTTCATTCAGGAAGTCTAGAAGGTTGGAGACCTAAGTCAGAGTAAAAGAGTTTGTCTCTGGCTTAAAGATTATGCTTGAAATAAGAACAACTCCTTAGGGCAGGGGTCTCAAACTTTGTGATACCGGGACCCTCCTCTAAGTTGCTCATGACCCCCCAGGGGTGGGGGGGTACCCACAGTTTGAGAAATGTGGCCTGAGGGTAAGAATCTGCTTGCAATTAGTCCCTGAGGTTATGTTTACACAGCAGGGCTAAAGTCGAATTAAGGTACTCAATTTCAGCTATATCAATTGCTAGCTTAAGTCGAAATAGATTATTTTGGTTTTAGGTGCTTTCTACACAGCAGGAAGTTGAAGGAAGAGCACTCTTCCATCGACTTCCCTTACTCCTCGTGAAATGAGCGTTGCCAAGAGTCAGAATAAGAAGTCCTCCAACTCGACATTATTTCAAAATAAAAGCTTGTAGTGTAGACATACACTATATTATTTCAGAATAATGCTTACAGAATTAGAACTAGCTATACATTTTCTTTTCATTTTAATTTAGTAACTTACTTTGATGCATCTTTTTTCTCTTGCAGCCACTTAAACCCTACTGTGTACTTACTTAATAAAAACATTTTTGTTTAGTGTCAGGCCGCATAATTGTTACCTGAGAAGAGCAACTAATGTGTACATCTCTGTTAAAGGGAGCGTATGTGATTTATTTGTTGGTTTGATTATTTTTGGGTGATGGTTTCCTGAGTGCTGTGCTCTAGAACTGTGTCCTTCCAGAGCTGAAATGGTGTAGGGCTTCATTCTGCTGCAGCAGTGTGGTAGTCACAACTTTGTGCTTTGTATGGGGAAGACCAGGTGAACTGGCCAGCAGGACAGGGTGATGAGGTGCCCCAGAAAGCAAGAAGGGAGGTATCAGTGGCACATCTGCACACTGGGGAACAATCCCAAATGTCTTCAGTCACCACACTCCATCACAAATTGAATTCTGAACAACACAACTACAACAAGGGAGGGCACTGCAAAGGAAAACTTGGCAGGGAAATAGGCCTGTTTGCACCAATGTCTTGCATTATGTTGAGTTTAAATCTTCTGAAAAAACAAGACATGCAATATATGAGCTTTTGTAGGCCAGACCCACTTCCTCAGATCAATATGTGGAAAAAAATTGGCTCCACCATATATACCAAAGTGATACAATAAAAAAAATGAATGCATGTGAAATTGGCCAATCAAATTTTAGAACAGAGTGGGGGTGTGTAACCAGTGTAACTTTGTTCTCACCCACAATTATTTCCAATTTGGTGACAACTTATACCTCCAGATCAGCAGCACAGCCATGGTACCCGCATGGCCCCACAGTACGCTAATATCTTTATGGGATTTGTCCTTTTCATATGTGTTCATTTTTTTTAATTGTATCCTTTGGTATATATGGTTGTGACTATTTTCTTCCACTATTTGATCTGAGGAAGTGGGTCTGGCCCACGAAAGCTCATCATCTAATAAACCATCTTGTTACTCTTTAAAGTACTACATAGTCCTGTATTTTGCTTCAGCTACCCCAGACTAACACCGCTACATTTCTATCACTATCTTTATGGCTGACTTAGAACAAAGTTTCCTCAGATCCCTCACCCCCACTGTTCTAAAATGTGATTTGTCAATTTCATGTGCATTCATTTTTTTTTTATTGTATCACTTTGGTATATATGGTGGTGCCAATTTTTTTCCACATATTGATCTGAGGAAGTGGGTCTGGCCCACGAAAGCTCATCACCTAATAAACCATCTTGTTAGTCTTTAGAGCACAACATAGTCCTGTCTTTTGTTACATGAGCAATGGAACTGAAGTTGATGTTATCAGATCCACTTCCCACAGTGGCCACACTGATTCTTGGGGAGTTGTATCATCCCGCACCTGCTTCAGCCCGGGACTCCAGCCCAGCCAGTCAACGAGCCCCCTCCTACCCTGAGGTGCTACCAAGCTTCGCCCCACCGTCGGAACTCCGCCCCCCTCGCGCGAGAAGCTCCTGCTTAGCCCCGCCCCACCGTGGCTACTCTCTTGGCGGTGCGTCCTCCCCCCAGCACCGGGCGGGGATCCCTGGGAGAGTGGAACGTTCAGGTAAGAAAGACTCTAGGGCCGGCGAGCGGCTGCGCTCTGATTGGCTCGGCGTTAGGAGGCGTGTCTGCGCAGGAAGGGGCGTGTTTGACCATCTGGCTGCTGAGAGCCACGTCGGCAGCGGCTGGTGGCGCCGCAGGTAGGCGGGTCTGTGCGGGGCACTCAGCACTCCCACCGCGGGACGCGATTGGCGGGGCCTCCGTCTGGGGGAACCATGGTCACGTGATGCGGCAGGTGGCGGGGGGGCCCTCGGTCGGTGGCGGGTCAGCGCTGGGCGGGCGGGGGGCGAGCTGTCAGCGCTGAGAAGCCTCAGCCTGGCCTCGCCGCGCGCCTTGCTCGCTGGTAACGGCCCTGACAAGCGTTACCTTCTGGAGCTGAAACTCCAGTTTGGTGTCAGCCCACAGGGGTGAGTAGCGAAGGGTAAAGGGAGCCCCCCCCCCCCCCCCCCCAGTTTCCCAGCTTGAGTGAGTTCAGAAGCTGGGAACAGCAGCAGCCTTTGGGGCTGGGCGTTTGTTTATGGACAGAGTGATTAAAATAACAAAAAGCTCGGGGAAGGTAAATTAAGAACCCTTAGGTGATCCCAGAGCATTGCCCGGTTCTCCAGTCGAAAGGTGGAAACAAGGGTAGGAAACAAATGGTGAGACTTGAGAGAGGTAAATAGTGTTATTGCCTGGGGATCTGTAATGGACCTAGTGCTGCCTGCATGCCATGGTGGCCCCGTGTCACACACAGTGGCTGGCTACTGCTTGCAAGCACGTCTTTGTGTGCCCTTTGGAGGGACTCTGTGAGCACTGCCCCTGCAGCTCCCGTTGGATGATTTCTGGTCAGTGGGAGCTGTGAGAATGGGAGTGAGGCCAGGATGTGGATACCTACTGCCTCCCTCTGCCCAAGGGGAGCTCAGAGACAGGCTTGTTTGCCCCAGACACCTGCTTTGGGAAACAGCATGGCTGCAGCAGGCAGCCTGCCTGCTGTGCTGTGGGACTTTTAGCTGCCTGGAGGGTTATGGTGGACCAGAGGGTAATGTTTAGTGGGCTGGATTTTGCCTACACCACTACAGTATATAAATCCATGGTATACACACCTTTGAATACTTCATGCAAATTTGGACACCCTATATCAGAAAGAATATATTGGATTTGGAAAAGGTACTGACTGGGAAGGACAACAGAAATGATTACGGTAGGGGTTTTCAAAGTTGGGTTGTGAGCCTCCCCCGGTAAGGTGCTTTGTTTATATAATAGTTGAGCCTCTGCTTCCCACAGCTCCCTTTTGCTGGAAATGGTGAACTGCAGTCAAGGGGAGCAGCGAGGCTTTGTGCTGATGGACACTTAGATAAACAAAGCATCTCACGGCCCACCATTGGCTTCTCTGCAACCCAGTTTTGAAAATCCCTGGATTTGGGAACGTAACACCGTCTGTATAAGGATAAATAAAAAGACTGGGACTTTTTAGCTTGAAAAAGAGATGAGTGGAGGTGCCGGGGTATAATAGAAGTCTATAAAATTGAATAAGGGTTTACTCTTTCACATAATGCAAGAAACAAGGGCACTCAATTAAATTAATAGGTAGTAGATTTAAATATTTTTTCACAGTCAACCTGTGGAACTCTTTGCCAGGGATGGTGTAATGGCCAAAATTATAATGGGGTTATAGCCAATAAGAATTAAATAAGTGTATGACAGATAGGTCCAGCAATGGCTATTAGATAGGACGGGAAGGCATCCAACACCATATTTTGCATGTCCCTTGTTTCTGTTTGCTAAAAGCTGGGAATGGGCAATGGGATGGATCACCTGCTGATTGCCTGTTGTGATCATTCCTTCTGAAACACCTGGTATTGGCCAGTGTTGGAAGACAGGATACTTGTCTAGATTGACCATTGGTCTAACCCAGTATGGCCATTCTGATGTCCTTATATAGAACTCAGATGTATGTACCCTCTGCAGTAACCCATTAGACACCACTCCCATTCCATGTCAATATTTCTGTTTCTCTCTACAGAGTTGGTAATGAAGTAAGAATATACATTACATACTAATCAGCATCCCTTAACAATCGTTCTCGCTATATAAAATTAACTTTTTTTTCCTGTGGGATAACAAAGTGACATCATCATCCACAGGCTGGGGCATGCACAGGTAAAGCCCTGTTCCTTCTGCCCTAGGCCCCATCCCTGGAGTCAAGCCCACACACTGTCACTCCAGCCCTCTCTGGTAGCCATGTGAAGAGCCGGGTCTGGTGCAGCCACGGCCCGGCCTTACCCAACCACCGGGGGCAGAGCCAGTTCCTGCTCAGTCTTTTAGGAGAGGAGGTAGTTAGCAGGAGACAGGGCCCTGAGCCAGCACAGTGTGAGAGAAAGGAGAAACGGGCCCTGGCTGGCACAGGTGCAGCACAGCCTACACCCATGGCTGGGTGGAGAGCCGGGGTTGCCTACCCTTCTTGAGAGGGGGGTTGGCGAGCTTAGTGAGCAGGGGGGTGCAGCCCTCTAGTGATAGTAAGCATATAAATAGTTCACCGATGTGCCTGGGCTCATTGGTTAACCTTCAGTTACATGCTGGCTTTTAAACTGACTTCCCATGTGTATTGGCTTCCATGGAGCCTCCTGCTTTCCTCCCTCCACCCCGCCCTTTCGCTACTGCCTCTGATACACATGGCTCATTTTGTAAATGGAAAATTTCAACGGTTACACATTTACCAAAATAAACACATTTTAACATTCCTAATAGGGATCAGATAGCAATTACAGTGCTCCTGTCAGCTTAATTACTTACCAAAAGAGTTTTGAAGTAAAAGAGTTTTGAAGTATTTAAACAGCCCCTGGAATCCCAGTTAAAGTTGACCAGCCCCCCCCCCATCTGAAATAGTGCCACTGATAGGTCGCTCCTGCACTGTTAAGCTAGGGTTATCATATTTCCAGTTCCCAATAGACCATATGAGATGCAGACACTGACTTCTTGACTTCTGTGCCACCCCAAGTCCCTGCCTCTACTCCACTCTGTCCCTGTTTCTTACCGGAAGTAGTTTTATTTTATGACTGGGAGGGCTCTCTCCTGGCATCAAAAGAATTGTGCACCTTACGGCAGTGTGGCTGCAGTGACATGCCTGTGCTGTTGTAAGGGGTGTAGTGTAGTCATAGGTAAGCTCTTTGGAGAGGGATGCTTTTGGTTTTGTTTGTATAACACTTAATACAGTTGAGCTCTGATCTGTGGTTGGAGCCCCTAAGAATTTCCGTAGAACAAATAATATTTTTTGCTTTGGATATTTACAAGAAGAAAAGAAAGTAATAGGCTTTGGATGGTCAGTGTGGGGGGGGGGGGGGAAGGAAATTGGACAACACCACTGAACTGGGAATTTGGCTTGGTGTTGCAGCTGTATGCCTTCTGCCTGCTGTTGTCTGGAATAGGAGACGTGGTCATTCTCTGCCACTTGTACTAGGGCCACAGGACCGGTGTAATTGAGGGTCCTTTCTTGGCCCAGTCTCTCCCTCAATCAGCACTCACTTGTGCAGCTAGCACAGACTTCCTTCAAGATATACAGGTGATGTGGAGGCTCCTTTCCAGGGCTGTAATGCTTTTGAATCTTCTGCAAATGTATTATTGTCTTGTGGGATGTGAATGTCTTGGTCTGGACCTTCCATACAGGATCGGTTTCAATTCAGATATTTAATAATCCTGACTCTAACACTAGCTAAACACAAGAAAATGGTCTTGCGTGAATATATCTAGACTTAATCTTGGATAAAATCACTCAAGGGTTTGAGTTGCTATTTAAATGTATATATATTTACTAGAAGCTTTACCTGGTATTACTCAGGTCCTTGTGGGAGCAGAGGGTGAGGGGATGCAGGAGTCAGGGCTGAGAGGTCTGCAGAGGCTCACAAGGGCCTTCAGCAGCAGTGAGGGTAGTGCTGGTAGTGCTCCCAGCTCCCTGGAGTGCCTAGGCCCGTGCTGCCCAGCCAGTGGCTCCTTCCAGGAGGCTGGGGATGCACTACTAGGCCAGCCCAGATCTTCTCTGGGCTGGCGAGAGGTGCTGTGCTGTCTGGTCCCAGCCTGTGTCTCCTCCGCGTGTGGGGTGGGGAGGAAAGGGTTGTGCTGCCTGGACCTAGCTAGCAGGGCTTCTCCTCCAGTGCTGTGGCTTAGGACTGGTGCAGGGGTTTGGGACAGGAGCGCTGCTTACTCATGGCCAGTGGTCAGCAACATGGGGAGCTCCAGCTGGCCACTCTGCCTGGTGCGGGACCCCCCTGTGGTCACTCTGCAGTATAAATATCCTCTGCCCCTCATGGCCATCGAGGAGCGTAACTCTCCCGGCTCTCAGATCCCTGCCTTTCTGTGTTCTAGAAAAGAATCCCATCTCAGGCACTCCCTGTTTTTCTGGCACAGCCAAACCCCAACCTTGTTTTAAGTTGGGAGAAAGCTGCATACCAACCTTGGAAACTCAAAGCTTTTTTATGTAAATGCTACTTGTTGCTGTCTTCAGAGGCTTATTTTATCTGGTCAATTCAATGTATCTGTGGATTTTCGAGGTTAATGTAATGTATGAAATGTATTATGGTGATTTTAGTCGTTTCCTTTTATAGAAATGGATTTTGAGGCAGTTGCAAAATACTCAGCATTACATCTGAAACCAGCTGGACTCACTCTTCAGTATGGAACTGCTGGATTTCGTACCAAGGCAGGGCATCTTGATCACATCATGTATCGCATGGGTTTGCTGGCAGTGCTAAGGTCCATGAAGACCAAATCTACTATTGGAGTCATGGTTACAGCATCTCACAATCCTGAAGTAAGAAGATTTCTGAATGTATTCTTTGGTAGTACAGTCAGTCCCCGGGTTACGTACAAGATAGGGACTGTAGGTTTGTTCTTAAGTAGAATTTGTATGTAAGTCAGAACTGGTGTCCAGATTCAGCCGCTGTTGAAACTGACCAGCAGCGACTGAATCGGACACGCCTGGGGCAGAGCAGCTGGGTTGCTGCTGGGTTGGTCCCGCAGCGCTGCTCCTCGGCGCTACTGGACCAACCCGGCAGCACCCCAGCTGCTCTGCCCCAGGTGTCCCCAAGTCAGCCGCTGCTGAAACTGACCAGCAGCTGACTACAGGAAGCCCAAGGCAAAGCTGCTCTGCCCCGGACTTCCTGGAATCAGCTGCTGATCAGTTTCAACAGAGGCTAAATCTGGACGCCTGGGACAGAGCAGCTGGGGCGCTGCCGGGTAGGTCCCCACAGCGCCGCACCTCGGCGCTGCGGGGACCAACCCGGCAGCACCCCAGCTGCTCTACCCCAGGTGTCCCCAAGTCAGCCGCTGCTGAAACTGATCAGTGGCTGACTACAGGAAGCCCCGGGGCAGAGCAGCTCTGCCTCGGGCTTCCTGTAGTCAGCCGCTGATCAGTTTCAGATGCGGCTGACTTGGGGACGCCTGAGGCAGAGCAGCTTGGGGTGCTGCTGGGTTAGTCCAGTAGCGCCGCATGCACCCCACCCCCCCACAGACTAGGGAGATGCGGAGCAGCTTTTCTCGCCGCGGAGGATGCGGGCGGCGGGACCGCCGAGATGCGCCGTGGTCCCACCGCCCGCGTCCTCCGCGGCGAGAAAAGCCGCTCTGCGTCTCCCTGGTCTGCTGGGGGGGGAGGGGGAGGCGCTAGCACCACGTCTCCCTGGTCTGCTGGGGGGAAGCGCCCCCCGCGCCGCCAGAGGCGGCGACAGTGGGGGAGGCACCCTGCACTAGCGGCCTCCCCCTGCCCCCGGTTCGTAACTAGGGGTCCGACTTAAGTCGGACCCACGTAACCCGGGGATTGCCTGTATCGGCCTAAGGAGAACCAAAATCTCTGAGTTGGGAGAGACTGATGGTGTTTAGAGGCCAGATCCTGTGAATACTTTTGCTTAATTTATGCATGTGAATAGTCTTATTAACCACAAATAACATTACTTGCATGTTGGAAGCTATTTTGCCACACAGTCATACCCCAATTCTTGCTTATAGTTTTTAGACCTTTCCAGTCTGAAAGGAAATCTGTTACAGAACCTTAGAGTCTCCTTTAGAGTCTCCTTTGTTTTAATGGAGAGTCACAGGGTTTACTGAAAGGGTTTGGCACCCCTCAGATGTACTCTCTGCTTTTTATGAAGATTTAGCAGCACAAGAAACGGAGTACATCTGAGGGACATCAAACCCTTTCAGCAAACTCTATGAATCTCTTTTTTTTTTTTTTTTTTTTTTTTAAACTAAGTTGACATTGGCTTTCAGGGTGCAACATTCATAAGGAAAGCGTTTGCTTTACTTATCTGCTGCACTTAAGTTTAGCAATTCCATAGTCTGAAATATTCTATCGGTTTGATATCAACTGATTCTTTTTTACAGAACTACCAGAAAAATAGTGACTTAATATGTTGATTGTGTTACTGATTTCAAACTGTGTATGGATTTGTTTGGTAGGTAGGCCAACTTTTATTAGTAACTCTTTAGGCCTAAATGAAGCCATAAGGATGTATCTATATTTATCTTCTGTCTTTAAAGAAATCCGGTTGGGTTTCTCACTTTTAGACATAAGTACATTTATTTTCTTCTAAGGAAGACAATGGTGTAAAGTTGGTTGACCCACTGGGTGAAATGTTGACCTCTGCCTGGGAAGAATATGCTACATGTCTGGCTAATGCAGATGAGCAGGAAATACAGAGCATACTGACTGAGATCTGCCAGAAAGAAGTGGTGAATCTGCACCTACACGCCTCAGTTTTTATTGGTAGAGACACCAGGTACCTGCATAAATACTATTATACTTGACAGACTATGTTGAACTACCAAAGCTGCATTCACAGGCAACTTATCTACTGAAATGTCTGTACATCGAATGCATGACTGTCTAATGCCACCACAATACACGTCACATATGCTTCACTTTAAATCTGTTTGTTATGGTAACGTCTAACTCTCCACACGCACAATATGCTTCTTGGGCCTAATTCAGTGCCCACTGATGAGGTCAGACGGGATCCTTTAGATTTCAAAGGACATTAGATTGGGTCTTTTCATGTTAGTGATACCATTACCACATCAACTCCGTACTCTTCATGTAAGTCTCTTAGGGTGATACTTACAGTCTCTTAGGGTGATACTTCCAGTATCCCGAAATAGCCTTTTCCGCGTCTTGATAGCACACCTGTGTTTTTGAAATAACGGGCACGCTCTTTTGATGTCTCTGTAAACCTCATTCTACGAGGATTAAAGTACATTTCGGAATAGTTCTCTGTTTTGAAATTTGGTGCTGTATAGACAGCACCAAATTTGGAAATCAGCTATGCAAATTGCGTAGCTCAAATTGCATAGCTTATTTCAAGCTAAGGATGCACTGTAGATGCACTCTTCATGACACATGGGGATCTAATTCTGCATGGAGAGCCATGTTGGCTGAACTTCTCCACCTGTGCAAAAGAAGGAAGCCTAGGTTTGTATTTCTGCATAATGTTTTCTTAAAACTTAGTGATTGTATTTGTTCTTTTTCAGATCTAGCAGTGAGAAACTTTCACAATCAGTAATAGATGGCGTATGTGCTCTAGGTGGTCAATATCATGGTATGTTGCTATTTGATCTTATGCATTATATTTGAAGTTTTTATTTAAGTGTGAATAGACCTAAAGTTGTAGCTTGTGTACTTTTTCCATTACTGTTTATAGTGGGGGGGGTTTTGTGTGTGTGTGGTGGGATGATTTTAATGTCAGTGTAAAATTCTCTATATAAATTTATGTGAAATGGTTTTTAAGATAGATTTCTTGCAAAATATTTTATATATGTTAGTAAATATTGTATGCCTCTAAATAGGATTTAGCGTAAGATAAATTTTATTGGACTAACTTATTTTGGTGAAAGACAAGCTTTCAAGCCACACAGAGCTGACCTTTTGAAGGTGCTCCCAGGTTCATATTTTGAATGTGTTGAAGACAAGCCAGGGAATTGATAACCTTATTAGACATTAAAAACCATAGTCTTCAATAAATACACTGTACAGATTGTTGTTATACACAATTAGCTCCCCTTCCTCTTTTTTATCATCCTGTGACTGCAGCGGTTCTAATAGGCCACTTCACCTTGTATAGTGTTACCTTTAACTACTTACACTACACAATTTTTTCCACCCTGTATTTAGCTGTGACAATTTGAGGGCTTGCCTAAACATAAAACATTACAGGAGAACTGCTGCAGCTATGGTGCTGTAGCAATTCATTGTGGGTGCTATCTATGCCAAGGGAAAAGATTCTGCAGATATTGATATGGGGACTGAGGTCCACTTAACCATGCAGCTCAGGAACGTGGATTTTTCACACCTCTGACCAACATAGTTAAAGTGACCTAATTTTTTCATGCACAAGGCCTGAGTGCCTTTCTCCAGGGCTGAAGAAGAGCGCAAGAGCTTATCTCTCTTTCCACCAGAAGTTAGTCCAATAATTACCCCACCCACTTTGTCTTTCTAATATTTTGTAAACAAAAATCTAAATAGTAATGACCCTTGTATTCTTTTAATATTCTGACTTATTTTATAATAGATTATGGTCTGGTAACAACACCCCAGCTGCATTACATGGTCTGCTGTCAAAATACTCAAGAGCACTATGGGAAGGCAACAGTGGAAGGTTACTACCAGAAACTATCCAAAGCTTTTGGGGAGCTGACAAAACAAGTGAGAGCCGTTAAATTCTCCCTAAATAAATCATTGCTTACCTTCATGTAAAATGTGCAAAATGTTCTGCATACAAGGCAAAAACGACTAAGAACACTTCAAACTTGTTTGTCTCCTGGTGGAGTGGGGAGGTGCGGAGAGCTGTTGGTTTTTATCCAGAAATGTAGTTCACTTTAATACCCCTCCTCTCTTATCTGAAGGCTTGCAGCTCTGGAGATGGCCAGAGGTACCTGAAGATAGATTGTGCAAATGGTATAGGAGCCCTGAAACTAAAGGAAATGGAACATTACTTTCCAAAGAACCTGTTAATTCACTTATATAATGATGGGACCAAAGAGAAACTCAATCATTTATGTGGTGCAGACTTTGTGAAAGTTCATCAGAAACCACCTCTAGGTATGTAATCAGCAATCTATAACTTCAGCCCTTTTAGAATTAGGGATGTAAGCAAGTAGTTGATTACCTGATAAGCATTTGCTTATTGGGTAGTTGAGTCACTACTGGACTAGTCGCTTCTCTCTCTCCTCCCGCCCCCCTTCCTCCCCCCCCACCTTGCTGCCTCTTTCAGAGACAGGCAGCAAGGGGGGAGCAGGAGCCTGTGGGGGCGGGGCTGGCTTAATTAAAAGCTGATTCCTCCCCCCCCCCCCCCCCAGCAGCATCTCAGGGAGAGACAGGGCATGAGCCAGAACAGCTGATTTCTGGCTTGTGTCTGGTCCTCCATGTTGTGCCTCTGCCTTTTAAATGTATTAAGAACTGCCAGGCTCTTAATACATTTAAAAGGCAGAGGTACAGCAGGTTAGCTCCTGGATGTGGGAGCTAACCCCACTGCAGCTCTGCAGTTTTTACCCCCCTCCCTTCCCCGTTATTGACCAATTGAGTAGTCAATGGAAATTTCATCAGCTACTCAATTAGCTGATTAAACATCCCTATTTAGAATTCTGACTATATTAAGCAGCCTACTCCTGTGCTTTGAAAGCTATTGCGAACTTAGCATGGAAGCATAATGATGCATGGCTTGACCTGAGGAGGTGACTGATCTGTGTGGAACTCCTTAATGCTGTAAATCAGTGCCTCTCAACCTTTTTACACTACTACTGTACCCTTTTCAATAATCTGATTTGTCTTGTGTGTCTTCAAGTTTCGTCTCAGTTAAAACCTACTTGCTTATAAAACCAGACATAAAAATACAAGGGTTGCTTACTTTCTTGGTAATATTAGCAATTTTTCATTTTTACCATAGAATTGTAAAATCAATTGGAATATAAATATTGTGCTTATTTCAGTTTAATGTATATAGAGGAGTATAAACAAGTCATTGTCTTTTTTAAATTTTAGTTTGTACTGACTTGGCTCTTTATGTAGCTCATTGTAAAAATATTCAGATCTGAGTTGATGTACTCCCTGGGAGACCTCTCTGTATGTCCAGGAGTATGCATGGTTGAGAACCATGGCTGTAAATAAACAGCCATAACCGATTACTCTCAACTTAAAGGCGAGCCAGATTGAATTCATTTGGCTTGTCCAGACACATGTAACTAACAGTCGGCATACGTGTAATCCTTTTGCTAGCTGACTCCGAGGCTTATAAAAAGGTGATTTAGCCCAGATTCATGGAAGGTGCGTAACATTGAACCCTGGGTTAGAACATCTGAAAACTGAGAGAATAACTCATGGGATGAGCTCCTAAGGCTATACTGGGTTCTGCTGCAGAATCATCATGTCTCTGGAGCTGCTACCTTATGGTGAACAGGCTGCTTTTGCTTCAGTCTTCTTGTAAAATTGCTCTTGCTGCTTCAGTTTCTGTTTTGAACTATCCATTGGGGGATACGGTCAGCTCTGTAGGTAATTACTTTGATATTAGCCACTACTGGGATCTGCAGTTCCCAACAGCAGCCACCAATGAATGGATGACTGTTTCTGATTCAGGTTCTGAGTCGAGGGACAAGGACTGCTATTGCCACTTCATTGCATAAGGTGCCTCTACATCCATAGACTAAAATTAAGGCCACTGGTTTCAAACATGAGTGGCATAAGTTAATGTAAATTCACAGTTAGGCATCTGATTTCACTCAAGTGGTAAGAATTTACAATTAACCACTGACCACAGTGATTTCATTGGGAATCTGTGTAGTGTCTTGATGGGTATTTTGCTCTGTTCACTGATAACTGTTTGGCTGTGTATACTCCCCCTGTACATTGCACTGGCTCTGTTTAGGTAGCCAGCGCAGCAGACTCTGAGAGAACCCCAAAGACCACAAAATCAGATAAGGGACAAAGGTACCAGGCCAGGTTTATTGTTAATGACGCATAATTCTAGTGTTTAGCAGACTCTACCAGACAACTAACATATACACCCGTTGTAATGGACTGGCTCAGACAGTGGCAGGACTTTCCACTGTCTCCTAGGCCAGACAACGACCGCCCCTCTGTAATGGTACAGGTTCGACCTCACTGGTCCGGCACCCTTGGGACTTGACTGATCCCGAACAAGGAGATTTTCCAAACCAGGGAAAGTTCCTCCCCTCAGAGTCTGTGCTGCTACCAGGCTAAGGCTCCAGCTTGCCCCTGCCGCTCCCCCAGCCTGCCAGGGCTCTCTAGATGCCACCAGCCCCATTGCTGCTGGGGCCTGAGAGCCACGGTTGGAGCTCTGCAGCAGAGCTCCGAAGCCACCTGGCTCTGCATCCGGGGTTCCCAGGCTGCTGGAGCCAGAATGGGGCCGTGGCCAGAACTCTCTGGCTGCCACTGGGGCCAGAACTCCCTGCTGTGCTTCCCTTCCCCCCTCCCTCTGCCCCGACACTAGGTTCCCAGCTGAGTTGCTGGTGCCCTATGGGGCTCCTGCCCTGCTGCCAGACCTCCCTGTTTCTGGGCTCTGTGGTCCAGGAACATCCATGGTCGGTACCAGGCCACAGATGTTGCTGGACCACTGAGTCCTGATTAAGGGAGGTACAACCTGTTCAAACAAGTTACATATTATTTCTGTTGTATCAGGTTGCCACCCTCCAGGGTTACATAGATACCACCCATTACCTTGTACATGCGGGTTTGATTAAAACATTTCTATTTATTGTGCTGTTATTTTAGACTCTGTGTTGAATCTGAGTCAGTATGTCCTTACTATCTGTGAGTTGCTGGTACCAAAATGTTTCTTCATGAGGCATTGTTATCCCTGTGGAATGCATTTACGCCCTGTGCCTAGTACCTATCAGGTATGAGTGTTTGTGCAATATCAGTCCTTCTCTTAAGTTCTGTGAGCAGGGCCTGCCTCTTGCTCACAGCTTAACTTGGCTTTGTATTAGCAAAGTCTTAACCATTGTTGTCTAGGCTTCAGGCCTCGCACCAAGCCAGCGATATATGGGCTTATGTTTTAGGCGTTCCTCTTACTACAATCATTAGGGGCATAGGAATCTGCATCCAGCCTTCCAGCTGTTTAATTATGCACTCTCTCAACTTTAGTGTAAGGGTTTGACAGCATGCTTGAACATGCTAATTTACTGATGAGCTGCAGTTGCACTGCCTTACTCTCACATGTCCACTTATGTGAGAGAAGGGATGGCAGAGATGAGAAGTTGGATGGAGTGCTTCAGCAATTGAGAGGCTAATAGTTGAGAGTTGCTCTACTCTCCCACAGGAACCAGAGTTTTTCCAGACTAAGAATTCTGGGAGAAGGAGAGGCGGCATTGGAGTGCCCTTCCTTAGTCTTTAGAAGGATCTCAGCTCCTGAGATCTATAAAACAAGGCAGTAGGATGTTAAGAAACCTTATTCTTTAGCATTAAAGTCACCAGAGAAATCCTTCTCTTCTCTTCCCACTTCACCCCTCAACCACTTTTAATGACCTAAGAAAGCTAATATGAGAAGGATCACAAAGTTCTGAGGAAAAATAGTTCACCAGTAAAGTTTTGTTTGAGCTCTGTTTAGGTAGGAAATATTGGCTGTCTAACTCTTGCCTGTTGCTCTTAGTATTAAACAGTTTTGGCCCTGTAAAAACACAGAGCAAGACAATCTCACTCAAGGAGTTTGTTTAAAACTAGATGGTCATACAGTGCATTGTGTTTGTCTAGCAGATCCACTTATCTAAAAGTGATGCTAAACATTTATATATAAATCTTGATACTGGAGGCTATAGAAAGTCCTGTAGTATCCAAGAATATTCTATGACAGTGTTTTTTGGTGTAACATCAGTTCAGTAGATTTAATGGTCTAAGTTTTCATTTAAAAAAAAAAGGGGGAGGAGAGCAAAATACATTAATGGGCTGGAACCATTTTCTTCTAGTCCACCATGACCCTGCAGGCCAGAGTGGAGGAAAATGTTCTGCAGCACAGCAGGGTATTTGGGCAGTATGCCTGCCTGCCCACAGCCTCAGCTGTGTCACTCCTGGAAGTGCCATGGCCAAAGGCTGATGATATGTCTCTGCATGCCCTTGCGGGAGAGGAGGCAGTAGGCCTCCACCCATTGTCCCCGGTGCCATCTTCATAACTCCCATGAGCTGGAAACTGGCTGATGGAAGCTTCAGGAACAGTGCTTGCAGGGCGGGCAGTGTGCAGAGACTGCTGTCCTCCTTCCCCAAAAGGGGTGTGCAGAGACACAACAGCTGGCACTGTTGAGTGGCATGGAGTCACCATGGCATGCAGGCAGCCTGCCAGAGTGCTCCACAGTGGCCAGGAGCTGCCTGTGATAAGCTCTCCTGGTCAGAGTCTGCAACTGGCACTTCCTCCCTCATCCCAACCCGCTACCTTCTCCTGGCTCCAAGCTCCCTCCCAGACCCTACCCCCCCCATCTTTCACCCCTACCCCAGGTCAGAACCACCCCCTGGACCCTAACTCCCTCTCAGACCCAACATCCCAATCCCTGCCTGGAGCTCCCTCTTGCATTCAAACTCCATCAGACCCCACACCCCCTCCATTAATGTAATAGAAAAGTTTGTCACATGACCACTTACCAGAATTCTTGGCGTGAGAATAATTCTGGCAAAATTATTGCCTACCCTGATCTAGACCAACTACATGCTGGGCTCGTCTACACTGGCCCCTCTTCCGGAAGGGGCATGTAAATTTAACGAGTCGTCGTAGGGAAATCCGCAGGGGATTTAAATATCCCCCGCGGCATTTAAATAAAAATGTCCGCCGCTTTTTTCCGGCTTTTAAAAAAGCCGGAAAAGAGCGTCTAGACTGGCCCCGATCCTCCGGAAAAAGTGCCCTTTTCCGGAGGCTCTTATTCTTACTTCAAAGAGCCTCCGGAATAAGAGCCTCCGGAAAAGGGCGCTTTTTCCGGAGGATCGGGGCCAGTCTAGACGCTCTTTTCCGGCTTTTTTAAAAGCCGGAAAAAAGCGGCGGACATTTTTATTTAAATGCCGCGGGGGATATTTAAATCCCCCGCGGATTTCCCTACGACGACTCGTTAAATTTACATGCCCCTTCCGGAAGAGGGGCCAGTGTAGACGTAGCCGCTATGTATTCATTTCAGTCAGTTGGTAAAGGAGTCTTTCATGAGGGCAGGTCTGATTATGATGTTGCATGCATCAAGCTGACATTATGTAACTGCTTCGGTTTTTCTACTTTCAGTCTTCCTCCCTGAGATGAAGTCCATTTATCTCATTTTGCAGATATTGCCTCACATCTGTGGATTACGGATGGAGTAATAAATGTTTCTGACTTGGATCAATAGCTGATGCAGCTCCTTACTCGATGGTCGTGTCATAACTGCTGTTTGCTGCTTATGTAACATTATTCTGCAGTTGGACCATTGGGAGTGGCTCTGAGACATATTTCATGTAGACTTTGTAACCTGACCTTTTTAAGGTGGTATAACAATAAATGGTTAGAGATTTTCAGTTCATACTGAACATGTACTTCTCTTTGCAACGTCCTTTCAGTTCAGTTTCCCCTATTAGAAGAGTTCAAGGTGGGATTTCCTTTGTAAAATCAACTTCCTGCTCTTGTGCTACTAAGTTTTTCAAGTTTAGAGCATGCATATATATAACTAATCTCTTTTGAGACTTAGCCTAAATACATCATACATATTAACTAAATCTCTGCTTTCCATTCCATAGCTAATAGTTTGTACTTTCATGTGTATTAGGGCTAGATCTCAAGCCTAATGAAAGATGCTGCTCATTTGATGGAGATGCGGACAGAATTGTTTATTACTATAATGATACTGCTGGCCATTTTCATCTTCTGGATGGAGATAAAATAGCAACTTTAATTAGCACGTTCATCAAAGAACTTCTTATCAAGGTAACTCCACTTATACAGGAGAAGGTTTTGCTTTGGGCCTTCCTGTAAAATGTACACTTCCTCCAGTGAAGAAGAGGTTGTCATGACTGCACATACTCATTCAGGTGCTCTTTCATAACTGCTCACTGATGAAAAATCACATCTTGAAAAGAAGACCTCTTGGTGTATACCAGTTGCTGTGGCAAAAGCAGTGACCTAATTTTTAGAGGACAAGGGCAATGGCTTTAAAGTGAAGCTGAAACTAAATAACTTAGCTTGACCATGGTGCCTTGGCTAGGAACTGAAAAAAGTTACCCTAATTTCACTTTACGGCTGACAGGCTAAGGCTTCTCTTCTCTTCTCTTCTCTTCTCTTCTCTTCTCTTCTCTTCTCTTCTCTTCTCTTCTCTTCTCTTCTCTTCTCTTCTCTTCTCTTCTCTTCTCTTCTCTTCTCTTCTCTTCTCTTCTCTTCTCTTCTCTTCTCTTCATGCTTTTATCTCCATTTTGACCTGAGTTATGCTTAAGGGCTCAATGCTGCACTCCACTTCCCCTGAAAAATTCCCATAAACCTAGTTTGTATTTGATTTGCCTCAGAAAGCATTCTTGTGTTCTTACTTATTCTGTAAGGTGCTGCCTGGACGAACCTGGCGCATAAAATCGCACTGACCACTGTGGGTAAAAAGAGACGTTCAGTCTCTGTGCCCTTGCTGCCACTTCCTCTGAGACTGTACTGTCAAGGCACATTCCAATTGGTTTCATTTTTCTCTGGGTATCAACTCATTTTTCCTGGGGCCATAGACACAGTATGCAGTGCTGACCACTTTTGACTAAAACTGACCTTTGCCAGGTTTACAGTACTGACTTAATGTAAAAAAGTTCTGTGTCTTATGAGCCACGACCTTCTTCAGATTTTCAAAGGTGTCAGTTCTGGAAGTACAGCAGGAGTGAAGCTACTATTAGAGATGTGAAATCCAATTTTATCAGTTAAATGGGGTCCTACAGCTGGCCCCTTCCCCACGGTGGCGGCAAATCTGGCTGGGCTTGGAACATCCCCCCTGTTCCCCACCAAGCCCACTGGGTAGCTGGTAAGGTTAACTGCTGATATTCCTAGCTTCTATATGTTGAAAGTCTTTCACCTTGTTAAATATTCTGTTCTCAACTTAACTTAATCTTAGCTTTGGTCTTACTTTATACTGTGTCTAAAGATTTATATGTTTGGCATTAAGCATTTTACTTTTTTGTCTTCTCAGATAGGACAATCTCTAAAGATGGCAGTGGTACAAACAGCATATGCTAATGGGAGTTCTACACGTTATCTTGAAGAAACCATGAAGGTATCAAGTAATTTTTTTTCTCTCTATCTCCTCCGCAGTTGCTTCCTACCTTTAAAAAACGCCATAAAGGTACTACATTGAGGGACATCAGAGACATAAGATGGAATTAACCAAGTTTTCTTTAAATTCTTGTGGTAAATGAGATTTTTAAAGGGGGGGGGGGCGCGAGGGCAAGGGAGTGGAATTTCAGTACCAGTTCACGTTTCTTTGCTAGAATTGCAAATGCTAAACAAAAATGATCCAAGTTTTCTGACTCTTGGAATGCTTCAAAGCCAGAGCGTGTTACACACAGAGCTGCTGAGGGAACCAGATAAGGTCTGATCACCTTAAAACGTTATATTTTTGTTGAAGTGATAATTACGGTGCTAGTATTAGATCACCTTATCATGGAGGCTCTCAAGGCATCCACCTATCAGTTGCCTTCCTAGACAGAGCTTCTGCTCTGCCTTTCCCTGAAAAGGGTGTGGGTTTTGGCTGCTAGAGCAAGGAATACCTAAGCAGCTGATTTGGCTAAGGCACCTAAGTCTGTTCACAGGTGAGAATTTTGAGTGGGTTGAGTACTTAAGCCCTGTCCCTCTCATCTTCAGTTCAGTCCTGGCTAGCACAGACAGCTGCCTAGCTTCTCAGGAGCCCTTCCTGAGGCACTTAACTCTCACCATGCATAGTATGGGGAGTCTTGGGCACCTGAGAATTCCAATAGGTGGCGGGTGAGGGCATAAGCCAATGGTTTTCTAACGTATTTGTCATCTTGTCCCATAAAGTGTTACGTAGGCTGCAGGTTGAGAACCACGGTGCTCTCTGCTCAGGTTCTCCTCCAAAGAGTGGGGCCAGGAGCAGAGCACCATGTGGGGCCAGAGGGCAGCTAAAACCTAGCCCTACAGCTTTTAGTACACAGCAAAGGGTTAGGCATTGCAAAGCCTACATGTCTTTGAATACTTACCCATAATCTCTTAGCCTCTCTTTAAGGAGGCTGTAGAAATGAGAAAGGTATGTACCCAGCAGGTCTGCCATGAGAATATAACCTCTGTTAATCCCTTAAGCTACAAAAAACTGTATATTAAATGCTCATCATCCATCATGGCCTGTAGTTTCCTGAAACTTAATCTTGCATCTACATGGTAAAAGTTTGACCCTGTGATCCTATTCAGGATGTTGATTTCATGCCACTTCATCTGTGTTCCTCTTGTATCTCTGGATTAAAGGTGCCTGTTCACTGTACCAAGACAGGAGTAAAGCATTTGCATCACAAGGCCCAAGAATTTGACATTGGAGTTTACTTTGAGGCAAACGGACATGGCACAGTAAGTACCTGCACAGATATTTGCATGTAGGTCATGATAGGGTTATTTGAGTTTTAAAGCCAGTGTGTGTAAAACTTTGCCACCATATTATCTTTAGTATAAGCAGCTTCATAAGAAATCTGTCTTGGGACTCCTTCCCCCTATCCTTGTCCCCGAGTTTTGCTAATTTCCTTCACACTCCTACCCTCCTCTTTCTCTTCCCTGCCACCAACTATTGAGTATTCTAAATGTGGGAGTTCAAGCTAGTGAAACTCAGACAACTTATTTGGTTTAGTTGGCACAACAGAAAAAAGTGAGACCATCTTTTATCTGTTGTATACATTGTTGATGACATATGACACGCATTCTATGTAGCATACTTGTTTCTAGGTATTATTTACTAACGCTGCTGAAGAGAAAATAAGACATATGGCAAAAGAAGAAAAAGACAACCAAAAAAGAGAAGCTGCAAAGATGCTTGAAAATACCATTGACCTGATTAATCAAGTAAGAGAGAAACTGTACAAATCAGGTATTTTGATTCTGATTCGGGGGAGCTAACAGTATGACGAGTGACTACTAAGTTGCAAGATTGGGGGAGTGTATAGAAAATCTTTTGTGGAGAACAGCACAGTGTGCTAAAACAGGCATAGGGAAGGAGATGGTCTATTTTAAACATCCTGCCAGGCTGGGCAGACAGCCATTGGCACTCATTTTTCTCTTCTAAAATCCTTCTCCCCACCCTTGCATAACTAAAAGAAGACCTGTTGAATAGCAACTGTTTCACTTTGAAAGATGTCAGAATTTCCACATATAGAGAGGCAAAACACTTCCATTTGGTCTGGCTGCCTGTGATTCTATAGGTTGAACATCTCTAGTCCAGCACTCTTTGGGCCTGATGGGTGCCAAACCAGAGAATTTGCCAAACCACAGGAGATCAGTATTGTCCAGCAGCAATACCAACACTTCCACTGCTTGCTGGGCTCCAAGAAGATACTTCAGGGTAAATTAGAGCACAGAACACTGAGCCAGGACTGGTGGCTGTAAACACATTTTATGGGACTGTGGGAAAGTTAGCCACACCCATGACTAGTGGACATCTGGCTAACTAAGATCGTGCTGGGCCATGGATGTTGCTGGACCAGAGTGCCAGACTAGAGAAGCTTTTCTCTAGCTACTGAACAAGGGGATTGGATGGCTTGAGGAACTGTAGAATGACAACTCAAACTCCACATCTCATTACTAGTTTGAATCAATCAAAAAAAAAAATAACCAAAAGTAATTTTTGTCTGAAGCTTGCTCACAGGCCTTTCAAGAGAGATGGTGGAATGTAGAGGCCATTGTGTCCATATGGACGCTGGTGGGTTTTTGGAAGTCCTAACCCAGAGGCTAAGGATTGAGTAGGAATACGGTGAGATTATCTCACTTACTGGGGTTATTCCTTTAATGCCCAATTTTGCCTTATCCTTTACAGGCCACCTTTCAAGTGACACTATCATGCCAGAGTAAGTGTCGGGGTAGTAAGTCACCTGTCCTCATAGAATCTGACCTCCCATTTATTGTGTTTGGTCTTTACTTGAATGTTAGTTTTATCGAAGATGAAGTCTAGTAGTAAAGTACACATTGTTCTTTTTAGTAAGTTCTTCTCTTTCTGCCACTGCCCTGCCAAGGAAAATCAAGCTTATGATGAGTCACCTAGTAATATTCCTGAATTTTCATTGACTTTTTAGATTTAAGATTTGTTCTAGTGAACTCAACAATATACTCTTGATTTTTCTAATTGTCATTGACAGGGCTTGACAAACTATTGAATCTACTTGCCCATGGCAAGTAGATTTCAGCCCGGCGCCCCGTTTACTGGCGGCGTGCTCATGCGCAATGTGGCTCTTGCGCATGTGCAGCATGGGGCTGGCGAGTGGCTTTTGTCACCGTTTGTCAAGCCCTGGTCATTGACTCCTATTCTTCTCTTATTCATAGACCGTGGGTGATGCCATCTCAGACATGCTAGTGATTGAAGCAATTTTGGCTCTAAAAGGTCTGACAGTGCAGCAGTGGGATGCCATTTATGCAGATCTTCCCAATCGACAGCTCAAAGTTAAGGTTAGTGCTACAATAATGCTGGCCAGGATTGAGTGGTCAGTGTCTCTCTGTGAGGAGACCCTCCCATCATTTTTCTATTTGCCAGCCTTTCCTTCTGCTGTGCCATATTGTGATATTTTTTACTGTCATTCAAACCAGGTAGGGAAAATGACAAAAAGAGCAGGGAAAACTTCTCTTACCACAGCAGCAAATCAGATTGATTGATTAAAAAGACAAATCAAAGGCCCACCTAGAAATTTGTTAGAAGGGAAACTTTACATTTTGTTTGGTCCTGCCATTAGGTTGCAGACAGACGAGTCATTGACACAACAGATGCCGAGAGACGTGCAGTTACACCTTCAGGACTACAAGAAAAAATTGATGAACTGGTAAAGACGTACAGACTGTCACGAGCTTTTGTCCGCCCATCAGGAACAGAAGATGTAGTTCGAGTATATGCTGAAGCAGACACGCAGGTCAGAGCAGAAACAATTTGAACATTACAGTAGTTGTATTGCTTACGCAATGAAGCCTTCTTTAAGGTGATACCACAAGGAGTAGTGTGGTGGGAGTGGGAGGAGGGAACCAATATTGATGAGAGGCTTCAGAATATGTGAAGAAAAGGGTAGGTTAGGATCTGATAGGTAGAATGAAGCCATTTTTAGGGTTGATATTTTTCTCTTGGATTATTTGTAAGCCCCTCTTGAGAGCCTGCAGAGAGAAGCCTAGGCTTGACCATGACAGACTAACTTGACTATTAAAACCTGGCTGCAATAGATGTTAAATGCACGCTAAGTGATGTTTAAGGAAAATGTCATCCCCAGTGCTTTTTTCTTTTGTTTTTTTTAAAAGGTGCCAGTACTAGGATTGTAAGATGTCCAGCAAAAAAATAGTTGACCAAAAAAAAGAGCTGGGGCTGAATCATAGAATCATAGAATAATAGGACTGGAAGGGACCTCAAGAGGTCATCGAGTCCAGCCCCCCGCCCTCAAGGCAGGACCAAGCTCCGTCTACACCATCCCTGACTGATGTCTATCTAACCTGTTCTTAAATATCTCCAGAGAGGGAGATTCCACCACCTCCCTTGGCAATTTATTCCAATATTTGACCACCCTGACAGTTAGGAATTTTTTCCTAATGTCCAATCTAAACCTCCCCTGCTGCACTTTAAGCCCATTACTCCTTGTCCTGTCCTCAGTAACCAAGAGGAACAATTTTCTCCTTCCTCCTTGTGACACCCTTTTAGATAGTTGAAAACCACTATCACGTCCTCCCTTAATCTTCTTTTTTCCAAACTAAACAAGCCCAGTTCATGAAGCCTGGCTTCATAGGTCATGTTCTCTAAACCTTTAATCATTCTTGTCGCTCTTCTCTGTACCCTTTCCAATTTCTCCACATCTGTCTTGAAATGTGGCGCCCAGAACTGGACACAGTACTCCAGCTGAGGCCTAACTAGTGCAGAGTAGAGCGGCAGAATGACTTCACGAGTTTTGCTTACAACACACCTGTTGATACAACCTAGAATCATATTTGCTTTTTTTGCAACAGCATCACACTGTTGACTCATATTCAACTTGTGGTCCACTATGACCCTTAGATCCCTTTCCGCCATGCTCCTTCCTAGACAGTCGCTTCCCATCTTGTATGTATGGAACTGATTGTTCCTTCCTAAGTGGAGCACTTTGCATTTCTCTTTATTAAACCTCATCCTGTTTACCTCTGACCATTTCTCTAACTTGCTAAGGTCATTTTGAATTATGTCCCTATCCTGCAAAGAAGTTGCAACCCCACCCAGTTTGGTATCATCTGCAAACTTAATAAGCGTACTCTCTATCCCAATATCTACATCATTGATGAAGATATTGAACAGTACGGGTCCCAAAACAGACCCTTGAGGAACTCCACTTGTTATCCCTTTCCAGCAGGATTTAGAACCGTTAACAACAACTCTCTGACTACGGTTATCCAGCCAATTATGCACCCACCTTATCATGGCCCTATCTAAGTTATATTTGCCCAGTTTATCAATAAGAATATCATGCGAGACCGTATCAAATGCCTTACTAAAGTCTAGGTATATGACATCCACCGCTTCTCCCTTATCCACAAGGCTCGTTATCTTATCAAAGAAAGCTATCAGATTAGTTTGGCATGACTTGTTCTTCACAAACCCATGCTGGCTATTCCCTATCACTTTATTACCTTCCAAGTGTTTGCATATGATTTCCTTAATTACCTGCTCCATTATCTTCCCTGGGACAGACGTTAAACTGACCGGTCTGTAGTTTCCTGGGTTGTTCTTATTCCCCTTTTTATAGATGGGCACAATATTTGCCCTTTTCCAGTCTTCTGGAATCTCCCCTGTCTGCCATGATTTTTCAAAAATCATAGCTAAAGGCTCAGATACCTCCTCTATCAGCTCCTTGAGTATCCTGGGATGCATTTCATCAGGACCTGGTGACTTGCTGACATCTAACTTTCCTAAGTGATTTTTAACTTGTTCTTTGTGTATCCTATCTTCTAAACTTACCCTCTCTCTGCTTGTATTCACTGTGTTAGGCACACCTCCAGACTTCTCGGTGAAGACCGAAACAAAGAAGTCATTGAGCATCTCTGCCATTTCCAAGTTTCCTGTTACTGCTTCTCCCTCCTCACTAAGCAGTGGGCCTACCCTGTCCTTGGTCTTCCTCTTGCTTTTAATGTATTTATAAAAGGTCTTCTTGTCTCCCTTTATGCCTGTAGCTAGTTTGATCTCATTTTGTGCCTTTGCCTTTCTAATCTTGCCCCTGCATTCCCGTGTTGCTTGCCTATATTCATCCTTTGTTAGTTGTCCTAGTTTCCATTTTTTATATGACTCCTTTTTTATTTTGAGATCATGCAAGATCTCCTTGTTAAGCCAAGCTGGTCTTTTGCCATATTTTCTATCTTTCCGACACAGCGGAATTGCTTGCTTTTGGGCCCTTGTGGCCCTTTTGGGCCCTTTGCTTTTTGTGGCCGCGGCCCCTTTAATTGCCGTGTGTCCCAAGTGGGCTTCTGTCCAGTGAGGCGTGAGTGCTCCTAGGGCCAGCTGGCAGAAAGTGGCAAGTGTTCCCAAAAAAAGGTGACAGTACACCATACCAGTGCGTACCATCACAAAAAAAGCACTAGTCATCCCTTACTCAAGTGCCTAGTGGCTCACATCCTGCCCAGATAGCAAATGTCTGAGGGCTTGCTATCTCATGGCTCTTGATGGCATAGGTAAAACAAAACTAGCAATTGTGATTTGGCCATGGAATGTGAACTTGCCCTAGGAGTGGCTTTTTCAGATGAGAAGTGTTATCTTTGGAAAGCTTGGATTGTAATAATTAAATTTTAAGGCTGTTTTAATTCCAGGTATTTTTAGTAAAAGTTATGGACAGGCCATGGGTAATAAATGGAAACTCACCTCACAGTGTATACCCTGGACTGAATTTGGGTGCATGGGTGGGGAGTTCTGGGGAACACTGTGGGTGTACCAGGACAGGGGCCAGCAGGTGCACAGCCTGGGACTGATGCTGTGGGGGAAGGGAAGAGTAGGCATAGTGGCCCAAGACTGGAGAAGTCATGGAGGTCCCAGAAAATTACAAAATCCATGATTTCTGTGACATTCGCAATCTTAATTATATTGCTGCTGGATAACATTTACTAACATATGAACCCCCAGTGTACTGCCCTCTAGGAGCAGTGTGTGTCTCAAAAAAACTGAACTCCCCCAAAACCATCAATGTTAACCATCAAAAGAAAAATACTTACAACATTGTATAACAATTTTTTTTAACCTCCTATAGGAGAATGCAGATTCCCTCGCATATGAAGTAAGCCTTGCTGTTTACCATCTAGCTGGTGGAATAGGAGAACCACCCCAGCCTGTATTTTGAAGGACACAGCAGTGGTCACACTATGTAAACCTGGTTTCTTTGTTGATTTCTACTTGATTTATTAAACCACCACCTAGGTTTTTTTTTTAACTGGAATATTTTTGTACCTTATCCTTAACTGGACACCTGTTTCTCAGAAAATTGGGAGGGTTTTTAGCGAATGTCTCTAACTTCTCAATCTGGCTTGGAGCTTTTGCCATGTAAATGAATTCAATTCTAATGTGCTTATCTCTATGCTAGAAACTTACTGTATTGCTTGGGATAGCAGAACACACCAGGACATCTGTTGTGAAGCAGATATTTTTTTTTCCCCCTTGCGCCTAAAGCAATGGTTCTCAAATTGTCGTCCACAGAGTACTAATGCTTCGTGGCTGCCTTGTAGGTGGTCTGTGGTTCGAGGTTCAGGGCCCCTGCAGTGGGTAGCCTGCACTAGCGTTTCAGCCATTTCTTCCTGCTGGGGGAGAGAGGCCCCAAGCTTCACTGCTGGATCCAGGAATAGCAGCACACAGATGGGCTGCCAAAATTACTGCCAGTGGGATGCAGGGGCAGGCACTGAAAAGCTAGGTGAGCTCCCTATTCTCCTCATGCCCTGACCCCAGGAGCAGTGATGGCAGCAATGTTTGAGTTAGATTTGATCAGCCTCGAACAAAACTAGCTCAGCTAACTGAAGCCCCAGCAGCCCAGGCATTTCCCACACTACCTAACTCTGTACTAGTAAAGACAAGCACCTCTTTATTCAGCATAAGCATAGCTCCCTGGCTCAGTTCCGCCCTCCCCCCAACTCCATATCTCCCCCATTTTCAACTCCCGGTCAGCAAAGCTGTATCAGTGTCATTCTTTCTCTCTTAAGTACCACTGCCTGGGAAAGTGAACTACATCTAGTAGGTGTGTGGATTACACTAGACCAGTGCCAGTTCAACCATTGCTCAGTAAAAGTGTTGAGAAATTGAGAACACAAAGATAAACTGGAAACAAACTGAAAAATGTGCACCTTGTATTTTGTAGTTTCTTTTTAAAGACAAAACACCAACAAAACACAGATACTGTAAATATTAGGCACCATAATCAATATGAGCCAACAATATTTAAACTTGATTCAGGCCACGTCCAGAACTGGTCTCTTATTTACAAATATTTAAATTAAATATAACCTGAATGTTCATTACATACAGAGTAAGAAAAGAAAACTATACAACTCTGAAAGATACAGCATTTCATTTAAACAATTACATTACATTTAAGCTGATAATGTCAATTATAGCTCATGTTTTGATGACACCTTCCAGAAAATCCTTCTCAACCATCTCTTCAATTTTTTGCCTTGCTTTGCTGGAGAATGCTTTTTGGTTCTCCATTTTTAAGTCCTTATTGGGGAAAGCATTAGGGTAAAGGACAGGGCTCCCTGAGTGTCCAACACATCTGCTTGTGATTTTGCTGTTAAAAACCTGGCTGAGTACATTGAAGAAAGGGAGAAGCTGCTCAATGTTGCGGACAGTATAGATGGTTAACAGCAAATGACCTGGTTCCCAACTTAGTGTTTTTCCTGAGCTGTCCTCCTCTGGGTTTTTCTGAAAAAAAAAAAAAAAAGATAAATATGAAATAGATCAGAATACATAGGACAAGCAGAAAATACAAGATATTCAAACACTACAGTACACTGCTATCAATCAGCAAAAAAGTTGTTAAATGCTGTCCTGTCTGCTCGGAACAGTCATATTCTACTAAAGAACACTGATGCCAGAGAACAAGTCTGCTTATCTCAGCCTGTTGGCAATATTACTGAAGGTACAGAGCAAAGGCATTAAAATAAAAATGTTTAATTTCTATTGGAGATCAACAGTCCTGATATTTCAGGAGATCAGCTATGCACAGACATTTATTTCTATAATGTTTGCTACCATATATTTGACATGCAGAGTCCAAACAGACCTAATTTCTCACAGAACATGAAAGTTACATTACTTACCTGACATGCATGTATCTTAGAATACACGTCCACACACTTAGGCTGTGTCTAGACTACAAGCCTCTGTCGTCAGAGGCATGTAAACTAGACACATAGGCAAAGGCAAATGAAGCTGCGATTTAAATGATCGCGGCTTCATTTAAATTTACATGGCTGCCGCGCAGAGCCGACAAACAGCTGATCAGCTGTTTGTCCGCTCAGCGCGCTAGTCTGGATGCTCCCCTGTCGACATCAAAGCCCTTTGTCGGTAGCCCCGTTATTCCTCGTGGGATCAGCTGTTTGTTGGCTCAGTGCGGCAGCCATGTAAATGTAGCCGCGATCATTTAAATCGCGGCGTCATTTGCCTTTGCCAAAACAACAAATCTACATGCCTCTGGTGACAGAGGCATGTAGTTTAGACGTACCCTCCGATTATATAAATGTCCTTTGCACACTATTTGGCAGGAGAAATTTCTGGAACCCCATGGACTAAAGGCAGCAGTCTTAAGCCAAAAGTTTAAAGGGTGCATGCATGTATTTCTATATAGATCACTCATTTTGTGTCTTCTACAGCATTAATCATTGTAAAATCTACTATGAATAACAGTGTAATCTTTAACCATCAATACCCTTATTGCCCTAACTTAGAAAAAGACCATGACTATGCCAATACTTCAGAGGATGTGGCTGTACACAGTTCTATGTAGAACAGTATAGTATTTTGACAGAGTTTCTTCTACCACAAAGCAGATGTATCCAGCTATACTTATTCTTCAGAGGGTGGCAGAAAGGAAGAGAAGCATCGTACCAATGAGTCCTGTCTTGCAGTGTCTCTAATCTGTGCTTCCCCTCCCACTGTGACTATAATACATTTAAAATATCAAACACCATGGGACCTGAGCAGATAGCATGTGAGAAGCCCCTAAAGTCAGGGGATGTGAAAATCAGAAGAGGATGAATAGATGATGTGGCAAGAGACTTACAATGTATTAATATTTCAGCCTTTGGGTAATCAGTTATTCAAAATATTATATTCTATGAAGAACTATTTATCCTTTAAATAACAGTAAGCATCTTTTGGAAACTGAAGACCTATGGAGACCTCTCCATTATAGAAAACAATCCTCAAAATGCAGGACAATATTCTGTTTAGTATTTTTCTTCAGCAGTGAAGCTGTATTGTTCTCTCTTGTCTAATATGATTTCAAACTGCATCACTTATTTGGTAAAATAGTTTAAGTAAAAACTGGCTGTGAAGCAAGTCAGAGCAAGAAGGATCCAGAATTCTAATACAGAATGAGTTGCTGACCCCTAACTTTTCCAAAAAATTACTGTTTTGGCCAAACCATGACATCTCATTCAGTGCAGCTGGAGTAATAGGTTTAAAATTTAAATTACTGATAAAAAAAACATGCTTTTTCACGGCATTCATTAGCATTGTATTCAGAAAGAAAGGGCATTTCCAGTGTTGATTTTGAGTGTATTGTCTCAAGGTGGACATTATATCTCAAATTGTTCCAAAAATAATCATCATCTCTTACGCATTAGGAACATTATTAATAGAGTAATGCTGGTTGTGATCAACAAAAGTGCATCTATGCAAATTACACAAATTTATCTGCATGTGATCAATGAAGTATAAATGCATCTATGCCATTGATACAGCGTTTCTTTACTGACATAAAAACAAATAACACTAATTCGTCTGACAGGTATTTTGACACAGACTAGAATATGGATGAGGTGCTTGGTTTCTGATGTGTGCTAGAAGTAATTTTGTTTATTAAATCCTCTTGTTGTATTCCTTCTGCAATAAATGTATTTCTTAAGCCCCCTTTTACATAAACTGGCTTAACAAAAATACGCTTTATAATAAAGACATCAGACTCTTTTTTTGTCTTCATTCAAATATCCTTACTCTGTCCTCTGAAGAGAGTTATCCCCTATTGAAATCCAGATACCACCCATGGCTGTCAGCATCAGGTGGTGATAAATACGTTTTTGTTTTGCAACTCAAGCATCAAAGGCTACCCTCACCTGATGCTTGGCCATCTCCACTCCCTCCAAAATCATCATTTTAAAGTCCTCCTGCTTGTCCTGTGGAAGGAAAGAGGAGAACTTTCAGACTGGGTTGCATAAATTAAAATAATACTTAGCCATGAAGGCTTTGTAGCTGGCCATTTGGGTGTTGAGTTTTACCAGGAGAAATTTTCTCTCAAGAGAGCCCATTGTCTTAAATCATAACTTGGAGATATCAAACTGTGGAATTAGTGTGTGGAGAAGCAAGCTAATGACAGAAAGAAATTCCAGTAAATTTTTCTATTTCTTGTCATAATGCTGACTGTGGCTTGGAACATACCTCCTGCAGCCAACAGTGTTTGAGGAACATCAAACTGCATGAATATAGGTATAAGTGAAGGAATCCTGAAGCTGAAGTAAGCTCAAGTTACACATCCTGCTGATAATTATATATTACAAGAGAAAAATTACTACTATATTCATCAGTATTCTTCCACTGCAACTATAAAAAACAATGGACTGAAAGGTAGAATTTATCATCTCACTCCCATTTGTATCACCCTTGTATTCTCAGTTTGTGGTTCACAATTTGTAACTGCTGCCTTGACTAGAGGATTCTAGAAGTTTCTGGAAACATTGTAAATTTTTGAAACACACCATGAAAGCTAACAATTTTAAAAATGTGGATTCAACATCAGTATCTATCATCAGAGAATTAATATTAATAACCAGTTGAGACTTTTGGAAAGCATCATGTACATAAGTGATGTGGACTACTAGACCTTCAAATATCATGCAAGGAATATACAGTATTTAACAGTTCATATAATCTTATCAATGTTGCACTGTGGGAAGAGGAGCTTATGTATGGAGAGTCATTTTCCTGGCTCTCTGACATCATGTTGAAGAATTTTGACTTGCACCACATATTTTGCTTGAAAATCCTGTTGGTTTTAAGCCTTTGGTTTAACAGTACATGCATGCCTACAACACTAAATTATCCCACACATTTTCATACAGCAAATAACTACAGTAATAAGTTTGTTTCCCTTACGGGCCAGTTCAGTGGAAAGTACATTTTCCTAGGGTGGCTAAATACAGTATGCCAGCACATTTCATCACTCGGGATGTAATGATATTCATATGGACCTTAAAGAATAAAATCAAAGCTAGCATCCCTGACAAACTTTTGAAGTGCCCCTTCCATTTCTCTTTTATTCTCAGTTGCATCTCCAAATTTTTTCAAAGCTAGTGCCTACTGTTTTTCTCATTCCATGGTATCAGTGCGAGCTTTCTACAAGAAGCACAAGGATTTGGCAGCTTTCCCTACCTCATCTGTCGTCTGATCAATCCCTCACTTTCCAGCCAGCAAGAGATGCAACATCACAGGTAGTTCTCTAGCTCGTTCTGCTATTTGTGTTTTATAAGTGTTAGTGGAAATAATTCCAATGGAAGGGCAATGGTGCAATTGATGGGAGATGGAGGACAAGTCCCCCAAATTTTTCAGTTCCACTGGTATTATCTGCCCACCTTCACCTACTGGTATAATGGAAGAATGGCAAAACTGAAGGAGCTCCTTTCCTTTTCAGCTATGCTTCCTCTTCTCAGTCCTCTCAGTTCTTCCTCTTAGAGTTGCTGTCGTTCTTGTTCCCTGCCTCCCTCTCTCAGGTCAGCAAGGGAACAAGTATCAGCTGTTTACATGTTTATCCTGGTCATATCTCTAGTTCAATAATTCTACTTCTGCTGAAACATTTTACTCTGTCTGAAGACTTTAACCTGGCTTTTCTTGACTTCAGGTGTTAAACATGCCTTACAAAGCTAGAAACCTAGCCTTTCATGGTTTTCCCACTTTTTAGACAACATTATTTTTAATAGAATGTTATTTTAAAAAAAACATGTAATAGAATCAACTAACTGGTCTCTAAATATTTATGAACATCTTCCAGGAGCAGAAACACTTTCCTATTTTAATAGTTAATCATACAATTGTCCATAAATAACAGTCACTACTAGAAAATGGTTGATTTTTATATTAAAATATATTTAAGGTTTATAGGATACAGTATTGCACTTTTTATTGTTTTTTAATTAATGACAAAAGATGGAACTGGCTATGTCATAACTAATGAACAAAGTGTATTTCAAATAATCATATGAGAGACACTGAGATTTTCACTCAAATATAGGCACAACAGCACACTTCGCAGTGCCCCTTTAAGTTTATACAGAAGAGTCAACAATGCTTCTAGTACTGTACATACAGCTTTACAAAGTAAAACAAAACAAGAAAAAAAGTAAATACCTTTGCTCTTTTCCGCAGCAGTTTTGCTAATCGTACCACATATGGTTTAAATTCCCTTTGATGTGTGCCCTGTCTTCGTACCTCCAAACCTGAATCATCTGACACTTCTGGAATAAAAGCCCAGCGATACCTGTCAAGAGGCAACACAGTCATAATTTGTTCACATTGAACAGGAGACTTTTAAGCTAGCTACATCCCTATGATATTATAAAATGAGTGATTTATAAAACTTTGTCAACTTTTCTTGTAAAGAAAGATAAATTAGGCTCCTTCACAAAAGGAAGAAAAGATGGATTGTACTTAGAAGACATTTTCAGAAAAGGGAAAGAGACTAAAGCAACAATGAAAATAAAACAGTGTTTCCTCTTTTCCCTTGTGGTGTGTTGGCTTGTTTGTTTGTTTGTTCACTGACAACTGGAGGATCTATTCAGGATAATGAAGAGAAGGAGAAGCTAAGTGGTCACTTTCTGTCCACAGAAAATCCATAGAAATTTTAAAATGTGAATCAGAACTTTTGAACTTATTTTGTATATTTGCAAGGTAGTGCTGTACTTTTCTGTGTTCAGCCACAATTCTGGAAGCTCTTTTGAAAGGTAAAAGCACAACATGTTAAGTTTAAAAGTCTCAGAGGGATAGCTGTGTTAGTGTGTAAATTTAAAAACAATGAATAGTCCTGTGGCACCTTAGGCCATGTCTACACTAGGGGATAATTTCAAGTTCAATATCTGGGTACCCAATTTTACAAATTCGAAGTTCCATGTCCTCACTATGGGGAAGAGAGGTGCTACCTCAGAGCCCCATGAAGCACTTTGGGGAGCTGTGAGAGACTTCCTAGGGGCCAATGAGTTTGAATTAGCAGCACAGGCCTGTCCCCACTAACATTATTTTGGACTTGCAAGTTTGGGAATAATGTTATTCCTCATGAAAAGTAGGACTACAGAGTTCAAATTCAATGGCCCCTTATTATGGAATAATAGGCCTGGTAGTGTGGACGCATAGCTTACAAATTTGACTTGGGGGGTGTTATATTTTGGCCTAAGGTCCTAGGATAGACCAGGCATGAGAGCCTCATCACACAACACCACAAATGTTTAGGTTAATCATGCTCTGTAGTAAAAGTTAAAGAATTTGCTACCCTGAATCATCATGTACTGGCTACAAGAGGCAAGACAAGACAGACTATTGTCTAACCCAATAAGACTAATAGTTTCGATGAATGCATAGTAATTAACAAAGAAAATGGTCAATTAAAAATCCTTTACTGAAAGTCATCATAAGGGTTGCTTACTAATAGAAAGTAGGATGGTATGAACATTTTAAATGGGACCCTAAACATACCCAGAAAATCACCATGGGATTCAAACTTCTAGTGACACAATCATTTTAAGATTATTAATTCTGCTAGGCCTCGACTGATTTGCAGCGTGCACAGACATACGTGCATTTGCAGCATGCATTTCTCCTTCACCCAATATATTCTTCCTACAAACAAGGGCATTACAGCTGACTGAATACAGCAGGAGTTGCTCAAATGTAATGGCAAGGAGTCAGTCCACCCAATTTACACGAAAGTAGGAGCTGGGATACGCAGTTTGTCATACTTCCCGCTTTGTTCCGGGGCTGAAAAGCTCCATCATTGGGCCAATACCCACCAGCCCACATACATCTGTTTTGGAATCAGTTCAGTTCAGTATTTTCATCAACGATTTAGATATTGGCATAAAAAGTATGCTTATTAGTTTGCAGATGATACCAAGCTGGGAGGTGTTGCAAGTGCTTTGGAGGACAGGGTTAAAATTCAAAACGATCTGGACAAACTAGAGAAATGGTCTGAGGTAAATAGGATGACGTTTAATAAAGACAAATGCAAAGTGCTCCACTTAGGAAGGAACAATCCGTTTCACATATTCAGAATGCAAAGTGACTATCTAGGAAGGAATACCGCTGAAAGAGATTTAGGGGTCATAGTGGACGACAAGTTAAACATAGGTCAACAGTGTGACCCTATTGCAAAAAAAGCAAACACAATTCTGAGATGCATTAATAGGAGTGTTGTGAGCAAGACACGAGAAGTCATTCTTCTGCTCTACTCTGCACTGATTAGGCCTCATTTGGTGTACTGTGTCCAGTTTTGGGCACTACATTTTGAGAAAGATGTGAAGAAATTGCAGAAGGCCAGAGAAGAGCAATAAAAATGCTTAAAAGTCTAGAAAACATGACCTATGAGGGAAGACTGAAAAAACTGGGCTTGTTTAGTTTAGAAAAGAGAAGACTGAAAGGGGACATGAAAACAGTTTACAAGCATCTAAAAGGGTGTTACAAACAGGAGGCAGAAAAACTGTTCTCCTTGCCCTCTGAGGATAGGACAAGAAGCAATGGGCTCAAACTTCAGCAAGGAAGATTTAGGTTGGATATTAGGAAAAACCTCTAAACTGTCAGTGTGGTTAAACACTGGAATAAATTGCCCTGAAGGGTTGTGAAGATATCACTGGAGATATTTAAGAACAGGTTAGACAGACGCCTGTCAGGGATGATATAGACCAGCGGTGTGCAACCTTTTTTAATCTACAACACCCAGATTTTATTGTACTCGTGTTGCGACCCCCAAGATAATTCAAGCAGCATGGTGCTTAGATCTAGGCGTCTGGGGGCTGGGCCCAGCGGCGCAGTGCTTAGATCCAGCTGGTTGGGCCCAACCGTTGGCGGCCCCGCAGCACGGCACTTTGATCCAGACGCCCGGGCTTATGCCCTCCGCTATGGCGACCCCCCAGGAATACCCACGAATTGTGCACCACTTATCTAGACAAAGCTTGGTCCTGCTGTGAGGGGAGGGGACTGAACTTGATGACCTCTCAAGGTCCCTTCCAGTTTTATGATTCTATCTCCAAGGTGGGACAGTTTACAACCATGGATTCATAATGATGGGGCAAGCCATTAGCCTCCCAAAAGGAAACTCCTGCAAGTAGATCATGCAGGATTCATGTCAAGTTTAGATTGTTAGGTCTTCTAAAGAGGTACTGTGACTGAATTAGTCTCTGTGAGGCATGTAAGCATACTTTTGGATGCTTGAAAATTATTTAGAAAAGGAAGATACCCATGTATACTTGACATTATAAATAAATTTATCTTTTAAAATGTGCCACTTATTTTACTTATCCATAAAGGTATGAGTTTAGAGCTCTTGTGTCTCTCCTATAAGCACTGAGGATTTTTCAGACACTTTGATGCTAAAGGAGGTATGCGCCTCTAAGCTCTGATCTAAGCATTTGAAATGTCATCAAGTCAGGAAAAAGTAGAAACCTGTTTGTCTTTGTTTAAAGCTGATAAAACAATCTCTTTTAGTTCACTTTTAAAACATATCTGTGATTTTAAAGATACATCTGCATTCCGTTAATCATTTTTGGACCTTAGTTTACATTTATTTTAGGAAAAAAAATCATTTCCTCTTAAAAAAGTGTATCATATGTGGCTTCTTTTTGGCAAGGACAGAGACCTTTAGGTATTCTGCTAACAATCTATCTTCCCCTTATTCCAAACACAGACAACAGAAACTTTCTGGTAAGAATTCTATTCCAATAAATAGACAATGTCCTGTAATTAGGGATGTTAGATACTGTGTAACTGAATAATCGTGTAACTGCATCAAATTATACAGGTTACACGATTATTCAATAGTCCCAGAGCGGGGCCAGCAGCTAGTGCACTCCTGGCTCCATTCCAGGAGAGCCCCCTGCCAACTCACACTGCTGTCTCTGTATCAGAGGCAGCAGCATGGGGTGGCGGAGGGGAGCCGTCCATGAGGGAAGTTGGTAGAAAAACCAGCTCCCGCCTGCCACTCGCACTGCTGCCTTTGATACAGAATCAGCAGCGCAGGGCAGCAGCAGCCCTTGTCCGCAGGGGGCCTGCGTTCTCTGCGAACAGGCTGTATTGGTATCCCACGGAGCAGTCTCTGTCTGTGGTGAGCCTTGGTCTGCTGCAGACAGAGGCTACTCCTGAGCTGCATGGGGACAGACAGCTCTGGAGAGCTGGCTTAAAAGCTGGCTCCCCACGCATATAGCTCCTGCATCCCCCCCACATACACTATTGCCTCCAATAGCGAGCCAAAAGTGGCTCCACATGAGCCTATATGCACAGGGAGCTGTCTTTAAAGCCAGTTTTTCGTATGTACCGGCTCCTGCCTGCCCCCCACCCTCCATGCTGCTGCCTCTCTATCAGCTGCAGCAGTGCAGGGGTAGGGTGAGGAGGCGGCTCTGTGGGATTTGGTGCTCCTTGGGAGCCAACTTAAAAGCCAGCTCCTCACGGACACTGGCTCCCACCTTCCTTCCCCCTTGGTGCCTCTATATCAGAGGCAGCAAGGGGGAGGGGTGTGCGTGTAGTTAACAGGATTAACTGATAAGCCTGGTCTTATCAGTTAATTGTGTAGTTGACTACACATCGAGATCCTTACCTGTAATAAGTATTTCAAATAATATTACCACCAGAAGCCATTTTAAATGCTATAAATAAAATTGTCACTAATGTAATTCCATTTACCTAAACTGAATTAAACCAGGGATAAATGTCCTCTTTACACACATTACATTGCATGTGGAAAAGAGAAACAGATTGTTAGCCCCTGTTCCACCCTTGCATGTTGCTGAGCAGTACAAAGGCGACATAATCAAGCTATAGCTGTAAAGGTTAAAATTACTGCAGTAGAGAAGATTTTTCAACTGGCATACAGGTGGTAAAACTGACTGTACATCTCTCTTCCAATATAGGGTGTTAAGAAAATAAAGGGACCCAGAGAAGAGCTCCCATTCTCTATAGGAATTATCAATTGCTGCACTAGCTGTCAATGTCTAACATGCATTTCTACACACAAAGGAAAAACACCAGGACAGATAGGGAAATTTGAAGATTAAAAAAATCATTTTTGGCCAAAATCAAGCACGGTAAATTTTAGCTCCAAGGAAACTTCTAAGTCACTGCAATATAAGGATTTAGGATAGACTAACATTCCATGCCTTAATTACAACATAACTGCTAGTGTAATAGAGCGAAAATATTACACTGCAATATTCAACGTCTATATGTAAGAAGAATGTAATCTGTTGCTGTAGGTAGAAGACATGAAGGGAGGTCAGAAAAGAGAAAGGTTTTAAAAATTAGAATTTTACAAGACAGAAGCAAGGGTTTTTAAATATGAAAATTATTTAATCGCTTTTTACTTACATCTGAAACTGAGGAAGATTTTCAGATGGTAATGCCAGGGCCAAGTCCAGAAATTTACAAGCAGACAAGTAAAGGTTTAACCACCTTTGGCTGTTGTATGATGTGGAGAAGCCATTGCCTCCTGTGTATGTTGTCTCTAGGCCAGCAACGGATGGGCCTGAAGTTCTAAAATTAAAGTATAATGAGTAGTTGTATAAGATAGTCATAATGACTGTTCACCATTATGGGATGGTTCTCTCTTAGCATTGTGTTTTACAAAGATGAAGATCTTTAATTTACCATGTAGAGTCTATGTAAAGTTTGGAGCTTATATTATATGCTCAACTGAATTGCACTGAATCTAGTTCCTGGCAGGCAGCCATCCAAATAAAGTCTGTTATTAAGCGAATTATGTAGACTTAATTATATTTGGACAGATTTCCAAAGGCGTAAAAGGAATGTTGCCTAATATATTACTGGCTAGCATATAAATATTTATCATCATCATCATCATATCTATTATCTGCACCTTGTATGTTACTATGCATTAAAAACCAATAGCATTCAGCAAAAATATTGTAACAGTGATGCAGCCTAAACTGGCATACACCGTGATTCTGTTCACTTATGCTAAATATCCCATAACTCTCTGCATTTTCTGAAGGCATAAACAGAAAGGAAACTTCAAAATCAAGATACATTCATTCTCTGTCTTAGTATAAGCTAAGGGGGAGGGGGGTGGCGCCTGAGGTCTTCAAGGACTAGTACCTGGAACGCTGGTATCCAAAGCAAACAATGAGGAAAGTACAGTACAAGTTAGGGAACTGGGACAAAATAATGGGCTGCTTTTCAGTGAGGTGTGAATAGATGTGTCACTTGTAAAATCATATGAATAATATCAGCTAAAATATCAGAGGGATAGCCGTGTTAGTCTCAATCTGCAAAAGCGACCAGGAGTCCTGTGGCACCTTATAGACCAGTGGTCCCCAACACGGTTCCCGCGGGCGCCATGGCGCCCGCGGAGCCATTTGTGTGCGCCCACCAAGTGCTCAGGGCTGGCCTGGCCCCGGGCACGTGGTGCATGCATGGAGCCGGAGCCGGCTCGGGCGCATGGTAAGCGCCGGCCCCGGGAGCGCCGCAAATTGGCTGCTTGTGCCCCGGGCGCACGGCGCTTGGGGGGAGGGCGCAGGCCCCGGGCGCACGGCGCTTGGGAGGAGGTCGCAGGCCCTGGGTGCGCGGCGCTTGCGGGGGGGGCGCCGTCCCTGGGCGCACGGCGCTTGGGGGGGCCCGCCCCTGAGCATGCGGCTATGGGGGGGCCCACCCCCGGGCGTGCATGTGTCCCCACCCTCTGGCGCCCGGCAGGCGAACAGCCATGCCCCCTGGCGCCCGGCAGCCTCTAAAGGTTGGGGACCACTGTTATAGACTAACCATATGCTCCAATAAATCTGTTAGTCTGTAAGGTGCCACAGGACTCCTTATCAGCTAAAATGTGTAACATGGAGAGCACACCTTCTGCCTAAGTTGAACATAAAATCACAGTATGGGACTGCTGTTCAGAGGCTGGTATCATGAAGAACCTTTTTGCTGTGCCATATTAATAAAACTGACTGACATTGGTTATTTGGTCTCTTGAGTATATTTCATAATTATCAAAGTTTGGTCAAAAAACTAACTATACAATTTATTAGCAGGGAGCAAAGGAAAAGCAAATAGGAGCTGATCTCATATCTTCCCTTTAGGCCTTTGAAAAATCTGCCACCAAAGCTGTGACTATACAAACTGAACAGAGAGGAATGGGAATGGGCAACAAAATTAGAAACATTTAATTTTCATGTTTTTCTAAATATTTCAAAATATAAATAGTTAGTGGTGAGGTTTTTGTTTTGTTTATTTCTAAATAAAAAGTCCAAATATAATAGTCCTGGTACTAAAATAAGATTCAAATATTCTTCATTTGACCTTGAACAATTTTTCACCAACAAACTATTTTACATATTGATACAGCTGTCCAATAGCACATCAGAAGACTACAAAATATCACAAAATTGAACAAATGAGCAGAAGTTAATTTAATTTTACCTTGAAATATCTTCATCGGCAGTGAGTTCTTGTTCCATCAGTAAAAACACTTGTACCTGAAGGTCAAATTCTGTATTTTAAAAACGTTTTATTTATAATGGACTATCTCAAGGTAAAGGTCTGCAGCCTGAAAAGGGTTAACAGGTCCTGGATGGCCACATGGCTGTTCAGAGAAGAGTATAACAGAAAGAAGCTGGGCCACGTGAAAACTGAGAAGGATGTACTTTCTCTCTTACAGGCTGACCAAAGCAGGGAAAGTCTCCAGAGAATTGCTGCCTAGTTTTTAGTTGGTTTTTATGAGCATTTGAGGAATACACATGCCCTGAGGAAAGAGCCTTGCCCTGAGAAAACAGCCTTAACAGGACTGAGACTTGGAACTTTATTTCCATTTCCAAATTCTCAATGATTGTTCCATCCCTTTTCTGCTGTCTGAATAGTACAGAAGGAAAGTAATCTAGCTGCCACTCTTCAGATGGCAATTTCCCCAGTGAAAAGTCAGAACAAGCTCCTATGCCAACCTCCTGCACTTCTAGAATAGGAGATGTGCCAGGGAAGTGAAAGATATGGTGAAGCAAGAGCAGAACCCCCGTACCCTCTGGCAATTCTCAGAAGAAATGTGTTCTTTCAGGGATCACAGTCAGCCATATCATATTAGAGCAACCAAAATGAGTCTAAGTTATGTCAGTACTAGGTAGCTTGGGAATCATGGAGCAACAACCAGCCCCCAGGCAGCCACACCACCTCTTTCTGTTCTGAGTAGTTCTTGAACAAGTGAGAATGTGCTTACATGTTAAACATTTCCAGTTGGCATCCTCTGGACCTGACTGGTGCCAAACCAGAAATTTGCCAAACCATGGGAGGTCAATATTGTCTAGCAGCATTACCAACACTGCTTACTGGGCTCTTAGAAAACATTTTGGAGGTAATTGCCACTAAAAGCACAGAACACTAAGAGCTAGGAGTGGTGGCTGTAAACAAACTATACAGACATTTTATTTGATTTGGGAAAACAGATGTTATCAAAACTCTGCAAACAAGTGAGCATTCAGTTTTAATGGTGACCATTCTACATTTAAATGTACATAATGTAATTACAACTTATTTCACTGGGGCAACTCAAACAGATGGTCAGATATAAGTTACCTATGTACCACCAGTTTCCCAAAACATGAATGAGAACTACAACTCACCAGTTCGGTGATCATGGTAGGCCAAAGTGAGGTAAGGTGCTGTGGAGACATTCTTAAAAGCAATACTCTGAAAAACAGGAACACTTGAGAGTGAAGGGTGGGCACTTGAGGCAAACGGAGACTTTCTACCAGCCTTTCTGAAACAGAAAGCCAACAAAATTCCTCAGTTCAATATCTGGTTAGCTTTTTTTTTTTTAAGTTTTCCAGACAGTTTATTCTTGTTAGAGTTAAATATATTTTAATATTAATATAACTAATTATATTTTATTCTTTTTGTCAATGTTCAAAATAAATTATGTGAACCAAGTATTTATATTATCGCAAAACAACCCTATCTGTACCTTATGTTAATTGTCTGCAACATTACTTTGTTAATTTGCATGAAAGTTTGAGCCACTCCAAAGAGAAGAACAGATAATAGACGTGTGACCTCTATTTCTAGCAAAACATATATGGTAAGAGCTAAAGGAGCTCACTAAATATTGAACTATTCCTATACTATGTATTACATTGACACTATTCTGTCCACAGCTGCTTTTTCTTTAAACTTGATTACTGCTAGTTCTAAGCTCATCACACAGTGTAGTATCTAACAAGTAAAGAGGCAGCCTCGCAAGTAGCTAAAGTCCATACCACCCACCCACAGTTCAGGACAAGAAAAACAACCAGGTATCATGAACAGGCCATACCTCAAGCTAGTTACCAGCTGACTGGAAAAGAGCTTCAAAATACAAATCATGAAACAAGTGGACAAGGAAGATTAATGGAGCTACCCAATTGGAGGAAGAATCAGAGTCTTTCATGATAACATACAAAGACATCATGCCTAGAAGGAAGCTGTCCTAACAATCTGCATCACATCGGAGGGGAAAAATGAGCCCTCTTCTAAACTCCTACGAAAGAGTCAACAGATAGTGGTAACAACCTCCAATGTTAATTACTGATCAGAATAACAGAAAAGCAGAATAAACAGCTACAGGAATTTGTAGAGTCTACAATATTTTCATCTAAGCTGAATGTACAGTAAAGTGGGCATGTGGCTATAAACCATGTAATTGATCAGCTTACAAGATGTCTAGGGACAGTGACCAACAGATATGATAGAGGCAGTCCCCGGGTTACATGGATCCGACTTACATCAGATCCCTACTTACAAACGGGGTGAGGCAACCCCGCACTACCTGCTTCCCCCCAGCAGACCAGGGAGATGCGGAGCGGCTTTTCTCAGCAGACACCTCAGCTTGAGAATATAGGACTGAGGGAAGTGAGGTGTGTGAGATTAAAACTGAGCTCTGGAGAAAAGTTTGGCTAGAGTTTCCCCTACAATATGTACCAGTTCCGACTTACATACAAATTCAACTTAAGAACAAACCTACAGTCCCTATCTTGTATGTAACCCGGGGACTGCCTGTATATGACTGACATGATCAGTGGGAAGTTAATTGGCAATGAACAAGCCTATGTGCAAAAATGTCATTTGAAATCCAACCCCACTCCCAATAAAAGTAGCGGGTATTTTGTCAACAATTTCAATAGAAACAGGATTAGGCTCATAAATTCCAAAGCCTGTTATTATGGGGACTGCTAAAAATGAAATTCAGTGATAGCGGCTAATGCATACCAGAGCCCGCAACACATCATCTTTACAACAAAGTTTTCTTCAGCAACAATCACTTATTTAAAAAAGAAATGCTGGTAAAAATTTCTACTGACCTTGTATATCTGGAAGATATTTCTGGTACTGGTCCACTTCACTGCTAAAAATGGCAAAGGCCAGCCTCTTCAGGAGCATAGCTCGCTGTTCCAGCTCTACGTCTCGATTAGTAAATAGGTTGAGTGAACTGCTCTGAGCCACAGCAACTCGTGCTAGGAGAGAAAAAGTACTATTTTAATTTGTATATAACTGTTCCACCAAACTGAACTCATTTAAGAAACACATATTGAAAGTAAACTGGCAAATATACAAATTTTCTGTATGCTAAATATAATTTGGGCCATATTCTACTTTATTATACTAGGGCAAACCTACTTGCAGAATAATTAAAAAGAAAATTTGGCCCTGCATCTTTAAATACACTGTTGATCAGAAATTGTCATTTTGCAGGAGTCTAGAATCATCTTTTTTCTCAAATTAGAGGCGGGGAAAATATGACCCATCGACCAGATCTGGCCCACCAAACATTTGGATCCAGCCTGCCATGGCCCATTGAGACCTTCAAGCAACTCCCTGGCTGCCACAGCCCCACATGCTGCTCAAGGTGGCCGGCTGCTGGGGGGTATGTGTGTCTCTACACAGTGTGCCCTTTTGAGGGAGGGGAGCTTTTAGCTGCATGTGGGGCAACAGCAGCCAAGGAGCCTGCCTCTGGGTCCTGCTGGGCTGATGTCTGGGAACCACCTGCAGCAAGTCTGTACCTGGCATCCATTCCCACACCCCAATCCCCTGCCCTAGGTCACAACTCCCTCCTGCAACCCAAACCCTCTGAACCCCCCAACCTCTGCTCCAGGTCACAATGGTCTCCTGCACCCAAACTCACTGCACTTCCTCCTTCCCCATGTCACAACCCCCTCCTGCATCCAAACTCGCTCCGTGCCCCTATCTCCCCTGGTGAACCCCTGCCCAGGTCATAGAATCATAGAATAATAGGACTGGAAGGGACCTCGAGAGGTCATCAAGTCCAGCCCCCCGCCCTCAAGGCAGGACCAAGCTCCGTCTACACCATCCCTGACAGATGTCTATCTAACCTGTTCTTAAATATCTCCAGAGAGGGAGATTCCACCACCTCCCTTGGCAATTTATTCCAATATTTGACCACCCTGACAGTTAGGAATTTTTTCCTAATGTCCAATCTAAACCTCCCCTGCTGCACTTTAAGCCCATTACTCCTTGTCCTGTCCTCAGAAACCAAGAGGAACAAATTTTCTCCTTCCTCCTTGTGACACCCTTTTAGATAGTTGAAAACCGCTATCATGTCCCCCCTTAATCTTCTTTTTTCCAAACTAAACAAGCCCAGTTCATGAAGCCTGGCTTCATAGGTCATGTTCTCTAAACCTTTAATCATTCTTGTCGCTCTTCTCTGTACCCTTTCCAATTTCTCCACATCTGTCTTGAAATGTGGCGCCCAGAACTGGACACAGTACTCCAGCTGAGGCCTAACTAGTGCAGAGTAGAGCGGCAGAATGACTTCACGAGTTTTGCTTACAACACACCTGTTGATACAACCTAGAATCATATTTGCTTTTTTTGCAACAGCATCACACTGTTGACTCATATTCAACTTGTGGTCCACTATGACCCCTAGATCCCTTTCCGCCATGCTTCTTCCTAGACAGTCGCTTCCCATCGTGTATGTATGGAACTGATTGTTCCTTCCTAAGTGGAGCACTTTGCATTTCTCTTTATTAAACCTCATCCTGTTTACCTCTGACCATTTCTCTAACTTGCTAAGGTCATTTTGAATTATGTCCCTATCCTCCAAAGAAGTTGCAACCCCACCCAGTTTGGTATCATCTGCAAACTTAATAAGCGTACTCTCTATCCCAATATCTACATCATTGATGAAGATATTGAACAGTACGGGTCCCAAAACAGACCCTTGTGGAACTCCACTTGTTATCCCTTTCCAGCAGGATTTAGCACCGTTAACAACAACTCTCTGACTACGGTTATCCAGCCAGTTATGCACCCACCTTATCGTAGCCCTATCTAAGTTATATTTGCCTAGTTTATCAATAAGAATATCATGCGAGACCGTATCAAATGTCAGAACTAAGGATGTTAAATTGCGCTTAATTGACTAGTCGAATAGTCAATAGAATTTCCATTGACTACTCGACTAGTTGATAGGCACTTCCACATTCCACTTTTGAAATGTATAAGAGTCCCAGCGGGGGATCTTGTACATTTCAAAGGAGAAATGCAGAACTATGCATATAGCAGGGCCAGTGGGAAGTCCCGCGACTCCGGGCTGCATGTGGCATGCCTGCTTTGAAATGTACAAGAGTCCCCAGCAGGAGCGCTTGTCCATTTCAAAGCCACGGAGCCCGGGGTCAGCTGGGGACTCCCCAGCTGATCCCGGGTTCTGCTGAAATCCTGCGTGGAGCCTGGGATCAGCTAGGGAGTCCCCAGCTGACCCCGGGCTCCACGGCACTGCCCCTTTGAAATGCCGAAGCGGGGGGAGAAGGAATCGACTAGTCAACAGAGTATCCGATATGCAAATGCTTATCAGATAGTCAACTAGTTGACTAGTCCTTAAAACCCTTAGACAGAACCTCTCCTGAATCCGAACTTCCCCAGAACCCATACTCCCACCATTAATATCATAGAAAGGTGTGGCCACTGACCACTTACCAAATTCTTGGAGTGCCCTCCCATTGAAAATTATTACCCATCCCAGAATTAGAGCATGGTTAATGACATTTTGATACTGAACTAAGTATTTGTTTGATAAACTTTTTCACATAAAGAGCAAAATTCACTTCTGGCACAAGCAGGGACACCGCCATTCATTTAACAGAAGTTGTACCCTGGTACGGCAAAGGTGAATGTGATGCCCTTTTCTCCGAAATGCCAGTAGTTTAAATGAAAGGTAAATTAAAACGCTTGCTAATTCAAACATTTCTTACAAATATCTCTACTAGAAACTTCAAGTGGAATTAAAAAACCTGAACAAAATTTTTCCAAGAAACACTTATTTTAGATTTTTTTAAATGTCTTTCTTGGAGAAATTGATGTAATGAATTGTAACTTAAGTTAACATGCATGGAGTGCTTTGAAACATAAAATAACTTATAAGTAGTAGCACTATACAGAGCAGCAGTTAATACTCACTCATCAAATCTCTAAATGTAGTTTTGTCATGTGTCATCAAATTATCCATAATTGCTCTCCAACTATAAGGAAAGAGAGTGATTGTATATAATTAAAAAAACAAGACATCTGTATTTTTATTTCTGTTCTTTTAACTAAATTTAAAAATACATACAGAGCCAAATTTTCTCCATCAAATTTCAAATTTTCCTCCATCAAATTTTCCTTAGAAACTGACTGCTCGTGCAATTTTAGCATTCTCTTGTTCATGTGTATGATACATACACAAAGTCATTTTTGCACACAAATAAGGTTTTAGTATGTGAATTTCATAATCTGTGCACAAGTGATAACTTCATAATCTGCATGCACCCACAAACAGAGATGTTTGTTGACAATATCTGGCTTACAAATTAAAAATTTTGTGCAATGTAACTGGATACATTATTATACCAGAGATGAAAGGAACTTAAAATTTTTTACAGTACTGTTGTATTGCAACTCCTCTCAACCTACTTCCCTGAGTCTCCTCCTTTCCCCCCACCACCAGGGGGTGTGTGTGCAATACAACAATACATGTAAGACATTTACAGGAGTGGAATATGTGGGACTCATGGTAGGGGGCTGGGTGTGTGGGGGGATGTGCAGGGGCCAGGGCTGGGGTATGTTTGGATACAGAGAGTTCTATTTAGAGAGGGTAGTGGGGAGGCTCAAGCCTCTCCCCAAGATTCGTACTAGGAAGCTGCTTGTTGTTCCCTTTTGTTACTCTCAGAGAGGGAAGCTCACAGCCTGGGTCATTCATTCCACTGCCCCTCTTTTTCCTTCCCCAGCCAGCAATGAGAGGAATGAATACAAGCTGTGTGCTTTGCTCTTGCTCCCTGAGGGGAAGGAGACTAGCAAGCAGTGTCCCTGTACAAATCTCAAGCGGGCAGGGGGCTTCAGCACCCTCTGCCCTCCCTAAATGGCGCCCAGGGGACCTCGGGCAGTCCTGGACAAATAAGAAAGTGCACTCCCAGCTGGTTCCTTTAGCCTGCCTGCTTGTTGCTTAGCAGGAAGCCATAGGATGCTTCAGCAGCTGAGTGGCCCAATCCTCAGGCTCTTTCTTTCCAGATCAGTGCTATGGCTTACTTTCACCTCTGATTATGCTATACATTTACAATAACAGATATAAAAAAAGAAAAGTTCTTACTGATTAACACAAGAAGCATCCATTTGGAAAAAGCTGGAATCCATGAACAGGTCAAAAGCTTCCTTTTTCCATGCTCTTCTTGTATACTGATACCCACTAAGACTGCTCAATAACTGAACACAAGCTCGATAGCTGGGTGCATTGTGAGCACTGGAAATAAAAAGCAACTCAACATGAAATCATTTAAACCACTGCTTTAAAAAATACATGAATACATATCCAGACTTCTGTGAAAACAATGGCTTTAGAACATTATATTAAAATCTCTTTTTATATGTGTTATCTTCTGTATAGCTCAGCCACTAAAAGGGAGCTGGACTAACACTTTAGCAAAATAGCTGTCCAAATAATTCACACAGCAGCAGAATATTGGAGATCAATAATCTTGCATTCTGATCCCTGGCTCTGACATGAGAGAGTGGTTAGAGATACATGTGCTTTGGCTTTCCTATCTGGCACATCACATCTGAAACAAAATGTGGCTGAGCAGACTTGGTTAGACTAGAGCCTGGTTAGAAGCCAGACTTGAGCCTGGTTAGAAATCTGCATTCTATTCCAGACTCTACCTGAAGTGACCACTTGCCACCTCTTTGTTAACTTATTTGTACAGTATGGGAGCTAAAACTTGATTGTCTCTGAGAATTAGTGCATGAGACCTTGGTCAGTAAGAAGGGTTATGAAATCAAAACTTTTGCTTCCTACTCAATATATTTCATCCAGGATCCAAGGAATTTGGTGAGGAATCAGACAGTCTGTCACAATATTCTTCTATTTGCCTGTCTTTGTGGTGCTATGGAATAGGCAGCCTTCTTCAGCTGAAATACAGAACATCCAACAAACTCCAATAGACCTGAGATCTGAGCTATATAAATTGTAATGGTACCTGTGATTGCGGAGGTAGGGTACAACATAGTGCATAATATTTACAAGCAGTGGAATAACTCTCTCTTTTTCATCGCTGTAAAAAACCATATCCAAAAGATGAGCCAAAACCTACGAGACATAAGAAAGAACAAACTGAAGAAGTTAATGTGGTTGAAGGTGAGGAGTGTTTGGATTGGCTTTTTAAAATTTACTTCTTATAGCCCTCGAAACAGCATTATATTTATAGTTCCTTTTTCTAACGAATGTTCTTCAATATAGTATTCTTCCAAACTGTACATATATTAATTATTTTTAAAACAGAAAATAAATTATAACATTTTCTCTTGTTAAATATGTGTAGGTTCTCTTATAAAGTGAATATTGTGCTTAAGATACAATTAAATCCATCCACACCAGAGATGACTGTGCTGTAAACTTCTCTACACTCTCCTCTCAAAGGAGAGCCATTTCTTGGGTAAATCTTCACGCCCATGTAATCTATGACACTCCTGCTATGACCGATAAGGGGAATGGCAACTATATATTATTAATTTATTCAACTTCAATACATAAGCTAAAAATCTGAGGTACTGTGCAAAATTAAAAGGCTGAAGTATAAAGCTCCATTATATACTTGAAAATAAAAATATATTAACTCTCAGAGAAGACAAACTACAGCATAGCCTACAAAACAAAATATATGTATTAGTCCATAATTGCCAGCACATCAATTCATGCATACTATGCCTATATAAAATAAACCTGCCACAAAAAACAAAAATCCTCACCAAACACCTCCAACTTCTTCCAGCAAATGCTGGTACAAATCGCTGCACATGTATAACTCGTCAGGACTAAAAAGAGTAATACACTGGCACACAGCAGAAACCTGTGTCCACTGACTTCAACAGTTACTGCCAATTTTCCCCCTTTTCACTACAAAATGCAAATAAAATACAATATCAACCACAATAAACAAATAAAGAAAATTAACAAAACCACATGAATCAAGATGTCTAGGACAGAGGTGAGGACAGATTACAACCCTCCTGGATAGATAAAAGGATTATTTTGCCTATTAGACATCTGTCAGTAGTCACTGTTCTAAATTTCAATAGCCCAGTGAGAATGATGAACACCATTATACCAATGGTAACTGTACAGTATTGAGCACATTACTGATCTTAGCAACAACCAACAAAATGACAAAATCATGTATACATTTGCTGTCCATTCTTTGGCCTCTTTATGTATTTCTTTTCTCAGAGTTTCTTATTCCCACTGTGCATATACATTTCAATTACTTTTCCCAAAGATATTTAACAAGTATTTTTCTAAATTGAATCACATGTGCATGTGTATATGCATGTTTCTAATCTCTCTGTGTCCTTCTGTATTATGAGAAATCAACATGTAGTATAATTAAAGAAACATTTACCTCAGAAAGTAAAGTTAATGCATGGACACTATAAACTGAAGGAGTTATATTTGAGGTTTCCAGAGCTGGATACAACATATCTAAATGAAAAAGTGACAGCAAGAGTGAATTAATTTTGGAAACTATATTAATATCTTAAAAACAAACACAAATATTTTAATGTAAATGTAGTAAAAGACATGGAGATTGACTTTTTGTTTCACTGTGTATATTAGATTCAGTATAGCACTGAAGCTCATATAGCAAAGGTCTAACATTATGAAATCTGTTATTTAATAACATGAAGGGAATCAATAAACTAATTCAATATTTTATTTTGAATAACAGTAAAATAAACTACCTTCAACGTCCGATTCCAAGTTGTTTCCATCAACCATTATCTTAGGGGAAGGTTTGACCTCTAGGTTGCGTCTTAGCCAAGTAGTCTGTTCCAAGGAAGAACCAGCAATTGCACCTATGGCATCCACTATTTTGTGAGTTATATCCTGACAGAAAGCAAGAAGTAAATGTGTAAAGAATCTCATGTAAATGAGTAAATTTGCACTCTTGAGATGTGTCTGCACAGACACTCATCAGTTCAGTGTCAGGGGAGGAGGAGTTATAGAATGAGATATCATAGGGTTCTGTTCTGGATTCATTTCTGTTCAACATCAGCAACGAGGACTATTCCTTGGGAGGATGAGATGAACAGATCTTGGCCAACTGATTAATCACATTGGTAGATGGTATGGAGTTGAAAGGTAGCACAAAACACCTCAGAAGATAAAAGTGAAATGCAAAATAATTCTGAGAATTTAAAGAGTTAGTCTAAAATCAGTGAAATGAAACACTTATATGATTAGAGGTTTTTTCATGAATAGGAAATGGAAGGCTGTATGAGTCTGATTGCACCATTAATTTTCACATCTTCATTTAAAAAAGCACACACAAATAAGGTTTGCTCAACAGTCATCCCTGTGTCTGAGGAAATTAAGCGTGTTATGTTCATTCAGAGAATCTTTTTTTGGCTAATAAACTATTTTTTCCTTTTAATCTGAAGCACTTTTAATCTGAACACTCTGTTGAAATATAAAGGCCTCAATATATAATATGAAAAATTATTTCATAATCCTGGATTACTTTTTCCAACGATACCATCTATCACAAATAGGTCAAAGAACACGTGACCTCTGCTGGACTATCTACTGTCTAGTGTTTAGTGTCACAAAGAGTGTACATTCAAAATGAAAGCATTCATAATAGCAACATTTTTAAATGATCACAGGTGAAGTAAAATATGAGTCATATGCTTTTCATATATAGCATACAAGTGTGCTTAAAAACTTGTATAATAGACTCTCATCTAAGCAACATGTCTTTTCACCTAACATCAAAGAATAACTTATTCTACCACAGACATGAATTAACTCATGAGCTTGCAAGTTGCTTCAGGAAACTGATTTCAGATGGTAAAATCAGCATGAGTGTTGCAGTACAATTCATCTTTACAGTCAACATCTTAGGCAATCTAATCAGGAGTTAAGCAGATTTGGAATTATAAGAGAAACACAAAAAAGTAGTCAAGTGTTCGAGCTCAAGAAAAATCACTTAAGGTTCATTTTAGACTCAGAAAGCACATGCATATCTGGCCCACAGAGTAGGTGACTACTTATATGTGAAAGTACTATAAAGAAGTGTCTGGGGGGTTATAAGAGATCATCACAAATGGAACATGTGTCCAAACTGCAGTGCTGTTACAAAAAATACTAATCCAAGTTGTATGAACAGAAGTTTCTGAAGTACAAGCAGCAAGGTAATTAATCTTCTTTGTTTAGTGCTATTTGGCTTCAGTTTGAGTACTGCATTCAGTGTTAGATTTCAATTTAAAAAAATAATTTTCTTATTTAAATTTTAAAAAAGGAATGAAGGTCAGAAAGCTCAGAGGACAGCTACAGAAGTGATAAATGTGGGGTAAATAAGAACTGAGATATAAAAGTAAGAAAACTAGGCAACAGTCACTCCACAGAGGGGAGAAATATTAACAACAAAAACACAACAAATAGCAATTGATTTAAGTTACAGTAAGGAAATTTTAAATTAAACGTTAACAAAAATATAACAACGCTAAGAATAGAAAAAACTGCCAAAATAAATAAAAAAGCCATTATAACAAGATTAGTTGTTTTAAATACTTTTAAATGTACAGGAAAGATCAGATATGCTGTGCTTTCTGCAGCTAAGCCTTTAATGTAGAACAGAAAATGTATACAAAAGCATTTTTACCTGAAGATCTCTTTGATCTTTCTTATTTTCCAGACTTGGGTTTTTCATAATAAACTCATTTAGAACACTAAAAAAAAAAAATATATTAAATGAATATTGATCATAATCTTAAAATAAAATACTGCATTATTTTAGAATAACAGGCAAAATTCCATGACACATTCACATGCACAGCACACATTAAATGAAACTTTAGCTACTTCCCTTTAGTTTGCCAAAATTCCAAACGATTCATTTCCAAATATCTGGGGACAGAGCTGGCACCCTTGGGAATGTACAAGGAAAAGGGGGGCCCTGAAGGTAGGGAGGACGGGGGGGAAGGCTCCTCCAGTGGTGCAGTGGATAAGGTATTGTATAATTAATAGCTTCAAACAGAGGTAACACTGTAATACATCCAAATATCTCCATGGAGATGTTTATGGACTAATTATTTTGTGACTATTTGGCTTAATACTTTACTATAGTATTACAGGTTAACCCTCTAAAATCCGGGACACAGGTTAACCCTCTAAAATCTGGTCCAGCAACATCTGTGGTCCAGCAGAATGATGGATATTGCTGGACCAGAGAGCTCCGACTGGCCAGGTTCAGAAGCGCAGCCCGGGCTGGCAGTGGGGAGCCCAGACCCAGAGGGACAGCATGGGGAAGAGCACAGCCCTGGCCAGGGCTAGCAGCAAGGACTGCAGTCCCAGTAAGGGCTGGAGGTAGCAGGGCCGGTGGCAGGGACTGCAGCTCTGGTTGGGGCTGTTGCTGTGGCAAGCACAGCTTCAGATAGGGCTGGTGCAGTGCAGGCGAACAGTCTTGGCTAGGGCTAGTGGCAGAAAACTCAGCCCTGGCTGGGGCTGGAGTCAGCTGGGCGCATGGCCCGGACAAGCACCATGGCAGGGGCACAGCCCCTCCCAGAGCTGGCACAGTGGGGGACGCAGCCCTGGCCAGGACTGGCATGGTGTGGGGCAGGAGGCAGCAGCAGGTGGTAGGGAGCATAGTCCCCACTCGGAAGCAAAGCCTACGGCTGGGTAGGGAGCCTTGACCTTCCCTCATCCGGCAAACTCCATTGTTCAGGACCACTCAGGTCCCGAGGGTGCCGGACAAGGCGGGAGGTCCAACCTGTACTGCAATTTACAGAGAATGTTGTTTAGTGCTTAACGCAAATTCAGCATTTTATTTCTGAAGTTCAACATATTGTTTCTGGGTTGGTTATTAATCTATTTCACATGAGGGGAAAATATAACACACAAAGCAAATAATCATAAAAGTGACTTTATAAGTAAATTTATACTTTTAAAACTACTATTTAGAGGTCTTGGTAGCTGAGGATAATAATAATGAGGTATGGAGTTTGATATATCTAGGTCTCTTATTTAAATTTGATGACAGTTGAAAATGACAATCATTCTCATCTAATAGCTCTTTGGTGTCCTATAAAAAATGTGTTTGTAGACTTCATATACCAGCTTCACAAGCATTCAAAATTAATTCACAGTTTGCAGTGTCATTGAGAGAAGATGGATGAAGATGGAGATAATGATACACTCATACCAGAGTGATTCTTCCAGAAAAAAAAAAGAGTAATATAAGAATCAATATTTGTATGTGATCAACCTTTTTCCAAGTAAGATACTGCATTCAAGATAAATTGTTGTCAAGAAGGTCTCTAGGAAATGGGAATTTTTCTCCAGTCAAAACTCTAAGTAACTAAATCAAGATTTTACACACTCACCCATCATATAATTTTACATTTATGGGATCACAACTATGTTGGAAATTGTAAGTATAACTGCTTACCCAAGTATGAGAAACTGCCCTGGTGCTGGAAGACTGAGTTGTACAGACTCCTTCAGAAGAAGCAACAGTGTTGCCCAGCTGTCTACTAAGCTGGACACTGGAATCCTGCAAGGTAATGACAGAGTTAAAGTGATAAAATTATGTAAATTATGACAGAGATCTCAAATTTTCTATTCTGCCTTCTCTTCTGTCTGACCATGTCAACTTTAATGCCAAGCAAAAGCACTGTTCATGCAGGAGATCAAAATTAGGTCCTGTCTCTCCTACTTGGTTCACAGATTAATAGCAAGTAGAGGTTTTATGGCAATAATGACCAGACTTTGGAAGTAAGGAGAAGAACATTTTATTCAATGGAATGGCACTGATGAGATTTTGAGGGGTCTGAGCCCAGTCTTCCTGAGCTGCAGAAAGGCTTGATGTGGGTCTTCTCAGTTAGAAAAAAGAATGAAAGATAAAGGGGAAACTGAGGAACCCAGAAGATTACCTTTTCATCTATAATATAAATAAACACAAAAACAGCTAAATCTAAAATCTGGATCCTCAAAACCTCCACTCTGCCGCTCCTTTACCCTGTAGGTGCTTAAATTCCACCAGTGTTTCTGTTGGTGGGCATGCACAAAGCCATTTAACTCTCACATCATGCCTAAATCTCAACAAAATCCACAAACTTATGTATTCTTCTGCCTATCTCACCTAGGGGCCCGAGCTGGTAGCTATTCTCAGAGCATGGCTGCCAGATCAGAACCCATTCAAAACACAAAGAAGTGGTAATTGTGTGCTTATGCCCACTCACCTCATAGTTAGAACACTCATCCAGGATCAAATCTCCTTCTGCTTGAACCCGTGTCTCCTACCCCATGTCTCCATAGGGAATGCCCTATCCACTGGGATATAGATACTGTTGGGCAGGTCTCTCAATCTATGCTGAAACTATTCCACTTTTTATAAATAATTAGACATTCATTAGAACATGGACTAGAACACGCGTCTCTCAGGTAAGTGCCATTCCTACAGTGCTATAGAATAACCTCACACTCTCTCTAGTCCAATGAATATTTATTCATTTACACAAAATGGCACAGCTCCAATGGGAGAGATTGGAGAGATTGAAAGAATACCCTATAACCCAATAATAAGTGCACTCACTGGGGAGGTAGGATATCCAGTTTCAAGTTCTTATTCCACAACAGGCAGAGAAGGAATTTGAACTCAAATTCCCATGTCCTGTGTGAATGCGAGTATCGCTAAGCTACTGAAAACAAGGTGTATGGGAGTGGCACTTCACTCTTCCCACCCCTCCATTTTCTGCAAGAAGGATTGACCTGGCCTAAAAGTGCCTAACTCTAGGAGAAGGTTTGTAATGCCTGGTCATCTGTAGGCGGATTTGTACCTGGGACCTCTAGAGTGATGGCCAGATCTATACTACTCAAAAAAGTCAAGTTAAGATACACAAGTCCAGTAAAAGAATAGCATAGCTGGAGTCAATGTTTCTTAGGTCAAAAATCTATGGCATCCTCACTGTGATAGGTCAACGGGAGAAATTCTCCCATAGACTTCCCTTGTCATGGGTGCCATCCATGGTGGATTTGACATGGGTGCCATCCCTGCCAGACTCACTAAATTGAAGCCCAGGAGATCCATCTCAAAGTAAGCATCAATCTCAGGGAAAGTGAAGACAAGAGCCTTAGTGTATGAGTCTCTACCTCATGAGTCAAAAGCCAGCTGGTCATTTAAGACTGTAGAACAGACTCATTATTCTCTCTGTAATTGGTCTCAGTGCCACTAGATAGGGCAGTACAGCACACCCAGAAGGTGTGTGGGTTACAGGTTCATGGCTATAAATCCCCAAGGAGTCTCCCATTATGGGCCTAATTCATTTCGAGGACTAGAGCTTAGGCTCCACCTCTGTCCTCAGTATTTTCTAATGGCTAGCTTAGGCAGCTTCCCTCATTTTGCTGGTTTTTATTCTTAGGTGCCTAATTCTTGTCATGCCATTGTCTAGGGAGACTAAGCACCTAGCTCAGGACTACAGATTCTACTAAGTGTCAGTGAGCCTAGAAGCTCAGCACTACAATGTTAAATCTAAGTGGATATAGCTCAGATTACAAATGGAGAAAACTATTTTCTGCTCATGTAACCTTTTAGTCTGTTGTAGTAAATCAAAGGGAGGCAGCTTTCTGCTAAGAATCTGAAATGCCCAGATTCAATTTTAGTTACAAACTGATGGATGATACAGAAAGAAAACAATAATGTACAGCCTCATTGTCTTACCTTTGAATATAAGCATAGAAAAACTGCAACATGCAGACTTCTAATGACAGATGCTTCTAGAAAGACAAGATATCAGTATAATCAGAAAGAAACTGACTTTTGTATTTTTATTTACCTCAACAAAAACAATGGGTATTGAACTTACTACCAGGTTTCAAAACAGTAGATAGCTTGAAGTCAAATTAAATGGCAATGCATTCTGAGGAGTGTCTGAGTGCCATACGTGGGCAGCCAAAATCTTAGCTCTGTAAAATCTAATGTTACTCTGAAGTGCTCCCTTCTATACCTCCCACACTAGTTGAATCATGGAGCATCATCGACAGGGTCCAGGGTGAGGGACCAGAGATCATGTCTAGTCCTCCCTCAGCTGGACGGATAGTCACTATGATACCAGGCATTTCAAAAGGAGGAACAAAGGCGAAAAGAATGGGGCTTCCAGGGGCATCCCATTCTGAAAAGTATCTTAGTACCCATGAAAAAAAGAGTCACACCTGAGTAATCCTCCTAGGTAGGTATTCAAAACAGTAAATTTAAATAAGTATATGATACTGTACAAGTGGCAAAACTACTTTGTTAACATGAACTTACTTATTTTTGAAATATGAAGCACGGTGAGTTAAACTAGCTTCAGCCTTGAAATGCTGTCATTCTAGTACCTTTCATTAAGTATATTTTAAAAATGAGAGAAATGGTTTTCTACACTCAATAGGACTAAGAAGATATTACCAGAAACAGATTTTAGTAGAGGATAGCTGTTAACCACGTACAGCATATTAGTACCATGTTCCTTCAAAACAATTTGAGTACCTGTACAATTTATCACCTCTAAAATACCACCAAATGAACTAGTAATAACTGTGATTTTCCTACCTTGTCCTTGGCTATGGCTGGAGGCTGCTTTAAAACTTCTTTTACTGTTTGTATAACAGTCTCTGTTCTCATAACACTGATAGAGCGAACTAACTCTACCAGTAGAAGCTGTTCTTCACTGGCTGTCGGAATAACCTGGAAAAGACCAACATGTCCTATAGATTTCTTTTACACTTAATAGTGTTGTTAAATGCAGAAGAAGTTGATGAGAATAGTTTTCCTAAGTAAAGGACATGAGACACTAAGAATACACAAAAAAAAAAATATATATATTGATTGTCACTTTTCTCTGAAGTCCCTATTTTAAATATTACAATAATGTTTTTTAAAAAAATTCTATTCTCAAATGTTAACAATTTTATTCTATTCTAAAATAAATGTGTGGTTATTTGATTATGCAAACACAATAAATGCATAATGTTTCATTTGACCCCCTAAATCTTGGCCTGATATTTTAAAGTAGGTTCTTAGGACAGCTAGAAGAAATCCCGTGAATCAGATTACAATATATTCAAGTAACCTAGACAAATAGCTACATACGCACACCTTTGTTCTAGATGTGGTTTTGTTTTGTTTCCTTTCATTCCAAACAAATGCAATAGCTGCCATAAAATGAACGCCATGATTCATCGATATTGGACCCAACAATTCAAGAATCTGCTGCCTCAAATTCTGAAACACAGAAACAGAATGTGTACATATTGAAACAAGCATTCCCACATTATACTCTAGCTCACTGGCATACCAAACTGCAAAATTTCTGAGAATGAAATATTTGGGCAGCACTTCTTTTCTTGCAAATACCAGTACTTGTTTTTGAAACCCCCCTCCTCCAGAAGCGCAGCAAGTTACAGCGCTGTAAAGCATCAGTGTGAACCAGGCTACAGCACTGGGAGCCATGCTCCCAGTGCTCTTAGCGACTCCACTCATGAAAGTGGTTTATGCAGAGCACTGGGAGAGCCCTCTCTCAGGCTATGTCTACACTGCCTTTCCCCTTTCCTCCCCCCCGCCTCAAAATATGCAAATCACCCTCCCATTTGAATATCTTCTGCTGATCTTTTTTGTGGAAGAGGTTTTGCTGATAAAAAGCCCCATGTAGATGGGGCCATTTGTCAGATCCTCCCCGGCAAGATCCCTTATTTCTCAAAAAATGAGGTTTACAGAATCTTGCAAAAAAGGTTTTTTTTTCCTGACAAATGGCCCCGTCTACATGAGGCTTTTTATTGGCAAAACCTCTTCCACAAAAAGGATCAGGAGATGATATGCAAATGACAGCACGATTTGCATGTCTTCTGCTGAAAAAATCCCAGCAGTGTAGACATAGCCCCAGTGCTTGTACCATGACTACACATTGAGCTTAAAGCGCTGCCATAGCAGAACTGTCTTAGCTGCACTTTAAATTTTTAAACGTAGACAAAGCCTTAGTTTGACGAAGGTTATCATGCAAAACTTTTGTTGTTCTGACCTTTGTTGATCCAAGATTAATAGTGGTAACAGATGCAGCTGCTGCAGCAGTTGTTTTCTCTGAAGAATCTACCTGGTGCAGTATGCTCCACAGCAAAGTTACAGATGACATGATCATATGAAGGATAGACAGGATTCCACTGCGTGCCTCAAATAAGTGTTTCTGATCTATGTTAACCAAAAGCTAGAGGTATTATAAAAAACAACCCAGCATTAAATATTTACATATCAGAATCAGCAAAACAATGTAAATTAAGAAGTAACAATGTACATCTAAACATTTTACACTATGATTTTAGGATGATCATCATCTACATAGTCTTCTTTTTTAAGATGGTTTACCCTGCTTGTTCTGAATAATATAAAGAAAATGAAAATCAGTATTTTTAAAATGTCTTTTCAATTCGTCTGGAATGACATATCTATTAATATAAATTTGCATTTTTGCAGCAACAGGGAGCATGTCCTTTTAATAGTGTATGCTTAAATATCTTCAAATAATAAAGCAGCATCTTTAACTTCGATTATACAATGAATTGAGCTCTTGAAATTCAAAAAGTCTTGAGTTTTCAGAATATATAAGGATTTACCTAAACAATTTATATTATGATTAAAATACACGTAGAGATTTTAGTTTGGTCAAAACTAAACTGTGTATCTTCCATGTTCAGTTATCTCCATTTACAGCTTTATTGCTAAGCACAATATAAGAAATTCAGTGTTACTCTTGGGAAATATGACACTGGCATATTGGGTAGAGCTGTATGTCTGTTAAAGCACAGGTTCCCCACCTAAACCCACAGAAATCTGCTGATGTAGCTAGTGCTAACACAAAATCTTGACATCTAGTGGTATTTCCGACAGTATAGATTTATCAAAAGTATTGGGAAATGTCCTCAATCCAGGACCACAGTGCTTACAGTGACACTTTCCAAATAATTCAACAAGCAGATCCAGCCCAGCATGATCCTTCACAAGACATACAAAGCAACAGTTTATATTTATCAATGGGGTATACAGATAACGTGGTAGGGGATCTATTAAATATGCTACAGATTAGCCTGGGGCATATTCTGAAACCTCAGAGGTATTTTTTTCATTATCGCCTAAATTCTTTGTGAATGCTTTTGCAAGTGACTAACATTCTTCAGAATAAGTGCTATAATGAATACCATGACAACATTATATACATGCAAAGATAGGTAATAAGTATTTTGATGCTGACTACTGAAAAGGGTTGGGGAAAGGGATAGAAAATATATTTAAATAAAGCTAAATAGTTAGCAAGAAAAAGTAGTCTATTAGGTTTGGGGCCAAATGCCCAACATATCAACTGTGCACCCAGCAGCAGCTACAAAAATATTGTCAGAGCCAAAAGACAAGCTGCTAATATATAAAGCTTCAAGCTAGCAAGAAGAGGCACAAGAATGAACATTTGGAAAGAAAGTTATGTTTCTAAAGAGGGTAGGTCCAGAGTTTGCTAGGCAGAGAGAACCCAACCATATCCAGGGACAGGCAGGTATGGCACCAATGAAAAGTTCCACAATTGAGCTTGGCTGCTGGAGTTAACACTTTAGAATACTGAAGCATCCCTGATCTTGTGCAGCAACACAGACTCCAAGAACAAGGCTTTGTGACAAATGAATCCTTGGAGAATGCATATAAGTGGAAATTTTGATGGTCTGTGTATTTAAGGAGGCATAAAATATGTTATCAATGAATATTATTTTCTTCTATAAGAATGCTCTGAATAATTATTACCCAAAAAATGTTCATTATGATTTAAACATATCCAATATTTTCCCCACAAGGCCCTCAAACTTAAAGTCAGAGTAAATGCAATATTACAAGCATCCTAAATGTAGACTATACACTCTGAACAAATATGACAGAAGAAGCCTCTAAGATGCTTGACTAGGTTTACCTGATGATACTGTGTAGACGGATCAAGTAGGCAGTAATGAATTATTGTTGTGATGCCTTCTAACAGAGTAAGAATCATATCTGGTGGAGTAATTGATGCCATCCAAAGTGGCCTAAAATGCAACATTGAGTTTGTTGTGAATTTGTTCCACACAGCAAAACAAACATTTAAATATTTGGTCAAAATTATAAAAAGAAAAAAGTATACATGCCTGTTATCAGATAATCCTGTTTCATATTTATACTGCTGAATTAAATTATCCAAATTCCTACAAAGCTGGAGGGTCACAGAAACTACCACTCTCTGTAGAACTTTCCCCATATAAGGCAGAGTAGAAATGATTAAGCCAATCCACTGGGGGTGCATTTTACAGGCACAGTGTTGGTGTAAAGCTCGTATTACTGCACAGAGAAACATGCCTTGAGAGGTTATTGGTTGGGAGTGTAAATACTGAAGAGAAGTCATTGGTTGCTGAGGACTGATGTGCTCCAATTCAGTTATGACAAATTCAAAGCCTGTTTCGTTCTCCTCAGGCACGGTCATTACTCTATGCTCTAAGACAATTAGCCTTTGAAGCACTTTTAAGAGCTGTGACTGTAGAGTACTGCCACTGTCGAATTCATCTTCAGAAAAGTTGATAAGGCTGTCTTCAGAGAAACCTTCTTCAATAACAATTATGTTTTTACCAGTTACCTTTTCACTGTGCCACTTCTGTGCACTAAAGATAGAAGATAGTAAACAGTGTAGGATCACTTTCTGAACTTTGCATTTAGATAACATGTCTGAAATAAAGCTGGGAAAGCCCTTTGCAGAACTTTCTATTATTTTTGCCAATTCAGCAAAGAGGAGTGTCAAAATTTCAATGCTCATCATCTGCATATTGCGGTTTCCTATTAGATCTTGTGGGGTTACTTTTACATGAGTTGGATAGTGGCTCCGCATATAATATAAACAGAGAGATATAAGAATTTCTATGTACATAGAACTCCTAAAGTTATGGTTAGAGTCCACTGGAATGTGACTATAGAAATCTTTGCCCATAACAGATATTCGATGCCTGGCTAAAAGATTCTGAAGCAAGGACAACTGAGGAGTGTATACATTGTTTACACTGGTAGTTGAGATGGCATTTACAAAAGCAGAAGGATTTGTTTTCAAAATTGCTTTGATTGCAGAAAAAGCATATAATGTCCTTGAGGAGTCATATAACTGGAGGTAAAGTAACACATGTTGATATAATGGATGTATGTTAAAACTAGGAGATTTTCGTATTCCTGGAGACCCCACATCACTCTCTATTTCTGAAATTTCTCCCTCTCCACAACTGTACCAATTCTCTAAATCGAGACCATCACTAAAGAAAATACTGGTTTGTTTAAGTTTTTCTGTTTGTGCTTTTTTCTTGTCTTCATCTTTCTTTTTCGCTATTTTCACTTTAGGCTTTGCTCCTGGTTGCTTGCCAGCTTCTTTTACAATAGTTTCTTTTTCTGACATTTTTTCTGGTAGTTTTCCTTTTAGGCTGAACTGAATATTACTGTAACTTCTTTGTCCAGATTTTGCTTCTGTTGAACTGGGGGCCTGAGGGCTTACTCCAATATAAGGTGACGAGTTGTTTCTGGATATTTCATCCGTTAGTCTTTCAAGTCCAATCTCAATTGAAGTAGATAATTGAGAACTGTCATTACCAAACAAACTGTTGTGGCTGCTTTGAACATTATGATCTTCACTTTTAGAAAACTCCTCTGAGTGATCTAAAGTACTGAATTTAGATGATGCATCATCAGGGTGCAGATCATGTTTAACTGATTCAATCTCCTCTCCAAGACCACTTACTACCTTGCATATCAAGTCAATAATCACCTGCTGCACAACATCGTCAGGTGAATCTTCTCTCAATGTCTGAGAACTATTCTGAGCACTGAGGCTTTCTGCCTCCACCTCATAGCTCAGGTTGTCTCCTGCAGATGACTGTGAACAGCCAGAGTCAGAACTCTGGAGTATTTCTATCTGATGGTCGGGAAGGTCAAAATCAGACACAACCAAAGGAATAGTCTCACTGCTAGTACTTAACAAAGAAAGTCTGTCACTTAAAGGGTTGACTGTGAGGCTGAAATTCTCCATTTCATCCATGATAAGTTGTTTTTCATTGTTTTCTTTAGGTAGAATGTGTTGTTCTTGGTTTACAGGCATGTGAGAAAATGCTTAAAAAAGAAATCACAAAAATAGTTATGGCATATGAATAGATTTATTTGAGAAATAAGCAGAAACAATTAAAATTATATTTAAATACAAGTATTATACGTCAACCTTTCATCCAGAAAGACTGTAAAGTAACTTAAATGATCATTTAATAAGTGTACAACCCAGAGCTTCAACCATCAAGTCAGTGATTAATAGGATAGCTTCAACCACTTCTAAAATGGCAAAGGATGACTATTTAACAGCACAAAGCAAATTTAAACGTTTGGTCTTTAGAGAGAGACAGAGGTCTCCTCCACTGATACAAGTTACTGCTAGGAAGCCTGAAACCTCAAGAGGGTGGCATAGAGGCTGAAGGTAAATGGTTTTTAACCCTGAAACTGATATACAAGAGAAAATTTGTATTAACTGTACTCCAAATATTTGGCATGCTGTAGATTTGAACCAACAGAGAAGTTTTCACTGACTAAAATTTTTTTGGAAAAAGAATATAATCATTACCAGGGTCCTAAATGGTGGCAGTTCTGGAAATTATTTAATATGCAAATCACAACATAGCTTTTCTTTTGACATCTGTTTCAAAATGGATAAAAATACATAAAAATTATATATACTTAAATTAATAAAATATTAATTATTAAGGAATTTGGGAGTGGGTTAAATTCTACTTACCATCACCACAGCTAAATTTTTGCATGAAGTGCTTTTCAGTTTCTTTTTCAGGGCAACCAGGAGACTTATTCCAATAGCGCTCAGCTTGAACTCGTTGCACAGAAACTCGCTGTGTTTTTGGATGAAGTAGCAGCAGAAGCAAAGGTTCAAGAACCCTTGCAATGTCATGTCTTTGTAGTACTTGGTTTAACCATGCTTGTCCCACTGACCAGGTAGAACCATCTAAACTATTAAGACTGTCCAGCATGATGAACAAAGACCTGGGGGGGGGGGAAAAACCAGGAATAAATCTAATATATTGCTACAAACAGAGGTGAAAGTAAGGCAGTGCACCTTGGTGTGATGCTCTGGCAAGAAGCTATCTGCCTGGGGAGTTTGTCAGAAGGAAGAGGTGGGGCACATTTCCAGCTGGGGCTCTCCTGCAGGCTGCCACACTAAACAGCAGGCAGGTGAAAGGGGCTGGCTGGGGGCTTTCCCCACACCAGTCGGAGCAGCCACAGCCCTGAGCTCCTTCCCCAGGGTGTCCTTTAGGGAGGGCACAGGAGGTTGCAGTCGCACATACTGGAACACGGCTGCTCTTCTTTCCCTTCCCATGACTAGCAGGGAGTGAGGGGACAGTGCACAATCAGGGAGCAAGGGAACAAGAGCAAAAGTCCTGGTACGTGCAGCTGCAGGCCTCCCCCTCCCCCGGCAGTTTCTTACAGGTACTGTCCTATCACACACCCCAGTCTCCCTGCCCTGAGCTCCCCTCCCCAGGGGACTGCAACATGTAAGAATTACATAAAATGTTAATTCTATTGAGGGCAGGGGAGAGAGAGGGATAGCTCAGGGGTTTGAGCATTGGCCTGCTAAACCCAGGGTTGTGAGTTAAATCCTTGAGGAGGCCATTTAGGGATTTGGGGCAAAAATTTGTCAAGGGTGGTACTTGGTCCTGCTGTGAAGGCAGGGGACTGGACTCAATGACCTTTCAATTGATATAGGTAATCTCCATTTATTATATTAAGAAATTTAAGTTACTTTCACCCCTGGCTACAACACAATATAACCTATTTTAATCTAATCTCCATTAAACTTCAATATTTGTTGACTGTCAATGAGCTTTTTTTATCTCCATATGCAAGTGGACTTCCTCTCTTTCACTCAAGATAATTAGCAAGCAACACCCATCTTTAATATACAAACCTCTCAGGTATGCATGAGGAATGCTGAGATGTGTAAATCAAACTCTTCAGATTTTCAGAAAATATATTGCTTAAGAACATAAGAATGGCCATACTGGGTCAGACCAATGGTCCATCCAGCCCAGTATTCTGTCTTCCCAGTGGCCAATGACAGGTGCCCCAGAGGGAGTGAACTGAACAGGTAATGATCAAGCGATCTCTCTCCTGACATCCATCTCCACCCTCTGACAAACAGAGGCTAAGGGCACCATTCCTTATCCATCCTGGCTAAAGTTTGCACTGATGTGATTGCAAAGTTTACATTGATGTGATTGCAATGACTCTTTATAACCTATGTACTGAGCAATACTAATATATCAATTTTATTTAGATGAGTATCCCAGCGCATATTTCCTAAAGTTTGTTTCACATTTTCTTTGAAATCAATGAGAAGCTCTCTTAAATTTTGCATCCCAAAGCCAAATTTACATATCTTAGCACAACAGAAAAGGATACAGAAAAAGCTAAAAGTAAAGACAGATCAAAATAATAGACAAATTCTCATTTACTGTGATTGTACAGCATCTAGCACAATAAAGCTCTGATTTGGTTGTCTTATAGGTACTACTGCAATGTAAATAACAGCAAATCTGTACATGAAGTTACAGAGGAAATAAAAGTGTTAATCATAATCTACAAGTGTTATCATCAAGGACTAAGAACAGAAATATAGTTTACTTGACAATAACACTCTTCCTAGTTTCATCGTTTTCTCTTTCATATCTTACATCTTGAGAGCCCGCTCAGGGAAAAAATTGCCCTCACCTCTTAGTTAATATACCTAGTAGTCCCTAATTAACTTTAACATTTTATGTAATTTTGTGGTACATATTCATCAGCTTTTCTACTGTGTGAACAGAATGTACCATGTTCTCTTCAGCAATAAGTAACAGAGGTAGCTCCAAAATAAATGCAAGATGAGATCCAAAACTTCACTATACTGTCCCACTATTGTTGTAAAGGATACAATATTCAATTTAATTTTCTTTCATCACATTCACACAAAGAAACGGTGTGTTATGTGCACAATCCCAGCCAAGAAAGTTGAGGATTGTGATGAGTGTCTGGTGAGAAAATTTTTGAACAGTCTTCACACTGCATTAATAAGAAATGTCCCATCAATTAAAAAGGGGCATAAACACAGATGATGAAAAATTATTTTTAAATTAAAGTGAATACTTTAAGATTATTTTTTCAAACTCTATTATAACCTCATCCGTTTCAGTGTAAAACTTTTTATTTCTAATTTAATATTTTTTGTTTTCAGCCATTTCTAAACTAAATGCTGCAACTTTTTATTTTGAAACCAGATTTTGTTTCAAAATGAAGTTACGTTTAACAAAAAAGAATTAAAAACCCTGAAAACAACTTAGAACAAAATACACCCAAAATACACTTAGTTTAGAGTCCAATGAAATATTTTGTTTGAATCCTAGGAACATTTTTCTGGGCTTTTGTTTATTTTTGGTGAGAAAAAAAATCAATTTCAGTTTGAATAGAGCCAATTTTCTTCTGGATTTTTCAGTCAGTTTCTCAAACAAACAAACAAAAAAACCAATTATTTGCTCAGCTTTGTCCATAATACTATCCATGAAGTTTGCAAATGATGCTGTCAGCAATCATTCTATCTAAATGCTAAAATCAGTGGCCTTACTCCACACTGTAAAATTCATGAGTTTCCAGATTACACCTCTGAGTTACTTTGCACAGTTAATGTAATGGAACAGGGAGGTTTGCTGAACCATGAACATGATAACCAACCTGTCAAAGGAACGACCAAAGGAAGACTTGTTAATAGGAAGGTCCCTTGTGAGATGCCAAAGCACTGCAAACTTTGCATGAGCTTCCATCCTTATTTTCTATTGAACAAAGCATAGATTAGATCACATTGATTATCGTTCTAGCAAATCAGCAAAAAGAAACCTAGACAAGAATGTAAATGATTATATTAAATTAACATTACAAACCTCTTAAAAGAATCACTATTTCCAGTTCACTATATAGTTATTTGAATGCTTTAAAAGATTACTGTACCACGTTTCTAGACCCATAATCGTACTTGTCTTGAAAGATGATTATTTTCCCCCTTTTTGAGCTTGATTTTCCAATTCCCCAAGTGTAGGATGAAAAGGAACTCAAGATACCAATGCACATTTTTATTGATTTTAGAAAATAAGGTGTAAATTTGACAGGTTCCCAATGATTCAGAATATTTCAATCCCAGTAAAATATAAGTACATAATTAAGCACAGCCTATTAATAACTGATCAGCAGATGAACACTATGAAGAAATGGAAACATGATTTTAGGTCAGATTCTCCATTTTCTTGGTTTTGTAAAAGATGGTTTTTTATTACCCATCCGTAGAGGCAAGAACAGATTATCATTGAAAAAAACTATGTACAATTTAAAAAAATAACAAAGACAAACACATTTCTTAGCAGTCACAGCAAAGATGACAGAAATGAGAGATTAGGAGAAAAGATACAGAGCTCAGCTTGTGAAAAAGATAGAAATCATTGTCACAGAAGTGGTACTTTAAAATCATGGTACTTTAAAATCATGGCATTAACGTAATGGACAGCAAAGGATTAGGATGAGAGGGAAAGCTAAAGTGTGTTATCAGATGGCTTAGTTAATTGATTAGATGCCAGCAGACAATGTTCAAGAATAGGTAGCATAGTCCCTGGGTTTTGTAGGACCCATACAAATTGTTCACAGTAGATGATTTCTAGTGACTGCTCTTTATATCAATTCTTAATATGGTGTCAAAATAGAAGTTTTAATTGCTTTAATTCTTTGTTGTGGCTGATCAGGGACACTTAATGACATCCATAAGGACTCACATCCCATTCTACTATAGAACAAACATATGTGAAGGGGATGCCTATAAAAATGAAGCGGATTCAGGGCCTAATGTACAAACTGTGAAATGGCTATAGAACTTGACAAATAAATCTTGGCAAGCAGAATAGCTTCACTAAATAAAGAAATAGGTAAGGACTGCTTTCCAGTATGTGAGCACTTACAGCTGGCAGATGAAGAAACACAAGATGTAAATAAAATCTTTAGATGCTTTAGAAAAATACATACAGGCAGTCCCCGGGTTACGTACAAGATAGGGACTGTAGGTTTGTTCTTAAGTTGAATCTGTATGTAAGTCGGAACTGGCGTCCAGATTCAGCCGCTGCTGAAACTGACCGCCAGTTCTGACTTACATACAGATTCAACTTAAGAACCTCAAGTTTCCCCAAGTCAGCTGCTGCTGAAACTGATCAGCGCTGATTCCAGGAAGCCTGGGGCAGAGCAACTCTGCCTCGGGCTTCCTGTAGTCAGCGCTGGTCAGTTTCAGCAGCGGCTGACTTGGGGACGCCTGGGGCAGAGCAGCTGGGGTGCTGCTGGGTTGCTCCAGTAGCACCGCTCCTCGGCGCTACTGGCCCAACCCTGGCTGAATCAGGACCTGGGGCAGAGCAGCTGGGATGCTGCCGGGTTGGCCCAGTAGTGCCCAGAGCGGGCGCTGCAGGACCAATCCGCAGCGCCCCAGCTGCTCTGCTCCAGGGTCCAAAACAAAAGCCTGGTCTGCTGGGGGGGGGGGTGACACACACTAGCCGCGACCCCCCCCCCAGCAGACCAGGGACAAGGGGAGCAGAGCCGCAGCGGCAGCGGGGTGCCGCGCCTCTGAGGCTTTGCTCTGGCAAAGCCTCAGAAGCGCGGGAACCCGCCCGCTGCTGCCGCTTGAGTCCCGGTGCCTGTGGTCTGCTGGGGACAGTCCCCAGCAGACCACAGGCACCGGGACTCAAGCGGCAGCAGCGGCGGGTTTCCGCGCTTCTGAGGCTTTGCCGGTCTCCAGCAGACCAGGGGCACCGGAGCAGCTTACGAACGGGGCTTTCTCGCCCTGGAGCTCGCAGGTAGCAATCCGCTACCTCGACCTCCAGGGTGAGAAAGCCCCGTTCGTAAGTGCGGATCCGACGTAAGTCGGATCTGCGTAAGTCGGGAACTGCCTGTATGCCTAATTTTTTAAATATATGAGAAGTATATTTTCCATACATGTGATCAAAATGAAACTCAAAGCAACCAAGCCTAACAGTTAACATTATGATGCAACTCTGCCACACTTACAGACAAATCATATATGTTGTAGGCATGAAAAACATTCAAGTCAGAACACATATGTTGCAACAACAAAGACTGGAACTTAATGCTGCTACCTATTGCAGCAGTGAATAAAATCAGAAACATTTACAAAAATTAAAAACTTTAGAAACGGTGTAAGATATACCATTACACAAAGAAAGGCAAGAAATACATATATTTTTCAATCACCTGGGTGGTAGGAATATTTCACTGGAAGGGTGGTGAACCACTGGAATAGATTATCTAGGGAGGTGGTGAAATCTCCATCCTTAGAGATTTTTGAAGCCAGGCTTGACAAAGCCCTGGCAAAGAAATTTACTTAGAGTTGGTTTGCTTAGACCAGTGAGTCTCTTCCAACCCTAATTTTCTATGATTCTATGATATCTGTCATTACATGCTGTGAAGTTAACTTTGCCTTGCACGGAATTCCAGAGACTTATTAAAGATAATGGACCTCAGTTTGTAAGGTGTGACAGGATATTCTATAGGCTTCATGAAAATATACTTCTGATATCTCAGATATGCTTGATGCAAGATGGCACATATAACATATTGGAAAGGTTTTAATTTACTGACTATGGTTATCCCATTTGTATGCCTGTATCATATCTGTAGATGAAGTTAGCAGGATAAACCTGGGTATCTTTAATTTCATATTTGCTCTTTTGGGCAGCACCCACTGCTGATACTCCAGGTACAACAATGAAATAGGCCAAAGAGCTGATGGACCATAGATAATAGACCAGGGACAATAGAAAATAATGTCTTTCCCTTATGCAAATCCTATTTAAGAGTGGGGGGATGAGGTAATCCTAGCAATCCCCAGATACCGCACTCAAGATAACTGGGGGAACTAAGTCATCTAAAGCTAAACTGGGGAAAAAACTGGACCCACGATGGAAGGGCGTATGGCCTGTGAAGATTATTAGTACCACATTTAGAGTAAGATCTTGTATGTAACGAGTTTCTTTAGTGTATTAAGCTTAGCTTGCATATTTTATTTTGCTTAGTAACTTACTTTGATCTGTTATCCCATGCAACTACTTACAGCCTATCTTTTAAAATTTAATAAAATCACTTTTGTTTAGTAATAAACCCCATAATTTTTACCTGGGGAAACAAAGAGCCTATGCCAATCTCTTTACACTGAGAATAGGGAAATTTCATGAGCTTAAATTGTATAGTTCTCTATACAGCACAAGACAGATTTATCTAGGGTTCAGCTCCCAGAAGGGCTGTATATTTGAGTGCTAGCAAAAGGTCTCACACTGTACTGCTTTCAATTTGTGTCTGCAGCCTTGGGAGTATGGCTCCATCCTTGTATATTGGTTGAAGCAGGCTAGAGACCTACACTCAACAGGTGTGTCTAGACTACAGGGTTTGGTCGACAAAAGTTGGCTTTTGTCGATAAAACTATACCTGCATCTACACTACCGCCACATTCTGTCGACAGAACGCGGCAGTTTTGTCGACAGCGGTAAACCTCATTTTATGAAGAATAACGCCTTTTTTCGAAAGTACTCTTTCGAAAAAAGGCACTATTGCATGCAAACTGTGCTTTTTCGAAAGAGAGTGTCTAGACTCTCTTTCAAAAAAAGTGGCTTGCTTTGTTGACAATACTGATCATAGTCTATATGCTCTTTTTCGACAGAGGCTTTGTCAACAGTATCTGTTGACAAAAGGCATGCTGTCTAGATGTAGCCAACAAGACAGAGTTACAGGGGAAGCGGGCTCAGTGGTGCTTCAGCACATCCGGTGACAGTGCAAGGGAGTCCTGACCTGTCACATCAGGAATTTGCAAATCATGCAGCAGAATTTGAACATATCACACCCTAAAAGCAAAGCAAAAATAGCTGCCAAGATTACCAAGAAACTGCTAAACATGGTGTATTGTTATAGTAAAGACCTATGGGCAGCAATAATGGATTGAAGAAACAAATCAACAGAAAGCCAGGGCACCAGACCAGCACACAATCTCACCTCACACCACACACACTGATTACTGCCTGCAGCAAATGAATGTTTGAAGCCAAAAACAGCAGAAAAGATCATAGAAAAATTTAAGTGGCAACAGCAAGCCAAATATTACTATGACAATGGTAGAAAGAGCTCCCTGAACTTCTAGGAGGACAGCCAGTAAGAAGTGCAAACAGCATCTAATGACAGAGACAAAAGATGGAAGGGAGGGATTAAGAGTAGCACCAAGTTTTGAAAGGATTAGATTTTTTAGCACTACATTTCAATTTCTCTGTTCACACACAAACAGAAAAAACATATTTCCACTGATAATCAAAATCTGCAGATCGGCAAAAGAAGAAAAACATTTTTGGAGAACTTAAGAGTTTGATTTAGGGGTACTGTATTTCCTTTGTACATTTTGATGTGATGTTAACAAATCGTGTTTTAACAATTATACAGTCTGACTACTTGTTGAACCTCAATGTTTACTTTTTTAAAATATTGTCTGACTGCCCCATAATTTTCCACACCTCTAAAAGTTTAAGCAGACAAAAATTGAAAAATTATTTATTTTTAAAGCCCTGCAAATCTGCAGATATCTGCTTTATATGTGCAGGTATCCACCTCCACAGATATGGATTTGAATATCGGCAGCTCATTTTTGCCAATATGGATACAAATTTTGTATCCACATAGGGCTTTATTTATTTTAAAACCTCTATATTTTCCATAGAAATTTTACAAAATCTAATTGTAAAAGCCTAGTTGTAACCAGTAGAATGCAGACATCTTTGCTACCCCAACTGTTATTTCCTACAAGCAACTCTTGCTCTCAAGAGTTGACCCAGGTGAGTTCTAAACAACAGTGCAGTTTCAGAGCAAACTGGCAATGATTTTGAGGGTAGTTCACCTATTAGAAATGGCCAAGAATTGGAAAACATAATGCCACAAAATATAATGGCACAGAAATCTCTTAAGGGCAAATAGCAGGAGAAGGGAGGGACTCTGGGTAGAACAAAGTGAAAGGGATGAAAAGTTGCTTAGTCACGTAAACAACTATAATAGATAACTGTGATTGCTCACTTTCTATTCTAGGAAGAGAGATGTTACACCAGGGGCTCTCAAACTATAGGTCAGGACAACTACATTTTAATTTGAATGGGGTCATCAAGGCTAGTGTTAGATTTGCTGGGGCTTAGGACTGAGGCTGAAGCCAAAGCCTGAGCCCTATCACCTGGAGTTGAAGCTGAAGCAGCTACCAGAGCTGTAGGCTTGTTCACTCTAGCGCTTTACAGCACTGTAACTTGCTGTGTTTGCTGTAAAGTGCCAGTGTAGACTTAGCCCTAGGTTCAATTCTACGCTTTACCATAGATTTCTGTATGATTTTGGTTTAGTCATGAAATCTCCCTGTACCTTAGCTCTCCATCTGAAATATAGGGACAATAACACTTCCTCTGCCTTACAGACAGATTGTGAGGATAAATTAATAAGTGGTTATGAAGCACTCAGCCACTACCATATTGAGATTATAAATTAATTAGATAAAGGGACAGATAGGAAAGGGGACATGAAGATTTGTAAGCATTTACAATTTTATGAACATATTAGAATACTTTATAGATCAGTGTGTATATGTGTGTGCACACATACATGAAATACCTCAAACTGACCTATGAGCCATTAAGTCCTTTATTCACACATGCCACTTTATTGCTACGTTTCCTGATAATTTCTTTAACTCACCTTTTAATAATTATACAAACAGGTGGGAAGATTTACCTTGTCTCTGTGGGTCAGTTGCTGACTTATAACATCCTCACAAATGCTAGAAGATGGAACCAGGTTGTGTAACTGGTAAAAGAGCTCCACACTCTTCTGATGATGTTGAGGAGTTCCATCACCCAACTGGTCCCACAGAGTTAAAGCCACATGCTTTGTAAATGAAAATATGCTTTAAGTCAATGAATATCTTACATTTTTCTGAAGAATTACTAGTTTTATAAAATGAAAGGGACATATGCAGTGTCAGAGAAAAACATGAACAACCTGGACAAATTACGTGATTATATATATAGCTTATATCTATACAAAAAACCAAACAAAACCAAACAAACTCTGCAATACCCTAATGTATAATGTTCCATAACATTTAACTCTGAGGATGCAGTACTTAATAGTTAACTTTCATAAACTACAATATTTCAATACTATGCTAAGTAACTACCTACTACAGAAGTGACGAGGAGTCCTGTGGCACCTTATAGACTAACTGAAGTGTAGGAGCATAAGCTTTCGTGGGCAAAGACCCACTTCGTCAGATGCATGTAGTGGAAATATCCAGAGGCAGGTAAAAATATGCAGGCCAGGATCAGGCTGGAGATGACGAGGTGGATCCAATCAAGGAGGATGAGGCCCACTTCTAGCAGCTGATCTGGAGGTGTGAATTCCAAGAGAAGAGGGAATTCACACCTCCAGATCAGCTGCTAGAAGTGGGCCTCATCCTCCTTGATTGGATCCACCTCGTCATCTCCAGCCTGATCCTGGCCTGCATATTTTTACCTGCCTCTGGATATTTCCACTACATGCATCTGACGAAGTGGGTCTTTGCCCACGAAAGCTTATGCTCCTACACTTCAGTTAGTCTATAAGGTGCCACAGGACTCCTCGTCACTTTTGCAGATTCAGACTAACACGGCTACCCCTCAGATACTTGATACCTACTACAGAATATTCTTTTTCTGAGGATTTTTTATGACATCCTATATCACAAGGGTGGAGCTAGCATAAATTATCTAATATAGCACTTATGTAAAATTATTTGTGATAAATAATTTAAAAACAGATCACATTCTATAACTTATTAGTATTATTATTATCTTAGTTAAACCACTATCTACCTGGAACATTTTCCCTCAGGTTCATGTCTTGACTACCTGTTACATCATCTTCTCAAGTCTGGTAACTCACTTCTTTTACTTTCCAAAAGACCAATTCAAATCAGCTGTTGATACCTACACCTTGTGGAACACTTGTAGTAGCAGTAGCAGTAGCTGAATATTTTAACTTAAACTATGCAACAGAAAATTGCAAATGTCATATGACCCAGTAAGAAAACTTTATTCCATAACATAAGAAAGTATAAGAAACATAAGGCTGTTAAATATGGACTTGGAAAAAAAGTGAGTTTTCTGGATGCTGTAAACAGAGTCTAGAGAAACTAACTCAGATGAAATAATGCATGGGCTGTAAGATGTTTACTGTACCTTGAAAAAATCTGTCTTTTCAACCATATATCTCAGGTTCCCTTGAGTAAGAGGAGGCCTGATAACTACAGCAACTCTTCCTTGGTTTGGACTCAGGGGCTGTGCAGTTTCCATACTGTTAACGTTTTCTCCAGTGACAACAGCAACAGACTGAGTCAATCCAACCAAGTCCATTACCAGAGAAATAGCAACACCTTGAACACTAAAATCACTTGCTTGTCTACAAGCATTCATAAGTGTCTGAAGCCACAATGGAGGCTGTACTTGTTCACAGTCTGAAACGAAAATCAAAGGAAATATTTTCCATTATAAGTGAAATTGTCTTACAATTAGTTTTTCTTCCATTCTGTATACCTACCATACCTCATAACTCTCCTGCATTCTTTTAATTTCTATATTTGTAACCCTATCTTGCAATATTTATATGAGAAAATGATTTGTACTGTCAGTAATTCTCTCTTTTAAATAAAGTTGGTAGATAAAAATAATTCAAATGCCACAATTCCATACTTTCTTCTTAAATTATGTAAACTTTATAAAATACATACTAAAATGTGATATTACTATATTAATGTATATAGTACCAAAAGATGTATATAGCATTTTAGATCTAACCAAAGTATCAAACAAATATAATCCCAAAAACAAACAGCAGAAGACAACTCACTGAACACGATTATTTTCTTATGTTAACAATAAATAAATGCAATAAATTCTTATGGACTATAATTTTTCCTCTATTCCATGTGAGATGAACACAAATTGTCCTGCTTTCAACATGACACTGCATTAGATCACTATATTTTACAAAAGTGTAAAAGTCCTAGTACTGCTAAGTCAGTTTCAGTATCTTTCTTACGAGGGATGTGAATGGTTAACCACTTACATCTTATCGGCTGATACTTACAGATTATGGTTAAGCAGTGGCTGGAGCAGTTCCTAGCCTGCCATGGGTAGAGGGCTGCTCCAGCCCTGTGGAACCTGGCCCAGCGAACTGTGGGCAGAAGCATTCCAGTCTGGCCCCCGTCCACTCTTATCCAATCAGTTAACCAGCTAAATATAATGTTTAACTGATTAACTGATTAACCAGGATATTACATCCCTAATTATGACCTTTGATATCAAAACCTAATAAGAAGGGAAGAAGAGAAAACCTATTATTTGCAATCTGAGTTCAATGTATTTCACAATTTTAGTTGAATGTATCTTCCACCTTTAGAGAGGGCTATATTATGCTACAGTACACATTGCTTTTATTTGTTCTCCTGACATAATTTCTTCAGGAAATTATCATAAAAGAAACAATGAATATAATTTTAAATTTTGTTACAGAGATAACTCCATGGTTTATTTTGTCAATTTCCAATAAATTTCCACAAAAATTACTGAGATACAATGCAACGTTCATAATGTGAATTGGACTCAAGTAAAAAAAACTAATCAGAAACTGAGCATTAGTTAGATTTTACACAAATCTTAATTTACCTACTCACATTCTCCCTTCATTCTCATGAAGTGATCATGAACTAATGCAGTTTAAAAAGAATGGATAAACAAAAACACGTCTGCAAATAAGTTTATAATTAGGATCCTTGACCTCAAAAGTGAAAACTTAAAAAAAATTCGGAGAATTAGTGAAGAAGTAGACTGGCCTGAAGATCTCTAGGATTTGAATGTGGAGGAGAATTAGAGTTACTTTAAGTCAACATTGCAGAAGCTACCAGAAGCCTGTATCTAGCAAGGAAACAAACTCATAGAGAAGGATTGTGACCAAACTAAGCATCTCAAGTAGGTTAAGAGAAAGCAAAAAGCCTACAAGGAATGAAAGACAGGATGGATCAGAAATGAGAATACGGAAACAGAAATTACCATATCTGAAGAAGTGTCAAATCTGAACTGCTTAATGGGACCAAATTGGGGAGAGAGAGAGAGAGGAGAGGAAGAAGGAGACAGACAGATAATCTTGGATAATCTCCATCCAAGATTATTAAAAGAATTGGCACAGGGAATTGCAAGCTCAATAAGAAGGATATACTTGGGGGTTGCTAATATAGTACCCACTTTTGGGTGGGTGTACTGGGAAATCACAGGATGACTAGTTTCCGAGAGACAGCCATGTTAGTCTGAGCGACGAGGAGTCCTGTGGCACCTTATAGACTAACTGAAGTGTAGGAGCATAAGCTTTCGTAGGCAAAGACCCACTTCGTCAGATGCATCCTTATGCATCTGAAAACTTATGCTCCTACACTTCAGTTAGTCTATAAGGTGCCACAGGACTCCTCGTCGCTTTTGCAGATTCAGACTAACACGGCTACCCCTCTGATACTTGACACCATGTTAGTCTGTTTCAGCAAAAACAATTAGTGCCGTGGCACCTTAAAGACTAAAAAATTGATTACGGCATAAACTTTCATGGGCTGTAGCTCACTTTGGATGACTGTAAGACACCTATGTGATGCAGCCATGAAAAGGGCTAAGCAATCCTACGTTATATCAGGAAAGTATTTCCAGTAGTGATAGAAAAGTGTTAGTGCCCTTATACAAGACACTGGAGAGACCTCACTGGACTACTATGTGTTAGGCTATGTTTACAGTGAGAAGGTTTGGCAATGAAAGTGCTGTCAACATGAAAAACATTGCAAAAAGGGAAAAATGGTGAAACTGTTTTTTCTGCCTCCCATTGTTGACATTTCATGGCTACATTGCTAGCACTCCGTCGACAGATAGAGCAAAGCAATGTGGGTAAGCAACCCACAGTGCAGTATTGTGGGAAGGCAGAATTTATCTATGTGCTTACTGCGATTTCCTTGTAGCTCTGTGAGCTCTCCAAGCTGAGGAATGTCAAAGCAGCACAGCAGTCTCTCCAGCTGCCCCCCACCCCTCACTAACTCCCCTTCCTCCCCGCCCCCCCGCAGCAGCAGTCTACCTGCAGCTGTGTTCTTAGCAGGGGAGAACAGGAGCATTCCAATGATTTGTTCTTTGTTTGTTCTCCAAACAGAACAGCTCACTTAACCGTTAGACACTGCCCAGAACTCTGAAAGGGAGGGGTACATTGCCTGCAGGGCAGCACAGATCACAAAACACTGAGCACAACCTTCAGGGCCAACGTTGTGGGACACTGGCAGAAGCCAATTCTCTCACCAAAACAAACAGAATCCACACTGCTCTCTGTAGACAATAAAGGGAGGGGAAAAGAGAAAAGTCTCTCATGGGGGCAGAAGCTTTTTGTCACCTGCCCCCTAGACTACTCCAACAGATGTTTGTATGATTTGTTCTTAAAAACCTCTAGTGATGGGGATTCTACAAGCTCCATTAGATGCCAGAGCTTAACTACCCTTGTAGTTAGAAAGCTTTTCCTAATATCTAATTACAAATTACCGCCTCTCTCTCATAAAATGCGCTCTCAGTTAACACCATGCAAAGCTATCACAAGTCAAAAACAAGAAGCTAAATTTAAACAATCTTAGGTTTCAAAGACAAATAAATAAAATCTCAGATATCAGAGCAAAAGCCTCACTTTAACTATAATGTAAATGTACACCTAATTTTTCAATTCATTAATATTGTCGTTTGGCACGTATAACCTTAATGTTAAATACTGCTTTACAACAGCAAAATAATATTAGAAAACTCCTTGGTAACATGAATTTTACTGAACTTAAATTTATAACTTACAGTTATACATTTGATTTACAAAGGCAGAAATGTGATAACAGTGTAAACTGTAAAAAAATAAAGAGTTAAAGGCATGTTTGATGTAACCTGGTCACTAGTCCATAAATCTAATCAAGGTTCAAAAACATTCCTGGACATAAGAAAATCACTTCAGGTTGAACCTCTCTAGTGTGGTACTCTCTGGCCTGGCAACATCCATGGTCTGGCATGATTTTAGTTAGCCAGATGTCCATTTATCATGGGTTTGACCAAGTTTCCCACGGTCCCATAAAGTTTGTTTTTAGCCACCAGTCCTGGCTCTCAGTGTTCTTTGCTGTTATTTAGCTCTAATTTACCCCTAAATGTCTTCTAAGAGCCCTGTATATAGTGGAAGTGCTAGTAATGCTATTAGACAATATTGATCTCCCGTGGACCAGAAAGGTTCAACTTGTAGTAATAAAGAACTCTGATAGAACCATGTATTTCATACTTGTACAGCAGAATCTAGAAACTGGATTTCACTCTAAGGTCCCTCGCTAGTAATATATGTTCATTAATCAGAACAGATCTGTATTAAATGTCATATCAAAACATTAATTTTCTTATAACTACAATAAAAATATTTTAGTTTCTAAAACATAATCCAAGTAATAAAAGAAATACAAATCTCAACAAGGAACAAATAAAAATGGCAATTATAGCAAAATTCCTACTATTTTTCTAAAGAACAGTTTAGACCAAGAAGTGAATATACTAGAAAAAAAAGGAGAAGTAAGGAAATGTTACGTACCGAAATCAGATTTGTCAGGATGTAATTCTGATGTATGATTCCCTTCTGCAATGTAAACTGGAAAACTTGAACATTCAAGATATAGCTGACATCCAGCAATAAAGGCAGAAAGGTATTCTTTTGGCATTTTATTTGTTTTTTTCCCCTTAGTATCTCCTTGTGATTCTCTATCCCATTTTGTAGTTTGCCCTTGCTCTCTACTGAGGTCTACTTGCAGCTCTGTTGCCAAGGACTGAGACAAGGAATCACACTGAATTATATATAGGTTGATAAATCTAGTTAAAAATTGTTGGACATACTCCAAGCAGCACTGCATTGCAGTCTTTTGAATCATCTTCCCACTTCGAGTTGCTGACCCCTGTGTAATTATTGAAGGAGGCTGTACAATGGTTTCCTCAGATCCCACAGTTGATGCTGTCTCAGTCTCTGAGGATGTGCTACCTATAATAGGGATACCAGGTGCTCCGTGACCTTCGCTCAATGCTTTGTCAATGTCATCAGCTGTATCTGCCTGATACTGTACAAACTCAGTAAATCCACTTTCTGATGATCGACTACTTGGAGGATTTTCACCATCTTCAAATACATCATGAGGATTTTCAAGAGAAACTGATGGCACCTAGTTGAGATAAAAGTACAGATACCTACATTTTAAAACAGTAAAAATGAATGTCACTAATTAGTAATAAATCAGTAACTTCTTTCCTGTATTGAAAAGAATGGCAGTTTTGAGTTCTGTTTAGAGTGTCCAACCAAAATTGGCAACATTCCTGAAGGTTTTATCACATGACATAATATTTAATTAAAGATCAATCTTTAATTCCTGGAGGAGTGGCAACCCTAGTTCTGTTCTATTACAAAGTTTTAAATTATGGGTTATATACTTTTATTCCTGGCCACTTGCAGATTGTTGGCCACCTGTCAAAATCAAGTTTTTAAAAGTCCCAAAGAAGTGTACATGACAGACTATGTCAACTATAAGAGGATCCATCATTGTCTTATCAATTGAAATATATGCATTTTAAGTCATTTAATTATTTTGAAAAAAATCATGACATTTTACAAAGAGAGAAGAAGACCAGGCACTAAAATTTACAATTATTTTAGCTATAGAAGATGGAAGAGGTAATATCTTTTATTAGACCAATTCTGGTGAAGAACAGAAGCTTTTAAGCTATACAGAGTTCTCCTTTAGGTCTGAGAAAGGTACTAAGATTGTCACAACTTTATATAAGATCAAACAGATGGTTTAGCATAAGTAGTTAGCTCAGATTGTAAGGAATCACTCAAGGGTTGAAAGATAATTTCTCACCTACTTTCTCTCTCAGGACTGACATGGCCATAACACTGCACAAAATCATTTTAGCTGTCAGACTGTATGAAATATTCAAAAGCTTAAAAGGGATAGATGAGTTAGTCTCTAACTGGAAAAAACTTAAAAAACAATGAATAGTCTAGCAACTCCTTAAAGACTAACAAAACATATAGATGGTATCACAAGCTTCATCTGAAGAAATGGGTTCTATCCACAAAAGCTCATGATACCATCTACAATGTTTTGTTAGTCTTTAAGGTGCTGCTAGACTATTCATTGTTTTTTAAGTTTTTCCTGAAATATATTTAAGTTTTAGGATTTTCTTACACAAAGGAGTTGGCAGCTTGTCTTCTGTTGACTGGAAAACTCTTCCATCATAGGAAGTAATATGAAAGGGTAGTAGAACGATGGAGTAGATGAACCAGTTGTAGGGCGTTATCAAGAGAAAGGCTTGAGAGAACTTGAAAGAGTGGGAAGAGGTAAAATTTCTCTACAACCAAGAGATAATTTTATAGATGCCACCACACAAATAATTATATTAAATAAATTTAACCTCAAATTGTGAGGGTGAATTGCTGGTACAAAGCTTCATGATTATTATTATTGTGATTGTTAATTTCTACTATTTAACAGGATGAAATGGTTTCATACAAAACAAAATACCACAAATTGTCAAGGTATCGTTCAGAAAAGACAAGAGAAAATAGCTGAATTTTGGAGCCAAAAATGAGGAATTAAAATAATTAATACCCCCCCTACACACACACACATTTTCCCAACTTCATATTTTTTTAAAATACCATTACTTATTAAAATGCAGGACTATGTAGCACTTTAAAGACTAACAAGATGGTTTATTAGATGATGAGCTTTCATGGGCCAGACCCACTTCCTCAGATCAAATAGTGGAAGAAAATAGTCACAACCATATATACCAAAGGATACAATTAAAAAAATGAACACATATGAAAAGGACAAATCACATTTCAGAACAGAAGGGGGATGCAGGGTGGGGGGGGTGGAAGGAAGTTAAGTGTCTGTGAGTTAATGATATTAGAGGTGGGGAAAGTTAGATGTCTGTGAGCTAATGGTATTAGAGGTGATAATTGGGGAAGCTATCTTGGTAATGGGTAAGGTAGTTCAGTCCTTTGTTCAAATAGTTTATCCTATGTACATTGGACAAACGTCTCAGACACTTTGCCAAAGGATTAATGCCCACAAAACAGATATCAGACAAGATCACAAAGAAAAAACTATTTCTTGCCAGTTCAACCAGAAAGGACACTGTCTCAACGACTTAACCACCTGCATTCTGCTACAAAGACCTTTTACATCTGCACTTGAAAGGGAATCCTCTGAACTGTCATTCATGTTAAAATTCGACACTCTCCGGGGGGGATTGAACAAAGACCCCAACTACCTTACCCATTACCAAGATAGCTTCCCCAATTATCACCTCTAATACCATTAGAGCTCACAGACGTCCCACTCTCCCCACCTCTAATATCATTAACTCACAGACACTTACCTTCCTTCCTCCTCGCCCCCCCCCCCGCATCCCCTTTCTGTTCTGAAATGTGATTTGTCCTTTTCATATGTGTTCATTTTTTTAATTGTATCCTTTGGTATATATGGTTGTGACTATTTTCTTCCACTATTTGATCTGAGGAAGTGGGTCTGGCCCACGAAAGCTCATCATCTAATAAACCATCTTGTTAGTCTTTAAAGTGCTACATAGTCCTGCATTTTGCTTCAGCTACACCAGACTAACACGGCTACATTTCTATTACATTACTTATTAATGACTCATTTTAAGTTTCCCGCCACACAGTGAAATCATAATGGATAATACCCAGACATAGAATCATAGATTACTAGAACTGGAAGGGACCTTGAGAGATCATCAAGTCCAGTCCTCTGCCCTCACAGCAGGACCAAGCACCGTCTAAGTCATCCCTGACAGATGTCTATCTAAAATGCTCTTGAATATCTCTAGTGAGGGAGATTCCACAACCTCCGTAGGAAATTTATTCAAGTGTTTAACGACCATGACATTTTTCCTAATGTCCAGCCTAAATATCCCTTGCTGCAATTTAAGACCATAGCTTCTTGTCCTATCATCAGAAGCCAAGGAGCACAATTTTTCTGCCTCCTACTTGTAACAGCCTTTTAGATACATGAAAACTGCATGATGTCCCCTCTCAGTCTTCTCTTTTCTAAACTAAACAAGCCCAATTCTTTCAGTCTTCCCTCATAGGCCATGTTTTCTAGACCTTTAATCATTTTTGTTGCTCTTTTCTGGACCTTCTCCAATTTCTCCACATCTTTCTTGAAATGTGGTGCCCAGATCAAGTCTCTTTGAATCCTTCTTTGGTATAGCCCCAGATTGGCCTTGTCTCTCCCTCTGACTGAAGATCTCAACTATTAAGGAGATTTAGGGGCCAAGTGGGTATACAAATATTCATAACTCCTTGCTAGTACAAATATTTGACCTCAACCCTTTTTGAAACGAGTATAGAGGAGGAGGTTTGCCAAATGGTGTTAGTGATCTTTAACACTCTTTCATGCAGGACCAAAGCCACCCTAGTGGGTGCTGAGAACCACACTACATCAAACAAGGCACCTTATGGATCATCTAGCTGCATGGAGCCCCTTGTTGGAGACAATCCTCCTTCAGGAGTTCCTGATGTGCCTTAGCATCATCTTGGAGAACTGGGTGAGGGGAACCCATAAACAACCTTGTCTGATGGTGGCAAGGAGGAAGCCAGTGCCATGGGATCTGCCCTATCCCCCAGAAAGGCAGTAGCTATTCCTCCAGGACGTCATAAGCCTGGAATATCCTCTCCTGAATGGTCTGCTCCTATATAGGATGACAGGATGCAGTGGCTAATCGTCTCTCCAAGGCTCCCGATATCCACTGGGCAACCTGAGAAGGCTGGGCAAACCCTCTGGGATTTGAGGGTACCAAAGCGTCAGCCATTGTACCTGTGGCCAGAGGGCCAATTGCAGTGCTGAAGACAAAGGTGGTATTGTCAGTTTCAGAGCTTGCCCTGGTGCCAATTTTCCCCACATATAGTATGCTGGTTTTGCATATTTTAAGAAACTTTAAAATTACTGTAAAACTAAAAAAAGCACAAGTTGAATTTAAAGAAAGGTGAAAACGGGACAGAGAAAAACTGTGAGGATTCTTAGGAGACATACAAGATTATACTAATGAATTCATCAGAAGAAAGTGGGTCAAATTTTTGAGAGAGCTTAGCAATGGTATAATTTGAAATCATTAAAGAAATTTCTCATTGAATGCAATACTAGCAGTATTGGGCCAATGCTGAATATTTTGGAAATTCCACGTTTTACACAAAATTAATACAGAAGAATGCAAAGGATATTAACAGATTACCTTTTTATCTTCCCATTCTTTGATGGAGCTGTTGTATCCACTTGGAAGCTGCACAGTACCATCTGTACCTGCAGACAACAGTGGAGGCTGAACTTTACTGAGAATCTTTGAGCAGAGCCTTAAGGAATCAGTTAGTTCGGACAAATGCAAAGTATGGAGATGACTTGTCAAAGCAGAAATCATTCTGAGCAACAACTGAGGCAGATGTTCTGTCTGAATCTCAATGTAGGTCTCCTAAATAAAAAAATTATAAAATTGAGAAAGTGTCTTACAAACTTCTCCCAAAGATATATTTACTATAGCTATACAGTAGAACCTAACAGTTACAAACACCTTGTAGGAATGGAGGTTGTTCGCAACTCTGAATATAATGTTGTGGTTGTGCTTTCCAAAGGGTACAACTGATCATTGACATAAGACAGCTCTGAAACTTCACTATGTATATGAAAGAAGCTGCTTTAAAATCATCTTTAAAAAAACAAGCACAGAAACAGTTTCCTTACCTTATCAAATCTTTTTTAAAACTTTTCTTTTTTTTAGTAGTTTACATTTAAAACAATACTGTGCTGTATTTGTTTTTGTTGTTGTTTGCTGCTGCCTGAGTGCGTACTTCTGGTTCCAAATGAGCTATGTAGTTAACTGGTCGCTCTGATGTTCGTAACTCTGAGGTTCTATTATACAACTACCACATACAATTAATTTTATTCTAAGCTTCTTAACAATGCAAGTGACAAATAAAATATAGAAGTTCTCCAAATTGGATATTCTATTTATTAAATTTATAAGGGATAAAGGGAATTGTGTTTCAGTATATTTTTAATGATGGAATATGCTCAGCATTTTCATGATTCTAAATCTCCTTCATTTATTCTACAGATTACAACAAATTTCATAACATGGATTAAAAAATACCCCCAGTTTCTTTTGTATTTTAATTTTCTCAAAATACAAATTTAAAAGTGAAAAGTATCAATCATTAATAACTAAAGAAAAAACAGGCTGAATGCCATACCTGACACAGCACTCTCATACTTCTAGTAGGCTTTGAAATGAGAAAGCAAAAGAATTGAGGAGGGAAGACAGATATAGGAAAAACAGTTCTACTAGTCTTCATCAAATAAAGAAATGTCAATAGATAAAAGAATATCAATATCTTACTGTGACATTCAGAACGACTACTACTCAATGAATTTTTTATCTAAACTATTTACTACAGAAAACCACAAAGCAACAGGTTACATTTGTAACTAATAGAATATAAATATTAGAAAAGAAAAAGATAGGACAAAATTCAAAACAGAATCAGATGACAAACAAGCTAACAGAATTTGCAGGCTCATGAATCAGAAGAACATAAAGACTGATTTGTTTATATGATAAAATCCATCCAATACACTCAAAGGTATTTTCACTTGTTTTAAAGGAATCTACCAATATATGCTAAACTTGTAAACTAAGTTTGCTTTCAATAATGCTCTATAAATCAGAATACAAAAGTAGTTTTTTCATATCCCTACAACTAACGAAGAAAGGAATTCTTACCAAAGAAACTATATCCAACAAAAAATCCACAAGTAAGCAGAAATTGGTCAGGGACAGCTCAGATGACTCGTTACTAGCTACAGGCCCAGTCTGAAGTCTAGCATGAAGTGTCCTCCTATGAAATTAAAACATGTTATTGTTGTTTTTGTTTACATAGGACATGAGGACGTAACAAATTAATTCATAGGTGCATGTCAAGTATGCACCATAAGAACAAATGCCTTTTGTGGAAGTAGTTAGCAGAGAAAAAAATTAGTTGGCTCAGTTGATCCTTCTTAAAAAATAAAAACATTCAAATCAGTTTACAGATGATCATACAATCACTATCTATCAGAAATACAAAGGAAGTTACATACTTTGTGAAGGACAGCCACACTACTGTTTGACATGATCAACATCTCACATCTGATAAATTAAGCAAAACTGGACTACAGAAATTGTTTTGCTAAATCCATAACTAGTGAACTCTTCTGTGCATCAGTACTGAATCAAGGATGGAATTAAAGTGTAATATGCTGCTATGGGTACAGCCTTTGAATATGATCTAAAAGGAAGGTACCAACCAGCTGAGATTATTAAAGCTCACCAATGGATTTTTCACAAGAGTAGGAAGTTAATCTCAATGTTCTGATTATGTTTAAATCTGGTTTATTACAACTCCTAAATGTCTTATACCATCGATTGTCAACCTTTTTTTCATTTGCAGAGCCCTAAAATATTCTGAATGGTATTGTGGACTAGTGTTCCCTCTATGCTGAATGGCAGATTAATCAGCTCTGCTTAGTCAGTCAGCTTCCTGCAGGGAGCCCCTGAACCTCTGATTGGGTGGGGCTGATTAATCACCTGTGAAGCTGTGCTGCTACACACTTTAGAGGGAACACTGGAGTAGGCCCCTTTGGAAATCTTAGATATAGTCTCCCATGATTTGCAAACCACAGGTTGAAAAACACTGTCTTATACAGTTGCTTAATCTGTTGTGTCACATTGCTGAATGAAGTTTAAAAGAACACAAAAAACACCTAAATATCATATTGCAGTCTGAAAAAAATTGTAGCAGAGCAATATTTAAGATATTAATGGGGCAAAATATGTTTTTTCCAGTTCATTAAATTTGTGCATTTGGCAGCATTTATTAAATTGGTTTCAGTATCTTATCAACAATCAGTTTTGCTAGCATGATGACATCATTCTCATCCATGGCTCATGTGCCTTATGTGAGCGAGCTTCTCCAGGACTTGAAAGAGGCAGCAGCAGCAATGCTGAAATAAATCAGAAAAAGGCAGAATGCAGGTATAGGAGCAAGGTGGAAAGAGAAAGGTAAGACAGCATTGTAGCCAGGCAGCCCCCCCATCTCAAACAATCTTGCTTGCCCTCTGAGATGTCTGTATACAGAGCAGAGAAGGAACAATAAGATCAGCATAGCCATTAAGCTTTGATCTGCTTTGATCAGGATATGCAAGTTTCTGACTCTGAGTAACGATTAAGGAAATAAGCTAAGCTCGAGGCTGCAAGAAGTGTCAGGCTGGCACCTATGTTGATTCGAACACACACAGTCCCTGGGAGAAGAATTTCCCACTGAGAAAACAATGTCCCGTACTTCCAATTTAATCATCTCAATTCTCTCTTACAAGTGTAAATTAAGTTCACAACTCCCTTGTAAGAACTGGTCTCACAGCAGACAGACCAGCATCAATTGGCATTACAGATAAGAAAGAGAAATATGTGACCCCATGAGTATAAAAGATAGGTCCAGCACACACTCACTTTGAGTGCCATTCTACCCTCTACCTGCTAGTCGGGTTAGGTGTTTGACCTCCCGAGGTTCTATGGGGACGCCCACCTCGTATTTTCGTCTTTCCTAGGAATTGAGGGACTGGCCCTGGCCTGACATGCTGGAGTCGAGAGGCACAGAAGGGGGTAAAAATTGTACCTGGATGTGGTCCTCTGTCTTAAGTGTGCACATAGAAAGAGTAAGCTGTTACTTGGTACCATTATTTCTATTTTTCTATCTTTATCTTCTTTGTAACCATTTTTAAGATCTATATTTTGCTAGTAGTTAAGAAATAGAACAATAGCCATTGCAACCATATGATTTATAAGCTTCCTCAAATAAACCTGTAACTGTTTAAGCTTTAACCTGACTCCTTCAGTTGCTGTAACAGAACCAAGCACAATTTAAAAGAACTTCAGCCGGTCTTAAGGGACAGATATAGGGAGCCCTGACCGTCGGCTGACAAGCATTGACACAGGTATGCTTCTGGTGTTGCCCTCTTATAATCATCATCATGCGAGCAGAAAAATCCTTATAAAAACAGTATTCTTTTCAATAAATGGACTAGCTGTTTAAAAAGTGTTCTATTAGAAATATGCTTTAATTTAAATTATTGTACTTCAAAATAATTAAGATAAACAGTACCTCTTTAACAGTTGTTGAAACCCTCCCTCTTGCATAGCCCCCCAGGCTCCTGCCCTTCCCTCCTCACATTCCCAAGGCCATGCCCTGACTCCTGAAACCCACACACTGACAGCCCCCTGCCCTGAAGGACCCAGGCAATGTAAGGTAAGTCTTATAGTTTATATATATTTTAAGTTTGTTTACTGAATGTTGTAGTAACCTGTGCTGGGACTTTCCTTTATTCGGCTCTGGTGAGGCCACATCTGGAGTATTGTGTCCAATTTTGGGGACCCTCCCAAAATAGAAAGGATGTGGACACACTGGAGAGGGTCCAGCGGAGGGCAACCAAAATGATTAGGGTACTGGAGCACATGACCTATAAGGAGACACTGAGGGAGTTGGGTCTGTTTAGTCTGCAGAAGAGAAGAGTGAGGGGGGATTTGATAGCAGCCTTCAACTTCCTGAAGGGAGGTTCCAAAGAGAAAGGAGAAAGGCTGTTCACGGTACTGATGGATGGCAGAACGAGGAGCAATGGTCTCAAGTTACAGTGGGAGAGGTCTAGGTTGGATATTAGGAAAAACTTTTTCACTAGGAGGGTGGTGAAGCACTGGAATGGGTACCTAGGGCGGTGGATGAATCTTCATCCCTACAAGTTTTTAAATCTTGGCTTGACAAAGCCCTGGTTGGGTTGATTTAGTTGGGATTGGTCCTGCCTTGGGCAAGGAGCTGGACTTGATGACCTCCTGAGGTCTCTTCCAGCTCTATGATTCTATGACTCTAAAATGTATTTTCAATTGATTACTCATATCTGTTCGAGCATAATGCTTCATAATGAGAGACTTAAGAGCTCAGTCTGTTTAGTTTATCAAAAAAAGAAGACTTGATGACTTGATTACAGTGTATAAGTAACTTCACAGGGAGAAAATAATAGGTGCTAATAAAGGCTCTATAATCTAGTGCAAAAAGCAAAACAAGAACCAGTTACTGAAATATGAAGCCACATAAAGTCAAATTAGAAGTAAAGCACAATTTTACACAATGAGAGCGATTAACCATCAGCACAAACTAGCAACAGACATGGTGGATTCTCCATCTCTTGAGATCTTCAAATCAAGAGTATAATGCCGTTCTTGAAAATATGTTCTACCTCAAACACAAGTGATTTGGGTCAATATAAGAGCAACTGGGTGAAATATAATTGAATGTAATATACAAGTAGTCAGACTAGGTCCCTTTCATGATTAATTTAGGTGACAATTAAATACAGGTCTTGTCACTGGAGAAATATCATTTATAGGTAAGTAAACTGCTCTACTACACATCCCAGCAGATCATGTGCTGAATACATTCACACATTAACAAACACAGCAGCTCTTGCATAGGTTATCCAGACATTGTTGCAACAATTAACTATGTATAGCAAGGGTGGGAAAAAGGGCCTCCACGGGCTGGATTCAGCCCACCAAGCAGGTTGATCTGGCCTGCGGATGACTTACTGCTCTCCTGCCCCCAGGCCAATCAGAGCCTGGGAACAGGGGAGCACGCAAAGGCGTGCAGTGCTTAAGAGTCAACCGCCAGGGCTGCCTCTAAGCACCACATGCACATTGCAGGACGGGGGCAGGGAGCGAGAGACTTTGCATGCTTTCCCCACCGTGCCGCGCACCCCTTGCAGGACAGAGGTGGTGGGGGGGGGGGGGAGACTTTGTGCGTTCCCCTGGTCCCCAGGGCCTGATTGACCTGGGAACAGGGAGAACATGTAATGTCTCCTTTCACTCTGCAAAGGGCATGCAGTGTTTAGAGTCAACCACCAGCTGCTGCTCAGCTGGCAGTTGACTCTAAGCAAGGCACCTCATTGCAGGGCAGTGGGGAAGGAGTGAGAGATTTCCCAATCTCCCCCTGTCTCTGGTCTCTAATTAATAAGGGGCGGGAGGATCACACAAAGTCTCCTCCCACCAACATGGGCTCAGGTGTCTAGAAGGAACCACCAGCTATTTAGAACAACTGGCAGTTCTCTCTGGAGAGGGAAATGGCAAACATTTCACACGCTCCCTTTACCCCCAGGCCAATCAGGGTCTGTGGGTGGGGAAGCATGGAAGTGTCTTGACTCCTCCCCTTCCGCCCAAGGCCTCGACCCTTCCAGGCAGCCGTAGGCCATTTCAAAAATTTCTGAAGTGCCCCCATTTAAAATTATTTCCCGCCCCTTATGTATAGGCAAATTCACATTTCCCTCACTTGGTGGTAACCTGTTTTCTTTCATTCAGAAATTCAGAAACTGCTTAATACACAACAAAATGGAAGAAATCCCCCAAAGCAAATATTACCAAATAGTACCTACAATAATTTGTTTTCAAGAAACTCATAATTTTGAGGAAGTAGTTATTATTATTATTATTATTATGTGCTTCAGACTGGCACCTTTATCTATGGAACTCTCTTCTGAAATCCATAGATTTCTTCTAATTAAAATTTCTATTGCAGAAAAAAATAGCTTGCCGGGCAGAGTAACGTTACATAGGTAAAAATTTAATACCATTTATCAATAGTAACTTATATGCATATGTTTATCCTTGAAGGTCTCTCAAAGCTCCTTTAGCCATAATTCTGAGTAGGTGGAGGTAGCATTGCCTTGAAAGGATATGAAGGACCAGTGAAAATACCTACTAATTTTCTAAATGTTTTGAAAACTGAACAAGGACCATGATTCAGAGCCTAAAGAGAGGAATACCCATGAGGAATAATCTCTCCAGATATGATGACAGTATTTTCTGAATCCCAGATCTGTACATTACAAATTGAGCCTCTCTAATCTGGCCCTCTCTGGTCCGTTAACATGTTTGATTTGGCATGATTTTAGTTAGCCAGATGTTCACTTATCCTGGCTGTTGCCAAGTTTCTCAAGGTCCTATAATGTTTGTTTACAGCAACCAGTCCTGGCTCTTAGTGTTCTAAACTGTTATTTTGCTCTATTTTACTCCTAAATGCCTTTTAAGAGCCCAGTAATCCCTGGAAGTGTTGGTAATGCTGCTAGACTATATTGACCTCCCACGAGTCAGTAAATTCTCTGGTTTGGCACTGATCAGGTGCAAGGGTGATGGACCAGAGAATTTCATCCTGTATTTAAAAGAAAGGGAAAGAATCCAAGCACTGTAAGCACAAATGTACAGCTTTTCCTAACTATGCAGATCATTGATCAGAAGAAACACTTTTTAAAATCTTTTTGAGGCACAAGCTGAGACACCCAATAAGACCCAACAACATATACAAAAAGCATTCTTCTTCCTAATCCAGTCAAGTATATCATATGCTACATATAATAAATGTATAGGATTCCTTGATTACACAGATAATAAGTATGAATCAATCTACCGAAAACGTTTTCCTAACACTTCTTCCAAAGGAATTTACCTATTCATGAAGAAGAAGCAGTAAAAGAAGACAGGATCTCCAAAGATTTCTCTTACTAAAATCAAATTATCTATAGCTTGATTTATTCCCAGATCAAGAAAGGGAACTACAAACAATCTGAATCTGAGAAATCAGGCCTAGTCTATACTTTAAAGTTTTACTGGTTTAACTACTTCAGTTACTGTGTGGGATTTTTTTTTAAACAGAAATAGTTATACTAGTAAAAGCCTAGTGCAGACATTGTTTTATAAGGATAAAAGAGATTTATATTGATATATTTACTACTCTGTCCATGCAGGAGTAGCTATTCTAGAACAAACCACCTTTATACTGATAGAACAGCATATATAGAAGGAGTGCTGCATTGGTTTAACTATACACTATAGTTAAATCAATACAAATTTCTAGTGTACCTTTAAAGGTGTAATACCATAATTAGGACATCTTGTCCACCACCCTGTCTATACACAAATAAAAAAATGTAAAGCCAACTCCATTTTTACTTTTACAGCAATTAAATTTAACTCACCTACAACATTCTTCAAACCAACGAGCAATGTAATCCCACATATAGTAAGGCTCAAAGGAATTAAAGAGAAGATTGGCAGTTTTAATCAGCTCTGCAGTTTTCTTATTTTCCCTCAATTTGCTAAAAAAAATAAAAATTAACAAGTAGTAGTACAATTAATATATATTAAAGTGTTATGCAAAGGCATATAACTCTGAGTTTATGAACTGCAGTGCTGATATTAACACACTGGTTCCCTCCCATTCTCTTTGGGGCAGCTCTTCAGCTGGACATATAGACCATATCCTTGCACAGTTGCCATACTTCTTGCCCATCCCATTCTGTGGCCAATCTTTTCCCCTTTTTTATGTATTTTTACTGTATCTGGTTTCCAAACTACATTCTTATTCTTTATTTTATTTTTCTTCCCCTTCCCTGTCCTCCAACATTTCCCTCTTTGTCTCAATTCAACTGTCATTGGCTGCCTCCTTCTCTGACTCCACTTTCACAGTCTCTCTCCTCCCTTGGTTTTGCTCTCCCCTTTTCTCTTCCCTGATGGCTTCTCTTTCTTTGCCACCCCCAAAAGACAGAATAACCTGTACTGGATCTATCTGGTTGCTTCTTTTTGTGTACAGAGCAGATTAGAAGCTCTCTAACCGTCTGCTTGTGCAGTCTTCCAACTTCTGTTACTTCTTTGATGCAGTTTCTCTTCATGTTTCCAATTACAAGTGGCATAAGGGGAGCCCACAGGCTGCTCCCTAGCTTGAGCCATATCTGGGAAGTGATTCTGCAATGGAGGCAGGACTGAGGCACTTTCCTCACTCATACCATATTCCTCTTTCTGCTGGCATCTCACATAATTTCCTTCTTTCCCCACAACGGCTATTCTTATGAATACCAAACACAGGAAAGGGAAAGCTCTCAGAACTCTCTTCCTGATTCTCCACAACACACAGAATTCACAAAGAGTTTTGCAGTAAATGCATATTTGCAGCATACTATTGCGAAATAAAGTGACTGACACCGATACGTTTTTAGCATTGTAAATGCCATTTAAAAATATAACCATTATGTCCTAAAGAAAAGCTTTAATTAAGATCCATGGGAGCTTTGCCTTTTCTTGCAGAGGATCAGGTTCCTAGACATTGCTACATGTTTAGCATGCGTTCAGCAGTAAATAGTATTTAATTTCTACCATTTATTAAAACATACAGTATTTTATCTGAAAGAGGAAGCATACGTTATATTCTTTTCCTTGTATTTTACCTGCTTAGCTGTGTGTGGTCTTTGCTGAAGGAAGGTTCCACCTGAAGATCCAGCTCAGCTTTGCACTGTGTATATAATGTTCTGAATACTTCAATCAATACATCTTCTAAGATTACAGGCCCTAAAATGAGCATGAGAAAGAGCTGCAATGACAACCTTGTAAAATTAAGGACATTGCAATTATCAGTATTTGAACCCTAATCAAATCATTAGTGTCTACAGTTTAATTTACTAAAGCCACAAAATCACTTATATTTAGATAACTTACAAAGATGAACAGACTCCCACTTACATTTTGTGCATTCTTATGCATAGTAGAATTTAAAACTATACATATTTTATACAATAATATGCTGTTCAATAGGATGTGCCGGAAATTATCCATGTGAATCCTAATGAGTTAAATTTCTCTCATAAAGCTAAATCTTGATACCTCATGATGAAAATTTACCTGAGAGTGTAAGTAATAAATTAGAAGTAAAATATTTTGAGCATCTTTATTCTGATTCAGTTGGAGTGGATTCTCCTCCATTTCTGGATACAAGTGTACAAGACCATATGCATCAAACTCGCACTAGATTCCAACAAACTCCTAATGTTTAAGAAAAGCACCTGACTTTGAAATGAGTTGTAATAGTTCACAAAATGATGGGTCTTCAGAGAAAGACAGCTTTTTGTGTTTTCTCTGTCTCATTTTGCTCCCACTAGTGGGATCACCATATCTGACTTCTGGAAGCACAGAGTCTATGTTGAAGCTGCCAAACTAATTTGCCAACACGAGCCTCACATTTGTGCTCACTTCACTAAAACTAAATGTATGTAGTGTCAATAAGATTTAAACTGCCTGGCTCAGAAATTTACAAATGACCGAAAAGCCAAATTATATAATAAAAATAGTAACTTTTTTATTTTTTCCTTTGTCATTCATGATTTCTGAGATAGACATTTTAAGTTTTACTGACACTGCATATGTTAAGATTTAGTGCAGTAAGAGCAGCTGTGTGGATTATGATTGTAAATACAGTAAACTACCGATAATCCGGCACCTTTAGGACCCAGGAGGTGCCGGATTATCAGATATGCCGGACTACCAGAAGGGGGGGCTATGAGGGGTCTGGAGTGGGGTGGGAGGGGATGCCACCCCAGACCCCTCATAGCCCCCACTTACGATAGTCCAGCTCTGCCCCAGGTGTCCCTGATTCAGCTGCTGCTGGTCAGTTTCAGCAGCAGCTGAATCAGGGATGCCTGCAATAGAGCAGCTGGGGTGCTGCCGGATTGGTCCCGCAGCGCCGAGGGGCGGCGCTATGGCACCAACCCAGCAGCACTCCAGCTGCTCTTGGGGACGCCTGGGACAGAGCAGCTGGGGTACTGCCCGGTTGGTTCCGTAGAGCTGCTCCTTGGGGCTGCGGGACCAACCCGGCAGCACCCCAGCTGCTCTTGGGGACGCCTGGGGCAGAGCAGCTGGAGTGCTGCCGGGTTGGTCCTGCAGCGCCGAGGGGCGGTGCTATGAGACCAACCCCGCAGCACCCCAGCTGCTCTGCCCCAGGCATCCGGATTCAGCCTGCTGGTGAAACTGACGCTGCTGGTCAGTTTCAGCAGCAGCTGAATCCCAACACCCAGGGCAAAGCAGCTGCGGTGCTGCCGGGTTGGTCCCATAGTGCCGCCCCTCAGCGATGCGGGACCAACCCGGCAGGACCCCAGCTGCTCTGCCCCAGGGGTCCCCGATTCAGCCGCTGCTGAAACAGATCAGCGGCTGATTCCAGGAAGCCCCGGGCAGAGCTTTGGCGCTGCGGGACCAACCAGGCAGTACTCCAGCTGCTCTGCCCCAGGCGTCCCCAAGAGCAGCTGGGGTGCTGCCGCCGGGTTGGTCCCGCAGCCCCGAGGGGCAGCGCTACGGGACCAACCCGGCAGCACCCCAGCTGCTCTGCTCCCGGCTTTCCCGATTCAGCTACCGGTCAGTTTCAGCAGCAGCTGAATGGGAGAAGCCTGTCCAGCTGTCCCAGCACTTCCGGGTTCCTGATGGTGCCGGGCCATCAGGAGTCCCGGAGCATTGGATGCCGGACTAATGGAGTTTTACTGTACTAAGGAATTTAATTAGTCATTTAATGAAATGACTATATCCTTTAAAATCCAAACAATTCTTAATGACAAGCTCTTCCATGAAGTGGTAAAAAAGTGATATATGTTTAATATAATTTCAAAACATGTGTGTTGGGATAATGAGAAAGGGAACTTAGGACCAATGAACAGTATTTACCGATATATCTTTCACATTTCTCTAACAATATGATGGCTATGTTTTGGGGTTTTTTTTACACAAACTACTTTGGAAAGATCAATTTTGGGTCCTAAACTGCTTCTCAGTATTACTTTAATGTCAGATTTACTGCATGCAGTGGAACAATTAGGTTTTTTTGGAAAGTAATAAAATAGTAAGTGATTAGATTGGAAGGCACTAGATAGTTCAACCCTACCATCTACTTACTGCATATTTCTTTTTGTCAAGTGAACACTAGAGCATACCTACAACTTTGTAAATATCCTTGGCTTAAGAATGTTACCCAGAACATTGCTTTATAAGCTAGTCAAACAAAAGAATTGTATTTAAGGCTAGAATATACAAGAAATACCTAATTCGGGTTTATCCAGTAAACTGATAAGAATTCGAAAAGGCTTTAGGTCCTGCATCAGTGTGCTCTCTTCTCCATGTCCATTAACTTGCAAGATTCCCACCATAGCCTATAGAAACATACATAGATGAGAAAAATCAAGAAGAATAGATTCTGAAAGCAAGCAATTATGAAAACAGGTAAAACGGAGAATTACAGTGTAGGAGACCCTGTTTTCCTATATGCAGCTCATTCTCCATACCTAGGCATTCCCCGTAAGGCCTGACATCACATTCTATTCTATAGAAGTGAAATATATTCTAATACAGTATTTGTAGAAGAGTGAGGAATGTAGGCCTGACACATAGTAGTAGTTATATAGGTTCCATTTTATAACTTTGCTTTATACAGTTATATGCATTGTTTCAAAAGCTTTGTTTTATAGTAACTGGTAGGTATTAAAATACACAGGAATGGATTTTAAGATGTAGGCCATAACTTTATTAATTTAACAATAGGCAAGGGTGCTATGTACCCACTCCCTCTCATATACATGTACTTAATTGGGCCCAGGGCTGGGCTCCTTCCATGTAACCAATAATTCAAGGTCAATCCAGTTCAGACTGCCGGTAGGGTTCTGCTCACTTATGAATCATCTTGTCTTCCCCCTCCCCAGAAAGGAGGGAGGAAGGGGGGCCTCAAACTCGGAAGACATACAAATCTCCCCTTTTTTACAAGCAAACAAACCAGCCAAATCCCAAGTCTAATCACATCTGAGAGCTGGCTCTTTTAGACTTAATTTGTTAGGCACACCAGCCAAGACAAGATGAGATGACCTAACCTGTTCTATTTTAACTCCTAATGTTTTCCTGTTCTTATTCCTTTAACCTAACTGTGCCTCCAATATATTGTGAAGAAGGCAAAAAACACACTAGACTCTCACCAACGAAGCAAATGAGAAACATTCCTTCCTGATCCCCAGAACTGGTGGTCAGTCTGTCCCACATCAACCTTCAAACACATCTCCATATACCTTAACTACTAGAAGAGAGGATGAGACCATTATCGAGGCAAGACTGCCTCCCCGATGCCTAGGAAGGCTTTAAGTGGGGGGCAAAAGGTTATGAGGCCAACTACCTCCACCATTACCCTCCAGTGAGCTGGCCAGTAAGTGGCACAAAAGCTTCCTTCCTTCCACCCCAGCACATTCCTGTGTGTACCAGAGACCGGGGAAGGGCTCTCCCTTCTCCCTTTGTGGGGTCTGGTCATCCTCTGATATAATCACTAAACTCCCTCTCTACCACCACTGATATGGGGGGAGGTGCATTTTCATGAATGGGGGCCTATTCAAATTTGTTCTGTGGATAAAAAGACTTCAGTCTGCTGAACTGTCAATTAAGTATCTTCCAAAAGTGCTACTCTGGCTAATGGAGAGGAAGTAGTACAGCAGAGATGGGATTAAAATACTTCCTTACAATATTATTGGTTTTAAAGAAGAGAGTTGCAAGCCAATGTTCACACTAAGCTTTTCATCAAAATCTAAGAGTTCTAGAAGAACTACTTTTTTTACAGACAAGGATATGATACTACATAAAGGAAGAGCTTACTAAGATTTCCTTAAAACATACACATTACATGAATAAATACCATGTAAAAATCACTATACATACCTGGACTAACATTTCCTTAGAAAAGGTATTGAAATAGTAAGTGGCATGTTCCTCAGGATTGCTATGTCTTGTGCTTCTAGGTCCTACAATAGCACCATTATTATCAAAACCTTCAAGCAAAGAAAAGACATAACAAATAAATATTTACCTTTTAATGTTTTATTCTTCAATTTTTTAAACAATGGATCAACACATTGCACTGATAACTTACCAATTCGTAGTCCAAGTAAGGTCGGCAAGAGAAAGACCATTTTACAAAGTTTAATAAAAGAAACTATTTAAATGGAACAAAGTATTTAAGCACAGTAAAGTGCACTCTGGAGTTTTAGTTTTAATTTAACACACCAACAGATAGTTATATTACTTTTTGCAAGAAAAATTTATTGTAAAAAATGCAATGTGTTGTACAGTATGTTTCTTAAAAGTCAATGTACTGTAACAGTAGAAACAAAAATTACAAAGAACCCTAGTTAATGCTACTGAGCTCTGAATAGCAGATTTTAAACAGAGGACCACAGAGACCAAAACCATTGAAGCTATTAACGTAATGTTATTCTAAATTATTTATTCAAATAAAAAGAATAACCAAGCTTTCTAATAAATCATTTACAAAAGATTCTTACATTAAGTAAACCAACTTGAACATTGAAAAAATATGTTAAAGAACTATCTAGTTTCTAAAATATAAACTTTTCTTACAGCAATTCAACATTTTCCTGATAAGGTTTACAAAAAACAAGGTACTGAAAAAAATCAAATTTCTTCTGAAGCAGTTTTCATATTTTCTGTTCGAGAACAATAAAAAAATAGAAGAAAAAGTAGAGGGGATGCCTGTCATTTACTTTCAACTGAAAATAAACTTTTAGTATAAGGGACATCTATGAATAGCTGACTTGAATCTAAAAAGATTTAGTAAATGTTTTGTTTCTACTGAGTTTTCATAAAAATGCATGATGACAGAAGAATAATGAGGAGTAACTGAAAGGACATGTAAGCAGTATATTATCAAAATTTTGACCTAAAAGAGCTTCACTGCTTAATTAAGAGTGCTTTTATATTTACAGTAGAATCTTCATTAGAAATAGAGCAACACAATGCTGATTTACTCAAATAAAAATATTATAATAAAAACATAGATCAATTAAATAGAAAATAAATTATATAATTGTACATAATATAGGATATGCCTAATCAAATTGGTGCTAATTCAGCAACACTTGTACATGCTAAAGTATGCAGCTATTCCACTTACTGAAATCTCATTGACTTAACTAGAAATTGCACACATGGAATAGCTGTGGACTCTGCCATCCATAATTTTAAGAAAATAGTTACATCATGAGTTAGAGAAAGATGCATCAGATGTTGTTCACAACATTCTTTGCAGAAGTTTCAAATTCTAGTTTATAGAAAAAAGGTTAGTTATTTAGATTTAATCTTAATTTGGTATTTTAAATTTATTAAATGAAATTTCCTTTTGTTTGGAAAAATTAGGGAAATATAAATTGATATTTATATAAATGTCTATCTCTTGTTTTCCTGTAGAAGACAAGAAGTAGTTTGAAAGCTCATAAAAGAGGCTTTGAACTGTGAAATATATATGAAAATAAAGTTTTTCATTTAAGCTGGAATTTTTGATCCTCCTGTTGAATGAACCCATCTGGAATAATATGGCATGCATTTAATCAGCAGTATTAAAAAAATAAGGATATAACAAATTCTATTGCGAGTAAATATTGGTTTAATAGTCAAAGGTTTTTAAAACTGATTATAACACACATTTTCTATAGCTCTTGATTAATTATTTTTCTGGCCAACTGGCATTATATCCTCAGGAAAACCATTATGAAACGTGACCCTAAGCATCCATAATGTATCACTAGTTTCACCAATGGAGACATATTTAGCCTATTTTGGACAGCTATCCTGCAGCTAAGAAATGCTAATTTAGATCACAATCCTGTACATATTTACATACCTAAAGTTAAGAAGATATATTAACTCCCTGATTCCACAATCCTGATATAACATTTTATTTTCAAATGTATTTCAATATATTATTCATTCCCTCCATCCTACCTGCCCCTTCCAGCTTCAAATGTAACTTACACTCACTTATGTCTTGTCTTAATTTAGACTATTAACTTGCTAGGGCTGGGGACTGTCTTTTAACATATTTAGATCCTGTCACAATGGACCCCACTCTTAATTGGAGCCTACAGGTTCTACACTATAGAAAATATAGAAATAATTTATATATAGCAAGGAACAATCATGGACTCTTTCACATGATTGTGCTAATGAAAAGCTAGCAGTTTCCTTATAGGTCACTTTTTAATAAAATCAAAATCTGCTACTCAACTTTCTCAAGAGTTTTTCTTTGCATGACCTAACACGCATATCACTTCAACACAGTTGCCATTAATATAGCATGACTGATTTTTACTTAAACAATCATACATAAGATTTCACTATTACTAGTACCTGATACTATTTTTACCAAGTACATTCCTTTCTCTGCCATTACATAGATAATTATCAAATGCAGTACAAACTTACCTAGCAGCCACGCATAAAGCCTTCGATTCAGTGACATATCTCGGCGTAGTACTACATGAAGGGCTGCTGACAAAATTCTGATCATGTCTGGGCGGGTTGCCTGGAGGAATTAGGAACATTACTTAGTTAATCACAGAAAATGACCTCTGCAGCCGGCTACTGGATAAGTGATCACTGAATAAAAATTATTTAATTTCCTGAAATCTCTGAATTCGTAGCACAAAGTTCAGAGCCTTAGGAAATCAAAAAAAGTGACATTATTATTTTGAACAGCCACTTACTAAAGTGCTGCATAACATTGAAACTATAGTAGAAAATTGCTGCTTTTATTAACAGTCCATCATCTTGCTACAATGTATTTCATTTTGTTTATCAAGTGGAAGGCACAGAAGCAAACTGATTAAAATGCAATAAAAATCCCCAAAAGATACAGTCTTCAATAATTTTCTTCCCTTTGACTAGTATTTAAAGAATTCTAGCTTACATGAATGTTAGTGCTCAAGAAAAAGCTATCTATGTCAGGGCTACTCAACCCTGCAGCCCACAGCCTATTTGTTTGAGGCCAGTGGTGCGGTTTGGGTTTATACAGGGCTCAACATGCGGCCTGCGGGTGGGATCCTTTGAATATGGCCTTCACTGGGAACACGCTCCACAACAGCAAGGCATCTCCCAGGCAGGGCGAGCATTGAAAGATGAAGTGGATGGGCTGGCTGGCTCAGATGGGAACAGAGTGTTGTGATTTCTAGCCCCCAGGGAGGAGGTGCCAGGAGTGCCAGGGCAATGAGGGAAGTGCTTTGTACTCATGCTCGTCGGTGTGAAAGAAGTTATTTGCATATATATTTGCATGTGCATGCAACCACACTTAAGTTGCGGCCCTAAGCTGTGAATATCATTGTGGCCCCCAGGGCTTCCAAAGTTGAGTAGCCCTAATCTATGTATTACCCGACAAATCTGGGTTCCAACCAACCACAATGTTTCAGATCAAAGTATGGGGTTTTTTTTAGTTTTTCAATTTGTTCCAAGTTGATCATATTATTTCAGTCAACTCAAAATTAAAATATTTTTATTATTTTCATTTTGATTTACCTGTTTTCTAGAGGGGATTTGTACACTTTTGGGGGATATTAGATCTTGGAAATTGGCTAAATTAACATTTGAAATACCTTTTTGAAACAAAAAGTCAAAACAAATAGTGCACAAATTTTTTTCTGCTTAATTCAACCCAAATTTGGAAATAATTTTTTTAAAAATGCACATTTGTAAAAACAAATCTATTCAGAAAAAAACAGCTTCAGTGCCATCTTAACCCTGAACTGCCTTTAGGAGTGAAGGAGTAGTTCTGCGTTCATGCATGCTCAGTTACTTATCTCCCTTAAAAGTGCTCATCAGGAGTGCCCAGGAAGGTATTTTTACTTAAAAACACAACAAAGCAACTGTTCTCTAGAAATGGAATTGCGACTACAAAATCATTTGGTGACAGTGGCTAATTACTAGTAAGCACTAAATTTCAGTCACTACTGAACTGGGCTGCAGTTTTCAAGTGATATAGAAGATGAATTACAGTAAAACTCCAAAGGTCCGGCATCTGATGGTCCGGTACTCCTGATGGTCTGGCACCATCAGGAACCCGGAAGTGCTCTGGGCAGCCGGACCATTGGAGCTGCTCTGACCCCAGGTTCCCTGATTCAGCCACTGCTAAAACTGACCAGCGGCTGAATCAGGACGCCTAAGGCAGAGCAGCTGGGGCGCTGCCAGGTTGGTCCCATAGCGCTGCCCCTTGGGGCTGCAGTACCCAACCCGGCAGCGCCCCAGCTGTCCCCGATTCAGCCGCTGCTGAAACTGACCAGCGGCTGACTCCAAGAAGCCCAAGGCAGAGCTGCTCTGCCCCGGGCTTCCTGGAATCAGCCTTGGTCAGTTTCAGCAGCGGCTGACTTGGGGACACCTGTGGCAGAGCAGCTGAGGTGCTGCCGGGTTGGTCCAGTAGTGTCGCTCCTCGGCGCTGTGGGACCAACCCGGCAGCACCCCAGCTGCTCTGCCCAGGCGTCCTGATTCAGCCGCTGCTGAAACTGACCAGCGGCTGACTCCAGGAAACCCGGGGCAGAGCAGCTGGGGTGCTGCCGGGTTGGTCTCGCCGCGCCAAGGGTCGGCACTACCGGACCAACCCGGCAGCACTCCAGCTGCTCTGCTGCAGGTGTCCCCAATTCAGCCGCGGTTGAAACTGACCAGCAGCGGCTGAATCAGGGACGCCTGGGGCAGAGCCGGACTATCGGAAAGGGGGAGGGCTATGAGGGGTCTGGGGCGGCATCTCCCCCCACCCCACCCCAGACCCCTCATAGCCCCCCCTTCCGATAGTTCGGCAAATCTGATAATCCGGCACCCCCTGGGTCCTAAAGGTGCTGGATTATCTAAAGTTTACTGTAGTTCCTTCTATTACCAATTCCTTAGGATGTCTAAATATTCCCAATCTCTTCATTTTTAATTCTCCAATACTCAGAATCATTCACTCTGCTAAAAGGATCAACTCAACAATTTTACAATACTGAGGACTTAAAAACTCACAAATTAGTATATAACTTGTTTTCAAAACAATTAGAAATTGTGTGTGGGAATTTCTAATACAGAAGATCCCAGTTCTAACATAAAAAAGTGTATATAAATAATAAATGTCTTCTTTTATATTTACTCTGTATACAATAAAATATCAACATATTAATCACTATGAGCATAAGAGAAGGATCACTGTATGCCAATGTACAAGTCATTTGAGAAATATTCTCTTAGGGTGCACCATTATTTCAAAATACAGCACCATTATTTCAAAATAATTGATATTATTCCAAAATAACAAAATGCACATCTACACTACAAGCCTTTATTTCAAAATAATGTTGAGCTGGAGGACTTCTTACTCCACTTCACAAGGAGTAAGGGAAATCGGAGGAAGAATGTCCTTCCTTCAAATTCCTGCTGCTGAAGACAGCACCAAACAATGAATTAAGCTATTTTGACTTCAGCTACACAACTGGCACAGCTGAAGTTGCGTAGCTTAATTCAACTTTAGCCCTACTATGTAGACATACCCTTACAGAGGATTTTATTTCTGATTTAGGAGAAAACTATTGATAAAGATTGACTTCATATTAGCACTTGACTGCAAAATAATAATGCAGGGGTATGTGGATATATATTTATTTATTTTATATTAAAATTTTACCTGACTCATATGGAATGGAAAGCAGAAGAGTATAAGGTCTAATGTGCTCCTTTGTACTAATACACTGGAATCCTGCACTGATGTACTTACTGCTTCCACCTGAAATAGCATTGCCATTAAAAACAGACTTGTAATTAAAACATTATTTATTATATACATTCACCCCTCAAAAACAGCTATCTTTTGTAGTCTTCTTATTAAATATACTGAAGATTTTAGAAATCAAAATAATCTGGTTCAAAATTAGGTATAACGTAAATAATGTAAGTTCATGAAAAAATGAAATAATGAAAACATGGAAGAAAGATACAACTTCTTCTAAGCATACAAAGCATTTAAAGTTTGCCTAAATTATGCATGGTTTGATTTAACTTGATAAGCAAAAAATTCACTACACATTTTTCAAGAAGCAACATGAAATTTTGATACTTTTATTGAAAAGAGTAATGAATGGCCAGCACAATATAAAAACACTAAACAATTTTAAAATTTAAATTATGAAAATGTATTTAACATGCATCAATCTAATTGGTGCTAGAAAATATCTATCAATCTAATTGGTGCTAGAAAATAAATAAAATAAATACATTTATTTCTGTAAAGATTATTTTTCAAAGACTGAGAAGATATCAGAAAGCCTCTGGAAGCTGTATAGTTATGTAAATGAATTTTACACTAAAGAGCAAACATATTACCATTAACTCAATGTCACTGCCAATTATGTACAGCTGATCTTCCATTGAAAGCTTTCTGTTTAGATGGGAGAGGACATAAGTGATCCCAGGTAGCCGAACCGCAGGACTGGTAAGGAGACTACCCCAAAGGGCACTGTAGAATGCGGATTGGTCGACTGCACCAGCAACTTTCTCCAACAATGTGTTAGTTCTACAGCAAAAATAGCAAAAGAGGTCAATGGAATAGAGAGGTTGCATCAGCTCATACCTGGGAAACTAAACATGTTCTATTTTACACAACATGAAATCAGGCAATATGCACACAAAAGTGATCAATATAAAGTTCAATAACTAGCAAAATACTGCAGATTCTTTGTTTCAGAAAGAAAGGCACTGTAATATATATTATCCTGAAAGATGACCAAAAATCTCATAATCTATAGGAAATTTCAGCATCACCGACCAGATAAAGGCAAATGCATTAACCATTGAAAAAAGAGTACCGTATTTTCCGGCGTATAAGGCGACTGGGCGTGTAAGACGACCCCCTAATTTTTTAGTTAAAAGATAGGGTTTCCTCTTATACCCCAGCGCCCCTCCGCCTCCTTTGCTCCCGGTGTCCCTGGTCTGCTGGAGACGGTCCCCAGCAGACCAGAGGCACCGGGAGCAAAGCCGCAGCAGCGGCGGGGTCCTGCGCCTCTGAGGCTTTGCCAGAGCAAAGCCTCAGAAGTGCGGCACCCCGCCACCGCTTCGGCTTTGCTCCCGGTGCCTCTGGTCTGCTGGGGACCGTCTCCAGCAGACCAGGGACACCGGGAGCAAAGCCTCTGAGGACGCCCCGCAGCGGGACAGCCCCGGCGCACCTGGGCTGCCCCGCCGCCGGAGCCCCTCCGTGGCTTTGCGAAGCCGCGGAGGGGCTCCGGCAGCGGGGCAGCTCAGGCATGCCTGGGATTCCCCGCCGCCGGCTTCCCCCGAGGCTTTGCAAAGCCGCGGAGGGGCTCCAGCGGCGGGACAGCACAGGCGCGCCTGGGATGCCCCGCCGCCGGCTTCCCCCGAGGCTTTGCTAAGCCGCATACCGGCGTATAAGACGACCCCCGATTTTGGGGGGATGTTTTTTAACATCAAAAGTCGTCTTATACGCCGGAAAATACAGTAATGTGACTGGCACTGATTATTTTTAGATTAAGATTAAAATTAAGAAAAAAAAATGCAAAGCAAGACACATCCTTCACAGTTGTTGTACGCACAAAAGTACTTATAAATTTTATTCCTTGGAAGACTACTTTTTTCACAAAGAGTAGGGTCAATCTTACCCTATTTAAAAGCTGGACCTACATTTTTATGACAGAGAACCTTATACATTGACATGGTCTTGAAGGGGCTCAGACTAAGGGGCCACTGCAATATAGACACTGGGTCTCAGCCTGGAGTCTAGGACTCTGAGAGGTGGGAGGTTCCTTGGGCCCAGGTTGCAGCCTGAACCCAAACATCTACAGTACAATTAAACAGCCCTTTAGCCCAAGCCCAGTGAGTTAGGATTGCCCCCCCCCTTTTTTTGTTGTTCTTGGATGTATACTTGGAGATGTCATCACATGAGATTAATCTTTAATGCCTGGAGACTCCAGGACAATGTTGGAATCCTGGCAACCCTACAACACAGAGATGATGGAACTAGTTGTGCTGGGAATGCAGCAGAACCCACTGACTTGAAATGATGTCCAATATATACAGGATTTACAGTTTGGTTCAATGGCTTTCAGCACCCCCCTCAATAAAAATAGTACCAGCATCCTTGCTGACACGAACCTGAGTCATGTGTCACGGGCCAGCCACAGGTGCCTAACTGCATTGCAGATATGTTCTAACATGACTTGTCATTTATAGAAATCATGACCACAATACAAAGCTGTTTTATTTTTTCTCTCAAAACATTCTCTTTTCTTATGATAATCTACATTTTTCTGCTATTGTTCCCTCACCTACTCTTGCATTTTATATCTATATCTATATGTACACACATACACATGTCAAAGAAAGAGATAGGCGCCACTGCTCTTACTGGATTCAAACTGTAAAAGTTAAGAGTTTTATAGTTTTGGATCCTGAAATATCAAAAACACGTAAACTCGATATTACTAGCTCCCCACTTGGAGAGGTTATAATACTTGCTTTGAAGCTTAGCCTGAAAAAAATATAGAACATCTTCCCCCCCAAACTAAGTATACCTTCATCCTCCATAGGAACAAAAGCCCACTCATCTTAACATGAGAGTGTGGCCAACCTTTCCACAGTCCCATAAAGTTTGTTTACAGCCACTAGTCCTAGCTCTCAGTGTTCTGTCCTGTTATTTATCTCTAATTTACACCTAAATATCTTTTAAGAGCCTAGCAAGCAGTGGAAGTGCTAACAATGCTGCTAGACAATATTGACCTCCTGTGGTTCAGTAAATTCTTTGCTTTGGCACCCAGGGGTGCCAGACTAGAGAGGTTCAACCTGTAAATGGCAAAATAATCATTGGTGAGAGCCTGTAAAATGGAATAAAAAATACATTTTATAGTGTATAACATATCTCTAAAACTATAAAATGAGTTCAATATGGGGCCTACCTGATTTGACTTGATTTCCTTTTAATACATGCCATTTATTAGTAGTTTACCTTTCTTATAACATAATATTTGGAATCTTTTAAAAGATGCCCCCTTTAGTTAATCTGTGATTATATCATTTGTCAGATAAACCTGTTAATTAATATCTAATTTTTTTAACATACAAGCAAAAATTCAATCTATTATATATTTAAGAGAGTTTGTCTGTCTGTGTGTGCATCAGTGTGTGTGTCTATTGGTTCAAGAACTTCTCTTACATGGTAAGAGCACCACATTCAGCATGCCACTTCTTCTTATCACATCTTAAAGGAAGGAAGGAAAAATGGATGGGTCTGGAATGGGATTGCTTCTCATGAAACCATACAAAAAAGAGACAGAATCACCAGGAAGATGAAAGGGGCAGGCTGGGACTGCCTCATCCCTGAGCCTCCCACTCCCCCCAAGCACCTTTTAGGGAAGACGGGGACATGTTGAAGATTCATACGAGGATGTTGCTGGCTGTTCCCCTTCATCACAGAACCAGGGGAATGCACATTTTGCTGCATTGATCACTCTGGCTGGGGAGTGCAGGAGGCAGACAAACCTGGACCTACCCCAGCCAAGGGACATGTACCCCTCCCCTGGCTGTGCCCGATGGAGTTGCAGCAGCCATGGAAAAGCACTTCTCACCTATCTCCAAGCTGCTGTGGTAATCCTTTCTCCCTGTGGCAGCCTGCATACTGAGCTCCTTACACCCTACCCCACCCAGAGAAATGATTTAAATGGAGCATGTACATTTTCATTTTTTCTTCCAAAAAACAAAAATGTCTTGAGTTAAGGAACCAAGCAACACCAGGTAAATCTTCTAGTACTTCGTAAAGCTGTCAAGCAAATATATTAGTTTTACACATATATTAGTGTATCATGTACTTACCTCTCATAGTACTCTGATCCCTCTTCTAAACCAGGCAAAATCCCAGTTAGCAATCCTTGTAGACCAGGTTTTAATGTTTTTCCCAAAGGAAGGTAATAAATCTCATACAGGCTGAGTAAAGCTGGTTTGACAGACATAGCAGCATTGGCAAGAAGAGGAAATAGCCCAGAACTGTAAATAAAAAAATACACAATAATACTGTTTCAGGAAGCTATTTATGTGATACACCTAAAGTAGGTCACACAGAACAGATAAAGTAGTGTCCAACATTGTCACAAGCATATATTTTTATCTTGCTATTTTGTATGGGTGAAGAGATACTATAGTAACGAGCACTTCCCAGGTTAAAACAGTGAGGCACCTGGTTGACGTCATGCAATCATATCACTCTAATCTGAAGAAATGGAGATAGAGAATAACGTGACTTGTAACAAGTATATAACAAGATGAAACTGAACTGCTTTTACGGGTGGGGGGGGGGGGAGGGGAGAGAATCTTTTTAACTGATCCACCTCCAGGAATTAAATCTTAAGTGCAGGATATTAGAGAAAGAATGATCAAATGAAAAAAAAAACACAAACATTTTCAAAACTATACGGAAAACACAGAAATGTAGACATGGAATAATAGGAACCAATGTTTTTAATTTGAAGAAGTTAAAAGGTATAGAAAATTATTTCTCTATAATAAAAACTATAATCTTGAACTTTACAAAAATAAGATGCAGGACAAACAAAATAAATGTACAAATAACACACAACATAATTTAAAAAAATAAAACAACAGAGTATCAATTAATTGTAGATATCCAGTTTGCAAATGAGTCCTCTAACAGTAATGCTCTTGTATGAATGATAAAAAGGGTTAAATGAACAATTTAATTGTAAAAGCATAAGTAAAAAAAATCAGAGTGAATGTAAATAAACAATAGGTTATTCCCATTATGAGGGTTTTGTCCTCACTGTGAGGATGATAAATTAATACTCCTCTCCATACTCTCACTCCAAAACAATAAAATCTAGCTATACAGAGCCAAACATAAGGCAGACTGCTAATGCTATGGTTAATTCCTGGATTGTGACTGAGGCCCACATGATCAAAAGATGAGATTACATATAAAAATAATCTTTTCACTGGATTGATCCCTCTAAATTATAATTCAGCACAGGATGTTCTTTTATTTAATCTTTGTATAACTCAATGTGATTTTTTTATACTTGCTATGTGTAAATACTGCTTCTGTATCCATTTCAGGAAAACAAAAGTCAGTTTTAAATCTGAACAAAACAGAAGTTTTCTAGATAACAAAAATACATCTTCATTGTTTCTGCCAAATCTAATAAATTATTAAAAAAGTATAAAAAAATAGAAGAATTCCGAACACTGATTGAGAATGTTTGAGGGCCTAACCAAAACCCATTTATGTCGTAGATCAGACCCTGAATGAATAAATAATCACTATATGTTAAGAAATATTATCGTTGGAGTCACAATAACATAAAAGGCCCAGAGAAAATGTTGTGAAAAATGTCTGCTATTCATACATGATAGAAATAAAATTGTTAAAAATATAATGTTGCTTAAAGAATCTTATTCTTTCTGCCTCTATGGATGGAAAGGAAAGTGCCATGTCACTCAACAACCAGCAAGTATCTTCTTGTGTTTCTCAAATACCCTTTTGGTCTCCAGATAATACGTCTCTCTAGAAGCCACTGCTTGTCCTTCAAGGACTTGATCCTTAGATAGTTAAAGCCACCTTTAATGGAGCTGCTCAGCACCTTGGAGCCAGTCTTCCTAAACCAAGCATCAGCAGTATTTTTGGTGAGATTAGAGGATACTGTGTTTGTCATCATCCTGTAACTTGTCATACTGCAAGATGGTATAGTTAAGAGGCTAATTTTGCTCCAGCATAGAAAGTCTATTGGTACAGAATCGTTAAATAGAGGCTTAAAATGTGAAACTGAAACAGTTTTCTAAACTACATTAGACAAACTAAAAATCTGCAAGTCAATAATATTTTAACTATTTTTACCTGTACAAGAAAAGATCTTTAGCCAGACGCTTGGGTCCAATGATTTTGAAGATAATTTCATATGTTTCAAGTGCCTTCCGATGAACCCCTCCTGGCAAGGCTGGATGAAGGCACTGCGCTAGACGCTTGCCTATCGTCAGCTTTTTAGGTACTACTTGGTACTTTGCATTGTTTTGTAAAACCTGTCAAAAAAATTTAAATCCATTATAAATATCCCACTAGGGCATCATAGTATATTTCCACGAGACCCAAACAAAACTATCCCACATGTCAATTTTAATAAACTGTTGTGCTGCCTTCTACCCTCAGGCACTTCATCTGTGCCTGTCATAAGTGAAATAGAGCAAATATTTTTAATTTCACTTAGATCAAGGCCCATAATTAAAGTTTGTCCATTCTTTTTTTTTAATTCGGATTTTTATGGCACATCAGAACAGAAATTAAATATGGTATTTCAGGACAGAAATTAAAACTCTCCCACTGCCTAAACAAACTGCCAATAGAAAAAAGGATTATTTGTGATTCCTTTTAAAATTAGCTCAGGCAAAAATCAACAGCTGCAGTTTAAGCAGCAGAGATTGATGCAGTGTGCTAAACATAAAACTGTAGAACTCTCGTACCTGAATTCACAGTTACCCTTGATACTGGAACTCAGAATTGCACTTTGAATGTATAGGTGTTTTTATTAATAATGCATATTTATTTAGTGTAAGAATATACTGAGAATACCATAACCAGCATCAAAAATAAAGCTAAAGCTTTTTTATACAAAAAAGCTCTATAGTCTTCATCAACCATACCAGTGCTCCCAATTTCTCAATATTCCATAAGACATAGTGAGCACACTGAAAATTCCTCAAGACAGTTAACACAAGGGGGTTCCACATGGGCAGACTTGTGGGCACACAGAAACCAGCTGCATTCAATGACACTTTATGGGAGCACAAAAGGCTGCATACATACAGCTTCTTGAAGGATTAGGGTCTATGTTTGTGCAGTGCCCAGCAAATTCACTGAATTATTACATATTTTTATCATGCTGACTAATTGAGAAAGAAATAACAATGTTTAGAGTCTAATCCTCTACCCTGGCCTCACTGAAAACTCTCTGTTGTTTTGCGATCATGAGTAATATAGGGTTGGTTCAAAATGAAAATGAGAGTAAAAGGAGAAAGATTTATAAAATAGTTTGGTAGTGATGGAAGTAAATTTAAATAAAGCTACTCCATTTTTACAAAGGGGAAAGGGAATGAACAATTCTTGTATACTTCTGTGAAAAACATGGTGCTTTCTCTTCTTCATTTATCATAAGTAATAGCTTCTACTGAAAATTATTAGAAACATGGACACAAATTCCTTATCCAGTTTTCTGGTCCCAGAATACCTTCAGAGTAAGATGCTACAATTACACTGATATATACACATCAATTGAAAATTACAAAAATATTTCATACTCCATACTAAATTCTTTCAAGGGATTTAATTTACATGTATTGCCTACTGAATATTAACTACTAATTGGATTGAACCTATCTTCCCATTATAAACCCAATTTCTAGTTGTGCCATCCTACTTCTTTGCCATGGAATTTCATACACCTGATTTTAGCACCTAGTAAATTTTTGTATTTTGTAATTAAAATTTGGAGCATATTGGAAAAGACTTTTGGAAACATTTTGATTCAGAAACTGAAGTGGGTTTTTCCTAATATTTTTCAAATTTTTTATTCATGAGTGCACCCAAAATGCTTGTACTAGAGACATCAAATGTGTTTTAATATGTTGGTTTTAGCAAAGTTTATGTCTTTAGCTGTTTCACTTGGGGACGAGTTGTTACATAATTGGTTTAATGTACATACACTTTTTAATTTCCTTCCAGGCTTGATCAGTACAGTCAAGATGGAAAGGGACAATAATGTGTTGAAGAAGAGCAGGCAGAGAACCAAACACAGAGGAACCATCTTGTCTGGCTGGGAGCATGAGAGAGGTCAGCATAAAGACAAGCATGTCTGGAGTAAGGACTGAAAGAGCCATCCCTAGTATACTATATATTTCTCTTTATAATTAGAAGAATTGTGGAGGTAGTGGAGGAAGCACAAGGATGATCTCAGAACAGAGGAAAGCAGCCACATAAACAAGAGTCTGAAAATCTAAGAAAAAGAAGTATCCATCATCAAAAAGACTGTTAGCACCTCAGAAATTTCTGTTCATTGAGCAATTTAAAAAATTTAACTTATGTGGAGGTTACCTTGGTAAGCTATTTTTCCAAGAGTTTACTAATATTTTAGGTTAAAACTTTTCTTCTTTTGTTATAGTCAGGAATCAATTCTCAAAGTTTTATATTATGCATTTGCTGCTTGTCTTGAAGCATTACACTGTCATACCTTGTTTAGCTTTCCAAGTGCTGATATCAAATCTGCCCATTCACTGGAGTATTCAAAGTTCTTCAGTGCTTTGTCAACTGCTGCTACATAGTTTCTATATTTGGAGTCACTCAGTAGCTCCACCTCCTCCGTGTTCATCCTCCCACAGAGTCCCCACTAGATATCAGCTTGCAATTCATGTAAAATCATTAGCTGTAAAAGAGTGAACATTTTTCCAAAAGATTCATAACATTAAAATAATTGTAGATACAAAATTTCATGCACCGTAGAGCTTAGATCCTGTGACAATTATGCCTGCACTATGAAGTTTGACTTATGATTATTAATATAAATATGCGCTTTGAACAAAATACCTCATATAGCTTATCAATTATAATGTTACAATCCACTGGATTTGTATATCCTATTTTAGTGCATGTATCATTCTTGTATGTAAAGGTAAAAATATGAAGTATGAGACTGTATATATTTTTAAATATACTAGTGAGAGCCATTACTGGCGCTCTAAAAGCCTTAATGACTGGGTAATAAACTTAATGACTTGTAAACACCTTCGTTTGTTCTGTAAGTCCAAAAGTAATTGTGTTAGTAAGATGTGACCATACCACCTAATAGTGGGATTCCATTTTTTGACCCAGGTAGTTTTTCATGGAAGGAGGAATATAGAACAAAAGATTTGTGCCCTGGGGAAGACGATTATTTAAGCAATGGGAAGAGATCAGGTCTTTGTCTTCAGCTGGTGTGACACACTCAAAAGAGGACTGGGGACTCAGGTAAAGATAAAAGAGGTTGTCTCTGACCTGAAGATTATGCCTAGAACAAGAACAGCTCTTTAGGGTAAAAATCTGCTTGCAATAAGTTTTTTAGTGAATTAAAACTAGATATGCATTTTCTTTTCATTTTAACGTAGCGACTTACTTTGATCTGTCATTTTCACTTGCAACTACTTAAATCTCACTTTTAATTACTATAGGGCCCGGTATAAATAACTGTTACCTGGGGGAAGAGGGAGAAATGACCAGTGTGCCTCTCTCTCTTTCATTAATAAAGAGGGTGAACATTCTCGGGAGTGTTCTTTGTGTAAAAATTTTACTCAGAGAAAGATGGATTTATTTGGGGATTTGATCCCTTTTGAGGGTTGGTTGCTTAGGTGCTGTGCCCTAGAACTGCTTTCTCCCAGAGCTAAAGTGGTTCAGTGTCTGCATTACTCTTCCAGGGGGTGGGAACCCCAGCTCTGTGCCTTGTCTGGAAGAGACCAGAGAATCTGAGTGGTGGGAGCCCCAGAAAGTAAGAAGGGGAGGGAGGCAATGGCACAATCAGCACACCATGGAACAATCCCAAGGGGTCTTCCATGAACACACCCTGTCACAGTAGATACAAAATTTCATGCAAAGAACTTGTGATTACTATAGAGGCTAGATCCACTCCCTGTGAAAGGCTTTATAGATATGTAATAATAAAGTATGGCTTACCAGTTAGGACAAATCTGTGTACTGTGTAAAAAATATTATTTTGCAGAGTCATTAAATGTGATTCCTGAAAAGAATTTGTATTCACCTTGTCAACCTGAATAATCAAGTTTGTTATTCCAAGGTTTAAAAAAAAAATCTCAAGTTTTCTCAATGCCACAGGTTTGAAAGCTTCATACTGTTGGCAGCTAGCAGTTCAGAATATGCCATACACCATTATTTCAAATCAACTATCACACATTATGTATTTATCATAGTATTTCTGCATTTTGTTTTTTCTTTATGATAAATCATTGGAAGAATTTGCCACCATGCTTTCTATGAAGTGACTAAACACCACCCAATGCAAATTTACACTTACACACACACACACACACACACACACACACACTTTTCTCAGAATCGCCCTTGGGCCATAACAGTTACTTATGGTACATATGGTGTTCCAATTTAGTGACATATTTTGTCACTGTCTGCATCCATATATAACTACACAAAATAATTCCCTTCACACAGGAATAAGTTTAATAGTGATTTGTAATCAGAGGTTTTAGCAGATTGTTGCACCTAGTACACATTGAACACAGTGAAGATCTCTGGTTACAACAATATGGTCATATACTATCTCAGGGTGTCCATATTTTAATTTTCCTTAACCTTCTTTTATTTTCTCCTCCACTGCTCCTTTGCTTCCACAAGCTCTCTGAGAATTACAATTTATAACTGGGTAATGCTACTCTAACATGCCTAGCAATTGCAGCTTTTGTGGCAGTCTTTTCTGTTTGATAGCTCAAAAAACACAGAAAAAGACAAGGTTTCTAAATTCCTGCAAATGAGATCAATGTAACTACATAATAGATTTTACATTCCACAAATACAGTTTTCTTGGGTAAGAGCAAAGAATGGGAAGGACGATGAGCTGGTTGACATGCAACTCCATGTTCAATTTCAGGTTCAAGTCCAACAGACTGCAAAATCCACCTAAATTAAGTAGAAACTGAAGATGAGGAGTAATACAAAAAGAATTCCATTCGCCACCTTGTCTAGCAGATGTGATTACAACTAAAAAAAGCTACTTTGAAAGACAGCTCCTATTAAGCTTCCACTGAGAAGTAATAGAGTGAGTTAATGAGTTATAGTAAAGGCCCCCAAGATAACAAAGTAGAAAAGTCAATGTAGAGATGGAAAGCATTCTCCCAAAATGTAAAGGTGAAGAAGATAGGAAAGGTGAAAACTGTTACAAAGAAGTAAAAAATGTTCTGAAGGAACCAAAAAATGAATACTTCATAAATTACACCACCTAATAAATGTCTTTGTGTCTAAGATCTGTCAAACAAAATGTGGAGAATTTTCTGCTGTTCACTAAGCACCAGCCAACCTCAGCAAAAATTCCTATTCTATGGAATCCTATTACATGATCTTCAATACAGATACATGAGGTGCTCTGGATAACTGAAGAAAACAAAGCCATAGGCAGATCATCTAATATTTTGGGAGACAGATAGCGAGATTGATAACCAGGCTCATTAAGCCAGAAAAACATGAGTGGTGACACCACCAAATAGCTAGCAATATTACCACCTCTGTTTCAGCCAATTTTTCTCATGTCTACGCTACAGTGTTTTCTCAGAAAAACGGCTGTTTTTCCAACAAAACGAGGAATGTCCACATTGCAATTGTGTTCTTCCACAAGAAATCAAAAGAACAGGGAGGTTTTTCTGGTGTTGGTAATCCTCATTTTACGAGGAAGAATCCTTTTTGCGAAAAAGCTCTTTCACAAAAAGGCGTGTGTGGACGGGGAAGAGGGAGTTCTTTTGGAAGAAGAGGAAAGAGGAAAAAGTACAGGTGCCCTGGTGGCCATTCCATCCATAGCAATCACAGCTTACATGCGAGACAGCGTACATTCAGTCTGGATGCTCTTTTCTTCAGAAAAACAGATTGCAGTGTGGATGCTCTCTTTCGGAAGAAGTTTTTTTGGAAGATCTCTTCCGAAAAAAGCTTCTTCTGAAAGAAGACTGTAGTCTAAACATAGCCTCAGCCTGTTCAGTAACCAGGGGTAAGGAAGAAAGTTGTACCTTCAAGCTTCCATTATAGTACTTAGGGGTGTGTCTAGACTACCTAGTTTTGTCGACAAAAGTGGACTTTTGTCGACAAAACTATACCAGCGTCTACACTACCGCTGAGTTCTGTCGACATAACGTCGACAGAACTCAGCAGTTTTGTCGACGCTGGTATACCTCATTTTACGAGGCATAACACCTTCTGTCGACAGAACTCTTTGTCTGGACGCTCTTTGTCGACGGAAGTTTTGTCGACAGTATCTGTCGACAAAACTTCCGTCGACAAAACGCGGTAGTCTAGACGTACTCTTAGTGAAGACACACCTAAACAGGGACTTTGGGTTTCAACAGCTGAACCAAGTGAACTTAACAGATACAAGCAAGATGAGCCAGTCAATTTTGCCAAGACATTTGAGATCAACTGATTCAACCTGAGCTAGAATTCCCAGGATTTTTTCTTTCACTGCAATGAGGAGATAACACTCCACTCAAACACCCAAGAGAAAGGCAAGATTGGTGACCAACAAAAATCGTTCAGGTGTTGCCTCATTCTTTCAAGAACCCTCGTGAAAGGAGAAGGACTACAGTACTAACCTCTGATATTGAGGCAAGGGGACTATAAAAATAAGCAAATAAATACCTAGTTAGATAACACTTCTCTGTCTTCAACACACTCCATACACCTGTCTTATCTTCCCCAGGATCATTGGAATTCTTGATTATCCATTTTCCTTTTGTGAGCCTTTTTTCTTTTCTTTATTATCACTGGAAAATAAATCAAGAATGAGAACTAAAGGAAGAAGGAAAGAAATAAAACAAACATATGCTTTTAGATACAAGGAGGCAAACAAATGAAAAAGAATGGACATGGGACAGATGGAGTCTATATACAAAGGGTGGATTCACAAATCTTTTGTACCCTTGCTGCCTGGTAGATGGAACAATAATGATGATTGTCCTTTATTTTCTCTATGGCAGGACAGAAGAGGAAAGTATGATACAAAAGCTTAATGAAGCAAATATGATCAACAGAGTGGGATTGCCCACTGAAGTTAAGGGCTTGAATTATTTCTGAAATTTTGTTTAACAATATTTTCTTCAAATTAAATGTAGACAAAGATTTTACACAGAAAATAAAATTCCAAGGAAATAATGACTGCTAATGTTTGATCTCAAAGAATGAAATAGAGAGAAGAAAAGACAAACATACAAAAACAGCAGGATTCTAATTTTTCCAGACAATAGCACAAGCACAAAGGAACGGAATGGGGAAAAAATGACACCGTGAATAAATGTTTTTTAAGTTAAAACTATCTCAGCATCCCTTCTTTATCCAGCAACACATTATGTACAGATTGTACCTCCCTTAACTGGGACTCCCTGGTCCAGCAACATCCATGATCTGTCACGGACCACGGATGTTCCTGAACCATAGAGCCCAGGAACAGGGAGGTCAGATGCAGGGACAAGAGCACTGACGAGAGCGACAGCAATGCAGCTAGGATCCCAGTGTGAGTGTGTGTGGGCGGGGGGAGGGATTGGGGGGAAAGGGAAGAACGGGTGGCACAGAAGCAGTCCTGGAAGTCTAGCCCAAGAAGAGGCCAGGAAGTTCTAGTCCCGGTCCTTTGCCCTGACCCTGGCTGCACAGCTCTGGCCCCAGCCACGAAGCCACATGGCTTCAGAGTTCTGCCCCAGCTGCGGAGCTCCAGCCGTGACAGTAGTGGAACCAATGGCATCTAAAGAGCCTGGGGGGAGAGGGAGGTGAGGTGGGTCAGTAGTGGGGGCAGATTGCTGACCTAACCCAATGGCAGCACAGGTCAGGAGGGGCGGGAGGGTGCCGGGCCAGCGAGGTCCAACCTATACATCAAAACCACTTATATTTTGGTGCAACGTGAAAGCCAAGAATATGGACTTTTATTTAGAAATAGAAGATCAGGATTTAAAGAACAATGTGTCTGTTTTCCTGGAGACCTAATTTCTCACATATTTATCAACAGTTCAATATATCTTCCTGGCTCTTTTCCCTGTACAAATATGACAATTAGTAGCCCTTAATTAAATAACATTCATATTTAGAAACTGGCCAAGTGCCCATTATTTGACTTTAATACAATGATAGTATTATTTAATTGCTAATATCTGCAGTTATGTTTCTCCATAATTATGCAAATACTTGTAACACATAGTTACATTTTACGTTAGACTGTTCAGTAACAGAGCTACTTTTCCTTACTCTTTCCCACCTAGACTGAGACTCACTTCCCTGATGCACCTTGTTAATATGGGGAAAGTTTTCACTAACCAATGTATGCAATGTATATGTTCTGTAGATCAAGACACACAGTGCTGTAAATCCAGTGCCTAAAATTTAATCATAATTATTATTAAATCAAAAGATTCCATATTTATCCTCTATTGTGATCTTTTATTCCCAATTACTACTCTACTAGAGAGTATCTTTTATTGATAATAATCTGTATCAGATAGTGATTATTATTTCAACCCACTATACATTTGACTAATTGGATTAATGTTGAGTTTTTATTTATTTCTTCTGAAAAATAAACATTATAAAAATATCGTCAGCCACTAAAGGGCTAGTACATATTAATATTAAAACATTTGCCTAACATGATATATGTGCAACTATTTTTACGGTATTACCATTATTATTTAAAATATCAGTACAGCAATATCTATTAAGACAATGTTTTCTGCATCTAGAATGGATTAGATGTCACCTGTACAAATATTTTTCCATGTATCTGTCCTGAGCATAAATACAAATTCAAGAGAAGATGTGGTTTAATTATAATTGTTCCAACTCTGGGACATTTGATCTGGCATGTTACAGAATAACTGCAAGTTATTAGAATAAGAGAAATGAACTCAAGCCAAGAGAAAGTTTTGTCTTTTTCATTTAATAGCCATTTCAATAACAACTTCCCTTACCATTTATTTTTACTATATCCTAATTTATAACAAAAGTAACCATACTCTTGCCATGAACTTGCACACTGTAGTCTTGATTAAAATTTATTGTCTGTTAAAACAGCAACTTCTATAATTTCAAATAAATCTGTTGACGTTTGCAATAGAAGAAAATATAACTTTAAAAACAATGTTACAGACTCACTTTAATGCATAATAAGTAAGGAATGCATTTGTTCTTACATTCACATTGTCGTTAGAAATGAAAAATAAAAAGGTTACTATCATATACTTGCACAACGATTCTTTGTTTGCATTGATTTACAGTTTTATCTTTAGCTAACCGAGAGGTTGGGTTTCTCCCTTTCCTTTCTGTTACAGTCCTCACAATAGGATGTGTCAAATGCATATTTGTGTTATTGAAATATGTTTTACTGACGACCATTATAAAATTTAGCTAGGGCCAACTCCCCCATTTTAAGTAAGAGACATATACTGGTAGTATCTTTTATTGGGCCAACTTGAGAGAGATAAGCTTTCAAGAGCAACTTCTCTAGATCTGCCCTACTAGATGTTTCTACTTGAAAGAAACCCGCACAACACTTTCAAAAGAGAAGTTTGGAAGACTAAATTTATAGTCTTAGTAGACACTAAAAATAAGAGTTTTAATAAAAATACCTAATGTATACATATTACAACAATTTGTAACCCAATAACCCTATAGGTGACACATGTCAAGTCCTCCCGTCACCATAGATTTCTCCTTGATATGCCAAAGGAGAGAAGGCAAACATTAAAATGTGTCAAACCAAAGGTCCATCATGCTCAGTATCCTGTCTTCCAACAGTGTCCAATGGCAGGTACTTCAGAAGAAATGAACAAAATAAGTAATCATTAAGTGATCCCTCCCCTCTTATCCATTTCCAGCTTCTAGCAAACAAGAGATATGGGACACTAACCCTGCCCGTCATGGCGAACAGTAATTGATGCAGCTATGCTCCATGAACTTACCCAGTTATTTTTTAAACTCTGTTATAGTCTTGGCCTTCACAACAGGTGACTGTGCATTCTGTGAAGAAATACTTCCATTTGTTTGGTTTAAAACTGCTACCTATTAATTTCATTTGTGACCCCTAGTTCTTCTGTTATAAGGAGTAAATAACACTTCCTTATCTACTTTCTCCACACTAGTCATGGTTTTATAGATTTCTATCATGTCTCCCATTTGTTGTCTATGTTCCAAGCTAAAAAGTCCCAGTCTTATTAATCTGTTCTCATATGGCAGCTGTTCCATACCCCCAATCATTTTTCTTGCCTTTTTCTGAATCTTTTCAAATTTCAATATATCTCTTCTGAGATGAGGCAACCAAAGCTGCATGCAGTAATCAAGATGTGGGCATACATGGAGGTAATGTGCTATTTTCTGTGGGTACGTCTACACTACAACATTAATTCGAACTCACTTAGTTCGAATTAGTTAATTCGAACTAAGCTAATTCGAACTAACGGATCCAGACTAAAAAACTAGTTCGAATTAGCGTTTTGCTAATTCGAACTAGCATGTCCACATTAAGTGGACCCTGAACCAGGCTTAAGGATGGCCGGAAGCAGTGCCAGCAGGGCATCAGAGGAGGACTTAGAGCATGGAAATGCTGTCTCAGGCTAGCCGAGGGCTGTGCTTAAAGGGTCCCGACCCCCACCCCGGACAGACAGTTCTCAGGGGTGCCCCGCTTGCAAAGCAGTCCTGGCTTGGATTGCCTGGAGTACCCACACTGGGCACATCACAGCACTCGGCCATCAGACCGGCTGCACTTGCCACAGGCTGCCATCTAGGGAGAGGGGGCAATTGGGGGGCTGCAGGAGAGCTTCCACCCCCAGAAGCCCGCAGAGCTAGCCCAGTCCTCCCCATCGGGGGTGGGTACTCCATTCTTCCCTCACCTCCTTCCACTTACCCTTCCCTAGCCCCTCTTCTTGATGTACAAAATAAAGGACAATTGTGTTCAAAAACGGAATCTGTCTTTATTGAACAAAACTGGGGGAGACTGGGAAAAGGAGGTGGGAGAGGGGAAGAGAGAGGCTGGGAGAGGGGAGGGCAACTAAAATGATCAGGGGTTTGGAACAGGTCCCATATGAAGAGAGGCTAAAGAGACTGGGACTTTTCAGCTTAGAAAAGAGGAGATGGAGGGGGGACAGGATAGAGGTCTCTAAAAGCAGGAGTTGGGTGGAGAGGGTGCATACAGAAAAGTTCTTCATTAGTTCCCATAAAGAAGGACTAGAGGACACCAAAGGAAAGGAATGGGTAGCAGGCTTCAAACTAGTAACAGAAAGTTGTTCTTCACAAAGCAAAGAGTCAACCTGTGGAACTCCTTGCTGCAGGAGGCTGTGAAGGCTAGAACTAGAACAGAGTTTAAAGGGAAGTGAGATCAAGTCATGGAGGTTGGGTCCATGGAGTGCTATTAGCCAGGGGGTAGGAATGGTGTCCCTGGCCTCTGTTTGTGGAAGGCTGGAGATGGATGGCACGAGACAAATGGCTTGGTCACTGTCTTCGGTCCATCCCCTCCAGGGTCCCTAGGGTTGGCCGCTGGCGGCAGACAGGCTACTGGGCCTTTGGACCTTTGGTCTAACCCAGTACGGCCATTGTAAGCTCAGGGCTCAGGGTCGGGGGTCTCAGTGGACCACCTTGATTTTCAGGCACACCTGCTCCTGGGTGGCCAGGCTGGCAGCTCTCCTGCCCTAGACGGCCACTTTCCTGTGCCTAGTGCCAAGGTCGTGGACGAGGTCCATGATGTCCGCACTAGCCCAGGTGGGTGCCCACCTCTTGCGGTCCCAGGCAAGCTCCCGGGAGCCGCCAGCCTGGTCCCGGGAAGAGGGGGAGGGCTGGGGGGCATCGGGTGGGTGGCTCGATCCGTGCCAGGTGCAGGGTCTGCTGGCTGGGTGCTGGCAGGCTGGCACCTGGCACGGGCACCGTAGCCAGCCTGTGCCCCTTTTAAGGGGTCTGGGGCCGGGAGGGGGGCCATAGAGTTTCCCTGGTGTTGGCCACAGTGGCCACCAGGGATACCTGGGGAGGGCTAGCCTCCCACTAGTTCGAATTAAGGGGTTACACACTCCTTAATTCGAATTAGCTAGTTCGAACTAGGCTTAATCCTCGTAAAATGAGGTTTTCCTAGTTCAAACTAAGCGCTCCGCTAGTTCGAATTAAATTCGAACTAGCGGAGCGCTAGTGTAGCACCTATTAAAGTTAGTTTGAACTAACGTCCGTTAGTTCGAACTAACTTTGTAGTGTAGACATATCCTGTGTTATTATCTATCATTTTTTTAAAGATTCTCAACACTGTTAGTGCTGCACATCCAGTGGATGTATTCAGAGAATTACCCACAACTACAAGATCTCTTGCTTGAGTGGTAGCAGCTAATTTGGAACCCATAATTTAATATGTATCATTATGGTTATAGTTTCCAATGTACATTACTTAGCATTTATGAATGTTGAATTTAATCTGCCATTTTGTTGTCCTAATCAAATCACTTTCGTTTATTAATAAGCCCAGTGTAAATAATTGTGGTGGGGGGAGGAAAACATATTTCATATTTCTTTAATTGGTAAAGGGGGCAAACAACTTATGAGCTCACTCTGTATAAACTTTATGCATAGTGAAACAGATTTATACAGGATTTGAGCCCACTGGGGCTATGCACTCTGGTGCTGTGTCAAGTCCTTTTGGCTGACCCTTCCCAGAGTTAAGTGGATATCAGTGTTTGTGTCACTCTGCTGTAGTCTCTGACCCCAACTGTAGCATCACTGGGAGAGACCAGAACTTCAGGCTCAGGAGGACAGGATGGTGGGGCACCCAAGAGGGCAGATAGGCAGGATCAGAGGTAAGATCAGCACATCAGGTGACAGTTTCTATGTGATATCTGTGACCAACTCTGTCACACCATTATAATAAAGCTTGGGTGCTCTAACAATTCCTAGTTAGTATCAGGAGATCTAGACATTTATTTTCTTACATGGGGCCTTACTGAAGAAACATTTGATTGAAATAAAAATATATTCCAAAATTATAAAGACTGAAGGAAATTAGATACATTGTAATAAAAAAGCTGTAAAAGAATGGCCCTTCCTTTTAACTGCTCCTATTTGATAAGGTTCAGAGTCCAGATTGTAACAGACAAAGAGTTCACTGAGACTAATAAATAACTAATTAAACAATACCTAATTGAGCAGTCTAAGGCAGCTGACATGAAGATAAATAAGAAAATACATATTTTCAGCAATCAACTTCCCTACTTTCCTTCATAACACATTTTTATGATTAAAATAAAGGCAAATACTCTGAGAGTTAATAACTATTTTTTACATTTAAAAGAAACAAAGCACATTTCCCACTCTTTTGGGCAAAATAAGTGTCCATAGACTTCTCACTACAAGTGGGAAATCCAGAAGTGTCCAGTAGTTATCCTTCTAAAGAGAAGAAAAAAAATTGTGACATTCAGATGAATTTTAACTTCTCCACCCCCTTTTAAAACAGTTTTTCATAGTATTATAAACTGTATTAAACACTATTATACACTTAATTAAATAAAAATTTGAAAACATTAGTTTTTCCATTGAAAACCTGATTCCAGTTCCCATCTCTAAAATAAAAACAATACTTTCTTTCCCCCACTTTTTAGTTTTCTCTACTTAGAAGAGTAAGCAGTCTCTTATAGTATATAACAGTGTGTAAGGGGGGAAAAGAGCTCTGATCACAGCCAAGGCACCAAAGAATTACTGTAATAGAAATAATTTTAGTACAGGTTGTACCTCCCTTAATCAGGGCTCCCTGATCTGGTGTTCCTGGACAATAGAGCCCAGGAACAGGGAGGTCTGGTGGCAGGCAGGAACACCATAAAGCACACCAGCAACTCAGCCAGGAGCCCAGTGTTGGAGGGCAGAAATGGATGGCATGGCGGGGAGTTCTGGCCACAGCGGTGGCTGTGGAGCTCCAGCCTCAGCAGCGGCCAGTGAACTCTGGCCCTGGCCACAGAGATCCAGCCCCTTTGTGGTCCAGTGGTCGGGAAGCTCCAGCCCCAGTGACAGACAGGGAGTTCTGGCCCCAGCCATGGAGCTCTGCCCTCAGCCCTCCACCCCAGCCCTGGCTGCAGAGCTCCAGCCCCAGCCACGGAGCCGTGACAGCAGAGGGGTCGATGGGAGTCTAGAGAGCCCCAGAAGACTGGGGCAGCACCGGAGGTAGGCTGGCTCTCTAACCCATGGCAGCACAAGCCCCATGTTCAGAAAATCCCCTCATTGGGGACCATTTAGGCCATGAGGGTGCTGGACCAGCCAGGTCCAACCTGTAATAAAAATAATTTGACAAAGAATTTTAATCATACAATTTTCATCATATTTACAACTTCTAAAAAAATAGAAAATGAAAAAATGAATAAAACAAGCTAACTCTGAATCTGTGTTAATGACAACCCAATATTATTACCTGAGCTTTTATCACGCTATCACTTAGGTCAGTGATTTTCAAAATACGGATCAAAATCCAGTACTGGGTCCAGAAAGTCACAGAAGATGGGCTTCACAGACTGGAGGGGGGAAGGAAGGGAAAAATGGCACACATATTCTAATTCTGGCACCAGATCACTTAGCCTCTGAGTACATTAACCACAAGGGGTATTTCTCCATGGATCACTGTCATGATCATGAAGGTTAGCTAGCATCCTGGGGACTAAGGGGTTAAATATGTCCCTTACCTAAACCAGGTGGCAGACAGCCAATAGAAATGTAGGTAGGAATTTCAAACTGGAACAAAGGAATTTTTGGGTTTTTCCCTCCTTTGTCGCTGGGTAATTTCTCTCCAGCTATTGAAGGGGACAGGATGTCTCCCTCTAAGAAAATGTTATTCACAGTCTGTAAGTAGGATAAAGTTTAGATAAATTCATTAGGTTTTATTGTTTTATGGTTTGGGAAATGGGATCTAGTGTTTGAGATTTAAAAATGGGTTTTGCTCTCCTTTGTAACTAAGTTCCTGGCCCATGGTAAATTTCTCCTGCAGGTATATTTTTTGTTACTATTCCATTTAGTCATTATGCTTGCAACAGGAATATTGTGGTGATAATAAAAGTTCTTTCTCTTTTCTTTTTATTAACCTGGTATTGGTTAATTTTTGTGTCCTGGTTTGTACTTTAGGGGTGAGATTTCCCAAGTAGTCTCTCCCTGGTTGCTTTATTTAGGGTGGTGGCAGCGGCCACCCGAATATTCTCAAAATCTAGGTTGTTAAGATTTTGGGGGAAAGTTTTATACCAAAGCCTGGTAGATAAGGTTTTGGGGTACTTTTGCTGGTACATTTATCGTGCCAGAGTGGGGAAGGAGCCATGACAATCACCATGGGCGCTTCCTGGATATTAACCAAGGCTAATCCAGAAAGTTGCATGACGCACGTTTTTTGGAACACTGATCTTCCATAATATTTGTAATGGGAAGGGTAAAACCTTCATTCAGGGCTGGCCTGCTGAAGCACAGTGCCTGGGGGCTCAGGCTGAACAGCCTGAGACAGGGCTTTTAGGGTAGCACAAGGATCAGCAATGCCTTGAGGCAGCAATTTGATGCTGAAAGTCAGTAATACTTGTTGTCATGCACAGGAGTGCAGTGGCTGCGTTGGTAGGTGTTATTCTGATAGGTCCGTGCAATGCACTTAGCGCTACAGTGACCATTGCTTTGCTGGGATATGTTTGCTTGCTTGCATGTCACAAAATAAAAATTGCTTTGAAACACATGAATTTAATTTATTAAAACAAGATACATAAAACACATGTAAAGCATGAAACATCTACATCAGGTGGCAGACTGAGGGAAGGGGGGCGGGAGAAGGCGGTTCTGAACGCGGCACCAACGTCATCTGGGATGGCCCCTGCGCCCTGAAGTATCCCTAGGGGTCTTCAGAGCAGAGGTAGGGTCACCCCCTAGTACGTCAACCAGTAGGGCATGGGTGCAGCACCAGAGCAGTGGTTTGCTTCCCACACCTTGTGGTAGCATTTCATGGCTCCTGCACTGCAGTGTGTCCCAGTCTTAGCCCCTGTCAATTATGCATCTTGAGATCTGCCTGTAAGTATCATAATTGCTACAGCTGGAGCACAGCAGATACTGCACAGCTTCCTCTCCCCAAACACTGAAGTCCAGCATCTCATCATGGCTCCAAGCCGGGGATCTCCTGGTGCGTGAAGCAGGCACTGCCAGCTGGAAAAATGTGCTGAGAAAACAGCACACATTGCCAAGCAAACAGGAAGGGGACTTTCAAATATCCATAGGAATGCAAAAGACAAGTCTGAGGGTTTTGTCACCTGAAAGCAGGGCAGTAGAGTTCAAACAGAAGATCAGAGAGGCAAGAACATGCATTTTGGGAATGGTACTGGGGGTCAGTCACAAAGCAGTAGTACACCAGTGTCCACACTGGCACCCCAGCTCTGTATCCAGAGCACAGCAAGTGCTATACTTCTTATCAGGGTGGTTTACCTAGAGTGCAGCAACTGCAGAGTTAGTGAGCACTAAGTGACTTGCCAGCAAGGACACCTCTAAAGTTACAGCACAGTAACTTGGCTATATAGACTTGGCTTTGTCTTGAAGACATGCACACTAAAAGAAAGTTCAATAAATAAATAGCATGATCTCTTTTAGGGTTAATTCTTCTTTCACTACACCAACGGTGGAATATTTTCTATATTGAAGAGTTTGCTTTAAGGATAGCAATTCTTCCTTTAGATTAATAGGTTTCCTTTTGAAATCCATCATGTCATAGTTATCTGTTGATTAGTTTGTCTGGTCTGCTCAAGAATTTTAATAGCTTACTTTGAATCAATTTCTTCACTGTATCTGACAACCAGCACTTAAAGATCTTTCCTTCCTTTTCTGAGAGACTATTTTCTTTTTTGTCTTTTCTCTAGTAACAAATTATCCCTCTGTGACGGCGCGTTGGGGGTCTCCCGTCTCCTGCACCCCGAAATGGCACAAACAGACTCCACCAGCCAGTGGAATTGAGGGTGGTTTATTGCTTCTCCAGGATACAGCACAGCACAGCACAGATGTAATCTGGTTACAGGAACTGGGGCTAAGAGGCCTCAGTGCTCCCCTTGAGATAGAGGAGTCCCAGCCCCCCTCCCCAGCTCCTTCTCCCCTGCTTTCCAGACAGGAACTAACTCTACCTCTCCCAGCCCTGCCCCCAGCCAGGGCAGCATTCCACCTCCCTTTGTTTTTCCCCATGGGGGGTAGGCTGGTTCAACCGGTATCGTACCTTTGCATAATAAGGTTTTCCCTGATGGGTCTTGCTCCAGACAGCAGAGGTCACCACAGCCCAGCAAGTACCCACACTACGTCACACCCTCTTCTAGGTTTACTGTATCTTTTGCTATTGCAGAAACTACAACATCTATTTTATCAAAAGCTAAACCAACAAATGTTCAAATTTGTCTTCTCAGATTTTGTTCAATGCAAAAATCATAGGCTGCCCATTTACTCTTCTGAACTTATTTGGAAATTCCCATGTGCTTCTAATAAGGATAATCAACAACCAAATGGGAAATATTTGCTTGAATCCAGTCTCCCATTTCTACCCCATGCTTTTTAAAAAAAAATTTTTTCTTCTCTTGACTTCTGCATGTGAACACAGTAGACTTCCGATAATCCAGCACCCTTGGGACCCAGGTGGTGCCGGATTATCAGAAATGCCGGACTATCAGGAGGTACTCTGGCAGGGGCGGGTCACGTCGAAGGAGAAGCGGAGGAGGGGGCGGGGGTGTGCCAAACCCTCCCTCCTGCTGCAGGGAGGCAGAGCCTGAGAGCGGAAGAGGAGAGGCGGTGACAGGCAGGCAGCCGCATTCAGGACGTTCTGGTCAGTTACAGTCACTCCGGCTGGATCCACAGCCGACACGCAGTTAATGTAATTTTCCTCTCTACTGCCGGGAGGAGGGGGGGCAGGGGAAGGTAGGGGTTGGTGGGAGAGGGGGAGGGGGAGGAGGAGGGGGCGAGGGTGTGCCAAAGCAGCCGCATTCAGGACATTCTGGTCAGTTACAGTCACTCTGGCTGGATCCACAGCCGACACGCAGTTAATGTAATTTTCCTCTCTACTGCCGGGAGGAGGGGGGGCAGGGGAAGGTAGGGGTTGGTGGGAGAGGGGGAGGGGGAGGAGGAGGGGGCGAGGGTGTGCCAAAGCAGCCGCATTCAGGACATTCTGGTCAGTTACAGTCACTCCGGCTGGATCCACAGCCGACACGCAGTTAATGTAATTTTCCTCTCTACTGCCGGGGGGGGGGGGGGGGGCAGGGGAAGGGAGAGGGAGTGGGGTCTCCCACCGACCCCTACCTTCCCCTGCCCCCCCCTCCCGGCAGTAGAGAGGAAAATTACATTAACTGCGTGTCGGCTGTTGAACCAGCCGGAGTGACTGTAACTGACCAGAACGTCCTGAATGCGGCTGCTTTGGCACACCCTTGCCTCCTCCTCCTCTCCCTCCCCCTCTCCCACCGACCCCTACCTTCCTCTGCCCCCCCCCCCCTCCCGGCAGCAGAGAGGAAAATTACATTAACTGCGTGTCGGCTGTGGATCCAGCCGCAGTTAATCAATTGCTCTAACAACTTGAAGCAGCTGCCGGAGCACTTCCGGGTTGCAGTTGGTGCCGGACCATCAGGCGTACTGGACCACTGGATGCCGGACCACCGGAGTTTTACTGTATTTTGTTTGAAATGGATTGCTCCAGAGAATCTATATTCAAGCCATCAAATTAAGAATTGGATTTTTTCCTTCTAATTGAATAGAATATCTAAGGATTAAGAATTAATATATGAGCCATCTATTTCGCAGTTTAGCAGGTCTCTCTCTTTTTTCTGAGTTTCTCTTCATCACAACTCTCAGAACTACTATCATCCTTCTTGCTAAAACTATATTACTAATATTTTTTCATTTTTTCTCTGTCACATCACATTTGTAAAGGCATTTTCCACTGTATCCTTAAAGGTGCAATCCTCCACAATTTCCTAATTAAATCTCCAGACTGCTGTCCTAACAATTCCACTTATAAATTCTAATATTAAATGTCCCCATCTCCCTTCTCAAAGTTCTCAGTAGTTACTTCAACACTTCTGGAAGAACAAAAATTATTTACATATCTAATTCTTCAAAATATATTAATGTGTATAGCACATCACTTGCACTGATCCATAGTTGACAGAGCTGCAGCTGAAAATTGATCTATAGCTTATTCTGTGAAGCTGAAACATTTTGACTTACGTATATAAATGTGAATCTTTTTCAACCACCCACTAACATTCTATACTGAACCATTATTTAACCATCTGTCTCTGGGACAAAGGGCAGATGCCATTCAGAAACACAGCCTTTGTTTGTTTATTAGAACATAAACTCTCTATTACATCTTAGATCTCCAACCGTGCTAGCTGGTGCAGAACACAGAACAATTTGTTTAACATAGCCAGAGACTATGCCTCTGATATCTAAGTGACACACAAGAGTTGCTGTTTATAAAGCACATCATGACATTAGGATACAGAAGGCAAGTACATCCAGGTGTCATATTTATAGGGCTAGACTCATTTTTGACTCCAGGTCTTTGAGGGCTTTCCCTCAGGTGCCCATCCTTGTATTTTTATCTATCCCAGGTTGGAATTCTAAAGTTCTCCAACTTTTTGACTAGGCCAAAGAATCCCACATATCAGTTGTTCTACCCAGAAGTTTAAAATGAGTTTGCAGTCTGCCCTTGGGGAGGCTACAGACAGTGATTAGATTGGTGCTCTTAAACTGAAACAATACTATTGTTAAAACAATGGGAACAAAATTCTACACTGAAATTAAACCCCTATGACTGATCCCATGTCCACTGACTCAGGCTCACAGGTCGTTGGCTATAAAATTGAGATGTAGAAGTTTGGGCTGGTCCCTAATTCTGGGACCTTCTCACCTCATGGTGTGGAGAGAGGGTCCCAGACCTAAAAAAGAGCTCTGGAAGAGAGACAAACATCTGAGCATACACAAACAGCTGGTCCAACAAAAGCTACTTTGGGACCCAGGTGGTGCCGGATTATCAGAAATGCCGGACTATCAGGAGGTACTCTGGCAGGGGCGGGTCTCATCGGAAGGGAACAGCGCCGCAAGGAGCAGGGCAGGGGAGGGGGCGGGGGTGTGCCAAACCCTCCCTCCTGCTGCAGGGAGGCAAAGCCTGCAAGCGGCAGAACAAGAGAGGGAGGGAGAGGCAGGCAGCTGTTTCAAGAAATTCTAATCAATTACACTGCCCCAGCAACAGGCTCGCAATCTACCTTTCCTCTCTACTGCCTGGAGGGGGGAGGGGTGGGGAAGGGTAGGTGGTTGGCGGGCGGAGGGATGCTGAACCCTCCCTCCTGCTGCAGGGAGGCAAAGCCTCTGAACGGCGGAAGGGGAGAGGCAGCGAGAGGCAGGCAGCCGCATTCAGGAAGTTCTAATCAGTTACACTTACTCCGGCTGGATCCACAGCCGACAGGCTCTCAATCTACCTTTCCTCTCTACTGCCTGGAGGAGGGAGGGGCAGGGAAAGCTAGGGGTCGGCGGAGGAGGGGGAGGGGGTGTGCCAAACCCTCCCTCCTGCTGCAGGGAGGCAAAGCCTGCAAGCGGCAGAACAAGAGAGGGAGGGAGAGGCAGGCATAGAATCATAGAACTGGAAGAGACCTCAGAAGGTCATCAAGTCCAGCCCCCTGCTCTCCTCTTTGGAACCTCCCTTCAGGAAGTTGAAGGCTGCTATCAAATCCCCCCTCACTCTTCGCTTCTGCAGACTAAACAGACCCAAGTCCCTCAGCCTCTCCTCATAAGTCATATGCTCCAGCCCCCTAATCATTTTGGTTGCTCTCCGCTGGACCCTCTCCAATGCGTCCACATCCTTTTTGTAGTGGGGGGCCCAGAACTGGACACAATACTCCAGATGCGGCCTCACCAAAGCCGAATAAAGGGGAATGATGACATCTCTGGATCTGCTGGCAATGCTCCTCTTAATGCAACCTAATATGCCATTAGCCTTCTTGGCTACAAGGGCACATTGTTGACTCATATCTAGCTTCTCATCCACTGTAACCCCCAGGTCCTTTTCTGCAGAACTACTACTTAACCGGTTGGTCCCCAGCTTGTAACTATGCTTGGGATTCTTCCGTCCCAAGTGCAGGACTCTACACTTGTCCTTGTTGAACCTCATCAAATTTCTTGTGGCCCAATCCTCCAATTTGTCTAAGTCATTCTGGACCCTATCTCTGCCCTTAAGCGTATCTACCTCTCCCCCCAGCTTAGTGTCATCCGCAAACTCGCGGAGGGTGCAATCCATCCCCTCATCCAGATCATTAATAAAGATATTGAACAAAACCGGTCCTAGAACCGAACCTTGGGGCACTCCGCTAGGAACCGACCGCCATCCTGACATCAAGCCATTGATCACTACCCCCTGGGCCCAGCCTTCTAGCCATCTTTCTATCCATCTTACCGTCCATTTATCCAATCCACAATCTCTTAACTTGCTGGCAAGAATATTGTGGGAGACCGTATCAAAAGCCTTGCTAAAGTCAAGGTATATAACATCCACTGACTTCCCCATGTCCACCGAGCCAGTTACCTCATCAGGCAGCTGTTTCAAGAAATTCTAATCAATTACACTGCCCCGGCAACAGGCTTGCAATCTACCTTTCCTCTCTACTGCCTGGTTTAGTGCAAAGCGTTCTGAAGCCCCCCGTCCTCCAGGCAGTAGAGAGGAAACGTAGATTGAGAGCCTGTCGGCTGTGGATCCAGCCGGAGTAAGTGTAACTGATTAGAACTTCCTGAATGCAGCTGCCTGCCTCTCACCACCTCTCCCCTTCCGCCGCTCACAGGCTTTGCCTTCCTGCAGCAGGAGGCAGTAGAGAGGAAAGGTAGATTGCGAGCCTGTTGCCGGGGCAGTGTAATTGATTAGAATTTCTTGAAACAGCTGCCTGCCTCTCCCTCCCTCTCTTGTTCTGCCGCTTGCAGGCTTTGCCTTCCTGCAGCAGGAGGGAGGGTTTGGCACACCCCTGCCCCCTCCCCCGTTGACCCCTACCTTCTCCTGCCCCCCCTCCTCCTCTAGGCAGTAGAGAGGAAAGGTAGATTGAGAGCCTGTCGGCTGTGGATCCAGCCGCAGTTAATCAATTACACTAACAACTTGAAGCAGCTGCCAGATCACTTCCGGGTTGCAGTTGGTGCCGGACCATCAGGCGTACCAGACCACTGGATGCCAGACCACTGGAGTTTTACTGTATTATCACCCAGCTGGTCTCTCTAATATCGTGGGAGCCACACAGCTATAACAACACTGCAATAAACAATATACTCATGCAATAAACATCATAATAATCAGGTCAACATATATTACTCATTTATTACAGAACAGCTCCAAACATACGACACCAAGAACAGCCTACGTTTACTCCTAACTTGTACATCATCTTGCATTATAGGGAAACTTCATCACTTTCTCATGAGCACTTTGTCTTTGTGATCAAAAAAGGCATGTTACTTTCATTGTCCATCCATACTATGAAAGGGGGCTGCTTTACCATAGTTTTTGGGTTCTGTCCTACCAAGGCTTTCCCCACAGCATTGCTTCATGACTGATAGAGCCCTGCTCCTCCCTTCCCTTGATCAATCTGGGTGGACTCTGGAGTGAGAGAGAGAGAGAGAATTTGCTAGCTGCTTTATTATTGTATTTTTAATAAATGTGGTGTGTTTCCTTTTTCCCTAAAAAGATCCTGTGTGCTACTTATAAATAAATATAACAAAGCACAGTGCTTAAAGCGAGGGAGGGTACAGAAGGGAACATAACCTCGGGGGGGGGGGACTTTTAAAAGATTGAGATTTTAGTAAAGCTACTGTTGCTACTGCATACCACTCCACTTCCCCATCACATAAGTTCTGTCTCTGCTCCACCCCACCCAGCACCAGCTACCACTTCTTCATTAGCTGATTGACTCTCAACTCCCAAACAATTAGGTTCTGAGAAGACCATTCCAGCAATGAGTGGGAGGGCGTGCAATGCCTCTGCCAATGCAGAGGTAATAACAAGGGCGGTATTCTATCACAACGTCACTCATTGGCCTAACCATCTCTCCTTTACTTATACATGGAAGGGGCTTCACTCCCTGGTACCCAGATCTCGTTACTGCCCTCTCATTGGCTGTGGGAGCTGGGAACGAATCTAATTGTGCACAAGTGTCTTCTTAACACAGGGACAGTCAGCAGCAAGATAGGATAAGAGTGATCTGTGGGTTTAGTAATGGAAACATGAAAATATAGCATTAGTTGGCATCCTATCCCTAACGAATGAAGAGGATGTAAAATTTAGCAGATGTGTTGTTTAGGAGGAGTAGTTTGGGTACAGCGAAGATCACAAGTAGCTCTTTTTCTAGTATATTTCACTTAAATACAAGTTTTCCCTTAGCCAAGAGAAAGAGTTAGACAATAAAACGGTGGCAGTTCACTTCAGTTATCCATTGCCGGGCTGTCACTACTTCATTTACCTGCACCTCTGCGGGTACCAGTGATCACAGTTCCCACTGGCCGTGGGTCACTGTTCATGACCAATGGGAACTGAAGGAAGCAGCACGAACTAGGACACTGTTTCCCACAGCTCCACTGGCCAAGAATGGCGATCTGCAGCTGCCAGAGCTGCGATCGCCCATTCCTGCAGGGGCAAAAGTAAATATAGCAGTTATACCAAAATATTACCAGCCCATTAACTTTTATTAAGAAATTATATCACATATGACACATTCAGTAACATTTTCTATGTTGTGGCTGTTTTCCAGAACACTTCCTTTCATGTTTCTACTCATGAATTAAAAGAGATTAGTAGAATGTAAATCTTTGTATCTGATCTCTTCTATGACTAGAACTTGGGCAAACAAATATTCCACTTTTTTAATTCCCTTCAAAACTGAACCCCAAAAGAAAGGACACAAACTAATTAGAGTTAAATTCACTACACTTTTACATGTGATACTATGACCTCAATTCACCAAAGCATTTAAGCACAAGCGTAGTCCTACCGACATAATGAGATTACTCACATGCTTAGTCAAGCACTTGCTTAAATGCTTTGATGCATCAGGGTCTATACAATTTGTTAGTAAAAACTGCTTAACAGAACTTTCAGAAGGGTAGCCAGGTTGGTTTGTAACAGGAAAAATGTAAAAACAACAAATAGTTTATCACCTTAAAGACTAATAAAACATGTAGATGGTATCATGAGCTTTCGTGGATACAACCCACTTCTTCAGATGACCCAGAACTTGTATATTTTCAATATTTGTTTTCTTTCTAAAGAAGCAGAACATTCTGCTGGAAAATGTATCAAAGTTCTTCATAAGTCAATAAACCGTTTTGCCAATTGTTCTAAAATTTCTGTAAATGATAAGCATTGTGGAGGTTTGGTGTTCATAATATGAGATAATCACCAGTAAACTGTTTAAAATTAAAAAATTAAAATAGGACTGTGTTGATTGTTAAACCTTTTTTTTTTTTTTCATTGGTTCAGTGCTTTATTTTCATTTTTGGTTTTAGGAGATCAGTAGTACACCTGATCTAACATCATTTCCTCTTTCTCCCATAAACTTTGAAATGGAAAAAAACCTTAAAAGGAGTGATTTTAGGGTTTTTAATCTGATAATCTAATTAACATAACTCTGATAGACAAAAGAAATTCAAATTGTCTCCACTCAAATAATAAACAATTCATTTCTATTTTTCCTCCTGCATGCTCTACTCTCCATATCTGGTTATTTTTGGCGATGTCTTATCTTTACTCCCTTTTGGCCCTCTCTCCCATTCCTCAAACCTTTTCCGGTATTGATTTTGGTTGCATTCCTCCTTTTCCTATGCCTTTTCTTGTTACCATAGACTTATACTTTTCCATCAGAGTGAAACTGGCAGAAGACTATGAGTTAATTTTATTCAGTGAACAATCTTTTAATGTCTAGGCAGAAGCAGACATACAGTAAGCTGGAGATAATTTTCATAGGGTCCTACTGTGATCATCCATTACAATATAGCATCACAAAATTATTTCTAGCATGACAGGTGCCAGGGAAAGAGTTAGGAAAGGTGCAAATTTGCATGATATAATTGTCCATTAACATTTCATTAAACAAAATGTTGAATGCCTCCAATGAGTGGGCAAACAAGACAGCAAGTTATGTAAACCATCCTCCACCTCTCATTTCTGAATTCCCTACATTCACAAAATGCCAGCTCCCATTTACAGTAAAATGAACCAAGCACACTATGACACTCCATCAACAGCAAACCACTACAACAGAGCTGGCTTAAGTAACAGAGATAAAGACTGCATATTTTGAAGATTATTAAATATATTTTATCTCAATTGTTATATTTTTTTTCCCGAGACCTGGTCTACTTGAAAATTAAGTCAACTAGCGACATTGCTTAAGGCTATGAAAAATTTCAAGCAGAGAGCACTGCTGTTAGGTTGACATAACACCCCGCTATAGACAAAGCAAGTCGACAGACTTCTTCATCCCAGCTAGGCTATGTCTAGACTGCAACTTTCGAAAGAGCCTCTTTCGAAAGAGAGCGTCTAGACTGCACGTTGAACTTTCGAAAAAGCGGCTTGCTTTTTCGAAAGAAAGCATCCAGTGAGTTTGGATGCTCTCTTTCGAAGAAGCCCTATTTACATTGAAGAACGCCTTCTTTTGAAAGAGGAACTTTCGAAAGAAGGCGTTCTTCCTCGTGAAATGAGGTTTACCGCCATCGAAAGAAAAGCCGCGTTCTTTCGATTTAATTTCGAAAGAACGCGGCTGCAGTCTAGACGCAGGTGAGGTTTTTTCGAAAAAAGGCTACTTTTTTTGAAAAAACCCCTGAGTCTGGACACAGCCCTAGTTACTGCCTCTCAGAACAGGGAATTAACTACATCAGTAAAAAAAATTCCTTCTGTTCATGTAGTAAGCATATATTCTACAGTAGCATAGTTGTACTGTAGCACTTGTAGTGTAGATGTAGCTTCAGTTTTCAAATAAGCATATTACCTATTTATGCAGATGCTTCAGCAAAATGAGGACAGATATATGGAAATAAGCAGTTCCAGTGAGCGGGTTATAGGACTCTTTACCATAGAACCCCTCATAAGGTCAGGGTTACAAGGTTCTTTGCTATGCAACCCATAAGGTGGGTAAAACAAAAAACAGAACTATGTAACACTTTAAAGACTAACAAGATGGTTTATTAAGTGATGAACTTTCGTGGGCCAGACCCACTTCCTCAGATCAATATGTGGAAAATTGGCATGACCATATATACCAAAGGATACAATAAAAAAAATGAACACATATGAAAAGGAAAAATCGAATTTCAGAACAGAAGGGGGATGGGGGGTGAGCTAATGATATTAGAGGTGATAATTGGGGAAGCTATCTTTGTAATAGGTAAGATAATTAATGTCTTTGTTAAGAGCTAGGCGTAAAGTGTCAAATTTAAGCATGAATGACAGTTCAGAGGATTGTCTTTCAAGTCTGGTGTTAAAATGTCTTTGAAGCAGGATAATGTAGTAATTTTTGTTATCAGAAAGAGGGCATGGTGCAACTAAGTCTAAGAACTACTTAACAGTTGGCTCATAGGAGAAAAAAATTTCTTCTTCAACATTTAAATAGGCAAACAGCTAGACTGCAATGTCTGTCAAGCTGGGTTCCCATTCCTAGTTCAAGTAAGTAAGGTGGGCTGCTCAAAAGGAGCTGAAAGAAGCCCCACCTGGCTCTTGCATTGGGTTAAATCCTGGAAAATGAGGAATGCTGGCCAATCTGCACCTCTCTTACCCAACTAGCTACCGGATACCAGTTGACTCCTGACAGAGGAGCTACTTATTGTTGTTTGGCAACCATCTCCCTCCCTTGCTACTGGGACTCTGCCCCCCCCATCAAATTTCGCTCCACATACACCCCTCCTCACCCTATTGATACATGATGGTGACATTTTCAATTTGTTTGAAAAAAACATTAGTAATGCTAAAATGCAGAACGTGCACATCAAGTTTCCAGGCAGACAGAAGTATTTAAAAGAACAATAAACACCAGATAAAACTTTAAAAACAAAACAAAATTAAGCCCTATTAATTCCCTGGGGGGGTTGTGGAATCTCCATCACTGGAGATATTTAAGAGCAGGTTAGACAGACAGAGCAGGGTTACTCAAAACATGGCCCATGGGCCGCATGCAGCCTGCAGCCCATTTGTTTGCAGCCTGCGGTGCAGTGAGGATTTACACAGGGCTCAACATGCAGCCTGCAGGTGGGATCCTTTGAACACAGCCTCCACTGGGAACACGCTCCACAATGGCACACCAATATAATGGTCTAATGTTGATATGTGTTTTAGTAGTTAAATTCCTTGACTGTCATTGCTTATTAAAAGTAATGTCATATTGGTGACAATCGGGTAAATATTGCATTTTATTAATATCAGCAGAACTGACTTAAATGGGGCCTGTGTGTTGTGTAGTCTTGCCTTAATCTTTGTATTCATATCCGTCAGTGTGAAAGAAGCTATATGCATATATATTCGCACGTATATGCAACCACACTTAAGTTGTGGCCCTCGGCATGTTTTGTGAGCATTATCGTGGCCCCCTGGGCTTCCAAGGTTAAGAAGCCCTGATCTAGACAGTGCTTGATCCTGCTGTGAGGGCAGCGGACTGGACTCGATGACCTCTCGAGGTCCCTTCTAGTTCTAGTATTCTATGATTCTATCATTTTCAATGTAATTTCAGAATATTTTTCCTGAAAGTACAGGAATTTGAAAAACGCTGTTGTTTAAATAGCTGTCTACCTGTACATTCTTTTGTCTCATCATACATTCAGAATAAAATGCAAGTATTGCTCTGAGCAGCAGTTACAATTGTCAGATTAAGCTATCGTGTTCACATAAAAAAGGGAGAAATGCAAATTATATTATAATTAATGAAAGATAACAGTGCATTTGACATATGCTAGAATTACAATAAATGTACGGTCCCACAGATTGTATACTCTTCAAGGCAAATGACTGTCTTCTTAAGTATATCTCAAAGGGGTAGCCATACTAGTCTGTAACTTTAAAAACAAGTAGTCCTGTGGCACCTTAGAAACTAACCAAAATATATAGAATCATGAGCTTCTATAGGCAAAACCCACTTCATCAAATGAATTGGAGTGGAAATAACAGAAACCAGGACATATATATGTAACAGCAGAAGTAGTGCCTATCAATTGTAGGACCTGTGTTAATGAGGCTAATTAAGTGGGCTGGATGTGTCCCATACAAAGCTTTTGATGTGGAAATGCATATGTTAATGGTAGGAGAAATTGGCTTTGTAATGGGCCAACCTTAGACCCAGGGTAAAGGTATCTAATCTGTAAAGAATTTCCAGTTCTGCAGACTGTCTCTGTAATTGATTAGCGAAATTTCCACATGAAAAGCTCTGTATGGGACACATTCAGCTCACTTGCTTAGCCTCATTACCACAGGTTCTACAATTGACAGGTACTGCTGCTCTTACATATATCTCTTCATTTCTGTTATTTCCACTCCAATTCATCTGATGAAGTGGGTTCTGAAAAAGAAAGCTCATGATTCTATATATTTTGGTTAGTCTCGAAGGGTACGTCTACATTGCACCATTGCTCAAAATAAGATATGCAATTTGAGCTATGCAAATTGTGTATCTTATTTCAATCTTATTTTGAAATAAGCCATTATTCCAAAATGTCCCTTAATCCTCATGGAATGAGGTTTACAGAGACATCAGAATAGCGATTATATTTCGAATAATGGGCTTGCTATGCAGATGTAGGATAGCTGTTTTGGGATACTCTAGTTTCCTGAAATAGCATTGCAGTGTAGATGTGGCCTAAGATGCCTCAGGATCATTTGTTGTTCTTAAGTATATTTACAGCATGTTTTAGGCATCACTACAACATTAATACAAAACAAGTGATTTGTTATAACTATACAAATACAAATGTTTCTATAAGAACAAAGTTGAAAAACTGAAGTTAATAGTAAATGAATTCAGTGTTTTTGGAGGCATCCATTTTAGCATCTGGCCGTAAATCTTAAATGTCTACAGCCTGCAATAAATGCACATGCAGACACAAAACCCTGTATTGCTCCAGACAACACCAGATAACCTTGACAACAAACATTCACAAGCATACGGTTATTATTTTGACCAAAAAGAAAAAAAGAGCCTTGCACTGCAGAGTCCAGCTTAAGCAGCACTAGTGTTCCTCTGGTGGGCATTCTACCCTCAAGATACTCTGCAGTGGGTAAATCCAGTAACTATCAGCATAAGTACTTCACTTGACCTCAGCAATTTCAGTAGTGTGAAAGGCAGATCATTCACAAATCATACAGGGGGCTTAACCATTTAAAACCCCTGCCTTGAGTTGCACTAGCAAGAGAAAAGAGTTGAAAGCAATTTTTAGATCACAGGGAAGCAGCGACCCCTTCCACAGATTATTGCATTATTTTGGATTTCTTTCCTTCCCCCATTTACCCACTTCAGCATGCACTGGGACACCCAAGGCAGTGGTCGAGGCACAAGAAGACTCTTTCAGTGGGGTCACCCATGACCGGGGAAGAGGAGTTTGAGGGGGCTGACACGAGGGCCAGGGTATAACGTGCAAGGAGGGGAACAGAGGGAGGGGGAGAGGGAGGGGGAGCGGTGCAGATCCTCAGTGTACGGCACAGGGAAAGGGGGCAAAGGGAGAGGACACATGGGGGGGGTCAGGGTGTGATGTGGGGAGACACGTGGGTCAAGGGGGACGCCCATGGGGAAGAATCAGGGCGGGAGGAGGCAGACACCCAGGGCGGGGGAGGGGAGGGGAGGCGCATCCAGTGGCAGCGGGGGGAAGGGGCCAAACACCCAGTGGGGGAGGATTAGGGTGCGACGCCAGGGGAGTAGCAGAGGCCCCAGGACAATCTCCGGAGGGTTCCCCCCTCCGGCCCTAGCGCCCCGCTCCGCTGGCAGGGGAAAGGCCGCCGAGGTCTCCAGCTGATCCGCGCTCCCGCGACCACAGCACAAGCCGGGAAGGGGGCAGGGTCGCGGGGCGCCCGAGCCCGGTACCGTGGCTGGGGCAGGGGGCTGGTTACCTGGGCGACGAGAGCCGGAAGAGCCCGACAGCGGAAAGCCCCGGAGCGGTCACTGACAGTTCCCAGCATGCAGCGCGGCTTCCCGTTTCCTCCCCCCTCCCATGCAGATTGTCTACGCCACAGCGCCCCCCGCTGGGCCTCAGGTAGTGCTGCCCTCGTGCAGGTGTGGAAGAGCTTGTAGGGGGCAGAGAGATGTGCGTGGCTGTGTACGTGCAATCTCTGGCTGTGACAGTGAAGGATGTGTGTGTATGTGCTCTGCTACGTAATGCTCGTCAGTATCTCTGTTCCTCTATGAGAGGTCTGTCTAGGCAGTGTGTGTGAATGGATGAAAGTGTATGAACGAAGTGTGTCTGTGTAGTTGTGTGTCCATGCATGAATTATATGCACTGTATGCATTTCAGTATCTTGAGGAAGGTGTGTGTATTGCCCTATGTGTGAATAACAGCCCAGCTCTGATTCCTGATCTTTTTTTTTTATTTGCAGGCTTGTGCACAAAACATTGATGATATAAAATACCTATTTATTCATTTCATCACATTTTTTTAAAGAAAGGAGAACTCTGAAAAAAGTATTTTCTTAAAAGAGGAATGTGATAGTAATTGTAGAAGACAAGCCAATGTATCATACATTTCTCCTAAACTTTATCTGGTTACATTATAAACACTTTGTTGCTATCTCTCTGTTTTTATGAAAATGTCCAACACTTAGCACAGTAGCGCCCTCATCTTAGGACTCCTAAGCACTAAAAAACAATTGTAATAATAAATAATGAGGCGGTATAGTGCTTATCAGATGTGTAACATGAATACATGTGTGTATCTGTGTATGAGAGTTTTTTTACAGATTTTTACACTAGTGTGGACTTCTGTGGTTGTGCTCTAAGGATTTGTATTTGAGATTCAGAAGTGGGCCTTTAAAGAACCCATTGCATCGAATTCAATATGTGAAATAAATACACATAAAATACCATATAGGCATGTGAAATGAAAATTATATTCCTTGGTCTATCATTTCTACCATTGACAAATGTGAACAGTATTCCATTCACTCACAGATTGAACAGAATCATTGCACCAATCAAGGTTGCATTGTACAAAACATTTTTACAAATGGGTGACACTTACCAATCAGGTTTTGTCAAACATTGTTCTTGACAAGTCATTAAGAAAATACCACCAAGGGTGAGTTTCCCTTTTGGATTACCCGTTACCCCTCCAAAAAGTAAAACATCTCCATATACTGTTTTACAAATCATTTCCTCACTAACCTGTCAACTCAAGTCTCTTGCATTTGAAGTTAAATGCACTTTAACTTACTCATCCTTTTATCATTCATCCATTTTGGAAGCAACACTGGCAGACAGGAGTTATATGCTCTGGTGATGAAAATACAGTAGTAATACTATGTCCATTTCTGGCAGCTACATTCAGGTCTGCCAACAAGGGGGAGCAAAACAGGCAACTGTCCCAGGGTTGCCTGGGGAAGGCTAAGTCCAGCCCTGCCAGTTCTGCACAAGGCCTCTCCTCCCCCTTGTCCAGGAACCCAGTGAGTCTGTCTACATTTTAAATGAGATGTTGAAAAATTTGAGATAGTGTAGAAGACAGCCACAAAGATAATTTGAGGACTAGAAAAAATTCCTTACCATGAGCAACTTAAAAAGCTCAGTATGTTTAGTTTATATAAAACAAGATGGAAATGTGACTTCATTAAGGTGTTGAAGTATCTTCATTGGGATGCAATATCAGGCACTAAAAGGCTCCTTAATTTAGAAGAGAAAGGCATCACAAAAACCAACGTTAGGAAGTTGAAGCCAGAAGAAATTTAAAGTAGAAATAAGACACACATTTTTAACAGTGAGAGTGATTAACTATTGGAACAAATTACCATGGGAAGAGGTGGATTCTTCATCTTGTAAGACCTTTAAATCAAGACCTATAAAATTAGGCCTATCCCTATAAAATTAGTGCTGGGATTGAAATGTAGCAGACAGTAGTCTATTGCTCTGATCCTGCAAAGACTTATGCATGTGAGTAACTTTACACATGTGAATTTAATGGAACTACATTCATGTGTAAAGATACATGTTCATTTGTTCATGCAGGATTGAGGCCTATGCACCCAAGAGAAAGAGGGAAGGACACTGAAGAGGAATATGGGAGAAAAAAAGGAAAGGGGATTTTTAAAAACAGTATTTTAAATACAGGCAGTCCCCGGGTTACGTACAATATAGGGACTGTAGGTTTGTTCTTAAGTTGAATCTGTATGTAAGTCGGAACTGGCGTCCAGATTCAGCCGCTGCTGAAACTGATCAGTTTCAACAGCGGCTGAATCTGGACGCCAGTTCTGACTTGCATACAGATTCAACTTAAGAACCCCAGGCTCCGCGGCTTTGCTCTGCTTTGCTCCCCGTCCCCCTGGTCTGCAGACCAGGGGGATGGGGAGCAAAGCGGCGGAACACGCGGGCAGCGGACAGCCCAGACGCGTGTGGGCTGTCCGCTGCCCGCGTGTTCCGCCGCTTTGCTTCCTCTCCCTGGTCTGCTGGAGACCAGGGAGAGGGAGGACCCCGTTCATAACTGCGGATCCGACATAAGTCGGATCCGCGTAACTCGGGGACTGCCTGTAAAACCAAACACTTAAAAATAATTAAAAGTAGCTTCTGTATGGGGAAAGACAAAAAATGAGAGAAAGTTAAATCAGAGGGCCCAAAATTAAGTCCACTGACTTCAGAGGGAGCAGAACTCTGTCTACATAAAGGCTGCTAGATACAGGCTGTCCTCGCTATAAGTCCAAGATAGATTCCAAAAAACTTGGACTTATAGCAAAACAATTTAAAGCAGGGATTTTTTTTCCCATGGCTGACTTCCATTTGCACAAATTTTTTGGGGGGAGTGGAGGTGGTGACTTAAGAATGGGGAATGGGAGGGCTTATAATGCATGAGTTCTTACAAGTGTCAACGACTTTAGCGTAGAACGGATGTATACCAGGGTGACTTATAGCGGGGACACCCTGTATAGAAAAATGTTATTTTATACAGTGTTTTGATTCTATGATTTAATGGCTATTTCTATTAAAAAATTCTGAACTTTCTTCTAGACTTGAGCTAATAAAGAAGAGGTACTGCCTGTCCCACACAAAACCCTGTTAGGATTCCATGGATCCACAACAGTCTCTTTGAAAACTTAACAATGACAGGTACACACTGGTTATGACTCCACAATTAAGGTTGTGTGGAATTTATCATTTAAAGCAGGAATTTACATTCATTTGTCATTTGATACAGTCTGTCAAAAATAATATGAAGATTTAATTCTTAACCCTTGGGGTCTGTCGTAAAACTGGTTCCAGGTGGAGGCATTTAAATCAATGATACTTCACAGGTATGCAGAGTGCCATCCTCAGAGTCAGTTTAAGATTGGAATTTAAATTCCAGGGTAATTAATACCTTATATTCAGATTGTGTCGCAGTTTAAATTGGCTAATCAATTATTACACTATTCTACAGTTTGTTTTATACATTTCATGCTAAAAGTGGCTGATTTCTGAGATTTTTTCCCCCTAACTGTATATCCCTAGCCTCTGTTTGCCAGGGCTGGGGCTGAGGTTGAGGCTGGGAGGGATTGCTTGATGTTTATCTGTTCTGTTCATCCTCTGTGACACCTGGCCAGTGTTGAGGACAGGATACTGGGCTAGATGGTCTGACCCAGTACGGATGTTCTTATATTCTTAAAAACACGCATACACAAGGCAGTTCTTAAAAACTAACTAGGGTTTCATTGTTTTTATAAAATATTGCTCTAGTGCAGTAACATGATATGGGGCATTACCAACACAATTCCTTTCTTCCTGAGCAGGGTCATTGGGGCTATGTCTACACATCAAAGTTATTTCGGGATACCAAAGGTATCCCAAAATAACTACCCCACGTCTTTTGAATGCCTCTGCTATTCTGAAATATAGTGGATGAGCTATTTTGGCATCCCAGTAAACCTCATTACATGAGGGATAAGGGATGTAGACTCCAAATAAAAGATCTTATTTCGAGTTTAAGGTGCAGTGTAGACACATGCTAGGATACAGTGTGTGTGGGGGGGGGAAGAAGTACTTCTTAGCCTAGTAGTGTCTATTTTCTGGTCTTGCAGCAGATGGCTAACTGGCAGAGTAACTAGTAACACTGGAAGCTGACTGCTGAGAACACTGTTGGCATATAGGCTGTTGTTTCTGTGGGAGGAGGAGGTACAGGGAAGGCCGCCCAGAGGAACAGAAAGGGCATGAGGAGGCCCCCATATAGCCTCCACGGGCAGGCGTTGGTGGAGTCATTGGGAGCGAGGCGCTTTTCCAGAAGCGTTGCAGGATCTTAGCAGTGCGAGGCGGGTGTTGCAGAGGGCGCTGTGTAGGGCGGCCGGGAAGCTGCACAAGCATCTCTGCTCTTGCTGTTTCCTCGATTAAGCAGCTTCCTGGGCTGGCTGCAGGCACGCCCCGCACCACACGAGTTCACCAGGCGGGCAGCTTGACTGGGAGTATCCTCGGCGATCTCCAGGGAGTGTCAGAAGGGGCCCGGGCAGAAGAGCTTTACGCGGCGCCCATATGGAGACAGTTTTCATGGAGATCAGGCGGAAGATGCAGAGCGGGCTGCTGATTATCCGGTATTGCAGAGGAGCGGCTCAGTCCGCTTCCTCCTCTCTGCGTGGGGCCGAGCCCCTTACCTTGCTTACCGGCTGTGGCTCTTCAGCAGCTCCTGTTCTGGGGGGCAATATGGAGACAGCGCATCTGCAAGCCTGGCTCTTAGAACCCCAGGCGCTGGGGGGGATGACAACCCCCCCACCCAACTTTTAGATGTCTCTAACGCTTGTTGTGTAGCTTGACTGGTGATTACCTAAGCACAGTCTTTCACTATTCCACTTGTGCATGCACAGCAGCTTATAATCTCACAAAGTAATGATACATTTTACTCTGAATGTAATTTCTAATCTTAACAGTCATTGCATATCAACTGAAAACATTTAGATGGTGTTCCTGTATTTACTAGGCATTTATCTGATTCTGTTTCATATATTCTTTAAACTCCAAACTTCATTGCATAGATAAACTTGCTTGTCGGACTTTTCCTCTCAACAAATACTTAAATCACTTTCAACAATAGCATTTGCAGATTTGCCAACATCCACTATGTGGGCATCGTACATGATTTGTGAAATTCGGTATCTTGACTGAATTCCATATGTAATAAAAAGTGTAATATTAATTGCTGTGCATCTTGGAAAAAGTTGACCTAGTGAATTTCAAGGGCACATCAAGCCTATACAGAAAGTATTAAAATGACTTTTTCCTTTCTGATTCCTGCAAAATACTGTTTTTACATTTTAAACATATTGGTTTGTTTTTCAATGCCACCCTGATAATATGCTCTGGGAACAGGCAACTATTAACTTTAGGAATTGATCCATTTCCTCCTAAAGTTTTAATCTGCTCTGAAGATTCAGTGGGAATTTTATGAGTGCAAGGAATTCAGGTTCAGATCCTTTGGACCCAGTGCTATCCACATTCTCATTCATTGGGAATTTTGCCAGTGATTTAAATGGAAGTAAGATTGGGCGTTATATTTATAATTATTTTGGCCTTTGTACTGCATTATCTTTTTAGTATGTAAACATTTCATTGTCTCTCATTTTTGTGTAATTTTAATTTTAACATTTGACTGGGATTTTTGACAAACAATTAAAACTGTTTTCCTTTACATTTTGTTTCATGATTTTAAGGTTAAAAACAGTTACATTACTGCCTTGTTTCCCAATCAGTATATCTTTTTTGTACTGATTTGGGGATTGCAGAAAAGCATGCATTAATTTTGTTTATAAGCTTTGTACATTTCTTAAAGTTTGACTCAACAAAAATTGCATCAACAGCCACAAAGTTTAAGAAGATGAAAGAAGCATTTCACCTTTGAGAGAATTTTAGTTTGTTTCAACAAGTCAACGTTATATGTGACTAAACCCTCATTTTAAAGTTTTCTTTCTAACTGAAGCAAATATGTGTGTGTTTTTAAATCTCTAGTGAGCCAAATGCAGGAAGTTTGCCAGTGGATATTTCAGTGTCTCCAGGATCATTAGAGATAAAAAGCTGTCAAGGCTGCAATATGATCAGCTTTCCTGAAGAGGTCAGGATTGTTCCTTCTTCCTGCCGAGGACTACAGTACATAGCTGGAGATGGTTTACATGTGAGGCTGCAAATTGAAGCAGATTCAAATACAAGTGAGGATGACCAGATATTAGTGTATTTAATTCCTTAAAAAGAAAAGCAAGACCATTGTTTAGAAAATATATTTTTATTTTGGGATAATTTAATATTTTACAGCTATTTCCAATATATAAGAGAAGAAAAAGGTGACAAAAACTAACTAGATTTCATGATATGCAGAACTTTCTTCTCTTTATGATTTTTTAAAAGTTTTTCATTAATGTTAAATTAAAAATTAAATAGGAATTGATTTCCAAAACTCTGCTTGATTAAAACAAACTCCTACTACAACTTTGATAGGAAAATGCAAAAATAGAAAAGAGAATAAAAAGGGAAGACACATAATTGCAAGAAAAGCCCCGTTCTTCAATACTCACTCCTACTTTACCATCTGATTTGAGAGTTTCTTCTTTTGTATTTTGCTCTCACACAAAGACTCAAAGAGCAAAATCTAATTCATTCCAGCCTGTTTCATAAGGATGTCACTAATCCCATCTTTGTTAAGAACTGTTGTCTTGTTTTGTGGTCCTTTGTGTCATTGCACAGATGGTCAGAATTCAGTGTTTAAAATTGCAAAACTGACTATACAGTATTTTCAAGATGGTAAAACTGGTCATAAATTTTCTTTTCTTATTTCTGATTTCATACATTACAAATGTTAAAAGGGTGATGCATGACACACTGGGTTGTCTTTCTTTCTCCTCTTTCTATTTCATATACCATATTTGATAGCTAAAGTGAAAAATTAAGGTATTTTTCACAGGACACAATGGAAAGCCACATAGTACTCTGAATTTGGTGTCATGTCATATTCCTTTTTTTTTTTTTTTTTTTTTTTAAATTACAGGTTGGACCTTGCACCCTCGGGACCTGACTGGTCCTGACGAAGGGATTTGTCAGATCAGGAAAGGTCCCTCCCCGCCTGGCTGTGCTGCCACAGGGCTAGGGCTCCAGCTTGCCGCTGTTGCTGCCTCAGCCCCTTCAGGGTCATGTGCCATGGTCAGAGCTGCGCAGCCGGGGCAGAGCTCTGCAGCTGCCTGGCTCTGTGGCTGGGGCCAGAGTTCTGTGGCCAGGGTGAAGGGACAGGGCCGGAGCTCCCTGGGTGCCACTGGGGCTGGAGATCCCCAGCCTGTGAAGCATGAACCTGGCTGGAGTGCTGGGGACGGGCCCAGAGGTCCCTGGCACGGGCCGGAGGTCCATGGCCCACGGCCAGGCTAGAGCTCCCCGCCATGCCATCAGTTCTCCCTTCCCTCTTCCCACACACACACTGGATTCCCAGCTGAGTTGCCAGTGTCCCTTATGGCACTTCTACCCCACTGCCAGACCTCCCTCTTCCTGGGCTCTGTGGTCCAGGAACATCCGTGATCCATGCTGGATCATGGTTCTTCCCAGACCAGGGAGTCCCGGTTAAGGGAGGTACAACCTATAGAGACAAATTCTACTACCAGTAGTAGTGTCCACTGTATGTATGTAGATTACAAGACAGGAGCTTTTACACGGGGAAAAAAAAAAAGTGGAATTCTATGGCTTATTTTGTGCAATACTGAGGTGGTTTATGCATGTTACTGTTTGTGCATCTGAATTGAAAAATCATTTTGTAATTGTTTCTCATTAAAGAAGTTATGTAATATGATTCAGAAGTAAACATGTAAACTACATTTTCAAACTGAAGTTGCACCAATGAAAAAAATGTGAAACTTGCATTTATATATGTAAGATGGCTGACTAGACACATGCACAAATTAGGTATTTTTAAATTTGTTTGTATTGTGATGCACAGTTACTCAGCTTGTATGTGACACTTTAGAATAAAAAGCCACAGTGTATTCATGATGCTGATTTTTTTCAAAAGTTAAAGATTTCAAGTTACATCCCTTAGATTATGCATAAAATTCCAAAATTTCACACACATGCCAAATAACAATGCATTGTAATACAAACTAGTATTTTAAAATATTTGATTGTGTGTATGCATGTAACTGACGCACACCCCTGACTGGCACATACCCATGCAGGTTTCATATTTTTTACTAAGGCAACCTAGGGCTCCCACTTTGAATATGTGGTCTACTTCTGCACCACATTAAATAAGTTCAAATTCTTCTGTTTAAAATGGTATACTTTTAGCATTGTTTTAATTCAAAGTCACATTTATTATTTTTAGTTCTCTATTGTAACTGGGAAAATATGTTCTCAGAAATACCTTTAGTTGGAGTGTTTTCACTTTGCTGGCCAGCAGGGGGGATTGTTATATTGGAGACTCGTCATTTTTCGTCCAGAGAGAGAGAGTATATTTTGTTGCTACGTTTATACCTCTACTTAGATGACAGTTTAGAATATTGCTTTTTTTGGTCTTTTTGAACTACTTAATGTGGAAGCACCATCACATGGCAATTAGAGATCAGCAGAGCTAACGTTAATAGGGTTAAGATTTAATTTACCAGAAATGTAACTTTAAAAGGATTCTCTTTTCCCTGTTAAAAACTTCATCCTCTCCAACATAAGCTTACAACACTGTTAAAAATGTCTATTCAAATACAGAGTATATATATTACAAATAAATGCTAAATGCTGTGAATATAGGTTGTATTTTCCTTCAGTTCTGTTTGCCTATTCTTTTCTTGTAAGCAGGAAGGATGTTGAAGAGTACAAAGAATGTGGTGTGTGAAATGCCAGTGTTTTTCTTCTTGCTTTTAGACTCTCTGCTTTCTGGAATTAATGAGTGGACACCTATGTGTTTTATGTGCAAATTTATGTAGATTAAACAAGAACTTGACTTTTTTATGTCCTCTTTAAAATCTGCAGAATTAATTTCAACTTTGAGTGAAAGTCCAGAGGTACAGAAGAGTTGCATCTTTTACTGTCAGTCTTGTGGTGAAATCATAATAAAAGAACGGTAAGCAATTCAATTGTATATGTTATGTATTAATAAATGCTTCATAACTTAAGAATGGCTAGACTGGGTCAGACCAAGTATAGTAGGTGTCTTCGAAGAGTGGCCAATGCCTAGTGCTTCAAAGAGAATGAATAGAATGTAATCATAAAGTGAGCCGTCCCCTGGCACCCATTCCCAGCTTCTGGTAAATAGAGACTAAGGACAATATCCTTGCCCATCTTGGTTAATTGCAATAGATTAATAGAGACTAGTTTAATATAGTTATTTTTTTAACCCTCTTGTAGTGTTGGTCTTCACAACATCCTCTGGCAAAAATGTTCACAGGCTGACTGTGCTTTGTGTGAAGAAATGCTTCCATTGTTTGTAGTAAAACTGCTGCCTATTAATTTCATTTGGTGACCTCTAGTTCTTGTGTTATGAGGAGTAAATAGTAGGGATGTAAGTGACTAGTCGACTCCCCGATAAGCATGTGCTTATCAAAGAGAGGCAGTAGTTGTGGGGGAGCAGGAGCTGGTGCTGGGGAAGCTGGCTTAAAAGCCATTTCCCCCCTGCACCATCTCTGCGGGGGGCAGGAGAGGCAGAAACATCCCTAATGCTGCGCCTCTCCCTTTGAAATATACACGAGCCACCTGCAGCGCTTGTACATTCTAAACAGAGGCACAGCGGGATAGCGAGAGCTCCCCCTATCAACTAATCAAGTAGTCGATGGAAATTCCATTGATTACACTACTCAGTTGATTGATCGAAATTTAACATCCCTAGTGTAAATAGCACTCCTTTTTTATAATAAATTATTTTATAGACCTCTATCGAGCTCCCTCTTAGTTGTCTCTTTTTCAGGCTGAAAAGGCCCGGTTCTGTTAATCTTTCCATGTATGGAAGCTTTTCCATTCTCCTAATCATTTTTATTGTCTTTTTCTGTATCTTTTCCAGTTCCTTTTTTGAGATGAGGCAACTACATCTGCATACAGTATTTAAGATGTGATATGCCATGGTTTTATATAATGGCAATATGATATATTTTATCTTATTATCTATCCCTGTCCTAATGTTTCTCAGCTTTCTGTTGCCACTGGTTGCCATTTATGTCATTCATTCACTAAGATGAACAGGTTAAAAATCATATTTTAAAAGCCTCTTGACCTGTTAGTTGTGTACACCGTAGATTGTTAACAGTGAAATTATCCTAAACAAATCTTTCATTATTTGTTTACATTTGGCATGTCACTCAACTTAGAAAATAATGAGAGTAGGGAGATGATGTGTTTCAGTGGTTAGGGCAGAAAATTGGAATTTAGGAGATCTGGGTTCTTTTTTGTGGCTTTACACTATACCAGGAAAGTCATTTCCCCTGTCTGTACTTCAGTCTTCCTATCTGTGGAATGAAGATGAGTCTTATCCTCTTCAGTATTTTGGGGTATAGGGCTTTTTATCCATACATAAGGAAGTATAGTTATAGGCCAGTTTACTTTTCTGGGTCTGTTACAAAATACTGAAGTGCTTTGTTAGTGTATTGCAAATACTTCAGGAAAAAGTTTTAAGACAAAGATTATTTAATAAATATTAATATTTCTTAAATAATAACGTATACATGCAAGGATGTGGACGCATTGGAGATGGTCTAGCGGAGGGCAACCAAAATGATTAGGGGGCTGGAGCATATGACCTACAAGGAGAGGCTTTGGTCTGTTTAGTCTGCAGAAGCGAAGCGTGAGGGGGGATTTGATAGCAGCCTTCAACTTCCTGAAGGGAGGTTCCAAAGAGGATGGAGAAAGGCTGTTCTTAGTAGTGATGGATGGCAGAACAAGGAGCAATGGTCTCAAGTTGTGGTGGGAGAAGTCCAGGTTAGATATTAGGAAAAACTATTTCACTAGGGGGGTGGTGAAGCACTGGAATGGGTTACCTAGGGAAGTAGTAGAGTCTCCATCCCTAGAGATTTTTAAGTCTAGGCTTGACAGAGCCCTGTCCGGGTTGATTTAGTTGGGATTGGTCCTGCCTAGGGCAGGGGGCTGGACTTGATGACCTTCTGAGGTCTCTTCCAGCTCTATGATTCTATGGTTTGGTATCCTTCTGCATTTCAGGAATCTTGGTTGGTTCTGCTCATTTTGTCCTATTAATTCTCTCTTGTCAAAAAGTTATATTTGTGATGAACCAGAATAGGTGTTGGGGCAAAGCTACCTTTTTTCTTCCAGGGAAAGGGTAAAATTAGTTCTTGCCCTGAAAGTTAGAATCATGATAATGAAATATTATACAGTTTTTCTGAAGACTTTCTGTAGTGGTTATTAGTCTCGGGGGTTGCTGTGTTAGTCTGTAACTTTTTAAAAATGAGTAGTCCTGTGGTACCTTATTGACTAACAGAAATATATATAGTATCATGAGCTTTCATGGGCAAGACCATCTGAAGAAGTGGATTTTGCCCACGGAAGCTCATGATACTGTGCGTGCGCACTGAGCACCCTCTACTCCAGAGAATGGGTACTGTGACCAGTAACACATGTCGGCGTTAAAATGTTCTCTCCCATTCTTCCTGTTCCGATGATTTCAAAACCCTAGGTGCGAACTCCTTCAAATTTGGTACTCCTTCATATCTGGAGCTGAACTCCTTCATATCTGGAGCTGAACTTCTACTGCTAAATGGGCCAAATCGACTTCTCAGATTTGAGCAGCCCATATCCTTCACAAGTGTTTAAGCTGTACCTGAATTTTGTGTGTCTGACACATCTCTTTCTCTTTCTTATGAAGTCTGAAGTTGGGATGTTAGAGTTTAACCAGTTAACTGACAAGATCATCTTATTGGTTAAATGCTGCCCAACAGCTTTCTTCATGGGAGCAGGGCCAGCTGCAGAGCCCACAAGGAAGCCTCCTATGTGGGTCCTGCACTCTTCTCCATGCCTGAGCACACAGGAGATCAGGTTGAAATAAAAATATCCAGAATGTGAGGCATGGCAGTGGCTCTCCACCATCTCTTTTCACAGAGCCTTTTGAAGCCCCTTGGTTTGGCTGAGTTACATCAATATGGAAGGGCATGACAGCATGGATACAAAGCACTCTCTCTCCTTTCCCACACTGCCTCATTTCCAAGCTTAAGTCAGTACTGTAGTTAATGGTGTTAGAAACAACATTAATTCTTTCTGGCTTTGGCCTCAACAGGAGGAGGGGTAGTGAGCAGATATGACAGATAGCTTGTTATACATAGATGTTGGGGGAGAGAGGGTGAAAAAGGCTGCAAAGCTATGTGGAGGTCTTCCTTGCAGTTTATCAGAGATCAACTAAGTTAGAACTTGATTCTTTCGATGAGTCTCATGGCTCTCCCAAGATACAGAATCATGCCCTCTGCCCCTTCCATACTACTCAATGAAGGGTAGATTGTCAGGATGCTTTTCTTTCCTACTGATTATAGTGTAAAAGAGTTGATTATAGACAAAAGGTACACCTTTCAAGGCTTTGCTTCCGTCATTCAGTAGCTTTCAGAGAGCAGAGCAGAATGTAATTTAAATTAATTTTCATGCATTATCTTTTAAGGAGATTGCCCTTTCCATCAGGCCAAAAATTATTGTTGCTATACAAGAGATTTACATATGCATTGCAAAATTTAATGCAGAATACTGTGTGTTAATTACATTACATTTATTACAGTTATGACTGAATTCCCAAATGTTATGGAGCAAATATCTGATTACTTAATTTATGTTGAAGAAAGTTATATTATTCTAAACTCAATGAGGGATTTTTTTGGTGGGGTGGGGAGTAGGCTACATATTTTAAAGGCATCTAATTGTATTTTAAATGTCATAATGCAAATCAATTTTCATTAGAGAGGATTTTAATGTATACTTTCTGAAAAATGTTAATGTTGGACAACAGTTTGAGAGTTTATATACATTAAAAGAGAGAGTGTCTTACAATAGGGTGGGTAGAGTGTCTTACAATAGGGTGGGTTCTCATTGAGGGCCTGGACCCCTGGTAAGCCCATGTGGTTGTATTAGATGGGCTTTAGTAGATTGTTGCTCAATACAATTCAAAGTCGTCTGAAATTGAACGGGTGCTGCATTAAATTAATGTCATGTATCTAATTCTAGAGAAAGATAAAGGCCCAGAGCCTGGCTGCCCATTCACAGATGTACAAAGTGCCAAATGTAATAGAAGAGCTATATTTGTGCATAGGATGGACAAGCCAGAGGAGTAGATGGGCTGTGCAGTCCCTTTTATAAGGCAAACTCTGGCAGGCTGCTATTATGTAAGGTGGTGGGGTACTGTGGTGGAGACTACAGGTCTCTGGGAAGGCAAGGTGGGTGACTCTGGACTGCGGTAAAGATCACGCAGTGACAGGTGCCAGTTTACAACAGGCTTTGTAATACTTTTACATTATGTAATACAGACTGGGTACTGCCAAGAAAGTGATTTTATATAATTGTAGCTGGTTCAGGACCCTAGAGATTTTTAATATATTTCAGCTCTCCTCTGAAGACAGTATTGATTTTGATAAGGTGCTAACAAAATTTGAAATGTATTATCTAGAAAGAAGGAAACCTGTGAAATATTTCACTTCTACGTGAGAGTACAAAAGGCATAAGAAAGTATCCAGGAAAATATTGGCCTCTTAAGAGACTAGAGAGACATAATAGTGCTGGACTGCAGTGATGGGAAAATATGTAAGCATCTGCTCAGAGATTGTGAGTTGCCCTTAACAACACATCTGTGGGACAAGAGCGCTAGTTTGTGGACCACTAGTGGTCCATGACCATCTTGCAGGTGGGCTTGGTGCTCTCCCACTACACCTCCCGCAGTGGAGAATCTGCACTGGCACTCCCCCCACAAGCTTGGAGCATCAGTAATGGCTTCCCACCTGTGCTGCCATTCCAGCTGGGGGAATGGCAGCACAGGAAACAGCTCGCCTGGAAGCTTTCCCCACTGCTCCCCACTCCAGCAAATCGAAGAAGCAGGGGTAGTGTGTAGGAGCTACAGGGGGCATGGAACCAGTTAAGCGCCCCCTCCCCCCATCTCTTTCATGTCCAGACCCTACAGCCCATTCCCCTCTCACACATTTCTTGCCCCAAGACCACACATGCCCAGCCCGCTCCTGGTCCCTCCCTCCCACCCAGATCCCCCTCACTCTCAGCTTGCTCCTGCACCCAATCTCCAGGCCAGAACCCCCAACCCCAGCCCACTCCTGCATATACAGGCAGTCCCCGAGTGAGTTACGAACGAGGTTCCTCTCCCTGGTCTCCAGCAGACCAGGGAGAGGAAGCAAAGCGGCGGAACACGTGGGCAGCGGACAGGGCTGTCCGCTGCCCACGCTGCTCCGAGGCTTGGCTCTGCTTTGCCCCCTCCCCCCCCGTCCCCCTGGTCTGCAGACCAGGAGGACGGGGGGGGGGCAAAGCAGAGCAAAGCCGTGGAGCACGCGGGCAGCGGACAGCTACGGCACATCTGGGCTGTCCCGCTGCCCCCATGCTCCATGGCTTTGCTCCAGACACCTGTGGTACAGCAGCTGAGGCGCTGCCAGTTGGTCCCGTAGCGCCGCTCTGGGCGCTACTGGACCAACCAGGCAGCACCCCAGCTGTTCTGCCCCAGGCGTCCTGATTCAGCCACTGCTGGTCAGATTCAGCAGCGGCTGAATCAGGACGCCTGGGGCAGAGCAGCTGGGGTGCTGCTGGGTTGGTCCAGTAGCGCCGAGGAGCAGCGGCGCTACTGGACCAACGCAGCAGCACCCCAGCTGCTCTGCCCCAGGCGTCCCCAAGTCAGCCGCTGCTGAAACTGACCAGTGGCTGACTACAGGAAGCCCCTGTCCCGGGCTTCCTGGAATCAGCCGCTGATCAGTTTCAGCAGCAGCTGACTTGGGGATGCCTGGGGTTCTTAAGGTGAATCTGTATGTAAGTCAGAACTGGCATCCAGATTCAGCGCTGTTGAAACTGATCAGTTTCAGCAGCGGCTGGATCTGGACGCCAGTTCCGACTTACATACAGATTCAACTTAAGAACAAACCTACAGTCCCTATCTTGTACGTAACCCGGGGACTGCCTGTAGATGTTTCAGATAAATAGAATTGTTTGTGTACACCAGTGTGTGTGTTAACATATATTCTGACTTTGAGATATGACATATGGTAAGGTGTCTTCAGGAATGTGTGACTTCTGCAAATTAAATTTTAGTTTAACTTCAGGTTGCATTATCTAGTACAAGAAAAAGCACTATAGCATTTTTTTAATTTTGTTTGTTTTGCTTCAGAGTCTGATTGCGTCCCTGTCGGAGGGGCTTTGGAATGCTTAAGTGGCCTTGCTTAGTAGTTCTTAAGACCTGTGTTGACATTGCATGGGCATCTGATCTAAAAGATGATACATTTTTTTAAAAAGCACATGACTTTGTTTTTCACTGCTATGACACGAGGTATTTTTTTCACTTCACTAGTTATCAATGCCAATTTCTGCAGTATAATTGCTGGAGATCAGGCTGAGCCTGAGTCTTTCCACCTGTTATCATAATGCAAGACATTCCCAAATAATCTTGTCATGATTCATTACTATTGCCTTCTCAGAATTCATCCAGTGGACTTCAGTATCTATAAATATGTACCTTTTGCTGAAGGTGGGGAAGGCAGCTCTTACTTCTGGGGAGGGAGGGAATGTCATATTTGATAGACTTTTGGTTTTTTTGCAGTGTGAAGACAAGTGCCTTTAGAAATGCTTGTAATAGATTGAAATATCTTGTTTTCTTTCCTCTGCTAGGACATTTCTCAGAGTTCTTCCCCTACCAAGTGAAAACTGGAGTGCTTTGGTTGAGGAATGGTGCTGCCACCCCAATCCCTTTGCCAAAAGTGCTCTTCATCCTCAGAATGATGACTGTTTTTTTGAACACACTTACTTTCTGGTGAATTCAGGAAGTAAGTCATATGTACCTGCAACTGAAATAGTCCATTTAGAGACTGAACATTCTGCTTCTGAGAGGAGCTTTGCCTTGGTAAAGTATTTTGTTTTAATGTCTCATGTTGTGACTTTTTATTTTTTATTTTATTTTGGGTAGTGGCCATTTCACTGAAAGACTTTTATTAAGTTCAAGGTTTGTAGAGTAGTTAACATCTGTTGCCTAAAAGCTAGACTAAGTTCTAGATTATGGTTTGCAGTTTCAGAATAATTACTCCTGGTCTTAGTATCTCCTGGGTCAACAAGAAATGATTCAGAAACCTCCGCCTTGAAATACGGTTGGAATCATTGTAAAAATACTATTCAGAGAACCTAGTACAGTACAGGTTGGACCTCCCTAGTCCAACTTCCTCAAGATCTGACCAGTCCCAGACAAAGGAGTTTCCAGACTAGAGAAGGTCAGCGCCGGGGTGGGGGGAGAGGGTTGCACCAGCCTCTCTACTGGGCTCCTCTCCCCAACTACCTAGCATCCCTCCCTTTGGTCTCCTGGCAGCAGCCCCGTGGGCTTCAGCAAACCTGCCAGCCCTGGAACTCTGGTGGGAGCTCCTGCAGGTACAGGCAGTCCCCGAGTTACGTACAAGATAGGGACTGTAGGTTTGTTCTTAAGTTGAATCTGTATGTAAGTCGGAACTGGCGTCCAGATTCAGCCGCTGCTGAAACTGACCGCCAGTTCTGACTTACATACAGATTCAACTTAAGAACCCCAAGCGTCCCCAAGTCAGCTGCTGCTGAAACTGATCAGCGGCTGATTCCAGGAAGCCTGGGGCAGAGCAACTCTGCCTTGGGCTTCCTGTAGTCAGCGCTGGTCAGTTTCAGCAGCGGCTGACTTGGGGACGCCTGGGGCAGAGCAGCTGGGGTGCTGCTGGGTTGGTCCAGTAGCGCCGCTCCTCGGCGCTACTAGACCAACCCAGCAGCACCCCAGCTGCTCTGCCCCAGGCATCCTGATTCAGCCACTGCTGAAACTGACCAGCAGCGGCTGAATTAGGACGCCTGGGGCAGAGCAGCTGGGGTGCTGTCGGGTTGGTCCAGTAGTGCCCAGAGCGGCGCTGCGGGACTAACCGGCAGCGCCCCAGCTGCTCTGCCCCAGGGTCTACAACAAAAGCCTGGTCTGCTGGGGGGGGGGGTACACTAGCTGCGCCCCCCCCCCCAGCAGACCAGGGACACGGGGAGCAAAGCCGCAGCGGCAGCGGGGTGCCCCCGCTGCGGCTTCGCTCCCGGTGCCCCTGGTCTGCTGGAGACGGTCCCCAGCAGACCAGGGGCACCGGGAGCAGCTTTTCTCGCCCCGGAGGTCGAGGTGGTGGATCGCTGCCTGCGAGCTCCGGGGCGAGAGAGCCCCGTTCGTAAGTGCGGATCTGACATAAGTCGGATCCGCGTAAGTCGGGGACTGCCTGTACTTGTGGCTCTGCCAGCTGTGGGCTCTGCAGCTCCCTCTGCCCTCCTGCCCCCCCCACACCCCCCCCCCGGCCCTGCTGGCTGCAAGCTCAACAGAGCCCTCTGGCAGCCCCACCAGCTTCCCGGCCCATTGTGAGCTCTGCTGCCCACCCTGAGGATCCCGGTGCCCCTGCTAGTTTCCCAGCCCATCTGGCAACAGGCTTTGATGCCCTGTGGACTCCTGTCCTGCTGGCCGGCTCTGCTGGGGCTCTCTAGTCCAGGAACATCCATGGTCCTTCCAGACCATGGATGTTGCCAGACCAGAGAATGCTGGGCCATAGAGGTTCAACCTGTACTTGCAAAGATGAGCAGCTAAAGCAAAATGGGATTTCATATTGCCAGAGAGTAAAGTAGTAGAATCCTTGAATCAGCCTTGATTTGACTGGAAACGGTGGTCCATTACTACAGGCTTTATTTAATCAGATTGGTAGTTAATTAAAACTGTACCTCTGCTATGGTAGGAAGAATCAAAGAGTAGCAAAATAAAACCCAAAAGCTAAGAATGGAGTCAAAGGGTAAGTACATTTGCTGAAACTATTCTGGACACTAAAAAGTAAATATAAATCACACAGTTGGGAGATACAGAACTTGTCAAAATCAGGCTGTGGTTTGGGTCCCAATATCATTTATATATGTTCCCACAATGAAAATGGTGGAGGGAAAATGGACTCATCTTTTTAAAATATTTTTGTTTAGCTGCACTTGCCTGGCAAAATACTGTCTTCAGGTAACGTACAGAGCTTTTTAGGCTAGGACTGACCAGTCTGAGCCTCTCTGTGAATCATAGTATGAATTCCATGTGCTGTGAGTCTCAGGCTCTGCCTCTTCCCATGCTTGATCTTCTTTTGGGTTTTTGAGATGCCAGCTGTTGGATTTTCAGGACTTTTAACAGAAACGTCTCTCTGAACAAAGAGTAAACCCTATCTGTTCAGCATGGCCTCTGTGTTTAGAATCTATTACTGAAATTGTGGTGCCCAGAGAGTTAGGCTTGTTTCAACCCCTTTCTCTCACAATCTTTGGACTGTCAAGTCTCTTATAAGCAACTGCTTCCACAGGCAGTAAAGGGACTCAGAGAGGTAGCTCAGAGAGGGTTGCAACTAAAGCACTTGTGGGTATAGATGTTGGGCAGCTGCATCCAAAACAAAGTGTCTCATTTAAATGCTCTGCACCATTGATGTTCAGAACCACATAGTCGTGCAAGCTCCAATAAAAAATGAGAGAAGTCTCCTGTGAGAGGCACCTGAAGATTTTTCGAATGAGATGAATCTTCATATTCACTTCCTAAAAATTGCCTTGATGCCAAGATTTCTTACTGGGTTGTTTGAAACCCCTTCTATTGCTCTTGTACTGAAACTCTAATGTGCACTCATTGATTTCCAGCATCAGTCAGTTGACAAGCAAATGAGCACAGCTTTAAGATCAATCCAAAACTGGACTAATCAGGGAAAAATTCATATTGAAATACAAAATTCTTCATAATATGGAGAGGTTATAAGAAAATTACAGACAACATGGATTGCTGATGGTACAAGTGTTCTGATTTTATAATATATTCATGCAGCTTGCACTAGTATGAAAGTCCCTCTTTAATTGCATGGCAGTCATTGAAAAGTGTGTGCCTGTGACCAAAACAGTAGCAGGAGTGTAGTAGAGATATTTAAACAATCCTCTCTGCCTCCTGTGGGACCAAGACAATTTTCTGCCATGGAAAACATATTGCTCACATCTTAGTCTAACGATATAACACACATTTTAAATGTCACATGGTCACGCAGCATCCTAATAATGTCTCTTGGGGAAAATATTTTCCCCGAGACAATATCAAGGATCTTTAGAAATAGAAACACACACAAAAAAAGTATTAGGAGAGGATCTGCCTCCATCTGCAGATTGCCGGCAGCTGTGAGTTGTCACATAGATATATTGATTTAATTAGTCTGGGTAAAAGTATCATCCTTTTTGTTTAAGCAGTAATACCATTGAGTTCTCAGAGTTTTTAGGTACCAAACTGCACGACTCTCAGCCACATGATGTAACTTTTAGCTGAAAAACTCAGTTATCTGAGGAATACGGTTTATATTGCCCCGACCCCTGCCTTCCCTTATTATGTGTTAAGAAATCCAAACTCCTTGCTCCTTGTCCAGAAGAGAGAGAGAGAGAATGAAAGTAAGTTCTACTCCATACCTCTTAGGGGAGAGTAAAGAGGAGGGAGTTGGGAAAGGGAAAGGAGTTGCAGTTGTCTTCATCGGCTCAAACTTTGGTACAATGGGATCCACAATTCCTGTTAGTATGTTTACACTGCATTCCTTTTTTGAGAGAAGAATGCAAATGAGGACAAACAAAATTGCAAATGAAGCGTGCATTTGAATTTCCTGTGCTTCATTTGCATAATCGCAGCCAGCTGCTTTTTCGAAATACCCTATTTCAAGAGAAACGCTGTTTAGATGCAGTTATTTCGAGAAAAAAACCCTTCTTTGAAATAACCGTTAAATTCAAAAACCACACTTCATTTGCAGTTTCGTTTGTCTGCATTTGCATTCCTGTCTTGAAAGAGGAATGTAGCGTAGACGTACCCTGTATAAGGTGTCCTGTTAAGGTTGTAAAAGTCAACAGAGGCTGGAGAAATCCCAATCTGTATGTCCCCACTAGAATCACTATAGATGTTTCCTGGCTTAGTTGAGATTTGCAGTATAGACTATCTCCTCAGTTTCCTAATCTTAGGAAATAAGAATCTTTCTTGAGAGCATTTGTGATTGTCTCTTTAGAAACAAGTGCTAATAGGCAGCCCTTTTTACTAGAGGAAGCCTGACTTTCACCTGACAAGGTTCCTTTTAGCAGAGCTAGGAATAGAACCCACATCTCTAATATTCCCAGACAGGTACATTTTTAAGAACAGAATGGACCACCATAATTATCTAGTTTGACCTGTACAACACAAGCTAAAAATCTGATGAAGTAATATTTTCAAACCCATGACTTCTGTTTGAGCTTTAATATGTTTCTTAAATAAAGCCTTTAAATAAAAAATTGATATTTGTCACAGAAAATCCACCATGTCGCTATGAGAGTTCTTCCAATGGCTAATTACCCTTGTTTTAAAAAATTATACTTTATTTCTAGCTTAAATTTGTCTGTCTTCAGCTTTCAACTTTAGGATTTTATATCTTTTTCTGCTAGTTAAAGAGCTACTATCATAAACCTCTTCACCTTATAGATACTTGTGGACAGTGATCAAGTCATCTCTTAATCAAACTAGATTGAGCTTTATGAAGTATAAGTATGGACTCCAGAACTTGACACCGTATTCTATATACAGCACTAGAGACAGTTATTGGAAGTGATACTACTGCTCTACGTCTACAGGGGATGGAAAATCCCATTTAATTAACCAATTAAACAAGTTTAACCAATTAACTAATAAATGGGGATGGAATAGCTGCTCCAGCCCTGCTAGACTAGAGCCACACCCCCTCTCACACCCCTCCCCCATCCTGCTGCTTTTAGCCCTGGTGGGGCTAGAGCAGCCTTCTACCTGTTTCAGGCCATGGGGCAGGGGGCTTCTCCCTAGGTAGTGCTTAACCATGACCTAGTAAGCATCAACCAGTAAGGGTAATGTTTACCAGTTACCTGTTATCATCCCTAACTCCTACTCAATATTTCTCTGCTTATACATGAAAGCAGGCCCTGCTTGCCCTTGCTGGGGTTTGGACTTCTGTCCCCTGGCTCGAAGGGAATTGGGGTAAGCATCCCATCCCCTGGTCAGCTTGAGGCTGGGTAAACAGTCCTCTCCAGCCACTAGTAGCTCCACTCTCAGGCTACTTGGAAAAGGATCCCAAACATGTCTTGTGGGATCTCCTCCCCTCCCCTGCTGTCTGTGGAATGCAGAGCTCTTCCCCTCCCCTGCTGTCTGTGGAATGCTGCCATTCCCCTTTTCAACTTTTCTGATTGTCTCCTTATCTGTTATTCTTTCCAACTTCCTCTTCCACTCTCCACCCTTTCCCCCAGTAGGGAAGGCTTTTTAAAAGGCCCTGTGGCAGCCTCAAATGAGATCAGCTAACCCTAATTGATGTATAGCAGTCCCATCCCTCCCACCAGCTGCTCCCACTCTGCCCATGATAACTGTGGGTCAGCTACTCCTGGATGCCCTGAATAACCCTCCCCTAATTAGCCAGGGCCCTTTCTGTTTACTAGAGCTGCTTCTCTTCCCCTTCTAATTTAAACTTTTAGCCTGACCTGTCACACTATATTCTTTGTTCCTATAGGTAAGATTTTTGATTTGGTTGTATTATAATTACATTTCCATCACACAATGGGAAAACATTCTTTAAAAATGTTTTGTGAGAAAACAACATAATCTGTCATTTATGGTACAGCAGGCAGCAACACAAATTATACGTTTGGTCATTTGTCATACGTTATGGTGACTTGTATCACACGATTTTAAAGTTGAGAGGCAAGCTGGCTTTAGTAAAAGTGTCGCTTCATTAGAGTTGGAAACAGTGGAAAAATGTGACCATCTTTTATTAAAGTCATAATAAATTAAAAAAACACATTTTTTCAACTAATTTTTTATAATAGGTGTTACTTTTCTGTGTGGGTATAAATCTGGCTTCAATATGATTTTTTTCAAGGTGAAAGTTCTTTTTCAGACTTGTAAGCCTAAACAAATACCTGTGTGAAATATATTTGCGGCATATATACCCCAAATGAAACATACTAGATGCAAAAGTCTTGCTAATGAAATTGCTTGAATTATAAGTGTTGTCAGTTATCTTTTAAGCAATATTCAATTTAAATATAAATACTGGGTTTAATTTGTAGCATGTACTGTAAGATTTAAATAAAACACACAATTTCTAAGTAACTCAGAAAGTTTAGAGGGCTTCAGTGAATGAAACAGCTCACATCTCTATATATGTAAGCATTCTAAGGAGTGCAGAATAAAGAAGTGCACTCTGGAGAATGTGTTAAAATTATGCATTCTTATTTAGAAGAGTTGAATGACATTTAAATGGCATTTCTCTGTCCTACAGAAATCAAAGGAAAATACCACAGTAATTTGTAAGCGCTGCAAGAGAATGCTGGGAGAGACGGTATCATCAGGTATGGATTACACAAACAAAACCATATTTGGCTGGCTCTCTCACTAAACATTAGAGGTTAAAAGTTCTGGAGAAAAATAATTTATCAATAGGATGCTGAGTTGATTCCTGTGGGTTCTTTTCCTTCACTTCTGAAAGGGTGAGATTGTTTATACTGTCAGAACTATGAGTTTATTGGCCCCAATAACTTATTTTGATCCTTGTTTATGTAGTGCATCTGGCCATATTGTTCTCTGTATTTTAGCACTTATAAAAGGAATACATTCATTTTGCTATGTTTGACTCATGCTACTTGCTGAGTTATAAAATGGGTTTGTAATTACACCTAAAGATGTGATATGAGAAAATCTGAGTTGAAATAATATTTAAAGATTAAAATATGAACACAAGCAGTTTAGATTTATTTTTGAAAAGATGTCTCCTCAGTATCATGGACACATTTCCAATTTAATCTTGGAATGCAAGCTTTGTGTACCTTAGTAAATGTTGTTGAGTGTAGTGGTTCCCAACCTGTTCAAGCATATGGACCCCTTTTCAGTCTATTAAAATTTCACTGACTCCCCCCGCCCCTCCCCCCCCCCCCCCCCCCCCCCCCCCGCCGAGGGAGAAAATTAAAGAAAGAAAATGAAAGAAAAATAGAGAGAAAAAGGAAAGTAAAGGGGGGAGGGGAGGGAAGGATTGGGCCCATCGTGGTGTGCCTGATCCTTACATTTAAAACTTTCCACAAATTCCCTGCAGTAATGTCGCAGACCACCAAGGATCCATGGGCCACAGGTTGGGAACCACTTGTTTCGTGTACAAGCTCTATTATGCAGTTTGTCCATTGTAAATAGCTCTTCTAAACAAAATAAGGTAAAATAAACTTTTTATAAACCATATGCAAAGGATAATTTCTTTGAACAAAAATCTCCTTCCTAACTAAAACTAATACAGAAAAGTGGTAGAATTAGTGGTAGAATACTGGTAATACAGAAAAGATGGCTATAAAATCTCACCGCTTAACATTTGGCAAGATCTTTTTAATGTATTGAGGATTAATTTATCTGCATGGTTGCAATAACATATTATATAATAGGAATACATAATGTGTGCCCTGACTCTGTTAATACTGGTATGGGTATCTATAAATCTGTAATTTTTATATATAAATATTTGAGTTGAGATTATTGCCTGGGAGTGGTATGCATTATTTATTTACATTGCAGTAGAATATAAAATGTGCAAAATGCTATACAGACCTATAGATAAGATACCCCAGACCTAAAGAGTTTAAAAATCTATAAAGACAAAGACAGATAAAAGGATGGGAGAGAAGGAATTGTCATATAAGAAATGTGGGTGAGAGATGTTACATCCATACAAAAAACTTAATGTTCATTTTAATCTCTCGTGTGTGTGTGTGTGTGTGTGTGTGTATAGACACTGTTCTTATTTTTTTTGTGTTAACTGCTGCTATTTTTGTTTTGTTTCTTTTTAATTTTTTTCTACTTTGCATATATTAAACAGTAACTGCTGAGGCCCTTTGTTGACTAAGAAAAGTCATTTTGCATAGATTACACTTATAGGAAAATTCAAGAAATTAAATATATGTAATAGAATTTTTGTATTAATGTGCTTGCAAAAGGGAAATAAAAGAACAGTTTTAAATTTATAGGATTTCAACTTCAAACATTATTCATTATATTGAATAACTACCATACAAAGTAAATTTGTATCAGAAACTCGTAAAGCTTCCATTACTCTTTCAGTAACTAATTTGAATTATTTTGTGATTTGTAAGAGTAAAAATTTTGTTTGCTCTAAAATGACAGTTGAATAGGTGACTTGATTTTAATTTTGTTAGCAAATATTTTTATGAACTCTGATCATACTAGTCATGACTCTTTTCCAGTGAAAAACAAAAATAATTATTTAGATATTTCACCCAGCATATTCCAATGTAAAACATAGTTCGTTCAGCTAATTTAAGTGGCAGGATTCTTTATGCAAAATTTGGTAGTTGTAGCTAATCCTGAAGTATGACTTTATTTTGCACAAACAAATCCACAAACAAACAAACTCTTCAAAATATATAATAGATTTTAAAGGCCGTACTCTGCAGACTTGAGCATAACTGCCTATTGGACATGTTCACTGCAGGAACACTAGTTTTAACTAGAAGTTTAAACTACTCCAATCTACATGCTCTGTTCTACCTTGTAAAATATATTTGTCTTAAATGTGATGCAGCTTTAATTGTCCTGTGAGTCTTCTGTTTTTGTTCAAACAAACTTCTCTCACTGCTAGTAAAAATCCAATGGCAACTGCCTTGAGTAAATGTAAAATAATTTTTTTTCTATTTTCAGTTTCTGTGCTCGGCATTTACTTTAAAATTTTACCTTCTATGTTGTTGGACCCGTCTCCTGGTGTCCTGAGGAGTGTTTGGCAAACCTGTTGTTTGTTTTCACTAAGCTTTTTGTTTTCTACAATGGAATGACAAATATAGAAAAGGAAAAAATGTCAGCACTGAATTACATTTAGAATAAGTGGGTCTCAAATATAGTCTATTTACACTAAGTGTACTACTTCATGAGATTCTGTGATGAGGCTCTATATTAGGCCATACGGGGGCCAGGAACTGCTGGGCTGGAACAGCTCCAGCCTTTGGTGAGGGCTGCGCTAGCCTGACCCCAGAAGGAGTGGGAGCTGGTCCAGCCCCTCTGGAACGCCCCTATCCACTCCTCTTTAATTTGTTAAATGTAGTATTAGCACTATGTTTAACTGTTTAACCAATTAAATAGGATTTTACATCCCTGCTTCTAATCCTATCTCCAAGAAGCCCAAGATTTACAATATCTACTCATACTTCATGCTACAGTTGTGTATACTTGTTTTTTGTATCTGGAGGTAACCATATTGTACTAGATGCTTGTGTACAAAAGTAGATCTGATGCAATTGTGATTAAAAATTCTTTTTTTCTCTCTCTCCATTTAGAACATTATATTGTCTTTGTTTGTTTACAGAATTAGGTACTCAAATGCACCTACTTAGCAACCCAGAAATATCTTGTAAAATACATATTGTGTTTATATTATAAATAAAGTATATATTTTTATACCTACAAAATTTTAAAAGAAGACAACCTGGAAGGAAGCAGCTAAGCCTGGAAAGCTGAAGCAGTTGATTTTTTTTTTAAATGTCTGTACTTGAATAGGTCTTGTATATATCGATACAGAAAGAGCCAGTGTCCTGAGTTAACCTAACTTTGTTACAGAGAAATATTGTTTCCTCTCTTTGAAGAAAGAAGAGAATTAGTCCCTTGAGTTTACTCTTGTTAGAGCTATGTGTGAGATTCACTGGGGAATCATTGGTTGGTAAAGGATATTGAACTACTAACATTAAGTTGCATGGGTTTCAGTCCATTAAGTGTTTTTAGTTTCTTGTTCAAGGTTGGTGCAGCAATAATGTGAGTTTTCAATTAGTATCAGCAATCCAATACATAAAATGTTTTAAAAATGATCACTACAGGGATTTGGCTCTTGCCTACACTGGATTGATATGCAGTACACGGGGATATGATTGTGCTGGATGCTTAAGTAGGGAACGATACGGATGGCAAAATATTGATCTTGTGATTATCTCTTTAGTTCTTTTAGGAGGTATTCTTTTTGACCATGCCTGTTTTCTTTACCAGTTACCCTCCTTCTAAATGTCCAAACAGGAATGTGGACATCTCTTCCACCATTTAACTGGATGCTGATATAGGAATTTATGAATGTGGGGATGCAGTACGTATATCATTGAAGAAAATAAGTGTACTGTTTGGTTTAAAAATTTCCTTTTGTCTGATTTATAGGGATTACAAAATATTATTTCACTGAGATGATTATTCAGCCACCTGGAAAAAAATTTGACATGATACCAAGGTATAGAAATCAGATAATGTACTCAGTTTGGTTATTGGAATAATGTTGTGTGGTGATGATTACTTTTTTTGGATAGCTACTTTTTGGTATTTAATTATATTATGCTAATGAAGTATTAAGTCTACACTATTAAAATAAAAAAGTTAGGAAATGCAAAAACACTATTAACTCAACCATATAGCATACCTGCTGTGTCTTGTGATCTCTTTTCTAGTTAAATGTGCAGCTTTGTATATTACTGCTTATTGTAAACTGTATACCATGAAGTACAGATGGTATTATGGAAAGCCAAATTAACTTTGTAGTTGGAAACTTAACTCTTTTAAATTGTTTGACTTTAAGTAACTAATTATAAAAACTTTGTTGTTTTTTCTAAATTTAGGCAATGTTTTCATTGCAAGATGGCGTCTGACAATCTAAATCATACTTTTCCTGTCTTTTTTGTAGCCTTTAATTTAATCTAATACTGATATTTTTCATTTTTTTCCCCAGACAATCAATCCATTTTAAAGTTCAGGCTACATAGGTTGAGTTAACCATAAAATATAGCCTGCTGTGAACAATTACTGTTCTATTCTGCAAACTAAAAGATATTTCTAATATGTATGTAATTGTGTTGTATGCATACATTGTATTTCAGGATAAAGTGCAATATTGAGTTTGTAGACCTTTATCTGCAGCATTTGAGATTAGATGTCAGATACAGGACATTTGACCATGTGGACCATTGGTCTGTTCAAGTATGGCAATTATCATTCTGCAGAAAAGAAAGAATGTTCTTGTTTGTGTTATGGAAAGACTGGAAAGGTGGGGGTGAAGAGAGAAGCTTTGTCTCTCTCCACACAATAGTGACTTAAGTCTAGGGGGCATTATTTCTGTGCTAGATTGTAGTAGAATTCACAGCATGGAAAATCCCAGGCGCCATATATTTAGAGTTTACTTGGGGCTAATTGGAGATCAGTGGCTAATTTTGTAAAATAAATAAATAAAAACTAACTATTTATTTTAAAACAGGTCTCAGTTTGTACAGAGCATTATAGCTCAATGTCTCATGCAGTTATCCTCTGCCAGAAGTACGTTTAGGTTCAGAATACAAGGGCATGATGGAAAAATCTACATCTTGGTAAGGCATTTTCTTATAATTGTTTAGGAATGCCTGACCGTTACTCATTGGTTATTATGTGTTTACTTATGTGTGCAAAGGAAATGAGAAAAAGGAGTTAATTATTCTCACATATATTCAGGCAGAACACTTGGTTGCTTTTTTTTCCTTTTAGTTTTGGGCATATCACAATGGAATTTAAGAACCCACTTGAAGTTATTTTAGACTAAAAGATCATTGTAGTCTTAGGCAGTTAGTCCAAAATACTTACTCAGACATGCTGTTTACCCAGATGTATGTAGTCTTGTCTGTTTACAATATTTTTGTGACTGAGGAAATTTAAAAAGTGTTCTGGAGCCTTACATCTGATACATTAGGGCTGCACCACACTTCCTGGAAATGTTGGAAATAGCTCAGATTTGTCAAAGGACTCCTGGGATGGGAGCCTCACAGCCCTTAAATCCTTATCACAATTAATCCTGTCTTTGAAAAAGCAAACAGAGTAGCAATTCATTGTTCTGCCTTATCCACTACCATTATGTCATTGAATTCTTAACTTCAACTAGCACTACCAGAATTATTTCCCTGCATTTCTTCTCCCCAGAGAGGACCAAAATTGATGGGACTGTGACCTCTGAACAGAGCCAGTGCTGAACATATCTCCTCTTACCTATCCCCAATACAGTATAGCAGGCCAAACTAATAGTTGGAGGAAAGCTATGATGTGCTCCCGTTATGAGGAAGCCCACTTAAGAGACTTGTATTACCTAGAGCTAGGCTTTTAGAATACAGGCAGTCCCCGGGTTACGTACAAGATAGGGACTGTAGGTTTGTTCTTAAGTTGAATCTGTATGTAAGTCAGAACTGGCGTCCAGATTCAGCCGCTGCTGAAACTGATCAGTTTCAACAGCGGCTGAATCTGGACGCCAGTTCTGACTTACATACAGATTCAACTTAAGGACCCCAGGCATCCCCAAGTCAGCTGCTGCTGAAACTGATCAGTGGCTGATTCCAGGAAGCCCGGGGCAGGGGCTTCCTGTAGTCAGCCACTGGTCAGTTTCAGAAGCGGCTGACTTGGGGACGTCTGGGGCAGAGAAGCTGGGGTGCTGCTGGGTTGGTCCAGTAGCGCCGCCGCTCCTCGGCACTACTGGACCATCCCAGCAGCACCCAAGCTGCTCTGCCTCAGGCGTCCTGATTCAGCCGCTGCTGAAACTGACAACAGTGGCTGAATCAGAACGCCTGGGGCAGAGCAGCTGGGGTGCTGCCGGGTTGGTCCAGTAGCGCCCAGAGCGGCGCTACGGGACCAACCGGCAGCGCCCCAGCTGCTGTACCACAGGCGTCCGGAGCAAAGCCGTGGAGCACGGGGGCAGCGGGACAGCCCAGACGCGCCGTGGCTGCAGACCAGGGGGACGGGGAGCAAAGCCGCGGAACACGCAGGCAGCGGACAGCCCAGACGCGTCTGGGTTGTCCGCTGCCCGCGTGCTCCGCGGCTTTGCTCTGCTTTGCTCCCCTTCTCCCTGGCCTGCAGACCAGGAAGACTGGGAGCAAAGCAGAGCAAAGCCGCGGAGCATGCGGGCAGCGGCTTTGCGCCCCGTCCCCCTGGTCTGCTGGAGACCAGGGAGTTGGGCCCCATTCGTAACTGCGGATCCGACATAAGTCGGATCCGCGTAACTCAGGGACTGCCTGTAATTAACTGGTGTATAACATATGCCTCCTTTTTCCCTGTCTCTGCCTGAGACATCTTTGAGAGTATGCTATGGAGTTCTGGAGTAACAGAACAAGGTCAAGCTGCTAGTGTATTCTATAAATAAGCTATTTTCTATTCACAGATGTGGCTTTTAAATTCTGACACTTTATTGGTGGAATCTATGGGAAATTCAGCATCCAGCAGTGTGTTTACATTGTTTGAAGATAATTTGAGGCTTGACTCCAAGTCTTTAGGCACATGGGATGCAGTCAAAGTTCTTTATCATCCCTGCATTAAAAACAGGAATAAGGAGTAAGTATCAGCTCTTTTATTAAGTTTTGGTTTTGGTTTGGTTCACAGTCCAGGAGAGCAGTGTTTCTCTGATGTGCTTGCTGGGTATGCGTTAGATTAAGGAGGAGGGAGGGTACATCTTCATAGTGTTGTGTGTGGTTTCAGCCTCTCTATTTATGTTAGCCTAATGAGGGTCTGGTTTCTAAATTGTTGCATCCTACTTTGCAAATGTAGGGGCCAGAGTTGCATTATTAATTGAGCTACATTGACTTCCAAGAAATTAATCTACCTCAGGCTAGACCAGCCTTGGCAAAATATGCCAAGCTGCTGGATACGGCCTGTGGACGCAGTGGGGAGCCTTGCCACACCCTCCACCCCAAGATGCTTCTGAGAGAAGCTGCTGCCAGGTTCTGTTTGAACAACTGTGAGCCTTCATGCATGGATCCTGCCCCCAGCTCAATCCCATTGGCTGGTTTCCACCAATGGGAGCTGCCTGTTCTCAACCGACTGCTTCCAAAGCACCCTTCCCCCTCCCCTCAGGCTCATAGCTGTTCAAAAACCACATGGCCCCTACAGCCAGTGTGGGGGCAGGGCAAGCAGGGAGTCCGCTTTAGAAGGCTTCTGGGTGAGAGTCCAGCAGATAAGACTCCCAGCCAGAGCCTCTGGCACCCCAGACTTTTGCCCCCCCTACCCCACGGAACCTGAAATCTGTATCCTCCTTCTGTCCCCCAATACCCTGTCCCAGCAGTGACACAGCAAGAGTGTTATGTGCCCGGGGCAAAGGCAAAATTTGCATCCCCCAATCATTTGTTATTATGTATATGTTATTTCTAAGTCAGCAAAAATAAGAACGTAAATTAAAAAAAAAAAGAACAAAATTAAAGTTTCTTCCGTAAGCTTCCGCATCCGTTGTCAATCTTGTGTCATGTTGCTTCCAGTATTGTACGCGTATATGATTTTTCAGTCCAACGTTTCATCCAGCTTGCTCCAGACATCATCAGGGTAGTGATCTACTAGGATCTATTAACTGACCTACTAATATCCACGGATACTGGGATCAGCTAGTAGATTGGTTAGTAGATCGTAGTACAATGCTTGCCGAATAACTTCAACACTTTCAGTATAACATAACTATCGTCCTATTTATTTTTTGAAAGTTTTGCTGAAAGCTTTTCACAGTCAACTGTTGGAATATATACAAAATAGGAAATAATCATGAAAAAGTTAACACAGCTTTTGGCAGCTAAATTGGCACACCCCTAGTATGGTGCTTAGGAACAACTGCCTTCCCCACCCCCGTCGCTACACCACTGTGCCCCAGGACATAACCCAAACCCTGTACCTCCTCCTGCACCCCAGTCTCTTGCCCCAAGTGACAACCCCCTACTGCCCTAGGTCACACCCCAAACTCCTCCATCCCGTCCTGCATCCTAGTCCCTTATCCAAGGTCACAACCCCCTCTTGCCCAAAGTCATGACCCAGACCCCTGCACCCTAGTTCCCCAACCCATGTCACAACTACCTTCTTCACCCAAACTCCCCCCTCCCAACCCTACACTCTCTCCTGCACCCCAATCCCTTACTGCAAGGTCCCTTCTGCACCCAACTTTCATCCCAGACTTCGCACCATTAATATGGAAGAGAGCAGCCCTTGACCACTTTCCAAATCTTGGAGTGGCCCATCATCAAAAATTATTGCCCACCCCTGGGCTAGAGAAACCGGTACAAGGTGCCCACAAACTGCTGCGACATTTGGGGTCCTAGAAGTGGCTAGTAGAGACAATAAAGTGGGAAAAGCTGATCAGGGCAAGACAAACACAATGGCTACGTCTACACTGGCCCCTTTTCCGAAAGGGGCATGCTAATTTTAAATTTCGTAATAGGGAAATCCGCGGGGGATTTAAATATCCCCCGCGGGATTTAAATAAAGATGTCCGCCGCTTTTTTCCAGCTTGTAGAAAAGCTGGAAAAGAGCGTCTAGACTGGCCTGATCCTCCGGAATAAAGCCCTATTCCGGAGGATCGGGCCAGTCTAGACGCTCTTTTCCGGCTTTTCTACAAGCCGGAAAAAAGCGGCGGACATCTTTATTTAAATCCCGCGGGGGATATTTAAATCCCCCGCGGATTTCCCTATTACGAAATTTAAAATTAGCATGCCCCTTTCGGAAAAGGGGCCAGTGTAGACGTAGCCATTGTGTTATTTCTTCACATCTCTTTAATATCAGTCTTCCACCTGCACAACTCTTGTGATGACCTGTCCAGAATTTAAAGCTGCTCTCTTCTGAGGAGAATGCCTGTGGAATGGCAGTGGTGACACTTCTACCTCTGCTGCAATCCTTCGCCTTCTGATGCAAACATGGGGCATGACCAGTCCAGTTTGCACGTTGCAATTCTCATCCATCTGTTGCAGCTTCATTGTTTACCCTTAACTGTGAAACAATGTCTTGCTATGCATATGGTTTGTTAAAGTCCTCTATTTTTAAGCCATAAGATTTTCAATCCCACTTGCTTTTCCTGAAGTACTTAGGGTAGACAAGCACACTGAATGTCATATGCATAAACAGCATATGTAAATGAGTAAAGATACCACTTCATATTCTTATTGCTAAATGGTAAAATTATTAGTAGATTATTTAGTAATGTAAAATTATTTTTTATAACTAAGTGCTTTTCACTTATGATTTCACAGGTTGTGTGCGCATGGGTGTAAAATTGTAACTTGTTTTAAATCTAATGGTAGGATTCTTTTTTTAAGTTCAAGCTGAACGCTATACACTTGTTTTTTTTCTTAGTTGTGTCCTAGTCTATTGGAGTTTTCATAAAGAAAACATTTGACTTGAGCAGGATCTGAAGTGTCAATTATGATAGGAAAAACACTGCCAGCATAATATTTGGTTAAGGTTGCAGTCATGCTTTTAACAGCATCATTTTATATTAAAACCTGTAACTGGTGGTGGATAAAGTTGCTAGAATATTACATTCACTGGTGACTTCAGTGTTTGCACAGCTGACAGAATAGCATTTGTTCAGTAATTTGTATTTCACGTATTGGCTCTATGATGGTAGAGCAGAAAGCATATATGAATAGTGGTTTGTGTTTGTTTTTTCCCTTGTACTCTTGAGAAAAAGTGGTGGATCATATAGGTATTATAAAATATACTGGAAAATATCCTATCTTGTGATCATATTTTATAAAAGAAAAATATGAACGTCTCATCAACTGCTGAGAATTTGTGATAGATATCATAGTAATTTCCGCCAATTGTATTGTGTCTGCATCCCCCTTATACATAAAAATAATTCAAACACTGAATATTTTGAACATACTCTTTCATCTAATTCACAGAAAGAATGTTCAGTTATTGTGAAATGTGATTATTTGTGGGGGAGAGAGCTTTTTCCTAGAGAATGATGTAATGATAATTAAAATTTATTAATTGAAAAGGTATGGGAAAACATATTGCTCTATGTGATGTAGGGTTGTAAAAGAATAATCGTGTTGACTACTCGTGTGTGCAAACCCCCTCCAACCCCCCGCCCCCGCTGCCTCTGTATCAGAAGCAGGGGAAGCAGGAGCCGTCTCGGGGAGCAGGGGAGGCAGAGGTGCTGCAAGCTCTGCCCTTTAAATGTAGTAAGAGGTGCCCAACTCTTATTACATTTGAAAGGCAGAGCCACAGCGGTCTGGACCCAGCGCGAGCAAGGACTGAAGCAGTCCCAGCTCATGCTGGGTCCCAGACGTACTCCCTCTGCAGCTTAAATATAGTATGAGCCGGACTTCCTGCTCATGGGGATTTTAATACATTTAAACTGCAAAGCCGCAGTGGCCCCTTATCAACTAATTGTGTACTTGATACAAATTGTATCAAGTACACAATTAGTCATTTACTTGCTACTTGACATCCTTAATATGACATAGAGGCTATTTAGTGGCCACACATCTATGTTATAGAACAGTATAACCTCAAGTAGATTTCATCTGAAGTGTAAGCAGACTAAAACTTGAAAGTAGTGAAGATTTGAATTTCCAACAGGTTTTCATTTTTTATTGCATATCATAGAGAAAATGTATCTTCTTAGGCATAATGCATAGATAATGGCTAAATATACACCTGATCACTTGCAGTTCAGATATATTGATATCCAAATCCTGTTATGAACTATTTTAAAAACCAAACCTGTACATCATTTAGAGAAGCAGAGGCAAGGAGAAATGTTAGAATTTTAAAAAAAAGAGAGTTCCTTTTCTGTCAAAGGTTTCATTCTTGAACTTTTTTTGAGGTCTTACTGCCAAGACTGTGTGTGATTGTCTCTCCTTTTCTAGTGGATTGGGTGTAGAAAGTCTGTTTGTAAAGATTAATTTACATTTATCTTTGGGGTTATTCAGGATATGTCTACACAGAGAACCAAAGAACATAACCTGTGTCAGTAAGACTGAGTGCTAGGGTCAGTTGACTTAGGTTTGCATTGCAGGGCTAAAAATAGCAGCATAGACATTCAGGCTGGAGCCGGAGTGCCGAAACACGCTGAAGGTTTCGGAGCCTAGACTTCAGCCCAAGCCCAAACATTTGCACTTCTATTTTTGGCTGCTTTGAGACTTGCTGCCATAGAGTTTTGGGGGATTTTCTTTTTCATTATTGATTAAATGTATTGATCGCTGTGTAGATGTATCCTCAGGAGCTGCTAGCTAGGCATGACTGAGATCTTGAAAGGACATATCGACTCAGCTGCCAGAAACATCAAGAGCAGAAAGACGACGAGGGGCAACAACAGTAACAATTGTTCCAGTTTATCTTCCCTATTAGAACATTTGCTTTAGTTATCTTTTTAAAATGTGTGATGTCAGTAACTTTAAATAGCGCAGTCCATTTATGGGTCTGGTGTCTGAAGATTTCCCTGGTTTTTGTTGTTGTTGTTGTGTCTGTGGTTTTTTTTGTTTGAGCTGCTCCATACTTAGGAATGTTATCTTTTTTTATAGCTACTATCGTTTTTCTCCTAAATTGAAATCAGAAGAACTTAGTATATGTGCATGTAACTACCCGTCAGAAACCATACAGAAAAACAAAACATACAAATCTAACCAGTTTCTTAATATCTCTTCTTACTCAGATTTTCAGTGGATATTACTATGATCTTACTGATTTGTCTTTCTCTTGTCTGAGAACTTCAGATTCCCTCTCCTTTAAGTCATTTTTTCTTCTAACAGCTCCAATTAAACTATTTTTAACAGACAAAAGAAGAACATAGCTGTTTTCGTCAGTCCATAAATCAGGAATTATAAAAAATCTTTCATAGTGGCTGCGGCTTCAGAACTAGTTGGATACCATGGAAAGTGCTACAGCATAAAACCATGTAAGTGGTATCCCGGAGTGTTCTCTAGAGCAGTGTTTCTCAAAGTGGTCCACAGACCCACCCTGAGAACTGCTAATTGGCTGCTCATTTTAACGGCTCCACATCTATGGAGCCTCCTTGCACCCATTGGTTCCAGTTCGCCATTTGCAACCATGGGGGGAAGCAGCAGCCCGAGCCACACACCACTTCTTGTGGCTCCCGTTGGCTATAAACAGCGAACTGGAGCCATAGGAGCCTGTGAGGCTCAGTGGCTGTGGAGATGGTAAAAAAAAAAAAAAAAAACAAGCAGTCAGTTAGTAGCTTTCTCAGAGTGCGTCCACAGACCATTTTGAGAAACACTGCTCCAAGCAGGGAATTAAGCATCATTTGTGGATTGACTCAGTAGTTGTGTAGCTTGCAATGTATGACTTCCTCAGGCTCAGCTATTAGAATGTGGTGCTGTTTGACCCTTGTAGGGCACTCGAATATGTTCCCTATCCAGTCATTTTTTGCTGTCTCTCCCTACTTAGAGTGTCTAGGAAAGGCATGAGAATTGGCTGTATATATGACTATGGAAGCAAATTGCAATGAATTAGCTAGTGCTTTGACATCTTCTGCTGAAAAGCATTACATAATATATGGTACTTGCTATACTATTAGTATTCCAAGTCATTCAAGTGTGTCTGGAGACCTGTGGTTTTGTTCTAAGTTGATTAGTATTTTGCTTTCAACTGACAAGTGATTAATAATTTGCACTTCTATAGCACTGTAAAAGCAGGTAACTGTGTCCTGGTAATTGGTTGTAGGACTTATTGTAAGCAACCGTAGACTGCTATGCACCCGGGAATCAGTCATCCTCAACTGTTTTCTTCAGTGATTTGCAGATAAGATGAACAAAAAGCCTCCTGAACAAGCTGTAATCAAAATCCTTTGCATGATGTTTGATTTGGTTTTTTGCTTTTAAAAACCGTTTAGCACAAATCTTGAATAATAAAATGAAGGGGGTAGGAAGACGAACTTTTCTTATTTCCCTACATTGCTTAAAATTAAGAATAATTGAAAATAACTCTACAGATTTGTTTATTTAATTGTATCTAATTATTTGTCATTTGTAGTGTTGTTAGTCTGAGATTGGGTCTCTTTGTATTGAAACTGTACAAACTCATCAGAAGATGATAGAAATGTAGCTGTGTTAATCTGGTGTAGCTGAAACAAAAAACAGGACTGTGTAGCACTTTAAAGACTTAACAAGATGGTTTATTAGGTGATGAAATGGGTCTGGCCCACGAAAGCTCATCACCTAATAAACCATCTTGTTAGTCTTTAAAGTGCTACACAGTCCTGTTTTTTTGTTTCATCAGAAGATAAAGCTCTTCAGGGCAAGAGCTATGTCAGATTTGTTGCTGTTATTTAAAACTCTAGATTTGAATTTACGATTTCAAGTTAATTCACTAATCCAGTGCAAGAACTAATGGATCTGCTAGAACGACACTTGTTCCAAAGGCACAGTTAGATGCCCAAGTACCAGGAAGGACTGTAATACTTTTATTACGTCTTTTTCAACACATTCATCTAATGGTGCTTTTTTTTTCTCCAAACAATACTGTCAAAAATCTAAATCCTGTATTACATTTTCCAGGGAATATTCTTCCATCATTAGTATTAGTTAGGCAAGGAAATATCTTGTGTATCAAGAGAGAGAGAATAAAAGCCCTGTAAGTTATCAGTAGAACAGTTGCCAAAAACTACATTCATTTTAATTTTCATTGCATATGCTTTAATGAAAGTTGACCAGAACAATAGTATATTGTGTTTCTAATGGAGAAAGGAAAAACAAACACAGGTATTGTTTAACTAATACATTAAGTGAAAGGATTCGCTAAAAGCCTCCTTTGTCTTAAGAAAAAAAACAAGAGGAAGATAAGTAAGAGAGAAGGAAGATCTGGTTAAGGAATTGAGATACAGTTCATTACTTAGGCAAAACCACTTCATCTTTGTGTGTCAGTCCTCTTTCTGTGAAATAGGCATAGAGGCTTCCTTTCTGTTTCATCTATTCAGATTGTGAACTCTTCTAAGCATAGACAGTCTTTACAGGGCCTTTATGAGCTACTGTTGCACAGAAGTCTGTTGAAATTACACAGGAAAGAAGTGTCATTATCTCTTCCTACCGCCTATGAAAAGAGAATCAGAAAATGCCATAGAGTCTTGTTGGAGAAGGATGCTTTGTGCCATGATTTTATATAGAGTCTAGGAGTCTAAGTTCTAGGTCATTTTTGAAAATAGGACTTATATTCTTTAGTCAATTAGATGTTCTTGAAAATGCCTATATCTAAATCTGTATAATAGGAGATATTAATACATTATTACTCATAATTCACTGGATACGGTGACTATTTGGACTGTGCTTTGAAAATATAAAATGCTCTATACATTTTAATTATAATTCTAAAAATAATGTGACTGATACTTTGTTGAATCATTTATTAGATGCTAATATTACTATAAAAAGATATCACATGCTGCCAAGATTTCCTATCAGAGAGATTTTTATCTATGTACAGTAGAACAAAAATGCAATTAATTCTTCTTTATAATATTCCTTATCATTCTTTCTTCCTTCTCCATATAATTTAGAGATTTTTATAATGAAACATTTTAATTGTAAGTAAACACAGTTTGATTGCCTCTCATGTCACCAAGTTGAGTACTGTTACAGCTTTTTCATGAGCATCAGATTTAAGGATATGAGAAGTATAAAGCGGGATGGAAAATATGGTGAAGAAAAAACTACATAATCATTGGTAACTGGTAGGAAGTAGGAAGTTAGGGTTGCCAGATACTTTCACAAAAAATACTGAGCATGGCGGGGAAAAAAATTGGTTGAGCGCAAAAAAAAAAAAGTCCCTGCCGGACTTGCCTGCAAGAAAAACAGAAAATACAGTATTTTCTGTTTTGTTTTTGTTTTTTTACCGGACAGAAGATGCAATTGCCGGACTGTCCAGGTGAAAACTGCACACCTGGCAACCTTAACCCCATGCAGGGAAGGGGGGGGGGGCTTCCCTTCCTGCCCCCTCTTGCAAGGGATTCCTCCCCCTCCCCCCCAGCCTTTCCCTCAGGTCCTGTATGCCTCCTTAACTGTTAAGGAGGCATTGGGGCCAGTGTAGGGCTAGCTAGGGCTACACGGCACTGCTCCTTGCTGAAGCCAGCCTATTGCAGGGAAGGAGTTCTGGGGCTCGTCCATATGTGGCCACCCCTTCCTCCCTAAATGCACCCCATGAAGGGAAGGGACTGGGGGTGATTCTCTTCCTTCCCACTCCTGCAAGGTATTCCTCCCCCCTGCACCCTGCCCGCTAGGGTTGCCAGATGGTGTCCCAAAAACTACCAAACACAAGGGCTAAAAATTTGTCGAGCAAAAAAAAAAAAACCCACCCACCCACACCAAACACACATCCTGTGTGGCTACTATCAAGAGCCACCAAGCTGGGAACAAAGGGGGAGGCAGCAGAGCCTTCTCTGGAAAGTAGCTGCCTGCTACCCAAACCAAAGAGAGGCAGACCCCTGGGCAACACAATGGCGGGGGGGAGGGGGTGGCGACCATGGGTAGGAAGGTGACTTCCCTCATAGCCAGGTCTTTGCGTGTCCCAGTGGGAAGAAGCAGAAATTCCTCCCCTGTTTTGGCTGAGAGCCCGTGGAAGGCGCCTAAACACAACTACAAAGCACCTGCGGGTTTCTCTCCTGGACTACGGCGCCACAATGTGCTTGAACAGAGCTCAGGAGCAGGGACAGGGCTTCTCCTCCTCCCCAAGGCGTCACTCCTCAGGCACAATCAGCTGAGGGCTCCCAGGGCCAATTGCGCCCCGCCTCCCAGCCACTCCCCCTGCCCCCACCCGGCATCTGCATGCAACCAGAGGCTCCCAGCTGAGAGGCGGGGCCGTGATCAGCTCTGGGAGCTTGTGGTTGCATGGAGAAGCCAGGCAAGGGGAGTGGCTGGGAGCAGTGCCAGCTTTAGGGAGTGCGGGGCCCAATTCGAACCGTTTTGGCAGGGCCCTATATCCCCCCCCCCCAAGATTTTTTGTTGAGCAAAAAAAAAAACGCAACCACACACAAATATCACATCAAGTAGATCTGATCAAAATGTATATCTATATAATTGAACATTTTCCAAAAAAATGCCATCTTTTATTATGCAAAATTTTACACAAAATTAAATCAGTTGCCATAAGTGTAGGTCAAATATTTTGAATTGCAAACTATCCAATTTTTTCAATAAAGTTTAAAGTTTGATTTTTAAAAAGTTACCAGAGAGCGTTGCAGTTTTCTGTTACATTGATTTACTTTTTAAATAGCAAAAATGGAGTCTTTCTTAAGAAAGTGTCAGTTCTGTGGGTTCGCACAGGTTACGTAAATCTGTTAGGCAGATTGCTGACTGAACTATTCAAAGCTCAATTTCTGATTTACACAGCCCCCAAATACTGCCCACTGCTAAAGTAATCAGCATTTATTATTTCTATTGCATTCCACCCCCAGAGGCTGCATAAACTAATGTTACTTCTATTGGAAAAATGACTTAGGTCATTAATTTTAGTTTGCATTTAATTTCTATAATCAATAAGGCAAAAGGGGGAATTGGGAGAATGGCGGCTGCTGCTGTACAACTTCAGTCTGATCACAGCTTATTTGAGAAGTTGTTTTTTGAGTGGATATGCTGATGTTGTTTGATGATGTTGTTTGTTTACTTGCAAAGTCACATTCATCCAGGATACATAATATTTGGCCTTGGAACTAAATATCTGAAGAATGGTCTTAAAGAAAATCAGGTCTTAGAGTTTTCTAGTAAAAAGAGTTTTCTGGCATTTTCTAGTAAAAAGAGCTTATTTTGTTAGAGGTAATATTGCTACCTAGCAATATTATTTTGAAATAACTAACGTTATTAGTCTGTGTCTACACAGCAGGCAGTTATTTTGAAATAATGTTGAAATACTGTCAAGCTGGAGGATTTCTTACTCTGACTCCTGTAACCCTCATTGAATGAAGAGGGAAGTCGGAGGAAGAGTGCTCTATTTTGAAATAAGTGCCATATAGATGCTCCCAATTTTGAAGTAAGCTATTTCAAAATAAGCTACGCCACTGATGAAGCTCAATTTGCGTAGCTTATTTCGAGTTAAGACGAGCTGTGTAGGTGCAACCTTAGGGTACGTCTAGACTGCAGGCTTCTTTCAAAAGAAGCTTTTCCGGAAGTGATCTTCTGAAAAAACTTATTTCAAAAAAGAGCATCCGCACAGCAAAAGCAATCTGCTTTTTCGAAAGAAAGCGTCCACACTGAATGGACACTATCTTGCATTTAAGCTGTGATTACTATGGACAGAGTTGCTACCAGGATACCTGTGCTTTTTCCTCTTTCCTCTTCTTTCAAAAAAACCTCCTCTTTCTGCATCCACACACGCCTCTTTCCGAAAGCTCTTTCGGAAAAGGCGTTCTTCCTCATAGAATGAGGATTACAAATGTCGGAAAAACCCCTGCATTCTTTTGATTTTCTTTCGAAAAAATGCAATAGCAGTGTGAACGTAAGTACAATTTTTTCGGAAAAATGGCAGTTTTTCTGAGGGAAAAAACAACCCTGTAGTCTAGACGCATCCTTAGTGAACAAGTGATTTATTGAAGTTTCCTGTATAGCTTAAGCAAAAATCCACAGACCCAATACCCAGCATAAGCATTTGGTACAGAATTGACTGTCTTTGTGGATGTGTGTGTTCGGGGGAGAATCCTGAAGGAAGGAAGGAAGGAATCAGTTCTTCCAGGTGCTAAAGTTGATGTGGAGTTGCCACTGGAGAGGCTATTTCTAGCACAGTAGCCAAAAGGGAGAGGAGTGGAGATTTTATATAGCGATGGACAACTGTACTCTGATCTACTGTAATCAGATTTCCTTAATAAAGCCGATTGAGGAGGAGGTATTCAGGGAAAACTCAGACACTGCAGAGAATAAAGTTGGTGGAACCAGGCAGATTTCAGCACGCTACAAGATTAATCAGTTATCATTCCTACCTTTCATCTGAGACAGTATGAATCAAGGCTCCTGCATAGAGTAGTAGGACCAGGATGTGTCCTGAGTCTTCATCTAGTCATTTGTTTAATTTTGCCTTATTGAAGTTGTACCAGTACTTAAACCTGAAATGTCCATGTTAAGATACTTGTTAATAATTTAAGAATAGCTTCCTTTTACAAAAATAACCAGGATCAGAGGTGGGTTGTTAAACCTTAAGGATGCTTTTTCAGGGAACATAGACTCCTCAGAGGACTCTGCCCAAGACCAAAGAATTCTCCAGAGTAGTCAGGCACCTCAGTCCGGGAGGTGTATACAGGTATGGTTTTGTCTACCTCTCTTCATTTCTCATGCTATCTCTGTTAAGAAGAATTTAGTTTAGAATCATGTGGGAGGTCTGGTCTGTGTGTGTGTGTGTGTGTGTGTGTGTGTGTGTGTGTGTGACTATCATGCATCCCTGATGAGGTAAACTGTAGAGCCAGAAAGCCCATATGGCTAGAGGTCTGAGAGAGAACATGTTAAAGCTAAAGATGAGTCTGGGGTCAGCTTTGGTTCCAGGGGCAAGGTAGTTGAATTGGAGGAGATGTGGGACAGAGGATCTGTCCTCTGCGAGTATGCTTAGAGAACCAATTCAGGGCCGTGCCTGGGGTCTGTTCAGACCCAGGGGGCTAAAAGCACAAGGTGCCCAGTGAGGAGGGCTCCAAATAGAAGAACCTGGTGAGTGTTATCCAGAGGGAGCTCTACCACAGCTCTGTGTGTAACAGCGTGATACTAATACGTTATCTTTACTAAAACGTACCTTTTATATATGTATGTGTGTATGTTTGAAGGACATCTGTGTGTTTGAAGAACAGCTACCCAAAACCTTAAAAAGTAATGGCAAAAAAAATGTTAAAGTAACCAAACAGGAAGCCTGCTAAAAAAACAGTGAGGCCACTGGATGATTGAGATACTCAAGGAGCATGCAAAGATAAGTCCATTGTAGAGAAACTGCATTCCTTGTAACGGTCTTCGCAGCTGAGGATATGAGGGAGATTGCTGAATATGGGCCATTCTTGTTAGGTGACAAATCTGCAGAATTGTTCCAGGTTAAGGTGGATTTAGATGACATTTTAGAACAATTTTTAAAACTAAACAGGAATAAGTCACTTGGATTAGATGGCATTTACCCAAGAGTTATGAAGGAACTTGAATGTGAAATTGCAGAACTACAGTAAAACTCCATTGGTCCGGCATCTGATGGTCCGGCACCATATGGAACCCGGAAGTGCTCCGGGCAGCCGGACCATTGGAGCTGCTCTGCCCCCGGCTTCCCCGATTCAGCCGCTGCTGAAACTGACCAGCGGCTGAATCGGAGAAGCTGGGGGCAGAGCAGCTGGAGTGCTGCTGGGTAAGTCCCGTAGCGCTGCCCTTCGGCGCTGCGGGACCAACCCGGCAGCACCCCAGCTGTCCCCGATTTAGCCACCACTGAAACTGACCAGTGGCTGACTCCGGGAAGCCCGAGGCAGAGCTGCTCTGCCCTGGGCTTCCCGGAGTCAGCCGCTGGTCAGTTTCAGCAGCGGCTGACTTGGGGACGCCTGGGGCAGAGCAGCTCGGGTGTTGCCGGGTTGGTCCGGTAGCGCCGCCCGTTGGCGCTGCGGGACCAACCCGGCAGCACCCCAGCTGCTCTGCTCCAGGCGTCCCCGAGAGCAACGGGGGTGCTGCCGGGTTGATCTCGCAGCGCCAAAGGGTGGCGCTACTGGACCAACCCAGTAGCACCCCAGCTGCTCTGCCGTAGGCGTCCCGATTCAGCTGCTGCTGAAACTGACCAGCAGCGGCTGAATCGGGGACGCCTGGGGCAGAGCCGGACTATCGGAAGGGGGGGCTATGAGATGTCTGGGGTGGCATCCCCCCCACACCACCCTAGACCCCTCATAGCCCCCCCTTCCGATAATCCGGCATATCTGATAATCTGGCACCCCCTGGATCCTAAAGGTGCCGGATTATCGGAAGTTTACTGTACTAACTTTTGTTCTAAATGACAAGAATAGCTAATGTGACGCCAATTTTTATAAGTCGGTAAGTCTAACCACAGCACTGGTCAAGTTGGTTAAAACAATAGTAAAGAACAGAATTGTCAGACATAGATAGATGAACAAAATTTGTTGGGGGAAAGGTCCACATGGTTTTTGTACAGGGAAATCATGTCTCCTCAATCTACTACAATTCTTTGAGGGGGTCAGCAAGGATGTGGACAAAGGGGATCCAGTAGATACAGTGTATTTGCATTTCCAGAAAGCTTTTGAGAGGGTCCCTCGGTAAAGCAAGCTGTCATGGGTTAAGAGGGAAGGTTCTCTCATGGACTGGTAGTTAGTTAAAAGATAGGAAATGAAGGGTAGGAAGAAATGGTCAGTTTTCAGAATAGAGGTAGGTAACTAGTAGAGTCCCTCAAGGGTCTCTACTGGACCAATATTATTCAACATATTCATAGATGATCTGGAGAAAGGGGCAATTAGTGAGTTGGGTAAAATTTGCAGATGATATAAAATTGCTCACAATAGCTAAGTACACCACAGGCTGAAAAGAGCTTCAAAACAATCTCTAAAAATTAGGTAACTGTGCAACAAAATGGCAGATGAAATGTAATGTTGATAAATGCAAAGTAATTGTAAAGTATTGGGAAAACATAATCCCAACTGTAAGTATAAAATGATGGGGTCTAAATTAGTTGTTACCGCTTAAGAAACATTTTGAAGTGATTGTGGATAGTTCTCTGAAAACATCCACTCAATGAGTTGCAGAAGTCAAAAAAGCAAACAGAATGTTGGGAATCATTAAGAAAGACAGAGGATTGCCTCTTGAATACTGAGTGCAGATGTAATTCCCTCATCTCGAAAAAGATACATTTGCTGCTATATGAAGAGATAAATGAAACTGAGACTTTTCAGTTTGAAAAAGAAATGACTAATGAGGTAATATGTTACAGGTCTGTAAAATCATTACCGGTATGGAGAAAGTACATAAGGAAAAGTTATTTACCCATTTCCATAACACAAGAAATAGGGGTTGCCAAATGAAATTAATAGGCAGCAGGTTAAAAATAAACAAAAGGAAGTATTTTTTGCACAACACACGTTCCACAGGTTGACTTCCATCACAGGGGATGTTGTGAAGGCCAAGACTATAATAGGTTCAAAAAAGAACTAGATAAGTTCCTGGAGGGCAAGAATGATATCCCTAGCCAATGTTTGTCAGAAGCTGGGAATGCGGGACAGGGGATGGATCACTCAATGATTACCTGTTCTGTTCATTCCCTCTGGAGCACCTGGCATTGACCACTGTTGGAAGACAAGGTACTGGGCTAAATGGATGTTTGGTCTGACTCAGTATGGCTGTTCTTATGTGCGCTTTGTTGTTACAGCATAAAATAGTGTGTTGCCTGTAATGTGGGAGTCATCCCAATCTATAAGGAGTTTCTTCAAGTCCTCTGCTAGGAGGAGGGTAAAAATGACACAGGGTGTAAAATGGGGGGGACGAGAATGCAGAGATCTTCTGGGCTCCATCAGGAAGTTCAGGTATTATAGCGGGCTGAGATGCATATAAGGACCATTCTAAATATAGTAAAACTCCAATAGTCCGGCATCCAATAGTCTGGCACTCCTGATAGTCCGGCATCAAAATGGCAAGAGCCTAGTGAGTGAGCTTCGGCAAAAAATGAGTCTCAAGGTAACAGCGGCAGCAGCTGAACTGAGCAAAAAGGGTAAAAAAGGCTTAAAAAAACTAAAACATTACAGTATACTGTATACAGTATGTACAATAAAAAGGGTTAAGAACACTTTATATACAGTATATAATGTATACAGTATATATATAACCTGCTTATAGTACCTCCTGATAGTCCGGCATATCTGATAATCCGGCACCACCTAGGTCCCATAGGTTCCGGATTATCGGAAGTCTACTGGAGATGTAAAATATACAGAGTGGGAGGAAGCTACATACAGATCCATTGTACTATAAAACGATTGGCATTTAAATGCCCCAAGGGTGTGAACTATGTGCTTGTGGTTTGCACAATCAACTTGTGATCAGCTTTAATATTATTTAAACTTTGGTTTTGTATTTTGTGTATTTAAAATGCACTACATTGTTCACAAATAATCTATTATTAGCTTCTGCAATGATTTATTATAATTGTCTAACTATTTGAAATGCATTTATAGTAGCCACATGAATTTTAACAATCACTTCCCTAAGGCTGCATTAGGCAGCATGAATTCAAACTGCTAGGTAGACATTTTCCCCCCTGAACTCATATGCAAGTGTAAAAATTTTATGATGTTACTTTAACGAGATCCACTGGGATTTAAGATTATTTATCTAAGCCCTTATTAAACACAAAAACTTTTCTGTGTTTAGCCATGCAAAGCACAGTTCCTTCTCAGACAATACATTGTGTTTTAGGAGTTGAACAGGACTTGATGGAGTGTAGCAGAAATCACGGAGAAAAGTTTTTTCCCAGTAAATGTACTTTGAGTAGGTAAGCACTAGCAACTGCTCTAAAAGAATTACATTATAGCGCATCCTGAATTTTAAGACCATTTCAGAGGCTGAGGGGAATGGGTGATGGAAAATACTGCTACCACTGCCAAAAGAAGGACTTGGATACTTCTTGAGACACCAGTAACAGGAACCAGATGGTACTGGTGGTAGATGGTAGATAGGACCCTTCCCCAAGCTCTAGCAGAAGACTGTATTTTCCTGTATAATTAATTGTTTCTTTTCATCCCAAGCCCGATGATGGAGAGGAGTAAAGGAGCCAGTTGCCCTGGGGTCCGGTGATTCAAAAAGGTCTGGGGCTTCCTGGTTAAATCACCACCGAAGCCCCAGGAGGTGCTGAGCACTGCCTAGGGCTGCTATACTTCCTGTTCTTGACTTTTGACTTTGATGCTCCTTTCACACATCTCTTATATGCTGTTTTCTATTGCTGTTTTTGTAGGAATGGAGAATTAAAGAAGAATGTATTTGCTAGGACACTGTCCTTTTAGCTCCAGCTTGTTGTCCTTTGAACTCCAGATGTAAGGCAGAAATGAATGCCTTATAGGTTGCCAGATGGTTTCAGAAAAAATACCGAAGGGGGGGGGGGAAGGACCCGATAATTGTTAAGCCAAAAAAAAAAAAAGTGTGGCCCCTTTAAGAAGCGCGTGATGAAGCTTTTTGACCCTAACAGGCTGCAGGCAGCCACCTGCTATCTTGCTTCCCTATGCCGGGCCAGACAGCTCCCTGGTAAGCACTAGGGTTGCCAGGCTGCCTCCGTATTGAGCCGGACAGCCTGGGATTTTCGCCTGCTGGCTGGAGAAAAAATCAGAAAGTACTGGACATTTTAGGTGTCCGATATTTTCTGAATTTTTTTTACTGGACAAGAGGCAAAAATACCAAACTGTCCGGTTCAATACCAGACACCTGGCAACCCTAATGCCTTGCCAGGGTTTGGGCATACCAAATTTGTTTTAAAATAAAGCAGTGAAATTAAATGAAGTAAAATCCCAGATGAGGATTTTTAAGAGGTTATTTCATAAAAAAAATCCAGCGTGCAGTTGGATGAAATCTTCCAAACATAGTTTTAAAGCAGGTTTATTGTATTACTGATTTTGACATCTCTCTGGTAGGAAATAGTATTATCCTCTGTAGCAGACTGATGTTCATAAATGCCTACACATATCAGTTCTTTTTATTTATTTGGAGTAGATTTCTACCATTTTCACCCCGACTGTCTGCTGTTTCAGTATAAGCTTTACCTTTAATCTCTTATTTCTGTTTGTTACTACCAAACACAGCATGGCCTGTCTCTCTTGCTAACATTTCAGTGCTAATGGATGAATTCCAGCCTGTAGTCATCCAGCAAATTGATACTGCTGAAACTTGAGTTCATCATCTCTGCAAGCATGTCCAGATTTCATTGGATAGGGCAGCATTTCCCAAATGGGCCTCAGAGTAACTGCTGGGGTGCTCTGGGCTTCTGGAGTGCCCATGTGACGCCGGGTCCCCCAAGTCCGGGACCAGGCTGGGAGGAGGATGCAGCTGGATGTTCCGGGCTCCTGGCACAGAGGCATAGCGGGGGAGGGGGGAATTGCCCTTGGGCGCCACACTAGGCAGAGGCGTAGCGAGGGGGAGGGTCGGGGGGCAGTTGCCCCTGGGCGTTATGCTAGGGAGGTGCCGGGCTGGGGTGGGAGCAGAGCGGCGAGCCTGGTCTGTATGGAAATGCTCCCTGTAGGATTGTGCTACTTCTGGTAGCTGTTTCCTATAGAAGCATTTCTTTACAATTGTGCAGATAAGAAAAGCTACTAGTAGCACATTCTTATAAGGTAGCAGCTTTCTACATTATACGAGTGCTGTCGGGCCTCGTGCTCCCTGTGCAATCAAGCCTCCGAGGCAGGGCCAAGCAGCAGGAGCAGCCACTTTAAAGGTAGGGTTATCCTTCCTGGCTCTGCGGAAAGGGGAAAGGGATTGGGCTAGGGCAGGGAAGCTGGGGGTGCCTGGCTCTGGAAGATGGGCATTGGATTAGAGTGGGGGGTGGGAGTGTTCTGGGGCAGAAGGGGCATTAGGTTGGAGCAGGGGTGCTGGGGATGCCTGAATCTGGGGGAGGGGTGGGTGCATTGGGGATACTTATAATTTTTTAAATGGGGTACTTTATTTAAAAAAAAAAAGTTGAAAAACACTGCTCTAAGCCAGTGTTTCTCAACCAGTAGTATGAATACCTGTAGGGGTATTCAAGAGAAGTCTGGAGGGTACATCAACACAAATGAAATTTGGAGAAAACTGAGGTTTTTGGTTTAAGTTATTCAGTGCTTTATTATTTTTGTACTTTTTACACTGAAAAATTTCAGCACCCACCCAGCTATGATTAAGTTATTAACAAATATGTTGTAATGGTAGAAACATTTTTTGTGTGTCTGAAAACTGCTGGGGGTACTGATAATTTTTTTAAAGAGGGGTACTTTATTTAAAAAAAAAAGGGGGGGGGGGCTGAGAAAAACTGCTCTAAAACGTTCCTGTTGGCCTCCCTGTTTCCTTTCTCCTTTGACAAGTTGGGCAGGCAGCAGTTTTGGTAAAAATATATCAGACGTGCACACGGTGCCCTCTCTACCTCAACTCGTGCTGGATAATCCGGGCCTCAGTTCTAAAGGAGTTGGCATTACTGAGGTGGTTGATTCCCTCCATGTGTTGTTGTGGATAGTGCATGTGGGGGCCTGCCCCAAACTGGAAGGGGTGGGGCAAGATGCAGTACAAGCTCCCCCTCTCCTCTCAGGGTCCGGCTCAGCCATGCACCAGGTTCAGGGCTCTGGCCCATGGCAGCAGAGGGTGAGGGGGGGGCAAATTTTGCTTTTGCCCCTGGGCGCGTAACACCCTTGCTACTCCTCTGATGCTAGGGGGTGATGTGTTGGGCTGCAAGCGGTGGGGGGGGGGGCGGAGAGGAGGTTTGGGGTGCTGGGCTCACCTGGGCTGCAGGAGGAGGGAGGTGCTGGGAACCTGGGGCTAGACTCAAGGGGAGGGAGGGGCAGGAAAGCAGAGCTGGGCTCAGCAGTTCTGCGGAGCTTGGGGGGAGGTGCAGGGAAACGGGGCTCAGCTGTGCTGTGGGGGAGGCCTGCAGGGAACCAGTGCGGGGCTCAGCTGGGCTAAGGTGGATGGGGGAAGGCATAGGGAACAGACTGGCAGCTCAGCTGGGCTGTGAGGGGCTGCACGGAACTGTTGTTGCACTCCCTTGCATTGTGGGAGATGGTTTTGGGGGAGGTGCAGGGAACCAGGGGGGGTGGGCAGCTCAGTTGGGTTGCGGGGAAGGGAGGTGCAAAGAAGCCTAGTGGGGAGGGAGGGAACCAGAAGCCCTGAAATGACCTCCCCTGGTCCAAAAAATCCCTCATCTGGGACCAGTCAGGTTTGGGAAATCCTGGTCTAGCCAGCTTTCTATCCATCTTACAGTCCATTTATCCAATCCATATTCCCTTAACTTGCTGGCAAGAATATTGTGGGTGGCCATATCAAAAGCTTTGCTAAAACTGGCACTGGGGGTGTTGGGAGGACCAGAAATAACTTATTGGCATATTCATCATTTGCTTAATGAATATGCAAATGAATGCTATCGGTCCTCCAAAACCTCATGAATGGATTTACTGGTCCCCGTGTCAAAAAGTTTGGGAACCCCTGGGATAGGGTATTCCACAGTAATCTTTCCTCAAATTTCAAACTCATATTTAGCAGGAGAAAAATCCATAACGTTGCACATTTGCTGGAAAGCCTTAAGGGTGTCAATCACAAAAAGGCAAAATTTCTAAAGTCAATGTCAGAAACCTTATTTGGAACCTCAGAAGTGTAAAATACACTGTGTCTTCAATGTGAAGGATCCTATTCATCAAGGTTTCCATGCTGTGTTTCTCTGAAGGGCTTTATAATGATCATCTGTTGAAAAAGATGGTATTCACCAGTGTGCCTTGCTCTTCACACAAGATGATATGCATGCAGATTGGTTGCGCACCACCTAAGAGTGAGTGTTGAAAAGGATAAGCTGCATAATGTTCCAGTTGATAAACCCATAAACCTTAACTGTAGTAGATCAGGCAGCCCATTATAATCCTTTCTGCTTTCCATTTGGCTATGCCTTCTGACCTCATTTATGAGGTACTCAAATACTGCTGCAAGGGTGGCTACAGAAACTGAAGTTTTACTGATACCAGCATGGTCTGCTCTTCTTCACTTTGGGTCCTTTCTTTGGGCACTGCTCCCCTGGGAAATTACTCCTGCACCAAATTCTGTTGCAGTTGTGTGCTGGAAAAAACATATGGTAGCTCCTTGCACAAATTCCCCTACCCTGTGGATGAAGGGTTAGAGTCCCTGGTATATCATGAAGTTCAGCCCTGCTTTTTATGCATTGCTGTATCTTGCTACTTGGCGATGGCTTACTCTTGGAGAGTATACAGTGGGAAGAATAAAGAGATTTCCCAGTCTTTCCCTCCTCCTGTCTCTGAGATCATGCTTCTATAAGACAATGAGTTTCATTGAGTAAAGAGGAGCACTTTTTTGAGAACCCCTTGTTAAAATGTTGGCTGCAAAATAATTCCTTCTCTGGTGCTGTTTTTAAATTTTCAGAGCATCAGCATAAAAATATCTTGATTCTGCTGCTGCTTGAAAAGGCTCTGGTCAACATGAGAGGCACTAATGCTGTCTATAGGCTAACTCAGGAAGAAATAACTATAGTAATTTACATTTCATAAAGTCTTCTCCATAGCCATAAAGACCAGAAGCATTAAAAAAAAATCCCAGCCCAGCAGATGGAGTTGCAGTACTAGAAGAACTGAAAGATGTCAGTGCAAGCTGAGACTTGTGGTACTCCTGACTGACCAAAACTAGCAAGGAATATGTCTCAGCCCATTGCTGTAACAGAATGCATTCTGTTACGGAGACTGATATGCTTCCATCCTCCTCAGAAGACATATTAGTTTAAATGTTCTTAAAAAGAAATCCCACAGTGCCATCTCCCAGCTTAATACTGTCTATTTGCATGTATGTCATTTCGGGACAAGATTATCAAGAAGAGGGAGCAAACATACTGTAACAGCTTCTTCCCTCCATTAACATCCTTCTGTGTCTGATATCAGACCGAGTCATGGTATGGAAATAGCATAGACTGGGAACCCCCTTGGTTGGGATGGACAGAGGTATAATATTGATTTTGATTTTTTTTCAGATGCATTTGATCCCAAGATGCTGTTGCTTTGCCTATATGTCCTGGCACAAATTGATGGAATGATAGTAAACCAGCTATCCTAATTCCTTTCTAACACACGTCAGGGCCTCTGTAGTTTATGCTGTGTTACTGCTTATGCTTGGTATCCATGTGAACTATTGCAAAATTATGTTTGATGTGTTAACAGTGAGGTTGTTGAAGCTTATCCATCCACCTGATGACTATCCCATGCTGCTCATCCATATGAGTAGTAACGATACTGCCAGATGTGATCGAAGTAGTAGTTATAGGGATCTAAGAGCAATGGTGAAAGGGTCACAGTTCATGTTCTTATCCATCCTCCTGGACATGAGCAGGGACAGGCACATCCTAGAGATCAGAAGAGCTGCTGGGCAGAGATGGCCTCCAGCTGACCAAGAAGGAGAGGAGCATCCTTGCACAACAGTTCACCAGCCTAGTGAGGAGGGCTTTAAACTAGATTCCAAAAGGGCAAGTGAAAAAAGTTCACAAGTAAGCAAAAAAGGGTGACCTTAACAGAGGGCTAGAACTTGCAGGGGGGATAGAAAAGAACAATGGAGTCACAGGAGCAAAAAAGAAGGAAATCAATGGGAAATCAATTCTTCATTTTAGTTGTCAATAAATAAAGGCAAGAAATATTAGGAATAATGGGAAAAACTGGAAATATTAGTATGTAAGATAAATTATGATGTAATTGGCATCACAGAGATGTGGTGAGGTAAGTCTCAGGACTGGAATATTGGTATAGAAGGGTATAACTTGTTCAAGAAGGACAAGCAGGGAAAAAAAGCGTGGAGGAATTGTGTTGTGCGTTGAAAATACATACATTTGTTCTGAGGTCCGGCAAAAGGTGGGGGCAGACCGGTTCAAAACCTGTACGTAAAGATAAAAGGGGTAGGAAATAGCGGAAATATCATGATAGTGGTCTATGACAGATCTCCAAATCAGGGAAGCGAGGTGGATCAGGCATTTCTAGAACACACAACAGTAATATCTAAAACACAGGTCTGAGCGAAATGCAGATCAGCTACCTAGACATCAATTGGAAAAGTTGTGCGCAAAATAAAAAAAAATCCAATAAATTCTTGCAATGTACTGGGCACAACTATTTGTTTCAGAAAGTGGAGGAAATAACCCAGGGACATTCATTTTATACTTTATTCTGACAAACAGGGAGGTACTGATAGTGAATCTGAAGCAAGAAGGAAATTTGGGTGACAGTGATCATAAAACAAAACATTTCATGATTTTAAGGGAAGGAAGAAGTAGAACACCAGAATAAACACAATGGACTTAAAAAAACAGCAGACGTTAAAAAAACTCAGATTGATGGTAGGTAGGGTTTGATGGGAAGAAAATGTAAGGGAAAAAGGAGTGCAGGGCACCTGACAGTTTCTCGAGATAATATTAAAGGCACAACTGCAAATTATCTTGATACAGAGAAAATATAGGAAGAACAAGAAGCCAGTATGGCTCCATCAGGATCTCTCTAATGACCTGAAAATCAAATAGCAACGCTTCAAAAAGTGGGAACACTGACAAATTGCCAAAGCAGAGTACAAAAGAATAGCACAACTATACAGGGACAGAATCAGAAATGCCGAGACACAAAGTGAATTATACCTAGCCAGAAACATAAAAGGAAATAAGAAGGGGGTCTTGAAATACCTTATACAAATAAAGTGAAAGATGAAGGAAAGTGTGGAAGGTGAAATGTGGTACCTGTCTTTAAATAGGGGAACAGAGTACCAAAGGAATTATAAACCTGTCAGTCTAACTTTGGTACTTGGAAAGACACTAGAACAAAGAATTAAATAGTCAACTACTTGAAAAACCATACTGAGAGAGTAGTTAACAATAGTTCACTGTCAAACTCAGAGGTCTGATCTAGTGGGAGTCCCACGGGTCAGCCTGGATCCAGCATTATTCAGTGTTTTCATTTGAGACTTGGATAATGGAATGGAGAGTGTGCCTCTAAAATTTGTGGATTTTGCAAGCATTTTTGGACAGTAGGATTGGAATTCAAAATTGGAGTATTAGTTTGAATTCAGCAAGATGAAATTCAATTAAAAGTGCTAAGTACTTTAGTTAGGAAGCAAAAATTCAGATGCACAACTGCAAAGTGGGGAATAATTGGCTAGGTAATAATACTGCTGAAAAGGATCTGGAGGTTATAGTGAATCACAAATTGAATGAGTCAGCAATGAGATGCAGTTGTGAAAAAGGTTAATATAATTTTGTGGTGTATTAACAGAAGTGTTATAAGAAAGACATGGGAGGTAATTTTCCCATTGTACTCAGCACTGATGAGGTCTTAGCTGCATTTCTGTGTCCATTTCTGGGTGCCACACTTTAGGGAAGATGTGGACAAACTGGAGAGTCCAGGGGAGAGCAGCAAAAATGGCCAATGAGAAAAGATTAAAAATAAAGCCCCAAAACTTAGGCTTGTTTAATCTTGAAAAATGAAGATTGAGGGGGAACCTTTTAATAGTCTTCAAATGTGTTATGAGGACTGTGAACAATTGTTTCCCATGTCCACAGAAAGTACTACAGGAAGTAATGGACTTGATCTGCAGCAAAGGAGATTAGGAAAACCTACTAGGGAAGTTAAGTTTTGGAAAAGGTTTCCAAGGGAGATTATAGGAGCCCCTCTTTTGAAGGTTTTTTAAAAAAATGTGTTGGACAAACACCTGCCAGGGATGGTCTAAGTCCCTGGTTCTTAGCCTATTTACCATTGTGGGCTGCATATCCAGCTCTCCATGTGTTTCATGGGATACATCTGCATGATGTATATACTAACTGCATGGCCTGCAGGATGTCACATGAGCCACACCTGCATGCTGATTGGGCTGTGGATTGAGAAGTAGGTCAGACTTGGTCCTGCCTCTGCACAGGGGACTGGACTTTGACTACTTGAGGTCCCTTCCAGCCCTATGGGTTTTGTTCATTCTGTGATATAAGTTGTGATGTTAGAAGTGTATCAGTGATATGCGCCTTTGTCTTTTCATTCAATCCAGACAACACAGTCTACAGTTCTTAAAGTGCCTGTTCATGTCAATTCGGCAAAGGTGTGAGTGCCTGCCACATGCACCAGTGCCAGAAGTTTTTCGCTAAGCAGTATCTTAGGGGCCAGGACCCTAGCGCCACCTGGGGTGTTGCACACATGTCTCACTATATAGGGCATTCCTGACCCCACCCTCCTCAGTTCCTTCTTACTACCAGTGACAGCACTTGGAAAAGCGTACTCCAGCCTTAGCTGTTGGGAGCATTCCCTTTGCAGAGCTGATAGCTCTAAATGAACTTCTTTCTTTCGCCACCTCCATCTACAGGAATACTTCGAATTCACCAATGAACATCAAAGTGACCGGCTAAATCCCCCCTACCAACACCAAAAGAAAAAAAATTATGTGGACTCCCCCCGACGGTCGTAATGACAGTCTGGATTTTTATATTCAATGCTTCTGCAACCGTGCACAGACTAACGTTATGTGCAAACAACAAGTAGTGCCACATAATCTCAGCCACACTGAACGCTATACTACTCAGAGACTTAAAAACAGCTCTGACATTATAATCAAGCCAGCTGACAATGGGGGTCATTATGAATAAGTTGGACACAGGAGGCAGCTAGCTAGACACCACATTTTACAGACCTCTCTCCTCTGATCCCACTTCAGAATACCAAAATAAACTACACCATCTTCTTAAGGAACTCCCTGCCTCTACTCAGAACCAGATTCACACAGACACGCCTTCTGAACACCGACCAGGATTATTCTATTTGCTTCCCAAAATCCGTAAACCTGGAAACCCCGGACGTCCCATCATTTCAGGTATTGGTACACTCACTACCGGATCATCCAGCTATGTAGACTCCCTCCTCAAACCCTATGTTACCAACACTCCTAGCTATCTCCAAAATACCACTGATTTCCTGAGGAAATTACAAAACATCTGTAACCTTCCTGATAACATCATCCTTGCCACCATGGAGGTAGAAGCGCTCTACACCAATATTCCACATGAAGATGGACTACAAACGATTAAAAACACTATCCCAGAGGTTACCACAGCAAATCTGTTAGCAGATCTATGTAACTTTGTTCTTACCCACAATTATTACCAATTTGGTGACAACGTATACTTCCAGATCAGCAGCACAGCCAAGGGCATCCGCATGGCCCCACAGTACGCTAACATCTTTATGGCTGACTTAGAACAGCGGTTCCTCAACTCCCGTCCCCTATCACCCCTCCCTTACGTACGCTACATCAATAACATTTTTATCATTTGGACCCGTGGTCAAGAAACACTGGAATAATTCCACAGAGATTTTAACAACCTACATCTCACCATCAATCTCAGCCTAGGCCATTTGACACGAGAGATCCATTTCCTGGTAACCACAGTACAAATCACTGATGGCAAAATCAATACCACTCTCTTCAGGAAGCCCACTGACTGCTACACTTACTTACATGCATCCAGGACACATCATATGATCCATCATCTATAGTCAACCCCTTAGATACAACCACATCTGCTCCAGTCCCACTGACAGAGACCAAAAACTTTAAGATCTCTACCAAGCATTCGTAAAACTCAATTACCCACCGGGGTAGGTAAAAAGATAGATTGAAAGGGCCAGACAAATACCCAGAAACCAACTATTTCTAGATAGGCCCAAGAAAATCAACAATAGGACACCACTTGTCATCACCTATAGCCCCCAACTCAAACTCCTCCAAGGCATTATCAATAACCTACAACCTATACTTGAACAGGATGCAACATTCTGAGAGACTCTGGGTGACAAACCCATACTCTCCTATAGACAACCACCTAACCTTAGGAAGACTCTTACCAACAACCACTGGGAATACCATATTAAAACTAACCCTAGAACTTTCCCTTGCAACAAACCCCGTTGCCAGCTTTGTCCACATATTTACTCTGGAGACACCATCACTGGACCTAACCATGTCAGTTATACAATCAAGGGCTCATATTCCTGTACGTCCAGCAATGTGATATACCATCATGTGCCAACAATGTCCTTCTGCTGTGTATATTGGACAAACTGGTCAGTCACTTCGCCAGAGAATCAATTCTCACAAATCAGACATCTCCACACAGAAAAACCTGTTAGCCTACATTTTACTCAAACTAGCCATTCCCTTAAAAACCTAACAACGTGTGTCTTACTACAAAGAGACTTTAACACCAGATTACAGAGAGAGACTTCAGAACTCTATGCTAAAATTTGACACTGTTGTGAATGGGCCTTCATTTAGATGATGATTATCTTACACATTATGAAGACAGCCTCCCCAGCTTTTGATATTCGTAGTAACTCCAGATAAGCCACTTAATTGACGCTTACAATAAGTAAAGTCCATCTCCTCTCCATACCAGAGGCCTTCCAGGCTGCTCAGGACAGAAGTGTCATGCCAGTACTGCTGCCCCCAACACAGAGGGGACCTGGCACAGAGGTAAACCATCATTTGGCCCCAGATCACCTAGATAGAATCATAGATCATAGAATCATAGGACTGGAAGGGACCTCGAGAGGTCATCGAGTCCAGCCCCCCGCCCTCAAGGCAGGACCAAGCTCTGTCTACTCCATCCCTGACAGATGTCTGTCTAACCTGTTCTTAAATATCTCCAGAGAGGGAGATTCCACCACCTCCCTTGGCAATTTATTCCAATATTTGACCACCCTGACTGTTAGGAATTTTTTCCTAATGTCCAATTTAAACCTCCCTTGCTGCACTTTAAGCCCATTACTCCTTGTCCTGTCCTCAGAAACCAAGAGGAACAAATTTTCTCCTTCCTCCTTGTGACACCCTTTTAGATATTTGAAAACCGCTATCATGTCCCCCCTTAATCTTTTTAAGATTAAGAAGTCCGATCTTGCTTTCCTCCACTGTCTGAGAGGAGAGCACTCCAAAGTCCCCATAGGTTTACTCATGAGAGACCAGGCATGACACACAATCTCCCGCATCACTGGAGTCGGTGCACAGACCTGTGGAGGCATGCCCCCTCCGGCACTGACAGCGTTGGCGATAGGACTCCTCCCCATAGCACCAGCACTGTTTGTTGCACCATAGATACTTACCGGCACCGAGCAATTCCAACCACAGAGGTACATCCTGCCACTCTCAATACCTGTCCCAGCACCATAGCTCCTTCTTCTGGCATTATTCCTTGGATTTGAGGGTCATAGCTCACACAGATGCATTGAACACTCCCAGTCTCCCAGGACTCTATTGGTGGTGGAGTCCCAGTACCGGAGGAGTCGCCACTCCTGCTCCTCATCTTTGGGTGTTAGTGAACGTCTGCTCCTGTGGTGTGGCCTTGGGTGTAGCCTCTATCCCTCTGGTGCAGAAATTGGCACAACCCTTAGGGCCGCTGGCTTAATCTGTTTAATAATTTAAATTAAACCATTCTCCCCAGTAATTATGTAATTAACTGTGAGTTTCCATTAGCAACTGGTAGTCTGTGGAAAGGAAATGGATCCCTTCCCTCCTCCCAGGAGAGTAGCACAGCACAGCCCGGGCCAGGAGGGTGAAACTAGGCATGCCACTTCAGAAAGGTTGCTGACCCCTGTACTTCATAAAGAGGCAAGCGGAGGGGTGCACCCAGAGCTCTGCAAGGAAGCTATGAGGCTCTGGGAGTGTTACGTGCTGCATGGCCTCATGATAGAAGCCCGTCACCTCTCAGGGGAACTCAACGTGATCACAGACAGTCTAAGCAGAGAGTTCTTCTCTCACCACAAATGGGGTCTTTACCCCAAGGTGGTTGCCTCCCTTCTCTGTGAATGGGGTTCTCCCCAGTGGACTTCTTTGCGCCGAGAGATGATGCCAAGTGTAGCTGGTTCTGCTCCTGGTTTGACGTTGAGCAGGGATCACTTCCGGATGCGTTTCTGTACTAGTGGTTGGAGGGTCTTCTACATGCCTTCCTTCTGTTTCCCTCATCAACAAGGTCCCACAGGAGGTCAAGAGGGACAAGGTGACAGTGATCCTCATTGTGCTGGCCTCACCGATGCTGATTTGGGGCACTGATGAATCTACTGTCCTGTGTGCCCAAGCAGTTGCCTCTGAGACCAGACTTGCTATTCCAGGACTAAAGGAGTCTGCTCTACCTGAACCTCAGCTCGCTTCACCTGACAGCATGGTCCATACGTGGTTGAACTCCCAGGAGCTGGCATGTTCAGAGGGTTCTCCTCAAGAGTCAAAAGCCTTCGACGCAGTCCACGTATGATACCAAGTGGACCCATTTCTCAGTATGGGTGCAGCAACGGCAGGTCGCCCTGCTGAGGCTTCCCTTCACAAAATCCTGGACTACCTGAAGCAGCAAGGTCTTGCTTTGACCAACATTAGAGTTCATCTGGTGCCATTTCCACATTTCATCCACCCAGCTGTTCTCATGTAGGTGAAGATATATCCAAGAAAGAATGAAATGGTACTATTAGAATTGGAAAATGTTTCAAGAAATTGAGAAATGCTACCATTTCCTTTCGAGCTGTGGACGTATATACCCTACTGCTGGCAGGAAAAATGCAGCCTTGGGTAATGATAGAACACTTGCTAATTGTAGAAACTCAAAAGAGCTACAATAATCAAAAGTGCCACCTTCTATCATCAACGAATCCATTCCTTGACAGTGATCCAGTTGTTGCAGTCCACATATGAATCCACTCCACTCAGAACTACTGGAGTTGTTTCAACAAGAAATTAAACAAGGTGTGACTAAAAAGCATAGCAGCCTTGCCTATTTTCTTCACAGAGCAGACCCATTACTTTGAAAGACAGCACATTGTAAAGCTCTGTCCACACAGCATTTATTAGAGTAATTTTGTTCCCCTTTTAATGGGAGGCCATTGGTTCACTGCTGGGAATTTTGCAAATTGCATTGTACTCTGGAACTATGCCAGTAACTTTGCATACTGTGGATATTAATGAGCAGCCTCAACAACCTTCAGCCAGTGCACAGTAGGGGAGCTGAGCTTTTGCACTTTCTTCCTTTTGTAGTCTCTGAGTACCAAAGCTTCTAAATTTTTTTTTAAAAAAAGCGGAAGTTCTACTTTTGTGCCTGACCTAGTCAAAAATGATGCTGGGAATTAAGAAGTAGGCTCAGAGAAATAAATCATAAATGACAACTGAAAAAAGGAAGGAAATAAAATAGTTATATACCAGATTCTATTCCACCTTGTTGTTCAGAGTTCTTTTTTGTTTTGCATTTACATGCCTGTGCTTTGTTCCTCGCTGCCTGTTATACCAATACATTACAGGAATTCATATACACTCCCCCTTTCACTTTGCGATTCGTTTCAATGTAAAAGCATTGGCAGTTTTTGTAATAATAAATAATATTTGGATTGATTTTTAGATTTACAAATGTTTAGCCACTAGATCAAATTAGGACTTAAAATGTGCTCATTCAAGTCGATTATTAATTTGTAACACTCAGCTTATTCCTAATGTGATTGTTCACTGCCTCTTAATATGTAATTGTGTGGCAAAGTGACTTGACGTCCATGAACTGATGACACATCTCAGATTCAGGGATTTCCTCTTCTCATTTCAGTTTTATTCAATTATATGGGGAATCCTAATGTTACGAAATTTTAAGCCAACAGGCCAAATTCTATTCCCATTTATAATGCTGCAAATCTGGAGCACCTTCTTTGAAATCTATGAAGTTACACCAGAAAAACAAAGCAAAATTTAGCCTAGTAAAGCCACTCATATCATTAGTGAGCAAAATTTACTTTGTACTTTGCAGGTGAGAGGTAACAGTTTGACATATCACAGTCCTACTTCTCTTAAATAATGACTGTATTAGAACAGACATACTGAGTCAGACCAAAGGTCTCTCTATAGTCCAGTATCCAACAGTGGCCATTGCCAGGTGCCCCAGAGGGAATGAACAAAACAGGTAATCATCAAGTGATCCCACTTGTGTCACCCTTTCCCAAACCTTTGACAAACAGAGACTCTGGATACCATTCCTACCCTTTCTGGTTAATAAGCATTGATGAACCTATCCTCCATGAATTTATCTAGATCTTTTTAAAATGCTGTTAGCGTTGGTCTTCCCCACATCCTAAGTCAAGAAGTTCCACAGATTGATTGTGCATTCTGTGGGGGGGAAAAAAAATTCCTTTTGTTTGTTTTAAACCTGCTGCCTATTAATTTCATTTGGTGACACCTAGTTTTTGTGTTATGAGAAGGCATAAATAGCACTTCCTTATCAACTTTCTCTATACGTCATGATTTTATAGACCTCTATCATATTCTCTCTCTTAGTCATCTCTTTTCTAAGATGAACAGTGCCAGTCTTATTAATCTCTTATCATACAGAAGCCATTCTATACTTCTAATAATGTTTGTTGCTCTTTTCTGAACCTTTTTTCAATTTCAGTATATCGGTTTTTTTTAGATGAGGCAACCACATCTGTATTCAAGATGTGGGCTTACTGTGGATTTATATAGAATCATATGCTATTTTCTGTCTTATTATCTATCCCTTTTTTAATGATTACCAACATTCTGTTCACTTTTTTTGATGGCCACTGCACATTGAGTGGATGTTTTCAGTGAAATATCTATCCAGAGTGACTCTAAAATCATTTACTACTCTAGAAACAGCTAATTTAGACCTCCATCGCTTTATACGTACAAATAGGTAAAATAAATTGAGAAGTAACAATTTAAATTTGCATAAATATAAGGAAATGGATGTAATTGATTTCATTGTCTTCTAATACAAACTAAATGCTTTATAATCTACTGTTCCTTCCTGCAGTTCTTAGCACTGAGAAATATTTAATGTATTTTCTGAAGCTTCATGTTAGAAATTAGAAGTTGATGAACAAAATTTAAATTGGTTTTAAATGATGGAAGCCCTTTCTAAAGCAAAAGGCATAATTAATACTTACAGGATCATTGGAAAAGTTATAAGAACACTTTATCAACTAGGTATTTCTTATGCCTGTGAAATCTAGGCTTTCTGAAAGGAGTTTAAAGCAATGAGCAGATGCTCCTCTAGTCAGGTTAAGTTTGAATTTTCTTATAAACTCTTTTTCCTTAATATAAATTGTGTCCTTTTCTAATTGTGATAAGTTAAAAATTAATGTAGGACCTATGTTTCATAGGATAAAATGCTTTAAACTTGCTGAATTGTTTTTACAGGAACACTCCCAATAACTTTTTAAATCAAACTCAGATTGTCTCAATTAAAATATATATTCCCAGGCAAAAATACAAGGTATAATTAATCATGGTTGAGAATATGTATCACTAATTGAATGGCAAGAAGGTTTTATAAGGATGATGAAGAAGACTGGACTATATAGAAATTTTTCTTAATTCTGACCCATTATGATGAACTGAGACAATTAGTAGAGCCCTGCACAATACGAAATTTTATATCCCCATCTGTAGCTTCAAGAATGAGCCATGGATATCTGTGGATTGGCAGGGCTATAACAATAAGATGGAGACACTTAGAGGGATGCTGCCTCATACTTACTAGGTATGTTAGATAGTGGGTAATAGAATAGTCAACTGACTGCATGAATTCATAGCAGTTAGTTGACTATTCTAAAGTCCCCAGGGGTGGAGCTGGCAGCCAGTGCAATCTGGCCCTCCCAGGGAGTCCCCTGCAATCCCGCGCTGCTGCCCACGGACAGAGGGTGCTGGGGGGGTGAAGGAGCAGGGGAGAGGCTGCTTCGCAGCAGCCTGTCTGCAGTGGCCTGGGCTGGCTGTGGAGAAAGGCTGCTCTGACAGTAGCTTCTGTCCGTGGGGGGCGGTCTGAGCTCCCCGCAGACAGAGGCTGCTCCAGTTGCTGTCTGTTGGGAGCTCAGACTCCCCGCAGACAGGAACTGCTGCTAGAGACCAACCTCTGTCCACGGGAAGCTCAGCCTCTCTGCAGGGGCTGCTGCTGCAGAGTAGCTGCAAGCCAGGGCCCACCGCAGGCAGGCTACTTCACCTAATAGAGGCAGCTGCGGGGGGGGGGAGGGGAGAGCACCACAGAACCGGTGTTAGGGGAACCGGCTTTTAAGATGACTCCTTCCAGCACCACCTCCTGCTTTCCTGCCTCCCTGCTGCCTCTGATATAGAGGCAGCGGTAGGAGCAGGAAATGTGATTAGCTGACTAGATTAACCAATAGGCCTAGACTTATCGGTTAATCGTCTAGTCAAGTACTCATTCACATCCGTACTTCATACCAAAAATGCTGCCTCTGTACAATGTCCAGCTCCTGTCAGACCCACCTTGTTCACCTCCATTTTTTGACCTCTGTCTCCCTACTGGTCTGTTTCACTTCCCATCCTTTTGAGGCAAGTCTGTCAAATCTTCACTATGCTTTGGTATTTCTTCAGGTGTGGGCCAGGCGACCCTGTAACTAATTCAGACCCTAGAGAAATTCCATCTACTTGAAAATAAATCACTTTCTACCTGCTATAAAGGTAAAGAATTAATTAGTTTGCTACCAGAATGCAAATGTTTAGTTAAAAAGTGTCTCCATTCTTGAAATAAAACATTTTCAGAGGAATTTAGTTTATGGGTTTTTTATAGAAAAATTGCATTTGTTTGTCTTCCATATTGTATACATGCTGGCAAGAGTTTAGCGACTAATGATTCTTCATTAATGTTATGCCATTTTCATATTTCAAGATTAAACAAAATGTGAATAATGTAGTCTCCTAGCATATTGAATATGTATACACATCATCTACCATACCATAATTGTTTTTTGATTAAACCGCTTAAAAAATGAAGTCAACTAAGACAATTTACTTAATAAACTTGTCCTTTTGTTCAATACAAGTGATTTATCTTTTAAAAGTGCTGTGGATGATGGAAAGGATAACTCAAAACTAATGAAGTATGAGAGTCAGGACTGAACATTTGTCAGCTTTTCACATCAGATTTCTCAGGCTCCAGCTAAATGCTTGTACGTATGCTTAACTTTAAGCCCACATGTAGTCTTCTTGTTGTTTTTTGTTTTTGTTTTTGCACTCGTGCCTAAATATACAATTTATGTAGTAAGGTTAGAACCAAAGAAGTCAAACTATTCCTTTGCCCTGGTGCTTGCATTCAGCAGTGCGTTCTGTAATACCTGGATTCATTTCTCATTTGTGGTTTATCACTCTTTAGAGTAGCATAAGCTATGATTTTTACATTGGCAGCACAATGAACTTGAGTTTTAAGGGAGGAAAGCTGGGAAAAGAAGTGATTGTTCAAAAGCAACTTTCTGGCCTATTATTGTGGGTGATCAGTTCTCTAGGGAGCTGCACCCAACCTTCCTTAGTTAAAAGATGGTTGCCATTGATATGCTCTAAAACTATGTACATCCAGGAAAGAAAGATAGTGTAACAAAACAAAGTCTGATGCACTTTTTCAAATGATGTAGATATAATTTTTCCTGGATTTGAAACATAAAAGGGTCCAATCAGACTAGTGATTACATGCGTATTTTCCATGTATTGATATGAGCGGGTCTCTATTAGTCTGTTAACACTTATGTGAATTCAGGGAATTGCAGAATAAATACATAATTCACAAATTTGGTATCTTAAGTCTCACTCCATCAAGAGCTTCTTGTGAGTCTTGTCTTGACTAAACTCAGAGTAAAGGGTGCTCAGCTGATGTCACAGTGTAATCCATAATTGTGACTGGCAAGACACAGTTCTCTGGAGTAATGTTGGATGTGTATACCTAAAGAATCTAGTCAACTATTTTTGTTGAAGATCTTTGACAATTTAATCACTAATAGGATCTGAATAGTCCTTTTCATTTTTTGTGAAGTTCACATTTACGTTTAGGATCAGTTTGTTAAACATTAGAAAATATTGATTGACCTTTTCAAATCAATCTAGGAGATTTACATACAGGCAGTCCCCGGGTGACGTACAAGATAGGGTCTGTAGGTTTGTTCTTAAGTTGAATCTGTATGTAAGTCGGAACTGGCGTCAGCCGCTGCTGAAACTGATCAGTTTCAACCGCGGCTGAATCTGGACGCCAGTTCTGACTTACATACAGATTCAACTTAAGAAACCCAGGCGTCCCCAAGTCAGCTGCTGCTGAAACTGATCAGCAGCTGATTCCAGGAAGCCCGGGGCAGAGCAACTCTGCCTCGGGCTTCCTGTAGTCAGCCGCTGGTCAGTTTCAGCAGCGGCTGACTTGGGGACGCCTGGGGCAGAGCAGCTGGGGTGCTGCTGGGTTGCTCCAGTAGCGCGGCTCCTCGGCGCTACTGGAGCAACCCAGCAGCACCCCAGCTGCTCTGCCCCAGGCGTCCTGATTCAGCCGCTGCTGAAACTGACCAGCAGCGACTGAATCAGGACGCCTGGGGCAGAGCAGCTGGGGTGCTGCCGGGTTGGTCTGGAGCAGCGCTGCAGGACCAACCTGACAGCCCTCAGCTGCTCTACCCCAGGGGTAGGCAAGAAAAGCCTGGTCTGCTGGGGGGGGGCACTAGCTGCACCCCTCCCCCCCAGCAGACTAGGGAGACGGGGGTGGCGGGACCGCCCAAGTCCTCCACGACTTTGCTCCGTCTCCCTGGTCTGCTGACCTGGGAGACGCGGAGCAAAGCTGCAGAGGACGCGGGCAGCGGGACAGTCCAGGCGCGCCGCGGCTGTCCCACTGCTGGCGTGCTCCTAGGCTTTGCTCCCCATCTCCCTGGTCTGCTGGTCAGACCAGGAAGACGGGGAGCAAAGCCTTGGAGCATGCCTGCAGTGGGACAGCCCAAGTGCGCCTGGGCTGTCCCGCTGCGGGTGTGCTCCGCGGATTTGCTCCCCATCTCCCTGGTCTGCAGGGGGACGGGGAGCAAAGCCTTGGAGCACGCCCGCAGCGGGACAGCCCGGGCGCGCTTGAGTTGTCCCCCTGTGTGCGTGCTCCAAGCTTTGCTCCCGGTCTCCCTAGTCTGCAGGGAGACGGGGAGCAAAGCCTTGGAGCATGCCCGCAGAAGACGAAGGACTGAGACCTCAAGTTTCGTTTGACATATGGGAAGCGTGTCGGAGAGTGAAGGGCAGATTTGCTTTGCTTATGATAACTTGTGTTGCTAAGAAGAGCCATCGCTGCTTTCTGTGTTAGCTAATTCATACTACTACTGTCCTAAATAAGCAGCGTTCATTGCCACTCCCTGTTGCTACTCTACATGGGTGTCCAGAGAAACATCCCTTTATTGAACAGCCTGATAAAGATGAATATCTTGTAATGTTTTTGGGTAATGACACATGTTTTTAAGCTCTGTGATAAGCCTCTAAGAAATGTACTTTTCCATAAAAATGATGTAACATGAAGATGGAGATCTGCTTTAAATAACCAATCATATTTGAAGAAATTTATAAAGCTTCACACTAATGTTCATTGGGAATCTAGTTACCTGTGAAACAAAAACTATATGAGAACATAAGAATGGCCATACTGGGTCAGACCAAAGGTCCATCCAGCCCAGTAACCTGTCTGCTAACAGTGGCCAATGCCAGGTGTCCCAGAGGGAGTTAAGTGAACAGGTACTGATCAAGTGATTTCTCTCCTGCCATCCCTTTCCACCCTCTGACAAACAGAAGCTAGGGACACCATTCCTTACACATACTGGCTAATAGCCATTAATGGACTTAACCTCCATGTATTTATCTTGTTCTCTTTTAAACCCTGTTATAGTCCTAGCCTTCACAACCTATTCAGGCAAGGAGTTCCACAGGTTGACTCTGCGCTGTGTGAAGAAGAACTGCCTTTTAAGTTCAAGAGTGTGGAGGTGCATTTAATATCTTTTTGTAAAGTAGAAGAGTTTGTTTTGAATGGTATTTGGAAAGTCATACTATGCCAACATCAGAATATTCAATTAATTTGGAAAATTGCCTTTGCTATTTTTAATGTAAGCCTTTTTCCCCAGTGAGTGTATTTAGATGATCTCTACAGTAAGAGTATATTCTACTTTTCATTTCTACTATTCTAATCAACTTCTAAGTAGTGTGTTGAGTATTTCAGCATTGTTTTTTTTACTTCCTTTTGAATAAATTACAGGTACTTGTAGCTAAGAAAGCAAGATTTTATTATTACTTATGACTAATAAGGAAATAGCTGAAAGGCATGACTGAATTTTTGCAAGGTATAAGGGTTGAAGCAAGAATTTAGTGTCCAGCTGCAAAGTGTACTCATGTCCTTTTTGCTTAAGACATGTGCTGTTTCTAGTTCAGAATCTTCTAATTGACTACATTTTACAATATCTGCCAGCTTTGGGGTTGGTTTATGAACTTGACACATGTCAAGTTCATGTCCTGGTTTATTTTCTGTGGTGAGTTCTCCCCTGTCACAAAACTTATTCCAAACTAGAGACTTGTGTTTTTATCCCACTATTATCCATTTCTAATTGGGTTCACCTTCGTGGTATTTTGTGTCAGAAGAGAAGGTAGCAGCAGAGGACTTTCTTATTTCGATTATGTGTGTTTAAATAAGGAGGTATTAAATAATGAATGGTGCTGAAGTCTCTTTCTGTACTAGCATCTTTGACTTGAGCCTGCAAGGAGTAGAGTGCTTCCTAGGTACGCTGCTTCCACTAGCTCTTAGTACTTCCTAGGAGACTCTTCCCTCACACAACTGGGCCTTTTCCAGACCTGGTGATGTGAAAGCAAGCAATTCTTTCTCCGAGATGGCAGCTGAGACAGCTAGTCTATGCAAAATAAAAACAGGTTCTGTGAAAATCAATTACTGTATAAGAAAACAAGGAAATACTACATTTTTAGCAAAGAAGAGCTTTTCCTTCATCCACAGGGACAATTACAGAAGAGAAAAAAATGAATAATCCCTTGAGACGAGAAGAAGAACAAAGAAGCACAGCGTCTCATAAAAAAACAGCAATAAGTAACAAACTTGTCACACACAAACTGGTCAAATACCACATCAGGGGAAAATTTAGAGAAACAATTTCAAAATATATAAATAATGCCTTCTTGGATCAGCTAGTTGGAGAGTATTCAAAAGGAGACATTATTTGTGATTTAGTACTAAGGAATCCATAGTAGTTGAGTAAAAGGTGACCATAACTGAGCCACTAATATTATTAAATTCATAGTCATCCATTCCAAGAGATTAGAAGGGACCATTCTGATCATCCATTCTGACCTGCAGCATAGCACAAGCCATAGAACTTCCCCAATACGGGGGGGGAAGGGGGGGAATAAACCTTCCAAAAATGGGCACGATGACATGTTTTTGAAAAGATAGATTTAAAGTAAAGTGACGAATCAAGTAAAAAAATCACTACCGTCAACTGACAGCTGAAACCCCTGGGTGCAGTGTACTGTCTACATCAGCATAATGTATAACAGAACAGCAGGAGTCTACCATCCTTCTAAGGAAACCAGGGAGAGAAGGGGAAGGAAAACAATATGATCAAACGTGAAGGTTCAAGAGGCCATTCATGGCAAACAAGTATCTCTTAAAGTGAAAATCCCCATTTATTGTAATTACTTGTGATAATGGTGTTTCAGGGAGTAGCCCTATTAGTCTGTTTCAACAAAAACAAAGAGGAGGCCTAGCGCACCTTAAAGTCTAACACATTTATTTGGACATAAGCTTTGGTGTGCTGGGACCCACTTCCTCAGACTGGGAGTGGCTAGCTTATTACAAAAAGTAATTTTCCCTCTTTTGGTATTCACATCTTTGTTAAGCAAAGGAATTCTTTCCCCAAGAATTCAGCCACACAGATAATACTAATCAGGTTTATTAGCAATTAATTGGGGAGGGCTCAACAGTAGCTTCCAAAGAATTATTATCAGTGCAAGTCATATATCGGTCAGATACGTCATACATATCATTATAGCGGCTACGATTCATTTATCAGTTCTTCAAGAAAGAACAGATCTTTGCACAAGAATCTGGGGCCAAAGTAAGGGGAGAGAAAGGACTGAGTGAGATAAGGAAAGAAAGAGCAAAGAGAGCAAGGTTTAACAAAATAGCTTCTTATAAACCTGTGAGAAGTACGGAGGAGGTTATAGTTTTAACACTCAATGAAAGTTTCAGCAATGCTCAAGGTCCTGTTGCAGCTGTGCTGTTATCTTAGTCAGGCCTGGAGGCCCAGCACAGGAAACAAGGCTTTGTCCTAACACCTTCTTATCAACTGTTGGGAGTGGGCCACATTCACCCTGATTGATTTGACTTTGTTAGTGCTGGTCCTCTGCATCGTAATGTAACACTACCATCTTTGCATGTGTATATACAGGTGCCAAACTGAAGTTTCCATTTCATGTGTCTGACAAACTGGGCTCTAGCCCAAGAAAGCTTGTTAGTCTTTAAGTTGCCACAGGAGTGCTCCTTGTTTTTGTGGAAGGTAAAACATAAAATGGAAATTAGGAGAGCTAAGAGGGGTGTGAAGAGAACATAGATAACAAGAAAGGTTTTAAGTGCATAAAGGTACGTCTACACTTGCTCCCTAGTTCGAACTAGGGATGCAAATGTAGGCAACTGAAATTGCTAATGAAGCGGGGATTTAAATAACCTGCGCTTCGTTAGCATGATCTCGCCGGTGCGTTACTCCGCTCAACAGCTGTTTTGAAAGTGAAAGCGCTCCCTGGGACGTTAATTCAAACCAAACCCCTTGATTCGAACTAACATTAATGAGGAGTAAAGTTAGTTCGAACCAAGGGGTTTGGTTTGAACTAACGCATCTCAGTGCATGCTTTCACTTTCGAAACAGCTGTTGAGCGGAGTAACGCACCAGCGAGATCATGCTAATGAAGCGCGGGGTATTTAAATCCCCGCTTCATTAGCAATTTCGGTCGCCTACATTTGTATCCCTAGTTTGAACTAGGGAGCAAGTGTAGACGTACCCTAAAGAAGCAGTTAGTCTGTCACAGAACCAGTGGGTTGGCTAGAAGACCAGCGGTAAAGGGAGCAGTTAAGGAAGGTAAGGGTATTACAAACTGACTGCAGCTCTGTGTCTTGGTCTATGCCTCAAAAAATGGTCGAGTGGTACCTGCTCTTTTTGGGTATGTCTACACAGCAAAGTTATTTCGAAATAACTTTCCTAGCATCTACACACGCCAACTGCTGTTTTGAAATTAAATTGAAATAGCGGAGGGTTTATTTTGAAATTGGTAAACCTCATTCCACAAAGAATAAGACCAATTTCGAAATTGCTATTTTGAAATAAGTGCTGTGTAGATGCTTATTTTGAAATAGAGGGCCTCCTGCCCTTTCCAGGGTGCCCTGCTGGCCGTCCTGGCCACAAGGTAACTTCTGACCTGATACCCCGCCGGAACTAGTTCCAGCCGGCCTTAAATACAATTCAGCGTCCAATCCGTGTGGATGCACTATTTCAAAATAGCAAAAAGCATTTTGTGTCTAGACGCATTACTTCAAAATAAGATATTTCGAAATAATGCTGTAGTGTAGACATACCCTTTGGGTACATATAGAGATTCATCTGTTGAAAAAGGAAGGTCAAGCTAATGAATTTAACAGCAATGGTTTGGATGATATGTTTCCAGGAGAGCTGAAGAAATATAACAATGAAGTGGCTGATCTGCTAATAAAAATACATACTGTATTTAATCTGTAACTGCAGTTTGCTCTCAGGCATCAGTACAGGCTACTGTCCAAGACACATTATTGGACTAAATGGACCATTAATCTGATCTGACAATTCTTATGTGGAAGGAAAGGAAATCTAGCTTAACGTGCATTTCCAAACAGGTCATGCTGGCATTCTGTTAGTTGTTGCTGAAACAATCCGTTATTCCTCAACATAAACTGACAAAAATATTTACAAAAAAAAAAGTTATGATAGCTGCCATTTCTGAGCTTGATTGTGGCTAGCTCTGAGAATTTTGGTGTATTTTATATTCAAACCAGAAAGCCATGTTAAAAATAAACTAGGGTTGATTTTGTTTGGTGTAAATTTTCCATTGCTATATCACAAAAATCAGTTGGCACCAGAGCCCTGCCCCCCTTATCTTTTCATCGGTGATAAATGACAGTTTTGGTACTGGAAGCAAGATTAAAAATAAAAAGGATTCCTAATAATACACTATCTGTTCCTTTTGCTATATTATACATGCAAAAGTACTGTATGATAGGAAATTGGCAGTGACATTTGAGATTTGATTCAGAATATTGTTAAAAATTAGAATTACAAATGTAAAAATGAATTGTTCTGATGTATGCTAAATTGTCTTGTCTCATTATGTATATTTTTAGAAAATTGGTGATAATAGCAAAAATACCTGTCACATTTACCAACCTTGTAAGGAAAATACATTGTCCTGTGACTCTCTTAAAGGATAATGCATGTGAAGTAGACCTCTATTAGGATATAGAAAATCTCAGAGTGTTTTTAAGCATTTGTTTGACTCTTGTGTACACTATGTATTTTTCATGAATTAACAGAATGTTTTGTTACTTTTCAGCCTGTCTGATGCATGGGAAAATGATATTGGAGTTCATCTTCTAACATTTCCATCAAAAACCTGTTTGGAATTGTTGTTGATACTGAGTTTGAGTACTGCTTCTCTGCCACCTTCACTACGCTTCATGAACTCCTTCCAGGTAATGAACTGCCTTTCATCCAATATAGAGGTGTTATCTGTATGAAAGAGCAGTCCCCCTGGAGATCCATAAATCCACCCAGATTCATGGCTCATCAATTGAGGCTGTACAGCTAAACTGACAGTAGTAGGTTGTAGTACATAAGAACATAAGAATGGCCATAGTGGGTCAGACCAAAGGTCCATCTAGCCCAGTAGCCTGTGTGCCGACAGTGGCCAGCACCAGGTGCCCCAGAGAGGGTGGACCGAAGACAATGATCAAGCAATTTGTCTCCTGCCATCCTTCTCCAGCCTCTGATGAACAGAGGCCAGGGACACCATTTCTATCCCCTGGCTAATAGCCTTTTATGGACCTAACGTCCATGAAGTTATCTAGCTTCTCTTTAAACTCTGTTATAGTCCTAGCCTTCACAGCCTCCTCTGGCAAGGAGTTCCACAGGTTGACTAAAAGATTAACCTGTCTTTTAACGCTGTGTGAAGAAGAACTTTCTTTTATTAGTTTTAAACCTGCTACCCATTAATTTCATTTGGTGTCCTCTAGTTCTTCTATTTAGGGAACTAATAAATAACTTTTCTTTATCCACCCTCTCCACACCACTCATGATTTTATATACCTCTATGATATCCCCCCCCAGTCTCCTCTTTTCTAAATTGAAAAGTCCCAGTCGCTTTAACCTCTCTTCATATGGGACCCGTTCCAAACCCCCTAATCATTTTAGTTGCCCTCTTCTGAACCCTTTCCTAGGACAAAATATCTTTTTTGAGGTGAGGAGACCACATCTGTACACAGCATTCAAGATGTGGGTATATCATAGTTTATATAGGGGCAGTAAGATATTCTGTGTCCTATTTTTTATCCCTTTCTTAATAATTCCTAGTATCCTATTTCCCTTTTTGACCTCCGCTGCACACTGTGTGGAAGTTTTCAGAGAACTATCCACGATAACTCCAAGATCTCTTTCCTGATTTGTCGTAGCCAAATTAGCCCCCATCATGCTGTACGTATAGTTGGGTTTTTTTCCCGATGTGCATTACTTTACACTTTACATTTCATTTGCCATTTTGTTGCCCAATCACTCAGTTTGGTGAGATCTTCTTGGAGTCCCTCACAGTCTGCTTCTGTCTTGACTATCCTAAACAGTTTGGTATCATCCGCAAACTTTACCACCTCACTCCTTACCCCTTTCTCTAGATCATTTATGAATAAGTTGAAAAGGATTGGTCCCAGGACTTGACCCTTGGGGGACACCACTAGTTACCGCTCTCCAATCTGAAAATTTACCATTTATTCCTACCCTTTGTTTCCTGTCTTTTAACCAGTTCTCAGTTCAAGAAAGGACCTTCCCTCTTATCCCATGGCCATGTAATTTACACCAGAGCCTTTGGTGAGGAACCTTGTCAAAGGCTTTCTGAAAATCTAAATCTACTATATCTACTGGATCCCCCTTGTCTACATGTTTGTTAACCCCTTCAAAGAACTCTAATAGATTAGTAGGACATGATTTCCCTTTACAGAAACCATGTTGACTTTTGTCCAACAAATTATGTTCTTCCACATGCCTCACAATTTTATTCTTTACTATTGTTTCAACTAATTTGCCTGGTACTGAAGTTAGACTTACAGGTCTGTAATTGCCAGGATCGCCTCGAGAGCCCTTTTTAAATATTGGTGTCATGTTGGCTACCTTCCAGTCATTAGGTACGGAAGCCGATTAAAAGGATAGGTTACAAACCACAGATAATAGTTTAGCAATTTGCCATTTGAGTTCTTTTAGAACCCTTGGATGAATGCCATCTGGTCCTGGAGATTTGTTAACATTAAGTTTTTCTATTTGTTCCAAAACCTCCTCTAATGACACTTCAATCCGGGACAGTTCCTCAGATTCATCACCCACAAAGGATGGTGCAGATTTGGGAATCTCCCTAACGTCTTCAGCCGTGAAGACTGAAGCAAAGAAATCATTAAGTTTATCCGCAATGGCTTGATCGTCCTTGATTGCTCCTTTTATATCTCGATCGTCTAGGGGACCCACAGGTTTTTTCGCAGGCTTCCTGCTTCTAATGTACTTAAAAAACATTTTGTTTTTTCTTTGAGAATTATTGGCTAGCTGTTCCTCAAACTCTTTTTTTGCTTTTCTTATTATATTTTTACACTTGATTTGACAGTGTTTATGTTCCTTTCTATTTATCTCACTAGGATTGGACTTCCACTTCTTAAAAGATGCCTTTTTGTCCCTCTCTGCTTCTTTTACATGGTGGTTAAGCCATGGTGACTCTTTTTTAGGTCTCTTGCTATGTTTTTTAATTTGGTATACATTTAAGTTGGGTCTCTAGTATGGTGTCTTTAAAAAGTTTCCATGAGCTTGCAGGGATTTGGATCTAGTCATTATGCCTTTTAATTTCTGTTTAAGTAACTTCCTCATTTTTGCGTAATTCCCCTTTTTGAAATTAAATGCCAGAGTGCTGGACTGTTGAGATGTTCTTCCCACCACAGGAATGTTAAATGTTGTTATATTATGGTCACTATTCCCAAGCGGTCCTGCAATGGTTATCTCCTGGACCTGATCCTGCGCTCCTCTCAGGACTATATCGAGAATTGCCTCTCCCCTTGTGAGTTCCTGTACCAGCTGCTCCAAGAAGCAGTCATTTAAGCCATTGAGAAATTTTATCCCTGCTTCTCTTCGTGAGGTGACATGTATCCAGTCAATATGGGGATAATTAAAATCCCTCATTATTATAGAGTTCTTTATTTTGGTAGCCTCTCTAATCTCCCTTAGCATTTCAGTGTCCGTATCACTGTCCTGGTCAGGTGGTCGGTAATATATCCCTACTGCTAATTTCTTATTATTGGAGTATGGAATTACTATCCATAGTGATTCTATTGAACATGTTGATTCACTTAATATTTTTATTTCATTTGATTCTACATTATCTTGCACATACAGTGCCACTCCGCCACCCAGCCGGCCTGCTCTATCTTTCCGATATATTTTATATCCCAATATGATTGTGTCCCACAGATTTTCCTCATTCCACCAGGTTTCAGTGATGCCTATTATGTCAATCTCCTCCTTTAATACGAGGTATTCTAGTTCACCCATCTTATTAGTCAGACTCCTAGCATTTGTGTAGAAGCACTTTAGAAATTTGCCACTGCTTTTTTGTCTGCCCTTCCCTGATGCATTGGATTCCATTATATGCAGTTGTTTGTCTGCTCTGGCCCATGGTTTGTCCTCTTCCCTCCTCCCTTTCTGACTACAGCTTAGAGAATCTCTATCAATGGATTCTCCTCTAAGAGAAGTCTCCATCCGATTTACGTGCATCTCCACACCAATCGGCTTTCCCCCATCTCTTAGTTTAAAAACTGCTCTACGGCCTTTTTAATGTACTAAATATAGCAATGAAGAATTTATTTTTAGTATGCAGTTTTCCCCAGAATTGTAATATCTGGACCAAGATGGGAAGGTATAGCAGATTTTTAAATTGTTAAAGCTAAAGAGCATGTTTAAATAAATGCTACCAATGACTTTTTAAGAAGGAGAAGGGTGAATACCTAGAACAGTTAAAGTACAATTCCACTATGTCAAGGCCATATTAAAAAGAATTAAAATAGTTGTAGTGGTAATAAAGAATCAGATTTTGAACTTGTACTTCAAAGGTGATTGCTCCTTTGATTGACAAGGTCACACATGCAAATAAGTGTGTGTGCATGGCAGTGAAGTGATCACAATCTGTCCTGTTGTAGATTACTGTTCAACAGCACCAAACCCTCTCCAGTGAGAGAAATGGACCTTTTAACATTTCTAATACTGTAATTATTGAAAAGAAGAGAATATAACATAAAATGGGAAAGAGGTTTGTATAATTTGTATATTCTTCATGAAGGAGCATTTGCAGTTTAACGCATGATAAAATGTATTAATTCAGCTTCTTTTAAAATGTTCTTTGTCCTTGACTCAGTCCCTCAATTATATGCATTAACAATTGATTTGTTTAGGTCAATAAATGAATCTAAATCTGTGTCTGATGTGGCAGCTACCCTAAAATTGTATAGGTCTGTAGTTCTGAGTACCGTAAAATCTCGAGTATAATACGCACTTATGTATAATGCGCAACCTGAGTTTAAACTCTTAAAATCATGAAAAAAACGAACTCCTATGTATAATGCTTACCCATTATACGGGAGAACAGGAGGGGAAGGAACGGGAAGGAAACCTGCCCCCCGCCCAGCTACCTGCACGCTAAGCTCGCGCCTGCCGGGGGGGAGGGCCTCCCCTGCGCAGCTCATGCCTGCCCCTCTTCCTCCCCCGTCCAGCTCGTGCCTGCCGAGGGTGAGTTTAAAACTTTTTTAAAAAAAAACCTCCTATGGATAATGCGTGCCCCAACTTTGATGCTAAAAAAAAATGGGAAAAAAGTGTATTATACTCGTGATTTTACGGTAATTTATGTAAACTGTTCCATTTTACTGAAATTTCTTTCTAATTGTGTTTAAGGTCAGAATAACAAAGTGAAAAGAAATCCCTGTGTAAGAAATATTGGACCAGTGCCTTATCTGGTATAAAGTAGAGTAATGACTGCAATGGAGTCAGTTACCATCTGAGGATATGACCCACTGTGTTATGAAATAACTAAACATACAGGCTGCGTCTACACTGGCAAGATTTTGCGCTAAAGCAATTGCTTTTGCGCAAAATCTTGCTGCCTGTCTGCATGTTCTACTGTATGAAATCAGTGCTTCTTGCACAAATACTCTGACGCTCTCGCTCAGGCATAAGTCCTCTTGCGCAAGTATTCTTGCGCAAGAGGTCATTGTAGATGGGTAACATCAATTTCTTGCGCAAGAAAGCCCGATGGCTAAAATGGCCATCAGAGCTTTCTTGCGCAAGAGAGCGTCTACACTGGCACGGTACTTTTGCGCAAAAGCAAATCTTTTGCGCAAAGGCACATGCCAGTATAGACGCTCTCTTGTGCAAATACTTTTAACGGAAAAACTTTTCCGTTAAAAGTATTTGCACAAAATCATGCCAGTGTAGACGCAGCCACAGTGTTTGTCAGCTTTATGTATCCTTTGTGAAGGGATCTCTATTCTTTTAAACTCTCAAGTTAACAGCTGGTATTGCTGTTTACTGTTTATTTCAGAATGTTGTATTATACGCATGGTCAGAACTGCTTTGTACTTTTTTCGATCAAAAAGGAGGAATTTTCTGTGTGCTGGTAGAATGAGATTGCAAAATTATATGCTTTATACATTGGTTGATCTAGCTGGTGATGCTGCCAAATAATCTAGGTTGCCAGTTAGACAGTGAACATTCATACAACTTGTTTACTGCACATAATATGGGGGTAATAGTCTCATTAACTTCAATAGGAGAACCCTACTGAGAGAAGTTACTCATATCTAATATATAAAGGAGAATGTTTGTAAGTTTGTGCGCTAATAACTTGGACACTATAAGAGCTACCGCAACCAAACTTTGCATGGGATAACCTTTCATCCAGGAAAAGGTTTTAAGGTACTTTTGGAGCTCAAGCTGTAAAAATAAAAAAGTAACCTGCCGTGCTGCACTGTAGGAACTGCCCTGCCCACCCTAGGTCCCGTGCCCGCCGCTTGCGGCCCCCAGCGCCATCCGGGACTCACCCCATCCTGCCCGCAAGGTTATATAAGCGACCCCCCCCCACCGGCACACAGTGCCCCTACTCCCATGCACCTGCCCTGCCCCCCGCGGCATCTGCAGCCCCGAGTGAAAGCTGGGGCGCCCCTCCCACGTGTAACCTCCCCTCCACCCTGGGTCACACCGTCCCTGGGGGATGACGCAGACCTATATTTTAATCCCTATGAAATCAGTGCAACTTTTCTACCATTCACAAAAAGATAATGGACTACTGTTTTTCTACATTTTGTTCCTCCAGTTTCCCGAGCAACGCCGGGTAACTCCAGCTAGGTGTAAATATTTTCAGGACTTGGCTCTTAATGAGTGGTGTTAAATTGCATAATCCTGTGAGGATTGCTGTGGATAATCCTCATGCCTCTGTATAGCCCTGTTGCTTTCAGAGCCCTGATGTGGTTAATTTGGGCCCTATTAATTTCATTGGACTAGAAGCACCGATGTAGGGGCCGGTGGCTGTTGCCCCAGGGCCCAGCAATTTACAAGGGTTTGGGGCTCCCAGCTGTTGTTACTGCAGCTGTGGCAGTTAGAGGGCAAAACCAATATTTGTTTTCATTGCAGTGCACCTTTAATGTCTAATTGTCATTGGTTTACAAAAGTATTTTGAGCAGCTTTTTTAAAAAAATAGATATATTTAATGTTTTTGGAATTAGGCCAAGCCTTCCCCTCCTCCCCCAGGAACTGTTTTTTCTTGCTTTTGCAATTGCTGTTTCAACTGATATAGCCAAGGTTTTGTTCACCAAGAGGAGTATTTTTCTTTGCAGAATATACATGCATGTTTCTGCTGTGGATTTAGAAAAAAATCTGTAATAGGTAGTTCTGAATCCTTAAAGAGTAACCTAGACAAGGCTCAAGTTAGCACTTGATTTCATCTGTAGCATAGATATGATTCATGTATTCAGCTTTGGGAAGTAATAGACAAAGAGTGATCCTTTCTGTATCCCAGTGCTAGCAGAGACCAAATTTTGTGCAAAGAAGTGGATTCTTTTGTAGAATTCTTTCTGTGTTTCAGTGCACTGTTGAAGATCTTATAAATTTGTTGACTGGCGTAAGTATGGATTCAGTTTTATCTGGGGTATAAAAAGGCAAACAAAGAAAACATGCTTAGTTGCTAATAATCTCAGTAATAAACTGTTCTGCCTTGTGCTCTCTGGAGCCAGCTTAGTGATCTTCGTATCTGTGCTTACAATAAATTCCCTACTGTCTTCTAGCAATGTATTACTGCTTAGTAACATAATATTTAAAATATTCTTTCATTCTGATATGGTCCTGTGAAAACATTTAGTATGGTTTGTATCACTGAAGGAAGTATGTGGCAGGAATGGACCAGAAGGCACCACAACACTAGCTGTCTAAAATCCATGATCAAGTATATACATTACCGCGGGTTTCCACATTGCCTATTTGTGAGAGAGCAGAGCATGTCAACTCTTGGCAGTTTCAGTGGGTGGTATCTTCTTCATTCTTGTATAATGAAATTCCTTGTTGTCCGTCACTGACATAGGAAGATAAGTGCATAGCCAAAATAAAGAGGAAAAAGTCAAACAATGGCTCAACCAGTTCAGCAGGGGGCCAGACCAGGATGCTCTGATTTCAGCTGGTAGATAACTGCTTCCAAGGAGTCCCTTCATCAGCCAAGATTAGCAGAGAACATTGATTTCTGCCCGACTCCTGCCACTGACAAGCCCAATGGCCAAAGGGGACCTGGGGCAGATAGTCTAGGGCTACTGAGCTGACATAGGAAGGGCTGAGGATCTGCCTGTTGGAATAAAACTCACAAGGTTATGAGTTAAGTTTCCTGAGCCTTATTTTGCCCTCCTATGTTGGGCTCATTTATGTTATTCAAAAAACTGCATTAGCTCACTGTACTCTTGATCTTTCTGTTTCTCTTCCTTTGGGAGCTGGCAATTCTTTGCTTTACTTTCTGGTTGAACTTCGTATATTGTTTGTAAAACTTGTAAGCACCCACAGCTAGCAGCCATTTGACCCATTATCTATTTTATTATTGAACTATTCATCTGTTACGTCTGAGCATAAAAGCTGCTCAGATATGTTGTACATTTGTGCTTCCAGCACAAAGCAGCTGATGCAGGGAGAGGCTTTAAAGTGACAAGTAATCTGTTATATTTTGCTAACCTTATCTTGCCTTTCTTTGGATTCCAGCATGCTGAACAGAATATGTCTTATGTATTGAATTCTTATGATGATATATGGGGTTATTTAGTATATTTCTCTCAATCTTGTTATTGTGGAGAAACAGGCATTTTACTTCAGTGCCAAGCATCACCTCTTATGGCCACAAATTGTAACAGTGATTCTTGGCTTTAAAGAGATTGAAGTTTTGTATTTACTTTTTATAGTTGCATGAAATTGAAAGAAAGTTTTGTTTTAAGGACTGTGGAGCAATGCCAGCAGTTCATTTCCTACAGTTCTAGAATTTCTTTTCTGTTTAGTCCAGTGTCAGTGGAAGTTGGTAGCTGTGCTAGCACTTTCTGATAAGAGAGATTAGCTGATGGTACAAAAGGATCATTTGCACTTTGTTGTTGCATTATTTATCATAGTGGTACCTCTAGTTAAGGTTCTGCCAGCAGTGTGCCCTTGTGAATAAATTCCTATTGTAACAATTTATCAAAGAGCATGGTGGATTCTCTATCACTTGAAGTTTGTAAAAAGCACTTGTACCTCATTCCATAAATAATAAAATTTCTTTGAGGGGACATGTGTGGCTATTTCTGTTACTTCTTCCAGTCCATTCTGGCACAATAGTAGAGTAAAACTTTGAAGATCTGGACAGTTTCAATCCTCCCACTGCTTCCCCCCCCCTCCCCAAGCAATGTGAGCAGAAGTGAACTAATCCATATTTCTGATTCCAAAATTGATTCTGCTGCTGCCTTAGAACTTTTTGGGAAACAACATTAGAGGCAGAGAAAGAAGATGTGGTTGCTCGAGGTGGTTGATATATTCAATGAGGTAGGGAAGGAAGAAGACAAGGGAGAGAAATTTACTTCAAAAATAGGTCTTGTCCCCTCCCTGTACCAAAAAAGAAAATGAGGTACATTTTATACAGATTTTGCAACCATTGTTTAAAAAAAATAGTTTTATGTATTTGTTAGTGTTTCTGTTTTGCAGTTATCTGGATCCATATCTTTTGATCCTTTTACAGAAAAATAATTCAGATTTTCAAAACTAACTAGTGTATTTAGAGACATATCTTTTATTAATTTGTTTCTAAAGCTCCTAAATTGGATTGGTGCTTTGAAATATTAAGCCAATGCTAACAACTAAGTGGAGAAACTGCTGTTAATACACAGAACATACCTTCATTGATATACATGTATTCATTTTTGTTTATTTGGGGTGACTGTATTTTTTTAGTTTTTCTAAAATTGCTATTAAAGTGATATTGGTGCCAGTCTCTTTTGGCTGCTCCAAGATTATCTTGAATATAGCAGCCCCCACATGGAAGCTGTTACTTCAGTAAATGTTGCTGGTTTCAGTCAATTCTTCCAAGATATTAGTGTTAAAAGGGAGTTAGTCTTATCTGATATCATGTTATTATTTCCTCTTAAATCATCATATTTCCTGCAGTGAATTATTTAAAAAAAATGCAACTTTCTCGCATTTCATCTGCAAATAAATTCTCTGTTGTGCAGATTTAGATAACGCTTATGTACTCTCCTTTTAAGTTTCATTATTTCTCATTTAGGGTGATTTACGTAGTATCATTACCTCATTTTCATATGTTTCATGCAAGCATCAAGAGTTTTGCAGTTTAGTACAACTACAAAGGCTACCTTATTACAAATGTTCCTTAAAACAGTAATAAATACATAAAAACACTTCAGAATGAATAGAAAAGAAGTGATAAAATACTGACTGGTCCCTTATGGAAATAACAAGCAATACTGGAAGAATTATACTACAGGCAGTCCCCGGGTTACGTACAAGATAGGGACTGTAGGTTTGTTCTTAAGTTGAATCTGTATGTAAGTCGGAACTGGCGTCCAGATTCAGCCGCTGCTGAAACTGACCGCCAGTTCTGACTTACATACAGAATCAACTTAAGAACCCCAAGCGTCCCCAAGTCAGCTGCTGCTGAAACTGATCAGCAGCTGATTCCAGGAAGCCTGGGGCAGAGCAACTCTGCCTCGGGCTTCCTGTAGTCAGCGCTGGTCAGTTTCAGCAGCGGCTAAATCAGGACGCCTGGGGCAGAGCAGTTGGGGTGCTGCTGGGTTGCTCCAGTAGCACTGCTCCTCGGCACTACTGGACCAACCCAGCAGCACCCCATCTGCTCTGCCCCAGGCGTCCTGATTCAGCCGCTGCTGAAACTGACCAGCAGTGGCTGAATCAGGGCACCTGGGGCAGAGCAGCTGGGGTGCTGCCCGGTTGGTCCAGTAGCGCCCAGAGCGGCGCTACGGGACCAACTGGCAGTGCCCCAGCTGCTGTACCACAGGTGTCCGGAGCAAAGCCGCGAAGCACGGGGGCAGCGGGACAGCCCAGATGCGCCGTGGCTGTCCTGCTGCCCTCAGGCTCTGTGGCTTTGCTCTGCTTTGCTCCCCGTCCCCCTGGTCTGCCGACCAGGGGGACGGGGAGCAAAGCGGCGGAACACGCGGGCAGCGGACAGCCCAGACGCGTCTGGGCTGTCTGCTGCCCGCGTGCTGCACGGCTTGGCTCTGCTTTGCCCCCCCCCCACCGTCTCCCTGGTCTGCAGACCAGGGGGACGGGGGGGGGGGGGCAAAGCAGAGTCAAGCCGGGGAGCGCGCGGCCAGCTGACAGCCCAGACGCGTCTGGGCTGTCAGCTGGCCGCGTGCTCCGCGGCTTGGCTCTGCTTTGCCCCCCCCGTCCCCCTGGTCTGCAGACCAGGGGGACGGGGGGGCAAAGCAGAGCAAAGCAGAGCCAAGCCGCGTGTTCCGCCGCTTTGCTTCCTCTCCCTGGTCTGCTGGAGACCAGGGAGAGGAAGGGCCCCGTTCGTAACTGCGGATCCGACATAAGTCGGATCCGCGTAACTCGGGGACTGCCTGTACTAGATTTTATGACTCTGCCACTTTGTCGTACTTTGTTAAGATGAATTTATTAAATCATCACTTCAGTTCTAATATTTCTTTAGTTTACTATAACATTTATTTGAGCACCTGTTTCAGATATACAACCTTTTTTAAAATTTGAGACTGTACTTTGTATGTAAAACATATTTTCAAGGCCATAGTCAATTTTTTATTTGGGTTATTGGCGTAGACTTAAAAAATAAATTGTTGACTACAGCTTTAATGAATTGCATTGTACTTTACTAAATGTGTTCCCTTTTAATAAAGTGAGGTAAACAAGCTTCTGTTCAAGCTCAATGCTTTCTTGCTTTATTAATGCAAACCCTCAGGTTTTTTGCAGTAGCTGAAGCCTCTCCCCATGTCCTCCATTAGCTAACATCATTTCTTGTAATTACTTGAGATTATGATAATGGTGAATCAAGGTTCAGGAAGCAGTAGTAAAACTGTAACCTGGGATCCAGAATCAGGAACCACATTGCAGTCTCATCCCTTTGCTGAGCAGTACTTTATGTCCATGGTCTTGCATGTCAACTTTCGAAAGGAAGAGAAATCACTGACAAAGAGTCTGGGTATATTTTAAATATAACTTGACACACATCCTGCAGGAGAGGTGGTTACCAAAGGCACATAAGCAGTACTCTTTTCAAGAAATCTAAGCCTAACACAATTGCTTGGCTTCCATGGAGCAAATCTTCCTTAAGAATTAACTCCAGTTGGAGACTAAAGCAGACTGCTCATTCTCCCACTCCTTCTATCTAGTTCAGGAAACTCTCCAACTCATTCCATCCTACTCCTTCTACCCAGAATCTTGTATAACAAAACAGCACACAATATATTATCACAATTCTGAATATTTGCATGTACTCTAAGAAAAAGAATTTGGAAGATTTGCACAATTTGCAAGCCCCACTCTGGGCCATAGGCAGGACATGGGTATTTGAACACTTAGAAATAGGGAGAAGTACACATGCTCGAAGTAATTTTGTCATCTGACATCTTTGAGAACAATATTTTCAGAACATATATGGAAAAACTACTAATGTTCTTTAGACAAGAATAGTATGGGTTTGGTTGTGAAAATCCCAAGTGGCTTAGTCTGATTAGAGTTCATGATACTTTACACACAATAACAAATGATGTCAGAGCTATAGAGAAACAAAGTGCCATATCTACTATAGTTTCATGCAAAAGTGACGAGGAGTCCTGTGGCACCTTGTAGACTAACAGATTTATTGGAGCATAAGTTTTCGTGGGCAAAGACTCACTTCATCAGATGCATGTAGTGGAAATTACACTAGTTTCATATTCATTTTCATTAAGATGGTTCTAATTGTTGGTCATTCTTCCCACATTTCAGAACCTGTGCAGGTAGCTGTTATATTCTAATTATTCTGTATTTGTATTACAGAAGTTCCCACAATATGATATACACAAAACTCATGGACAAATAGTATTTGTCACATGGTTATATATGTGTTGGAAAGTGTTCAGTCAATTTTCCATAATATATTTTAGTGTGAATAAATGACACTCCATAGCAGAGTTAGGAATCATAGAACACTAGAACTGTAAGGGACCTCGAGAGATCATCAAGTCAAGTCCCCTGCCCTCACAGCAGGAACAAGCACTATCTAGATCATCCCTGATAGATATCTGTCTAACCTGCTCTTAAATATCTCCAGTGATGGAAATTCTACAACCTCCCCAGGCAGTTTATTCCAGTGTTTAACCACTGTGACAGTTACAAAGTTTTTCCTAATGTCCAGCCTAAACCTCCCTTGCTGCAGTTTAAGCCCGTTGCTTCTTGTCCTATCCTTAGAGGCCAAGGAGAACAATTTTTCTCCCTCCTCCTTGTAACACTCTTTTAGGTACTTGAAAATCGCTATCATGGCCCCTCTTTTCTAAACTAAAGAAGCCCAATTTTTTCAGTCTTCCCTCATAGCTCATGTTCTCCAGACCTTTAATCATTCTTGCTGCTATTCTCTAGACCTTCTCCAATTTTCCACATCTCTCTTGAAATGTGGTGCCCAAAACTGAACACAATACTCGAGTTGAGGCCTAATCAGTTCAGAGTAGAGTGGAAGAATGACTTCTCATGTCTTGTTCCCAACACTCCTGTTAATGCATCCCAGAATCATGTTTGCTTTTTTTGCAGCAGCGTCACACTGTTGACTCATATTTAGCTTGTGGTCCACTATGACCCCTAGATTCCTTTCTGCAGTACTCCTTCCTAGACAGTCGCTTTCCATATGTGTGAAACTGATTGTTCCTTCCTAAGTGGTGTACTTTGCATTTGTCCTTATTAAACTTCATCCTATTTACCTCAGACCATTTCTCCAGTTTGTCCGATCATTTTGAATTATGACCCTATCCTCCAAAGCAGCTGCAACCCCTCCCAGCTTAGTATCACCTGCAGACTTAATAAGCATACTCTTTATGCCAGTATCTAAATCGTTGATGAAGATATTGAACATTACCGGTCCCAAAACAGACCCCTGCAGAACCCCACTTGTTATGCCCTTCCAGCAGGATAGTGAACCATTAATAACTACTCTCTGTGGAGGGTTATCCAGCCAGTTATGCATCCACTGTATAGTAACCCCATCTAAGTTGCATTTGCCTAGTTTATTGATAAGAAGATCATGCAAGACCGTATTAAATGCTTTACTAAAGTCTAGGTATGCCATGTCTACCACTTCTCCCTTATCCACAAGACTTGTTATCCTATCAAAGAAAGCTATCAGATTGGTTTGACATGATTTGTTTTTATAAATCCATGCTGGCTGTTACCTATCACCTTATTATCTTCCAGATGTTTTCAGATGAATTCCTTAATTACTTGTTCCATTATCTTTCCTGGCACAGAAGTTAAACTGACTGGTCTGTAGTTTCCTGGGTTGTTCTTGTTTCCCTTTTTATAGATGGGCACTATATTTGCCCTTTCCAGTCTTCTGGAATCTCTCCTGTCGTCCATGATTTTTAAAATATGATAGCTAAAGGCTCCTCTATGAGCTCCTTGATTATTCTAGGATTTATTTCATCAGGCCCTGGTAACTTGCAGCCATCTAACTTTTCTAAGTAATTTTTAACTTGTTCTTTTTTTATTTTATCTTCTAAACGTACCCCCTTCCCACTAGCATTTACTGTGTTAGGCATTCCTTCATCATCAGACTTCTTGGTGAAGACCGAAACAAAGAAGTCATGAAGCAACTCTGCCGTTTCCAAGTTTCCTGTTATTGTTTCTCCCTCTTCACTGGGCAATGGGCCTACCCTGTCCTTGGTCTTCCTCTTGCTTCTAATATATTTATAGAATGTCTTCTTGTTACCCTTTATGTCTCTAGCTAGTTTGAGCTAGTTTTGTGCCTTTGTCTTTCTAATCTTGCCCCTGCATACCTGTATTGTTTGCTTATATTCATCCTTTGTAATTTGTCCTAGTTTCCACTTTTTATATGACTCCTTTTTTATTTTGAGATGATGCAAGATCTTCTGGCTAAAATGTTGATGAAGATATTGAACAGAACCAGTCCCAAACCAGACCTTTGGGGAACCCCACTTGTTACGCCCTGCCAGCATATTTGTGAACTGTTAATAACTACTCTTTGGGTACGTCTAAACTACATGCCTCCGTCGACGGAGGCATGTAGATTAGCCAGATCGGCAGAGGGAAATGAAGCTGTGATTAAAATAATCACGGCTTCATTTAAATTTAAATGGCTGCCCCGCTCTGCCGATCAGCTGTTTGTCGGCAGATCGGGGCAGTCTGGATGAGCCGCGCCAACAAAGAAGCCTTTCTTGATCGGCACAGGTAAGCCTCGTGAAACCAGGTTTACCTGTGCCAATCAAGAAAGGCTTCTTTGTCGGCGCGTCGCGTCCAGACTGCCCCGATCTGCCGACAAACAGCTGATCGGCAGAGCGGGGCAGCCATTTAAATTTAAATGAAGCCGCGATTATTTTAATCGCGGCTTCATTTCCCTCTGCCGATCTGGCTAATCTACATGCCTCCGTCGATGGAGGCATGTAGTCTAGACACACCCTTTGAGAACAGTTATCCAGCCAGTTATGCACCCACCTTATAGTAGCCCCATCTAAGTAATAAGGAACTTTTTCAAATCTGTGTCTGTATTGTGTTAACTATTCATTGTCCTGTTGAAACAGTGCGTAATTAACTCTCCATATAGGTATGTTTAGGACTTTCACATGCTGTCTATATGAGGCTTAACCTAGGCGCAATTAGCATAGCTTCATCATCATAATGGTCTTCACAGGAGAGGAAGTGAGGGAAATTCCCAAACCTAAGCCATTCTTTTTAGGTGGCAGATCTGAGGAACTGTTCCAGATTGAGGTGTCATTAGAGAAGATTTTGGAACAAATTGATAAACAATAATAAGTCACGAAGACCAGATGGTATTCACTCAAGGGTTCTGAAAGAACTCAAATGTGAAATTACAGAATTACTGACTGTGGTTTGTAACCTATCATTTAAATCATCTTCTGTACCAAATGACTACATAGCTAATATGATGCCAATTTTTTAAAAGAGTTTCAGAGGTGATCCTAGCAATTACAAGCTAATAAGCCTAACTTCAGTATTGAAAGAGAGCCTGGGAGGGGTGCTAGCAGGCCGTCTGCCATCTAGACCCAGCTGCCTTGGATGGGGCTGAGCAAGCCAGAAGCCCCCATTTCCTCCAGCACATTTCCGCCACAGTGTACAGAGCAGCAGTCTAGAGTGACTGGCATGAGAAATGTTTGGTACTGCCCCTTATGCTGCCCACTCAGCACAGGGACTGAGCTGCTGGGGACACGTGCAGTGGAAGAAGGAAGGTTTCAGAGGTGATCCTGCCAATTATAGGTTGGTTTTTCTAACTTTCAGTAACAGGCAAACTTGTTGAAACTGTAGTAAAGTTCAGAATAATCAGACACACGGATAGACAAGGGGAAGAGTCAGCATGGTTTTGTAAAGAGAAATTATATGTTACCAATCTACTAGAATTCTGAGGGGTTAGCAAGCATGTGGAGAAGGAGGATCCAGTGGATATAGTGTGCTTAGATTTAAAAAAAAGCTTTTGACAAGGTCCTTCACCAAAGACTCTTAGGCAAAATAAGCTATCCTGGGATAAGGGGGAAGTTCCTCTCATGGATCAGTACCTTGTTAAAATAGGAAACAATGGGTAGCAATAAATGGTCAGTTTTCAGAATGGAGAGAGGGATATAGTGGTGTTCCCCAGGGGCTGTACTAGGAGTATAATAATATAGTCGATTAACAGATAAGCAAAAGCTTATAGGTTAATGCTATAGACTACACACATTTCCCTCTTCCCCCTCTCCCTGCCAGTACATTTTTAGCAGGCTGTCCAGCAGCCTGGCTGAGTCCTAGCTTGTGATGGGTTTGAGACCTACCCATGCTGTGGCTCTGCATTTAAAGTGTATTAGGAGCTGGGTGGGCAGGCAGCTTGACTCAGTCCTGGCTCATACTGGGTCTGGGACCTATCCCCATTTCAGCTCTGCACTTCAAGTGCATCAAGAGCCAGGCAGGCAGGCAGGACACTCAGCTCAGTTCTGGCTCGCATTGGACCCCCTATACAGGGACTGCTGCCACCCCACACTGCTGCCTCTTTCTCAGAAAAAACAGCACAGGGTGACAGGCAGCTGGTCTGCAAGGGGAGCTGGTTTTTAAACTCGCTCCCCTCATGGACCAGCTCCCACCTGGCACCCCACGCTGCTGCCTCTGATACAGTGGCTGTTGGCCCTGACCCTAGGGACTATAGACTAGTCGACTAACTGATAAAATGTCATGAGCAGGGCTTGATGATCACAGCAAAAACCATTTGCCAGTCCCGCACTGCATATGTGCGAGACCCGCACTGAGCATGCGCGAACTGCCGGTGAACAGGGCGACTAGCTGAAATAGATACGCAGATTTGTCGATCTCTGGTCATGAGGTTATTCGACTAATCAATTAACTGATATTTAACATCCCTAGTCTGTACTAGGATCAGTCCTGCTCAGCATATCAATAAGTGATCTGGAAAAGGAGGTAATCCTATCAAATTAGAGCTATAATTCATAATGGGGAAAATTTTATTGTAGATTTCAAGGACCTTGAGAAATGTGTTATGGTGGGGGGAAAAAAAGCTACTGCTCAACTGCAGGGTCATATTGGCAGACAAAGCAGCTTGACAACATTCAGAGGAATTTGAGACCACAGCATCTTATGGAGAGTGAAGGGGTAATAAGACTTCAAAGAATCAAATGGAGAAATGAACACATTACAGGTGCATATAACCAAGTGTCATGTGTGGTTGTCATGAAATGGAAGAGCAATTTGGCTACAGTAAAGTGCATTGTGGAAGAAAGATGGGTTTACGTTTTTGTTGTTGTTGTTGTTGTTGTTCTTGACTAATTGAGGATGAGTTTATTAAGACCTTAACGTAATGTTTCTGGTGACATACACATAATCTACCTGCCATCGAAATCAGTCCATTGTTTGTTGCGATTTTAAGAAACTTGTCATCTAATGACATCATCCTTTTTTAAATCATTGGCTCTTGATCTGCGATTGATAGATGATGTTGAATGTAGTGCATGATTCTAGAAAACAAATGAAAGTTTGAAGTCAGTAAAAAGGCGGTAAATATAGGAAGAAATACATAGAAGAATTGACCAGCCTACAAATGAGAGGCAAGGATTTGAGGAAAGATGCCAGAGGGAAGATGGCCAAGCTTCCTTGCCAATGCCTATTCCTCCCATTTGAAGTACTCCCACAGCCTGCACTGTGAACAAGATTGGGCACAACCTTGCCAAACTGTATGCTGGTGTGATCAGTAATGGAAAATAACAAATTCAATGGCTTCTTAAACAGCAGCATCAAAAAGGAGGCTAGACTGGTCCTTTAATTCAAAGGCTCTTACACAAAATAGTGCGAGAGGAGACAGAGGTATTCCAATATAGCAAATTCATTTTTACAGTACAGGCAGTCCCCGAGTTACGCGGATCCGACTTATGTCGGATCCGCAGTTACGAACGGGGCTTTTCTCGCCCCGGAGGACGGGAGCGGCGGGACGCCCAGATGAGCCGTGGTCCCGCCGCCCGCGTTCTCCGGGGCGAGAAAAGCTGCTCCCCGTCTCCTTGGTCTGCTGGTCAGACCAGGGAGACGCGGAGCAAAGCCTTGGAGGACGCCCGCAGCGGGACAGCCACGGTGTGCCTGGACTGTCCCGCTGTGGGCGTCCTCTGCGGCTTTGCTCCGCGTCTCCCTGGTCTGCTGGGGGGGGGGGTGCAGCTAGTGCCCCCCACCCCCCAGCAGACCAGGCTTTTCTGCCCACGACGCCTGGGGTAGAGCAGCTGGGGCGCTGCTGGGTTGGTCCCGCAGCGCCGCTCCTTGGCGCTACTGGACCAACCCGGCAGCACCCCAGCTGCTCTGCCCCAGGCATCCTGATTCAGCCGCTGCTGGTCAGTTTCAGCAGCGGCTGAATCAGGACGCCTGGGGCAGAGCAGCTGGGGTGCTGCTGGGTTGCTCCAGTAGCGCCAAGGAGCGGCACTACTGGAGCAACCCAGCAGCACCCAAGCTGCTCTGCCCCAGGCGTCCCCAAGTCAGCCGCTGCTGAAACTGACCAGCGGCTGACTACAGTAAGCCTGAGGCAGAGTTGCTCTGCCCCCGGCTTCCTGGAATCAGCCGCTGATCAGTTTCAGCAGCAGCTGACTTGGAGACGCCTGGGGTTCTTAAGTTGAATCTGTATGTAAGTCAGAACTGGCGTCCAGATTCAGCCGCTGTTGAAACTGATCAGTTTCAACTTAAGAACAAACCTACAGTCCCTATCTTGTACGTAACCTGGGGACTGCCTGTACTGTCAAGTGAGGGTTTGAGTTTGGGTTTTTTTTCCTCCATAGGTTTTTCTTCATGGCTGTTGATACTTAACAAAGCCCTTAATACACAAGGATTCATTCATTCCCAGTAGAAATGCTACTCTAAATTGAAACCTGGCAGCTATTTAATCGTACATGGAATAATTTGGAGCAGCTTAAGAAGGCCATAGCCAATTGAAATTGCAGGGAAAGTTTTGGGTAGGCAAATACAATTGTTAGGATTTTGCTAAGTCATTTCCTTGTTCTTGCTCTGTTTAATAGTAGCCTAAAATGTTAAATGTGGACTGATTCTTGTTCATTTTTTTAGAAAATAAATAAATTTACTAAATTTAAATAAATAATCTTCTTATTAATAAATTATTAATGAATCACTTGGCACACTCAAATATGATACTTTTTCCCCCTTACTCTCTGAGATACTAATCCAGGTTTTATATGATACTAGTGCTTGTAGGAAAAATAAACAAGTAAAACAGTTCTGAGCTGTACTGCTCATGCTGTTTTCACAGTAACAGTGATGCTAGCAACTCTTATTGGAAAAACATAAAACCTGAATTCTGGTCCTGAAAAGTAGATAAAGAAAAATTATCTACAAGTATTTTTTTTTAAATTCCTTGCTCCCTTAAAAAAATCTGTCCTATTAAATCAAATAACTTAGAATGTAGACTTAATCATGCTTATGAAAATTGTAATTGTTTTGGCTATTTGGCCTTCTTCTGAGGAGGAGTGCACTTCATTTGTAATAAGTGGTGCTGGAAAGATTTGGGATAATCTTCTGCAGATAGTTGTATCTTACCTTTAGTTGACTCTTGTCCTAATCTTGTCCTAATCTCTGTCATCAAATATTTAACACTGTTGATTTAATGTTGGATATAATATTCTTTGCTTGTTGGTCCTCTGAACTACTGATGCACTATTCTGTGGTGTTTTTTTGTTTTGTTTCTGTGTTGAGACTCTCCATTGATTCAAAATTTAACATAATTATTTGTGGAATTTCAAATAACTTAATTATGTGACCAATACATTTTTATTTTCTCCTGGATCACTCTCCAGGCTGTCTGTGGCTTCATGTTGTTCAATGAGGATCTTTGAAAATATGGCTGATAAACCTCTCTATGCTTTCCTTCATGCTGCTATCTCAGGTTTTTGGCAATGGTGTGTGGCCATGTGCATTCCTAATTTTATAATATACCATTTTATTTTGTGTCCTTGGCGTAAACTAAGATAACGGTGGATTTCAATGGGTTCTTGATAGGGGTATTTGATACATGTCCTCTTATATTGTACAGTATAGAGCAACTGGTTTAACCTTGTTTTATCTTTTATGAATAAATTCATGTAACGCATTTCTTCTGTTAAAGTAATTAGAAACTAGATTTTAATGCTTCCGTGTTCAGTGGTACTTGCCTCTTTCCTTTAAAGAAAGGCAGAAAATCTGAGAAGGAATAATATTTTTTTCTTCTATATAACAATGTGAAACCAATGTTACTTTTTTAAAAAAAAGTTATTGTAGGAGACTTGCTGAACACTCAGAAAAACCTTTCTTAAGTTGCATTCTTTACTGTCACAGAGTAAATGCATTTTCAGCTCTATTTTTATAGAGTAGTAGCTAGTGACTAGTTAAATTAATCACGAATGTCTATTCCTTATGGGTATCCTGGGGATATATTCTATTAGTAGTATCTGTTTTTCCTATTTAATGGTGATACTTAGAATGTGGCTAAATATTAGTTATAGAATTTGCCTTGTTTAAAAATATTTCTGTGTAGTAGCTCTTCCCTCCCTTGTATCTCTGCCTCCCAAAACAATTCTACTTCAATATACTGTGAAGTGTGGGTAAGTTCTGGTCCCACTGAAGTCAGAGGGACTTGTATCAACTCCTAGGATTTGACCTATGCACTTTTAGTACACATATTTAGCAGCAAATAAAATTCATAAATTCCAAAGCCAAATGGGATCAGAGGGATAATCTAGTCTACCTTCTTGTATTCCACATGCCATAGAACGTCCCCAAAATAATTCCAGTTTGAACTAGAGCATGTATTTAAAAAGAAAAAAAAATCCAGTCTTGATATTTAAAATTGCTAGTGGTGGAGGAATCTATCATGGCTTTTCTTAAATTGTTCCAGTTGTTAATTACCATAACTATAAAAAAATTACTCTGTGTTTCCAGTCTGAATTTGTCTAGTTTCAACTTCTAGGTATTGGATCTTGTTACACTTTTGTCTGCCCAACTGAAGATCCCATTATTAAATATTTGTTCCCTGAATAGGACTCTGTCACCCCTCCACTGTCTCTTCGTTAAGCTAAGTAGATTTAGCTTCTTGAATTTATTGCTATAAAATATATTTTCTAATTTTTTTTATCACTCTCCCGGCTCTTTGTGGAATCTTTTCCAATTTATCAACATCTTTCTTCAGTTGCTGACATCAGAACTCAACACAGTATTTGAGCAGTGATTGCGCTAGTGCCACATATAGAAGTAAAATAACCTCCCTCTCCTACTCAGGATTCCACTGTTTATGCATAGATGGATCTCATTAGTTGTTTTGGCCATATCATTGCACTAGGAGTTCATGTTGATCTGATTAGCCACCATGACACCCAAATCGTTTCCAAAAGCAGTGCTTCTCAGAAGAGAGACACCACCACCACCACCACCCCTATATTGAATATAGTATGGCCTATATTCTCGGTTCCTAGATGTCTACATTTACCTTTGGTCCTATTAAAATGCATACCATTGCTTGATTCCCAGCTTATCGAGAGATCCAGGTACCTCTGTATTAGGGTACGTCTACACAGCCTTCAGCAGCTAATCTCACAGCCTACGTCAACAGACATTAGCTTGTGGGGCTAAAGATTTCACAGTTAAACTAACGTTGTAGATACTGACTATAACACTCTCACTGGCTGTTCTTCAGTGTCAGAAACATGTGCCACGGTACATTTAGCTCTTTTATTGGCTAAAGTTCGCCCTTTTGCACAGTTGAGTAAAAGGTTTGAGTAGGGGAATAGAAATATGAAGAGAGATGAATAAAGATGAGATTGTTTAACTTTAGACAGGAGAAGAATAAGCTGGGACATGACAGTAAATATGTGAATTAAAGAGAGGTAGATCAGGAGCATTTATTATTGTCTCATAATGCAAGAAAAGGGGGACATTCAATTAAATGTAAATGTGGCAAATTGAAACCCAGTAAAAGGGAATGCTTTTTCACACAACACATAATTCACTGTGGGACTCCTTGCCACTAGACGTAACTGAATCCCGCAATTTAGCAAAATTCAGAAAGGGAGTAGAAATTTTTATGGATAGCTCTTCCTGTCCTTGGTTTACTAATTTAATACTTAAAATTAATTTTGGAAGCATTATTAAATCCCATGCCTCAGGGCTTAAGCTTGACTAAAGGAATTAGAAGACTTAAAATGGGGGCAGATTATTCCACATCTGCCATCTTGAACCTTCCTCTGAAAAATCTGGAGCTGGCCACTGCTAGAGGCAGGATACTGAATTATATGGACTATCGGCCTGATCCAGTGTAGTTTGTTCCTAGCATTTAGTTAAATATACTCACCAAAGAGAGAGAGCATAAAATACTGACACAGGCGTTCATGACCCTTTCACCTCAAACAAATCCTCCTTAAATCTTTGTCTTGTTATCCACAGTGTAGTTTATACGCTTCTAAAGCTAATGGAAAACAAGATTAAACTAAGGGCTAGAGGGACTTAATTGGTGACTAGACCTTTTACTGGCCTCTGCACAGGAGTGAATATTAGCCTTTAGCACAGAAGTTTTCAAATGTGGGTCACAGGCTCACCCAGATAAGCCACTGGCAGGCCGCAAGACACTTTATCTAATGTCCATAGGCATGGAGCGTCACAGATCCCATTGGGTGTGGTTCACCATTTCGAGCTGTAGGAAGCAGTGGCCTGGCCCATGCTGCTTCCACAGGTCCCCATTCTTGGCAACATAAATACAAATTGCCCGTGTTTCATAGCACCAACAGGTCCCATTGAAGTCAATAGGTACTCAGCAATTTGAAATTTGAGCGTCATATTTGGTGCTCAAATACAGATTTGGAAGCTTAGTTTTAGGCTTCTAGGGTTGAAAATCTTCACCATGGTCACTAGCTTCTGTCATTTTCATTTGCTTTCTTTATGTATTAAGTTATGGGAATGTACCTAAACATTTTTTGATATTATCCCCACTTTCCATCTAAGGACCTGACCCAACTGAAGTTAATGTCAAAATTCCCATTGGCTATAGTACAGGTACAAATGAGTGAACTAGTCAGTAGGATATATTGTGGAGAGAGAGTTATTACTGGATCTCTGAACATTTCTCATTAACACCACTAGATACGAAAAAATTGCTTGGAGCTAGTCTCTGAGAGCTGGGCATTCTAAAAAATGAACTAGGAACTGTAGTTGCTGAATAAGACCATTTTTTCCCCATCACTTTTTTGACTAGTTCAAACAGTGGTGGTGATTTAATGTATTCAGTTTGTTGGGGGAGAAAAAGATTCTTACAGTTCAGTACTTGCTTACATTTTGCAGTTATTGGTATATTGTAATATTCTACACTTGAGTAAGTATCGATTTTGAATATAAGGAATGTAATTACACTGAATAAATGGTCCTCATAAGGAGAAAATACTCTAGTTCATTTCATTAATGCTTTATGTTTCTAGCGGCTAACTAATTTAATTTCACTTCATGTGTTAAAAATCTGTGTGTTATTTTTTTGAAAACAGTTTTTTTTTAATTATTGGAAAGTGGTAGTTCACCCTGAGCATTAAAATTCTTACCACTGTAAAATGCATGGGGCATGTGCCTGCATGTGTGTCTATAAAATATATTTTGGATTTTAGAGAAGTAATAACACAAATCAATAAAAAAATTAACAAGGGATATTTGGGATGATCTCTTCTAAGATTTAAGCCAGAGATAGCTAATGAGAAAAATTAATTATAGAGAATTAAAAGTGATGTGTCTGGCAGCTTCTACATCCTTTAGTTTGCAATGCAAGTAGTCCTATTCATTTTAGTGAGACTGCTCACTCATATTAGTGTTTGTAGCATCAGGCCGCAGATGTGTGTCCTTCTGGGGATGTATATAAAATACTGTGCTTTTTGAATTGAGATGAACAAGTAGATGGTACACAAGCAGTACAAATTGGCAAGCATTTGAGATGAGGTGTTCAATAAGGACAAATGCAAAGTACTCCACTTAGAGAGGAACAGTCAATTTCACACATGCAGAATGGGAAGTGACTGTCTAGGAAGGAATACTGCAGAAAGAGATCTAGGGGTCATAGTGGACCACAAGCTAAATATGAGTCAACAGCGTGACACTGTGCAAAAACAGCAAACATGATTCTGGAATGCATTTACAGGAGTGTTGTGAGCAAGACATGAGAAGTGATTCTCCTTATCTACTCTGTGCTGATTAGGCTTCAGCTGGAGTATTGTGTCCAATTCTGGGCACCACATTTCAGGAAAGATGTGGTGAAATTGGAGACGGTCCAGAGAAGAGCAACAAAAATTATTAAAAAGCTAGAAAAATGTGATCTGTGAAGTAAGACTGAAAGAATTCGGGGGTTTTAGTTTGGAAAAGAGAAGACTGAGAGGGACATGATAGCAGCTTTCAAGTATCTAAAAGGAGGAGGGAGAAAATTATTCTCCAATATAATTGTAGAATGTTTCCTTGTTACCCTTTATATCTCTGGCAAGATTGAGCTCATTTTGTGCCTTCACCTTTCTAATTTTGCCCCTCCATACTTGTGTTATTTGGTTATATTCATCCTTTGTAATTTGGCCTCGTTTCCACTTTTTATATGGTTTCTTTTTGATTTTTAGATAATTTACAATCTCCAAGTTAAGCCAAGATGGTTTCTTCCCATACTTTCTATCTTTTCTACTCAGTGGAATAGTTTGCTCTTGAGTCCTTAATAATGTCCCTTTAACAAACTGCCAACTATCTTTAATGGTTTTTCCCCTTAGTCTTGCTCCCCATGGGACCTTACCTATCAGCTCTCTTACTTTACTAAATTAGTCTGCTTGCTGAAATCCATTGTCTTTATTTTGCTGTTTTCTCTTCTACCATTCCTTAGAATCATGAACTCTATGATTTCATGATCATTTTCACCTAAGCTGCCTTCCACTTTCAGATTTTCAGCTAGTTCCTCCCCATTTGCTTTCATTCTACTACTGGTGGCAGCATCACCTTGAGAGCTAGGCAGCTGGAGAGCAGTGGCTGCTGGCTAGAAGCTCAGCTCTGAAGGCAGAGATGCTACCAGCAGCAGCACAGAAGTAAAGATGGGCTGGTATGGTGTTTCCATCTTTCTGCACTGCTGCTGGTGGGACACTGCCTTCAGAGATGGGCACGCAACCAGCAGCCACCACTCTCAGATCACTCCCTGAAAGCAGTGCAGAAGTAAGGGTGGCAATACCACAACCTTCCTACAATATCCTTTACAACCCTCTTCTGCCCTTTTTGGGTCAGGATCCTCAGCTTGAGAGATTGTGATGAAATCTGTATAATATAGAGTAAAAATACACAAAAGACCATATTTTGCAGTCCATGACACTTTTTCATGGCAATGAATTTGGTAGGGCCCTATTCATTGCTAATCTGAAAGGGACCACCTCTAAGTATGAACAGTGTCCCCTAAGAGTTGGTCTGGAACTACAAATGTTCTTTATGTATAAGTCCGAGCTGTTAAGCACTACAGTAATGCAAATTCTAGTAATAAACTACTGAATAAATAGTAAAGACTTTGAGTAATTGTGGGTTGGGCTGGATTTGAACTTGTAGCCCAGAGGCCACAGACTTTACAGAGCCAACTACCCTAGAGCCTTTCTGTCCCTGAATGATGTATATACTTTTAACTGCAAAATCACTTTAATGGCTTTATTATCTGTTTTGTTTTGTAATGCGTTTCATGTTTGAAGCAGGGTGCCTGGAGTGCCTTGAAAGTCCACATGCAAGTCTATTTTGTGTGATAAATGAGTACAACTTGTCACAAAATGCATTTTATTTTCACTCAGATTCTTTTTCAAAATGTTATGGTGACCTATTTCTGTGGATATGAAAAATGATTTCCCCATTCCTTTGTGACATTATGGGCCCAGTAAACTGTTCCAAAGTCTCTTGGTATAGGTGGCATTACTAGGATGAGCATTAATTATTTTCAGGCTATGATGCATCACCTCTGTGGTGTCTAAATTTGTCTTCCAAGTGTGCATCATCCCTAGCTAATTATAGGTGGTCTTGAGGGAACAGATTCTCTAAGTTAAACAGACTATTGTTGTGCAGGATACTCTCAGGATTTATTTGAAATATAGTCAAATCAGATAGGGAAACAGTTGACTATGCTCTAGCTGATTTGTTCCTAATTCCTATTGTGTTTAGGGTCACTGCAACCATCCAGCAATACCCCTGAAATGCCATCATCCCAAATTTCTCTCTTCAAGCATATGAATGTCCTGGTTCACTCCCATTTCCACAATTGTACAGCTAAGTGATTAGATTCCTTTTCTCTTAAGAAAACCCAAAGAACTTTATCGCTTTTGCTCAAATTCTCAACCAGATTAGGAAGGGAGGATGCTTTCACAACCAGATTAAGAAGGGAAGATGCTGTAAAAAATTCTTCTGTTCTTTCTGCCTAATTCATGTCTTTTTTCCATACTATACACTACAATTTTTACAAACAGATTTTTACTCTCAGACAATTTTAGATGTTGTGGCAACATCAGTCAGCCAAACCAGAGAGAGAATGAATTTTTGCTTTTCTCTGGTTGTCTTTTTTTTCCTAATTTGCTCATCTGAACATCTTAATAGTGCATTTGTAAATCTATAAAATGAGAGGCATAATCTGAGTGCAGGATTGAGAACTAGGAAATCCTGACAAAGGCCTCACAATGACTCATGGAAAATCAAGCTATCATTATTAATTTACTATTACTTGCTTTTAGTATGGGCAATAGTTATGTTGAAAAATAATGGTGTATTCCGCTCTGCAAAGAGAGCACGTGCTAAATTAACTCAGACAGCAAGTGGCAACAGAAGTAACTGCACACCATAAGGAGATAAAAAAGAAAAGCTGAGGAGGAGGAGCTTGGGAGGGGAATCCTGTTTGTGAGCATTACAGATTGTCTGAAGAGGGAGATGTAGTAATAATGATTTATTTCTATTGTCATGGAGCCCAAAGATGCGGTGGGGAAGAATTAGGGCTCCATTGAAACCACTTAGGCCCCAATACAAGTTGTTCATTATGTCTAGGGCCCTTCCAAATTCACGATCCATTTTGGTCAATTTCATGGTCATAGGATTTAAAAATGGCAAATTTCATTTTTTCAGATATTTAAACCTGACATTGCATGGTGCTGTAATTGTAAAGGAGTTGTGTGTGGGCAGAGGTGGGGGGGTGGGGGTTATTGCCTGGGGGTTTCAGTATTGCTGAGCTCAGCCCCTCCCCCTGCAGACAGGGGCTGCTGCCGGGAACCAGCCTCTGTCTGCAGCCAGCCTAGGCCACTGCAGACAGAGACTGCTTCGTGGCAGCCTCTCTTCCCTCCCCTCTGTTTGCAGAATGCTCGGACCCCCCATGTACAGGGGATGCTGTTGCCCATGGGTGGCGAGTTATATGGGCTCGTGGTGCCCATGCTCCAGCAATATTCAGATCTGGGGGCCCTGCTCCACCAATAGTTGGAGCTGGGTCTCTCCCCTGGCCCTGCCTGGAGCGAGCTCCGGCCCCCACCTGCCAGCCCCCCGCGCATCCTCCCATCCTGGCCCCAGAGTGTCCTTCTCGTCCCTGTTCCGTCCCTGCCGTGCACAGCTTTCAGTCCGGCTCCCCCTTGCCATTGCATGCTGCCGGCTGCTGCTGCCATGCGCAACGTTTACAGGTGAGCAGGGAGATGCCTGGGTGTGACATGACGTCACGGCCCGGGACTTTAAAACTGCTCAGCGCAGCATTGCACCGCACAGCCAAGCTTCGGGTTCGGAGTCTGGGGACTTCTGGGGCCCGAGCGCAGACTCCGGCCCCGCAAAGTGGAAGGCAGAAGGAAAGGTAAGGGCAGGAGGAGGGGGAGGAAGGGGCTTATGCAGAGGGGGAAGAGGAAAATGAGGGAGGGGGAGGAAGGGGCTTGTGTGGAGAGGGAGGGGGAAAATGGAGGAGGAGGAAGAAGGGGTTTGTGGGCAGGGGTCAGGGGGCATGGCTAATGGGGCACCACCAAAAAGTATACAAACCTGCCGCCCCTGCTGCTGCCTCTTTATCAGGGGCAGCAGCGTGGGGTGGCAGGCAGACAGTCTGGTGGGGAGCTGGTTTTTAAACTGGCTCCTCTCACAGACCAGCTCCCACCTGGCACCCCGAGCTACTGCCTCTAATACAGAGACAGCAGTGCCGTGTGGCAGGGGGCTCCCCAGGAGTGGGACTGGGAACACACTGGCTTCTGGCCCCACCCCTGACTGGGGACTGTCGAATAGTTAAGTAACCAATAAGAATTCATTCAGTTAGTCAACTATTCAGTTACCCGATATCTAACATCCTTAATGTAGGCATGGCCTTAGTCTTATACAGGTGATCACAGTGAATTGCAGGAGTAATTGTAGCCTATATCCTTGGTCTGGAAGGAGAGGAACATGGATTCCTACTTCAATATAGGTTATGGTTTTGTGGTCTGAGACCACAAAAGAGCTCTGTAGGATGTATTTTTTGTCCCAGTGTCCCCACAGTAAATCCATGAGTTGAATTTGCAAAATCCTTCCTCGTTGTACCCATTTCTTTTAAAAAGACTGAACCATGTCTAATGTTTGTTCAGAGTTTCCATTATTTTCTCCTTTGCATGTTTAAATGCCATTAAGACCAGAGTTAAATACCACAGCAAAAGCACAGCTGCTGTCTTTCCTCTCTTTGAAATAGCCCTCATAAAGGAAATAAGTTTCTGCTTTGGTATCCATCCCGTGGGACAACTAAAACAGAAGGTTCACAAGAATGCAAAGCTCAAGATTCTTGGCTTAGAACTGCTGGGACTCAGCAGAGCCTTAGCAAAATGTGTCTTTTCAGACTGCCCACATATGTGTGCCCTCGGGCAAACTTTTTTCCTACTGCAGTTTAAATCATTTGTTGTAGAAAATAAGTGCTGCTTAAGGTAGCGTGATTAGCTGAGGGTTGCAGTTCATAACAGTAATTGCCACAGGGTAAAGCAAGCAGCATCTGGTTTTGACAAGAAAAATCCTAAATTCTGTTGATTTCATTATTGTTATTGTTGTTTAGTTATTTTACTATATTATTCTGGTTGGATTTAGATCAGTTATTATAATGAAGCATTATCATCAAGTTCCATCTATATCCATGGTTTGTATTTAAGGCTAACACAGGTAAATACCATTGCTATATTTGTGCCTGTCTACCTAACACATGCTACAAGGAATAATGGCTGTTAAAGAAAGAAAATGGAAACAAGCTGGAAATGAGAAAAAATAATATGGTTAGGGTTTGTAGCCATTTAAATTTGGATTTAAAAAAATTCACTTTTCATCTTCCCCTAAAATATTTACATTTTTAAGCAAATATGGACTTTTGTTGTCTTGATATAAAATAAAAGCCAGTAGAGACTGACATTTTGTCAATCCTTTTGGCTGCTCTTCTTGCGCTTTCTTCTAAAGCAGGGCTACTCAACATGCGGCCTGTGCATGCGGCCCGCAGTCCATTTGTTCGTGGCTCACGGTGCAGTTTGAGTTTACACAGGACTCAACATGCAGCCCACAGGTGGGAGCCAAAACAAAAAAGTAGTCAATATAATGGTCTTCTGTTGATATGTGTTTTAGTGGGTAAATTCCTGGACTGTCATTTCTCATTAAAAGTGCTGTCATATGGGTGGAAATCGAGTAAATATTACATTTTATTAATATTAGCAGAACTGACTTAAATGGGGCCTGTGTGGTGTATAGTCTTGCCTTAATCATATTCATGCCTGTCAGTGTGAAAGAAGCTATTTGCATACATTTGCAAATATATGTGTATGTATATGCAACCACACTTAAGTTGCTTCTTCCATGTTCTGTGAGTAACATTGTGGCCCCTGGGGCTTCCAAAGTTGAGTAGCCCTGATCTAAAGGTTGGTCATGCTTTGCCATACTGCTCTTAAATTAGAAAAAAGCACCTGGAATTTCAAAGGGACTGGTCTCTGTTTCACATTTACCTCTGTTACACCACAAGAACGAACAGCCTAGTGCAACTCAGTCCTCATGAGAAAGTAACAATTAAGAGGAATAAAATGAAAGCACATATGTTAGTTATAGACTGATTGATTTCATGCAATTTTAAAGGGACACTATCAGGCTAAAAATAATACTTAAAAAAATTCTTGCTGAAATTACAATTGAATTCTGTTTTTTTTTCCATTGGGTTGCTTGTTTACATTTTACGCATCTCCCAATTTGGATAATGGAAATAACTAGTCCCTCTGGATCATATTGTCTCTCTCATAGTTTATCCCTGCCCAGGGAACAGGAATCCACACAAGTTTGTGCTTGTGGAGTTCCCTTCATATCTTTCCTGTTGGTATGTGGTGTTTTCCTTCCCCACCCTTCTCACAGCAGCAGCAGAGATTTTGGCTGCTTAGGCAGCAGCTCTTTGGAAGTCCTGTTTTTTCCATTGCTCTGCCTTGCCTTGCAGTGCCTTCCTTGGGCCTCCACGACAGCCTGGTTCTGACAAAAATACTCTTGTTGTTATGCGTTCCCCCCAGAAGCTGCTGAATTGCCTACAGTGTAACTAACAGATGGACTCATGTAAATTAATACTTTTAGGTTCAGTGTTAACTTATTAAATTCCCATGAGGCTGGTGGATGTAGGAGCTCACAAAGGGTTTCCTTCCCTCCAGCATCTGGAGCAATCATTTATCAGCATTGCAAGCTAATTGTAGTTGCAATGGAGCAACAATTGCTTTATTACTGGTAGTGGTGAAGGAAATAAATAGTATTACATATTTGTATGTGTGGAGGTACTGGGTGAGTATCATGAAAGATTGAAAGGAGTGCTGCCCAATCTTTTCATTCTCTGCTTACATTGTTTGAAAAGACAGGGTGTGGAACATCTGGACTTGGGTGAGGAAATATATGCCACGACACAATTATTCATGGAGATCTTGCCTGGACAATATGCAGCTAGTTTGTTCCTCCAACTTCTTGCTGGTCTGCCTTGATTTTATGCCAGTGCATACTGAGCACAAATGTTGTGATGAATCAGATAGAATTAAGTCCATGCCTAAACACACAAGTTGTTCAGCTTTAACTTTACAGAGGTAGTTAAATGTGAGAGACCTTAAGTACATTTTCACCTGGAAAATGATAATGAATGTGGGTTATATTGGGCAGGCCATCTATACAAATACACCAGTGTATTTTTCTGGAATGAAAACTACAGATATTGGAAATCTTGTGTCCCTAACCTTTAAAACCATACACTCCCCTTTATGCAGCATTCGCTCACTTTGGAATGAGTAAAAAGTAGGAGCAATTTGAAAGTTTGTGATTGCCATTTATATACTGAAACTTAGCTTTTGACACCTTCATTGTTTTTCTGTGATGAAATAAGCATGTGGCTTAATCTCTGCTTCCTAAAACTGATTGCCTCAAAGACAGAACAGCTTGTCCTTTTCTTAGCAAAAAGGAGAAATCTCTAAAACTCTATTTTCTTTATCTCCCTCAATTCAGACACCTACTTTAACCTCTAGTGCTTGTAACTTTGGCATCATCTTTGACCCTTAAGTTTTCTCTTTCTCCTGTATCTACTGTCAGCTTCATAGAATTGCCTGTGTAGTCGGAACACAAATCTTGTGGGTTTTTTTTATACATTTCAAATACATCTAGCTTGAGCCTTGTCTCTGCTCATCTCACACTAGACATCCTCTCTGTTCTATACAAAAACATAATATTGTGTAAAGAGATTTCTTTCCAGCAGCTTCTGCTTTCCGGAACAGCCTGCTTTTTTCTCTCTTGACTCCTTACATCTCCATTGCTCTTCAAACTTTTCCGATAAAAAAACATTTTTATTCTTCACTCAGTCCTCATAATTTTGTTGTTGTTGTTGTTGTTGTTAAACCTGTGACTAAATGCTTAATTTATTCATTATAGAATGCGTTTACACCATTGGTTTCTGGTATTCTTAATAGACCCTCTCTTGTATTCTTTAACTAACACTATGAACATTTTTGCATAAGAACATAAGAATGTCCATACTGGGTCAGACCAAAGGTCCATCTGCCGACAGTGGCCAATACCAGGTGTCCCAGAGGGAGTGAATCAAACAGGTAATGATCAAGCCATCTCTCTTCTGCCATCCATCTCCACCCTCTGACAAACAGAGGCTAGGGACACCATTCCTTACCCATACTGGCTAATAGCCATTTATGGACCTAACCTCCATGAATTTATCTAGTTCTCTTTTAAACCCTGTTATAGTCCTAGCCTTCACAATCTCCTCAGCACGGAGTTCCACAGATTGGCTATGTGCTGTGTGAAGAAGAACTGCCTTTTATTTATTTTAAACCTGCTGCCCATTAGTTTCATTTGGGGCCCCTAGTTCTTATATTATGGGAACAAGTAAGTAACTTTTCCTTATTCACTTTCTCCACACCACTCATGATTTTATATACTGCTAAGAGATGTGTCTGTCCGATCCACATGCTCCTCTGCACCAATCGGCTTTCCCCCATCTCTTAGTTTAAAAACTGCTCTGCGACCTTTTTAATGTTAAGTGCCAGCAGTCTGGATCCACTTTGGTTTAGGTGGAACCCATTCTTCCTCTATAGGCTCCCCCTATCCCAAAAGTTTCCCTAGTTCCTTATAAAGCTTAAATCCCTCCTCCCTGCACCTTCGTCTCATCTACACATTGAGACTCTGAAGCTCTGCCTGCCTACCTGACCATGCGCGTGGAACTGGAAGCATTTCTGAGAATGTCACCATAGAGGTCCTGGATTTCAGTCTCTTTTTCCTAGCAGCCTAAATTTGGCCTCCAGGACGTCTCTGCTACCCTTCCCTATGTCATTGGTACCTACATGTACCATGACCACCAGCTCCTCCCCAGCACTACACATAAGTTGATCTAGATGGCTCGAGAGATCCGCAACCTTCACACCAGGCAGGCAAGTCACCATACGATTCTCCCGGTCATTGCAAACCAGCTATCTACATTTCTAATGATCAAATCTCCTATTACTAACAACTGCCTTTTCTTACTTACTGGAATTCCCTCCCCAGAGAGGTAACCTCAGTGCTAGAGGATACCCCAACATCTGGAAGGAGGGTCCCAACTATGGGAAGATTTCCCTCTGTTCCCATTGACTGCTCTCCTTCCCTGAGCCTTTCATCCTCCTTAACAGCACAGAGGCTGTCTGACTGGAGGTGAGACAATTCTACAGTGTCCCAGAAAGCCTCATCTACGCACCTCTCTGCCTCTCTCAGCTCCTCCAGTTCAGCCGCCCTAGCCTCCAAAGCCCATACGTGGTCTCTGAGGGCCAGGAGCTCCTTGCATCGAATGCACACATACGTCATCCACCCATAGGGCAGGTAATCATACATGCTACACTGAGTGCAATAAACAGGATAGCCCCTACTGTGCTGCTGGGCTTCTTCCTGCCTTCTCTCCTACAGCTACCTAGGTTATTGATAGAGGTTTTAGTTAAATCAGGAAGTTTTGATTAAAACCTTTAAACTAAACTATAAAGAATGGCAAGTGTATCTTGGCCCCTTACCACTCCCCTTTCACACTCACTGTTTTATTAAGCCCTAGCCTTCCTGATAGCCCTGCCCCCTGACTAAAGCTCAGCCAATTAACAGAGGCTTCTAAATTTCAAACCTTTAGAAGCTCAAAGCTTCAAACTGTAGGCCAAAGCACACGCTCCTTCAAACAAACAAAACAAACAGAAAACACAAACTCAGCACACAGCAAGTAACCCCCAAACACACAAACTCACACTACAGACAGACACTTACCTCAAGGGTCCCGTATTTGCTCCTCCTTTACCTGGATAACTCCCTCTCAAAATTCCCTGTTTGCTGCTCCAGCTCACAAAGCTCCCTGGTCGCTGAAGTGTTTGTTTGAAAAACACTGTGCAAAACAAAATGTTATCAGGAAGTTTCAAGAAGGTCTAAAATTAAATGGCATGGACCTACATTTCTTCCTGAGCAAACCAGTATTATAGTCACATTCTATCTTTAGTCTCTGAGACTTATTTTGCGCTGTTGTTTACTCACTTGGCAATCTGTTTTGATTTGTTTGCTTTCTCCCTTATAATCACTTAATTAACTACAAAAGATAGATTTTAACTTGTTTTTGGTTCTATCTGAATCAGTGAATTTGGAATGAAGTCTCTGAAAATGGTAGGGGAAAGGCTGTTGCCTTTATATATTCCTGTCTGCAATGGGGAACGAAGACTTTGTGATAGGGATGTTAAGTCATATGTAATTGAATAGTCATTAAACCACATCAAATTTTAGCATTTACATGACCATTCTATAGTCCCTAAGGGCAGGGGAGGCAGACAGCTCCAGCCCCACTCACAAGGAGTCCCCCACCATCCAGCACTGCTGCCTCTGTATTATTCGAACTACCTACTCCGTGCCGCTTGTAGCCAGGGGCACAGAGTCCGAACTACTGGGGATTTAAAAATGGCGGCGCCCGGCAAGATGCAAATGAAGCCCGGGATATTTAAATCCCGGGCTTCATTTGCAACTTCGAATGACTACATTAACCACCCTAGTTCGAACTAGGATGGTAGTGTAGACATACCCATAGATAGTAGCATGGGGTGGCAGGTGGGAGTCAGTCTGTGAAGAGAGCTGGTTTAAAAATTGGCTCCCTGCACAGACCAGCTCCCACCTGCTGCCTTGCACTGCTGCCTCTAATACAGAGGCAGCAGTGCAGGGCGGCAGCAGCCCTTTTGGGAGGCAGCAAGGAGAAGGCAGGCAGCTCCCCACATGTATCAGTTCTCGCCTGTCCTTTCCCTCCCCTTCGTTTCTGCCTCTCACAGAAAGGCAGCAGCACTGACAGGAGGCAGGTAGCTCCACAGGAGCCAATAAATGTGCAGAGTCAGCTTCCCATGTGTACTGGTTCTCTTAGTATTCTGTGTCTTCTCTAGCAAACTTTTGAGTGCTCTGGAGTATTCCTTTGGCCATCTGATCAGAAAGAAATGTCTTACTCTGTCCAGCTTTATTTTTTGTCTATTCATTTGATATAGTTTCTGTTTTATTTGCAATACATTTCCTGCTGGTGGTTCATATTTAGTACATTCTTTACAAACAGTATCAGACAGTCTGTACTTAAAGATCAGCGTGACCTCCACACATATGTAGTCTCATAGTTTACAAACCCAAGATGATATTGAGCTTTATTAGGTCAGTAATTGCTTGTGTAGTTGATCCATTGGAGTTGCAAGGGAGATGGAGGAAAAAGGTCAGCATGTGTCTAATGACTTTTCATCTTACTGTGTTTTTATGAGGCATCAATTCTGTTTCCTATCTGTTTTCAGCAATATGTTAAATGCCCTGTTGCTTTTTTCATCTTTCCATTGAGGCTTTAATGCATTTTCTGAATTACCATTTTTATAGGCAAAGTATTAAGGGTCCCCAGGTTAATAGTAAGCTTTTTGCTTACTGTAGGAGGTCCACTTGGCTTATACTTTGTTCCAAATTGTTTAACTTCACATTCTAATTGTGTTCTAGTATAGGCTCCCCATTCTAAGGAAGGGCGAAAAGAACTTAGGAGAAAGCCACTACATGAAGATGACCCAATGGATGGGTCCATTTATTCCCACAAATTCTTGGGCTCTTTGTATTTGGCAGGTCACACTCCCTGGCCCATCTGTATTGCCATCAGTCCTGTGCATAAAAGGGAAGAAGGTGGATTGATTAGCATGCAGTGTTTATCATGTAGTTTTACTCCTTCTAGGGGTGGGCTGGTTGGTTGGTTGGTTTGTTTTGAAAAAAAAAAAGATGATGTAGAGCATTCCTGGTGAGGGTCACAGCTTAGAATGCCACTTTCAGGACAGATTGATTAAAAAATAAGGCAGACGACTCACCCCAAAACTGGTGGTTATTCCAACATCAGAGTTCACCAAGCCTATGTGAGTTCCTGTATTACCATGCTGGGTAAGAAGAAGCCATAATACAGGTTCCCTTAACAGACCCTATCACAACCCAGACTTCTGATCTTTATGCTTATAGGTTACTGAAAACCAGATTAATCAAATATAAGGTTCTTCTAATCCCAAGAATCAGCCACTCTTACTCCCGAGGTCATATACTTAGATCTTTCCAGATTTCCACTCTTGTAGCCAGCCCTTTAGTGACTAAAAATTAAAGGTTTATAATTACAAGAAGAAAAGAAGAAAGTTATTATTTGTTTAAAGGAAACATATTTTAATTGTTTCAGAGTTTGCAGGTCAGGATAATAGCAGTGATGTTAATTCTGCTAGTTTATAGTAAGTCTCTCTGGTTCACCCAAATAGATTGGGGATCATCAGTCCATTGTCCAAAGCTTCCTTCTGTTAGAAATTATGTCCAGAGATACGGGGCAAGACAAAGATGTCATGTCACAGTCTCTTTTTATACTTTCAGCCAAAGCGTATGGAAAGTTATTGACAAAAGATGGAGACTTAGATCACATGTCCTTACATACCTTGCTGAATCATGGGGTGGCCATTGCCTCAGTGCTTTCTGAAACTTCTTCAAAAGGGGCTGACTGAGCGAGCTGATTGTCCTCAAGCAGGCTGGTTAGTCTAGACCAGGGGTCTCCAAACTTTTCAGCCCGAGGGCCGCATTAACTATCAAACAGCAGTTCGGGGGCCGACTACACACTTGAGGTCCAAATAAAAAACAATCAAAACATGGATGTTGTTTTTAATTATTTATTTAATATTATTTTATTCAGTTATTATTTAATAACACATTCATACACTACACATGAACACCTGTATTAGTGTGAATGGTGAAATTGTTTCCTGGATGCCAAAATAGCAGACATTTCTGGCTTTAGATTTGTTGTCCCTAACATCAACAGTGACCTGAGATTATCATCGGACAAGTTTGTTCTCAAATTGTTCTTCACGTATTTCATTCTTGAAAATGTTTGTTCACACAGGTATGTTGTTCCAAAGATTGAAAGGTACCTTGATGCAAAAGTTTTGACATTAGGAAAGTCTTCCTTGGGCAAAAACTGGTAAAAACCCACCAGTCCTATTTTGAACTTGTCCCTAAGGAGGTCATTTGCTTGCAACTCAATGACTTCCAGCTGCAGTTCATCTGGGCAACTGGCCACATCTGCTTCAAATGGGTTTTGAAACAATCTCACTTCTTCTGCCTTTGAATCCAAAAAGGTCTCCACGGGCCGGATGAGAGGGCCTCGCGGGCCGCATCCGGCCCCCGGGCCGTAGTTTGGAGACCCCTGGTCTAGACCACTGTTTCTCAAATTGGCTGCAGAGCCAGTAAGTAAACAAACCAGAGTGGCCCGGTAGCAGCTTTCTCAGAGTGGGTCCATGGACCACTTTGAGAAACATTGGTCTTGATGCATACCAAAAACAACATGTTTGTGATGCAAACCCATAGCCAACTTCATATACAAAGATGATATGTGGATTTAAACAAGATGATAATGCTTAACAATCTATATGTTTTCCATTGATACCTTGTTTACATGGTGACATACTTAGTACAAGATTTATTGCAATTTTGTAACGGTGGCTGTGTGAGTGTAGGTGTAGTTATCTTTTTAAACAGCATCACAGATATATCTTGAACTATTTCCGAGTCACTGAAATCTGAATGAGTTTTTCCATTATCTTTGAGATGAGGATTTCATTCATAGCAGAGAGACAACGTTCTTAAAACAAGCTAATGTTTCAGGCAAGATGAATAGTACATCAGGTATTAAAAAGTCTTCTTAAATTAGACAAGATGAACACCTTTTACTTGTATCATTTAGAAACAAACTGTATTTCCTATGCAAGGAGAAACGTGTATACATAGGCTTCCCTCACAGAAATACAGACCAGAGAATCTTGCTAATTTGAGTCCTTTATTTTTTTTCTCTCCATACTAAGGCTAACCATTTTGTTTTGCTTTTTTCTCTTTTCTAGGTTGCCTTTTTGAAGATGTAAAGAACCCACATCCATTATTTGAAGATTACCTTGAGAGGAGTTTTCACTTAACATACAGAAATGTAAGGATCACTTCTATTGGGATGACTTTCCAGAAAAAACCACACAGGGTGCAAAACCTCAAAATATTTTAGCTTTAATATTTGTTGGATTTTTTGTTTTGAAAGAGCAAAGCCAATGACAGAGAAATTCATTCAGATTAGGGAGGTTAAAAAATGGGTAATTGAGTAACCTTGTAACTGCTGAAAATGTCAGTGGTTACACAGTTACACATACGAGGTGACAGCCAGCTGCCTTAGTTCAGACAGGCACACATTATAAGACTGGAGTTCTGAGAGTGACTTATGTCTGAAGGCGGGCGTGACCATAATCATGATGTCTTCATCACCAAGGGAGAAGGAGTCAATAATCTTGATGGAGCAGTGGTTGATAGTAAATTGTGTATTTTATGTAGAAAATGGAAGAACTTGTAGCTAGGAGAGGATATAAAATATTTAGTGTAGTGAATCCTAACTAAGAAACATATGCAACTTTTATTACACTAGTCATTGTTTTGAATTGGCAGAGGTTATCAGGTGACTGGAACTGTAAAATGTAAACTGTTGTTTTCCACCAACCTTATGTATGTAGCATATACATTTTTCCCATCTGATATCCGACTCGGTAATCAAGAGAGAAGGTACTATTTGCATATCTGTATCCTATGTAAAACTGAATGAAATTGATAATGCATTGGCTAAAGTTAACAACAAAAAGTTTTTGTGATTGTTTAAAATAAATGATCTTGCAGCTATAAAAACGGTGCTTGTGTCTACAGGGTTTATGGAAGTTTCTGGATTGGCAGCCCTGGAGGCAGAAATCCTCTGTTTGCAAAGCTAATCCATCTTAGGTTGTGACTGCATAAACTTCCCCACTGCATAAACTTCCCTTCCTCTATCTTCTTAAGTGCCTCAATTCTGACTTGGCGGGACCATATCTAGAAATAGTTCAGTCCTTGTGGCCCATTCAGTGCTTTCTCTTACGAGACTGTCAACAAGAGTTGACAGGTGAGTTAGTGCCGAGTGGAGTTGGTGGCAGCTTCTGTGTTTTAGACACTTATCTACTTGTAATTGGACTGATAACTACCAAATGCATTCTGCGTGGAACAAATAACCTTGCACGGTTTCCAATTTTGGAGTGGACCTCTCATTCTTCAGTTGTCAGTAATCATTTTGGTCTCTGTTGCGCAGAAAGAGTATCAGAGAGAACTTGTATACAGTATATGTGTGGGCAGTAGAGAGAAAGATGAGCTGTTTTTCTCTGCATAAGCACTAGTGCTGCCATAGTTCAGCAGCAACCCTGTTGTCTGCCCAAGTTAAAGATATAGCTGAGAATATTCATATTGCTGAGCCCTTTTTTACTATATGTCTGAGCCCTCTATTAACATACATTCGGAACCCCGCCCATTTTGTAACCTTAATGTAATCTGTTTTCTTAGATGGCCTCAAGTTTGCCACAGAGTACCCTAGGGTCAAAAACTGAGCATGATTCAAAAAGGGAGTCACATGTTTTTAAGGATAACCACACAGTTCAGAGTTATAGAAGCTTATGCTATCATACATATTGGTTTGAGTAATTAAACCCGATGATTTAGATGATAAACTAATATGGATTAGGAGGAGACCAAATGTTAGCACATGTTTCTCTAATTTGTTTGTGTCTTCCTCTGAAGTATCTGGTCCACACCACTTTTCAAGACAGAACACTGGACTACCTGGACCATGGGTCTAATCCAGCCTGACAGTTTGTACATCCCAAAGCTGCTTGGGAGAAGCATTTCTACTTAAAATAGTAGAAGAAATTCTGTTTATATAGGCTGACTTTTTTCAATAATTCACTTTAAGTAATTAAAAAGAGAGACAAGGTAAGTGTGGTAATATCTTTTTTTGGCCCAACTTCTGTTGGTGCATGAGAAGAGCTTTTGAGCTTAACCTACCCACCTTGTCTTTCTTTAATATCCTGGGACCAACACAGCAGCAGCTACACTGCAAACAATTAAGAAATAAGAAAGCTGTGAGCTTGTCAAAGGACAACTCTCTAAGACTACATCTACACAGTGGAGCTATTTCACGATACCTGTGATATCCCGAAGTAGCTATTCCGTGTCTTAAGAGCAAGCCTGTTATATCGAAATATATATATTCCGACATCCCTGTAAATCTCATTGCACGAGAGATAAAGGACGTTTCTAAATAAACTATTTCGAAATAACATCAAAATAAGCTATGCAGTTTGCACAGTGCAAATTGCGTAGCTTATTTCAATGTAAGGGTGCTGTGTAGATGCACCATAAGAGGAGCAGGTTTAGAGAGAGATTATAGTTGCAAAGAGCTTCTTTTAAATCCCTGGGATTCCAGAAGTCACACTTCCTTTATATATTCTGTCATGTCCAATACTGTTCTGACGGGTACTGTAAGATGCTAAACATCTCCTGTGAAATATGGGATATCTGTGGGGGTTAAGATCATTCATCAACTATTCTAGGCCTCATTCTACTTTTCCTCAGTATTTTAGATTGAGTATTCATTTAAAGGCAGAAGTTGCCATGTTGCATTTTCCACCTATGTATTTTGGAGCTCTATTGCATACTTCCATGATAATTTGTCAATATAACAATGGCTAGTCATTTTGATTTTTCTGTTACGAATAAAATACATTTTCCACTTCAGTTTTTGTTTTGCTCTGTTGTATCCTGGTTTCTGCTTTGTAGAATATGATTAGGCCAGTCAAGGAGGGAAAACATTGAAGTGACAGATTGCAATTGTAAAGCCACTTTCATCCTATTTAAATCCCCCGTTGTGATTTTGCATCAATAGAGCAATCTGCTTCAGGGTGTATTTATGCTTTGTATGTTTTTAAATTTGTCACATGTCAGTTTCTCCTACATGATATGCTATTAGGGACATAAATGGTTAATATACTTCTAATGGCAAATGAGGTCCTGAGATGGCAGGTGCAGGCAAATCATTCACTTGATTTATCAGAAATTCAGAAGAAAAAATATGCATGAACAGGGCAATATAAATAAATATAAATCAAACCCCATTTGGCAAGTTCATCACTCTGAGCACCTTGCAGAATATCACAATAAAATGTCATGCGTGGGGTCAGCGTTATAGGATTCCTGGGCACGTATGTGGGAGAGAAGACTGCAGACGTAGTATTAGGTCAAATGCAGGAATTTATCTTTTTGTGTCTGGTATTTTTCCCCATAAAGGTTGAACCTCTCTAGTCTGGCTGTCTCTCATCGGGCAACATCCACGGTCCAGTCTGATTTTAGTTAATCAGATAGCCACTTATTATGGGCGTGGCTAAGTTTCCTGCAGTCCCATAAAGTTTGTTTATAGCCACCAGTCCTGGCTTTCAGTGTTCTGTGCTGTTACTTAGCTCTAATTTACCCCTAAATGTGTTCTAAGAAGCTAGCAAGCAGTGGAAGTGTTGGTAATGCTACTAGACAATATTGACCTCCCGTGGTCCAGCAAATTCTCTGGCTCAGTACTCCTCAGATCGCAAGGATGCCCGACGAATGAGGTTCAACCTGTATCTTGAAGGTGAGAGTTGTGACCTGCCAAAGATAAGCAGTTCTGGTTCTGTTAGGGGTATCTGTGACGGTCCGACCCCGGCCCGCACTCGGGGGGGGGGGGGACCTGTGGCTATGAGCCCCCCGGAAAACCCGGGAGGCACGCCCCTGCGGAGTCCCCGCTGGGATGCTACATTCCCAGTGCAAGGCAGGAGCAGGCGGCGTTTCCCGGCCACGCTGGCAAACCCGAGCATGCCAGGGGCGGGGAAAGCCGGAACGCAGCCCCGCCTCCTACGCCACAACATAGGAGGGCCGGCAACGCCGGGGGCGGGGCGGACGCCGGAGATGTGAGCCCCGGTGGGCCATTTAAAGCTGGGACTGGGGCCAGAGCAGGGGGGAAGACACCAAGAGGGTGATCCCTCCGCCCCAGCTGAGGAGCAAGACACGAATGCCGGAGGAGAACATAAGAACAGCCGTACTGGGTCAGACCAAAGGTCCATCTAGCCCAGTATCCTGTCTACCGACAGTGGCCAGCACCAGGTGCCCCAAAGAGGGTGGACCGAAGACAGTGATCAAGTGATTTATCTCCTGCCATCCTTCTCCAGCCTCTGACAGACAGAGGCCAAGGATACCATTTTATCCCCTGGCTAATAGCCTTTTATGGACCTAATCTCCATGAAATTATCTAGCTTCTCTTTAAACTCTATTATAGTCCTAGCCTTCACAGCCTCCTCTGGCAAGGAGTTCCATAGGTTGACTGCACGCTGTGTGAAGAAGAACTTTCTTTTATTAGTTTTAAACCTGCTCCCCATTCATTTCATTTGGTGTCCTCTAGTTCTTCTATTTAGGGAACTAATAAATAACTTTTCTTTATCGGCCCTCTCCACACCACTCATGATTTTATAGACCTCTATCATATCCCCCCTTAGTCTCCTCTTTTCTAAACTGAAAAGTCCCAGGAGGTCGCAGGCAGGCTGACACCGGCCACTGCTGGGGAGGTAAGGGCCGAGAGGCCGCGGTCCCGCCAGACCGGGGTAGGAGAGGCTAGGAAGCAGCCTGGGGCAGGGCTGTACTGGCGCCCGTGGGCTTATGCGTTACAAGGTGGGACCCCGTCTGCCGGGTGAGGGCTAAAGACCCAAACCCTTAGGGCCCCGGGCTGGGACCCGGTGGAGAGGGAGGGCCCAGGTCCCCCTATACACCCATTCCCCCTCCCTCACTTCCTTGGTTCTGCCGAGCGATACCCACTGGAACCTAAACATACGTGGGCTTGCAGGGCCGTAACCCCAACATGGGGGGGTTACGCGCTCACGCCCGAACTAGAAGCCATCACACTGCCACAGACAGAATAGCTTAAAGACGGCAGGCTCGCAGGGCCGTAAGCCCGGCGTGGGAGGGTTATGCGCTCGCACCTGAACTAAAAGCCGTCACACCGCCACAGACGGAATAGCTTAAAGACGGCGGGCTTGCAGGGCCGTAACCCCGGCATGGGAGGGTTACGTGCTCGCGCCCGAACTAGAAGCCGTCACAGTATCTTTCCTGCAGTTTTTAAGTTACTCGTAAAAATACCTGGAAAATGTCAGTAATGTATAAACGTATTAGAAGTCGTCTTGGGTTTATTTGCTAGTATTCATAAGACGGCGAGAAAAGTCAGTAATAGCCCTTTAAAAGGGTTTATTGTGATGACTCATGATGCATTATTCAGCCAATCATATTTTTATAGAGAAATTGTCTTTTTTTCTTGTAAATCTTTCAGCATTTTTTCATCTCTTTATATCAGTACAGGTGTACCAATGAGTCCAGTTTTTGCCTTTTAAAAACTTATTTATTGTAATGCTATATAAGAATATGGCAATCTTCATGCAAGTAAGTTATTTTTGCACACTAATTCTTGTCACAACATCTTTGTGATCATTCATAATTATGTGTAAATCTAGTGTCATTTTTTAAATTACTCATTCATATGGAAACAGAAATGTTATTTGTTTTTCAAGTTTATAAAGGATATCTATCAGAAGAACTCCTACACCATGTGGAAAAAATATTTTTTGTTCAATACCTACAAATTCTTAGTTACAAGATTTAAAATGCCTTTTTAATTCTGGTTTAAAATAAGTAAGAGTGTTTCCTCAGATAAGCATTTTGGGGTTAAACACTCAAGCATTTTGGGGTTAAACACTGCAATAAAACACCTGTGGCTGGCCTGTCAGCTGTCAAAGGCTGTGGAGCTATTAAAGTTCAGTGCAGCCCTCCAGAGGCTGATCTTCTAGCGTTCATTTTACTAATGTAGACTCTTAAATCGAACACGGAGAGCAGACTCCACCGGCATCCTGGACTCCTCATTCTACAAGGAGTAAGAGAAGCCAGCTACTGTTGGCCTCCTGTAATGTAGACACTGGTGTCTTGGCTTAAGGGAAGTTGAATCCAGCTACGCATTTTGCATAGCAGGATGGTGTACCTTAAGCCAACCTGCATGGTCTAGTGTAGACCAGGCCCAGGTGTCTACACGTCATTGGAATGTTCTGCAGCAGCATGGACTATCCACATATGTTTTATTGCAGTGTAGACATACCTTAACATGCTTCTGACAGTTACCGTTTCCATATTGCTCTGTCTTTCAACCTTTAATTTATTCCATTATTTAAGAACATCTATGTATTGTTTTGCTTTTAAAGACTCCCCCACACCCACCCCAATCATCTTTGGACCACTGTAGGTAGCAGAGAGCATTTGAAATACTGCCATAACAAGTTTGCCTGATCTTTTATTTTTCTTCATATAGGCTTTCTTGCAATGATTGCATTATGGTTGTACAAAACTGCAAAATCTACAATGGGGGCAAATAATGGAATATCCTGCTAGGCCTTTTGTACTCTTGGAAATTACATGAGATTAAAATACAAGTTTGTAAATACAAGGCTAAACTCATTGTGGACAGTGACTGTCATTGTTAGTAACCTGGTGACCTGATATTAACATAATTAAGCAATGGACTTAAACTGCAGCAAGGGAGGTTTAGATTGGACATTAGGAAAAACTTGCTGTCAGGGTGATTAAACACTGGAATAAATTGCCTAAGGAGGTTGTAGAATCTCCCTCTCTGGAGATATTTAAGGGCAGGTTAGATAGCCTTTTTATGAGGATGGTAGATGGTGCGCCCTGCCATGAGGGCAGGGGACTGGACTCAATGACCTCTTGAGGTCCCTTCCATTTCTAGTATTCTATGATTCTTTGATAACTGTGCTTTTGCGTCCTGAATGTCATTGCGTGTTCAATACCACATTAGGTAAAAGGTATTCACACACATTCTAACACAATTAGATTTTCTGATGCAGAAGAGACCCTGTTGATTGTGTGGCTCAGTATATTAAATTCTACATAGTTTTTGCTCCCACTTCCTACTTAGAATAAATCTAGATATAACCAGTGTATGACGTGTGAGTGTGAGAGCATGGATTGAATTAGTTTTAATTTAATTGTAAAAAGGCCACTTTGTCTTTTTGTATGATGATACAGCTTAGGATTTCTCTGGCTTTTCCAAACATTAACGTATGATCTGGCAGAGCTGCAAAATAGTATCCAAATCCTTTGAATGCAGAACCTATCCTTTAAAAATGTGTCAAGATGTATGTTCTCTTTTAAAACTATTACAAGCACTACAGAGGTCTTGATCCTGCTGTGAATAGCGAGTTGGGATCACAAGATTGCTTCACACTAGCATAAGTGTGGATGGAGATTAAATACCAGCACAAGTGAAGATAAGCAGTAGGGAGCAAAGCCTCAGCTCCTGTAAAATTGCCATACCTCCTTTTATTTCAGTGGCACCTATGGCACTTATACCATGTGGCAATCTCCCCCTAGGTAAGTTCCTCTGCACTTGTTTTTTGAAAGTCAAAAGTCCTTAGTGTTCTGTATAGGGTAGAGTGGACATGGGGAATATCTGAGGGGACATTTCTTAAGTGGGATCTTCATCATACTATTGGCTTGCAGGATCAGTGCATTTTATAACTACCGACTGTCCTTCAACTGTTAATTTCTAGATTAATAGGGTAATTGAGTTTACAAATTCATATAATGTCCTGGTTCTTTTTCTGAACTGCTTTGGCAGCATTGTCAGATGTTGCACTGTCTGTGGCTAATATGAAGGATGAGTCACATAGTGATCCAATTGTACAGTTAGTGTAGGCTGTTTTCTCAGATTACCAGACATGCCCTTTACTGGTCTTTGATTTATGTGGACCTAATAAGAGCAGAGTAAGCATGGTCTTTTGTCTGAGTTTGAAAGGAATCTGGGTATGGGACAATTTACAGCTTGTGCTTTGTTGCTGAAGAAGAAAAGCGTTTTTTGTCAGATTGCTGGAATACATATCCCAGAATTGATGAAGAAAAGTAAAAATGTACTAAATTAAGAGTGCCTTTTAAATAAATGGCTATTAAGAAGGTTTGAGACATTTATTTTAGTTGATCTGGGATACTTATTAAAATCATAGTTTGAGCCTGCAATGAGCAAACATGGCTCAACTGTTGTGAGCCCTTATCTTCCATAGACAATGAGCAATGTTCCAGTCCAGCAAACACAGCTGTGATGGGTCTGGCATTTATGCAGTTCTCTGCTTAACTAAACAAACAGGGCATGGGGGAACCTGTGATCATGTTGCAGCAGCATACTCTGAAATATGCTTAAAAGAAAATAAACTAAACCACTTTTTTGGAAAGGGAATTATTGCCTTTTCCTGCAGTCTTTTCCTGATGGCTGCAGGCATTGTGAAGAAGCGTCTTTGAGAGTGGTGAGGATGAGGTGTTGTCAAATTTGAGTAGTCTCCTTAAAGTCTTGCTGAGTCAGGGTCTTTATTTTGAGTTATTTTACTAATCTACTTGTCACTTGTTTCTGTTGCAACCAAATACTGTCAGTAATCTATAACTCGGCAGTTTCTTGTGTTACCTAATTGTCATGGCGGCTCACAGCCAGAAATAAAGTTTATTTTGCTCCTGTTATTTTAATTATTATCTCCAATGATCATGGCAGTGGGGGATGTTTTATTAGAAAATTGAGAGCAATCTGGATTTGTCTCTTACATAGCTTTTCTCCTTCCCTCCCTTAAATATTTTGCAGAATTACATTGCTTCAGTTCTCTCTCTCTCTCTCTTCCTCCCTCCAGCAAAGGGCAATTTTGTGAAGTGTATTCCCAGCTGCACTGATGAAGTTAGAACAGTTTGGCACAGGCTTGGAGACCAAGATGTTGTAGTGAAAAATGAGTTCTGTCAACAAAAACTGCTTTATAATCATAAAATGTGCACAAGGTGGTAAATGTTGTACTTTCTGTCAGTCATCCACTTTCAGGTGTATCCACCACCCTGAGGGAGCTCTTACCTGTCAGAAATACCTGTGGACTTTATCTGTCAACACTTGATCAGTGTCAGATTACATCAGGGTATATTCTTCCTCATCTTTGACCCCTGCATCTTTCCTTAGTGATCTCCATGGGCCAAATGAACTAGAAGTTCATCTCTTAACCTTTGCAGTCTTTTACTCTCCCCATGATTATGCTGAAAATATTGATTGGGGTTTCAAGGCCTCAGGTATTCAGTGTCTCTCTCATTTTATAATTCCTTTGGTCATGCCAGGTACTCAGAAACTGCTGATTCTTCATCAAAATCAAATACATGCTCTTCTGATGCTTATTAATATTCACTAGATGACCTCACATCCTGTGCCTCCTGTTTATAGCCACGTGTATGCTTTATGGGTGAGCTCAGACACTATTTTTTGGAGAGTAATTTTTTGCAGAGTGACAACATGCCATGTTTTTCAAGTGTATCGAATGACATGGTGTGTCTTGATACATACCATAAATCTTCTATTTTGGTTTAACGGAGGCGGTAGCTATACAATGTACTTGTGCTCGCTTGATCTTGGGTGCTCTTTTTAGTTCTTTTCATCTAGTTTAGAAAAGGGCAGCCCAATGGCTCCTCCCTTGAATAGGGACTTCTTGATAAGAACTACATATACTAAAAAGATTTATCTATATAAAATTGAATCCTATGGAGAATTTGCCCTTCCTCCTCCCAAAATAAATCAAGTTGACCCTAACTAGCATTCTCAGCAGACAAATCAAGAGTACTTAAGAGAGACTTAAGCACCTTCTGTCTTCGCTAGACATGGTGCTTTCATAAAAGTGATACTTATTGGTGGACAAATGTGGGGAAGCTTGTCATGCTCTGCCCTCTGCTTTATCTCACTGGAAGATGAGAACATGTGATCCTCCAGAGCACGGACACCAACTCCCTGAGTGCTCTGGGGCTGGAGTGTGCAGAGAAAAAATATAGTGGGCGTTCAGCAGATCAGTGACTCCCCCTCGTCTGCACACCAGCAGCTCAGCACATCAGCTTTCCCCCTCCCTCCCAGCATCTTCTGCCACAGTCAGCTGTTCAGCCGTGTGCAGGAGGTATTGGAAGGAAGAGGAGGAGAGGGAGAAGGAAAAAGCAGGGGCTGGGGCAGGAAGAGGTGGGGCAGGGTGGACATTTGGGGGAAGGTATGCAGTGGGGGCAGGGCAGAGGTCAAGCAGTCCCTGGGAGCAGAGGAAGTCAATGCATATGCTCCAGAACTCTCAATCCAGCATAATTTCTGATCAGAAAGAAAGCATGGTCCAGTGGTTATGGTACTAGTCTGGGACTTGGAGCGTTCAGTTCCCTGCTCTGTTGCACCCCTCTGTGCTTCAGTTTTCCATTTGTAAAATGGGGGCATATTAGCAATTCCTTACCTCACTGGGAAGGTTTGTGAGACACAGTTGTGAGGTGCTATAAATGCCATAGAAAGATAAATCACCAGGCACTTTAAAAACAACAACAAATCTTACTTGTTTTATCCTCCACTAACAATTGCTAGGCATTTGGGCACATATTTGGAATGCCTCTGTTCCAAGTTTCTGGTAGGAGATTGTTATTTCCTTCTCTGAGCTTATAATGCAGTTACACTCTCTCTGTGATGTAAGTAACTACAAATAAAAGTTGATGTGCTACACCCGGATGGGATGGATTGTGGGCATATACCAAAACTATTAGCTTAGAGCTAAATCCGCAGCACACTCATCCCAGAACAATGTCTTTTGAGAGAATGCTTCAAATGGGGAGGCATTTAATTTTTTGGAGGCGTTTCATTACTTTGATATGTCTGAATTCTCTAACAATATTTGACATCTCTCTGTATAACACACTGAGATCTTAGTGACATAGGATACTGTCAGTAGGCCCTACCAAATTCATGGCCATGAACAATGCCTCATGGACTGTGAAATCTAGTGTTCCTGCCCCTCTGTGAAATCTGGTCTTTTGTGTGCTTTTACCCTACATGATATAGATTTCACAGTGGTGACCAGTATTTCTGAAATTTGGGGTCCTGATCCAAAAGGGAGTGGTATTGGGATCATACGGTTATTTCAGTAGGGCTGGAAAAAATTTTAAGAGGGGTTGTTGCTCTTAACCCTTGGCTTATCCCATCTGCACACCTCACTGTCCCAGTCTAGGCCCATAGCTATGGAGCCCTGGGCCAGGAGCTGAGCCCTTAACTAGCAGCTGGAACCTGGGGCAGCAGCTGAACTCTGAAGACAGCTCCCTACCACCAGCAGTGCAGAAGAAAAGGTGGCAATACCATACCATGCCATCCTTACTTTGGTACTGCTGACCATGCCATCCTTACTTTGGTACTGCTGCTGGTGGCAGTTCTGTCTTCAGAGCTGGGCTCCAGGTCTGCAGCTGCTGCTTCCCATCTGCCCAGCTTTGAAGGCAATGCTGCTGCTAGCAGCAGTGCACAAGTAAGGGTAGCAATACCACACACACACACCCCTACTAACCCCTAATAACTTTGCAAATCTCCCCTCCCTACCCCCCCCCCCACATTTTTTTGGGGGGGTCCTCTGGAAGAAAAATATTGCATAGGCTATCAAACACTTTGAGAGTCAATGTATTCTGAAATTACAAGAAAAGCGTAGGCTCCAAAAAGAATGTGAAACACCCACAGATGGTGGATTTTTATGTGACATCTGCATCTGTAATTGGATTTGCCGATCGAGAATTGGCTTAGTCGCTCACCAGTGGCATCATAGAAGATTAGCTCCATCCATAAACAGCTCAGTCCATACATATATACAACCGCTATAGCCTGTGGTATGAAGTGATATTGAGTGTTTGCACTGTAAACCCCTGTAATTGTGTAACTCCCCAAACAAGAAAAGAAACATTAATTAAAGGAAAATGCTTGTCCTGCACAGAAGATGGCCACTAGAAGGCCAATGAGGTATTACATAGCATCAAGGACAGAGGCTTTGTTGACTGCATTCCTAGAGAGATTTATGTGTGAACTCTTCCCATCTGTTTTAAGATGTGGGGGTGAGGGTTGGAGGAGAGGAGAATCCCTGACAAGGAACAACTGTATCACTTATGCTGTTGGTGTTCTGAGCATGTCTGCTCTGCTTCATGACAGTATGCCCTTAGGTTGGCGCACTCAGTCATGAGTCACTCCAGTCACTGAGACCATGATTTTATGATTAACTAGGAAATTCTGCAATATCTTAGCTTTAGCTTCACAGTGACTTAGAATTAACACATTTAAAGTGCTTTTAAAATGTGGACTCTTGCTTCCCTCTCATTTGGTAAAAAGTCTGAAGTACTTTAGTATGTTGTGCATTCAGGAGTGAAAGTCACTTACCATTTCTTACAGGTACTGTCCTATTGCAACCTGGGTCCCTGCCAGCTCTTTAAATAGCTCCCCGCTGGCTTTTGCCACAGCTCAGCCAGCTCTTGCCAGAGCTGCGCACCAGGGCTCACAAACTTACTTTCACCTCCGTGTGCATTGTATGTACTGGGGTGAGAAGGGGAAAATCCCCTTTTCAGTAAATGAACTGGGTAAAGCATAAAGCTATAAATCTACTTTTTCATTAAAATCTGAGAGGTAAAAATGCCTGTCCCGTATGAAAGTTCAGTGATTCCACTGACTCTGTGCAGGGAATGGCAAGATATAATGTGTTTACCAATGCCCCAGTCTGGAGCACCAGCTATTGTTTCCTGCAATGTTGCCCAGACCCAGAAGAGGCATTTCTGGGGAATTCCCTTGCTCAACAAAATAATTCCTTTCAAAATGATGTGGAATGCTTTTTGCCAATATTGTTTTATGTATATAGTGCTCAGAGTTCCCATTCAGATGCTGCACAGGCAGAAATAGTCATTGCTCCAAGGAGTTTACAATGCCATCCAGAATTTACAATCTAATCTACAAATTCAACATGCAGAGCAGCTACAAATGAAGTTGAGCAGCAGCACTTTAAATCCTCTGAGCTGCTGAGAGCACCTGGTAGGTGTTGGCATTAGATGCAACAGGACAGGCCTTTATCCTGCTTCATCCTGTTGCTGGTTCCCCCCACACCCACTTTCTCTTGGTTGCTGTTAGCATTCTTTTCCTTTTCTCCTCAGGTGATGCTGTTGCCTGGCATCTAATGGCCCTTTGAAATAATTTATCTGGGTGCCAAGTGGCATGCATCTGTAGATTCCACAGTTCCAGGTGATTCTGGAAGCCTGTATCCCACAGGGCCTATTTCCTACCACTTGCATTCCAGGCACTCAGCCAAATTACCAGATGTGTCCCTGCACTCTGCTGCTACAAAGCTAGGAATGCCTCCAGGAACAACTCCTCAGTGCTGCTTCTCTTCACTGGCATTGCCTTTCCTTCCCTTTTCCATTTCAACACACCGTTCCGGATACCAAGAAATACCATTGCAAGTCAGCATTCACGTTGGCATTAGTGAGGCTTCTTTTGTCAACAATCAAAAATGTGTTCATTTGAATATTCAGAGGAAATTAACAGAAAGAGCCCTCCACTACTACAGCAGCTAGGACAGAGTATCCCCCCAAGCTGTATTTGCCCATTTTTGTATCTGACCATACCACTCCTCCCTCCCTTAATACAACCAAGCCTTGGGAGAAACATCTCTCAACCCTAAATATCCAGGAGCACAGAAGCATGAAGCCTTTTATAGTTGTTGTTCTATGCATCTCTGTGTGTATGAAGTCCCAACCACTTAAGATCATTACAGATCACAAGGAATTTTCACAAGAATGTGAGGTTTAACCTGGAGGTCTAGTTGAGATTCCCCCTCTAGTTGCATTCTGCCTGCCTAGTATTCCCCCTGCAGTTTTCCTTTTCTTGTCACAAATTATACTTTAGTGTTTTTGTACAGTGTTGAGCTGTTGCCATATTATGTACCAAATATGTTTATATTTCAGTGGCATTTCTTTGGTACTCTAGTTTAAGTCTGTAAAGCATACTGAGTTTCTTTGATGTACAAAATGTGAGATTGATATTAATTTCGGAGCTGTGTTAGTCTGTAACTTTAAAAACCATGAATAGTCCTGTAGCAACTTAGAGACTAACAAATATATAATCATGGGCTTTGGTGAGCAAAATCCACTTCCTCAGATGAGCAGAGTGTAGAGAAAAGGGGGGACCCTCATAATTGATAACAGAAAAAGAAAAGGAGGGGAAGTACTTCTCAATTGTTGTGCCAGTGCTAATGAGGCTACTTGAGTGGGCTGGACGTGGCCCATACTTAGCTTTTGACGTCATTTGGGTGTTGACTGTAAGAAAAGCAGATTTTATAATGGGCCAGCCAGTTAGTTATCATCATAGGCAAAACCCCTGATCTCTGTCCTCATAGTTGCAGTAAATTGTCATGTTTACTGATGTTCCTATACAGGCAGTCCCCGGATTACATACAAGATAGGGACTGTAGGTTTGTTCTTAAGTTGAATTTGTATGTAAGTCGGAACTGGTACATATTGTAGGGGAAACTCTAGCCAAACATTTCTCCAGAGCTCAGTTTTATTCTCCCACACCTCACTTCCCTCAGTCTTTTTTATTCTCAAGCTGAGGTGTCTGCTGAGAAAAGCCACTCCACGTCTCCCTGGTCTGCTGGGGGGGGGGAGGGTGCTAGCTTCGCGTCTCCCTGGTCTGCTGGGGGGGAAGCAGCTAGTACAGGGTTGCCTCACCCCGTTTGTAAGTAGGGATCCGATGTAAGTCAGATCCATGTAACCCGGGGACTGCCTGTACTGTTTGTGTACTTTTTGAAAGAATGACGAAAGCTAAAGAGGAGGGTAGTCAGGATCAGGCAGGTACAGCGTTAAAAATGAATAATTAAATGTTGAGGGAAATATTCTATGAGACACAAGCTTGCATTCTATGGTAAACACACTGCATTACCTCAATTCTTATTATAAAATGACTTTAAATAGCTACTGGGATTTTATTTTCTTTGCTCTCCACAAGTGCAGCCTACAGTAATCTTATATTTGTTCAAGCCATTCATCAAGATCTCTAATGCCCTTAAAAATGATCAAACACGATATACAAATGAGATAAAAGCTATCAAAGAAACTTCATTAAATCATTATTTTGGCCATTTATTTTTAGATATGACGTGTTATTGTATTGATCTTAAAACACCATTAAAAATGTAATTGCCATGAAGGAAAGCCTAAAAAGAGCATTTTTGGAGGGAAGGAAGGAAAAGCGTGAGAACAATATCAAAATATCAGTTAAATGTTCTGCACATATCTGAGTCAAAACAGCATTAAAACCTCTTCTTTTCTTTGCAGAAAAGGCCCTTTAGACTAAATCTCCTATGTACTGCTTGCAAAGAAAGTTTAAAAATAGCAGTGGGAAACAGAATTACTGAACATGCTTGTGAGCTCTTAATTTTGAACATCATATTCACAACCCCGAGGAATCCAAAATATGCATAAGCAGAAGTTAAGCCATGGAAGCCAAGTAACTCTCAGGCTGTTGTATAAAATCCCTGTAAGTATCACTTTTATAGGTGTTGATTTAAAAGTATGCCCCCTGCTGCCCTACACTCATGAATTCTTTAGGCAGGTGGATCAATTTTATGGTGTTAAGGCTATTTTGGTCCTTCCTCTTCTGGGATTCTGCATGCACAGTTGATTGAATTAGTGTACTGCAGGCCAGGTTTTGTTTCCTGTGGAATGAGCAAGTGATTCTGCATTCTCATTCTGCACATCCTCTAGACTGAAGCAGCTCCGTTCCTTTAGTCTCCTTGCTTACATACGTCCAGGGCCTCCTGGCTCCTTTCAAACAGATTTGCTATGGCTTCCCTAATGACCTGCCCACTCCCAAAGGACACTGATTATGTGGAAAATATTCAAGACAACTTAAGATAGCCTAAGCATTAACTTTTCTGTGGGTCCCCACAATAGCTCATGATACTATCTATATATTTTTTTGGTTAGTTTTGAAGGTGATGCAGGACCGTTGTTGTGTTTCAGTTTTTTGTTATTTTTTCATTGAGGTTGTGCAGGTAGATGGATTTCTTCCTGATCAGGTTATCAGTCAAGTTATTAAATGGGTTCTGATGCAAAATCTGTTCTTGGTAATCTTTGCCCACTGGACACTGCCAGAAGAAATCCAGAAGCTACAGGTTGTTAATGGGAAGAATTGATGTAATTACAATGTATAGACCACTCTTATTTATATGGAAGCCTCTGACAAGGTCTCATAATGTGTGTCTTATTTCCTAGTTCATGTAAAAATCACCTGATTCTCATCCATTAGATATTTACACGGACTAGATGTTACATTTGACTGTGACTTTCAAACTGCAGTTTTTAAGAGCATGTCTCTAGTAGTTTAACATGATAAATGTTGTTATACTTGTTAAATCAATCCATCTCCTGAATGTTTTGCTGTTCCTGGAATTCTTTTCACTCTGGTCTATCTCATGATCATCTTTCACATATACTGTATTCAGAGCAATTCATTTTTTTCCTTGGTTTTCATCTGAGGCATATCATTCCAGTAGTCACCATCCGAAAATATTTGTGAGAAGTAAAATTAATATACCCAATAAGAAAATAGTCAGTGTAACCTCTCTTCCTGCAATCCATTATATCTGCTTTCACCATTGCATAAATTTAGTTTTTGTATAGCACCATTTCTTCCACTCTTGTAATGAAAGCAAGTGAAGGGTGCAGAGTTCGTTTTACAGTTCATCATGACACACATGTAAAACCAAGAAAAAGTCATACTGACACCAATAAGAAGCATGATTACAAATAGGGCCAAACCTATACTGGCATTTTACAGAGTTGTAACTTTCTTGCACAGGGGTATGAAAAAACACGCACACCCCAACATGTCAGGCTACAGCACTGAGAGCCAGGCTCCCAGCGCTGTCCGCTACTTCCCTGCTAGCGGTGGTTTACTTTATTGGAAGAACTCTCTCCTAGTGCTCGGGCCATGGTTTAAACCAGAGCTATTCAACTTTGGAAGCCCCCTGGGGCCACACTGATACAGCACATGCTGAGGGCTGCAACTTAAGTATGGTTGCATGTACATGCAAATATATATGCAAATAGCTTTTTTCACAATACGATTAAGGCAAGACTATACAACACGCAGGCCCCATTTAAGTCAGTTCTGCTGATATTAATAAAATGCAATATTTACCCGATATCCACCCATATGACAGCACTTTTAATGAGCAATGATAGTCCAAGAATTTAACTACTAAAATGTATATCAACAGAAGACCACTATATTGACTTCTTCTTTGTTTTGGCTTCACAACAGTCCAGGAATTTAATTACTAAAACTAAATTTAACTACTAAAACACATATCATCATGTGTTCATCCAACAAGTGCTTCCTCTTTGTTGCCATTTTTAATGCTTCTTCTTAAAAAGATAATTGTATACCAATGTTTTGAGTGTTTAGCTTGAAGCTTCAGGTTGTGAGTTTTTGGAGTGATTTTACTCAGGAAAAAGTTTCCAAGCCAGAGCATTCCAACCTGCTACAGACGGGCAGTAGGGCGAGTTAGACCAGACACGAGAGGCTCTGTCCCGGATTCACAGCAGAGCTAACATCCCCACATCGGAGTCTATCACTCCGTGTGGGACGGAGGCAGGGCTGCCCGGCTGTGGCACCAGACCCAAATGTGGCCAGTGTGAGCCAGTCAGCACCTCTCAGGCTCTGCCCACAAGGCTAAGCAGCCAGCACTTCCCACAATGCCCCAGTGCTCCCGGCACCTCCTCCCTGGGGGCTAGAAACACCAACACCCTGTACCCATCTGTTCTAGCTAGCCCGTCTGCTTACGTCTTTCAATGCTCAACCCCACCTTGGAGATGCCTCACCGTTGTGGAGCATGTTCCCAGTGGAGGCCATGTTCAAAGGATTGCACCCGCAGGCCACTTGTTGAGCCCCGCATAAACCCATACCTGGTGATTCTCAAACTTTTTGCCCCATGGACCACCTGGCTCAATATAAACCTTTCTGCAGACCTCCAGTTGCTAATGGAAATTCACTGTTAATTACATAATTATGCCCAAGCCATTTTGCTAGTGCTGCAGCTAGGAAGAATTGTTTAATATAAATTATTAAACAGATTAAGTATTTTAACTTGCTCATATTAGTTTATCAAACTTTATTTTAAATAAAATATTAATGTATGTCCAACACAAAAGGTTTCAATGCTTTTTTTATTTATGGCAGGTAATGGAGATCTTTTTTTGTGTCAGGGGCCACTGACCCACAGAAAAATCAGTTGGGGCCCATACAAGGGAGAAGCAAAAGAACTTAAAAAAACCCAACCCTCATTGATGTGGCCCCCAACTGAGACACCTCACTCCTCTGGAGTTCCAGCCCCACGGAGTGAGGGGAAGAGAAGGAACAGGGAGGACTGAGGTTCAGGGCTTCCCATAGGCCAAATTTATTTTTCTGGGGTTCTTGAGTTAGTGGAATTTATGGACTCCCTTAGGCTCTGGGGTGGGGACAGGACTGCCAGTGATTGGGATAGGGGTGGGGTGCAAGGTCTGGGTGGGAGGTAGGGTGCAGAAGCAGGCTGGGAGTAGGGTGTCTGGCCAGAGGGGAGTGATCAGGAGCAAGGGAGGATACAATAGCAGGCTGGGGATAGGGTGTCTGGCCAGGAGGGAGGTGCAGGAGCAGACTGGTGGTAGTGTGTCTGGCCACAGGCAGGAAGATGGGGGCAATAAGTGCCTGGGGCTAAAGCTGGGGGGCAGTGTGGCTGAGGGGGTTCAGGGAGATGGGGGACAGGGTACCCCTGGGGACAGGGCTGGGGTCAAGGTGGTGCGGGGGAGGAGGATTCAGGAAAATGGAGGGGCAAGGAGTCTGGATTCGGCTGGGCAGGTAGGTGACCTCAGGGTGTCCAGTCCATGGTGCCCTCGGGGGCCAAGCTGCTGCTCAGCTCCTCCCACCCATGGGTGCAAAGCAGTGTTCCCTCACATTTTCTGTCCTTGGGTGGGTTGAATTTTCTTATGTGCACCACCAATATTGAGGTAGTGTGTCAACATACACCACCAATCCAAATAAAACGCACACACAATATATACATATGTTTTAAGCTGAGCTCGTAGTGGTGTTCAAAGGGACAGCGCCGCACAGCTGCCCCAGTGGGGGCTCTTGTGCATTTCACATCCATGGAGCCGGGGCTTAGCTGTGCGGCAGCCACCTTGGCCTTTCAAAGGATCGGTGCTGTTGAGCCCGGGGTCAGTTGGGGAGTCTCCAGCTGACCCCAGGTTCTGGAGCAATGCTGCTGAGCCCAGGCTTCATGGCTGTGAAATGCACAAGAGCCCCCACTGGGGGACTCTTGTACATTTCAAAGTAGGCATGCTGTGTGCATCCCAGAGTCAAGCTGAGTTCCGCATTCCTCCTTTGAAATGTACAAGAGCCCCCACCCCTGGGGGAAATTTCATCCACTACTCGACTAGTCAATTATTCGCAATTTAACATCTTTAGTGGGGAATTAGCCTTCTTCCACTACCTAGAGGAAAGTAGAAACCCCAAAACAAATTAATACATGGCTTCAGGGTTTGTAGACCATGTTTTAAAGAGCTTGCAAATAAGTCCTGCAGCACCTTAATACTATTCACTGTTCTTTTTAGCTAAGGACTAACACAGCTATCCCTCTGAAACTATTAATGGCTTAAGATAAGAAAGAAAAGATTCTTTTAACACCTGTATGCAAATTTGTTTGAAACGTAATGATGCAAATGTCCTCCTAGCACAAACACACACCCACACCCCAAGCTTCCCCCCACTCCTCCAAACCAGCCTAACAGAGGACTTCAGAGTGAGTCAGACTCCCCAACCAAACTGTCCCCTGACTCCACCTCGCTGCACAGATGTCAGCACTTAATCACTCCCTCTTTCCCCCACATACCCTATGCAGTCAGCTCCTTTATCTCCCTTTGCCCAGCCCAAGTGGACTGAAGAGACTGCTGGGTCTCAGCCTCTCTCTTCTCTGCACTTTCCACCTTCTCTGCACTTTCCACCAAGCCAATTAATTACTCCCTCCTCCAAGCCACTCTTTCCCTGCTTATCTGCTGATTGTCTTCCAAGCTGCATGCTTAGAAACTTGGGTCATCTGAAGAAGTGGGTTGTGCCCATGAAAGCTCATGATACCATCTACATGTTTGTTGGGGTATATCTGCACTTGCACCCTAGTTTGAACTAGGAATGCAAATGTAGGCATTCGAAATAGTAAATGAAGCTGGGATTTAAATATCCTGCGCTTCATTAGCATAATCTCAGCTGTATGCTGTTTCGGAATCCATCTGATTTGAAAGTGAAAGTGCGCTCCGGGCCGTGTTAGTTTGAATCAGACCCCTTGGTTCAAGCTAACGTTACTCCTCCAAAAAATGAGGAGCAACGTTGTTTGAACCAAGGGGTTGATTCGAACTAATGCGGCCTGGAGCGCACTTTCACTTTCGAATCAGCTGGGTTCCGAAACAGCACGCAGCCAAGATTATGCTAATGAAGCGCAGGATATTTAAATCCCGGCTTCATTGACTATTTTGAATGCCTACATTTGCATCCCTAGTTCGAACTAGGGGGCTAGCAGAGACATACCCTTAGTCTATAAAGTGCTACCAGACCATTTGTTATTTTTTTAAGTTTAAGCTGCAGGCAGGCAGCATGTAGCTACTGTTTACAGAGGCCTATCGCTGTGGATCAGCTGATCCCTCTGCCTGCTGGTGGGGCTTTGAACTGCTGAGATCACGTACCTTAAAGGGAACTTCAGTGCAAAGCTCTGAAGGGCCCTGAGTCCCACCTGCCTCCTGTGAGTGCAGGGTCCTCAGTCCCAGCCCTGCCTCCTCTCACCATGGCCGGCTGGCACAGCCCAACCTGCTGTCAGGGAAGTGGGGGAGCGCCTGCCACTCACACCAGGACAGCCTGCCTGGCCTGGTCGAGCCCCGTTCAGCCCAACTTGCTGCCTGCCCTGTGGGAGCAACCGAGGGAGCGCCACTTTTACCATGGCGGCGGCGCGTCTCCAAATGTAGCTTGGGACGGGTGTGAGGGGAGTTTGCTTCAGCTCCCCGCCTCCTGGCTGGAGCTGCTTTTCGGCTACTGCCAACTACCAGGCTGCAGCGGCAGCGTGGGCTCTTCTCTGCATGGAGGAGGGAGGGTAATCCACTGCCCAAACCAGACCATGGGCCGCAAACAAACAGGCCACGGGCCACATGTTGATTGGACCTGGTTGAAACGGTTAAATGTAGACAAAGCCTATGAAAAACAGTATTATCCCTCAGGTTACTCTGTATGTGTTGGCATCTCTCCTCTACTTCACTATGGGTATGTCTACACTGCCCGGCTATTTCGAAATAAGCTATTTTGGAATAGTTATTCCAAAATAGGTTATTTCAAAATAGCACATCTATACTGCAGGGAAGTCATAAAATTAGTCCGAGGCAGGCTTCCCTAATGTAGATGTGCTATCTCATTTAGAGCCCCAGGAGGCACTGGGGAGGGGCTATTTCAAAATAGCCGCAGTGGAGCATCCACACACACCTTATTTCGAAATAGCTGTTTTGGAACCGGTGGTGTTCCTCGTAGAATGAGGTTTACAGGTTTTGGAATTAGCCATTGGTTATTTCAAAATAATACTAGCTATCTGAAAATAATGGTGCAGTATAGATGCATCCTATATCTGAAGATGTTTGTGTAGAGTAGAACTTAATCCTCTTCCCATCTTGCTAGCTTCTGCTTCTTTTAGAGAACCAGTTAAAGCTAACTAATTCCACCATATGCATTGTTCTGACAGAAAATTGCCTTTTCTGGGAAATTATAATTTCTTTTGCAAAAATGGAACATGCACCCACCTGCATGCGAATTTTTTTCAATTTTAAAATATTTTCCTCCTTCCACTTTTCCCCTTCTCCTTCTGTACTTTATTCTTTTCTCCTTTTTATGTTTTACCCTTAGAAAAAGGTGTCAAAAACAGTGGGAGAGAGAGAGAGGGTATGTCTACACTACCACCCTAGTTCAAACGAGGAATGAGCAGTAACGGTAGTTTGGAATAGGAAGCCTAGTCCGAACTACCTAGTCCGTGCCACGTGTAGCCGCACGGCACTGAGTCCGCACTAGCGGATATTTAAAAATGGCGGCGCCTAACAATATGCAAATGAAGCCCGGGAAATTCAAATCCCGGGCTTCATTTGCAACTCCGGTTGCCTACATTACCACCCTCGTTCGAACTAGGGTGGTAGTGTAGACATACCCAGAGAGAGGGAATCCCTCTGTACCCCCAGAACTGAATATATTTTTTAAACATTTCTTTGGGAAAACACACCACTTTTATTGCTTTAAATTCCACCTTCCCTGCACCAAAAAGGGCATTTTTTGTCCAGCTTTAGAAACAGAACAAATCTAGATGACCCAAGTGTGCATTTTAGTATCTGAATAATAAAGTCAATGAACAGAATACCAATCATTCCCAAACAGTTATGACATGTATATTATGTATATCTAGAATGAGGAAAATGGCTGGCTGCAACATAGTGCACTGTGGCCATGAAATAAGCATGATGGATCAGAAGTTCTTAAAACAAAGAAACAACAAAAATTCAGAAACAAGTTTGTTATAGACTTTGGCTACGTCTACACTACGAGTTTTCTTGGCAAACAATATGCTAATGAGGGACTAATTTGCATGAGTCACGATCTCATTTGCACATTTTCTGCCGATCCTTTTTTTCACTAGGGTTTTTGTGCAAATACAAGCAGTGTGGACGTTTTCTTTTTGCACAAAACCCCCTTTTTCCGCAAGATCGGTAAACCGCCTTTTTTGGGGCATAAGGATCTTGTGGAAAAAGGGTTTTTTGCGTAAAAAGAAAACATCCACACTGCTTGTTTTTGCACAAAAACCCTAGTGAAAAAAACAGATCGACAGAAAATATCCAAAAGCATTTGCAACTCATTAGCATATTTTTTGCCGAGAAAACTCATAGTGTAGATGTAGCGTTTAATTTCACTTATACTCTTAGCAACTTCTTCAGCAGTATGACCTTCTCTAGGGAAGAAAGTCTCCACTATGCCAACAGAGTAAAAAGCTAACAAATAATTCAACTTGTCCTGTTCTATCATATCTTATGTGATCATAGTGAATTGGAACAACAAGATACTCTATGTGCTGAACCTTCTGCCCACTGCTGTGTCTGCAACAGCTGCATGTGAAAACTGGCATCGGGCTATCACACTAAAGCTCGGTTGCTCATTTCTTTTGTTTTTATTCTTGTATTTCAAGTAGTTGCTGCCAAGCATCATTGACATTAGGTTTATTAAGGCAGTTTGATCTATCTGCCTATGATTCAGGACAGCATCTGACTACCTAATAAACAGTAATATTTATATGACTCCCATCATCTTAGTCTCTGAGCAACCCAGAAACAATGTATTTATTCACAATACTCCTGTGAAATATTATACTCATTATTAAATGAGGAGCTAGGGAACAGAAAGATCGTGTCTTACCCAATGTCTCCCAGGAAGTCTGGGGATCTGATCTCTGATTTCATGAGAGCCCATCCAGGGTTTTTGCTACAAGACTGTCCCTTCCCCAGAGATATAAAATAAATTCTTGCTAAATGTACAACTAGCCATCACAATGTAGCCTATCCTGCAAGAATCTAGGCTGCATTCAGAAATCCATCTCATTATCCATAGGTGCAATGTCTTTTGATAGACCAGTCCTGTTTCTACAGCTAATAGAACTGTCAGCTCTACTGTCACTCACCCATCACCCAGTCTGGAAATAAAAGCTTCAAAGGAAGCACGGGAAATGGGGCATCCCAAGGGCACAGAGTTCTTAAACAAAATAATTGATCCTTATTTGAATTCATGCACAAAGTGGACTAGACCTTTACTTTTATGCCAGCAAAGCATTTCTCATGGTGAATCTACTGTTTGTGCTTTAGTCTAGCAATACTAAATGCTAACGTGGAAAATATTCAGGTTTCCGGAAAATACTTTTTATAGCTACCTAGTGCTGTTCCGTTGTCACTATTCTAATGCGTACTTGAATCTTACCAGTGTGAAAAGAGGGCATATCCTAATCTTCATTTTTTACACTCTTTTGTGCTTGAGCAGCTATTGATTTGCATAGGATTAATGTGATGTACAACTAGGTTGCCAGTAATCACCTCAGACCATCCATTATTGTATGTGTACATTTTTGTAAATTAAAAAAAAGTCAATACTATTGGAAATTTCGTAATAAAGACATGGAAATATATATGTATCCTGTTGTATTCTTTACCCTAATTGTGTGTGTGTGTGTGTGTGTGTGTGTGTGTGTGTGTGTGTGCGCGTGCGTGCGTGCGCCTGTTCTTTTAACAGTCTGGTACTACTCCTATGCAATATACAACACTCCCATAATACAATTGACTGCCCTCTGAATCTGGGGCAGTGCTAGCAAGGTTGACAGCATTCATTAGCTGAGGAAATGTGTCTCAATGAGGTGGCAGTATGAACTTGTTTGCAGGAGGATATGTTATACTTTTCCCTTAAATGTGGACTCTTAGCACTGTAGCTTGCACAGATAATTTCCTTCCCGCAGGCCTTGTCTCCACTATGTGGTGGATCGATGCTCCAGTGATGGATCTACTGGTGGTCAATTTACACCATCTGCTTAGATGCCATAAATTGATCTCTAAGCACTCTCCCATTGACTCTGGTACTCCATCAGGACAAGAATAAGCCAGAGTTGACAGGAGAGCAGCCCCTGCCGACCTTATCACGTGGAAGAAACAGCAGTAAGTACCTTGACTTCAGTTATCCTATTTGCATAGCTGAAGTTGTATAGGGTAGATTGATGGGGGGGGGGGAGGGGGGGGCAGGGAGATGTTAGTGTAGACAAGGCTTGTGGCTCAAGCTTTCAGTATCATTGATTACCTCAGCCATCTTTTGTCAACCTCAAAAAAATGTACTTCAGCATTTAGCCACTAAGATGGTGTGAGCGGTAGAGTAGAGAAACTGCCATCCTGCACAGCTAGGATTAAAGAAAGCCTTTGGATTCAGGTATCTGCACCCTGCTATACCTGCAGCCAATACTAGGCCTGGAGGGGGCAGAAAAGAAGGGAGCCTGGCTGAGATGGGGCTGCTGACTCACCAGGAGGCAGGAGCTCTCTGTCTGTCTGACCGAAGTAACAGATTAGTGACCAGCCAGCCAGCACAGCCACTTGAATTAAGTAAGGCTTCCTCAGCCAAGAGGAGCCTGCAAATAAATCTCAATTGCAGGGCAACTGGACTAGTGAGTCCCATCACCCCTATTTAGGGGTTAAACCATACTGATGGCCCAGGACTGGAACCCAGTTGAGAGAGAGGACCTGGGTCCCCCTTACCTCCTCGGGGCTTATGGAATGGAAAACCAGTGATCTAACCACTAGGCTTCCAGGCCATGTGATATACATAGCCATATAGACACACACACACACACACACACACACAGTTGAGACTATAAGGTATAAAAAGAGTACTAAATTCCCCAGGAATTCTATTGAAAGTATAGGGATGCTATAATGGGTAGCAAGACACAGCTACATATCCTGCATATTTTTTTCTTATGAACAGACAGCCTTGTACTTAATATATTGATGTCCCATTTATTTTCAGTAAAAGGACTCAAAAAGCATGTTAAGAGCTATGAAAACATCATCAATTCCTGAACCAGCTGTAATAATGAGAGTCTTATCAGCACTCGCTCACCATTTAGAAAAATTGCATACAGAGGAGAGGCTAATAAACTGGAGATACAGTTCGTGCCCTTATATGAATTCCAGAGCTACTAAACCATATTTAATGAGAAACAAGGTGATTAATTACCTCTTATGTCACCTTTAGTCATTCAAATACACTGGAAATCGTTTAATATCTGCCCAGTGGTGTTCCGTGGATAAAAGAATGTAGGGCTTATTAGAAGTGAAAACATTAATAAAAACATAATAACAAATACACGTAAATGTATATCTTTAAAGTTGATTTGGCTATGTCATTAAATCAGGGTCAAGTAGGTTGGCATGAAAGGAAAATACAACAGTCCAAGTTTATGAGCATCCTAATGGCTACAGATTATTTCCTTGACAATAAAGGCAAATTTGGCTTTAAAAGATAGCCAACACAATGCAAGAATTCTGAATGAAACATAATGCAAGATTTATGAAAGACCAATTTCTAACTTTGACACCCTGCTCCATCATCTCCAGAAACACTATGGAGAGATGTATATGACTACTCCTAAGATGTGCACTTAGGAAATAAGCCATTGCCACAAAGAAGCAAGATGGGAAACTCCTGCTTGTACTAAATTTAGAGAAAATGTACTTACAGTTAAACTACTGGAAGTGGTTATGGACCTGTTACTCATTTTCATTAAAACAACCATACCCTCAGAACAGGATCCTTAAAGTGGTTTTAATTGTAATTTACACCATCTCAATTAACATCTCTTTACGCTGCCAGAGAACAAGTACCCCTAGCGTAAAGAGACTCAGGCTGTGGAGCTAAATTAGATTACTGCAGGAAAAAATCATGAGAATACCATGTATGTGTATACTGTATAGTATAAGCAAGGCTTAAAATGGACAGGTTATGCTGGACTACAAACTCAGACCAAAATCAATAAACTACATCTGGCTAGTCATGGATCAGAGAAGCTGTTGGTGAAATTGCTGGAGTGTAGTAATGTCTGAGGCCTAGAGAGTTGGCCCTTTCCTATAGGAGCACAGATGTCAAAGGGGGGAGCCTCACTACTCCCATGTCCCAGGGACAAGCAGGCATAGGAAAGTGCTGGACAGGCTGGTATCCTGCCACCGAGTCTCTGGGCTTCCCTCTGTGCCATGCACATGCTGGGTCTGGCAGTGGTGGTGTGCCATAGGGAGAGGAATTTTATCTCTGGCTGCTGGAGGAGAGGGGGGCAGGGTGTTGGGGGTGGTGTGAGTTGCAGATGCTCCTCCACCTTGCTGTGCTGTCCCTGGGAGCAGATTCTGCCCCAAGAATGGAGGCATGCCTGTGTGCCATGTGCGGCACTCCTGAGTGTGTGTTGGTGTAGGCGACTCCATGTGCCCAGCCTCTTTCTAGTGGTGACTTGTGATGGGAGGGTGTCCCACATCCCACCCCAATATTGGGAATAATGCAGGTCTCTCCAGACACCCTATGAGCCAGAGCACAACGGTCCTCTGTTGCAGCCTCCATGTGTCCCGGACTGGTGCTCCATGTGCACACGCTTGCATAGGCTGCTGCACAATCCCCAGGCTGAGAAGGCCTAGCAAGGAGTGTGTGGCTATCCCTCACTACCCGCTTCCTCCACCCGTGTGTGCCTAGGGAAAGTAATGGCACTCATCTTAGGTGCCTACCCCAGCTTCGGATGATGCCTGGGAGACACCCTGGGAGGGGATACCAGTTCCAGGGAGAGAATGATGTCCTGGCTGGCAGGCATGGAGCTGGCCTCATTCGGCTCCTCCTCCACACTGGCTCTGCCCCCTAGGAGGGCAATGATGGGTGTCTCTAGTCCAGAATCCACAGTGAAGGTGGGGGATGGGACTGTCCCCACCCAAGATGCAATTGAGCTGGCCATAATAGGGGCAGGTCTGGGGTGCCACCCCTAAGCGAAAGCTGCACTCCTTGGCTTTCATGTAGGTCTGGCACAGTTCTTTGACCTTCATGCGCACCTTCTCCTGAGTGCACTTGTGGCCCAGGCTTTTAGCCATCTGCCATAAATGTCCACATTCTTGTGCCTGGTGCAGAGATCCTGCAAGTTTTTATCCTGATCTCAGACCTCATGGAGATCCAGGATCTCTGCATCAGATCAGGATGGTGCCCTTCTCTTTTGGTCCTGGGCAGAGTCCTGGGAGCTGCTTGAGGCAGTGCTGGCAGCTGTGCGGGGTTTGGCTGGAGTGGTGGTCTTGGCCATGGCAGCAGGGGAGGCTGTGTAGGGTCCTGCTCTGTGGCACTATGCGAGCAGGGCCTGCTTTGTGACACAAGCCCTTTCCCTTCTGCCTGCAGCGTTAAGGGCTTCAGGGGAAGGGAAGCCATAGCGTTCTGATGAGTGTGGACAAAGCAGCCAGCAGGGCACCTTTGAAATTTCCCGGAGGCCATTTATTTCAAAATAACTCCAGCTACCCTGTCTACACACACCGTATTCTGAAATTACTATAACTATCTTGGAATAGGGTGTGTGTACACAGGGCAGCTGGAGTTATTTCAAAGTAGCTATTTTGGAATAGGCATTATTCCTCATAGAATGAGGGTTACAGAATCTGGAATAAGACACCCATTGTTTTGATATTATTTCTAAATAGCGGGTTTGCTTTGTAGATGCTCGCAGAGTTATTTCAGAGTAATGTCAGTTATTCTGGAATAACACTTCTATGTAGACGTTCCTTCAGATACCACATTGCAGAACTACTACCTATGGTAGGAAACCTACCACTTAAATCAAGTTCTGTATTAAGACGATAATGAATGTAATGCTGATTTTTAAAAGACTCCAGAGCCAGTTCTGGTAAGTATAGGCTGGTTAACTTCAGCAGCAGGGAAATTGGTGAAGGAACTCAAATATGAAATTGCAGAACAAGTAATTGTTGGATATAGCCTATTGTTTAAATCAGCATCTGTAAGAGACGATTGGAAGATAGCTAATGTAATACTCATTTAAAAAAAACCCTCCAGAGCCAATCCTGGGAATTACAGGCCAGTACCCTCACTTCAGTTCCAAGTAAATTGGTTGAAACTATAGCAAAAACAGAATTATCAGAAAAATAGATGACCACAATATATCAGAAAAGTCAGTTTAGCTCTTGAAAAGGAAATCATGCTTTACCTATCTATTAGAATGCTTTTGGAGCATCAGCAAAGATGTGGACAAGGGTGAGCCAGTGTCCTGGGACTTGCCGAAAAGCCTTTAATAAGGTTCCTCACTGAAGGCTTCTAAGCAAAGTAAGTCATCATGGCATAAAAGAGAATGTCTTTTCCTGGGTCAACAGAAGGTTAAAAGATAGGGTACCGAGGGTAGGAATAAATGATCAACTTGCACAGTGGAAAGCGATAAAGAAGACTGGTCCCCAGGGAACTGTTTGGGACATGTGGTGTTCAGCATATTCATAAATGATCTAGAAAAAGGTGCAAACAGTCAGGTGGTAATGTTTGCAGACCACACAAAATTGCTCAAGCTAATTAAGTCCAATGGTGACTATGATGAGTTATCTCACAAAACTTGGCGAGTGGGCAACAAAATGGCTAATGAAATTCAATGTCCATAAATGCAAAGTAATGCATCTGGAAAACATAATCCCAACTATAGATACAAAATGATGGAGTGTAAGTTAGTTGTTATCACTCAAGAAAGCAATCTTGAGTAATAGTTCTCTGAAAAAAATGTATTTAATGTGTAGCGGCAGTCAAAAAACTAACAGGATGTTAGGAACCATTAGGAAAGGGATATATAATAAGACACTATCATGGAACCACTATATAAATGCATGGTGCACCCATTCAAAAATATATATTAGAACTAGAAAAAACTATGGAGAAAAGGAACAAAAATGATTAAGGATATGGAACAGCTTCCATATCAGGAGAAAATAAAAAGACTGGGAGGGTAAAATCATAAATGGTGTGGAGAAAGTGAGTAAGATAGTATTATTTATCCCTTCACATAACACAAGCCCAAGGGGTCACTCCATGAGATTAATAGACAAAAGGCTTAATACAAAAATAAGGAAGAACTTTTTCGTGCAGTACACTGTCAGCTTGTGGAATTTGTTGCAGAGGATGTTTTGAAGGCCAAAATTATCACTGGGGTCAAAAAAGAATTACATAAGTTCATGGAGGATAGGTCCAGTGGCCATTCACAAGCGGGATCTGTACCATAACTCCATGCTCTTGGTGTCCCTAAAACATCAACTGAAAGAACCTGGGAACAGGTGAGAGGATGGGTCACTTGATAATTACCCTGTATTGTCCATTCCCTCTGAATCATATGGCATTGGCCACTGTTGGAAGACAGGATACCAGACTAGATGGACCATTGGTCTGACCCACACTGGCCATTCTTATGATCTTAGAAAGGTATTTTTAGTATTCATTTATTATTTTGATTACTATTTTTTATTTTATTTTATTATTACATCCTTCTCACACTAATGTTGCCACACTGGGCAAAAACTAATCTCTTTCATCCCTTTCTGTCTGCTCTGTGTCTGTGGTGTTCTGCCCTTCTTACCAATAGTTTTTCTTGAGGGTTTTCTTGGGTGCCCTAGTTTCTTCACACCAGTTGGTTTCCACTTGACTGCTTCATATGAGCAGGGGCAGATGACTGTTTTGCAGGGCCCCGGGCAGCATAACTCCGTGGGGCCCCCCCTTTGCCATGGCGCATGTGCCGTGATGCCATGTGCATGCACGGTGGCGCCACGGCGTATGCGCGGGGCTTTTTTAAGCGTGGGGCCCGGGGAGGCCACCCCGTTCGCCTTGCCCTATATCTGCCCCTGCATATGAGAATCTGTGCATGTGGGTATATGTGTCCCAAATATATCCAATGCTTCCTTTTAATTCTAATGGAGGTAGGGTGCTAATTTCTCAAGTCTCTATATTGGTTATAAAGTCTCCCCGACCAATCCCAAAATCTTTCATAGGCACTCATTTTCAAAAGCATCTAGTTTTCTATACATTTTAATAGATTTCCATTTCTCTCAGCATCGTGTTAGCACTGAGATAGTTTGATTTGAAAATTTTCCATTTTGCTTTAGTATTGGTGGATAGCTTTGATTTCCATACATATCCATGATTTACCCATCTCTAGAAATTAACCTTGAAGACTAAACTGATGACTAAATTGATGATTCCGAAACAGGCTACAGTCACACTAAACCAACCCAGAATACTGTTAATGATGAAAGGACACAATGCTATCATCCTGTTTGTTATGGAGAAATAGCTCCTTATCTGAATTGAAAGGGCTTATTGACCAGAACAGAAGATAAGTATGTCTCCCTTCATTCCTTATTTTTAAAATGATTTTTCTGTTGAACTGTTATTGGCCTTTTCAGTCATGGTTGTATTTATCTTTCAGTCCTTTGTCGATATAACAATATGGAAATAGGGATTTTGCTCATGTTTCAATTTTAGCTATGGTATGCAATAGCCTTTTTTATATCAACAGTATCCCTCTAGCTTTCTCTTCATTGTAAGTCTTAAATCTTCTTCTTACAGACTTTCTTACAGAGCTTTACTCATCTTACAGTGAAAATGGAACATGCTTCAATACTTTTTTCAGCTTCTGGCTAAGTTAGAGCTGAATAACCATTGGCAAAAAGATGTCCAGGTGCAGGGAAATTAAGAATCTCCCAAACTTTATTTTCTCTGAAGGCAAGAGCTTATCCCTACACGGTATGCTGAGAGAGACATTGAGCTTTCAGTATATTAGTATGTGATTACAGACATGTATGGCAGTGTTGTGAGGTGTACCAACAGAAATAAACATGGTGCTTGAAAGCATATAATATGCAAGTATTTGGAAAGAGAATATATAGTGGTATGCTATTCAGTTTTCACTGGCAAGAATTTAAGGTGATCACATTACCCCAAATAAGGGTAACATAAATGAGTTTTCTAGGATAACCTGTTGTGATACTTTGGGCTCACCCAGGCTAGGTCTAGACTTTGGGGCTTTATTAGAAAAAGCTATGCAAATTGTAGATTTTTCTGATAGCTTTTCCGGAAGAGGCTTTTCCACTTTTTCAGTCTAGACAGGGCCAAATAGTGGAAAAGCCTCCTCTTTCAGCGGAGCCCTTATGCCTTGTGAAACGAGGTATACAGGGCTCCCCAAAAGAGCGCGTTTGCTCTTCCGCGAAGATCATATAATCACAAAGCTGATAGAGACCTCAGGAGGTCATCAAGTCCAGCCCCCTGCCCAAGGCAGGACCAATCCCAATCCCAAAGATGGTAAGAAGGGGGATCAGGGATCGGTAATAAGGTCCAGGAACAGATCTTGGCTACCAACTAGAGGGTTGCTGAGCCACTACCTGGAGTTGAGGGGGCCCCTGCCAACCACTGACAGGGGGGGCACCATGGAGCAGTGTCTGGGATGAGCCTAAGATTGCTAGAGGGAAATACTTTGATACTGTGGAAGGGGGAGCTGGCAAGAGGACTGGGTCATGAAGAGGCAGCAGCAACAGCTAATGAGGTGAGAGAGGGGGCAGCAGAGCTGGAGATAGTGGCAGAGAAAGTATGTGCAGCTGGGGGAAGGGTGTCGGCCTAGTTACGCTACTCCAGAATAGTCAGGAGAAAGTGCCATACTCGGCATGCGTAGCGCACCTTGTTACAGGCATCCATACTCCACGCACTTTGCCCATCAGACCTGCTTGGGATAAACAGTGTTTATTAAAACACTTAAATAAGAAACAACCCTACGGATTCAAAGATTAAATAGTAAAGGAAAGCAAAGATTCAAAGTACATGGCAAATAACCATACTCAATTGTGGGCTTTACACTTTCATACTAGATACAAACTTTTCCAATATAAGTTACCTTTATTGCCTTTGCACATTTTTCTAGAACACTCCCTCACTGTGTGTGTGCATGGGGGAGCGGAGGGAGAAGGGGCGGGGAGCAGCACCCTTAACAAACATCTTCTGGCTTAGAGGCTGCCTCTCACTTTCTAGATGATAAACCTCCATTTCAAGGTTCTTTTTTTTCTTTCCCCTCAAAGCCTGTTGACTCATGATTATTCAGACTGGGGAAATTACCTTTTGACAAGATAGATTTCTCAGTGTCTTCCCATTAATTATTATGGACCATCATTCTCTTTCCCTGGGAAATGGAATGTTATTTGAAACCAGTTTTGTGTAAACACCTAAACTGGGAGATGCCTTTCCCTGCTTAATTGCTCCCTACTCTGCTCTCTGTGAAGTGGAGCTGAAGTTTGAGTACAATTTTCTATATACATACATTCTTAACCATGGTCTGAATACATATCTTGCAGTGACTAGCAAGTTCAGAACCTAAAGAGCTTTCATAAAAGACCTTACTCGTTATGCTTTTGTAGTACAACAACACTGCATGCAATCAGTTGATTTAACTGCTTATTTTTGAAGCTTAAACCTTCTGTTCTCCTCTGGGGAGCCCTGACTGTCACACTGCATTAAAAGCTAGTAAGAACTGTATACGAAACCACACCATTATGTATTTTGTTGATACCCATAGGCTGTGTCTACATTGGCGTGATCTTGCACCAAGGCGGCTGCTTTTGCACAAAAACATGCTGCCTGTCTACACTGGCGGGGAATTCTTGCGCAAGAACACTGACGTTCTAATGTGTGAAATCAGTGCTTCTTGCACAAGAACTATGATGCTCCGGCTCAGGAATAAGCCCTCTGGCGCAACTGTTCTTGCACACGAGGCCAGTGTAGACAGGCAACATGAATTTCTTGCGCAAGAAAGCCCGATGGCTAAAATGGCCATCGGAGCTTTCTTGGACAAGAGAGTGTCTACACTGGCACGGATGCTCTTGTGCAAAAGCACATCTCTTGCGCAAAGGCATATGCCAGTGTAGACGCTCTCTTGCGCAAATACTTTTAACGGAAAAACTCTTGCATTAAAGAGCATTTGCCCAAAATCTTGCCAATGTAGACATAGCCATACTGTATGTGGCATGACATAGCCATCACTTTAAGTGCTATATTTCCTGAGCCATACTGCAAAATGTGAGTGTATGGGAGGTGAGGAATGGCTTTATTCAGTACCTGTGGATGATTTACCAGCCCTGTGTCTACCCTGGTGGCTAGAAAAGGGCACTGAAAGTCAGAATTCTTGCATTCTATCCCTGGGTATGTCTACACTACAACCCTAGTTCGAACTAGGGTAGTTAATGTAGTCATACGAACTTGCAAATGAAGCCCAGGATTTGAATTTCCCGGGCTTCATTTGCATGTTGCCGGGCACCGCCATTTTTAAATGTCCGCTAGTGCGGACTCCGTGCCCGCGGCTACATGCGGCACGAACTAGGTAGTTCGGATTAGGCTTCCTATTCTGAACTATCTAGTTCGTGCCGCGTGTAGCCGCGGGCACGGAGTCCGCACTAGCTGACATTTAAAAATGGCGGCGCCCAGCAACATGCAAATGAAGCCCGGGAAATTCAAATCCCGGGCTTCATTTGCAAGTTCGTATGACTACATTAACCACCTTAGTTCGAACTAGGGTGGTAGTGTAGACATACCCCCTGATACTCCGCCAACTGACTTGCTACAATTGCATATATATTAGTCATTTTGGGGAAGTGCAATGGTGGAAGAATTCCTAAACATTGCTAGTGTAGACAGGCTAATGTGAACTTGGGCAAGTCACCTCATTACTTCAGTTTCTCCATATGTAAATTAGAGATAGATAGGTAAGTATTATCTCCAATGGTGTAAAGAAATTATTGTAAAATACTTTATCAGAGCAAAATATTATGAACCTGATTTTCAGAAGGGCTGAGCACCATCAAATCCAATTCAAGACATTGCAGCTGCAGTTTTATAACACATCTAAAAAGATCCTATCAGTATTTACTCTAAAGATACAAGGGCTGATATATATTTTTACTCTGTTGTTGTGCTGGACAGGAAGCAATTCAGAAGGTTACTTTTTGGTGCGCTCTGACTTGTCAGGAAGTCATATCCAAGCTCCTTTCAGATAACTTTTCTGGCTGCTACTGTGATAGTATTGAAAATTCAGCAGTTTTACTGAAAACAACACCATGTAATTTTACTTTGTTTTCTTCCCTACTGCTTGCTTTATAGTGCTTGCTTGCTACTGCTTGCAGGTTTATGATTCTCTGTGAAAAAGCATATAGCACTGTGGGGTGTGATTTGATGTGGATGATATATTGCCTTAATATGTATGAGAAAAATCTACAGCTTAGTGCACACAGAGTGGGATGTACTCTTTCTTTAATTAATTCTGGTTCAGGTGTTTCTTAGTGGGTACAAACTGTGGTGGTGAGAATTGCAAATCATAAAAACAAAAAAATCATTTCCTTGCTCCTCCAAACTATTAGTTCAAGGATGTGTTTAAAAGACTAGAAATAGATTCTACCAAGAACAATGCATCAGTGACTCAATAATCAGGTTAGCAGTATGAGATGGAATCAAAATCACAAGAAAAAAAGAATTGAACATTGGACTTTTTCGGCAGGAGATTAAATATTTAATTTAAAATTCCAGCATATGCCTGTTCTGCATGAAAGCCCATTGCAAGCAGTCCCAGTTACCACTAATTGATTTAAACCTCACAACTAAGTAGGAAACCACAGATGTTAACTGCTCATTGATGCACTAAAACTTCCTAAGTTTCTCACACAAGGCTCAGCGTGAATGCAAGAAGCTATTCGAAGCCAGGAGATTATATAAAGCAGTTCCACTGAGAGTTGTCACGTGGAAATCATTGGTGCCAAGCTTCCAAATCTAATAGAGAAGAGGAACTTTATATTTGCTTTGGGACCTTTGCCCTGACCATTACGCTGAAATGAATGTGTAATATTCATTTAGAACAAGAAGGAGAAAAACCTCTTTGTCATAGCCATCAAAAAATACCAGTGATTATTATAGTCTTTTAAAAAATAAAGCTTCCCATTCATCAATAGTATTGTCTCAGAAAGCCAGGAGAAACTTCCTGTGTGCATGACAATAGATTCCCCAGATAATGGATAATAACTAAAGTGAATGGCAAAGCATTTTTAAAAAGGCTTTTAAAAGACTTCTAGAGAATCAAAAAGAATAAAAATGTTAGGCCCTGAGCCTCACCTATACTTGGGCTACATTTAGAATTACGTAGACAGAGCTATGTTGTTCCAGGGTGTGTAAAATTTCACACCTGAAAGAAATAGCTATGCCAAGCTAACTCCTAATATAGACTCAACTAGGTTGGTGGAAGAATATGTCCATTAATCTACCTATCATTGCCAGGAGAGGTGGTGCTCAAATACTAATGGGAAAAGCCCCTGCTACCAACATAGTCTCTGTGTACACTAAGGGTTATACTGGCATGCCCCCTATAGCATAAATTTGACCCTATATATATTCTTAACTTCAAGTCTGATAAGCAGTTCCACTGACTTCCACAGGGCTGCTCCCATGCTTAAAATTAAGCACACGATCAAGTGTGTGTAAGTGTACAATCATGGCTGGAATTAGCATTCATTGTTCTCTTTTAATGGCATTTGAGAAAATTAGTCAGTTGTCAACTCCTGGAAATCAGTTTGTGAAATAGATGGCCACAGTTAGATAAAAGCCTATAAATAAAGTATTGAAAGTACCATTGAGTTGTACACCCCTATTTCCATTCCCTATTTCCACTTCCTTTTTTGTGGGGGTTGTGATGCCTTTCAAAATGTTGCGCCTCAGTATGGTCATGACACACCTCACCCACCTCACTTAACAGATCAGTGGTCATGGGTCACCAGTGTGGCAAAAAGTTGACAGATGTTTGGCTGCGTGTGTGCTCAACTTCCTGTGCCATCCTGGCCCTGTGCAAATAGCATGGAAGACCTCAATCAACCTGTCAATAACCACAAAATCCATTAAAAAACAAAGCCACAGGCCAGGTTAATTGTTGTTGCAGCACGGTAATAGCACCTGGCAAACTCTGTGAGAATATTAAGAGTTGTATTCCCATAACAACGAACTCAGCTCGATCAATGGCAGGGCCTTCCATTGCCCCCTAGAACAGCCAGAAATACTCCTTCTGAAATGCATCTTTATACCCTAACACAAACAAGTTAGTGATGCCTCCTGACATCACCTTGTGCATGTTGGTTCAATCAAACCATCTCCTTTGCATACTGTCATCCTGACCTTATCTTTTCTTATCATTCTCCTTATCTTGGGGAATGTTTCTGCACCATGGTTAATATCAGAATGGTTTGTACTGGGGCATGTTTGTGCTCTGTAACTAGCACTTCTTAGTCAGATTCTGTGAACAGCTTCTGCCTCATATCAGGCCTCTACTATAAGGAGTTATGGCTTAGGCTCTTCTCTTACTATATCTGTCAGAAGGATATTTTAGAAATTGAAAGAAATAATTTTTTAAAAAATACAAAGCTTGCAGCTATATGCTCCTCCCTTCTTTTTTGTAATTTTATTATGAAGACTAGTGTATGGAAATTGGGTAGTATCCCTTTAAATAATTTGGTAACCCTCTAGTGGGTTATATTCTATTCTGGTGGCTTCTATACAGAAGCCACCAGAGGACTGAGAACAGCAGTATAGTATATATTTTAAGGTAGGCCTGTATTTTTACATTTAGTTGGTAAACATGGTTATTTGGAACCCAATTGCCTCTGTGTGTTTTCCTCATATTCTTAATGTTGTACAGGGTGATGTCACTATCAAGTAACTCCTGTAAAACCTTAGCAGTTCATCTGTAACAAAGAGGGTTCCATTTTCACCAGTGAAATTAGAACTAAAGCAACCATACACCTGTTTCTTTTAGAGTGACAGGTAGAAAGGAGCTCTTAGGAAAAATAAAGTAGATTTATAGTTTTAAAAAAAAACCAAGTTGGTACTGCTCTCTATGGGTGGCTGGCTCTAGTCAACATTGAATCTGTCTGGTAAGACAGCCAGCAAAAGACGTATATAGAAAACCCGCCGAATGACAAGCCTACAGGTGTTCACTGACAAAAACATCCAAGTGCTCAAAAACAGCTTCTTGTAAGGCAACAAAGATTATGCCATGGGTAAATATAAACAGAGGCAGAGGATTTAGCAGGGTAATTAATGGATTGAAACCAGAAATGCATTTTTTTTGCTCAATCAAGTTTTTTTTCTGCCATGTTTGGGATTTTTGGAGAAAGCATCTGGCAAGCCTAGTGGCCAGCAGGGCTGGGGCTCTGCCATCTTGCCTCTGAGCACATTGGTAAGTAGCCCCCTTACCACAAACTGTTTCCTCCGTTCCCAGCCCTTTGTCATAGAACTGGAGGTGGGGAGAGAACAGGCCCTGGGTGGATGGGCTGGGGGCTGGGGAAGAGAACAGGCCCCAGGTGGGCTGGGAGAGCTGTCTGAGGCGGGGGAGGAGAACAGGTCCCAGGTGGGTTGGAAGGTGGCCTGAGAGGGGAGGAGAACAGGTCCTGGACGGAAGGGACGTAGGGAGAGGGGAGAGAACATGTCCCTGGTCCCAAGCCTTCTGCACCTGCCCATCACATCCCCAAGGCCCTGTCCTAAGGACCCAGGCAACACTGGGCAAGTCTGCTACTAGGTGTATACAGCTGAAAGAGTTATCTGATGATAGGGATGGGAGGGAGGAGACTTTCAGACTTGCTGACGAGGCCAAGATACAATGGCTGGACGCTGAACTTAGAAGCATGAAAAAGAATTTAAATTTGATCCCTAGGATGAGGCACAGAAACTTGCTGTCTTTCCTCCCCCAGCTTTGAGTGTAGCTGCTGCCTTCCATCCTGCAACCCCAGGAGAAGCTCAATCTTCCCTGCCTCTGTGGACCCAGGACTGAAGAAGTTCTGTGCCCCTGATGATTATAGGAAGGTCTGTGCCTCTGATTGACTCCTTATTTCACATGCCCCTGAGTTAGACAAATTCAACCTTGAAATAAGCTGTAATTTCCTAGTCGAGCAGGGGGAGGGAAGTTATATATTGGAACAATTTACCAGGGAAGGTAGTTGACTCACTATCCCTTGGAGTCTTTAAAACAAGATTTTCTCTAGTTCTGGGAGAAACTCTATGGGGACAAGCTAGATGGTCAAGTTGATCCCCCTTCTGACCTTGGAAACTGAATCTCCCTTTTCATTTCACCTCTTGGTGGGGCCCAGAGAGAACAGGAAGCTCTGTGTTGCTCTCCAAAAGCTGGCCCTGTGCACTAAAACAATGCCAGTAATCAAATCTCCTACTTCAGGACCGCTGCAAGGTTTAGGCTGGAATTTTTGACCCCAGGCACAATTGGTCGGGGGCGCGGGAGGATTTTTCACGTTTCTCTGAAGCCTCGGAGATAAGCCACAGCTAGAGACAGGAGAATGGTGGACTATTGTTCTGAGCTGGCTCAGTGAATCCTCTTTCTGTATGTGTGGCATGCTTACGCGGTCAGACTGATCTCTAGATTTGGGTTCAGGAAGGAATTTTTCTCAGGTCAAACTGGCAGAGATCTCGTGGGTTTTTGCCTTTCTCTGCTTCGTGGAATCAGCTTACAATGTAAGCGTCATCTGACATATTTCTCCTGTTCTCTTCCCTACCATACCAGGGGCCTCTGGCCTTTCTGCTTGTGGTTCACAACCGTTTAATCTTCTGAGCACTGAAATGTTTTGGTCTGACTGAAGTCATTGGGCCCAAAATAGGAGTGTCTGGGTGAAATGCAATGGCCTGTGATATATAGGAATGAACTAGAGATGAACTCATGGCTACTTCTGTCCTTAAACTCTGATGTATGAGAAGTGCATTCTGGGATCAGAGGGGCAGAGAGCTAGAAGGAAAGAGGTCTGGCCAAACTAATGACACATTCATGGTTAACAGATCCTCTCAAACCTCCTGAAATCCTCTCAAATCCCTGCACTCCCATCTTCAGCCCCTGACACCCGCCCTCCCCACCTCTGCAAGGCAGTTACAGAAAAACAATTATGTAACAGCTGAGGCCCCATGCTAAGATGAAATATTGTTATATATCACTATTAATAAGTATTAAATGTGTATGGATCTAAACTATGTTTAGAGCCAACTATATTTGTAACTGGCTACAAATGCTGCAGCGAGGATTTTTGTTGAAATAAGTAATGAAAGTGTTGTAGCCTAGATGTCATTAGATCAGTGGTCCCCAACCTTTTGGGGCTGCCGGGAGCCCAGGGGCAGGCCCACTCATGCGCCGGGTGCCCGGGAGAGGGGCCGTGCACACGCCCAGTGGCAGGGCCACCCATACGCCGTGTGCCCGGTGCCGGCGCCACCCATGCACCACACTCCCGGGGTCGGCGCCGCTCCTGAGCTACACTCTCAGGGGTGGGGCTGCCCATATGCCAGGTGCCCGGGGCTGGTGCTGCTCCTGTGCTGCCCGCAGGCACCGTGTTGGGGACCATTGAGTTAGATATTAGTAATCAGTACATTTAATTGTTTGTACTGCTTTTGATGTGCCAATTTTGGATGAAACCAATGTATTCCTTTCATTAAAGGATTCCAGTTCAAACCAAAATCAGATCAAACCAAATTCAATATCTCATGGCATTTCTTCAGCCCCATTGAAAAACCTACTGATAATTACATTAAGAATCTCATCGAACTTCTCTGCATATATACCAAATTAAGTCTTCCTACTCATTAAGAACACCTTCAGGTGATCAATACATTTATATTGATGTGGGGCTGTTTTAGGATTATTGACAGTTCTTATGGAGGGTAATTCTGAGCAATTGAACTAGGAAATGATTTTACATGACATTAATGTCAATGGTGCTATACAAAAGAGCAGTTCATGCTGAACAGGAAGAAGTGCTTTATATGACCTCATGAAAAATAATACAGGTGGTGGACTTCTTAATCCTCTGCAGCTGCAGAGCACATGACATCTCTGATAAGGAAAGCATCCATTGTGGGAAATCTGTAATCTTCCTGCTCATGCCAGTAGGGGAGGGTTCCTAAACTGTTAGGAATGTGTGTGTGTGTGTGTGTGTAATCTGTAAAATACTAGAAGTGTTTTACCGCTTGTAACTTAACAGCTGGCTCACATGGGTTGGCCAATGTTATATAGAGATACATGGGAGGTGAAATGAGCAGGAATCCAAGTGGACTTGCATAGCCTGTACATAGTGGCAGGGGAGGGAGGGCAGAAAGAGTCCTGGCTGAGCTGGGGCCATAAATACACAGAACTAGTGGGATGTAGATAGGGTTACCAGGTAGACCCTGCCAAAAAACCGGACACACTTGATCATGGGCGGGCGAGGGGGACCGGCCAGGAGGGGGGTGGCGCTGGCTGGGAGGGGGGCAGAGTGGGAAGCAGAGCTGGCAGGGTGGGTCCGGGGGCCGCGGGGCTAGCTGGGAGGAAGGGGTGGGTGGGAAGCAGAGCTGGGGAGGGTCAGGGCCCGGAGGGGCTGGACGGGAGGAGGGGGAGCCAGAGGAAGGGGCGCGGGAAGCAGAGCTGGTGGGGGGGAGGGATGCAGCCACTGGCCGCAGCCGGAGTCCAAGGGGTCGCGCCCCCGGCAGATAGTACCTCGAGTTGCTAGTAGAAGCCGGGAAGGGGGAGTGGCCACTCCCCCTGCCCGGCTTTTGCACGCAGCCAGAGGCTCCCAGGTGGGATACGGGGCTACGATTGGCGCTGGGAGCCTCTGGTCATGTGCAGAAGCCGGGCGGGGGGAGTGGCTGGGAGTCCCAGCCCCCGTCCCCTCCCCCCCTGACTTTTGCACGCGACCACAGGCTCCTAGCGCCAATCGTGGCCCTGCCTCCCAGTTGCTCCCTCGGCCCCCGCCAGGATTCCGTCTGGCACCCAGCCAGGAATTCAGAAAATACCAGACATTGCACATGTCCGGTATTTTCTGAATTTTTCTATTGGACAGATGGCGCAAATACCGGACTGTCCAGTAGAAAACTGGACACCTGGCAACCCTAGATGTAGATTGTTTGTTTTAGTGACAGGCAAAGGGTTCTGAACGGAACTTTCTCTTTACTAGGGAACAAAACAATCCCCAATGTATATATAATGCAGAGGAGTCGACAGCCTGCATCAGTTCCTAGGTAAGGTGGGTGGAAGCTGGCCCCATGCTCCTGGAAGGGGTGGGACCTTGGGCAGAAGGGGCGGGGCCAGAGGCACCCAGCCCTCCAGGCTGCCCAGGGTGCGGCATGCACCCCCTTCAGCCCTCAGAGCTATATGGAACCTGCAGTGCGGTGCAGCACTTTGGTAGCGATTTTAAGGGCCTGGGCATCTGGCCACTGCTACTATTTCAGCAACAGCCTCTGGCCCCTTTGAGTTGCTGGGACCTGGGCAACTGTCCTTTCCCCTCATTGACGGTCCTGATGTAATGTATATCTTGAATGTAAATGTAATGTAAAGTCAGTGCTACGTATCTACGTGAGATCTGTATGCATAGGTTCGGAGGAAAATGAGATGGGCGAAAATCAATAAAAATCAGACATTAACATTGGTTAGTCTGATGGAAACAAGCCATGTAAATGGCAGGTGCGATACCAGTGCCTTCAACTGAGATATTCTGTTAGTAAAGTTCTCAATTGGGAACCTTGTGGGGCCATAGCTGCAGTGGCAAAAGGTGCATTTGCCCCCCTCCCACCCCCCCGCACTTGGCTAGGAGGCTGTGGTAACCTTTCCTGACAGCAGCTCTCTCTGCCTCCACTTACCTTCTAAGTGGAATACTCTAGCATGTTATAATGGGGGCTATACTTCAGACCTACTCAGGAACTCCAGTTAGTCCATAATGCAACAGTTCCCTTACCCACGAGAGAATCTGATTGAACAGGTGGGATCTGTGATTCATGGGCAGCAATGCCTTTCAATCAATTTCTGCATCCCATTCAGGTTTGGGTTTAAACCTACACAGCCCATTAGGGTTCTGTATATCTCAGATACTGTACTGATTGCTGAAATCAGTGGGGACCCTGCAACTGACAAGCCATAGGTTATTTGTACCTCTCAGGAATGGGTGCAGAACCTCAACTCTTCAGAGACATCTGCTCTGGAGTTTACCTCTCCATTGGTCCAACAGAGCTGCAGTCTGTCATTCTTTTGGGCACCCAGCAAAGCTCACCTAATTACCCAGGATTTTCTTGATGAGGTTGATCAGTGAAGAAGAATCCCGCCAATCACTTGTACTGTGGTTGCTGACTCTTTACAGTTGAGATACATTGTCATATGCTTGTACTTAGGTTTGTGTGCCTAGAAACATAATAGGTACACAATATAAAACAAATTAACCATGCAAGTGTGTTGCCTTCCTCTCTGTCTCGTTAAAAAAAACCAAACAAACCCACACAAGATGAGAGAATCTAAACAATAAACAAAGTTGCCTCCTGAGGTTGCATATCACAACATGAGGGCAATCATGAGTAAAGTAATTTCTTATATTACTATGGAAATATTATATTACAGTTCATTGAATGAAATTGTACTAGAAACAGAAGATTCAGTCTAGGCTAATTCACCTAGGAAACACTGAAATGTCTAAGGGGACGATTATAATGCAAGTGTGACTTTATAATTCTGCAGATTAGAAATATTTTTAAAAATGTATAATTTTATCAGGCACCCATTTGTACTCAGATATTTCTACTTCTCCTGATAATAAAATAGAAGTAGAAACTAATGAATTGCAAATGGAACATTATATATATAAAGAACCTTAGAAAATGATGCTTTACTTTATAGAAAACAAGAAGTCCTTAAAAATAATAAATCTTGTAGACTCTGAATATTGGATTTATCCCCATTTTTAGATGACATATAGCTTTGTAACAAGCTTTCTTTATAGTTTGGGGGGTGTGACGGGGCTAACCTGCCCCACACTGAGCAGGAGGAAGGGGAGCCCATTTATTGGGCAGAACACGCCCCTCCCCCACAGCCCTACTGGGCATGCTCGAAGTGCAGCCTCGCTATAAAAGACTGCTGAGCTGCTCAGTTGAGGCAGAACGCTGGGGAGGCAGGAGCTCCGGCCCAAGCTGCAGGCCCACCGCCAGACCTGCCGCCAGATCCAGAGCCGGAGGAGGCGCTGCTGCTTCTGCCGCCAGCCCCGGGGCGAGCCCGCCCTCAACACCGACGCCCGTTGGCCACCCGCCCTGCTGCAGAACGCCCGGTGCCGCTGCCCCAGGGACAAGCCCGTCGGACGAAGCCGCTGCCGGCAACCCAGCATCGCCAGGTGGGACCTCCGTCGGCTACCAGATTGGGGGTAGAAAGCAACCCAGGGCAAGGGGCCGGGAAACCCCCCCCCCCCCCAGTGGACTTAGCATGTTTTGGGGGAGGATCCCCCGCTGAGCCAGTGGTGGGAACCACCCACCACTATCAGGGCCCTGGGTTGGGGTCCAGTGGAGAGGGAGGGCCCGGACCCCCCACCCCACCCTGCTGCGAGGGCCCGGACCACCCCACCCTGGGCCTGCTGCGAGTGCTGGACTAGGCCGCTGGGCCTGCTGCGAGTGCTGGACTAGGCCCCCGGGCTGGGGGTTAACGCTTTGTTCCCCAGGGGAAACGGAGCGGAGGCGGGTGGTACCCCGCCACAGGGGGGAACAGAACAAGTATTAAAACACATTTACAGGCTATTAAAGTATGGCTCTGTTCAGTAAAGTGACTCAAACTTTAGAATAGTGGGGTCCCTTGTAAGCATTCTGGGGCAGGATACATCTCTTTGTTCTGTGTTTGCATAGCTGCCAGCACAATGGGCTCTGGTCTATGTCCTGGTTGGTGACTCTCTTCTGCGGGTGATGGAGATACCTATTTGGGCAGTAGAGTGATACAAATAAGAAATAATAGCAATGTTTGTTTTTCAGTGACTCAAAGTCTCCCCTCCCCAAAATAGCCCTGGCAACTCAACCTGGGGCATGACAGCAAAAGTGGGTATTTGCCTTGTCATGTCAGAATCATAATTGAGAGCCCAGCTGTGCTTTCAATGTTGTTTAAATACCCTAGGCCCAGCTATAACGGATTGGAACTTAGTAACAATTCTGACCCAGGAAAACAATATCTAGCATACTTTTTCTTAACTGTTTTAGCTCTGCCAGTATAGCAGAAGTAAAATGTGTATTTTTCCATCAACGTGAGCAGCCATGGCTTTGAACACACAAAGGTGGAGGAGAAACCATGTATTCTCAAGCCTGGGAGAATCACAGCCACCACTCCCAGGAGGAAATGTAGGTAGCTGTAGTTGGTGACCCTCTTCTGAAGGGGATGGAGAAACTCATCAATTGGCATGACATCCTGAGAGGTATGCTCTGGCCAGGTGTCTGTATCTGAGATATTATGGAGAGATTTCAAGGATTATCCATCCCTGTGACCATGTGATTGCTAATGATACTGTGAGGTACAGCCCTGAGCAGATCAGGAGTGTCTACAGCCTATGGGGGGTGGTATGAGTGAAGGAGTTCAGAGTGCCGGGTAGCTCTCTTTAATCGTTAGGACCAGTGGTGAGGCCCAGTCATAGACAGATGCATCTTGGAGGTAAATGCCTGGATGTGAGGATGGTGTCACCAGGAGGGCTTCAGCTTCCTTGACCACAGATGCTGTTCTGCAAAGAAGGACTGCTAAGCAGAGATGAGGTCCACGTACCAAGAAAGGAAAAGAGCATATATGGTTAGCCAGTCAGTATCTTAGGTCAAGTCTTACACTGCCAGAGAAAGTTGACTCTAGATATACAACTCCAGCTATGAGAATAGTGTAGCTGGAGTAGATGTACCTTTGGTCAAATGTCTGTGGTGGCCCCAGTGTGGGAGGTTGATGGAAGAAAGTCTCCCATTGTCTTCCCTTACTCTTTGTGACTTGACTCGATGGTGGCGCCTTACTAGACCTGCTAAATTGAACTCCAGGAGATCCAACTCCGGACCATCGATCTTGGGGTAAGTGAAAACAAGCCCCTAGTGAGAAGGACTTTAAACTAGGTTTGACAGGGACAGGTAATGAAAGTCCACAGGTAAGTAAAAAATATGGTGACCTGGGAGAAAAGTCAGAATCTTGGGGCAGGGAGGGAGGAACATGGGCCATTATAGTAGGGAATAGGAAGAGACAAGAGAGAACACGGGGAAATCAAATCAGTATCTTGAATTTCTGGATACTCATATGACCATAATGGATAATAATCAGGAAGAATTTTAAATGCTAGTTAATAAATACAATTATAACATAGTTGGCATCACAGACTTGACAGGATAATATGCAAGACTGGAATATTGGTATAGAAGGGTACAACTTGCTCAGGAAAGATAAGCAGAGATGAAAGAGGACCGGTGTATCCTTATATTAAAAATGTATATACTTGGACTGAGGTTGAGCTGAAAGCAGACTTTTAACAAATTTGTCTCCTCTAGATAAGCAAAAACTAGGTAAAAAACCAAGGGTGATGTCATGGCAGGATCTACTACAGACCACGGAACTTAGAAAAATAGATGAGACTTTTTAAAACAACTAATACAGTCATCCAAATCACAGGACTTATTGGTAATGGGGGACTTAAACTATCTAGATATCTGTTGAGAATAGAACATAGCAGGGCACAGATTATCCAACAAGTTCTTAGAATGTATTGGAGATAATTATTTTTCAGAAGGTTGAGAAATCTACCAGGGGAGAGGCTGTTCTAAATTTGATTTTGACAAATAGGGAGGAACTGGTTGAAAATTTGAAAGTGGAAGGCAATTTAGGTGAAAGTGATCATGATGGTAGAGTTAATGATTATAAGGAGTGGTAGGAGGGAAAACAGCACAATAAAGATAACGGATTTAAAAAAGGCATAAAAGGTTGTTACAAGGAGGAGGAAGAAAAGTTGTTCTCTTTAACTTCTGAGGATAACACATGAAGCAATAGGCTTAAATTGTAGCAAGGGAACTTTAGGTTGAACATTAGGAAAAACTTCCTAATTGTTAGGGTGGTTAAACACTGGAATAAATTGCCTAGGCCCTAGGGAGGTTATACATTATCCATCTTGGGAGATTTTAAAGAACATGTTAAACAAATACCTGTCAGGGATGGTCTAGATCAGGAGTTCCCAACCTGGGGTATGCGTACCCCAAGGGGTTCCAGAAGAAGCTTGTCAAGGGGGTATGGGAAATATTTGGTAAATAACTAGATTATCCTAATTGAAATATTCCAAAAGTAGTAGTGTTAGTGAAAAACGTTGTGGATAATAGAGTCTATAATTTATTTCCTTTCATATTGAATAGGGGGTACGGGAAGGTTTACTAAAAGCCAAGGGGATACGGGGACCGAAAAAGGTTGGGAACCCCTGGTCTAGATGGTGCTTGATCCTGCCCTGAGTGCAGGAGACTAGACTAGATTACCTCTTGAGGTCCTTTCCTGTCCTGTGGTTCTCTGAAAGGGCAAATCTTTTGTGTAAGCATGGGAAAAATTAAAAATTCATTGTCATTTCCAAGTAGAAAAAATACTAATGTGTAAATGAGGGCTTAGATTTTGGCATAAGTTCTTTTCTTTATTCTTGTTAGAATTGCAGATAGGAAGTTTTTATTTATTTAATCATGATGCAAAGGATTTAATATGATATTTTGAGGGACTTAATGATGAGCAGAGATGCATACAGCCTTATGGCAGAATCTGTTCTCAGTGACTCAGCTATATGTGACCATATTAGCTTTCACATAAACGTTCATTGCTATACTATAACTTTATTTTCTCTCTCTTTGGCATTTTTGTTAGAAAACTAATTTGTCTGGGGCTGGTTCAAAATGATGTGAACACTTTATCAAGACAAACTGTAAAACTTATGAGATGATTTGTCTGTGATGTTCTTTGTTGATTGTTGATTTAGTCTTTGGGTTTAGATTATCACTTGGCCCTATGCAACCATGTATTAAACTTCCTTGCTCTCCAAGTATCACCACATGGGGGCTTACCTAATCCATGAGGCAACTCCCCATGTCAATAAGTGAGTGGGGATGAGTTTCCAAGCCTTGTTTTCTCTCCTCTCTCAGTTCTCTGACCAGCCTACTTAAGTCAGTATCCAGAAACTGCACCCTGTAACAGACTCCAGTAGATTACTTCCTCTTCAACTCCCAGAACAAAAGGGCTGGTCCTGTGTTATCTATTTAGGTTTGTGTAGGGTGACTCTTCACAATGTATCTGAGCACTGTCACACACATGGGTGAGAATAATTACTCAATCTAGTCTTAAGATATTAGTAACATTATCAACTCATTTTTATAAAAATCATTATTTGACAAGAATGTGCTTAGCTTAACAACAGAGCTGATACTAAGGTCAAGCATGCCACCATTTTCTGAAACTTTCTGCAGTTTTTAGCAATGTCCTAGCTATTTGCTGCATCCAGTCCTTTTGGGGGCTGGAGGTCATGTCATGTGAAGAGACTCCTGCAGTTCTGTTGAACTGATTTAAAGAAATGTCTAATTTTAGCTTTGGTTTACAGATCTGTTTTCCCTGGGGCTAGTCAAACCTCCAGCACACTCACTGGCAGGCTGGCAGTGCTGGGACTCACCGCCCGTGGTACAGTGCTGAGGCAGGGAGAGGTGTGGGGGGGAGAGGGGGGAAAGGGGGAACAGAGTCTCTTCCCTACCCAGTCATTTGCCTGTAGGCTGCATATCTGGGCCTGGGGCAGCCAGAGCCTGGGCTGCCCATGGCTAGCTCCAGCCTGGCTGGGTGCAGTAGGGTGCTGGGGAAGGGGGTCCCTTTCCCTGCATACAGCCCACAGGGAGTGGCACAGTGCACCCTGGGTGCCGGCGCACCATGTATGACCGGTTGCTCACCTGATATGGAAGGTATGTGAAGAAAATGCAACTGGCCTGTAACACATTCATTCAGTTTTTCTGTGCTGCTCCCCACAGCTAGTAACAAGCACACTCTCTTCTTCAGCTGTTTTATACAGAGCACTCCTAGAAGGGTGTAAATTCTTCTTTTATGGAAAATTCAGTGACAAATTCAATTATAAGAAAACTTCAGTTAAGGCTGTACCAGGAAATTAGTAACAGGCTAATGATTTTTTAAGCCTTAATGATCAAAGGGTGAAAGTTAAATGTACCATTCTTGCCTCTTGAATACAGCAGCAGCAGCACTCATAGGGTATGTCTACACTACACCCTTAGTTCGAACTAGGGGGGGTAATGTAGTCATACAGAGTTGCAAATGAAGTCCGGGATTTGAATTTCCCGGGCTTCATTTGCATAAAGCCGGCCGGCACCATTTTTAAATGCCGGCTAGGTCGGACCCCATGCCGCGCGGCTACACGCGGCACGGACTAGCTAGTTCGGATTAGGTTTCCTAATCCGAACTAGCTGTACACTTCCTAATCCGAACTGGCTAGTCCGTGCCGCGTGTAGCCGTGCGGCACGGGGTCCGAACTAGCCGGCATTTAAAAATGGCGCCAGCCGGCTTTATGCAAATGAAGCCCGGGAAATTCAAATCCCGGACTTCATTTGCAACTCCGTATGACTACATTACCCCCTGTAGTTCGAACTAGGGGGGTAGTGTAGACATACCCATATTTATTCTATATTGATAGCATATTCCATATGTGGAGACGAGTCTGCCATCTTAAATCATTAGAGTGCCCCCCTTAACTCATGAATTGCAAGTGAACTGTGTTATGCTCTCACATCCACTTTATGTGGAAGCTCTTATGAGAAAGGATCATGTTCTCCTTTCATATAAATGGACTACAAATGTAAACATAAAAGAAAAACAAGCAGACAATGAAAATTGTTTTTAAATGTCAAGGTTCAAGAGGACTTGTGCCAAACAGATCTTTCACAAATGGAGGAGAAGCCAAAAGAAAAGAACAAAGTATGTCAGATGGAAATTAGTTGGTTTAAGTGGGAATTTGAAAAACACCAAGCCAAACACAAACAATAAGAATTCTAAGTACATCAGGAACAGAATGTCAGAGAAAAATCAGTGATCCCACTAGGCAATCTGGTAGTAAATGGAGTGTAACAAGAATACTGCAGGGAAGTTCGATTTCTTTATTGTCTTCATCGCAAATGATGTTGAACAGATACCTAACCCAGCCCTGTTCCTTACAGATAGTGTCACACTGAGGTAGAAAATAGCTAGTCAAACTGATAAATTACACAGCAAAAGGTTGCTCATCTCAGATGGGATTCCTTCAAAGCTCTGAAAAAAATGAAGTGACAAAATATTCAATATGTCAATAAAATCAATTGCTGCATTTAAGAATGTGTAGCAAATATTGTACCCGTGTTCAAAAAGGATGCTAGTTGTGGCTTTCTTCAGGAAATCAAACAATGTTTTAAAGTAAGAGCACTCTTTAAACCATATAGATGAACAAGAGATTACAGGGACCAGCTAGCAGGGTTTCTTTAAAGGAGAATTTCCTCTCCAAATTGAGTTTGAATGTGTCATCATTCCAGTGTCTAAAAAAGATGGCTGATATGATTTGTTTAGACTTTTAAAAAGCCTTTGACAAGATCAGTCTAAAGAAACCATTACAGAAATTGGTATTCAAGGGTGTAGAGGCAAAGTATAGTTAGAAGTTGGTTGAGATCACAAACAAAGAGTGGGAATAGATGACTAGTTTTAAACATGGCCAAAGGTCAGCACAGAACTGTGCAGAGGACAGAAATTCCATTTTGTGAAGGGTTGGCTTCTTCCTGAATTGGAACAAAACCTACAGTTTTAAATTGTCCTCAGGATCATTCTGGGAAAACAACCTCTTTTGGGTCAATCAAAATACAGTTTTGTCTTTTTTGTAAAATAGTCAAAATTAAAAAAAATTAGAATAAAAAATCAATGTTTCATTCCAAAAGCATCAAAATGATTTGACGTTATTGGAACTCTTTCCTTTGGCTCATCTCTTAAGCAAATTTTGAAAAAAACCACATTTTCTGGAAGCACTCGGGTTTGGAAGAAAATGGTTCTATTGATTATCCAGCCAGAGTTTGCACTGGATCTCCCCAGGGATCTATGCTGGGACACAAGCTGCATTACAGGGGGAATATGACACACAGCGACAGTCCCCGAGTCCTTGCCCTTCTCTGCCATCTCACACTTCTTTCTCTTCACCGTGTTTTTTTGTGGGGGAGTTTTAATAGGTTTACAAATCTTTGCCATGTACATTGCTCTGGTGAATAGGTGACATGTAGAATGCACTTAAAAAACAACAAATGGTCTGGTAGCACTTTATAGACTAACAAAGCATGTAGATGGTATCATGAGCTTTCGTGAGCACAACCCACTTCTTCAGATGACCGGAGAATGGTAGAGGACAATACTACACAGCTATTCTTTCCAGCATGGACCATCTAATGCTGTTCCTAGCGGATTACTGTGCTCTTCCATCCATGTTACTCAGTGGAAAGAAGCATTGTATTCATACTTCTACATATATTGCAAGCGGTACATAGGAACAGGTACAAGGTAAAGTATACAGCAGTGTTTCTTAACCTTTTTTAAACCAGGGACTGGCACAGCACCTTCTTAAACTGGGTCAGGCAGTTCTCAGGGACTAGAGCCAGTCCACAGACCAATCATTGACAAACACTGGTCCAGAGCTCCTGACCTTCACAACTGAGGTATTGAATGCCCGAGTTACTTATAAATAAACAGGTCTTAGAAGTTTGTTTTTAATATGACAGGAAACACTTATAGATAAGATCCAACCTGCTTCAAGAAAATACAGAGAGCCTCTCCTTTTTTTCAGAGACAAATGCCCTAAATTTATTTTCACATATATGAACAGTGTGCGGTAAACTAAAGCTACTTCTGATGATGAATCAGAGGATAAATAGACTCACTTTACTGCAGAATCATCTGTTATTTACATATGCTTTGTTTACACTACAGCAGCTCAATTGCACTGATGCAGCAGCATTGCTGTAGCACTTTTGGGGAAGCTGCACTAAGCCAATAGCAGGCAACCTGTGACTTGAGGACCACAAGTGGCCAACCAGGGTTCTGTGTGTGCCCCTGAGACATTTTGTTTACCATTGCCCAAGTGCAAGATTGTCAGATTATGTGGGTTTCTGTTGACATAGTTTTTTTCCTAACTGTATTACTAAAGTGACATGCACGGAAAACATATAAAGTGAGGTCTGTGCTGATTGCATATAACATTGACAGCAAGAGCTGTCCACTCCCTCTGCATTCAATGAAAGCACTGCTAAGGTTCAATTGGCACGCACCCAAATTCTAGGTATGAAAGTGCAGTTAGGAAAACTACCCTGTTCTGGGGGACTGTCTTGGTTATGAAAATCTTTTAGCTCACAGAGATGAAAAAGGGCCACTCATGCAGCCAGCTCATTAGCCTAGGTTGCCCATTGCTGCTATAAGCTGATGGGAGAAAGCTCTCTCATGAACTCCTTCCTCTATGAGAGGCAGCAGCCTACATAGTGCTGTCCACACTGGCATTTATTTCAATGTAACTTACGTCTCTGATGGCACATTGGGAACCCCCCCCCCCCCCCGATCCTGCACACCCGTAGCAGCAAGAACAGACTCTGCCAGCCAGTAGAATAGAGAGGGTTTATTGCTTCTCCGGGGTACAGAACAGCATAGATGTGATGTGGTTACAGGAGTTAGGGCCAGGATGCCTCAGACCCCTTGGGTTAGGGGATACATCGCCCCCTCAAACCTCAGCACTCAGCTTAGTCTGTTCCCTTCATGTTTCCCAGCCAGAAACTGCCTTGCTCTCAGACCCTGCCCCCCAGCCAGGTGGCTGTCTCCGCCTCCCTTCCTTTGTCTCTGCCTCAGGGAAGAGACTTGTTATCTGCACAGGCTGGGGCTAGGTGTCTGGGCCAATACACATGTGGGTGAGTTAGTGGGAATTACACATCACAGCGCAGGGGAACCCCAGGTTCCAGAGCAGACAGCACCCCCACTACATCACAACATTACTCAGGGGTGTGAGTGATGTAAGTTATACAAAAGTAATTTATAGTGTAGCCCTAGTTTAAATCAGTGACGTTGTCAGAAATTTATGGAAAGTCATCCCTTTGGGATCTGCAATTAAAAAGAACATCAATAGACTAAAACTATAATGCAATCCTTTCCTTGTTTCTTAGTTTGGGAGGTGGCTCACAAATAAAACCGCTGTGCTTTTTAATCATTTCTCTCTACTACTCACATAACACTAGAGAGGGATAAATTAGTTAGAATAAAATATTCTCCAACTTGTACTTTTGCAAAAATCTTTAATTTATGAAGTTTGAAGATGTTTCCACATTTAATCCCAGCACCTCAACCCGATTTTGATTTGGGAACATACATCTTACTTGCCAAATTGCACCATCAGCACAGTGTTTATTCACTTCGGCTACATCTACACTGGCCACAATTTCCGGAAAAGCCATGCAAATCAGGTAAGTCAGGATAGGGAAATCCGCGGGGGATTTAAATATCCCCCGCGGATTTAAATAAACATGTCCTCCGCTTTTTTTCCATCTTGGGGAAAATCCGGAAAAAAAGCGTCTAGACTGGCGCGATCCTCTGGAATAAAGCCCTTTTCCGGAGGATCTCTTATTCCTACTTTGAAGTAGGCCAGTGTAGACGTAGCCTTCCTGTTGTAAAATGTTACCTAATATTGCAGTGTGCTGTCAGACAATTGCCATGATTCAGTGTGACGACGCGTTGGGGGCCCCTGCCTCCTGCACCCCCGTAATGGCATGAACAGATTCCACCAGCCGGTAGAATAGAGGTGGTTTATTGCTTCTTCAGGATACAGCACAGCACAGATGTCATCAGGCTACAGGGCAGGCCTAGGATGCCTCAGCCCCCCTTGATATGGAAGGGGGTCTTGGCTTCTAAACCCCCCAGCCTGTAGCTGAGGCTGCTTCCTCCATCCTCCCAGACAGGCACTAACTCCCCCTCTCCAAGCCCTGCCCCCAGCCAGGGCAGCATTCCACCTCCCTTTGTTTCTCCCCATGGGGGGTTGGCTGGTTCAACCGGTATGGAGTCACCTTTGCATAATAAGGTTTTCCCTGCTGGGTCTTGCTCCAGACAGCAGAGGTCACCACAGCCCAGCAAGTACCCCCACTACGTCACATTCAGTTTCAGAGGTGGCTGTGTGTCTTGGCCACAGAAGCCCGTGGTTAATTTTCCCTCACTTGCTTCACAAGGATATTGATTGATTGATTTATATTCAAAAGAACTTTCAGATCTATAGATGAAACTGATAAGGGTGTACCCTACAGTTTTTTCAGAGCTCCAGCAAGATGAAAGCAACTCAGGGAGGGCGTGGCAAATATCTGTTGACTGAATTATTATAAGAAATCCAGGATATCTGTGACAAAAGAAAGCTTTCCTCTGCCCAGAAATTCTCATAAGGTGCATTTTTACTAAGCTATCGCTAGAACAGTGTGGGTTTTATGAGCTCAGACTCTTCATACAATTTTTCATTCCTAAGAGCTAGTGTATAAGGTAACTTTGAACAAAACTGATCTAAAAAGCAAAGATATCCAATTTCCCTTTGCTGGCCATCTGGTACTATGAAAGTTTCTGTGCTGGAGATACATTGCACCATGAAATTGGTAACCCTTTAGAAACTGGTGTGAATCTAAGTTGTATGGGTGTTTTTTTTAAAAAGTTCCTAGCTTTTGAGTTGACATATGAGGTTGGAAAATGTAATGTGGTAACTATACAGGCAGTCCCCGGATTATGTACAAGATAGGGACTGTAGGTTTGTTCTTAAGTTGAATCTGTATGTAAGTCGGAACTGGCGTCCAGATTCAGCCGCTGCTGAAACTGACCGCCAGTTCTGACTTACATACAGATTCAACTTAAGAACCCCAAGTCAGCTGCTGCTGAAACTGATCAGCAGCTGATTCCAGGAAGCCCGGGGCAGAGCAACTGTGCCTCGGGCTTCCTGTAGTCAGCGCTGGTCAGTTTCAGCAACGGCTGACTTGGGGACGTCTGGGGCAGAGCAGCTGGGGTGCTGCTGGGTTGCTCCAGTAGCACCGCTCCTCGGCGCTACTGGACCAACCCAGCAGCACCCCAGCTGCTCTGCCCCAGGAGTCCTGATTCAGCCGCTGCTGAAACTGACCAGCAGCGGCTGAATCAGGACGCCTGGGGCAGAGCAGTTGGGGTGCTGTCGGGTTGGTCCAGTAGTGCCCAGAGTGGCGCTGCGGGACCAACCGGCAGCGCCCCAGCTGCTCTGCCCCAGGGTCCACAACAAAAGCCTGGTCTGCTGGGGGGGGCACACTTGCTGCGCCCCCCCCCCAGCAGACCAGGGACACAGGGAGCAAAGCGGCAGCGGGGGGTCCCTCGCCTCTGAGGCTTTGCTCTGGCGCCGAACCGCTTTGCTCCCGGTGCCCCTGGTTTGCTGGAGACGGTCCCCAGCAGACCAGGGGCACCGGGAGCAAACCCACAGCCGCGGTGGGGTCCCCGCGCTTCTGAGGCTTTGCCAGAGCAAAGCCTCAGAAGCACGGGACCCCCCGCAGCTGCGGGTTTGCTCGCGGTGTCCCTGGTCTGCTGGAGACGGTCCCCAGGGCTGCTGCGGGTTTGCTCGCGGTGTCCCTGGTCTGCTGGAGACCGCCTCCAGCAGACCAGGGACACCGCGAGCAAACCCGCAGCAGCGGCGGGGTCCCGCGCTTCTGAGGCTTTGCTCTGGCAAAGCCTCAGAAGCGCGGGACCCCGCCGCTGCTGCGGGTTTGCTCCCGATGCCCCTGGTCTGCTGGAGACGGTCCCCAGCAGACCAGGGGTACCGGGAGCAGCTTTTCTCGCCCCGGAGCTCGAGGTGGCTGACTGCTGCCTGTGAGCTCCGGGGCGAGAAAGCCCCGTTCATAAATGCGGATCTGACATAAGTCGGATCCGCGTAAGTCGGGGACTGCCTGTAGTAGAAATGTTTACTGCAGTGGCTGTTTCCTTATAAAGAAAATCCTCAATTTTAATAAACCAGATAAAAAATTATTTAAAAAGAATTACATCTATAATGGCAATGTCCCTTAAGTGTATAAATTCACTGTAGGCTTTAACCCTTTATTATGCCATTGATTATGGATTTACTATGCTGTAATCCAATTATCAGTGGATTACAATGCAATCCCAATAATCCATCCTACTTAATAATGGTAAATGAGAACAGATGGCAAACGAGAAGGGTGGTAAGGACATCATATTCTTATTCTTGCCTTGCCTAGATTCTGGCCGACCACAGTTGTCTTCCCTCCTCCCATTATAAAAGGGAAGTAGACACAATTACGCCCTTATGCTCTGCCACTCAACTCTTCCTCCTATACTACAGTGTGCTCATTAGAGGGGTCAGATGTTTCTGATCCCAGGGAGCTCATCCCTCCTTGGATACCCAAAGACCTGAGTATCCATTCCAATTTATTAGGGAGGTTTGGAGAGTGGAGATTTTGATAATGAGCTTTCTGCTGAGTTTATTATTCTGAGTTTAAGTATCTTTCATACTTACTACATCATGTTTCATAATCATTAACCTTTCCTTACTCTTTTTATACTCCTGTTTCTTTGGAGCTCTTGAAATCTGCTGTACACATTCTTCACTGCCAGAGAAACTCCTTCTTACAGCACGTTTGAGCTCATGTTCAGAAATGGTGAGGTTCAGTCTTGCAAATGGTTGAATATCCTCAATTCCTAATGACTTCCATGGGAGTTGAGTCCTCTGTATTTCTCAGAATTGGGGCCATCCAACTCGCTTCTTTATTGCATTTTGTACTTGATTTTTAACATTAGCGGCCATTAGCTCACCTCTTGTCTTCTCTACGTCTATTATCATGTTTCCCCAGACCACGTTTTCACTTCAGCCCAGATCAAACACTGAATCTTGGGTTGTTGTCATCACCTTAGAATAATCCTCTGAGAAATGCATTTAGGGTTTGATCTAAAACTCAGTGGAGTCCATGTGTCTTAGGCCTTGATTCAACAAGAATCTCAAGTGTGTCCATCTTTAAGTACCTGAGTAGTCCCACTGTACGTGTGCTTAAGTATCGTGCTGAATCAGGGCTTAAATTAATCTTAGGCCCTGAGCCAGAGAGATACAAGGCTAAGTAAAATTAAATTTATTTAATTTTGGTTTTGTCCCTGATATAAAACAAAGAAAATTACTGAGGAAATTTTCAAGAAACCTCAGTGTATTGTCTCTGGCAAATCATCTGGTAAGTTTGAGTATATTGTGGACAATTCATGTTGCCAAAGTTCACTTATGCTGAGGTTTCCAAGCTTGTCTAATATTAACTCTATAAAAAGGCTGACAGTTTTTGGTTTCAGCTTGAAGGAAACTTCCTTTGCAGCACAAAGGCACACTGTAATAAAGCGTGGGTTTATTTCTGTGTTTACACTGAGTTATGCTTTCCTGTTCATTTTGCTTAATTATGTTTGAAGTGTTTTATTGATGTTCTAGTAGTATTAGTTTTCCATGTACTATGACAGCAAAATTATCACACTTTCTATCCTAAATGCTAACTGTTACTTGCAGCATTACAGTTCTCTCAGGATGTGTTTACACATCAGGGCTTAACTCAAAATAAGCTAGGCAAATTGAGCTATGTCAACTGTGTAGTTTATTTCGAAATAGCTTATTTTGAGTTTTGGTGCTAACTACACAGCACTTATTTTGAAATAAAGCACTCTTCCTCCAACTTCCTTTACTCCTCAGAAAATGAGACTTAAAGCAGTCAGAGTAAGAAGTCCTCCAGCTTGACAGTATTTTGACATTATGTTGAAATAACTGCCGGCTGTGTAGACAAGGACTAAGTTATTTCGAAATAACGTGGCTGTGTAGACATAGCCTCAGAAACCTACATTTTTTGGATCTAACAAATGCCTTTTTCTTTCTTGTTGAAATATGAAGTGTAATCAAGAGTCTTCAGTTTGAGCATTGGTAGATTTTGTTTAAAATGGAAGCATTTATAATGCATGAGGATGGGCTGGCATGGTTCACACCTTTCCCAGATGCCTTTTGTGGCATGAGGAAGAAATTGGTATATGCCTACCTTGTGTGTGCCAGTGGCATCCCCTTTGCCAACTAATCTTGTGTTTTTGGCTTCTTCCAATGCCTCCTGATATATGCTCCTGCATGGCCCCCAAATCCACGGGACTTCCTTGTGAGCCTCCTCCTAGAGATGGCCAAGGGTTAGGGTTAGGGTTAGTGGCTGTCTATAATGCCAGGGAGAGGACGTTGACTGAGCAGGTTTTCTGTGATTCTGAGGGCTATTTCTATTTTTCTCTCCACTGATGTATCCGGGCAGAGTTTCTCTGGCTCCTGTGATAGCTTTGAGGAGCAGTGGGTGCTGTCTGGGGTTCTCTGCTTGGTGTCCCCTTTGGATTCCCTATTTGTGACTCACTGACATGTGCATTGGTCCCTGTTTTTTTCTTTGCAGTCCCATGAATTTAATTGAGTCCTGGGCTGAGTGGCTTCTCCTCATAGGCTGGAGAAGGGGCAGTTAGCTGTGGGAAGGCTTGAGCCTGCTCACTCCCCAAAATCCAATAGGCTCCACAGAAAATACACTTTGAGAGTGGAGGTTTCCCTCATACCTACCTTTTGACCCATAGGTCATCAGACTGACACCAGACACACCTTTGCTGAATTTAGCTCTTTTTCCTTTTGCCCTTGGTTTGTGGACACCAGAGTAATTGTCCGTCCCAGAGTCTCAATACCTCAGTCTTTGTCCTCCTCTCTTGTCTTCTTCCTGACTAGTTAAGGTCTCATTATCAGGGTGCTTTTCAACCTCTTCAGCATGTCCTTTACCAAGCCAGTGGCTTGCGTATCCTGGGAGCCAGCTGAGCCTCTGCTCTGCTCTTCTAGGTGTCTCTGATTTAGTACTTGAGCAGCTTCCATCTCCTATGTGGACTTCCACCTCCTTTGAGTTTATCATAGCTCCCCCTCCCCCTGCCCTCCTCCCCAAGTCCTCCAGTGTGGCAGTTCTTCCTGGGCTTGTTAACAGTCATCTAAGATGGTTTTGCATTGTCCTTGGAGGGCTGCCTGGAGGTCCTATATTCAGGCTTTAGTTATTCAGACTTAGTTGTTGGAATCTTTCCTTCTAACTTCTTGAAGCTATGTTGCCACTGCAGTCTAAGCAAGGTTCTGTGTACTAGAGAATATGTAGCTGCTGAATCTACCCCTTTATTCCCATTTTAATTCTCCAGCCTTTTCTGACAGGAAATGTCTTCATGCCAGACTTACTTTTTACTCCTGCCCACTTCAAAACTCTGTGCACCCAGTCCACGTATGTGCTATTTTTCTTTGTTTCCTCTGTCCCCACATTGATAACAAACCACTATGTGGATGACTAGGGCACCATTGTTCATCCTTGAATCCTTTTACCAAAGCTTTGCTAAAAAAAATTTCTCAACCTTCTTAATTCTATCCCTGTCTGAAGGGGATCAGAAAACATTCTATATGGAGGCTGCTTCTATACACTCTCCTATTAGTTTTACTGCAGCCTCTAATAAGTCTGGTTGGTGCCTCCAGACCAAGACTCTGTAGCCTCAGGGAGGCTCAGAGCCTCAGGGAGGCTCAGAGTAAACTGTTTAAGGATAATTGAATCTGTCTGGATCTTTATGTCCCACCGATCTGGCCTCAACCACCAGGTGGCCCAGTCTGACTATTTCTGTGAAAAGCCCTGGGATGTAACCCACCACTGAGCTGCTGTAAATTTCAGGCGGTATTTCTTGGCTGCCATGCCATGCCAGAATTGTGACCTTTAGGATGTGATAACTGTAGCATGGTGCTCTCTGAGAGCTATATAAACTGCTTGAGCCTCACTAGTCAGATAAGGGGTCCACCATAATGTCCAAACACCCTCATCCCATCTGCCACCCACTCAAAAGTCAGCAAAAAGGTATCAGGGTCATCCCTGGATCCCAAGTTCATGTTATAAAGCCTCTGACCTAGCACCCTCTAGTTTCCTCACTGGAATTTATTGACCTCTCTAGAAGTGGTTTCTGTTTGAGCCTGTGCATTAAACTCCTGTAACATGCACTACTACTCTGCCTGCCAAATCCGCCAGCCCACGAGTAATTGCCTCTGTCTGGTATCTTCAGCATCTATGTATCTGTGCCATTAACCAGCAGAGAGTCTCCTCCATTGCACCTAAATCCTTCCCTACATTCATGCAGTTGACTTTCTCAGTCACCCTCTCTCAATTAAAAATGTTACCCATGGAGGTTTGTTCTGCAGCTTTTGTCTGTATAGCCAATAAAACCCCCATGGCTGTATTTCTGTTGGTCATTTGTTAATAAATATAGCTTAAGGATATATTCCTATGTAAGGCTCTTTCACTGGGAAACGATCACACAAATTCACAGAAGGTTATGCCCTGAACCCAGGCTGGGAAAGGTTGGGTTCCTAAATTAACCAGGTTACACTTTGAGCCAAGGATAGGGTCATGGTGTGGTGCCCTAGATTGTGCAGGCTCAGGGAACAGTTTCGGGGAACCATGCTGATGCTCATTTAAAAAAATCCTTTTCTGTAAAAGTTCTTATGTTGTTCTCACCACAGTCGTGTGTGAGTGCCTTCTGGTAGTACAGTAAGCAACATGACTACAGATCCCCATGTTAAAAGATTATAAAACAGCAATGGGCAGCCTAGGCTAGTGAGTGGGCCGCATGAGTGGCCCCTCCTTCATCTTAGTGGGCTGCAAGATTGTTGTAACCAAACAGTCTCCTGGTAAGGATGTAAAGGAATAGTTGACTAGCTAATGGGAGTGCCTAAAGTTAAGCTCCTATCTCCAAACTGAAATCCTAAATAAGAGTTGGATTTTCAGAATTCCTAAACACCCACAATTGCCATGAATCTCAACAGAAGTTTTGGATGCTCACCACTTCTGAAAATCAGGACATTCAGCCCTGGTCTACACTAGGGCATTATTTCAAAATAGCTCCCCTTACGTCGAATTAACGTGTGGAGCATCCACACTACCAAGCCCGTTATTTCAAAATAATGGGATGCTTATTTAGAAATCTGTACTCCTGCTTTCCTCAAGGAATAACGCTAATTTCAAAATAGTTATTTTGAAATAGCGTTAGTGTAGATGGTCTGGTGCCACTATTTAGAAATAACTACTCCCCAGAGTAATTTGAACTAATTACTCCTCAGTGCTTCCTGGGGCTCTAAGTCGAGGTAGCATGTCCACAATAACGGAGCCTGCCTCAGACTCATTTCGAGGATTCCCCATTTTGTGGACATGCTATTTCAATTTTGTTAAATCAGGAGTTATTAAGTTGATTAAAATAATTTCAAAATAGTTTCCTAGTGTAGACATACTCTTAATTAGCTGCCCAACTTCAGACACCAACTTTGAAAAGTTCAGTGTGAAGTAGCATACATGAAAATCCCTGTGTCTTCAATAGCACCTTCCAATGACAAAGAACAATAACCAGTCTCCAGTAACACTTTCTTTATCCTTACTAGCTGAGCTCTATGGTTCTGCTCGATTTCCTTTACTTTGTACTCTTTAAGCGAGCCTTCCAGTGTAATCACAGGGAGCTGAAATCAGCAGGATATGCTGACAACATAAGTTATCCACATGTGCTACTTATCACCCATTTTTATAAATGTTATTAAAAAGGGCACCATCTGTCTGTTAATGATTGACAGTTATTTCTGAGCATTCTTTAGCCTTTCACATTACAAACCAGGACGCTTGTCTATTGCCGGCTTCAGTTGCTTGGTGACAGATTCCATCTGGCACTGTCACAGGGAGCAGTGAGGAGGGTATGCTGCGTTTTTTTGTATCAAATCCATAAGGCTTACAAAGGGAAAAAAAAAGCTTCTTTTATCTTTTGCACTCAGACTTACAGCTTCTCAAGTCTTCCTATCTTCCCAAGAACCAAGGTGACTTTAATATCCCTAACAGAGCAGAAAACTACATTACAACTTAAGGCTGGAATTTAGATTAGGTGCAAAGTATCTATTTTAGTTGCCCATTCATCAAAAAAAATCTCTTTAAAAACATTGCGTGGGTATTTATGCTAGATTCAGTACCAAGAATATGTTGGTTGACAGCTGGCTCATCTAGCTGAGGCACAGAGAGTGAAGGGCCTAATCTTCACAGGTATGATGAGCACCCACAGCTCTAACCAAAGTCAGTGATGTCACTGCTGTTTAGCATTGCAGATCAGGCTCTATGGCCCAGATATTCAAAAGTATATAGCTTCTCACTTCCACTGAAATAAAATTTAGAATGTTGTGTGTGTGTGTGGGGGGGGGGGGGAATCGCCACTAGGATACCTCCTTCTGGCTGCTCAGGGACTTACTGCTCCTCTAGGTGTAACACTTTCCTCACCCAGTGGTTTCTATTTCTGGGAACTGGGGTACTCCTTAATGGTCCCCACTTCAATTGTGGGTACAAAAACGAGGTGGTAGTTGTAGGTACAATTTACTTCTGGAACTTGAAAACTGTCCCTAAATATATGTACATATGCATGTGTATATGTAATAATTAACATAATAACAAGTAAAGCTTCTTGAGATGATCTGAGAAATATCATGGACATTAATTCATCATCTAGAAGAGCAGTTTGTATAGCAGACACATAGATCTTTCTGTATATATGGCTTAACAATGTACAGGAGCATGGCCTTGGTTCTTTCTTTTTCATCTCCTTGCTTGCTCATCCTGGCCTAGATATTTATAATATTCAGTACTGATGGGCATTTCATCTTGTACTATAGGTTGAATTTCTCTAGTCCTGCACCCTCGGGACCTGACCAGTGCTCAACCAGAGAATTTGACCATGGGAGGTCAATATAGTCTAGCAGCATTATCAACACTTTCACTGCTTGCTGGGCTCTTAGAAGACATTTAGGGGAAAATTAGAGCTAAATACAGGGTGTCCCCACTATACACCCAAGATACATTCAAAAATGTAGATGTATAGAGAAACGATGTAAAGTGAGGAACTTTTTTCCAATGGCTGACTTCTATTTGTGCAATGTAAGAGTGGGGATCGGCAACACATCAGTTCCTACAAGCATCAATGATGTTAGTGTTGAACTGATGTATACTGGGGAGACTTATAATGGGGACACCCTGTAACAGCACAGAAGACTGAGAGCCAGGATGATAGCTGTAAAAAATGTATGGATCCACGGGAAATTTGGCCACACCAAAGTGGATATCCAGCTAACTAAAATTATGCCAAACCATGGATGTTGCCAGACCAGACAGTGCTGGATTAGAGTCAGGTCAACCTATACCTGGATTGGGTACATCATTTAATAACATTTTCAAATATAAACTAGTTTGTATACACTGGACCTATCACTGTAATCTCTGCTACAATTTAATTGTCCAGTTCTTGCTAAGTGAGAGCAGCATAACTGGCTTACCATATTATATTGCACTAATGCAGTGGTGTGCCATCAGCAACTTTGTTCATATTTATGCACAATAAACCACAAATATGCCCTTTCTTTAGTCCACTCTATTAATTTTAAAGCGTGTAGAGAACCAAAAGTGATTGTGAGAAGCAGGCTGTTGTGAATGCAGTCCTAAACAGCTGGAATAAGATATCAATTGTTTGGCACTAAGAAGTATTTGATATCTGATACTAAGTGTTGTCAGTATAAAGAGCATCAAAATCGAGTGCTCATTTACAGCGCAGTAGAAGACAATGGTATATTCTACCTTATATTGTTTGAAAGATATTGAGGCTCACTGAGTTAGATTGCATGATGACTAGGCTCTTGGGCTCCTATACAAATTAAGGGACCTATACTCCTTTGTGTAAGACCCCTTTACATAGCTTTGGAAGATTCTGGGGAAAGTGAATAGAACAGTGGTATTTAACCCTTCACGTAGCACAAGAACCAAGGTGAAATGAATAGGCAATAGGTTTAAAACAAATACAAGGGAGTGCCGCTTCACACAATGCACTTGCCACTGAATGTTGTGAAGGTCCTCTGTTAGTTCTCCAGGCTGCCCTGGGCCCTGCCCCCTCTCCTCCCCCCCCCCGCCAAGCGTGTGGCTCAAGGTGGTTGCCCCAAACCGTCTAATGGATAGGATGTCTCTGGTCAAATATGTAACTGGGTTCAAAAAAGAGTGGTCCATCAATGGCTATTAGCCACGATGGTGATAGCTGCAACCCCATGCACTGGGTATCCCTACACCTCTGACTGCTGGAAGCTGGGAGTGGACATTCAGGGATGGATTATTTGATAATTGCTATGTCCCTCTGAATTATCTGGCACTTGGCTCTGTTAGAAGACAGGATACTGGGTTAGATGGACCATTGGACTGACCAGTATAGTCATTCTTATGTAAAATAAAGGGGTTTTATTGTAAATAAATATTAGACCTAACTGTGCATCTCTCTCAGGAGCTATGTGATGTTTCAAAGGCATAATCAGGATTGCGAGGCACTTTGTTACAACTTGGCCTCAGCATGGCAAATCTTTACTGTGCCAGTTGTGGATCAGCTCCCTGACTCCACCAACCGTAGGCAATATGCACTCTACCTACCAGGCCTCATTCTGTACAGGCTAGCAATGGGCACACTTTAATCCCCAAGTCCTTGGAGTAGCCCTTTGACATGCCCAAATCTTGTTTCATTGAACACTGACAGGCTGTTAGATTGCATGATGTGCTACTCCCAAAGGAATACACAATGGTTAAGTAGTTTTAACTCAGGATCACCACTCCACTTAACACACAGCAATTCCCTCCAATTCATCTGATAAAGTGGATTTTGCCCATGAAAACTCATGATTCTATATATTTTGGTTAGTTTCTAAGGGTGCTTCTACACACAAGCAGTTATTTTGACAATGTTGACATAATGTCGAGCTGGAGGACTGCTTACTCCAACTCCTATAACCCTCATTGAATGAGGAGTAAGGGAAGTTGGGGGAAGAGTGCTCTATCTCAAAATAACTGCTGTGTAGACAGCGCTAAGAGTCAAAATAAGCTATTTTGACATAAGCTATGCAATTAGCATAGCTCAAGTTGCATATCTTATTTCGAGTTTAGCCTGCTGTGCAGATGTACCCTCAGGTGCCACAGAACTACTTGTTGTTTTTAAAGTTACAAACTAACACTGCTAGCCCTTGGAGACTTTTTTACATAGCACTTAGGTATGTTTATAGTGAAATCAAGATAAAGTGTATTATCAATGAGCAGATTCAGATGATGACGAAAGAATCCTGGAAATGGTTACATATAAAACAAAATAATATTATTTCTAGATTTTCATCTGAACACAAGGTTACCCCATCTCTCCCTATCATAGAAGCCAACGCTGTGAATGAAACACCCCTGGAGAAAAATTAGCGGATGCTCAGTGTCCACTGGAAGCCCTATGACTGGGTGTATGGGGAAAGTTGCAAAATAAAGAGAAGAAATGTCAGATTTCAGTGAGTTGTTTTGTGACTAAGAAAGGCAGAGTAGAACCAGCTTTTGTAGACATCAGTGCAAGTCACATTCAAGGGTTTGCATTTCATGTTGCCTCCTTTAGAGTTTAGAAAAAAAAAGCAAGTTAAGTTTAACCAAGTGTCTGCTCTTCTCCTGACTATTTGACAGCATATTCTTATTGCCACCTACTAGAGTTTGCACTAATTAGCTCTGAATATTTTAGAGGCCTTGTTACACTAATCAGCTGTTGGCATTTTATTTTCTGTACTAATTACATTCTATTTTAAGGTTCTGTGACTTGTATGAGGAAGCAATATATAGTACTAATGACTTCAAATACCTGCTTCTTCAATGAGCAATGCTAATAGAGCTCTTTCAAAGGCATGTTCCCAAAACTAATAATTCCTCTTCTGCAAAACTTCACTCTCCCGAGGGAAGTTCCTTACCCATGTGGTTTGTTGTCAACTATATTTAAAACACGTTAAAATGAGCTTTATTTCCTATCCATTTTCTAGGGAAATACTTGAGGGCTCAAACACCTGCTGAAAGAAATAGTGGGTTCTTAGTACATGCAAGGTTGTATTACACTTTTGTGGGCTCTGCTCCCATCCCATTCAGACTCCTACTCCCCAGGCTGGCGCCAGAGGTCCCACCTGCTGTTTGCATGGGGGAATAGGACAGACCCACTGGCAAAAAAAAAAAAAAAAAAAAAAAATCAGCACCTGTGCATTATATTACAATGTAAAGCATTTCTAATGGTGAGTTTGGGATGGCTGCATTATATAGAAGCAGTGCAGTGACCAATGAATGATGGTTATCCCAAGGAGAGGGCTAATGCAAAACTGCACTACCCTGCATTCTGTATATGTCAGAGATTTTTGCAAACAAGCTACTTTAGACATTTTTTAGATTTTTAAAATATTGATGGGAGCAGCCTCATGTGTCTAACTATGGTACAACCTTTCCTCTCCCACACACATTTCCCAACTTTGGCCACAAATGTAACTAGAAACTTTATTGAGCACTCCACTTATTGCTCCATTTATTGCTCTCTAGAGCTGAATGATTATGGCTGCTCCTTGTAAGAGGGAGAAGGAAAGGAGAAAGGACTCCCTCTCTTACTTCTAGCCTTAAAGCATTTGTCATGAAATCACCTGTAGTGTGGCCCTGGATTTGCTGTGTTTCCTCTGTAGAAAGACCAAAAGGAATGAAATGTTGTCATGCTTTTAAAAATGCCCAAGTCCCAATATCTACACTGCTACTGTTAACACATTAGCTCCAGCCTGAGCTAGCACGAATCTGTCTATCCAGGCTGGCTTCCAACAGCAGTTTAGATACATACCATACCATTTAAATATTTCAGTTTTTATCAAAGATATGGATAACACATATTTAAATATTTTTATTTTATCATTGTTCCTTTCTTCCATATGGATTTTTCTAACTGAAATAATCCAAAAGTTTCAGAGGGGTAGCCGAGTTAGTCTGTAACAGGAAAAACTTAAAAAAACAACAAACAACAACAAATGGAATGGTAGCACTTTAAAGACTAACAAAACATGTAGATGGTATCACGAGGTTTCGTGGGCACAGCTCACTTCTTCAGATGACTGGAGTGCTGTGGATGTAATCAATAGCATTAGGACTATCTTATTTTCCTTTCCAGGTAAACATGCACTTGGGAGCTGTGAATGAGGAGCAGGAGCAATGCCTATCTCAAGTGTTTGAATTAGAAAACCCATCCGTTAAAAGAAAAATGCAAGGTATATTGTATGGAACAGTTTGGGGCAGGAGAGGGAGGAAGGAAAGAAATGAGAAAAATAAGAATAAATGAATTTGTTTCTATATAAGATGACATCTAGATCCTGAAAAGCAAGTGGAACCAGCAAAAGTTATATTTGCATGTACTGGGGGCCTTCTGTATTGCAAAAGAAGTGACAGCAGAAGAAAGATAAGCTCCTGAAGGATGGAGGTGCCTTTCCTGATTAGATCATAAAAAAAAGTATAGAATTTGAAGACGCTACCTTATATATCTTTTGTTGGCATGTGGTCTGAAGTCTTTATTCAACATTTGTTTATTCCTGGTGGTGACAGGATATTTCAGCTCAGAAAACTGATTTAGATTTTCTTAGGCTAGGTGCTAACCCAAGAGACAGAGATATATACCTATGAGAGAGACTTGCAGGCAAAGGTGAAAGTAATTTATATTTCATACAGGTAATGTGGTATGGCAATCCCCCTGGAGGGGGTCGCAAGGCAGGCGTTATAGGGGGGTTGCCATACAACAGTACTTGTAAGAAATTTAAGTGTGGGATAGAGTGCAGGGGGAGTCAGAGCTGGGGGATAGAGTGGGTGTTGGTGGGTGGGTGGGGGTCAGGATGAAGGGGTGAGAGGAGCAGGTCAGAGTGTGTGTATGGGGGGGATGGGGTATGTGCAGGAGTCTGGGCAGGGAACTGGAGTGTGGAGGAATGCAGGAGTCAGGGCAGGATTTGGGGAGGTGTGCATAGGATAGAGTGCAGGATGAGGGGGCTTGGAGCTGGAGCAGTCCTAGTTGGTGATCCCGCCCCACACTGCCACTATTCCTGGCCAAATGGGAGCTGTAGGGGTAGCACCCATAAGCACAGGATGGGAACTAGTGGGGTGAGGAGTGCTGCTGTGCTCCCAGGCTCCTGGCCCAGCACCTGGAATCCTGGTTGCCATTAGTCTCATGTGCCACAATTCTGGCTCTGTCTGCCACTGGCCCCATGCTCCCCGATCCCAGCTTCTGCTGGCCCCATGTGTCTGGAGCTCTCCTGCCAGCCCTGTATACTGAGGTCCCAGCTGCCAGCCTTATGCCTCTGGCCTCAGTTCTGGGCAGAGGGGAGGAGAGAGGTTAAGGGGATGGATCAGAGTCCTACTCCAAGATGGCCACTTTCTTACCGGTGTGCCACACTGGGAGGCACCAGCTTATTTTCACCTTTGCTTGCAGGTTATTTTATAGTTCCATCGAGTACAGCATTTGCTGCTGCTCTGAGGCCTGCTTTCATCTTTTTCAAGTTTTAAGAGAAGATACAAGTGATAGAAACTGAAGAAAATCTCCTGTGAAGGCTGATAATGGAAACAGATATGTAGCTCCTTTTAAATCAATGGATTCTCCTAGCTGATTAACAAAATTTGACACAGAGAATTTGTGTTTAGAGGGGCTTTCAGTTGCACAGTGCAATTCTGCATTAAAGCTTTTGCAAAGTTGCAATGGGAGCTATTCAGATCCGGAGTTGAAGCATTGATTTGGTTTGGGTCCATTTCAGCTGTCTCTGTGTAGCGTCTAAGAAACAGAAAATAACACTGGGACTGGAGGGAAAAAATCTGTTGGAAAGAATGGAGGAAATAAAACATTTTTAGGTTCTCAGAAATCCTACAAATCAACAGGAAATGTTCTGACTTGCCTGTGACATCCCTGTAGAAATGCAGCTGGATTTATTTAGTTGGATTTATGTATTTTTTTATTTCAGCGTATAAAACACACCTCTGAATGTTCACTACCCAATCTGAATCTGAAGGACACACTGTCCCACTCTGCTCTCTGTGCCGCCAAGTGTGTGCCTCCTTGAATGTAAAGAGAACAGGATACGATGTGTGAGGACAGAGCAGTGGGTGAGACTCATTCTGCCCAATCCATGGTTTCACAATCATGGGTGAAGTTTCCAATTTGTTCAGCATTATGCTCTTTCCCCACTGGTGATCTGAATAATTGATACTGACACTTCCGCTGACACTGCAAAAGCGGTGAGGAATCCTTTGGCACCTTATAGACTAACCAAAGTGTTGGAGAATAAGCTTTTGTGGGCAAAGACCCACTTCGTCAGATGCATGGCGCTGACACTGTGGCCCATGCAGAATCTGTCCATTAGTTCATATGGGTTCTGTCAATTATCAGGTAACATATGAGAAACAAACTACTCCTCTGCCTTTATGTTTTTATACTTCTCTCCTATACTTTGAAATGGTTTGAGTGTCAAACTGCCTGTCTTGAGTGAAACACAGTCTTCTGATGTCTGCAGTGTTATTGAAGCTGTATTGTCCCAGGGTATTACAGAGACAATGTGGGTGAGGTAATCTTAGAGAAGAGCTCTGTGCAAGCTCAAAAACTTGTCTCTTTTATTAACAGAAGCTGTTCCAATAAAAGATGTTACCTCACCCACCCCCAACAGTCATTTGGTGATACTTGAGAGAATTACTGACAGCTGAGAACAGGGGTCTTATTTTCCAATGCTTGGGGCCTTGTATAGTCATTTATGCAAGTGCAAGGTGACTGTCAAGGGCTTCATTGTGTTGCATTTTACACAGTTCTTAGTACTGTAAATGACTACACAAGACACTAAAGCAGTGGATTTCCGGAATGGGAGTCATATTTTTTTAATGATGATTTTCAACTAGTGTACCTCCAAAGAGACATATGCAGTCCCTGTGGCATTAGATTTAAAAGCAGGTTCTGCTGAGATACATGGGATCAGAAGAACAGAGCAATGAAGAAGGGACAAAATACAAAAATGTTCCATTGCATCTGTTAATGAGCTGAAATTCTCGTAAAGCTAATCATGTTTTTTAAGTGTACTTATGTGGTGAGGCCACATACAAAAGCCTGAATCTTATAACTCACCAATGGAAGAGAGTGAAGGATGGACTGTACTCAGTGTACCTCTGAAAAGCAACAAAAGGTGATTCATTACAACTTTAAACTAATTTGCCGAAGATTGCCATAACATTCTGCAGCCAGTTCCCTTCAATCTGCTATTGTTGCAGTTGAAAATTTACCTCCTGGCATTGTTAATTTCTTAAAGAATCTCTGTCTCATTTTCTTTTTGATGTGAAGTTCTTCCCATTGCCATATGTAGTTTATTCAAACAAAAAACAAATGGAAAATATCACACCTTTCAAACAAAGTACTACTTCATCACTACCAAAATCTTTTGGGAATGACTCTGGAAAGCATAAAGACAGCAGCAAATTGATGATTTGGATAGAGGCCTAACTTCACAAAAAACAGTTTGGATGGGAATGAAGGCTTCTGGAATATTTTACCATTCAATCTCATCTTAACATATTAGATACTTTCTTACAAACAGTAACCTGAAATAATGTAAACACACGTTTTGCTTCTATTGTGTACATTTCAATGCTGGCAGTCATGTGCACACTTTAAAAAAGAAGTGATTAATATATGTCATTTTTTTTAAACAGATTTTTTTTTGCTAAAATAAAAAAGAAGAAGAACTTATAGCAATGTACAGAAGATGGCACAAAGCCTGTTATTTAACAGGAACTGTGTGTTACAGCATCTGACTGAATTTGTGTTTATGCAGAATGTTCACTATCTTTCCTAATACTTCGTCACCGGAAATACGGGCCATGTTCTCAGTCGTGAACTTTTCTTTTACAGGTAATAATGGCATGGCGCAGCTCTGAAAAAGCTTCCATCAACATAGGCCCTTGGATCTTTATTGAGTGCCATTGATTAATGTTTTATCACTAATTGATGCTGTACATCTATCTCATAGTAAATGCTCCTGTTTACAGAATTATTATATTGGAGTTTAGTATTAGAAAATCAAAACAGTTGTACAAGGAGTTAAATATATCTGTCTCTAAAGTCTTTAACAATGGTTGTGGATTAGGATTTCAGGGCTTAACATAATACTCATAGAAGGCAGTGGACATTGCATTGAGCCCACTCTTATGGATACAGACCAAGAGATCACTAGCAAGAAGAAAGAACAGAATATGTTTGGGAGAGCGTAAGAGATCAGAAGGAAAAGCATCAGCAAGTGGTGGATATATATCTAGGAAAAGCTGGGAGAGCAGCCACTATGAGTAAGTGTACACTACAGAGTTTTTTTTTAAAAAGGCTGTTTTTTAAAAAAAACTTCAATTATGTCCACACTGCAATTGCATTCTTCCGAAAGAAAATCAAAAGAATGGAGGGGGTTTCCTGACATTGGTAATCCTCATTCTACAAGGAAGAAGTCTTATTCTGAAAGAGCTCTTTCGGAAAAAGGCGTGTGTGGATGGGGAAGAGGGAGTTCTTTTGAAAAAAGAGGAAAAAGCACAGATGCCTTGGTGGCCACTCTGTCCATAGTTATCCCAGTTTAAATGCGAGATAGTGCCCATTCAGTGTGGACACTATCTTCCGAAAAAGCAGATTGCTTTTTCAATGTGTTTTTGCAGTGTGGACGCTCTTTATTGATTAATGTACTAGTCTGTTGGATTGTGTCATACCAATCCTCCAGAGTTTCTTGCTTTCCAGAATTAAAGCTCCTATACTTTTCATTGCACGTAAACAAATACACATAAGGAGAAAAAGGTAACTTTAGTTTTTAATGAACTCTGGAGTGCTGCCTGATTATATTCACTGTGCATAAATTACAAATGAAGTAGAAAGGAATGGAACATGGAGTTTTGTCTGCCCTGATGTTAATGAGGATTTGGAATTCTGATCTGTTGGAGAATCTATTTTTGTTTGCATATTTTGCATATATATTGCTGTTTAATGCCTTTGAGGAAAAAGGAAATTTAACATCTAAATATTTTAATATTCAACAAATACTGCTACATATAAATACAGGGGTAATTAAGATTGTTTCCTCTAGTATGACTTTTTTCAGTCTGCAATAACATTTGTGCTAATTTCTTTTACTAGTAGTCTGTGTTGAAGTGTATTTCATTTCAGTAAAGCGATAATGTCTTAATTTAAGTAAAACTTCATGGGTTCCATTATTTTATCTTATATTATAATATTACAAAATATTCAGGTATGTATAATTCTTCTGTTAATGTTTGTTTGGGCTGATACTTATCTTTGGAGACATTAACTAAATAAATATTTGAAAAATCCTATTTTTTACATCTTTCCAAACAAATCTATTGAAGCATTTTCTATTTTAATCTAAATTATTTTAGCTATTTCTAATATACCTGACACCGTAGTATCTATGTATGAATTTTCAAGTATTAAATCATGGTAACTTACTAGTATAATACACAATGACCCACATTCTGGTTTCTATGATTGCTTGCATCTGCAGTGATTGCTGTGGGACTAAATGAGTATAAATGAGTCCTTTATTTAGCAATTTTTGTGTTCCTATGACAGAAGCATGGCTTTGAGCAAACAAAATATGGAACTAAAGTATAAATTGGTTACTTTGAATATTTAAAAAGAGGCAGAATGATACTCTTGAATTTTTGCAATTAACACAGTCAACATTAACAATGAGAATTTTATAATATCTAATATGTACATAGAGAAAAAGTCTGCTAATAGATAGCAGATAGGTATAACAAGCTCCAGTGGCTGAAAGTTGAAGCTACACAAATTCAGACTTGAAATGCAATGCAATTGTTTAACATGAAGGGTAATTAACCATTGGATCAAGGTGTCAATGGATGTGGTGGATTTGCCATCACTTGAAACCTTTAAATCATAGAATCATAGAATATTAGAAGTGAAAGAGACCTTGAGGACATCAGGTCTAGTCTCCTACATTCACAAGCAGGACCAAGCTCAATCTAGACTAGAGGTGAGAAACCTAAGGCCTGGGGCTGGATACAACCCCTGGCTTCCCTGGATCTGCTGCCGTGAGCAGCACTGGGGAGTCCTTGCTGGTTCTCCAGCCCCTGTTCCCACTCACTTCCCCCGCCAAACCCTACAGGGATGGGGAATATAAAATCTACTAGCTTGGGCCCCATTAGGCTCTGGTATGTGAGGGGAATGTGGAAAATGTCGTGCTCCTTCTTAGCTGGATACCGTCTCAGTGAGGGGGTGTATGTGTGTGTTTTTTCTTGTCATTGTATGCAGACCCTTACTGATTTTTCTGTGGGTCAGTGACCCCTGACCTAAAAAAGTTTCCTCACCCCGATCTATTCTAGACCATCCCTGATAAATGTTTATCTAACCTACTCTTAAATATCTCCAGTGAGGGAGATTCCATAACCTCCCTAGACAATTTATTTCAGTGTTTAACCACCCTGACAGGAAGTTTTTCCTAATGTCCAACCTAAGCCTCCCTTGCTGCAATTTAAAACCTTTGCTTTTTGTCTCATCATTAGAGGTTAAGGATAATTTTTTTTTCTCCCTCTTCCTTGTAACAGGCTTTTAGGTACTTAAAAGCTGTTATGTCATATCAAGACTGGATGTCTTTCCAAAAGATATGTTGTAGTTCAACCACAGGATATTGGGCTTGATGCAGAAATTATTGGGGAATTTTATGGCCAGTGATATGCAGTACCACACTAGATAATTACAAAAGTCCCTACTAGCCTTAAAATCTATTAATTGATTGCTTTGGTTTATAGAATTTAATAAACTGAGATAAGTAATCTCGTGTCCTATGTTCTGGCTTCTCAAAGTGTGCATATTCTCTCTCTCTCTTGCTCTCTTTCTTGCTCTGAACTACAAACGCATCAATCACCACATACCTCATTTGGAACTGGATGTGTGTAATTAGGCAACAGTAGAAGACAAAGGAAAATGTGTTAAATGTAAACTACTAAAAAAAGAATTTAAAATATGAGAAGGCAAGGAAACTGTTTCTATGTTTGCTTAAATTAAGATGATTAGCAGCATTTTTCTTCTGCATTGTAAAGTTTCAAAGCTCTGTTAAGTCAATGTTTAGTTGTAAACTTTCAAAAGAACAACTGTAACATTTTGTTCAGTTATGAACAGCCTCCCTTTCCAAGGTGTTCATAACTCTGAGCTTCTCCTGTATCTCTATCTCTGTACACAGTATAACAGAGCACAGGTGCTGACTTTCAAAAGAGTTTGGGGTGTATTTGACCCCTAGCTCTGCCCAAGGTCCTGCCACTTCCCACAAGACCCCACTCCCATCTGCCTTTTCCTGCCCCTGCTCTATCCTTGCCTTGCCTTTTCCCACCCTGTTCCATCCTCTTCCCTGAGCATATTTGTGTCCTCACAACTCCCCCTTCAACTCCCAGAACCTCCCAAACACTGTGAAATAGCTGATCGCTATGGGCTGGCTCTGTGGGGAGGCAGAGAGAGGCCGGGGTCAGCCTCGTGGATGGGAGGGGGTGGATAGAGGGGCTGTAAATGGGTGCTCAACACCCATCTATTTTTCTCCATCGGTGCTCCGCCCTGGAGCACCCATGAAGTCAGCAGCTATGAAACAGGTTAATTTAACATCATTTTTTTATTTTGTGAGGTCAATTGAAAGACTCCCTTTGACATTGAGCTTTGATTGGAGCCTGTGGTATATAAGGACACTTATCCTGTGCTCTGTTGCTGTCTAGTCTTGCAGACTTTACATAGGCACATCTCTCTGAGTTCAGTGAGAGTTTTGCCTGCATGTGATCTGCAGCTTTCATTTACAGTTGTTCCTCTGGACATCCTGAGAATGCAAATCACATATTTATTTTTAAAAATTCTAATGTATGATGTGAAATCCATAAGTATATATAGGGTAATAAATCATGAAGCTTTGGTTTAGTTCTATGATGTGTTTGAGGTGATCAGAAAGAGCAAAATATTTTTTAAAATATCTATTCAGGACATACTACACAAATGACAGTTTCATGGCAGGAGGCAAGAGACTTTTGAAGTGTACACCTGTTATATTTCTAATTATTTGAAAGTCACAATATATGCTGAGCTACTTAGACCAAAAGGCAAAGCAAGTGAACTATGTAGGACCTTATAAAATTCACAACCATGAAAAATGCATTTCGTGGATCATGAAATCTGGTCCTCCGTCCCCCATTGACCACTGATCAGTTTGGTCTTTTGTGTGCATTTATTCTATCCTATACAGATTTCATGGGGGAGACCAGCATTCTCCAATTGCGGGTCCTGATCCAAAAGGGAATTGGAGGGGGGTCACAAGGTTATTTTGGGGGTATTGTGATATTGCCAACCTTACTGAGTAGCCAGAGCCCGGTGGCTGTTGGTTGGGTACTATAGAGTCATTCTTGCTCTCTCTTTGGCCCAATGACTACTTAAGCACCTATCCAAAATGGAGCAGCTTCAACAGAAGAGGCTGAGGCACAGATCGTCCTTTAGAGCTGTGCCTAGAGCACAGTCCTGAGACATGGAAGACAGCTATTCAAATTCTTTCTCCCCATTGGACAGAGGGGGGAATTGAATCTAGGTCACCCCTGTGAGTCTCACATTCTGGATGAATGCTCTAAAAATCATAAGTGCTCCTCTGTCTCTATTTCTTCAGGAGAGGGAAAAAAAATTCTCTGTCTGAGGGCTTGTCTCCACATACCAGGAGATTGACATGGGAGATCATTCTCCCATGGTTGATTTAGTGGGTCTAGTAAGGATCCACTAAATCAATCATTGATGATGCCCCCATTGACTCTGGTACTCTATCAGGTCATGAGTAAGGGAAGTTGATGGGAGTGTTTCTTCTGTTGACCTCCTGCAGTAGGGATGCTGCCAAAACTCTACCTAAGGTATGTCCACTACAGCTATGCTATTCATTAGCTGGAATTGCATATCTTAGGTCAACTTTGTCAAGATTTGGCCAGACTCTGTGGCTACGTCTAGACTGGCATGATTTTCCACAAATGCTTTTAACGGAAAAGTTTTCCGTTAAAAGCATTTGCGGAAAAGAGCGTCTAGAGTGGCACGGACGCTTTTCCGCAAAAGCACTTTTTGTGGAAAAGTATCCGTGCCAATCTAGACGTGCTTTTGCACAAAAAAGCCCCGATCACCATTTTAGCAATTGGTGCTTTTTTGCGCAAAACAAATCTAAGCTGTCTACACTTTTGCCCGAACAGGAGCAGCATAGTATTTCCCCAAGAAGCACTGATTTCTTACATGAGATCGTCAGTGTTCTTGTGGAAATTCAAGCGGCCAGTGTAGACAGCTGCTTTTGCGGAAAATCATGCCAGTCTAGATGTAGACTGGGAGAGGAGTTCCTGGCTTTGGATTACTAGCAGAGATAGGCATCTCCCTGAAGCCTAGTCTTGGGCTTGTCTTCACTACACAGTGGATCGATGCTGCAGCAATTGATGCACTGGCACTCTCATGTTAAATCTGGTACTCCACCAGGATGAGACGAGTAGAAGAGCAGCCCCCCAGACCTCACCACATGGAAGACACTGTGGTAAATACATCAGCTTCAGCTATGTTAGTCACGTAGCTGAAGTTGTGTATCATAGATCGACAGGAGGGGGACATAGAGTAGACTAAATCTTAGACATTTCACTTCTTTGAGAAGGGTGAGCATTAGGACACACTTCTCTCATCAAAATCTCCCATTAGTTATCTTAGATAGGTCCCTGCTTAATGGTTGGCTTTCCTTATTTCCATTCTTAGGCGCCTGTTTATACCCATGTTTCAGGCTTGGGGACTAACTCAGATTTTGTCAATCCCAATGTGATTTTCTAGGTCCTTAAAAATTAGATTTTGCTAGGCCTAAGTCTGTTTATGAATTTAGCCCTTTGGGTGCACCTGCTGGGGCTCAGAGTTTCAGCCTCACAGGAGCTGCCAGAAGGGTCTTGGGACTTCTATATGTAACAAAATCCTTCTTGGAGCTGGAGAAATTGTGACATGAATGAAGTGAACTAATGCTGGAACGAATTGGGACAAAACTGATTCCAGGAGTCAGAGAAACCATAAGCCCTTTGTAATGTGGAAGGTCATGAAGTGATGAGAAAATGGAATGTGCTCAAAAAGATCGAGAGTGACAACGAAAAAAGAGGATGTTCAGATCAGGTCTAATATGTATTTGAGTAAATTTCCTAAATGAATGTAAAGTATTGCTGAAAAACAAGGAGAGAGCAGAATGGCAATTTTAGAAGCAAAATTGCAAAAGGAGGTAATATAAAAGTAATGTGCGGTATGGTAATAGTGTGTTAAGTAAGTTATTTGAATGCAAAAGTTATAGGAAGATATTAAATACATTTTAAGGGCTGTTCAGTGTAAAAGCAAAAGTACGAAGGTCTGTAAAGAATGTTAATGAATTGCATATATTACCTTGTACCTGAGAAGGGATCACTAATAATCTGCAATGGTGGCTATTGAAAGAAGACTGTGATTATATTAAGAGATCTGAGTTCTGTGAATCTGGTATAGTGGGTACAGTTACTAAATTTCTTCCATTTTAAGAAAGATTACCGGTTCTGCCAATATTCACCACATTAAGAGTAAGGAATAACTTAAACTCGATAGAACCTTTCAACATGGAAGAAGCTTTAGAGAAGCAGCCATTGCACTCTCACAGAAAAACTAAGGACAAACATTGCTTGGAAACACTGAACTTGAAAAGACAGCCACATTGTAGATTCAAATTTAACACCGAGTTTATGCTTGCTGGCATAAGAAGGCCCCTGAGTCTGGCAATCCACCATGATGGGGGGGGGGGGGTAGAGAAAGCAGCCCCCGCAGTTTCAAAGGCTCACTGAAAAGGGATAGGGCTGTTTTGAAACTGGCCATTGAACTTCTCCTTCTGAAAAAGAAACAGACAATAAAAAGGGGGAGAGAGGCTTGGTGTTTAAGAAGGGAAAAGGTGAACTCAGGGAAGCAAAATGAATGTTTAATAGGCTTATGTGTGTGTTGTGTGAGATACGGGCAGGAGCTGACATAGGAATGGTTGATCCTTATCCCTTCCTCCAGAGAGTTGAGAGGTTTCTTTATTTCTGGTGTTCCGGTTGGATAGAAGTCAACTGCCATGACAAGCTGGGCTGGCAAGCTCTCCACACTGATCAAGCAGGAAATAGGCTTTCAAAGGTCCCAGACTTTCACAGGGAGGGGCTGTTTCCTGTATCCCTGGCTCCTGTGCAGCAGTTTGAAAACTGTCACCACAGTGGAGCACTATGGGACACCTCCTGGTGGCCAATTCAGATGACTTAAACAACACTGTGTCTACATGCTTCTCTGTTACCTGTCAATATTGAATTAAGAGACGTGCCTCACATGGAGGTGGAGCAATCAAGTCAGTGGAAGGTGCCGCGCAGAGAAGGGTCATTATTAGGTCGATGTAAAGTGGCCTTGGTTGACCTAAGTTAGTAGGGTAGCCCAGGCCATAGTCTGTTGTCTGTGCTTTAGCTCTTGCCAGCAGTCTTGGGTCTGGGAACATGAATTCTCATCATCTTCAATTCAGACTACTGAAACTGGTGTCTGGAAGGTAAAAGAGATATCCTGAGACATCTTGGACATAGATATTTGAATAGTCACAGTCTTCACTGCCAAGGACACTTTAAATGACAATAAGATTTGTGTGCGTGTGCTCCTTCTCTTCATTAACTGCTCATCCTTTTTTGCATATTACAAAACTGTATGTGACTGATGTTTGGACAAGATTTAAGTTGTTTCAGAGATTCCGTGTGCTGTGCTAGAATGAGGGGATGCCACAGTTACCAGGACACAACCTCCCCAGGGCCAGATCAGAGGGCCAGATGCAGTCTAGTGGGTGTAGAAGGTGTGCATGTTGCATTGGTGACTTACTGATGCTGTATGGAAAGTCTATCCTGAAGGATGCATACACTCTGCATAAGACCTCGGGGGGGCGGGGGGGGGGGGAGGAAGGAGGGGTCTCCTTTAAATTCCTGCCAGGATGACACAGGTTGCTCCATAGGAGCAGTTTACTCCCTAGGCAATCTGACTTGGCCCAAATCCAGGCCTCACAGTAGCTTACATAACTGCACTGTCACAGGGCTGGTGGCAGACTTTGCTTGGCCCTCGGCAATGTGTGTGTGTGGGTCGGCTCTGGGTCCCTTGGAAGGGGCAGGGCCTCAGGTAGAAGGGACAGGGCTAGGGGCAGCTAGCCCACAGTGCTGCCCATACTGTGCCATACTTCCCCGACCCAGCCCTCAGTGTTGTCCAGATTTCACCACACAGGGCTCTGGTAATGATTTGAAGGACTCATGGGCTCTGGCTGCCACTGATGCTGTGGTAGCAGCAGTAGCAGTGGCCTGGCCCCAGGGCAACTGCCCTCTTTCTCCTCCCACCCCCTTTTGGTGGCTCTGCACCTTTAACCAGGCAGAATGTTGACTGGTGAAAGCCCATAGTGGGAGTTGCAGAAGCCAATAAAATCTAAGGAGTGAATTTCATATTTTAATGACACTTCATTTTTAGATTCTCTGTAGCAGGCATTTGTCAAGAACAGCCAGGCTAATGTTAACTCTAATTCTCCTGAAACTATTTCTGCCAAAGCAAATACTCTGAGACCCTGGAAACAGATTCTGCAGTCCCAGAGTAACTGCAGACCCCCTGAATGGCATGTATCTGACAGAACTTGGTGCTGCCTACTCCTGAGATAGCTGTTCCTTCTGAGGCATAACGTTGCACAGATGAATAAAGTAAAATGGAGATTTAAACAAAATGAGGTTTGAAATACCTAAACAGGTTTCTGTCAATGGCAACCTAATAAAAGAAGTAATTCTCTAAACATATTGTTCCCACTTTATTTCTAATTACATTCAGCTATAAGGTTAGTTCTGCTCTGAGGTACACTTTAATTACTCATTCATTGTTGACTTTCTGCATTATAATCTCTTTAACACACTGTAGGAAATAGACATTTAATTAACCAGATGTCACTAAGTAAATCTTAACTTTTACTCTCTGAATCAGAAAAGCAAATTATAACTGATATAAAAGGACAAGGATTTTTTAATAATTAACTTTTTATTCTCCTTTAGGATTTTATGATCATAAAGGAACCGAGGGAAAAGGGAACAGTTGCAGAGACATTACATTCCATATTCTTTATGAAAATATGTTTCTGATATAAATATGACACAAATGAAATGTACTTTATGAAAGTATCATATAAAGTATCAAAGGTTATGATTTACTGAATATGTTTATCCTTTTTGTATGTCACTTTTGTATCTGAAGTTAGGAGTATTAATTGTGTATCAATATTTCATATATGCTACTTTGGATGATGCCTGCTGCTTATACTTCAGATACAACAATGGACAAGACAGAGAGGGCTGAAGGTCTATCAGCAAGGCTATCAAAAGTCTTGGCCATTTCGTGGGTGCTCCATATTGCCACTGACTTATGGAAACTGTGATACTTTATAGAAATTCTATATAAAGAGGGAAGGAAAACAATCATGGCTTTCAGTTTACTTCACGTCTGCCTACCTACCCAATGAGACACTTGAAAACACCTCAAAACAAATGGATTTGAACTGGGGTGGGGAGTGAGAGGGAAGATCTGTTGGACCCAGGCTGAGAAGATATCTGGCCTTTGAAGGACTCTAGCTAAAACAATATCTAGGGTGAAGATTTTCTGTAACCAGTTTCTTTAGTGAATCTTTCTTAGTTTGCATGCTTTGTATTATTTTCTTAGTAATCTGTTTTATTCTGTTTGCTACTTCTTTGACCATTTAAAATACACTTTTGTGCAGTTATTACATTTATTCCTTGTTTTTCATATGACCCAGATTCGTAATTTCTAACTGGGGAGGAGGGAGGTAAGAAGCAGTTCATACTGAGGCTATGTCTAGACTGGAAGCTTCTTTTGGAAGAGGCTTTTCCAGAAGAGATCTTCCAGAAAAGCTTATTTCGAAAGAGAGCGTCCACATAGCAAAAGCACAACGAAAAAGTGATGTGCTTTTTCGAAAGATAGTGTCCACATTCATTGGACGCTATCTCACATTTAAGTTGTGATTAGGCTGGACGGAGTGGCCACCAGGGCACCTGTGTTATTTGCTGGAGGCCTCTTCTTTCAAAAGAACTCCCTCTTCTGCGTCTACATATGCCTTTTTCTGAAAAAACTTTTTCAGAAAAAGGCTTCTTCCTCACAGAATGAGGTTTATTGCCATCAGAAAAATCCCTCCATACTTTTGACTTTCTGTTGAAAGAACTCAATGGCAGTGTGGACGCAAGTATTGTTTTTCTGGAAAAACGCTGCAGGGTAGACATACCCTGAGGGAAGAGACAAATTTCATATAATTTTGGGTTTTGTACTTCACAGGGAGTGAACATCTGGGAGCTGAGGCAAATCCCTTAAACTAAGCCCTCCCAGAGCTATGTCTGTATTGTTTTGCAGCTGGGTGTGGCCTGTCTCTATGCTAGACTGGAGGAAGTTTAAGAGCTTGGCGGAGCAAGGCAGGGTTAAAAAGTACCCAGGCAGGGAGAAAAGGCAGGCTCAGTGGTATCTTTAGTTCATCGGGTGCCATCCTAGGGGGTCCAAGCCATCACAAATGCTTTTTCATAAAATAAGCCAATGAAAAATATTGTCATCTAGTTCAGACAAGATCCTTGTGTTCTGCAGTATTAGTGTTTGATTACTGGCACAACTTGTTTTTAAATATCAGAGGGGTAGCCGTGTTAGTCTGAATCTGCAAAAGCGATGAGGAGTCCTGTGGCACCTTATAGACTAACTGAAGTGTAGGAGCATAAGCTTTCATGGGCAAAGACCCACTTCGTCAGATGCATCTTCGCCAGAGGCATGTAGTCTAGATGTACCCTAACTGAAGTATAGGAGCATAAGCTTTCGTGGGCAAAGACCCACTTCGTCAGATGCATCTGACGAAGTGGGTCTTTGCCCACGAAAGCTTATGCTCCTATACTTCAGTTAGGGTACATCTAGACTACATGCCTCTGGCGACAGAGGCATGTAGATTAGGCTACCAGACATAGTAAAATGAAGCGGCGATTTAAATAATCGCCGCTTCATTTAAATTTACATGGCTGCCGCGCTGAGCCGACAATCAGCTGATCAGCTGTTTGTCGGCTCAGCACGATAGCCTGGACGCGCGGGTGGCGACATCAAAGGTATTTGTTGACCACCCAGGTATGCCTCCTGGGATGAGGTATACCTGGGTGGTTGACAAATACCTTTGATGTTGCCACCCGCGCATCCAGACTATCGTGCTGAGCCGACAAACAGCTGATCAGCTGTTTGTCGGCTCAGCGTGGCAGCCATGTAAATTTAAATGAAGCGGCGATTATTTAAATCGCCGCTTCATTTTACTATGTCTGGTAGCCTAATCTACATGCCTCTGGTGACAGAGGCATGTAGTCTAGATGTACCCTCAGTCTATAAGGTGCCACAGGACTCCTCATCACTTTTGTTTTTAAATAGGATCAATAATTTAACATTGGTATATTTTTTTATGCTACACGTTAACCCAGCATTTCTGCCTATCTGGGAGGGTTTTTTTTGTTTCTGTTTTTTGTTTTTGGGGTTTTTTAATAAATAGAAGCTTAAAGGGACAAATTAACATCTGTCTTGAGTAGCCTAGTTGAACACTTAGCAGATATGTGTGGTGGACGAATACCAAGTAATCTTATTCCTTCTGCTATTTCCAAGTTGCACAACAGTTGTAAAACTGCCCCTCAAGTAGTTCTTGTGGACTCTTCTGTAGACTCTCCTTCTCTATAGGCCCTTTGGCCTTGCTTTGTCACTAGCCTGTTCATGTCCTGTCTCTTCTGTGTACCTTAACTGGGAACTCCTAGGACACATTCTCAATGAGATGAGGATGTGTCAACCCAGAAAGATTTCCTTTATTCGTCCCTAATATGCACAATGACTCTGTGTAGTTTTTATACCAAAAGGTCTTCTTCAGCAATGAAGAAGTTAGCTGATTTTGTCCCCAAATACAATTCTAGTCTGAAAAGTTGATCAGATCCTCAAAGGCTTCTCACTCCCACTGAATAGCCTGACCACTTTTAGAGGATCTGGGCCATAGTCATAATGGCATTATGTGGTCCCTACTTTTTCTCTGTATGGCTGCAATATCAATTGTAAAGGACTTTTCTTTCTCACTATTGGTCTTGCATATTCAGCCTGAGATACAAGAGTCAGTCTGGTGCCTCCCCTGCTTGAGCATGAACACTAATAATAAAAATTCTGTAGGCTAAATTATGGCCACAGTGACACCTGTGGTACCCCCTGCCTGGAAGTTTTTAGGGGTGGAACCTCTTGGACTTTTGTTCACTTGATGCAGAAGAAGAGAATCTAGTTCATCTTAGGGCTGTGCTGGCTCAGCTCACATGAGTAAAGTGCATCAAAACCTAATTTTTGGTCTTAAAGTCAGCTGATCTGATTCCAAATTCACACAGGGAACAGCAATGCTGAGAAATAAGGTACAGTGCTAGTTCTAGCAGGCTCTGCAACCTCTTCCTGTACAGGCCCCTATCTTGAGAGAAGGAAGGGAAGGAAATAATGGAGAAAGACTAGTTGTTCTGAGAGTCCTCAGAGTCAACCGCTCACCCCAGTTAGTAGAGGGAGCAGTGAAATGCTGAGCATCATACTGGCAGCTCATCGAGTGTTCAACTTGGCCTGAAGAAGCACAAAAGAATCAAGGCTTTGAATGCTCCTGGGTGAGATACAAGATTTGGGAGGGTGGATGCACTATGTTGTCTCCATGGAAAGCTTTATTTGGATCTCCCACATCTGCTGGTTGCTGGGGTGTTTTCTTCATAGTTGTTGGTGTCCTCAAGGTGCATTCTGGGCCTTACCCTATCCCCACAGCTGATGGTGTTCCTAAGGGAGACTTAAGAAACTGGCCCCATACATGTCGTTAAGCTACAAGGAATAGGCATCTTCACAGTCTCCATATTCCTCTTAAGGGCAGCATTACTGCATGGGTAGGCTTTTCTCTCTGTCTGGTGGCCTTCCAGTGTTAGGATTATGTCCTGGCTTTCCTGTAGGTGATGGAGTGGGGAGAGGAGGAGAGGGGAGCAGGGAGGAAAGCAAATACAACAAGGGAGCCCATGGAAATCTTACAAAAAGTGGCTTCTAGGTCAAATTACAAAGGTTGAATATAAACAAATAACACAAGTAAAATTAGAAAGGCCAAGGCACAAAATGAGAACAAACTAGTTAGAGACATAAAGAGTAACAAGAAAACATTCTACAATATGTGAGAAGTAAGAAGAAAATCAAGGACTGGGTAATGAGGAGAGAGGGAAGAAAGAATAACATAATATGTAAATGGTGAATGTGCTTAATGACTTCTTTGTTTCAGTTTTTACCAAGAAGGTTGGTGGTGATTGGAAATCTAATATAGTGAATGCCAGTGAAAATGGGATAGATTCAGAAGCTATAATAGGGAAAGAATACATTAAAAATTACTGAGACATGTTCAAAACCAGGGTCAGATGAAATGCATCTTAGAATATGCAAGGAGCTGATTGAGGCCTTAGCTGAGCCATTAACTATTATTTTTTAAAGGTCATGCAAGATGAAAGAGATTCCAGAAGACTGGCAAAAAGGAAAATATAGTGCTCACCTATAAAAGGGAAATAAACACAGTCTAGAGAATTACAGATCGATCAGCTAAACGTATGTACCAGGAAAGATCATGGAACAACAATTAAGGAATCAATCTGCAAACATCGAGACGATAATAAGGTGTTAAGTAACAGCCAGCATGGATTTGCTAAGAACAAATTCTGTCAAACCAGCCTGATTAGCTTTCCTTGACAGGGTAACAAGCCTTGTGTATAAGGGGGAAGTGGAAAATATGGTATATCTATACTTTAATAAGGTAACAAACTGGAGAAATAAAACCTAGATGGATCTAGTATAATGTGGGTACATAACTCATTGGATGACTATTCCCAGGGAATAGTTATCAGTGATTCAGTCTGCTAGAAGCACACGAGTAAGGGAATCTTACTGATCCTTCTGCAGGGATCAGTTCGGGGTCCAGTTCTGTTTTAATATCTTAATCAACAATTTAGATAATGGCATAGAGAGTATGGCATTTATAAAGTTTGCAGAAAATACCAAACTGGGAGGGGTTGTAGGTGCTTTGGAGGATAGGACTGTAATTCAAAATGATCTGGACAAAGTGGAGAAAAAGCCTCAGGTAAATAGGATGAAATTCAATAAGGACAAATGCAAAGTACTCCCATTAGGAAGGAATAATCAGTTACATACAAAATGGGAAATAGGAAGGTGTACTGCGGAAAGGGATCTAAAGGTCACATTGGACCTTAAGCTATACATGAGTCAACAGTGCAGCACTGTTACAAAAAAAGCAAACCTCAGTCTGGGATGTATTAGCAGAAGCGTTGTAAGCAAGACATGAGAAGTAATTTTTCTGCTCTACTCTGTGCTGATTAGGTCTCAACTGGAGTATTATGTCTAGTTCTGGACACCATGTTTCAGGAAAAATGTGGCCAAATTGGAAAAAGTCCAGATAAGAGCAACAGAAATGATTAAACGTCTAGAAAACATGACCAAAGAGGAAAGATTGAAAGTAAGTGCTTTAATATCTATTTTGTTGTAGCATTTTGTGCTGTGATTCCATTACACTTTGCAAACTTAGTGGATTGGGTACTATCTTTAAATTGGTATGAGACTTGAAAGAAACAATTACATACTATAGGGAAGAAGGTTGATTACTCTGTAGTCAGGTGCCACTCTTCCCTTGGAATCAATACCAAACCAAAGCTTCAGCATAGTGAGAGGCAGCACTGCACTACAGGGGCCGTCTTTCAGATGAGATGTAAAACAGGTCCTGAGTCCTTACAGGTAACAAGCTCACAAGTCACTTTTTTGAATAGCTGACATGTTAAATCTGAACATCTATCCTGATTGTAGTAGCTTTATTAGCCCTGAGTTTGCATTAAACTGTGTGAGAACTGGGTGTTTCCCTTGTGATAGGATCAATGAGACTGATATTAAACATTACATGCCTATTCTGTGCCAAAAAACCCTTTATTCCTAGCTTCTCTCATCTTCCCCATTATAACTCAGAAAGAAGCATCTAAAGCCTGCCTATTCCCTCCTTCTTTCCATATTCCTAATTCTCAATAATTCCAGTAACCTTAAGGTAACCATCCAATGAGTGCAGCTAGGTGTTTGAATAACAGATGATCATTTGATGATTGCCTGTTCTGTTCATTTCCCATTGGGGAACATGGCATCGGCCACTATCGGAAGCCAGGATACTGGGCTAGATGAACCTTTGGCCTGACCCACTATGGTCATTCTTATGTTCTTAAGGATCCCCAGGAGAAATTGTTAGCGGTTGTATACAATACCTTCCCAAGGGTACCGCACAGTCCCTTCTCCAGCACATTAGAATCAATCCTGCCTCCAAGGATTCCAAATAACTTTCCTTAACAACTAACCTAACCAAATCGCTTATAATTCCCATGCTGATTCATACAAGCCTCTCGTTTCACTGAAATCAGACAACATCATTCTTTCCTCCTCTCTATCTGGTCTATTTCAGTGGCACTCAGCGTTTCTTTGCAATGTCACTGAATATGGCCAGAGATCCATAACAATAATACAAAGGGGTAAGTTCTTTCCTTGATACTTATAGCACAGAGCTTCCATTAAAATTAATGGGCATTGTATGTGCAATGGGGGTGAATATAACACCCCAAATCTCTCACTATTTCATTCTCATCTTTTTTTCCAACTAAGGATTCTGTTTCAATTATATCTAATGAATAGTATCTGAAGGCAGATTTTTTGCTAAAGTTGGTCACATCAAAGGTACCTCTTGGTCTAAATTCATAGCTTGGTTCCCCAAACTCATCCCTGTGAAGTGGAACCAATCTTATGTCTTGCAGCTCTTGCAAAACTTTATATTAACTTTTCCCAAGCTGATACTGTATCATGGTAATGATACATAAGGAAGTTATATGATATGATAATGATTCTGACTCTTACAAACCAGTATGTATTGAGAAAGCAGTGACATCAGGGAATATATCATCTTTGATGGGTAACTGTCACAAGGATTAATTGCTCTTCCTGCCGTGGTCTTTGTCCTTTTGATACCCGGCCTACTTTTTGGTAGAATAAAGACAGATTCTATAGGGCTGCTGTCTCTGAACTAAAGTCTCTGTCTGTTAAAACTGTAACCCAGTTGTTAATTCTCTGCACTGATTCTGGACTAGCTTCTTCTAGACTTTTTACATGATCTGTTTGGAAAGAGTCAAATATTTCCATATATAACACAGTCTGAGTCAGTCCAGATGACATAAAGCAAATGCAGCTCCTTAAAAAATTTAGATCAACCCCACACATCCACTACAAAAACTTTTTTTAAAAGCATTGTATTAATAGAAATAAAATTACATCTACTCCTCTACGTTTTCATTTGTTCACACTACAACCATGAAGTACAAAAACTAATCTAGTCCGTTACGGCTTTGCTGACAGCTCTGACAATGAGTGTTGAAAAGATGTAAGTGCTGTTGGCAGGGCCGGCTTTAGGAAGTGTGGGACCCAATTCGAACAGTTTCGACGGAGCCCCGGCAGCCAGGATTTTTTGTTGAGAAAAACTTTAAAAAAAGAACAGCACACCAAAAAAAGGTCACAGCCCCTTTAATCCCCAGCTACAGGGCAGAATCTTGCCTTCCCTGAGCTCGAATCACCCCTTCTGTGGTGCAGGGAAGCTGCTGCGCTCCTTCTCCGGGGCCAACGCCCCCTCCTGCAGTGCACGCCAGCATACTTCCAGCTTCAGGGCACGGGGCCCTCTTAGGGGCGGGGCCCAATTCGAGGGAATCGAGCGAATCGGCCTAAGCCAGCCCTGGCTGATGGATAAAGATTGATTCTCACACTAAGCTCCCTAGGGCCTTTCAGTGCATAGAAAGAGCCTGCTAGGAATATCCCCTCTGAAGGGAACCTCACTGGCAGTTAGGAAAGAACTGGTTGGGCCCTACTCTAACCATCAGTGTAGAAAGAGTGGTGGAGAAGTAGGGGCCACGCACCACACCACAGTTATTCTTTGCTTCCCTGGGCCCACTGGGACACGAAGCCCTGTTCTAACCTACAGTGAGGGCTGGGCAGGCTGCATTTGCCCAAGAGCCAAGGGGTGATATCAATGAAGTGGTGGCTCTGTAAGAATTACAGGATAAGGTCCAAAACTCATTTGAAAAAGTCTGCTATGTGACAAGGATGCTGAGACCTAGCAGTAAAGACCCAGAAAAAATATGTACTAATGTTCTCCCTTTTAATTTTTACAATATAAAAATAAATTGCTCCCAACTCTGTGAAGGAGTTCTGTACTAAACACCAGATTAGATTAGCTTTGCAATTTGTGGGCTGGAGTTTACTACCTGCACCATTTACCTCCAGCTGTGCCTAAATTCTCCTAGAGGAAATAACTCTTTAGTTGCTTAATTGAGCTGTCCATTTAGGAAGATATTACCATTCAGAGCCCCCAGTGAACTCCCATTTGCTATGTATAGACCAGATGACTTATCATCACCCGTTTAATATAAAAATTTCCATAACAAACTGTGCCATAGTCTTTATTTTAGCCAATCAAAACAAACAATGCCAGACAAAATGGTTTCTGCTTACCAAATGACTTTTTCCCAAATAGTGATGGCATAAAGTCAAAGTTCACTTGACATTTCTGGGTATAAGACACATAATTTCATGGCTATACTCTTTATTTCAGACAGTGATAATAAACTAGAGGACAGACAGGGTCAGTTGCAGATTGCCATCTCACTACCCTAATTTTTATAGAAGGTACATTTAATAATATGTTCTGTACCAATCTTCTCAGAATTTTATGATCTAACATTAATTTTATAATTCATCTTTAATGTATTTCCTCTTTTTCATCAAGAATCCAGTAAACTTCTTCTAAGATCAAAAATAATCTTAAAGTTTGGGAGAAGCCCTGTTAAAGAGAGGAGGAAGAACAAAAGCCAGCAAAAAGAACAAACAAAAGCCATTCATCTACACCATCCCCATGCACAAATTAACATCTATTAGATTTTCTGTTTCATTTAGACTAGGATAATAATGTAGTTCCTACAGCCTAATGAACATCACTCCAGATCACTGCAAACTTCCTAGAGCAGAACAGGATCCCCAGATATAGGGAGTGCCTGATATAAATTGGATAACTATATTTGATTGGACAGAAAGTTAATAACATTGAAGCTATTATGCTGACCACTACGCACAGTAACTCTTTAGAGATAGCCTTTGGCTGTGTATATGGCTGTAAGTCTAATAATGCTCATGTACTTTTGTGGAATTTAAAGAATGTGGCTCTGTCTAAATAGTCAATACATTAGTAAAGGAATAAATATGTGGTTGCCCAGTAATCTTTTTAGAAAAAAAAATCTCAGTGCTGTTGAAACTGAGGAAGAAGATCATATTTTTGTTATTCTTCTTTGCCAAAGAAGAGACTAATTCTCTATAATATTTTTTAAAATTATTGATTACAAAATGCAAAAGTGGTTTTTCTTTTCCACAAGAAGAATTGCTTTTTTTGGTTGCATGAAAAAGAGCAGAAAGTGAAGATAATATACCCAGAGAGGAAGATAGTGGGAAAAATGGTCACCATTGCTCTTGTAAATGTTTCAAAAGGAGAATGAATTTGCCAAGCGGGTCAGAACCATCTACCCTTTCACCAGGGCAAACTGCAAAAATGTCAAAAATAGTGGCATTTTACTTCTTACACTCCCAGATTGGAAAAAAATTGGTGAAACCCATGTTGGATGACAAACAGTATTTGGCACAGGTGGCAAGTTTTGATCAATAAACTATGCATCCCCTGTTAACAATTGACTGATAGAGATATATTTATGCAATCTCCCCGGGGCAATAAATGTTTATTTGCCCACTTAGGTTATATTAAAAAAACTAACAAGCTCTTGTGAATTCTAGCATTAAATGCAGAATTTAAAAGTGTCAAGTTCATATAAATCATCCAGTAGGTAATTTAATTATAGGAAAACCTATATTTTTGACTGTAGGAGCTGCAATTTATGTCTGAAAATTCGAAACTGTTTGAGTGTAAGAAATGTATAAGGTCTCCAGTGAATAAATGAAGGATACAGAAAGCATTTTAATCCTTGAGATATCCCATTTGCCACTGAGGAACATACAAAGGCAGTTGGCCCATTAAATGAAACTGGGATTAGTGCTCCTGTTCCAGTCCAGATGTTCCCAGGTGGGCCAAATAAAAGGGTGAGGCAGCCTCTGGGGAGCTATAAGAGGGTCAGACAAGACTTAGTCAGGAGGCAAGAGCTTCTAGAGAGTAAAGAGAGTGTTAAAGGTAATAGAGCAGTGAGAGGTTTATTAGCTGGTATCCCTGAATCAGAGGGTTGAAGCTGGTACTAGAAGCCTAGGGAGATGCTTGCTGGTTCTAAGTCAGAGCCAGGGACCAGGGCGGCTTGAGGTGGTGAAGTCAGTGGAGGGGCTACGTTCTTATGTCTCCTTGGTAGAGAGCTGGACCCCAGAGGAATCATAGAAGACTGTGAGAGTTCCTGCTGAAAAGAGGGGAATAGCACTGCAGAAGGCAGGTCTATAGTGGCTATTCCTTTAGCCCTTTACTAGTCCCAGCACCAAACATAGCCAGTTGAAGGAAAACAAGCACTTGCAAAAAGACAGGCATGTCTGTATCTAGACTGCGTCTAGACTGGCAAGTTTTTCCGCAAAAGCAACCGCTTTTGAGGAAAAACTTGCCAGCTGTCTACACTGGCCGCTTGAATTTGCGCAAGAACACTGACGATCTAATGTAAGATTGTCAGTATTCTTGCGCAAATACCATGCTGCTCCCGCTAGGGAAAAAGTCCTCTTGCGCAAATGCTTTTGCGCAATAGGGCCAGTGTAGACAGCTAAAAACTGTTTTGCACAAAAAAAGCCTCAATGGTGAAAATGGTGATCGGGGCTTTATTGCACAAAACCGCGTCTAGATTGGCGCAGACGCTTTTCCGCAAAAAGTGCTTTTGCGCAAAAGCATTCGTGCCAATCTAGATGCTCTTTTCTGCAAATGCTTTTAACGGACAAACTTTTCCGTTAAAAACATTTGCGGAAAATCATGCCAGTCTAGACGTAGCCTGTGGGTGAAATGTATTCCTGTACACTACTTAAATCATATAGAAGTCTTCAGATCAGGTCTTAAGGAAAACTTGAGGCATTGTACTGGATCTCTCCATTTGGGTGAAATACTGGAATAGAGCTGCTGTATTTGAGGAATCTTTGTACAAAACTTTATCAATAACTGTCAAATATATCCAAAAGAAAGGTGTTTCTGGGGTAGTTTGCTTAGTACAGTGAGTATGCCATGCCGTTGAGACTTAAGAACATTTACTGTGCCAGTGTGGGAGGAAAAAGGTAAATGTCAGCTAGCTTCCAAAGCTGACTAGGAATTCCAGGAGAGCAAATCATGTACAGTGTCCCTTTTTACACTGATGGAAATCCTGAGATACTCAAGTAACAGTACCCAGAAAGATGAACAAAGCATGTTCATCCTATTTCACCATACAACAGGGGTGGACGACCTGAGGGACAAAGGCCATAGATGGCCCATCAGGGCTCTGTGTGTGGCCCGCAAGACATTGAGTTTACCACTGCTCACACACAGGGGCTGTGTCTACAATGGCGCGATCTTGCGCAAAATCTTGCTGCCTGTCTACACTGGCCGCGTGTTCTTGCGCAAGTAACAGATGTTCTAATGTATGAAATCAGGGATTCTTGCACCAGAACTCTGATGCTCCCGCTCAGGAATAAACCCTTTTGTGAAACTGTTCTTGCGCAAGAGGCCAGTGTAGACAGGCATCATGAATTTCTTGTGCAAGAAAGCCCTATGGTTAAAATGGCCATCAGAGCTTTCTTGCACAAGAGAACGTCTACACTGGCATGGATGCTCTTGCGCAAGAGCACATCCCTTGCAGAAAAGCACATGCCAGTGCAGACGCTCTCTTCTGGAAGAGTTTTTGCAGAAGAACTCTTCCGCAAAAGAGTTTTTGTGTGAGAACGCGCCAGTGTAGACGTAGCCAGGGTTTCCAGATTCTGCTGGTTTCTGTCTGTCATTTTTCTGTACTTGTGCTACTAAAGTGACTCACATATGAAGTGAGGTGTGTGCTGATTGCATGCAACATTGACTGTAGAAACCGTGTGCTCCCTCTGCATCCAATCAGAACCCTCCTGTGGTTCAATAGGCACACCCTGCAAATTCTAAGTGCACAAGCACAGTTAGCAAAACTAGCCTATCCCAGGAGACAATCTTGCTTACAACAGTCTTGTGGCCCATTGAGATAAAGGAGGGCTACTCATGCAGCCCACTCAGTAGCTCAGGTTGCTCATTGTAGCTACTATACAGTTTGTGTGTGGGACAGAGAGAAAAGAGGCAAGCAGTTAATGGATATCAGGATTAGCAGAGTTGCAAAAAGGGAAAACCCATGGCACTTCCTCAATCAATTCAAGATATGAGGCTGATTATGAAATGGTTTTTCTGCTGTTTGCCCCTGAAAACTGAAAGCTGCCTATTACTACCACTGAAGCTATAACTTAGCCACTAACCCCATGAATACCCAGAACTGGCCGGCAATGCCTATTATTTTGTTATGCTGATTCCTTAGGGGCAGACATGGACAGTCCTTAATAGGAATATTTTCTGATGATTTGGGTAGGAGTTATTTTAATTGCAAACAAATCTTGACAGATGTCAGCTTCTCAGAGTAAATCAGTGCCAGTCATTAAGTAGTAACCTGGCTAGGGAAGAGACTGCTCAAGTAACATGGTTTGCTTCTACAAATGCAACAATGACCCATTTTTTTGACACAATATTAATTACACAGCTTGGGAAATATAATATGACCGATTGTATTAAATAAGTCCTGATTGTCCATTTTTATAACGATCACAATTAGAGATGAGTAGCTGCCTTTAGCTAAAGTAAAAATGGATTGTGAACCATGCCCTTTCCTGCGATCAAACTTGTCTCAATGTTTAGAAAGGGAAGTACAACTTACTTTTCTCCTGTTTCATGTTTCTGCATATCCTGATTCTGTTCGAGACTAGAAGTGAAAACATCAAAATACTGATGAAGAGGCTGTTCTGGAGTAATTCCAGCTCAGAAAGGAAGTGTGGCTTAGGTCTCTTCCTAGAAGATGAATCCTCACAGTAAAAACTGTTGTAGCTTGATATAAGTTAATAAAGGTTCTCTGGTTTGCACCAGCTGAGATTCTTGTCCCAACGTGTGTAGTCGGTTCGATAGTTCCTTATAAGGTAGTCTGTCGAGGTTCTACTTTTGTTGTCCTTCGCTGCATTTCCTTGAGTTTGTCAATATCTTCTGGTACTGAGTGTGACTTGTGAGCCCCTCAGTGTTGGCTGGCAAGGGGGTTATAAGAACATTCTGATTGTGAAATGGCCATTCTGCTCATCAAAGAGTGTCTGTCTTGTGAGGTCTTGAAAGAATCATAGAACACTAGAACTGGAAGGGACCTTGAGAGGTCATTAAGGCCAGGCCCCTGCCCTCATGACAGGACCAAGCACCATCTAGATCAGTGTTTCTGAAAATGTTCTGCCACGGTCATGGAGCCTCATGACTCCCATTGGTTCTGTTTCATCCTTTGCAGCCAAGGGGAGCTGTGGGAAGTGGGATAGGCTGGGCCACCACTCTCCGTGGCTCTGATTGGCTGCAAAGAGCAAAACGCAGCCAATGGGAGCTGTGAGGTTCCGTGGCCGCGGCGCCGGTAAATAATCAACCCGGGGCAGCCAGTTAATGTGTTTCTCAAACTGATTTTGTGGAACACTTTCAGAAACACTGATCTAGATCATCCCTGATAGATGTTTATCTAACCTGCTCTTAAATATCTCCAGGGATGGGGATTCCACAACCTTCTTAGGCAATTTATTCCAGTGTTTAACCACCCTGACAATTAGAAAGTTTTTCCAAATATACAGCTGTATTCTTTTTTCCAAACTAAAAAAGAAAGCTAGGGTCTCTCTCTCTGTCTCTATCTCACATACACACCCCTTCTTACATACATATAGGCTACGTCTACACTGGCCCCTTTTCCGGAAGTAGGAATAAGAGCCTCCGGAAAAGGGCACTTTTTCCGGAGGATCGGGGCCAGTCTAGACGCTCTTTTCCGGCTTTTTTAAAAGCCGGAAAAAAGCGGCGGACATTTTTATTTAAATGCCGCGGGGGATATTTAAATCCCCCGCGGATTTCCCTACGACGACTCGTGAAATTTACATGCCCCTTCCGGAAAAGGGGCCAGTGTAGACGTAGCCATAGTGTGTGTATCCAATATACTTCCTGTCAGACAAAAGATGTTTGTTCACCTGTCTGTTGGCATGCAAATTAAGCATTGTTATCTAAGACAACGGAGGCACTTTTATCTATAAAGTCAACAGAGAAGTTCATAGTGTGGGAAGAGAACCTTGTCTGGAGATACATATCAAAGATTTGTTGGACTGTATTTGGGGAACAGAGAAGACACACCTACATCATACCACTAGGAAATAAATAGGCAGTATGTTTATATGCATGGAAGGGGATCTCAACCATCCTGGATTGAAATTTTGTGGAGGACATTTGAGATGAAAGAAACTTCTTTACATCTACAACAAAAAATTCTTCTAGAGAGTAATCTTTTGCTTCCATTATTCTTATTCACTTATCTGCTGAATGGGTATATTCTATTTGTGAGTGTGTATCATTCCTGCATTTGAAGTTAGAAATATTAATATAATCCTGTTTATTACCCTAGAGGTGCTAAGTGAAGGCCGTTAAGAGCACTCAAGGGACTTAATGGCCTGCTGTGTGGGACAATAATCTGTGAACAGTCTTGTTCTTCCTATAAGCCTGAATTAGGGTTGGTCCTGCAAAGACATGTGACCAGGTCACCTGATGCTAGAAGCCATTGTGCAAAAGTTAAAACTGACAAAGGATTCCTGCCTTTCACAACAGAGATATGAAGGTGGGAAACCAAATAATGGGGATTGATGCCCGAAGGCCCCTGCTTACCACCCAAGATGACTGCTGAAAACAGCTAAGATCAAATAGGGGAAAGGATTAGGCCCAAGTTGGGAGTCTTCCCAGATTGTGAGAAGGGGGTTCTAACCACCCTCTTTTTTTGTTTAGTAACTTACCTGATCTCTCTGCCATCACTTGCTAGCACTTAAAAAAATAACTTGTTATTAATAAACCCAGTGTAAATAATTGTTACTAGAGGAAACAATAGTTGTGAATTTCTCTTCCTTTGATAATGAGGATAAACAACTTTTGAGCTTGCTCTGCACAAAACTTTTATGCAGAGCAAGATGGATTTATCTGAAGGTTTGGTCCCATTGGAGCTGTGTACCTGGGTGCTGTGTCAAGTCCCTTTGACTGAGCCTTCCCAAAGCTGATCTGATCTCACTGTCTGTGTTGCTCTGCTGTGGGCTATGACTCCAGCTCTGTGCTATCACTAGAGGAGACAGGAGGGTTGGCTCAACAGGACAGGGGGTGGAGCACCCACCCAGGGGCAGATAGGCAGACTCAGTGATATTTCAGCACATCAAATGACAGTCTCAAGGAGATTTCTGTGACTTACTGAACCTGTCACCCTTCCCACTGAGTGTGTATGTGTGTGTTCTAAACATACACATAATGGTGTGGCTGAAGCAGCACCCTCATGGGCCTTTTGGGTACAGCTCATAAAGCTGCAGATCTCCTCCCCCACTCACCCATCAGAGAAGTGTCTGCTTTTGGTGTCCACAGAGACAAGCTCTGATCCAATGACTTTCAGTCTAATGATCCTCTTGTGGATAAGCTTGAGGGCTCTAGCCCAAAACATTTTATAATGAAAAGCAAACATCCCCAAGTTTTCTGTGTGGCTGCATCCCTGCCTTTTTCTCTGTGGCTACGTCTAGACTGCAAGCTTCTTTCGAAAAAGAGCATCTAGACTACAATCAGTACCTTTGAAAAAGCAAGCTGATTTTTCGAACGAGAGCACCCAGGCAGTCTGGATGCTTTCTTTCGAAAAAGCAAGTTTGCATTACGTAGCGCCTTTTTTCGAAAGAGCGCTTTTGAAAAAAGGCATTATTCCTCGTGAAATGAGGAGTACCGCCGTCGAAAGAAAAGCCGCATTCTTTTGATTTAATTTCAAAAGAACACGGCTGTAGTCTAAATTAAGGTGAAGTTTTTTCGAAAAAAGTCTACTTTTTTCGAAAAACCCCTGCAGTCTAGACACAGCCTGAGTTTGGTTACCAGTTTCTGACTCAAGTGGTGCTTGCTCCTTGGGGTCTAACTACTTCTTTCCAGATGTGTCACAGCAACTCTGCATGCAAAGGTCCCCTCAGGGAATGAGGCAGAGCTACCTACCAGCTATTTAGATGCCTAAACAGTTGAAAAATCTAGTTCTTAGTTGCCTACGTTTCTGAGGCACTTTGGTGAATTTCTGAATAGCTCCTGTTGAAGCCCATCACAGCCCTTTATAACTGTATGTATGTTTGGGGAAGGGGGAGATGTAACTTTAATCAATTTGGCTGGGGATGATGAACACTTTGTTTGCAATCTGATTTAACATTTTTGGTAGATTTCATGCTTTGCAAATCCACAGACCTTATATCCAGTACATGTCTTTCAACCAATTATTTTTGTATTGCTGTCAGTCACAGCAATCAAGTTAATGGCATAATTTATTTCTTATAAATCCATGATTCATATTGCTCATAGTCTATTATCTTCAATAGTACTATGCACATTGTGCCCTCAGAATGGCAACTCTTGAAAATATTCAGAATACTTCTCAGTCACTATAGGTGTTAATCCAATGGACAAAGAAAATATTTTCAAGAAAGGAATGTGTGTTTCGAATCCATGTCTGTCAGCCACCAATTTGGCCAGGGTTTAAGCTGGGGAACCTCCAGAGCTAAATAAATAAATCTTGATGATTGGAGCACTGTGTTGTTGGAGACTATAGCAGACTCTTATCCTCTGTGGACTAGGCACTGAGGGGATTGCGTAACACATGTTGTCCAGTGGATAACACTCACTCTAGACATGCAGTTTCTGTTGTAGCCTTTAGTAGGAACTATACAAATATTTGGGCTAGCTACCTTAAATGCTCCAAAATAGTCAGCATTCCCTTTCAGCTGGGCACTAACTTGATAGTCAAATAATGAGGAAAAGACTGCCAATTAGATCATTCCATAGCTTGCTCTGTTTAACTGTGATCATGAATCAGGAGTTTCTAGGAGCATTATCCGACAATAGATATGAGTTAAAAGAAATAATATGTTAAATAATTGCTTTTAAACATTTTTAAATTATTGCTCAGTGCTTATGATGCTGTAATGCACAATGAATACTGCTGTTGTGTATAGTATAAGATATATTTACACATCAATTGACTAGGCATTTTATACACACTTAATTTTTAAGGGGCTGTCTATTTCTGCCAATAATGGTGACAACAGGGGCTTTATACTGACTTCAGCAGGGCAGCATTAGATCCTACATTATTAGTTATTTGGAAGGTTGGACTAACAGATTTATTCAGGGAACAGTGAATATCTGATGCACGCTATACAATCAAACTCTTCCAAGGAAAGGGAAATAAAATTACCTGCGGCCTCATATTAATTTCCCAGGTTGGTTTCAGTTGGAGACAAACCTAATCATTTTGAAAGCCACAGAGACACTTCATTGTTTGTGTCAAGTCTGGTGAAAGGTTATAAAGTCCCAAGTGGAATCCTGAAGGATTTAAGAGATTTCACTTATTAGTCATAAGCCTCATTGTCCACCCTGCTTGTGAAACCACGTGTATTGAAATCACAGCCAAAAATATATTGTTTCCACAAAGCCAACTGTAAAGTAAATTGAATAAAGATGCAAATTTTAACATGACTTTCTGATTTAACACTTTTGTTTTTTATTAAAATGACCATAATGGATGTTTAGTCCCACAAGAGGGCATTTACGCAACACCAGTGAGCATTTTCCCCCAAAAGGCTTAGGACACAGATTAAGCGTTAAGAATGCTTAGCTCAGCCTCACCTGTGCCTGCTTCCTTCCCAGGCACCGAGTCTAGAAATGAATGTGTGGCTAGGGGTTCATGTGACTGCATGCAAGTCAGGCTTCCTGTGTAGCATAGATAGAACCTAGCTTATGTTAGCGTAATTTAGGTTGCTCACGGTGTGAACACAACACCTCCCCCCTCCCTGAGGATACATCTAGCCTGCAGGCTTCTTTCGAAAAAAGATTTTCCAGAAGAGATCTTCTGAAAAATTTTCCTCCAAAAGAGAGTGTCCACATTGCCAAAGCGCATTGAAAAAGCAATCTGCTTTTTCTAAAGATATTGTCCACACTGAATGGACGCTATCTTGCATTTAAGCTGTGATTACTATGGATGGAGTGGCCACAGAGCACCTGTGCTTTTTTCCTCTTTCCTCTTCTTTCAAAAGAACTCCCTCTTCCCCATCCACACACGCCTTTTTCTGAAAGAGCTCTTTTGGAAAAAAGCTTTTTCCTAGTAGAAAGAGGTTTACCAATGTTGGAAAAACCCCTCTGTTCTTTCGATTTTTTTCCCTAAAGAATATGCTTGCAGTGTGAACGTAATTCAAGGTTTTTTTTTTCAGAAAAACGGCTATTTTTCGGAAAAAACTCTGTAGTGTAGACATAGCCTGAGTGATGTAAGTTACACAGATCTAGGCTGGTGTGGATAGTGCCCACTGACATAACTAATGCCGGTCATGGACGGTGCAGTAGTTAAACTGATGGGAGAGCTCTCTCTCTCTCTCATCTGTTTAAAGTAGTTACACAGACAGCTTACGGTGGTGCAGCTGCCCTGCTGTAAACTCTTGTGCCAGGGATGGGCTGCATCTGGCCCCCAGACCTTAGGTTCCCCACCCTTGATCTAAATAAAGGGGACATGAAATTTCTCATTTTAGTTCTGTAGGCTGGAGTCATAAGAAAACATAGCCTTTCCTTTCTATTTTATCTATATAGCGAAGTGATGTAAAGCAGGGATGTTTTTTCACGTTTTTTGGCATGTATCTCAGACGTATAGGGGGGATGACCTGTAATGGCAGACACTCTGGTGCCACTATTTGGAAATAACTATGCCCCAGAGTAATTCGAATTAATTACTTCCCAGTGCTTCCTGGGGATCTAAGTCCGAGATAGCGTGTCCAAATTAATGGAAAAAAACAACAAATGGTCAGACTAACTCAGCTACTCCCTGAAGCTCCTGAACATGCAAATTAATGGAGGCTGCCTTGGACTCATTTTGATGCTTACCCATAGTGAGGACACACTAGTCTGAATTTGTTAAATCAGGAGTTTGTAAGTTGTAACATGGCCCATGAGTTAACTTTGTGGGAGCTTGAAATCTCAAGCTAATGGTGGGAATTTTATTTCCATGCAGAGCTGGATGCAGTAACAGAGGATTCTATATGCACCTATGAACTACAATAGAAGGTCTTCCAAGCTAGGAGTGAGTACTGCAGGCTTCTCCCGTGAAAGCAGCTGTCAAAGAGGAGTCCGTCCAAGTGTTTTGACCTTCAGAGCTCTACTCTCTTTGGCGACATGGGCTCCTCAGTTCTGCTGGTCAAGACTACTGAAGGTAAAAATAACCAGGGCAACATCAACAAAAATTAAGAAAGTTTTTGAGAAAGGTGGCAGCAATAAGGAGGGTTTATTATTATTTTTACTTTGCAAACAAGCAAAAGAAAAAGTCGAAATGTATTGATTTCACTTTCCATACTGTGTCTAGACTGTGTCCAGGGCTGTGTCTAGACTGGCACGTTTTTCCACAAAATCAGCTGCTTTTGCGGAAAAACTTGCCAGCTGACCGCTTGAATTTCCACAAGAACACTGACTTCCTACTGTAAGAAATCAGTGCTTCTTGCGGAAATACTATGCTGCTCCCGTTCGGGCAAAAGCCCTCTTGTGCAAAAGAGGGCCAGTGTAGACAGCACAATACTGTTTTGTGCAAAAAAGCCCCGATTGCTAAAATGGCGATCGGGGCTTTTTTGTGCAAAAGCACGTCTAGATTGGCACGGACGCTTTTCCGCAAAAAGTGCTTTTGCGGAAAAGCGTCCGTGCCAATCTAGACGCTCTTTTCCGCAAATGCTTTTAATGGAAAAGTTTTCCGTTAAAAGCATTTGTGGAAAATCATGCCAGTCTAGACGCAGCCCAGGTGTTGCTGGGTTGGCACTAAGAAAATTAAGCCAAGCACATAATCGGACCAAGGAGAAACAAAAGCTCCCCTTCTGAATCTTCAGGCATATTTAGTTTAGTCCCAGAGATTTAGAAAATTAAAGAAATTAATTCAGCCATAATTGTGCTCCATTGTAATTTACACGTTGATCTCTCACCTTGTTAATTAAGAGAGATGGAGGTGGAGTTACACAGACTATCTGCCAATGACTTTCAAAAACTGGTGCCTAACGTTAGACACCCGGGTTGACAAAAGCAGCCGGGTGTTCGGACGCTGTGAATAAAGAGGCCACTTACTTCAGTCCATATCTAAGACTGAAAATATTGGTCTTAGAGACCAATTATCTTACAAATCAGTTCTACATTAGTATAATTGAGTTGCATTTAGTAGATTTACTGCTGATTCTTTGAGCAGACTATGGGAAGACCAACTGTACTCAGTATTCCAGTTGTGTGTTAGTCTCTTCTCCGGGGCTCTTCTCCCTGAGAAGATGAGAACTGATGTTCAAGCTGAGCATTCAATAATCCTTGTATTGTTTGTATTAGCAATCTCATCCATCTGCAAAAATACAACTCCACGAACAGAGGCCATCGACTGAAAAAAGTGGGGCACTGAATTATTTTGGCCAGAGAGCCTGTCCTTCGTACTCAGATTTGAGGCACTTTGGCAGGGGCTAGCATGTGAGAAACTGCATTACTGCAGCCTGAGCTGTACTAAAACGTCAGTCTCTCCAGCTGTCAGTCAAGTGCTTTTTGCAGGACTAAATTCACACTAGAAGGACATGCTAGCAAGACTTCAAAGTGGGGCTGTGGGTCAGGTTCACATATGGTATAAATATTACTTGAGTTGCTTATACCTCACTGATGCTTTTCTTACTGACCGAGTCCTATATTGTTTCCTTTTTTGCAAACCTGTAATGAAAAGTTTTTCTGTAATTTTTAATGACTTGCAAAACTTGACATTAAGATTTAATGAGTGGTTAGGAAAACACATTTTTTGCTCTTGCAGCGTGATTTCATGCTACGATGCCTACATTGTTTGGCTAGTTAAAAATCACTTAATTTCTCCACTACTAATGTGTTTTAATTAACTTAAGCATAGTTAAGATACTGAAAATCTCCTCCATCAAGGAGAAATAAGGCCTATAATCTTCTTGATTTATCCCTGGATTTCTTTGTTTAAGGTTCATTACCAGAGAGGGAGCTTATGTTGTTTAATAGGTCAGGAAAGCTAACTTTTTCCCTCTGTAATGGAATTTCAGAAATATCAGTCCCTTCTCCCTGTGCATGTAAAGTGATTTATTAGAAGGCCAATTATATGGATTGCTCATCTAGAACGCTAAAACCCATTAATTTTTAATTAAAAATGCTTTGAAAACCAGTGGTTTTGGGGTAGATAGCAACCGGCACTGCTGTATACAAAACCTCAGTTCAGGGTGAAGGGCCTGATCTAACTCCCACTGCGAATACTGAGCTGGTACAAGGAAATAGCACTGTTTTGGAGGAAAAGATCAGCTCTCTTGACTTAAGAGCCTTTTGCTATGGTGCAGCGGTGTCTTTAATTGAGGAAAGTAGGAATGTCACGTAGCCACTTGAAGGTAAAGGCTTGACTAGAACTCAGTAGTTCTTAGCCCCAGATCAATCTATTAGGCCACATAGCTTCCTTGTGTAGGATGTTAGACATGGTCAGAAGGGGAAATAAGATGAGAATTCTATTTCTTGGTACAATACCCCAGGCCCTCCTTATAGGCCTGATTCTGCAGGCTGGGCTTAGCCTCATTGGGAGTTGAAGGCACATAGAACATTGGAGGATCTGGCCCATGCTTAGTTCTGTGAACAACAGGAATCCACCACTCAGGAGCGGCCCCGGGCGGAATGCGCGATCGGTGCTCCTGCCTGCATGGCCGTCAATGGAGTGACGTCATCATCGGGAGTCCTGGGTGCCCTGTGACATCATCACCGGGCACCCCGAGTGCCCCGTTGAAGGCGGTGCCCTAGGTAACGGCCAAGTTGGCCTATAGTCACGGGCCGCCCCTGCCCCCACTCTCCAATGTGTCATCAGTTACGGCTGTGACTCTCAATCCATTTGACTCCCTTAGGTCCAGTTGATATTTGTGGGTATGCAGATTTTAACCTTTTTAATCTTTACTTTGTTTCTATTTTCAAAAGGCCACCAGACTATTTTTGTATGTTCAGAGAATTTGATTAGAACAAAGATTAGAGACGCACAACATTACAAGGAAAAGCGAGAAAGATGGGTCATTCCAATAGTGGGTCTCAGATCCTCTAATCTTATATGCTAAAAAAATAAAAAGTATACTTTTTGATTTCTGGGACCTTTTTTAGATAGAGAACTCTGATTTTTCTTTTGATGAAGCAAAGAGGAAGCTAAATTGTTTACTTCTTGCTTTCTTCTCTATAAGTTTGCCATTGCATTCAAGGACTCATTAGTATCAGCAGATTACTGTCTCCCCGCCTTATAGAAACTCTTAATCCTGTTGAGCAGTAGCTTCCATTAAACAGACATTGGAGCCAAAATGATCAGTGCTGTCAAAAGATCTCCTGCTTATTGTTCTAATATTTCATTTGGAAAACTTCCTTAGCAAGGCCATTTTAACCTTCTATAGCAATTTTGGCCTCTGAAATGGGGTCTTTACAAAATCTTAGCTGTGGAAAGATCCACAATAGATTGTCTCTCTGTCACCTTTGTGATGGATTTCCAAGACATTAGATGAGCCCATTGCTGGGTTGTCACGTTAAAGTGTTGCATTATGTGTTATCCCTAGTCAAATGCTGGTCTTCATTCACACATACACCCACACTCCAATGTTGCAGCAGACTTTATATCATATGTTCTGACTTATAAATTAGCCCTACCATGTCATGAGATCAGTGGTGTTGTCAGCTATAAATCTGCAAGAACTGCTGTCAGTCAGGGCTGGATTAATGCAAGGGCTTTGAGGGCTGCAGCCCAGGGCCCTGCATTAAGGCGGCTCCCACAAAAATAAAGCTCCAGGCCACTAAAAGTCCAGTGGTTCAGCAGGGCTCGGGCAGGCTGCCTCCATATGGTGCTCCTGGAAGGAGCTGGCTGCTGGTATATCTCCACTGCCTCTCTCAGGGGGTGGGAGAGAGGCAGCTCTGCATGCTGCCCTACCCCAGAACCATCCTTGCAGCTCCCATTGGCCTAGTTCCCAGCCAATGGCATGGGCAGCACATGGAGCTAAGCTGTCCCTCTCCCACCAGGAGTGTGCAGAGACATGCTATTAGTCGGCCACTTCCAGGAGCAGCGTGGAGCCATGGTCTGCAGACAGTCTGTCTGAGCCCTGCTCTGACACCGAAAGTGGTTAGTGCCTCCCGGACGGACCCTGCATATTGCACCCCCTCCTACGCTCCATCCCCCTGCTCTGTCCCAGGTCAGAATCCCCTCCTGCACCAAACTCCCTCTAAAAAAAAACCCCTAATATAACAGCTGTTCTAGGTAAGAAGTAGGTTATTTTGAATGAAATTAACTATATTCTACATGTTTTATGACTGAAATGAAACCACAAATGTCTGTATGTTAATTAAAAGGCAAGTTTAATTTAGCTTTATAGCCCTGGTGTCATAATTGTGATCATTTTGTTTTAAATTAGGAAAAAGACCTATATACAGAGGCTCCACAAAATCTAATAGCTCTAGGCCCACAAGAGACTCAATCTGGCCCTGAGGTTTGTTTCACTTGTATGTCAGGTAAGTGGTGTCCTTCACTTTATACTGTTAGAAGAGAATTTGTATCTAAGGGAACAGAAGATGCAAAGTGCAGGATCATTTCTTAAAAACATTTGAAATCATTGATAATCTAGGAAATATGCTTTTTTAAAGGCTAATAGGCTTTCTGCTCAGTAAACAATATTACACTATTGCCCATAGTATTATTTGTGCTGGCCTTTTTGGTTGCGTCTAGATTGGCATGATTTTCAGCAAATGCTTTTAACGGAAAAGTTTTTCTGTTAAAATCATTTGTGGAAAAGAGCGTCTAGATTGGCATGGATGCTTTTGCGCAAAAGCACTTTTTGCGGAAAAGCGTCCGTGCCAATCTAGATGCAGTTTTGCGCAGGAAAGCCGTGATCGCCATTTTCGCCATCGGGGCTTTTTTGCGCAAAATTGTTTTTACCTGTCTACACTGGCCCTCTTGCGCAAAAGCATTTGCGCAAGAGGGCTTATCCCTGAGCGGGAGCATCATAGTATTTGCACAAGAACACTGACAATCTTACAGTAGGAAGTCAGTGTTCTTGTGGAAATTCAAGCGGCCAGTGTAGACAGCTGACAAGTTTTTCCGCAAAAGCACTTGCCAGTCTAGACGCAGTCTCTATGTATTGTTTATAAAACAAAATGGTGGTTCAGTCTTAGAGCAGATGGTGGCCCATTACTGTTGTTGTAATAGCTCCCAGAGATTGTGAGAGGTATTATAGTAACCAAAGAGGTAGAGACAACGCCTATCCTAAAGAACTTACAAACTAAGAATGTTAGCAACCTACGAAAGGTCAGGGAAACAACCACAAAGATGTCATTTGTATACATATTTGCTGTTTTGTTTTTGTATTACATGTATAATTATCAATCTTCTCCACCTACCCTCTCAGCCACACTTTGCGGCACTCACTGCCTGCCTGTAGGCTTCATGGCAGAAGTGGGCCTTAGAGAAGGACCTTGATGGAGAAAACCAGTCATGGATCTGTTCAGAGATAGTGTTCCAAATATGATAGGCAAGAGTAAAGATGTTTGGAGCAGAAGGAGACAAGAGGTTGGGCTCACTGGCCAGGATGGGACTGTGAGTATGAGAGAAGTCAATCAGAAATGGTCACGGTTAAATTGTAGAACTTGTTGCAGTGGAAGAAATTCAAAGTGAGATTTGTTGGGGGTAGGGGGGAATAAAATAGTTAGAGATGGGCAGGGAGATGCTCTAAGGACCTAGACATTGAATGCATGTGAAGAAGTGATAGTCCTCTGCTAGATGAGAGGGGAAATGAGGGAACATTTTGCAGGGGAAGAAAAATAATTCTGGTTCCCTTTTAAGTAATTTTCTTGAGGCAGTTACGCATTTAAGAAATACTTCTTTCACTTTTTGGCAAATTCACATAACAAACACCCTTTTTGGAAGCATTTACCACAGAGCTGCACCAAACAAGTCAGTAAATCTATCAAAGACTATTGATATGATGAACTATGCTTGACTTCAGTATTTTCAGGCTACGTCTACACTGCAGAGCTAGTTTGGGATACCAGAGGTCTTTTGAGTGGGCCTGTTATTTTGAAATATAACAAGCTTAGAATGTTAGCAACCTACAAAAGGTCAGAGAGACAACCACAGAGATATAATTTGTATACGTATTTGCTGTTTTGTTTTTGTTCTTTGTTTTTCTGCTGTTTTGTTTTCATTATTTTGAACTATAGCATGCTCGCTATTCCAATGTCCCTATAAATCTCATACCACGAGGGACATTTTGGAATAGTGATTTATTTCAAAATAAGTGCTACATAGACAGTGCCATATTTTGAAACAAGCTATTTTGAAATTAACTCAAAATAAGCTATGCATAACTCATTTTGCGTAGCTCCAATTGTGTAGCTTATTTTTAGCTCCGGGTGCAGTGTAGCACAGCCTCACTGGCCTTCCGTGATGAAAACATCACTGTTGTTAGGAAGGGCCATGTTATTACAGACAGTCATGGGTTCTGTATCCCATTTTGATAATTCACTGCCTTTTGATCTCTCTGTAGACATGAATAGCTGTGTCAAGACTACTGCCCTTCCTTCCCAGCATTATCACTGAATACTGTATTTGGTGCATCTTTCCAAGAAGAATTGAAACTTGTTACTCTGAGGCAGCCTTCCAGAAATCTGGCAATAGTGTAAACTGACTTTGGCCTTTCTGATAATCTTTCTTTCCAATAAAACAGCTGTAAACACACACAATGACAACTCCAAGAGCGCAATTCATGTCCATGTGAAACTGCCTTCTAAACACAAAATGTTCCTATCAACAAAAATCCCCAACAGCCCTGTATTTATAGAGTGAGCTGTGGCTGACAAGTAATTCTAAATTCTTTGCCATCATTGTAGGCTGGTTGGGAAAGTGTCACTACTGTATCCTCAGTCTGTTTATGCTAAATCTGTTGGAATGATGTAAATGATGAGGCTTTTGTTTATTGCTATTGTAATTTGTTCACTGGTGCAGCATGTTTCCAAAGCCTTTGTACAAACAATTTAGTGGAGAGGCAAACTAAAATGACAAACTCGGATAACAACTTTCTTTTTGTACAGAGAGACATTGCTGAAACTACAGTGATATTCCACCTAGCAGCTATACCTACCAGGTGTGCTCTACAATCACCACCCCTCAAACAGGAACATAATTTTTCCCCTCTCTCAAAAATAAATCAGCAGAAGCAACTACCTACCAAAGTAATTATTTGCTGTTACAGATTCAGAGACCTAATTTATATTTTGTGAAATACACAGGCTCTTCCAAATAGTACACTTCTGTCACCGGCTAAGTAGGAGATAAGACTTATGCCCCGTGGGGTTCGTCTACACAGCACAGTTATTTTGGAATAACAGCCGTTATTTTGAAATAAAAATGTGAGCATCTGCACAGCAATTCCATTACTTTGAAGCAATTTCAAAATAATGGACAGCTTATTTCGAAATCTGTAAACCTCATTCCACAAGGAATAACGCTTATTCCGAAATACCTATTTCAGAATAGCAGTAGTGTGGATGCTCCACTGCTGCTATTTCAAAATAGCTCCTCCCCAGGACCATTCAGAATAATTACTTCCCATTGCCTCCTGGTGCTCTAATTCGAGGTAGCAGTCCCACATTAGGGAAGCCTGCCTCAGACTAATTATGAGGTTTCCCTGTAGTGTAGTGTTTCAAAATAAGTTATTTAGGAAAAAAAATCCAAAATAGCTTATTTTGAAATAAGTGTGCTGTGTAGATGTACCCTCAGATAATGTGTTTCACATTACTTTACTTCTAAGGCCTTTTCTATGCTTACCTGGAAGGTCAAATTAAGACACGCAGCCCCAGATACGTTAATTGCGTAGTGGGAGTTGACATACCTTAATTCAATCTTGGGCACCATCTCCACAGCAGCAGTTCAAAGGGGGACCTCAGTGTTTGATTTAGCAGGTCTTTACTAGATCCACTAAATCAAACTCCGCAAGATCGACTGCCACAGTTCTTCAGATGTTGAATTTATTAAATCATTTTAGGAAGCTCCCTTAAGTGCAAAATCTGGAGTGATTCTGAGTGTGTGCAATGGGATCTGTGAGAGCTCAGCTATGTTTGGGAGTGAAGATCTGATAAACTTAAAAGAAGATAGAAAGGACCGGCGTTATCCTACAGGCCAATATCTAGCAGATCTATAGACCACGCATAAGAAGGAATAAAGTCAAAACAAAGTCAATTGTGGAGGCACTGACAGTAGATCTCCATCGCAGTCCCATGTTTTCCCCCTTCCCCCTTTAGTTTTGCCGTAGCAGAGGGCTCTTTAACAAAGCATCGGCTGAACTCAGAATACAGGCTGCTGTAGCCCCAGAGTGATTTGCTGGATGCCTTCCCAGCGGGTGGTAGTGTATTTTCTTTGAAAGGTGTGTAACAGACAGGGAGGTATTGAGAGGGGTGTGGACTGGGCTCATTGCTTTGCATTGCTGCTAGGTTCCCTCCTCTGATCCTAAAGAGGAGTCAGAAGAAAACTGACCTAGACAGAAGCTGTGTCTGCAGCAGCACAGAACAAATTCCAGCAATGCCTAATACGTCAATGTGCTTCCTTTCCATAGCCAACTAGAGGAGACTACATGGGAGGCAGGGAGGATCCCCCACAACCCTCCAGTTCTTGCAGGCTCCCAGCTGAAGCAGCAGGTGGGGTAAAAAGGAACTATTAGGGACAAGGCTGCAGTAACTTCAGACAGGCAGGGAAAGTGCCTGTGCCTTCCCAATGAAAATCTAGTCACTCTGGGCGTGTCTACACTACAGGGTTTTTTCGAAAAAAGTGGCCTTTTTTTGAAAAAACTTCCCCTGCATCTAGACTGCTGTCGCATTCTTTCGAACTTAAATCGAAAGAATGCAGCAGTTTTTTCGACTGTGGAAAACCTTGTTTTACGAGGAAGAACACCTTTTTTCGAAAGTATTCTTTCGAAAAAAGGCGCTATGTAACGCAAACTGTGTTTTTTCGAAAGAGAGCATCCAGACTGCCTCCAGAAGCATGTGGCCATCGCCCTCTGGAAACTCTTGTCAGCCGATGGTCAGGGCAGTGTGTGCGTGTGTGTTACACCCAAGTCTTCAACTGCTGAGATGCAAGGTCTCGTCGCAGTGGGCAGCCTAGGAGGCTGGAGGGCACCCTGAAAAAAAAGTTTAACATCTGTGACTTTACTGCTAGGTCTGGGGTCCCATCGCAGAGGGTAGCCAACAGGCTCTCAGACGCCCCGAGTTTATAGGAAGAGCTTATTACACCTCAGATTTTAGCTGCTAGGATACAGGATCCCTTCACAGCGGGCAGTCTAGGAAAGACTGAGAGATGCCCCAACAGATCTGTCACCTGGGAGTGACACGATCCAAAACGCCCAAGCGCATCCTATACCTGTCCCTTATGACTGGCTGAAGTTCTTTTGTTTGTGTTCAGTTCGGGTACAGCAGCACGGGTTCAAGTCAGAAGCTTGACACGCACTTATTTGCAGGAGAAAGAAAAGAGAAAATAAAATAAAAGAAACTTGGTTCAATATATATATTTATTTATAAGTGAATGAGGGCACCCACTTATTTCCAAAGTTTATAGCTAAATCACCTTACCAAAGGCAGTTTACAATAGAAATGAAGCAGTTTGCCTTAAGAAACTATAATAAAGTAACTAAACTTATAAGAGAGTGACAATTAAAGTGTACACATAAAGAAACACATTGCAGGTACAATTCTCACCCCTGCATTCCAGACTTGGTGTGGCCAGCGTCTTTCTCTCAATCCCTCAGGAAGAAGTAGGGCGAGGTTGGGTGTCCCACGGACCTTGGGAGACAATCAATACCTGCCAGCAGGTGTAGGTGATTGGAGCTCAAATGGGGTGGGCTACTAAACCCCTTTGTATACCCCTTGGGTCACGTAGGTTTCTTCCTGGTCTCAAGTGGCCAATTAGGAAAAATGGCTTTGAACACCAAGTTTCCCACGAAGGGTGCAAAGCATAATTCACACCTGGGAAAATGCAGACAATGGGCACCTCTGGTATGTGATGGGCGAAGATTCCTCTCCTGGGACAGTGCAGGCGTGTCAATTACTGATACTAGCCATCAGGGCGACAGGAGGCCTCCCAGTCATCAGCTAGCCCATTTACTGTCTGGTTTCTGTTTATGGTAGAGTCAGGGACAGGCAGCACACCTGCGTTCCCAGGGCATCAAAGGCTGACTGCCTTTCTCTTGCTCTCTGGGGGGGGGGGGAACAAGATGGGGTTCATGTCTGGCTACAGCTCTCCACGCCATACAGCTACCGATCCGTCAGGAACCAGTTCGGCGTGGGGAGATCCACCTTCGAAGCAGTGCTCATGCAGGTACGGCACTCACCAGCCACTTTCCTTTCACCACTTATGACTGAGGAAGCCATCTACTTTACAGCCAATTAGTCACAATTACAAATTTCATGCAAAGCAGCAACAGTTTTATGCAGTGGTTGTTTAAGTGTGCAATCTGCTCTGTGGAAACCCGAGGAGTTCAGTATATTAATGAAGGATTACTGCTACCTACCCTAGCTATATAATGCTCAAAACCCAGATTTCAGAGTGGAAACGTTAAGGCAGAATGCTTTACAGCTCTGCACATATAGAGAATTCTTGTAATGTGATGCTGATTTCAGCAACATGAGTTTTAGGTTTCTACAGGGAGACTATCCCCCGCCCTCAAGAATGGGTGAGTAATTTCCATTCCTGGAGCGGAAAAAAATTCAGGGTGAACCTTCCCTCCCCCTCTTCCTCAGAATTGCAAATCCTCATATAAATCAGGCAGACAGCAGGGACTGTGCTAAGTGGGAAATTAGTGTTCCCAATGGAGAGAGTGGGTGAGACAGACTACTAAAATCATGACTGTCCTGCTAAAATTAGCAGGCAACCATCTATCTATTCCAGTTTCAAATGGTTTTCAGAGGCTGATTGGTCACACATATCCATAAAAGATTAAAGTGAGGAGAGAAATGTATTTTACTTTCTAAGTCTAGATTTGCCCCTAATTAAGATGTCTGTCAAACCCTAATGTACGTGAGGCATGAATAAATATCAAATTTCTCTTTTCACTAGACCAGGAACAATTTTAATTTTCCCTGCTTTTGCTCAAATGTGCAGATGAAACTGAGATACAATAGAAGAAATGAGATGCCAGGAACTGTACTGTTATACCTCCTTGGCTCCCAACAATGTACTGTGGAAAAGGCTCCTAACCTGAGGGACTTACTGCTTGTCTCTGTTCTCACAATACTGGTTACATCTTCATTATTTCTCTGCCTTCTCCCTCAGCTCCCCGTTTTCCCCTCCCCTTCTCATCTGTCCTTCTTCATCATCTCCACTGTGTGCACAGGGGAGGAAAAAGAAGATAATGAAGAGGTGCAGGCAGAGATGTAAGAGGCAAGAGCTAGTGGGGTGTAGGGAGGAGCCTGATATGTTTCTGCAATAACAGGTAGAGTGAGATGCAGCTTACTGGCACCAGGTCTCATCTCATGCTTCATGTGCTTGTGGTGGTGACAGCTTGCTAACACCATGAGCCAGATTCTCCTTTGTCTTGCACCTTTAATCACTATTTAAACCTGTGCAGGTGAGTATAAAATGCTACTGGTTCTGAATTCTGTACTCACTCATCCTGCTTTTGGTATTTATGCTCACTTTGCCTAGATGTAGATAACTACACAAGGTGCAAAGTAGTGGAGAACTGGGTTCTCTGCCCATATCCCCTCCATATTCTTGATCAAGATGTTAAAACAACCAGTGGAGGCTTTCTGCAGATCATTGGCCCTGGGTTTAACCTTGAGCACAATTCTGAGACAGGAGTTTGGCCATCTTGCAGGTGCTATATGGATACTTGTAGGGGTCAGATCTTCTCCACTGCAGACCCAGTGGCTCTAACCACATATCTCTGGAGAGAGACTCTCTCCTCACAAGGCTAGTTGAGTTCCTCTAATGACTGGAGTAACTTCAGCTCTCCCTGGTCTACACTATTTTGAAATAATAAGTGGAGCATCCACAGTTCCAAGCACATTATTTTGAAATAAGGAGCTGGTTATTTCAAAATAATAACTCCTGCTTTCCCTGAGGAATAACACTTATTTCAAAATAGTTATTTTGGGAGTTATTATTTTTGAAATAATTTCCTAGTGTAGACATATCCCTAGTTCAGAGGGAAGTAACCTCCTGGATCTTCATATCAGCTTGCCTTTGACCCCAAACCATTCCCCTGTTCTGGTGTATGGCCACTCAAGGAGTATTTACCATTCTGCAAATTTTTGTGTCACCCCCAAATGTTTTCATTAGTAAGTGAATATTTACTTCCAGATCACTGATGAAAATGTTAACTAGCATTGGTCCCAGTGGAATTGCTTATACAAATCTATTATGTCTATGTAGTTCCAATTGTCAATCAAACTTGTAATCTTAAAGTATTAAATTAAGTTTGTTTGACAAAATCTATTTGTCATAAAACCACGCTGGCTGGCATTAATTATATTCCTATTCTTTAATTCTTTATTCATTGAGTCTTGAATCAGCTTTTCCATTATTTTGCCAGGGACTGTAGTCAGGTTAACTTTCCTGGGTCATCCCACTTTCCCTTTTTTTAATAGTGGCATAACATTAGCCCTCTCCAATCTTCTTGAATTACTCAGAAATTTCAAGATTTATTAACACTAACATCTACAGGCCAGAGACTTCTTCAGCCGGGTCTGAATTTTGTGTGTGTCTGTGTGTAAATGCTGGTTGAGACTCCTTTTAATTAATTTAAAGTGGGTTGAATTTCAAATTCTCCCTGTGGTCTGATCTGAACACATGGAAAGAAATACACTTCAGGGTAAGGCGCAAATAAGCATGAATTATTCCAACCTGGAAGTGTAGACTTAACCTAAGTGTCATGAGGAAGAATTTGAGCCAAATAAGAAAGTGAGTGCTACATTTATTCAATACGGATATGTTTAACGGGGATCAAATCTAGTGTTGGGAGAGTATTAAGTATTATTTCTTTCGTTATTTATGCCTAATGACTGTCACCTTATGTACAATCTATCTTATAGCTTCATGTCTGTGAAACATTGAAGGCTTCTGGGTTGTAGGGTGAGGAGTCCCTGAGTTCTAATCCTGACTTTGAACCTCTGCGATCTTGGGCAAAATGCTTTGCTTCTCTGCCTTAGTTTTCTTCATCTGTCAAAATCAACTGATTGATGTATTGATGTCATCTTTTTTTGAGGGCCGGTGCAGGAATTTGGAGAGAAACCCTTTTGAGTGTGAGTGTGTGTGTAGGGCTCTTATTAATAGAAAGCTCCTTTTTTAAAAAGTTCTGACTTAGGGTGCGTCTATACTGCACCCTTAGCTCGAAATAAGTTACGCAATTTGCACTATGCAAATTGAGTCTCTTATTTTGATTCTATTTCGATATAGGCTATTTTGAAATTTGACATGTTTACACTGCCAAATTTCATAACATGCTATTTCAAGACTCCCCTTATCCCTCTTGGAATGAGGTTTACAGGGATGCCAAAATAGCAGAACTGCTACGTTTCACAATATAGTATTCGGACGCATTCTAAAGATGCCGGGTAACTATTATGGGATATCTCTAATATCCCAAAATAGCCTGTCAGTGTAGACGTACCCTAAATGTTGATCAACCAGGGAATCACTGACTGAATGGATGTAATTCACATAAATTTATTTGTACGTGTGGCTGGCTGCTCATAAGCAGCTATATATTATGCCAAATGTGCCATCATGGGGCCACCACCAAAGGGGGAGTCTTCCTACCTGCATAGTACATGTGGCATTAACGTCCACACAGTGTGCTGTGGAGGTCAAAAAGGCAAATAGAATGTTAGGACTTATTAAGAAAGGGATGGAAAATAAGACACAGAATATCTTACTGCCCCTGTATAAAACTATGGAACGCCCACATCTTGAATACTGTGTACAGATGTGGACTCCTCACTTCAAAAAAGATATTTTGGCCTTGGAAAGGGTTCAGAAAAGGGCAACTGAAATGATTAGGGGGTTGGAACGGGTCCCGTATGAAGAGAGGGTAAAGCGACTGGAACTTTTCAGTTTAGAAAAGAGGAGACTGAGAGGGGATAAGATAGAGGTATATAAAATAATGAGTGGTGTAGAGAGGGTGAATAAAGAAAAGTTCTTCATTAGTTCCCATAATATAAGGACTAGAGGACTCTAAATGAAATTAATGGGTAGCAGGTTTAAAACTAATAAGCGAAAGTTCTTTTTCACACAGCGCAGTCAACCTCTGGAACTCCTTGCCAGAGGAGGCTGTGAAGGCCAGAACTATAACAGAGTTTAAAGAGAAGCTAGATAAATTCATGGAGGTTAGGTCTGTAAAAGGCTATTAGCCAGGAGGTAAGAATGGTGTCCCTGGCCTCTGTTTGTCAGAGGCTAGAGATAGATGGCATGAGACAAGTCACTTCACCATTGTCTTCGGTCCACTCCTTCCGGGGCACCTGGTGCTAGCCACTGTCGGCAGACAGGCTATTGGTCTAGATGAACCTTTGGTCTGACCTAGTATGGCCGTTCTTATGTTCTTATGTGGCCAGTGGAGCTTCTGTGGAGGCTGCTTTCACCCATAAGTGATGTTCTCATCTTCCAATAAGCTACTGGTTGTGGTGTCTGAGGAGGGTTGTTAGCATTTTTGTGAAAATATTCTGCATAGCAAGATGTGATCCAATCCCGCAGCCTTTTTGTTGTTGTTTATTGTTATTCCTGTCAAAAATTATGCCTGTACTTCAAGGCAGTCAAGGGGTGGGGAGTCCATAAAATCTTGTTTAACTTAAAGAAGCCTTAAGACTGCCTCATCTAGCAAATTAAAAATGGAGATAGTGTTAAAGGAGGCCATGATACTTATCACCTTGTGTTAGTCCAAATATCCATTCATAGGACTTAAAACAATGTAGCAGAGCTATTTTACAATATTTCATTCCATTCATGCTTTATTGCTCTGTTAATCGTTATATAAGAGGCCTATTTATAACTTCTAGTTGCTGCCATTTTTTTCTGCTGTGAACACAAGCATTTTAACTAGGAAATTAGTGTCAATTTCATATTTGTTGTAGTGACCTCTAGAAGTTAATATTTTATGAATATTCATCAAAGTCTATCAGACTGGAATGTATACAGAGGTTATGTACCTTTCCCAAACTTCAAACTCCATTTTAATATTGGGGCTAATTGCCTTTTCTATTGACTCTTTTATCTTTGTCTTGGACTGAAATTCCAATGAGTAGTGACACAGGGCTGACACTTAAGAGTTGTTAACATGAAATGGTATTCTAGTCAAATACAAATATTCGAAACAAGAGACAGACTCCCAAATGGCCTGCATCTAGGGTTTAGTATTTGTGTAGAACTCTCTATTTCTCATTCTGATAAAAGAAGAGCAATGGGTGTTTCCTGTCTGATGCAATGTCTGTCTGTGTTAAACTTTTACACCCACCCCGTGGTCCTTTGAGGAGCAGGTCCCAAGCATAATGTTCTTAGGCCCAATACAAACTTGTAATATAGGCCTCCTCCCCCACACACAACCCACAATTTTTAGCCTGGGCTGGGCCCATCAGGGCCTCTGGGCCCCAGTAAAGTGTACCCTTCTCTCCCATGTGGGGGTCCTGTTGAGAAGATAAACAAAATGTCTGAGCCATCTGGACTGAGTTCTGGAAGATGGTGTATTTAAAGTATGGGTGGAATCTGAGAGACCATGACTGGTTCCAGGAACTGGGCAGTGGAGGCTTAAAATGGGGGGTGCAAAGGGAGAATTCAATATCTAAATCCCCTCATAGCTGTCTGGTGAATGGCCACTAGGGGGTGCTTACTGTACCTGTGACAGAGAAGTAGTGGGTATGTGTTTGTGTATACTGTTTTTCATATACATGTGCAGCTGCACACACATACATACGCACATATAAGAACATAAGAATGGCCATAATGGGTCAGACCAAAGGTCCATCCAGTCCAGTATCCTGTCTGCCAACTGTGGCCAATGCTAGATGCCCCAAAGGAAGTGAAGAACAAGTAATCTTCATGTGATCCTTGTCCTGTCACCCATTTCCAAACAAACAGAGTCTAGGGACACCCTCTCTACCCATCCTGGCTAATATCCACCGATGGACTTATCCTCCATGAATCTATTTAGCTCTTTTTTGAACTCTGTTAAAGTTCTAGTCTTCACCATATCCTCTGGAAAGGAGTTCCACAGGTTGACTGTGTGCTTTGTGAAGAAAAACTTCCTTTTGTTTTAATCCTGCTGCCTATTAATTTCATTTGGTGACCCCCTAGTTCCTATATTATGGGAACAAGTAAATAACTATTCCTTCTTCACTTTTTCTACACCAGTCATGATTTCATACACCTCTATCGTATCTCCCGTTAGTCTCCTCTTTTCTAAGATAAGTTCAAGACTTTTTAATCTCTCTTCATATGGGACCCATTCCAAAACCCTAATAATTTTTGTTGTCCTTCTCTGAACCTTTTCCAATGCCAAAATATCTTTTTTGAGATGAGGTGATGACATCTGTATGCAGTATTCAAGATATGGACATACCATGGTTTTATATAGAGGCAATAAGATATTTTCTGTTTTATTCTTTATCCCTTTTTTAACGACTCCTCACAATCTATTTCCTTTTTTGGCTGCCGCTGCACACTGAGTGGATGTTTTCAGAGAACTAGCCACAATGACTCTATAATCTCTCTCTTGATAATAAGATGATAGGGAACAGCCAGCATGGATTTATAAAGAACAAATCACGTCAAACCAATCTGATTCTTTGATTGGATAATGAGTCTTGTGGATCAGGCAGAAGTGGTGGACGTGGTATATCTAAACTTTAGCAAGGCGTTTGATACGGCCTCGCATGATCTTCTTATCAATAAACTAGGCAAATGCAACTAAGATGACGCCACTATAAGGTGGGTACATAACTGACTGGATAACAGTTCTCAGACAGTAGTTATTAACGGTTCACAATCCTGCTAGAAAGGTATAACAAGCAGGATTCCACAGGGGTCTGTTTTGGGACTGGTTCTGTTCAGTATCTTCATCAACGATTTAGATACTGGCATAGAGTGTACGCTTATTAAGTTTGCAGATGATACCAAGCTGGGAGAGGTTGCAACTGCTCTGGAGGACAGGGTCATAATTCAAAATGATCTGGACAAATTGGAGAAATGGTCTCAAGTAAACAGGATGATGTTTAACAAGGACAAATGCAAAGTATTCCACTTAGGGAGGAACAATCAGTTTCACACATACAGAATGGGAAGCGACTGTCAAGGAAGGAGTACTGCAGAAAGGGATCATGGGGCTATAGTGGACCACAAGCTAAATACGAATCAACAGTGTGACGCTGTTGCTAAAAAAGCAAACATGATTCTAGGATGGATTAACAGGTGCATTGTGAGTAAGACATGAGAAGTCATTCTTCCGCTCTACTCTGCGCTGATTAGGCCTCAGTTGCAGTATTGTGTCCAGTTCTGGGCACCACATTTCAAGAAAGATGTGGAGAAATTGGAGAAGGTCCAGAGAAGAGCAACAAAAATGATTAAAGATCTAGAGAACATGACCTATGAAAAAAGATTGAAAGAATCAGGCTTGTTTAGTTTGGAAAAGAGAAGATTGAGAGGGGACATGACAGCGGTTTTCAAGTATCTAAAAGGGTGTCACAAGGAGGAGGGAGAAAAATTGTTCTTCCTGGCCTCTGAGGATAGAACAAGAATCAATTGACTTAAACGGTAGCAAGGGAGGTTTAGGTTGGACATTAGGAAAAAGTTCCTAACTGTCAGGGTGGTTTAATATTGGAATAAATTGCCTGGGAGGTTGTGGAATCTCCATCTCTGGAGATATTTAAGAGTAGGTGTGACGAGGGAATCGACCCCGCACTTACCCCAGCCGCACGGAGGAGTGGCCAGCCCCCTGTTGAGGGGGAAAAGGGGACAGAGGCCCCCGCCGGGCCAGGGGAGCCGGGGAATGCCAGCCGCCGCGGCGCGCAGGCAGCTGAAAGCGGGAAGGTAACCCGGCCGGCGGTAGAACCCAGGGGGCGGGATTGATACCGGCAGGGCGGAAGCCGGAACCCCGCTAGGCGGGGAGTTTAAAAAGCGGCCAGAGAGGCCAAGACAATGGGGGGAAGCAGGAGGCTGGAGCTTGGGCTGTGGCTGCCGGCAGTTTCCCCCCTTATAGGTGGTGGCGGCGCAGAGGCCCCTGGAGAGCCCAAGCGGAGGCGGAGGCGGAGGCCGGGGCCATGGCAAGCTGCAGGCGCGGACACTGGAGCTGGACCCAGGGCAGAGGCCAGAGCCAGGAGCCGCTGGGTCGGAGGAGGCCATTGAGTGGGAGGCGAGGCAACGCCCACCTCGGGACATACACTGCAGGATGAGGGAGGACTAGAGCTGGTGGCTCAGACGTGGGATAGGAAAGGGGGTTCCGGAGGGGGTGCCACTTCCCCTGGACCCTGCGCAAACCCGCCGAGCCAGGATCGCGGCTACAGTAGGTTAGATAAATGTCTATCAGCGATGGTCTAGACAGTACTGGGTCCTGCCATGAGGGCAGGGGACTGGACTGAATGACCTCTCGAAGTCCCTTCCAGTCCTGGTATCCTGTGATTCTATGATTCAGTAATTATAGCTAAATTAGTCCCCATTCTATTGTATGTATACTTGGGATTATTTTTTCCAATGTGCATTACTTTACATTCATCAACATTGCATTTCATTTGCCATTTTGTTGCCCAATCTGTGAGTTTGGTGAGATTTTTTTGAAACTCTTCACAGTCTGCTTTGGTCTTAACTATCTTGAGCAGTTTGGTATCACCTGCAAATTTTACCACCTCAGGGTATGTCTACACTAGGCTTCCTAGTAGGATTAGGCTTCCTATTCCAAACTACCGTTACTCCTTGTGGAACGAGGTGTACCGGTAGTTCGGAATAGGAAGCCTAATCCGAACTACCTAGTTCGTGCTGCGTGTAGCCGTGGGCACGGAGTCCGAACTAGCGGAAATTTAAAAATGGCGGCGCCCAGCAATATGCAAATGAAGCCCGGGAAATTCAAATCCCGGGCTTCATTTGCAACTCCGGTTGCCTACATTAACCACCCTAGTTCGAAGTAGGGTGGTAGTGTAGACATACCCTCATTGTTTATACACACCACTTTAAGTGTCTAATTTTATAAAAAGTTCCAAAACCTTTTCAACATTGACAATACTATTGCATTTGAAAACAGTGCCATTATAGTATAAATAATTTGGTTTTTTGAGGATGTAAATCTGACGACTGTACAAAATTTGCACTCTTATCTGTCTACCTATCTGTGTCTTCCTAGAGTATCTCTGTGACACAAAGAAGGTTTTATGCATTTAATACCATCTGCTGAATACAGTTTGAGAATCAAGTTTTATTTTTTAATCCCCAGCTATCAGTGCAGTTTTTTCATTTAACTAAATATTTCCATTTCAAAGTAAAGAGAAAAAGATGTATCTCATAGACCTACCACTGTCTCTGAGAAGCAGAATAAGAAACAAAGGAGAAAATAAACAGCCAGCCTGTAAATTCAATCTGGACAGTTGCTATCTTAGGTTGAGAAGGATTGGTATGTGAGGATATTTATTTCAGCCTCAGAGGCCCAAATGACAGAATCTCCAAGCTACAGACTTTAAAATTAGACAGCACAGGCTTCTGTTACTTGCTATCCCTGGTGCTGATGGTCATATGGATGGTTTGGTAAGGTGCAGTGTGTTTGTAGGCCAGGTTTTTACTGGCCTCTTCCGGAAGAAGCCCTGTTTTTCGACTCTGTACTGTAAATTTACTTGTGCAAGAATGCGTGTGCAGTGTAGACACCCAGCAAGTTTTTGCGCAAGAACAGCTGTTCTTGCTCAAGAAGCCGCCAGTGTAGATGTAGCCCTGGAACCTAGATAGAGCTGTTCCTTTTCATGTAGATGGTCCTATGGCTTAAGAATTGTGTAAGGACACATGGAACCTGGAGAAAGCCAGGGGAGTGAAAAGAGTGTGACCTAATATGGAGGAGAAGAAAGATGAAAAGGAAGGGTAGGAGACAGACAATATGTAATAATGTGAACAAGGAAACAGGGATAGGTAAAGGGTGATAGGACAGGAGAAAGAAAAGAACATGCTGGACAAAGATCTAAAGAATTCTCAGGTTCTTTTTGTCTGAGTAGCTTCTTCTGTGAGATTGAGTTGCTCATACCTGTTTGGCAAACTTCCATGGGGAATGGGCTGCCAACAATATCTCAGGGGTCCTGCTGCAGAAGGCACAGGGCAAGAGGAAGCCAAGAGGAGTTTATTAGGAAAGGGTGTGTCTATCCGGTTTTCTTGGGGGGCATGGGCTGGTGTGCGTGTGTACATTCCCTCTCTCTCACTCAAAAAACCAAAACCAAACCCTGTGTCACCCACACACGTTTTCTTTACAAACTGCCCCTGTCTCTTGTATATAATAGTGCTTCCTTGATGACTGGAATACATTCAGCTCCCAGTGTCTCAATAAATGGCACAAGTCTTCTCCTGTACTCAAAGATGAAAGGGTGGCAGAGAAATTTAATCGAGCCAAATTTGGAGGGTGGGAAAAACCCCTCAAATATTACAGGGCATATGCCTTCAACATGTTGAAGGGAACCTTGGGAAATTGTTAAAAAATAAGGATGGCTACAGGATTATTTCCACTATTTAATCTGTTTTTCCTTGCAGCTCATTAGTACGAAGAAGGTCAGCCCCATTTTACGCTAGGGAGTTATCTGGAAATAACTCTCCTTATTTCAAAATAACAAGCAGCGTGTTCACACTACCAAGCCTGTTATTTCAAAATAAGTGATTGGTTATTTTGAAATAATAACTCCTGTTTTCCACTAGAAATAACACTTATTTCAAAATGGTCAATGATTAGTTTTGAGTATTTTTAAAAACTTTAGTGCTTATATATTCTTTGTGTCAAATGTTTGTTATTATAAGCTAATGTTACAGGCTATATTGGCCACATTAGATATTTATTACAACTTCATTATATGTGCAATAAAACCTGCACTACCCAGAACTTAAGCATCTGGAAAACTGTAGAAACTGGCAAATTTTTGACGCTGGGAAAAGAAGAAGGAGAGAGAGAGAGAGAAAAAAGGAAACTGGCCCTTTAAGTGCTCCTCATCAAGCATACAGCATGTACCTGGGGGAGGGGTGAATGGTAGCTGGAAGCAAGCATCTCGGCTTCCCCCGCGGCTCCTGGCACCCCTAGCAGGCCAGCCCCCCCACAGCTTCCTCATACTCCCCAGCAGGCCACCTCCACCATTTTCGCCTCCTGCCCCCGGCTTCCACCCCCTCCCACCAGGCTGCATATATCCTGGCCCTTGCATGGCCCCCTCCCCCCCGAGATAACCAGAATTTTTAGGTTACTGGCATGCCGTAATGTCTGGGTGCACTGAATAACACAGGTTTTACTGTATTAACATTATATGTAACTAGCCAATTAGCCCGTCATAAGACGGGATTTTCAGCTCTCTCCTCCAGGTCAGTTTTCTCTCCTGAGCCTCCGGTCTCTCATTCCGTCTCTCTCTCTTTCTCTCTCCAACTCCTACTGACTCCCCTCTGCTCTCTCTCAGCTCTCTTCCGCCTCCTGCCTCTCTCTCTGTCTCTCTTTCTCTTCTCCTCCCCCTCCTGCCTCTCACTCGGGGGACTATGAAGCCCAAACAGCTGTTTGGGCACTGTGCTCCCGTGCTGCATGGGGAGCGTGGAGCCCAAACGGTTGCTTGCGCCACCTGCTCCCACGCGACGGCCCGGCTGAGCGGCGCAGAAGTCAGCCGAGCCCCACTGCGGGAGGAAAAGGAGGATGGGACGGTGATGTTCACAGCCAGGGGGCGGGGCCTGAAGACATTGTCACGCCGCACATCACCACCTCTCCCCCCTTCGCCTCCTGCCATGGTGCTCAGCTGACTTCTGTGCTGCTCAGCTGGGCTGCCGCGGGGGAGCAAGCAGCCATTTGGGTTCCCCCGCGGCAGCCCGAATGAGCGGCGCAGAGGTCAGCCGAGTGCCACGGCGGAAGGCGAATGACATGACTCAGGCAACAGCGCCACCCAGAGGGCGTTTCAGTGTTACAGCCAGCATTTCAGTGTTACAGAATCACAGACATTGGGCTACTATATATATGATACCATTGTGCCTAGTCAGGGACTGTTGGGATGCCACTATATTAGGTGCAGTACAAACACAGAAAAAAATTATATATCTATATTGCTTTGTACTTAGTCTTGGCCTCTGGCTTACACAGTGGCCAAAGAAGTGAACAAAATAAAAAATCGTAATTAAATACTTCTGTGTATTTTTTCCTCTGTTGTTTCTGCCCAAATGGTAGGAAGTCTCTTAAATCTAGGGCCATAAGACAACATTCTGGTTTCTGCAACACCAGTGTGAATCATGAATTCAATGGAGTAACCCAGATTTACACACACAGCTGAGATTTCCACCTTGCCCATACAAGAAGCTAGATAACAATAATGTATGATTAGCAGTGGCCTGACTTTCCTTCCTCTGATTTTCCCCACAAAAGCAGAATCATGTTCCTCTTTAATTTTTCTCAGCTTTCAGAGTCACTTTGGTTTTACTTTTTTAAAAAAGAATTGGCAGAGATGAAGTTGAGAACAGAAAGCAGCTGCAAGGACCCATAGTTCCCAATGCAGATATTCTGGTGAGCAGTTTAATACTGAGACTGACAGAATATAGCGGTGAAACCCTTACTGCAAAGTCTGGAAAGAGTAACAAGAGTCTTTAAGGGAAGTGTTTCCTTTTAAGGCAAATTATTAATGACCATGAGAAAGCAAAGTGATTCAGTAACCGAAACTTGCTGCATACCAGCTGTTGTTCAGAAATGGATTAATCTAATTATAGCAGACAGAGAGATACAATTAATATATCTAGCTTGATCCCACAGATGAGATAGCAAGCAGGGCTGGACCTTGAAGTTGTACTGCATCGTGCTAACTTTAAATTATTATTTTAACTAAAAACACGCTCCTATAAAAAATAAAAACCTGCTTACCTCAGGTTACATAAGCTAAACCAAAAGAAACCAGAGACTGACCTGAGTTAAAGCACAGGTATTGAATGATGTGGTGCACTCTATAACTTTACAGTTAGAACTGGGAGAAATTTGGTACAGTATTTTGCAAATGGTCCCATCTTTGTGTGGGACTATACAACCTCCTCAGATCTGATCTTCCTCACAGCTTGGAGTGTTCAAAGTTCGACTTCAGATCCAAATTTCAAAGTGTGGGTGGAGTTTAAAAAAAAAAACAATTTTAAGCAATGTCTTTAGCTTCTAAATATTATTTCATGATGCGTGCATTATCTCCGATTTCATCTAAAATACACTAGGCCTATGGAGTTTAAAAAAATGTTTGCAAGTCAGAGAACTAGAAGGAATTAAAAAATTCGAAATGTCAAACTCTGGAAATAAAGAGACCAGGTGGGTGAGTTAATATCTTTTATTGGGCCAACTTCTGTTCAGCCTTGTCTCTCTAATATCCTGGGGCAAGCACAGCTCAACAACACTGCAGACTTTGGAAAAAAGAGTCAGTAAAATAGTAATTCTGCAAGTTGTGACTATTGACATTGGAAACAAGATATGCTCACTGCAGTAATGATTCATGATAACTGGTGAAAGAGCTGGGGAATGTTCAGCTGGAATCAATAAAAGATATTTTAAAATGTGTTCATTTACATTCTGCAATAGAACAATGTAATATGAAACAGCAAAATCTCAAAGGACAATGTCAAATGCTGTTTAATGCTCTGATTTATATTGTTCTTTTGAGTAGTTAGAAATGCGTTTTCTTTCCCTGACAATTTTTTTCCCTTGCAGTTGACAAGTTTTCTGTTTGTTTCTCTGATGACGCGGGTGCACAATAATGGCAATGATGGTGGACGTGTGCAACTCTGAGAATAGACTTTTTCTGTTTACCTGAGATCCCACTGGTGGCTCTTTAGCAACAGAGGGTAAAATTTAAGCTTAAAAAAATGTTGTGTGAAAATTGCATCTGATTAGCAGCCGTGGAGACAGAAAACCTCAGTCCCCACACAGTTAGCAGTACAGCAAGATTCCCCATGCTGCCCCACCAATGTACTTCAACCCTGAATTCATTATACTCCACTTCCTCATCCCCTTCAGGCTGGGCCAGCTGGTTCTAAGACCTGTAGATTAAAAAGAGGTGTTTGTAGGGGGTGACTCTTGGCTGGGCTTAGCTGCAGGTGAGAAAAACCAGTAACAATCTGCGCTACTTTAAGTGACCAGGATGATGGAGTCACTGTGGGCGAGGGGATAACAGAGGGAACAATGAGGATCTCTTGCACTTAATGCAAATAAGATGATGATTGGAACTGGAACTTTGCTCTGCCCTGTGTGTGTGCATGTGTGTGTACATATACAACTTCTCAATCAATGGGAGCAACACGTTTGGAATTTCTCCTAACATTTCCTGCTGCACCAGGGTTGGATGGGGATCATTAGAAGACAGCAGCCATACAACCATTTTTTGCAATACCTCCACCCACAGAATCCACTCAACCAAATAGGGGCATATAGAGCCCCTTTAGGTTCTTCAGCCCTTTTACTCAGAAGACAAGGGACAGAGAAAGGGGGAGGATGTCATACCTGGTATTCAAAAGATACATTAAAAAGGCATCTCTGTATTTCAGCAGGACACTCTACTGTCCCTCAGGCCTTAGTCCAAATGTAAAAAGAGGTAGGAGGAAAGGAGGACAATTTTCTAAAAGAAAAAGCAGTTCTTCATTGCAAGACTTCTGGAGCTGGGTGAGCCTTCCAGACTCTTGTTTTGTTTGTGAATTTGATATTTATAAATACACAAAATAACACCACCATCTACATTGTAGCAATTGGGACCCTTTTCTTCTGAATTTTAAGAAAGTGTATTTCTTGGAGTTCTTATTCCCTGTTCAAGCTGGGGCAAACACTGCTTGGCATGTATTTTTAGCTGTTCTACTCCCACTTCAATTTCAGGAACACCTATTGATCTATGTAGAAGCAGGAGCTATTTTGCATAGTGCACAGTAGGTAGTGCAATTCATTAAATCCACATTCCGACTGCAAGAGGAATGGGTTATAACAGAAATAGGCTTATAATAGGAGCCTGCTTCATCACTCCAAGTTAGTTGAATGAGTAATGGAGCAGAAGGAATGGTTTGATTCTGCAAGGGCTGGCTCATGGAGTAAAATTATAGATTTATGCAGACTCATCAACATTTCACTGACATGGGGGACCTTCATATACAATTCCTGTGATCCTTGTTCTGCAAAGAACTTTAATTGTGAATTTAACTTTAAACACATGCTCAAGTCCCAGTGAAATTAACTGGTGCCTGTCTGGAGTGTAGGATAGAGGCGATCCTCTTTTGTTATTGATGGGCTGTTTAAGCTGAGCACACAAGAAAACACTTTGACAACTTAAAGTTGTTGAGCAGGTGAGTCCTAGCAGTGGTTCAAGTCTTTACACAAGGGATGTCAGCGAGTGGTCGACTAGATGATTCACTGGTAAGCTGAGGCTTATCGGTTAATCTTATTGACTACTTGCATTCCCCTCCTTGCTGCCTCTGTATCAGAAGCAGCTAGGGGGAAGGAAGCAGGAGCCAGTGCTGAGAGGAGCCACATGTCCCCTCCCCCCTCCTCGCTGTTGCCTCTATTAGAGGCAGAAATGGGGGTGGGGAGAAGCTTCATGGGGGCAGTCCGAGCTCTCCAGATACAGGGACAGCAGCGCAGAGTGGCAGGGGGCCCCCTGGGAGTAGGGCCAGACTGTACTGGATGCTGGCCTGGCCCATGGGGACTATAGAATAGTCAAGTAACCGCTAAGAATTCGTGTGGTTACACACTATTCTATTATCTGAAGCAAAATGCAGGACAATGTAGCACTTTAAAGACTAACAAGATGGTTTATTAGATGATGAGCTTTCGTGGGCCAGACCCACTTCCTCAGATCAAATAGTGGAAGAAAGTAGTCACAACCATATATACCAAAGGATACAATTAAAAAAATGAACAAATATGAAAAGGACAAATCACATTGCAGAACAGGAGAGGGATGCGGGGGGGGGGGGGGGGGGAGGAAGGAAGGTAAGTGTCTGTGAATTGATGATATTAGAGGTGGGGAGAGTGGGATGTTTGTGAGTTAATGGTATTAGAGGTGATAATTGGGAAAACTATCTTGGTAATGGGTGAGATAGTTCAAATGTTTGTTAAGTCCTTGTTGGCAAGTGTCGAATTTTAACATGAATGACAGTTCAGAGGATTCCCTTTCAAGTGCAGATGTAAAAGGTCTTTGTAGCAGAATGCAGGTGGTCAAGTCATTGAGAGAGTGTCCTTTCTGGTTAAAGTGGCAAGAAACTGTTTTCTCTTTGTGATCTTGTCTGATATCTGTTTTGTGGGCATTAATCCTTTGGCGAAGTGTCTGAGATGTTTGTCCAATGTACATAGCAGACGGACACTTTCGGCACATGATAGCATAGATTATATTTCTGGATGCGCAGGAATATGCGTTCTTGATCTTATAACTCACTTGGTTAGGTCCAATAATGGTATTCTATTATCTGATATCTAACATCCCTACTTTACACCACATACAACAATATAGAAACAGCTTGCCTCAGCTGGCAACAGATAATTGACAAGTTTCATAGGACAATCATCTCCTACAGAGGCTTTTGAAGTGATGCTGCTATTTTTACCGCTTCTCCATCCCTTGCTCTTGGCACATAGTGCACTTTCCCAGGCAGTGGTTCAAGAGATGCAATCAGGTGAGAGACAGACTTGCCAGACACCTGGGCAAGGTGTGTGAGGGGAAGCTCCAGGCCCTCAAAAGGGACGGGGCTTCAGGTTGAAGAGGCGGGAGTCAGATAGCCAACCTCAGTGCCACCTGGACTTCCCCCCACTCAGTGCTGTCCTGATTGTGCTGCCTGGGGCTCTGTCAGCAATTTAAAGGGTTTAGGACTCCAGTCGCCACTGCTGAATGACCAGGCCCAGGGCAGTTGCCCCTTTTGCCTCTCCCCAGCTCCCCGTCACCAGAACTGGATGCAATCTACATAGCTGTATGCTATGATGCAGAAAAATGTGTGTTCCAGTCCACCCCAAAGATTGAACCAGCTATTCACTGCAGATTCCATCATGCTTAAAATGAAGAGCTGACCTATGAAAATAATGGCAATGGAGCAGAGGACTAAAAGAAGAGTAAGACGTATAGTGGTCCTTTAAGTCCAGCGAGAGCCAGGATATTAGAATAAATGAAGGCCCAAGAAGTGCTGATACCAGAATGGGAACCAACTGGTGTGAGCCCTGGGAAGGAGGGCAGTATATATGCCTTCTCTCTCATAGCAGAGAGAGATAGGTGAGAGAGCCATTGTCTATCTGCTGACTGCCACAAGGTAAAGGGGCTAAATATGGAGAGAAGCTGTCTGAGGCTGGCAGGACCTGACCTGACCGTGAGAGGAGGATTATAAACTCCTGATCTGAAGACAGAGAGATTCTTTGTGCCATAACACAATCCCAGGACAATGGGTGTAAGTAGCTGATTCAAGGGGAGATTCCTTGTTTTCAATCTAGAAGTGCTTTGAATTCCTAAACCAAGGAGACAAATTGCTTTTATCCTCACCTGGCCCTGGGAGGTTATCTGAGCCCTCATGTGGACTCTGTGGGTTAGAAAGGCTGAAGAGGAAAACTGAGGCAAAGTGCTTGTAGCTCCTCCACAAGCTATGAGGGAGCACCCTTGAAGAAACCATCTTGCAACAATAAGTCAAAGTCTTGCGTGGCTTCACGTATCGGACGAGTGTGTGAAAGGTCCATTTACAGAGAGAAAAATCAGGATTTCTGAAGAGATCCGAGACTAAGAGGGAAATCCTGCTCCCCACCCTCAACCCCACCCCAGCAAGCCATGGTAGCTGCCATTATCTTCAAAAGGGTCAAGCTATTACTGTGAATATTTAAATTAAAAAAGTTTAGAGGAATTGGTCCAGAAACATTTAGAGGAAAAATTGGTGCAATGTACTGGATGAATGGAAAATCAATTAGCTATCAAATGGGTGCTTATTCATTGGTGTGTAAGACTGAAGTTACAATCATGACTTTAGGAGTATTACATTGAATTTGTATGAGTTAAAATGAGAACAGTATTTCATCGTCAATTTCTTTGTAAATGATAGCCTCGCATTTGATTTTACATTATGTAGTAGGGAAAATTTAACATGAAATTTTCCTACAGGTTACTCAACATATAAGCACAAAAACCTTCTTAAAACAGAGACTTGTTGCATGTTTTTGACACTCTAAACCCTGTTGATGCAATTTCCCAGTTGATGGTTTTCCATGTTGTGATGGATAGGAGGAGTGCTGGTCAGCACTCAGTGACTAAAGGGTTAAACAAGGGTGTTGGCAGGGGACCAGAAGAACCAATGGGATACAGTGCTGAAATCTGAATTGGATATAGATACCTGGTCTGTTCTTCTTTTGTGTGAATTCTAAGAAGGGCTGGAGAGAGCAGATGCAATATTTAGAATTGCCATGCCTACAAGAAATATTGGACATGGGAGTGAACCGGGCCTTAAAAAACGGATCAGCACGGATCGTGAATAGAGGAAAAACGTGTATTTAGTTGTGATCAGGATATTTTTTTTTGTTTTGGTTGTTTGGTTAAACTTCTCTGTGTGAGTCTATGCCTTCCTTCCTCCATTCACTATCTAAGAGCATAGATGAGTGCAGCCTTGCAGTGGTATATATGTTGGCACTCAGTTTAGCCCCTTGTTTTGAGGCTGATAGTTGCTTTTTTTTGTTTTGTTTTTGGACTTGAATGTAGGCAAAAAATCATGTTTATAATGCAAATGATTGCAACAGGAACTATAGAGTGACTAATATGCATTTGGATGTTTTCCTAAGAAAAATAACTTTTCATTTAAAAAAAAATGTTAATTTTTCATGCAAAGCAGATCCTTTTTTTTTAACACAAAAACTTAGTAGAATCAAACCCTTGATTTTTAATCAAAAACATTGTGATGGAAAATGTTCAAAGCAGGATGAGGGTTTAACTTTCTACCATAATATCATGTTCACTGAGATGCTGCCAGTTGAGATTTGTTGACTATGATGGTTGGGTGATAAAATGAATGTTTCATTTAGTCATTTCCCTTTTAATAATTCCCACAAATACAAAAGCTCCTGGTAGGATTTATCATAAGTTTTTTTTTCTGATCTCAGTCATCTGGTTTGAGGCATTTATTTTTAGAGGAAAATTGTTCATTAGGTCCATTTTGGACTCTGTCTCTCCTTGCTGTTTCCTGATTTGGACATCAGTAGTGTTCCACTATCAAATTGAAAGTACAAGCAGTGCAATAATGAGCTTGTGAATACTGTGAAAAAGTGTTTATTGGAGTCTTTAAACAGATATTTCACAGTGAATAAGAACTTTAGTTTCATGAAGCGCGCATAAATAAATATGCTGAAGTCTATTGCCTAAATATTTAGATCCATGACTCTTAGTAATTTCCTATCGGTGATTTAGGTGTAACCCTTCTGCAGCAAGGGCCAAGTTCAATATTTAGGGGTTTCTCTTAACATCTCAAAACAGAACCAGTCCAAGCTCCCAGAAAGTATTCTGGAAAAACTAACCACAGTCCCTGCATGCCTCTCAGGGGTAATACTTTCCGAGTCACAAACACCGAATCTGTGTACTGCAAAAGAAAAGGAAGAGGGAACTCAGCATTAATTTGAGAAAATATCACAGCGATTATTAAAAAGCATCCATCAGGCCTGGTCTATACTAGATGGAAAGCAGGGCCAGCCTTAGGGCTGAGTGAACTAGGCCCATGCCCAGGGCACCATAGCCAGAGGGAGAGGAGCCACTGGGCATGGGTGTTGCTGGGCGAAGGGGGGGAGTATATTGAGCAGTGTGACAGGACATGCTAGAAGTGCTGGGCTGGGGTTGGGGGCGCAGGTGGGAGGAAAGTACGGGGTTGGGATGAAGGGGGCACTGTGCACTGGTTGAGGTAAAGGGGGCACAGTGCAGGGTTAGTGGTACAGAGTGCACGGGAGGGCAGATCAGGGGTTGAGGAGAAATGGGTGGTGCTATGCCCGCAAGGGTGAGGGGCATCAAAACACAAGTTCTCCCAGGGGGCCATTTTCCCTAAGGCCAGCCCTGATGGGAAGGTCAAAGTAAGATACACAACTCCAGCAACACAAATGCTCCCATCAGTTTCCCTTACTCCTCGTGAGGAGCAGGAATACCAGCACCGATGGGGGTGCCCTTTGAGCTCAATCTAGCAGACCTGCTAAATCAAACCCCCGACCGTGGCAGTGTCAATCTTTTGCATGGTGTCGACGTGCCCCAAGCAAACGTGCTACCTTGGGCAATGTCTTTTGTCTCCGTTTCCCATCTTGGTGCATGAAATTCCCTTTAGCACATCACTCCCCCTTTCCCGCCACAGCTTCCCACATCCTGCTGCCTTTTGCCAATGATCACAAGGAGCTGAGAAATTGCATCAATGGAGTTTATAGTGTCACTGTCATGTAACAAGCCACGATCTGATTTTTATAATGAAACAGAAATGGAAGTGGCAAGTGTGCCGAAGGAGGAGGGTTAGGTAATAGTGACTCTGGAGAGTCAGAGAATGGCATTTAAAGCCACAGTGCCTGCTCCACTTGTTGCTCTGTGATGGCTTTGAGTGCCCATAAGGCTGGCTCTGTAGATGCATTCAGCTTGGGCAAACATTCAGACTTCCAGCAGCAAGAGAGATTCGTCTGCAGAACCCTAACACCTCAAGTCACCTCTGTAGCAAGAGGGAAAGTATCCATGAGCCAGGCCCGCCAACAGGAGCAGGGAAAGGGGGCAGTTACTCTGGGGCCCAGGGATTGTAAATGGCCCAGAGTGGTGGCGGCTGGAGCCATGGGCCCTTTAGAATCGTTGTTGGAACGCTGTGCACGGCAGAGCCCTGCACCGCATGCTCCAGCCAGCTCTGAGGGTTGGCAGAGGGGAGGCTGGGCATTCCAGGCAGTGTGGGGAGCTGGCTGCCCCACCCTGCCCCTTCTGCCCAAGGCCCCCCACATTGCCCAGTGGTGTGTGATCCCGTCGGCTACCCTGCCATGAACTCTAATTCAACAGGGCTAACCATGGTCTTGTTTCTCAGGGGGTAACTGTGTTAGTCTGTAACTGAAAAAACAACAGATAGTCTCTAAGGTGTTGCAGGTCTAACAAAACATGTAGATGGTATCATGAGCTTTCGTGGACACAATCCACTTTTTCAGATGAATGGATTTAAGGAATCCAGGTTGCAAAATAAATAGCAGAGAAAGACAGGGGATGGGGAGGGAAAGAGAATGAAAAAAATTAGGAAAAAATTAGTGTGTCCATGCTAAATGAAGCTAATAAAGTGGGCTGTAAGTACCCAGTACTTAGCTTTTATGTCATTAGGGTGTAGAATTTAGCAGCTCATCCAGTTCAGGTCTTTGTTCAGACCTTGATTACAGGTGTCAGACTTGTAAATGAAACCAAGTTCTGCAACTTCTCTCTACAGCTGGTTTTTGAAATTGCTGTGTAATATAGTCACTTTTAGATCCATTAGTCGCAGGGGTGCTCAAACTTTTTTCAAAGAGGGCCAGATTTGATGAAGTGAACATGCGTGAGGGCCGACCATTTTGCCTGACATTCTTTGAACCATTAAAATTAAATGCAAATTAACTATTTTATGCAAAGGTTATTGCAAACGGCATACTTTTCATTTCGTCACATGGATGACAAATCTAAACAGGTGTTAAATCACTCTGCCTTTCATATCTGAAGGCCAGATGAAAAAAAATCCAGGAAGCTGAAATATATGTCAGGAACATTGTAAAGTACATTACATATTATTGGTAATAAAGGTTGTCTGTCAACTTTTAAGTTCCAAAAATATGAACAGGAACATAACACCAAGTATACATGTTGTGTCCAAATATATTTATAACTGATTTAGTCCAACTGACATTAACTGAGATTTTACAATGTATTCATCTCAATACATATGGATTCGTTGGGGGCCATAAAAGATAGATATTGCCAAATTACCTGTGGGGCCGTATTAAACCGGAACACGGGCCGCAATTGGCCCCCGGGCCGGACTTTGGACATGCCTGCATTAGTGAGTGCCCGGGCAAATTAAAATGTTCCCCAACAGGCTTATGGGTGTTGCCATTTCGAATAGCTGATTTGTGTCCATTAATCCTTTGTCGTATGCGCCCTATTAAGGAGCACTCTGGTCCTGGATTTCCCTCGTCATCTTGGTTCCTAGACCTGACCTACTTAAAACAAAAATTAAACAAGAAATTATCTTCATACCTTCCCGCACCAACACACTCTTCCCTTTCTGATCAAGCACAGCAGGTCCTTAGTCAGATGACTTTTCCCTAAAGCAGAGATTAGTTGTCCTAGCATGGTCCATCTTCCTCAGCTAGGATTGGAGGATTCTGCTTGCTCGGCAGATTCCCTGTTGGCATATGATGGTTGAAGGCAGGCATTTCCAAAGAGATTAGTGAAAGTCTTTATACAGTAGACTGCCGATAATCCGGAACCTATGGGACCTAGGTGGTGCTGGATTATCAGATATGCCGGAGTATCAGGAGGTACTATAAACTGGTTATGTATATACTGTATACAGTATATACTGTATATAAAGTGTTCTTAACCCTTTTTATTGTACATACTGTATACAGTATACTGTAATGTTTTAGTTTTTTTAACCCTTTTTTACCCCTTTCGCTCAGTTTGGCTGCTGTCTCTGTTACCTTGTGACTCATTTGTTGCCAAAGCTCACTCACTAGGCTCTTGTCATTTTGATGCCGGACTATCAGGAGTGCTGGACTATTGGATGCTGGACTATTGGAGTTTTGCTGTATCAAGGTTTGAGGACTTAAGGAACTCCGCCAGAAGTTATAGTTCTGTTACAAAGTGGGTGGGGTTCTGTGGTCTGCTATATAGAGGAGGTCAGACTAGATGATGATGATGGTTTTTCCTCTTGGCCTTAAAGTTGATGAACCTAAGTGGGAAGAATGGAAAATTAATTCTAATATAGCACAGAATAATTTCCCTTCCCAAGAAATATATATGAGAGAGAGGGGCCATCTTTTTTAAGACCAGACCTGTAGCAGCAAAATGCTTTCATTTAATAGTTTCATTTAATAGTTGTCTAATAAGATGCCTTTCCATACATGATGTGCCTAAACTTGTCAGAACTTCAATGTTACCAGGAGAATGACGCTGATTAACCTTTCTGTCACAAATCATTTGATTGTTGTATGCACTTCCTTGGAAATTCTTATACAGAATGGGATATGCATGGCCTTACATAGTACCATGCAGTGAAAGAGCCAGAACTATGAAACCAAGGGTTAGCACATTAGCAAATGAGTCTGACAGAGAACACTTCCAAAAACGCTGAGGTACAGAATAAATACGTTGCATTCGGTGCTGGTTTAGTTGAATATCAAATTATACATCAGTGTATAATCTACAGAAAATTATGTATTTTCTATAATATAATTTTCTGTATTGGCTTGATACATGCCAATGTAAGTTATTTAGTTTACCATTGTACAAGGTTGGCCACCAGGAAGACTGTTTCCAAAAGAACATGGATTCTTGAAACCTAAGTGACTTTTTAAAAGTAAGAATAAAAATACCTTTCAACTGCAAAATGACTATAGCTCTGATCTTCCCAAAAAGAGTTCTTGGACTTTGTGTAAGTGTGAAAATGAAATTAACCTGTTTTGTATATTTATGGGGTAGATTCATGGTAGGTTCATGGTCATATATTGTGAAGTAAGCACCAATATATACAAAAGAAGTATTTTTATTCAGTGCTGGAAATTTCAAACTAATGCATCTTGAGGAAGACAAAATGTAGGAGTTCTGAATCATTCCTTAGTAAGTAAACATGATTAGTCTTTTCCTGCTATATTTCAAATAATGAGAATCTTGCTGTATCCTATTTTTCCAAGACAGAGAAATTGAAATAATGTTAATAGCTTGAATGCCTTCTGCAGAACACTTGAGGGGAAGGTACAGATACAAAATTTGTTTCTTCCAGTCCACCAGGCTATTGACCGTGTTAGATGCTTATATATGCAATTGATAGCCTTAACATAGAAATGGGCATAGAAATAATTGATCTTACAAACAACAGGCCTCTGTATTATTAAGCAGCAAGTATCTATATATTGATGAACTGAGGAAGCTTTTCTGCACAGTTAATTTAGCATACTAGAGTATATGTTGTTCATCAAAGCTACTTTAAGCTTTGGGTTGCACATGATGGGTGTGTCATTAAAAATGGTAATCATCCTGAGCAAAGATACTGTAGGGAAAGAAGAGGAGTGAATATTAATTTTTTAAAAAGCCATTTGTCCTATGAGTCAAGAGTTGTTTGGTATTTTTATTTAATCAGCAGAACTACTGAAATGTAAGAACCAGAAGTAAACCTTAGCCAAGGAATAAGACGATTGGTGTTGAAGTCAGAAACACATTTCTTCCTTGGAACATCTGTGCAAAACTAAATGCAGTACAGGGCTTTGAAACCTTTTTAAACATCTAGGCTACAGCTACACTGTAGCCTTCTTGCAGAAAAGCTTATGCAAATGAAGCGCAGTATGGAATATCGCTGCACTTCACTTGCGTAATTAATTAGCAGCCATTTTTGCGCAAGAGGCTTTTTGCGCAAACAGGAGCTGTGTAGAAGGCTCCTTTTTGCGCAACTCCCCCCCCCCCGTGCAAGAGCCATTCTTCCTCATTTTTTCAGGAAGAACGGCTCATGCGCAAGAGGGGGTTTTTGCACAAAAAGGAACCGTCTACACAGCTCCTGTTTGTGCAAAAAGCCTCTTGCGCAAAAGCGGCTGCTAATTAATTATGCAAATGAAGCATGGTGATATTCCAGGCCGTGCTTCATTTGCATAAGCTTTTCTGCAAGAAGGCTAGAGTGTAGCCGTAGCCCTAGTTTTAGTGACTGTTGGACACAGGATCTGGAACTGGTTGTACTACGTGTTTGTTATTTAAAGGCAGAGGAAAATAAGTAAAAATCCATATCTTATTTCCACTGACAGTCTCTCTGCATATATCTGCTCTCTGTCCTGCAAGCTCGTTGACAGAGTTGCCAACTAAATATTACATCCATTGGAACACAAAAGAGGGCAATGGGAAGATAAAGAAAATGATTGCAGTGTTAGATGCTGATCTACACTGGATAGCAATTGCCAAACATATAGCAGAAATGTTTCTGTGGATCCAATCGGAAAACAATAGCAAAGCAGTAATAGAGTATGCCTCATAATCCTTGGCTGCTGTTTATATCTGGAAAGCTTGAAAGTGAAGGGAGATGATGTGATATTGTTTTCTGCACTGAGGCTATGACTTCACTGCAAGCTTCTTTCGGAAGAACTTTTTGCGCAAGAGTTCTTGCGCAAGAGCGCGTCCATGCTGCCATGTGCTTTTGTGCAAGAAAGCTCTGATGGCCATTTTAGCCATAGGGGTTTCTTGTGCAAGAAACCCCTGTTGCCTGTCTGCACATGCCTTTTTGCACAAGAGCTCTTGTGCAAAAAGTCTTATTCCTCGTGGCTACGTCTACATTGGCCGCCTATTACAAAATAGGCATGCTAACGTAGAACTTTGGAAGAGGCAAATGCGCGGGGGAAGAGGAAACTTGCAAGTAGGAATAAGAGATCCTCCGGAATAGGGCTTTATTCCGGAGGATCGCGCCAGTCTGGACGCTTTTCTCCGGCTTATCTCCAAGCCGGAAAAAAGCGGCGGCCATGAAAATGCAAATGCCGCGGGGGATATTTAAATCCCCCGCGCATTTGCCTCTTCCAAAGTTCTACGTTAGCATGCCTATTTCGTAATAGGTGGCCAATGTAGACACAGCCCATGGGTAGAGGAATAACTGTTGCGCAAAAAGCCCTGTGTTCTTACGCTTTACTGCACTTTTTCTTGTGCAAGAATGGGCTTATAGTGTGGACGCTCCACAAGTTTTTGCACAAAAACGCTGCAGTGTAGACATAGCCTGATTGTATGTGGTTTGTGCCAGCACAGTTGGAATTCTGGCTTCAAATCCACCTGTATTTTACTCTATGTTGTTCTTATAGATAAACTGTCAGGTCAAATCCTAAAGTTCCTACTGTGATAAACTCTCATTGAACTGAATTGGAATTTTGGTTAAGTAAAGCTTTGGGTTGAAAAATTAAGGATTTTTCCCCATTTTTAAAGTAGTTTCTTTTACTGTTATAAAAGCACTTTAAGAAAACTGAAAATACTGTAAACTCTTCATGATGTTGTTTTTTGTTTGTTTATTTGTTTTTTGCAATTTGCCTTTAACAGTGAAAACTGTTGCATAGTCGAGTGAATTTCATTATTGACGGCATGCCACAAATCTTGTGACAGATTAAGCCTCAATTCTGTGACCAGCTCCCTTAAATAGCTACACAGCCACATGCACTAAGTACTCCCCAATGTGGGATGTCTGGAGAACTATTCAAAACCCAGAAGTTGATTCTGAATGAACTACTACAATGAATAAGACATTAGACTATTTACTAACATTCAATTAAAAACTCCCTACAGAGTTGTTCCAAGCATTTTATGTCGGAACAGAAAGTTACCTTTGTCCCTAACTGATCACAGGAATTGGACATGTTGATACATGGAGGGGGACCTGAAGCTTGTATGTTGTAGCGTATATTCAGTTCTATTATGTGGGTCCCATCAGGCTTGTGTGGATCCTTCAAATTGTGTATTGTGCAAAGAGCAAGGGTCCCCCACATTTCAACCCTCCTGACTTTTGGGAAGATGCTTTCCATTGTTATTCCCCATCTCCTTTTAGCTGCTCCTGTGTGGAATGGCAGCTTCATCCAGGGATAAGGCCTTCTGGATAAGCATGCTGGAAATAATGTCCCTCCCTCTCTCCTTCTAGTGATTGACAGAAGAGCCTTCTCCTCTGACACTTGTTCCTGGATCCTGCTTGTGGCTTTTGATGGGATGTTTTTCCTTTCCCCTCTCATCTGGTGTGGCAGGGATGAGATGTGTTATGATGGTTTCTGCCACTCCTAGCAGAGAAAAAGGAGCCCCAATTACCAGCTCCTCTTTCAGAGAATGACTCTGATTTTGATCCTAAGCCAGACAGAGCAAGCAGAGCTCTGAACTGCAGTGTCACCGCTTTGCCTGGCTGTACAGTATGAGAGACAATAAGGGAAATTTTCTCGGATGAGTCTGTGCTGGGGACTTGATTCTTTGGCAACAATCCCCAGCTGTGGAATTATGGCAAACCCAGGCTATTGTCTTGCCTCCTGACTATTGTCTTGCTCTTGCACAGCTCAGAGATATGTGTATGCACAATATGCCACTCTTGGCAAAGTCCTGCCTTTCAGAATTCAGTACACATTACATAAAAGGGTTACAGAAATGCTTTCCTGCTAGGGCTGATAGAAAGCTTCATATGTAAATTGTTTGGTGGCTGTGTTTTCCAAGGCTTAATTGGGAGCCACTTGCTTTTTTTTCAGAGCCTAAGTCTATTGGAATTGCAGGTTTCATAAAATAGGAACGGGAAAGCACTCCAGGTCAATAAGTAAACATAAGACTGAGGGAGCAGAGCTGATAGACTATAGTCCTTGAGTGAACTACTGAAGTGTGATTTTTCAGCTCACAACTAGGCTCTACAGAATGTCTCCCTTTGCAAATGACAATGGCAACAAAGCAGCAGCAAATTGGAAAGTGCAGGAGTTGTGACAGAACCAGGTGTAACAAATCATCTTTCTCAGAAGAAATGCTTGGCAATGATTATTCCCTGAGAAGGATGTGCTTTCATCAGCAGGTAAGAAATACCATAAGTTACAAACAATTAAACAGGTTTTCGCAGGGCTCCTTTCCAAAATGAATGCCAGCATTCTCAGTGCACTTGCTCAAATTGAGATTCACTACCCCACTGTTAGATCTGACTTCACAGTGTAAAATCCTAACAGCCAGTCACTGAAAAACTGTAAAGTTTCCTGCAGTTGCCAACAGTGCTGTACTTGTGTGATCAACATTGTGAGCTCTAGTGTAGGCATTTTAAGGTCTCATCTAAACCAGCTCAATTTCCCTATGTGGCGGAGGTGCCAGAGTAAGCTATCTGAAGAGACAAAGAGGGGTATCATAGCGGGAGGCATAGAACATTCAGGAAGAAGCTTTCCTAGCTGACTGAATTCCTACAACCTTAAGGCATTGGTACCACTCTATGCTTCTAGCACCTTCTGAGGTTAAATCCAGGAATATTCAATCTGCTGTCATGTGGGAAGCTGGTAGGAGGCAAGGGGTACTGTTGGGGGATCCTAAGGAGCTCTGCGTATTAGTTGCCTTTCATTGTTGTGAAGCCCCTAAGCCTCATAGAAGTATCGATCTACTCTAGTATAAATGAGAAAAATTTGTAGACTTCTTTCAAATAAAGCACAAAATTTTGCAGTCAGTTACCATTGCTACATAATACCATTGCTACATTGCTAGGTTGCATGATAATTCAGTGTGGCCCTTCTGCATAAATTGGGTGCACTGCTATATTTTTACATTTAATGTGGCACATAGGACATGTTTACCATGCATAGAATCATAGCACACTAGAACTGAAAGGGACCTCGGGATGTCATCAAGTCCAGTCACCTGCTCTCATGGCAGGACCCGATACCGTCTAGATTAGCCCTGATAGATGTCTATCTAACTTGCTCTTAAATAACTCCAGAGATGGAGATTCCACAACCTCCCTAGGCAACTTATTCCAGCGTTTAACTACCCTGACAGTCAGGAACTGTTTCCTAATGTCCAATCTAAACCTCCCTTGCTGCAGTTTAAGCCCATTGCTTCTTGTTCCATCCTCGGAGGCTAGGAAGAACAATTTTTCTCCCTCCTCCTTGTGACACCCTTTTAGATACCTAAAAACCGCTATCATGTTCCCTCTTAGTCTTCTCCTTTCCAAACTAAACAAACACAATTATTTCAGTCTTCCTTCATAGGTCATGTTCTCTAGACTTTAATCATTCTTGTTGCTCTTCTCTGGACCTTCTCCAATTTCTCCACATCCTTCTTGAAATGTGATGCCCAAAACTGGACACAATACTCCAACTGATACCTAATCAGTGCAAAGTGGAGCAGAAAAATGACTTGTCGTGTCTTGCTCACAACACTCCTGTTAATGCATTCCAGAATCATGTTTGCTTTTTTTGGAACAGCATTACACTGTTGACTCATTTAGCTTGTGGTCCACTATGACCCCTAGATCCCTTTCTGCAGTACTCCTTCCTAGATAGTGACTTCCTATTCTGTATGTGTGAAACGGATTGTTCCTTCCTAAAAGGAGTACTTTGCATTTGTCCTTATTAAGCTTCATCCTGTTTACCTGAGACCATTCTCCAGGTTGTCCAGATCATTTTGAATGATGATCCTATCCTCCAAAGTACTTTCAGCCCCTCCCAGCTTGGTATCATCTGCAAACTTAATAATTGTTCTCTCTATGCCAGTATCTAAATAGTTAATGAAGATATTGAACAGAACTGGTCCCAAAACAGACCTCTGTGGAACCCCGCTTATTATGCCCTTCCGGCAGGATTGTGAACTGTAAATAAGGTTGTGTACTCTCTGAGAACAGTTATCCAGTCAGTTATGCACCCACCTTATAGTAGCCCCATCTAAGTTGTATTTGCCTAGTTTATTGATAAGATCATGCATGTGAGTTTGATTCTCTTTTACATGGCAGTAGTGTCAAGAGGCATGTGACTGAGTAGCACACTGGTTGCTACAGCACTGGGTAGTAATCACTGGGCTAATGAGATAATTGGGAAAATAATTGCCAACAGGGAGGGCTAAGGAGGTAATTGCACAAGGATCTGCGTGAGTCAAAAGGACCTGAGGGCTCCTGGCTGTTGCTGTAGTAGTGATGGTGGCAGCCAGCACTTTCCAATTGCCCAGGTGGGCTGTAGGGCTCCTAGGCACATGCAAGTGGTGCTGGCAGCATATGAAAGCCCTACAGCCCACCTGGGCAATTGGAAAGCAGTGCACCTGGGGACCAGCCAGCCCAGGTGTAGCACCACCCAAATCTCAGGTGAAATGTGTACATACAGCCCTTGGCTGTTCTGCTTTTGGGCCCAGAATTGCTGTCAGCATGCCTGAAAAGATGAATGAAAAAACAGGACAGAAGGAGTCTCAGAGCCTGGGCTGAGGAAACCCCTACCCTTGCTGTAAGCCTGCATTACGCAGTGTTACTATGTAGGAAAAGAATCAATACATCTGTTGGTGAAAGGTAACTACCCAGTGAGTGTGTGTGACTGTGCAGCCACACATATTGGCAAGGCAGGGTAGTTCATTGGGGAGCAACAGAGCTGCTTGTGACAAGTACTTAGACAAAGTTACATTTTAGTCTACTTTACATCACTATGGCAGTATAAAGTGGCCTTGGTGTAAATACAATCTGGCTCATATGCATCTGATATAGTTTTATTATTCAGATAAAGGCCTAAGATTTAAATATGGAAATGATCTAATAGATCATCCAATGCGTCTCACTGCCAGTGGAGGCTTGTGCCCTGTATAATAATATTTAGACATTACCGTGCTTCTTTATGTCCCAAGTACCGTACAAACATTAATCCATCTTTACAGTGCTCTGAGACTCAGGCAGGTAAGTACTATTCCAGTTTTCAAAGGGGAAACTGAAGCATGGAGCTGTCAAGCAACTTGTCACAGGGTATGAAAGCTGCAACTGAAAGCATCAAGAGCTTGATTCATAGCCTCATGATCAACCCACTAGTTCTTAGCTCTCTCTAAAGACTGGCTGCTGGGACTACAACTTAAAATACCCACACTTGCCACACCCATGAGACTTGAATCAGCTGAGGATCTGACCCTAAGATATTGCAGTTCCCCATATGTTTAAAACAGTAGCAGTAGATAGCTTGGCCAACAATGATTTTCTTTTTAAGAGAAAAGTAAAAATGTATCTAAGTTGTACTAATGCTGATGGCATCCTCATTGTATACAATCAGATTACACAGTGAAATTAAAGTTAGGCAGTTTAAAAAAATATAGCAAAATAAGACATTTTTAAAGACTCAAATATTATTCAACAAAAGACATTGTTTTGTAGCTCAGACATTTATTAAATAATAAAATGAACCCCCTGCAACCTTTCTGCTTCTGTCGCAACACCATTTACTTTTGCAATTCTGGTGCGAAACTTCAAGAATTCAGAGTAGATGTCAGTTTAAAAAGCCACCTGTCATCTTGTGATTATTTTTGATAGTCTGCTTTCTTTTTAAAGCAAAAACAGCAATGTAGCATGATCGCATTATATTGGCTCATGGTCCTGATACATATGCAGTGAAAGTTTATCTGAGGCCTTGTCTATGTTGCTGTGGGACGTCAACCTAAGTTACGCAACTTCAGCTATGTGAATAACAGTTGAAGTTGACGTACTTAGACATGCTTACGGCAATGTCTTTTTCATAGTACGTCAATAGCTGGTGTACTCTCGTCCCCTCCACTGACTCTTCTTGTTCTGATGGAGTTCTGGGGTCAACAGGAGAGTGTTCAACAGTTGATTTATCACATCTATACTAGATACAATAAATTGACCCCTGCTGGACTGATCACTGCCTGTCAATCCGGCCAGTAGTGAAAACATATCATGAGAGACTGAGAGCAGATGTAATTAAAAAAATAGTCTCTATTTCTTTCCTTAAGACAGAAACATTTGGTTCTACTGTTCTTACTCAGGTTAAAGTCTCATTGTCATCAATGGGAGTTTTGCATACAAAATAACTATATTCATTGTCTCAGAAATAGATTAGCTACAAATATCTGGTTTTAGGTACCTTTGGACAAAAGGTTTGTTACTCTTCAACAAATGACTTGTTTGTCTATCATAGGCGAATTGCCAACAATCATTTATATTTAGAACTGAAACAACTTTACCATCATTAATGAATTAAGTCTCTGTGTGTTTCAATAACGTAGGAAGGCTTTAATGTCCCCATTATAGAGATGTAGAAAGAGAGGCACAAAAGGATAAAGTGACATGCCCAGCTTTACATATAGAGCAGTGGTCACCAACCAGTAGATTGGGATCTACCGGTTGATCTTGGACCTCTGACAGGTGATCCTGACTGGTTTGGCCAGGAAGCTGTCAAGTGCTGGCACTTCAGTTGCTCCTCCCATCACTGTCATGCTGCTCCTGCCGCTGCCTCCCTGGGAGCCTCCTGCTTGCTGTGCAAGGTGTGGGAGGGAGAAGAGGGGGAGCACTGATCTCAGGGTGTCCCTCCTCCCCCCACTTCTGTACCCTATCTCCACAAAAGGGGATGGAGAGAGCTTGGCAATGCAAATCTCTGTCACTCTCACACAGTGTGTGTGTCTGTCATTGTCACAAACACACACTGCCCTTCACTCTCAGCTCCTCACTCAACACATACATAGAGGGGGGTTGCTTCTACTTTTATTGCTTGCAAAGTGGGTTGTTTTGGGTGTTTGGTCTGTGTATTTCATAATTTTCATTTCTCTCTTATGCTTACATTTAATTCTTTGAGCAGTGAGTTCTAAAATGCCTAACCTGTAGCAGATGGAGAGATTATTCCTATGGTAACTGCTGCTCCTGGAAGTGGCTGGAATGTCCTTGCAGCCCCTGGGAAAGGCAGAGCAGAAGGTCTCCACATGCTGTCCTTGCCTGCACCACTCCTGTAGCTCCCATTAATCAGTAACAGGGAACCGTGGTCAGTAGAAGCTGGGGGCTCAGTTCCTGTAGATGAGGGGCAGCTCACGGTGCCATGGAGCAATTGCTGTACATGCCAGCTGCTTTCAGGAGTGATGCAGGGCCAGGGCAGGATTAAGCCTGCCTTTACCCCACTGCTCCAACACACGGAAGCAGTCTCAGTTAAACGGTGCCCAGCCAGAACCTGTTTCCTGAACCCCTGTCCCAGACCTGAACCTCCTTCTACACACTTCCTTCCCCAGATGTGAGTCCCCCTGCACACAAACTCCTTCCAGAGCTTGTACCCTGAAACCTCTCCTGGATCCCAATCCTGCACCTGGGCTAAGCCTGGAGCCCCTCCCACACTCTAAACCCCTTGGCCCAAAACCAGTGCCTGCACCCCTACCTTAACCTCGTGAAAGTGAGTGAGGATGGGGGAGCAAAGCGGGCAGAGTGAACAGGGTGAGGCCTTGGAGAAGAGGTGGAGTGGTTGCAGGGCCTCAAAGAAGGGGTGGGAAGGAAGTGGGGCAAGGGTATTTGGGTTTGCGGTGGATCTGACATACATTGCACTTAAATTGAAAAAGTGTTCTTGTGGTTAAAAAGGTTGGAGACCACTGATGTAGTCAGAAGCAGAACCCAGATAGTTCTCTGGCTCCAACTATTCTCAGAGGCACCCTTCCCTATTTAAAATTAACATTGAAGTAGCACATTGAAAAATAGTATTCGGAAGCTAAGTCCTCTCAAAAAAACCTTTATCTTTCATCCCTTTATCATCTTAACAAATAATCCATTTAAACATACCTTTACGTTTCAGTACATAAATAAATCTTGGAATGCCATTCTTCCAGGTTTTGGTGCATTAATAAATCAACTTAAATATTCACTTCAATCAGTCTTTGAAAATGACTTAATTGCAGCAGTGTGTCTGTTATTTATAAGTTAGACTTCACAAGTGCTCATCTTCTCTCTCTTTCCTCTAAGCTTCCCGATATTTTATGAAATCTTATTGTAAGTGAAAATTGTAAATTTTGATGACTGCAGCATATTGTTCACTCCATCAAAAAGTTCTATCTATCATAACACCATTCGGGAGTATGAAGCCTCTTGCCGGAAAATTCAATTCTTGTTTTTCATGGGGTTATTTGAAAAATAGGCCACTAACATAATGGATGAATGTAGCAGAGTGTGTACCTTTGGATTTAATAAACATAGGGAAAGTTCCAGGAGGAATAAACCCTTATGATTAAACAATTATAGGTTACATTTTTCCAGCTACTTTGGAAAGGAATTCATAAAGCTGGAGACTGAAAGAAATATCTCGTCAGTAGTTAGTAAGTATCCTCTTACAGGGGAGAAATTCTGTCTTGTTATACACTACGTAGAAGACTTTGGAATGTTACTGAGAACTCTGAGCCAAATTGTAGCTATTTTTTCTTTGATACTTGAATACAATTTCCACAAACATTAAAAGGAATTATTATTCAATCTGTTGCAGATAGGAGCAAATTCTGCTTTGTTATACTGATGTAGATCTGTGAGAGCAGAATTAGACCCAGTGCTTTAACTTCTCAACTCACTTGAAACATTTGGGACTTTAGTGAGGTTCTACCAGACATATCGTATGAAACACCAGCAAGACAACAGGGTTGTTTAAGTAATTTAAAAGAATTCTGTAGGAACAGTTATCCTGTTATTAATATAAGAGTGGCTATGCTAATACCCATCTTAAACCTCTGAGTATGCCTATTGCAAATTGTATGTTTCTAGAAGCATATCCAGAGATGGACTAGATGAGAGTTGTGCTGTTACCCAGCTGTTCTTTCTCTTCAGCTAACCTGACTCCTGAATAAATTACTAAACTTTAGAGAATTACAATGACTGGATCTCAGAAATTTCTAATTTTTCTGGAAGATTTAATAGATTTCTAATTTTTTTATCTGTACAGGTTGACCCTCCCTGGTCTGGCACCCTCGGAACTTGACCGTTCCCAAATGAGGGAATTTGCCAGACCAGGGAAGGTCCCCTGCCATTAGCCACTGAGCCCACTGCTGCTTCCTGCTGCTGGTTCCACTTTGGCTCCAGACGGCCCCCTACTGCCAGTCCCCCTACCACCAGCTCTGCTGGGCTGCTAGCCAGTCCCGTTGCCTCCAGCCATACTGCTGACCAGCCCTGGCCTGGGTTGCAGGCTCTGGCCCCAATGACAGATGGCTCTGGCACTGGCCCCCCTGCCAGACACCAGCCCGGCCCCTGCAGCTGCCGGCCCTCCTGCAAATAGGCTCTCAGCCCAGGGCTCTCTGACTCAACGTTCTATTGAACCACTGATATTGCCAGACCAGACAGGCCTACTTTTTGAAGGTTCAACATGTAGATTATTCTTGCATTGCCCAGGTGAGTTTCCCAGGTTTGGTAATGTGCCTGTGATATAGTGTGCCTATGGATATATACTGACTGGAGCAAATTTGGACAAATTCAGATTTCATGGAACATAATGTTCGGAATCTAAAATGTTCAGAAAAGTCAGAAGGTTTTATCCTGACATTAATCTGTCTCCTGAACTGCTGCAGTGCCTCATGGAAGATTAGCTGGAAAAACTACCACTTCTTCCAAATAACAGAGTTCTTCCTAGTTCATGTGGAAGAGGTCTGTGCTCTGGCTGATAACCCAGGCTGAGAATCATTACCTTTGCTTTTGAAAAGGGACCAGACCAATCCATTGGCTTTGTTCATCAGTTATAGCCTCCCTCTGGACTAAGGTCTGTGGTTATACATATTGGTAAGTCATTGATTTAGCTTTCCACTTTTGAGCTATCCTTCACCATATTAATTTACCTTCTTATAGAGTTGCATAGCTAAGCAGAGGGTCTATTGCCACTGGCAGGTAAGGCTGTAACTTGGAAGATAAATTGCTCACAAAACAATCCCTGTATTTGAGTCAATTCTCTTTGTTGTTCATAGAGGCTGACTTGTTACCTATATCACATGGCATTGTATTTCTGATAGCTGAGCAGAACAAGTGAAGAATAAAAAATTATTAATGGACCATACTGTTGCTGTGCATGTGGGAAGAACAGCCACTTCCCAAGTAGTTGTTTAGACATACCTATTTACAAATGTCCACTAATAATATGCCAGCTGCTCAGAATCTGAATGAGTGTTCTAATTTGACCCATTGTTCTGTGCACACAAGTTTCCTATCAAATTTCTCATGAAGTTGTGTGAGGAGATATTCACTGGTTTTCAATTCTCCTCTCTAACTTGCTGCTGGGTTGCCTTGCTGCGTAAGGGTTTCTACATTATAATTGATTAAAGGTGAGATGTTGTTAGTGTAAACTACATTCACATAAGATATTCTTTAAATTTTTAAAAGTGCATTAATTCATGTGTAATTGCAATCACATCCCACTGCTATCCATCAGTCACTAAGATTGACATTCAGCCATGGATGGGGAAGAAATGTGTTTTCTGTTTGTTCAAGCTATTGATTTGCTATTTAAAACGGTACTTTCAAGCTTCTAATTTGAAAAATAAACATTTTTTGCCTCACTTCAGAGAAGTCATTTAAAAGGTATTATTAATGAAATATGCCATTAGACCCCCCACACCAATCACTCTGAACTGCACATTGCAGTGGCAGGGGTGAGGGATACTTAAATGATTTACAGCTCTTGTATGGAGGGTTTCTAAGATGCTCCTGTGCTCTAGGCAGTTTGATTTCAAAGGAAGCAAGCAAACTTTACTGTGATCCATGTTGCTCCAAAATGTGGTGGTTACCAGTATATCATTTTAGAGGGAGCTTTGAAGCAGTGGCTCTCAACCAGAGGGATGAAGAGGTCATCCGGGGGGGGGGGGGGGGGGAGGGTGGTAAGTTAATTCATCCTGGGTATGTCTACACTAGAAAGTTAGTTCGAACTAACGGACGTTAGTTCGAACTAACTTTCCTATGCGCTACACTAGCGCTCCGTTAGTTCGAACTTAATTCGAACTAACGGAGCGCTTAGTTCGAACTAGGTAAACCTCATTTTACGAGGACTAACGCCTAGTTCGAACTAGCTAGTTCGAACTAAGGGCTGTGTAGCCCTTTAGTTCGAACTAGTGGGAGGCTAAGGCTTCCCAGGTTTCCCTGGTGGCCACTCTGGCCAACACCAGGGAAACTCTATTGCCCCCCTCCCGGCCCCGGAGCCCTTAAAGGGCCACGGGCTGGCTACTCACTTTGTGCCAGTTGCAAGGCTGCAAGCACCCGTGCCTGCACAGCCTGCACCTGCCACACTATGAGCCAGCCATCCGAGGGCTCCCAGCCCTCCACTGCTCCCCAGGACCAGCCTGGCGGCTCCCGGGAGCCTGCCCGGGGGCGCAAAAGGCGGGCGCCCGCCTGGTCAAGTGCGGAGATCGTGGACCTCATCGAGGTTTGGGGGGAAGCCTCCAATGTCCACGATCTCCGCACTAGCCACCGGAACGCGGCCGTCTATGGACGCATGGCTGCCAGCCTGGCCGCCAGGGGCCACCAGCGCAGCCGGGAGCAGGTGCGCTGCAAGATTAAAGACTTGCGGCAGTCCTACTCCCGGGCCTGCCTGCCAGGGGCTGACCCGGAGGCCTGCCCCCACTTCCATGCCCTGGACCGCATCCTGGGGCCTCATGCCGTCCCTGCCCCCCGGGACGTGATTGACCCCGGGGCAGAGGGACCGCTCCTGGACACCGAGGAGGAGGAAGAGGGCTCTGAGAGCCAGGAGCCTGCTGCCAGCCTTCCCAGGACCCGGGACCCCCGAGGCACCCCACAGAGCCGCTCGCCTGCATCATCAGAGGCCGGGGAGGCATCCACCTGTGAGTACCCTCGTGTTCCCCTTATGTGTACGGGGGGCTGGGGCGAGAGGGAGCCCCGGGACCGTGCGCCTGGGCCTTGCCCACTACGGAGCAGCAGCTGGGGATCCTGCAGGGGCCCTGGCCTTGCAGAGGGGAGCTGGGTTTCACACACCTGGGCCCCTGGGGTAATTGACCGCTGGTCTTCTTGCACCACAGCTGCAGCACCGGGGACTGCAGGGCGCACCACCCCGCCTGCAGCAGCCGCCCGCGCCCGGGCAAGCAGGACAGCCAGGAACCAGGAGGACTACCAGAGGCGGCATCTCCGGTTCCTGGACCGACAGCTCCGTCTCCAGGACCACTGGGTCCAGGAGGACCTCAGGCTGCGCCAGAGGAGTCTGGAGGCCCTGGAGGAGCAGGGCCGTGCCCTGCGAGGCCACCTCCAGAGCCTGCTAGACCGCTTTCCATTTCCTCCTCCCCCTGCTCCCCCTCTTGCTCCCCCTCTTGCTCCCCCTGCTCCCCCTCTTGCTCCCCCTCTTGCTCCCCCTCTTGCTCCCCCTCTTGCTCCCCCTGCTCCCCCTCTTGCTCCCCCTCTTGCTCCCCCTGCTCCTCCTGCTCCTCCTGCTTCCGCTCCTGCTTCCTCCACACCCCCTGTCCTCTCTGCCCCCCCCTCCACAACCATTCCCCACCGACGCCCCCGGACCCGCAGTGTGGCGAGACGGGAGAGGCACCCAGACTCCCACCCCTGAGCTTTCCTTTCCCTTCCTCCCTTCCCTCCCCTCCCCTTCCAGCTCCCTCGTCCCAGGTTTCCCCCTCCCTTCTCCCACCTTCATTCCTCCCTCCCCACCCCAGTTCTGTGAAATAAACAGACGTTTTTGTTGGAAAAACAGGTGTCTTTATTTGACAGTAGGTAGGGAGGGGAAAGGGGAAGGGGGGGGTAGGGTGGAAGAAGGCCCCAGTGGGGCATGCAGGGAGAGGTCAGTCCTCCTCCTCCTCCACCTGGAAGCTCTCCCGCAGGGCTTCCCGGATCCGGATGGCCCCCCGCTGGGCTTCCCGGACGGCGGCGGTGCGGGGCTGACCGTAGTGTCCAGCCATGCGGTCAGCCTCAGCCATCCAGGCTGGCAAGAAAGCCTCCCCCTTCCGCTCACACAAATTGTGGAGCACACAACATGCCGCCACCACGGGAGGGATGTTGTGCTCGGCCAGGTCCAGACGGGTGAGGAGGCATCGAAAGCGGGCTTTCAGTCGCCCGAAGGCCCCCTCCACCACGATGCGGGCCCTGCTCAGCCTGTTATTGAAGGCCTGGCGGGAGGGATTGAGGTGTCCCGTGTAGGGCTTCATGAGCCAGGGCTGCAGTGGGTAGGCGGCATCCCCCACCAGGCAGACGGGCATGTCCACGTCCCCGACCCTGATGTGGCGGTCGGGGAAGAAGGTCCCGTCCTGCAGCCGCTGGCACACGGAGGAGTTCCGGTACACCCGGGCGTCGTGTGCTTTGCCGGACCAGCCCACATTTATGTCCGTCAACTGTCCCCGGTGGTCACATACGGCCTGCAGGATGACGGAGAAGTACCCCTTGCGGTTCACGTACCGGGACGCCTGGTGTTCCGGGGCACGGATGGGGATGTGCGTCCCGTCGATGGCCCCCCCGCAGTTGGGGAAGCCGAGGGCGCCGAATCCCCGGATGACGGCATCCGGGTTGGCGAGGCGGACCACCCTGCGGAGCAGCACCCGGTTGATGGCCTTGACCACCTGCGGAGAGAGACACAGCAAAGCGTCAATCAGTGGGGCGCCCGGGTGGCTGGGAGCGTGCGTGCCCTGGCAGTGCCCCGCGCCCCACTCCCGGAAGCAACCCCCCTGGCGGCGTGTAGTACGGCCGGGACAGCCCGACCCCTCCGGTGCGGGGCGCTTTCGCCTCCTCCCGCCCCCCCCTTTGTCCCTGGGGCGGCCCATCCCCTCCTCGCAGCCCCCCTCCCCCCCGGCTCGGTGGCCGACGAGCGCCGTACCTGCATGAGCACTGCTCCGACAGTGGATCTCCCCACGCCGAACTGGTTCCCGACGGATCGGTAGCTGTCCGGCGTGGAGAGCTTCCAGAGGGCGATGGCCACCCGCTTCTGGAGGGGGATGGCGGGCCTCATGCGAGTGTCCCTTCTTTGCAGGGCAGGGGCGAGCCACTCGCAGAGCTCCAGGAAGGTGTCCCTCCTCATCCTAAAGTTCTGGGTCCACTGTCGGTCGTCCCAGCGCTCCAGGACGATGCGGTCCCACCAGTCGCTGCTGGTGTCCAGACGCCAGATGCGGCGGGGCACGCCGGTGCCGGGGCGCCGCCGCGGCTCCTCCACGGCCCCCAGGGCGGCCAGGCGGAGAGGCAGGGGGCTGACGTTCCCCAGGTGGTGCCAGGCAGCCTCGAGCCATTGCTGGCAGGCTTGCAGCAGCAAGTCCAGAACGTGCACCAGAAGGTGCAGGGCGAGCCGTGGCTCCATGTTGCCACCTGCGGCGGTCCCCCCCGAAGGGAAGCACCGACACAGACGGGCACAGAGACCGACGCTTTGCTGTCCCTCGGCGAGGTTGGCAAGCAAGCAGGAAAAGCTGAGAACCGGCTGTCCAGGGGGGGTCCCTTTAAGCACGAGCCTCAGATAGCCTCAGACAGCAGCCACACAAAGCAACTGCTGACCTGATGCCCTGCCAGAACCGGTTTCAGCTGCCCTTAAATGCCCCCCTGCGTCCAATCAGTGTGGACGCGCTAGTTCGAACTAGCAAAACGCTAGTTCGAACTAGTTTTTAGTTCTAGATGCGCTAGTTCGAACTAGCTTAGTTCGAATTAACTAATTCGAACTAAGTTAGTTCGAACTAGCGCTGTAGTGTAGACGTACCCCTAGCTATTTGCCTAGTTCCGTGTTTCTCAGCCTTGGGGGTTTTAACCCCCAGGGGCTTTGTGGGACAGGTTTAGGGGGTGTCACAAGTTCAGGGCCAATGTTAGGGGGAGGTAAGCAGGGCAATTTCCTGGGGCCCCATGGCACAAAGAGCCATATGAAGCTAAGTTACAAGTTTCAGCACTGAGCAGTGAAGCTTGGGCTGTAGGTACACTGAAATGTAAGTACAATATTTATATTCCAATAAATTTATTTTATAATATATGTAAAAATAAGAAAGTAAGGATTTTTCTAGTAACAGTTGTGCTGTGACGCTTTTGTGTTTTTCTATCAGATTTTTGAAAGCAAGTCGTTTCTAATTGAGGTGAAACTTGGGATATGCAAATCAGACTGTTGAAAGAAGTACAGAAGTCTGGAAAGGTTGAGAGAGATTGCTCTTGAAAGTGTGGGAGCTATATGACTGTTACAATATTCATTTGGACGGTTACTTGCTAGCTACTGGGTAAATCAATCTTAGTTAGCTTTGGTCTGTGGGACTCAAACCTCTCACCAGTGTGGAATCAGCAGGTTCACTTATCCCGCAAAAGGGGTAATGTCCCGATTGTGTCTTTCGGGGAAACCTAAAACAGAGGATTTGAAAGCAAAAACAACCAGGGACTCACAGGGTCAGACTGAGGCAGAAGCTACCTGTCTGTTTCGGCCAGCCCAATGCTAAGGGAAGAGGGAGGTGCCTGGAACAGGTGGCACCGACCAAAATTTGCAAGGAAAGGCTAAGGTTTAACTAAGGGAACATCTTATTAGATTCTGTTTTAACCTCCAAAGCATATAGCAGGGTTGGTCCTGCTGAGGACACAGTTGGTAAACCAGGGTACTGTGACCTAGTTACCCAGTCTAAGAATGTGGTGGAGTCAACCTTGAGAGGGTACAGAAGCCAGTCTGTTGCTTTGAAAGGGAGCATATAGGAAGCTACAGTTCAGAGGTACTGTTATACTGCTTGTGTAACTCCTATTTGTGATTGTCTGAGTCTGACTATGTACATAAGCCCCTAATCCTGCAATACGATCCTGTTACAACCTGGTGTCAGAGGCTGTCTGTCTCAGAGTAAACTGGTAGGTAAATCCATGGCCTGTGAATCAAAGAAGATCTCATCAGTGTGTCAGTATTTCTTTCCCTTTTCCTGAGGCTGAATTTGATGCTGATACACAAACAACTCAGCATCAATTAGGTAAGTCAGCCTGCACTCCCTGGGCCGTCTTTAGGCCTCTGTCTCAGAGGGCTATTACTGCTGTCTACGAAATAGGTATCCGCAGCCAAGTCTTTCACCTAATTGGCATGGCAAGCCTCCTGGCAGGTCCTTCCCCTGAGCCAGCATTTCCTTCAGGAGTCTCTCCACTCCCTGTAACTTTTCATCAAACTTGACTGCTTGTTAAGTCTTCTCTCATCACCTAGAGGCAGGTAGCCAGACACAGGTGGGATTAATCCCAACTGCCTATGACAGATGGACAGATTTGTCCATAGACATGTACGCATAGCTCCTTTAGAACATTAGAACTCTGGTAGGTTCAGGCATCCAATTACCATGTTTCTTTGCAGGTTTGGTTTCTGAGGGCCTTATTTAAAGATCACGGAATTCAGTGGAAAAACTCATGTTGACTTCAGTGAGTGGATCAGGACTAAATCAACAAAATGGCTCCATGCCTTCATGTGAGCATGGAAAGACAGGTATGTTGGGCTAAGGGACATCGACAGGTCATCTAGTCTATCCCCCACACTGAGGCAGGATCAAGCATACCTCAACCACCCTGACAAGTGTTAGTCCAACTTGTTCTTAAGATTCTCCAATGAAAGAGATTCCACAACTTCATTTGGTAAACTATTCTGGTACTTATCAATTCTTAGTGAGTTTTTCCTAAGAGCTACTCTAAATCTCCTCTGTAACAGATTAAGTAGTTTTACTTCTTGTGCTGCCTGTAATGGACATGGAGATCAATAGATCACCATCCTCTTTATAATAGCCCGTAACATATTTGACAAGTCCCCCTTCAGTCATCTTAAGACTAAACATGTCCATTTACTTTAACATCTCCTTATACCTTGGATTTTCTAAACATTTTAGAATTTTTGTTGTTTTTTGGGCTATCTCCAATTTGTCCCCATCTTTCTCCATCCGTAAGACCCAGATCTGGCACAGTACTCTAACTGAGCCTTTTCCAGTGCCAACTGGAGTGAGACAGTCACTTCCCCTGTAAGGTATGTGTAGCTAGGTAAAACAGTGAAAAGCAGGCTGCATCTGAACCTGTCAGTGAAAGCCTCTGGCCGGGGGAGGCTGCAGGGAAAAGCTTGGCAGTAGGGAGTCTTTCTTTATGATGAGGAAAGACTGTAGCAGAGGGGCAGCAGCTGTGGAACGCTGCACTGCTAATATATTAATGTAAACAGGGAGGCCCAGGTTGGGTGAGTGAAGTGTCATGTCAGAAATGGACCCAAAGGGCTCAGGAGTATCTTTACGCTATTTGCCTAAGCAGTGCATCTCCCTCTACACTGTTATTTATTCTCATGATGGGTGGTTGTAAACTACACGCTAGTCAAGGGTGCATGCAGTGTAGATGTACCTTAGTATGTAGTACTTTGCACTTACTTTTATTATGGGAGCTCACCCGTCCTCCAGGAGTTCACAAAGGGAATTGCTAACCATTCTGAGATTGCTACAGATAGTTCCTCATGTATCCTAGAATATCTGCCTTGAAAAGGAGAACAAAGAGGACCCAGGGAATTATAGACTTGTCAGTTTAGTTTGTTTCCTGGAAATATATTACAACAAACTAACACTCTTTCTCATTAGCAAACGAGGAAAATGTTATCTAGATGAAATTACCATAAGCTAAGTGCAAGACAAATTGTAATGTGTTTTGTATGCATCTTTAGCAAGCTGTCCATGTTTCCACTTTTAGGGCTCGTCTAGACTACACAGAAGATTCAAAAGAGGATATGCAAATTAATCAGAAATGTGCATATCTTCTTCTGATCTCACTTTCAAAAGCAGATGTCGCTCTGGCAACAGAACCATGTAGTCTAGACATACCCCCTGGGTGCATTTCCTCTGGCTGCTCCCACAGAGTCAGGAGGACGGCATGGGAGGTGGTGGGAGTGCCATGCTCACAGCTGGCTCAGCAGTGAAGAAAAGTTACAAGGGCAGTCATCCCAGAAGCCTAGCCCTAATCTCTGAGCTGACACCAAAGGTCTTGGTTCAGATGATGGGGATGTGCTTTGAGCAAGGCCATGTGTTGCCTAGACTTTGGGCACTTTCCAGCCAGGGCACAGATGTCCCGGGGAGTATCGCTACACCCATGGCCCAGGGAAAAGCAGGCATGGGAAGGTGCAGGCCAGGACAGGTGCCTGCGGGTGGGAGGAGGAGAGGGGGAGACTCAGCTCCTATTGTGTCCCATACATGTTGGGTCAAGCATAGGTGGCATCCCGCAGATAGAGAACTTCTATCCCTGCCTGCTGGAGGAGGGGGGTGTTGAGGGAGGTATGTGTGAGTGGTAGATGCCACTTCCCAGAGAGAGTGCTACTGGGTTCCCCTTCTCTTCCTCCTCCAGGCAGGTTCCCATGCTTGGGATCAGTCTCCTCCTCTTTACCACGCTTGACCGGGAGTGTATGTGAGTGCAGGCATAAGTATGTGTGGCACTATCATGTGTTTCCATGACCTCAGACTCCTAAGTGGCAGCTTGTCATGGGAAGTTGTCCCACCACGGAGGCCGGAATAAGGCAGGACTCTCCAGGAGCCTTGTGAGAAGGACTGAGGGGTTCCTTCCTCTGTGAGAACATCATGGGGATGAGTGCTCTGGACTGGTGCTCCATGTGCACCCATGTGCACAGGCTGTTGTGCAAATGCCCAGGCCAAGCAGGCCGAGCGAGGAGTGCATAGCCCCTCACAGCCTGTAACCTGCCCCCATGTGTATATAAGGGAAGTTAGAGAACTCACCTGAAGTGCCTTCCCTGGGTTTGTCTGAAGCCTGGGAGGCATCCTGGCTTGGTGAGGGGGAGGGAGGTACTAGCTCAAGGGTGAGGAGCAGCTCCTGGCTTGCAGGCATGGTTGCCTGGTTGGCCTCTTCCTCCTCCTCATCCACAATCCTACCTTCCTGGAGGTTGATGTTGGGCATGTCCAGGCCAGACTGGATGATAACAGGAGGAGAGGTGATGGGTCCCGCTCCCAGGATGGCATCCAGCTGTTCAAAGTACTGGCAAGTGTGCAGTGCCACCCCATAGCACCTGCTCTGCTCCCTGGCTTTGTGGTAGGCCTGATGGAGCTCCTTGACATTCATCCAGACCTGGACCAGGTCTGGTTGTGGCCTTTGTTGGCTAGGCTGGTGGCAACCCATCCATAGACCTCTTGCATCTGGTGCCAAGATCTTGGAGGTTGGTCTCCTCCCCCCTGACCTCAAGGAGGTCTAGGATCTCCGCACCAGTCTAACTCTGAGCTCTCTTGCATCTCTGGCCAGTGGCAGCCAAGGGAGAAGTAGTAGTGTTGGGTACTGTAGGAGGCTCTGAGGGAGCATTGGGGTCAGTCATGGCTCCCTCGGATGCTCCTGTCTCAACTGTGGCTCTTACTGCTCTCCAACATGTGAGAAGCCCTTCTCACACTGCCTGGAGTTTTAAGCTCTGCAGGAGAAGGGGAGCACTGGAGATGCCAGGTGTGGCCAGAGCGGTCAGAACTGCAGCTGTGAAAGGTTCTGGAGGCCAATTATTTCAAATTAGCAGCAGCTATTTTGAAATAAGCATTATTCCCCGAGGAAAGCAGGCTCCCAGATTTCAAAATACCCAGCCAAAAATTTTTAAATAATGAACTTGGTAGTGTGAATGCTTCACTTATTATTTCAAAATAAGGGGGGGGATTTCAAAATAACTCCCTAGTGTAGATCAGGGCTTGAAGACTAATCTCTGAGACTTGAGGTAATGTCATAATGAAATCTGGAAGTATTTTCTGGTTTATGCTGTGGAAATTGGTTATGTACAGATGAAGTGATGTTGTGTACTATGTGGTTAGAGGTGGGTATACCTGCAAATAATATTATTTGAGCAAGTGCTTGTAAGTCCAGTGGAATTGAAGAGTGTGTTATTAGATCTACCTTGTTGTTATAGTCCTGAAAGAATTAATTTCTCACATCAGCTTTAGTCTTGACCGAAACTGTAGCCTAACTTCTGAATCATTTCATTTTTAGAAGCTTGTGTGCACTGTGATCTTATAAAAAAACAGTTGAACTATTATGAACATTTACATGGTGCTTTACAAAAAATATACGGACTATTCCCTACATTTAAAAACTATTTCTGTCACAGAGGAAAATATGTACAACAACTAAAGTATGAGAAAGATTATCAGTGAAGAGATAAAAGAGCAGACAAACTATTTGTGCATGTCTCTGTTCATTATATGTTCAGAATAAAATCTTAAGGCTAAAGAGATACTACCAAGTTAAAAGGAGTCATATTTCCATCTGAAAAATGTACTTTATTATTATAACATGTTCTCTAAACTAATGTAACATTTTTTAGTATGGATTCTTATATTTCAGAATTAAAAGCATTTGTTTGGCAAAAAGTGTTTCATAAAAAAAGATTTGTGACCAACTGTATTTGGGAGCTATTGGCTCCACCCCTGATTGGAATGAATTTTGTTAAGTGCACCAATATGAAGGTGATGTGTCATAACAAAATTCATGTGGCAGGAATGGGACCAAGGGGTTCTGAGTGTGAGAAGGGGCTCAGGGCTGGAACAGAGGGTGTGTGTGCACAAGGGCTCTGGCTAGGTTTGCCGGCTCTGGGGCGGAGCTGGGGAAGAGGGGTTTGGGGTACAAGAGGTGTGGCTCTAGGCTTGGGGAGGGGCTCAGAACTAGAGGTTGGTGTGTAGGAAGAGGAACAGGCTCAGGGCTGAAGGTGTGGTCTTTGGGGTTGTTCTGGGGATGAAGGCTTTTTGGTACAGGAGGGATGCTCAGGGCTGGAGGAGGCTCAAGGAGGAACAGGAGGTTGGTGCTTGGGCTTACCTGGATAGTTCCCTGCTGCAGAAAGTGAGGAAGAGCCCCTTTACTCTTTCCCAGGAAGCTTCAGGGTTTGGGGAGAGATATCTCTCTCCATCTCAGCCCTGCACCTCATCGTGGGGTTCAATGGGAAGCTGTGTGAGTGACTTAGCTTTGCTCCCAGTGTTATGCACAGTCTACTAGATATGTGGTCATTTTATAAGTACATGATACAGTATCATTTTTATACTTTTAGAACAGGGGTTCCCAACCATTTTTGGTCCCCGTACGCCCTTGGCTTTTAGTAAACCTTCCTGTACCCCCTATTCAATATGAAAGGAAATAAATTCTAGACTCTAGAATGCACAACTTTTTTCACTAACACTACTACTTTTGGAATATTACAATTGGGATAATCTAGTTATTTACCAAATATTCCCCGTGACCCCTTGACAAGCTTCTCGTACCTCAGGTTGGGAACCCCTTCTTTAGAATAAGGAGATACTGTATATTCAAACAAATTCCTACAATTTCTGAAAGGAACTTTGCAGCTTCTGATTATTGGTTTACATAATTAACAATAAGACATCCTCCAGTGTGTCTAAAAATGTAGTTGTGAGCATGCTGGGCCTATAGCCCAGATATTGATGGATAGTGCCCATTCTCTACTAGCACTAGGCCCCATTATTTCAGGATTAGACTAGATTAACCTTGTGATCCCTTCTAAGGCCAGATCTATACTAGACCTGGAATGTCAGCTTAAGGTATGCAACTCTAGTTATGTAAATAACGTAGCTAGAGTTGACATATGTTAAGCCAAGCTTGGCACTATCTCCACAGCCAGAAGCTGATGGAAGCAAACACTTCAGTAAGCTTCCGTTACTTCTTATGACTCAAGGGGTATGACTAGACTATATGCCTCTGCCGACAGAGGCATGTAAACTAGGCTACCCAACATAGTCAAAGAAGCCAGGATTTAAATATCCCCGGCTTCATTAAAATAAACAGCTGATCATTGGCACAGCGCGCGAGTCAAGACGTGGATCGGTTGACAAGGAATGCCTTTGTCGTCCGCTCCCTTATGCCTCATGAAACAAGGTTTACAGGAGCAGTCGACAAAGGCTTCCCCTGTCGACTGCTCCGTGTCTTGACTTGCACACTGTGCCGATGATCAGCTGAGCCAGCACAGCACGGTGGCCATGTTCATGTTAATGAAGCCAGGGATATTTAAATCCTAGCTTCTTTGACTATGTCAGGTAGCCTAGTTTACATGCCTCTGTTGGCAGAGGCATGTAGTCTAGACATACCCAAGGAGTACTGGTGCCGACAAGGGGAACACTCAGTGTTCAATATAGTGTGTCCTTACTAGACCCTCTAAATCGAATGGCAGAAGATCAGTCTCTGGTGTGGCAAGTGGAGTCATGGCCTAACTCCCGAAGCGGACAGGGGACTGCAGACAGGGGAGTTGAAGAGGGAGAGCAAAGCGACCCCACCGCCGAAGAGGCTACCCGGTGAGAGTACAAGCTGTGGTGTGAGTGTGTGTGTGTGCCTGACTGTTTGAATTTTACAGTTTGAAGTGTGAATTGAGTCTGATTCCAGGTGAGTGCTAGCAGTTTCAGTTTCAGCTTCTGTGGCAGTTGGGACTGAGAGCCTGCCATTGTTCCCTTGATTGCCTCTGATTAGCCTCAGGCTCAGCCTTCCCCAGTGTGACTCAGAAGGGGGCAGGCCTGACCTAGGCAAGCAGGCTTTAAAAAGCCAGAGCAGTGCGACCAGGGGAGCGAAGCGGACAGGGGACTGCAGACAGGGGAGTTGAAGAGGGAGAGCAAAGCGACCCCACCGCCGAAGAGGCTACCCGGTGAGAGTACAAGCTGTGGTGTGAGTGTGTGTGTGTGCCTGACTGTTTGAATTTTACAGTTTGAAGTGTGAATTGAGTCTGATTCCAGGTGAGTGCTAGCAGTTTCAGTTTCAGCTTCTGTGGCAGTTGGGACTGAGAGCCTGCCATTGTTCCCTTGATTGCCTCTGATTAGCCTCAGGCTCAGCCTTCCCCAGTGTGACTCAGAAGGGGGCAGGCCTGACCTAGGCAAGCAGGCTTTAAAAAGCCAGAGCAGTGCGACCAGGGGAGCGAAGCGGACAGGGGACTGCAGACAGGGGAGTTGAAGAGGGAGAGCAAAGCGACCCCACCGCCGAAGAGGCTACCCGGTGAGAGTACAAGCTGTGGTGTGAGTGTGTGTGTGTGCCTGACTGTTTGAATTTTACAGTTTGAAGTGTGAATTGAGTCTGATTCCAGGTGAGTGCTAGCAGTTTCAGTTTCAGCTTCTGTGGCAGTTGGGACTGAGAGCCTGCCATTGTTCCCTTGATTGCCTCTGATTAGCCTCAGGCTCAGCCTTCCCCAGTGTGACTCAGAAGGGGGCAGGCCTGACCTAGGCAAGCAGGCTTTAAAAAGCCAGAGCAGTGCGACCAGGGGAGCGAAGCGGACAGGGGACTGCAGACAGGGGAGTTGAAGAGGGAGAGCAAAGCGACCCCACCGCCGAAGAGGCTACCCGGTGAGAGTACAAGCTGTGGTGTGAGTGTGTGTGTGTGCCTGACTGTTTGAATTTTACAGTTTGAAGTGTGAATTGAGTCTGATTCCAGGTGAGTGCTAGCAGTTTCAGTTTCAGCTTCTGTGGCAGTTGGGACTGAGAGCCTGCCATTGTTCCCTTGATTGCCTCTGATTAGCCTCAGGCTCAGCCTTCCCCAGTGTGACTCAGAAGGGGGCAGGCCTGACCTAGGCAAGCAGGCTTTAAAAAGCCAGAGCAGTGCGACCAGGGGAGCGAAGCGGACAGGGGACTGCAGACAGGGGAGTTGAAGAGGGAGAGCAAAGCGACCCCACCGCCGAAGAGGCTACCCGGTGAGAGTACAAGCTGTGGTGTGAGTGTGTGTGTGTGCCTGACTGTTTGAATTTTACAGTTTGAAGTGTGAATTGAGTCTGATTCCAGGTGAGTGCTAGCAGTTTCAGTTTCAGCTTCTGTGGCAGTTGGGACTGAGAGCCTGCCATTGTTCCCTTGATTGCCTCTGATTAGCCTCAGGCTCAGCCTTCCCCAGTGTGACTCAGAAGGGGGCAGGCCTGACCTAGGCAAGCAGGCTTTAAAAAGCCAGAGCAGTGCGACCAGGGGAGCGAAGCGGACAGGGGACTGCAGACAGGGGAGTTGAAGAGGGAGAGCAAAGCGACCCCACCGCCGAAGAGGCTACCCGGTGAGAGTACAAGCTGTGGTGTGAGTGTGTGTGTGTGCCTGACTGTTTGAATTTTACAGTTTGAAGTGTGAATTGAGTCTGATTCCAGGTGAGTGCTAGCAGTTTCAGTTTCAGCTTCTGTGGCAGTTGGGACCGAGAGCCTGCCATTGTTCCCTTGATTGCCTCTGATTAGCCTCAGGCTCAGCCTTCCCCAGTGTGACTCAGAAGGGGGCAGGCCTGACCTAGGCAAGCAGGCTTTAAAAAGCCAGAGCAGTGCGACCAGGGGAGCGAAGCGGACAGGGGACTGCAGACAGGGGAGTTGAAGAGGGAGAGCAAAGCGACCCCACCGCCGAAGAGGCTACCCGGTGAGAGTACAAGCTGTGGTGTGAGTGTGTGTGTGTGCCTGACTGTTTGAATTTTACAGTTTGAAGTGTGAATTGAGTCTGATTCCAGGTGAGTGCTAGCAGTTTCAGTTTCAGCTTCTGTGGCAGTTGGGACTGAGAGCCTGCCATTGTTCCCTTGATTGCCTCTGATTAGCCTCAGGCTCAGCCTTCCCCAGTGTGACTCAGAAGGGGGCAGGCCTGACCTAGGCAAGCAGGCTTTAAAAAGCCAGAGCAGTGCGACCAGGGGAGCGAAGCGGACAGGGGACTGCAGACAGGGGAGTTGAAGAGGGAGAGCAAAGCGACCCCACCGCCGAAGAGGCTACCCGGTGAGAGTACAAGCTGTGGTGTGAGTGTGTGTGTGTGCCTGACTGTTTGAATTTTACAGTTTGAAGTGTGAATTGAGTCTGATTCCAGGTGAGTGCTAGCAGTTTCAGTTTCAGCTTCTGTGGCAGTTGGGACTGAGAGCCTGCCATTGTTCCCTTGATTGCCTCTGATTAGCCTCAGGCTCAGCCTTCCCCAGTGTGACTCAGAAGGGGGCAGGCCTGACCTAGGCAAGCAGGCTTTAAAAAGCCAGAGCAGTGCGACCAGGGGAGCGAAGCGGACAGGGGACTGCAGACAGGGGAGTTGAAGAGGGAGAGCAAAGCGACCCCACCGCCGAAGAGGCTACCCGGTGAGAGTACAAGCTGTGGTGTGAGTGTGTGTGTGTGCCTGACTGTTTGAATTTTACAGTTTGAAGTGTGAATTGAGTCTGATTCCAGGTGAGTGCTAGCAGTTTCAGTTTCAGCTTCTGTGGCAGTTGGGACCGAGAGCCTGCCATTGTTCCCTTGATTGCCTCTGATTAGCCTCAGGCTCAGCCTTCCCCAGTGTGACTCAGAAGGGGGCAGGCCTGACCTAGGCAAGCAGGCTTTAAAAAGCCAGAGCAGTGCGACCAGGGGAGCGAAGCGGACAGGGGACTGCAGACAGGGGAGTTGAAGAGGGAGAGCAAAGCGACCCCACCGCCGAAGAGGCTACCCGGTGAGAGTACAAGCTGTGGTGTGAGTGTGTGTGTGTGCCTGACTGTTTGAATTTTACAGTTTGAAGTGTGAATTGAGTCTGATTCCAGGTGAGTGCTAGCAGTTTCAGTTTCAGCTTCTGTGGCAGTTGGGACTGAGAGCCTGCCATTGTTCCCTTGATTGCCTCTGATTAGCCTCAGGCTCAGCCTTCCCCAGTGTGACTCAGAAGGGGGCAGGCCTGACCTAGGCAAGCAGGCTTTAAAAAGCCAGAGCAGTGCGACCAGGGGAGCGAAGCGGACAGGGGACTGCAGACAGGGGAGTTGAAGAGGGAGAGCAAAGCGACCCCACCGCCGAAGAGGCTACCCGGTGAGAGTACAAGCTGTGGTGTGAGTGTGTGTGTGTGCCTGACTGTTTGAATTTTACAGTTTGAAGTGTGAATTGAGTCTGATTCCAGGTGAGTGCTAGCAGTTTCAGTTTCAGCTTCTGTGGCAGTTGGGACTGAGAGCCTGCCATTGTTCCCTTGATTGCCTCTGATTAGCCTCAGGCTCAGCCTTCCCCAGTGTGACTCAGAAGGGGGCAGGCCTGACCTAGGCAAGCAGGCTTTAAAAAGCCAGAGCAGTGCGACCAGGGGAGCGAAGCGGACAGGGGACTGCAGACAGGGGAGTTGAAGAGGGAGAGCAAAGCGACCCCACCGCCGAAGAGGCTACCCGGTGAGAGTACAAGCTGTGGTGTGAGTGTGTGTGTGTGCCTGACTGTTTGAATTTTACAGTTTGAAGTGTGAATTGAGTCTGATTCCAGGTGAGTGCTAGCAGTTTCAGTTTCAGCTTCTGTGGCAGTTGGGACTGAGAGCCTGCCATTGTTCCCTTGATTGCCTCTGATTAGCCTCAGGCTCAGCCTTCCCCAGTGTGACTCAGAAGGGGGCAGGCCTGACCTAGGCAAGCAGGCTTTAAAAAGCCAGAGCAGTGCGACCAGGGGAGCGAAGCGGACAGGGGACTGCAGACAGGGGAGTTGAAGAGGGAGAGCAAAGCGACCCCACCGCCGAAGAGGCTACCCGGTGAGAGTACAAGCTGTGGTGTGAGTGTGTGTGTGTGCCTGACTGTTTGAATTTTACAGTTTGAAGTGTGAATTGAGTCTGATTCCAGGTGAGTGCTAGCAGTTTCAGTTTCAGCTTCTGTGGCAGTTGGGACCGAGAGCCTGCCATTGTTCCCTTGATTGCCTCTGATTAGCCTCAGGCTCAGCCTTCCCCAGTGTGACTCAGAAGGGGGCAGGCCTGACCTAGGCAAGCAGGCTTTAAAAAGCCAGAGCAGTGCGACCAGGGGAGCGAAGCGGACAGGGGACTGCAGACAGGGGAGTTGAAGAGGGAGAGCAAAGCGACCCCACCGCCGAAGAGGCTACCCGGTGAGAGTACAAGCTGTGGTGTGAGTGTGTGTGTGTGCCTGACTGTTTGAATTTTACAGTTTGAAGTGTGAATTGAGTCTGATTCCAGGTGAGTGCTAGCAGTTTCAGTTTCAGCTTCTGTGGCAGTTGGGACTGAGAGCCTGCCATTGTTCCCTTGATTGCCTCTGATTAGCCTCAGGCTCAGCCTTCCCCAGTGTGACTCAGAAGGGGGCAGGCCTGACCTAGGCAAGCAGGCTTTAAAAAGCCAGAGCAGTGCGACCAGGGGAGCGAAGCGGACAGGGGACTGCAGACAGGGGAGTTGAAGAGGGAGAGCAAAGCGACCCCACCGCCGAAGAGGCTACCCGGTGAGAGTACAAGCTGTGGTGTGAGTGTGTGTGTGTGCCTGACTGTTTGAATTTTACAGTTTGAAGTGTGAATTGAGTCTGATTCCAGGTGAGTGCTAGCAGTTTCAGTTTCAGCTTCTGTGGCAGTTGGGACTGAGAGCCTGCCATTGTTCCCTTGATTGCCTCTGATTAGCCTCAGGCTCAGCCTTCCCCAGTGTGACTCAGAAGGGGGCAGGCCTGACCTAGGCAAGCAGGCTTTAAAAAGCCAGAGCAGTGCGACCAGGGGAGCGAAGCGGACAGGGGACTGCAGACAGGGGAGTTGAAGAGGGAGAGCAAAGCGACCCCACCGCCGAAGAGGCTACCCGGTGAGAGTACAAGCTGTGGTGTGAGTGTGTGTGTGTGCCTGACTGTTTGAATTTTACAGTTTGAAGTGTGAATTGAGTCTGATTCCAGGTGAGTGCTAGCAGTTTCAGTTTCAGCTTCTGTGGCAGTTGGGACTGAGAGCCTGCCATTGTTCCCTTGATTGCCTCTGATTAGCCTCAGGCTCAGCCTTCCCCAGTGTGACTCAGAAGGGGGCAGGCCTGACCTAGGCAAGCAGGCTTTAAAAAGCCAGAGCAGTGCGACCAGGGGAGCGAAGCGGACAGGGGACTGCAGACAGGGGAGTTGAAGAGGGAGAGCAAAGCGACCCCACCGCCGAAGAGGCTACCCGGTGAGAGTACAAGCTGTGGTGTGAGTGTGTGTGTGTGCCTGACTGTTTGAATTTTACAGTTTGAAGTGTGAATTGAGTCTGATTCCAGGTGAGTGCTAGCAGTTTCAGTTTCAGCTTCTGTGGCAGTTGGGACTGAGAGCCTGCCATTGTTCCCTTGATTGCCTCTGATTAGCCTCAGGCTCAGCCTTCCCCAGTGTGACTCAGAAGGGGGCAGGCCTGACCTAGGCAAGCAGGCTTTAAAAAGCCAGAGCAGTGCGACCAGGGGAGCGAAGCGGACAGGGGACTGCAGACAGGGGAGTTGAAGAGGGAGAGCAAAGCGACCCCACCGCCGAAGAGGCTACCCGGTGAGAGTACAAGCTGTGGTGTGAGTGTGTGTGTGTGCCTGACTGTTTGAATTTTACAGTTTGAAGTGTGAATTGAGTCTGATTCCAGGTGAGTGCTAGCAGTTTCAGTTTCAGCTTCTGTGGCAGTTGGGACTGAGAGCCTGCCATTGTTCCCTTGATTGCCTCTGATTAGCCTCAGGCTCAGCCTTCCCCAGTGTGACTCAGAAGGGGGCAGGCCTGACCTAGGCAAGCAGGCTTTAAAAAGCCAGAGCAGTGCGACCAGGGGAGCGAAGCGGACAGGGGACTGCAGACAGGGGAGTTGAAGAGGGAGAGCAAAGCGACCCCACCGCCGAAGAGGCTACCCGGTGAGAGTACAAGCTGTGGTGTGAGTGTGTGTGTGTGCCTGACTGTTTGAATTTTACAGTTTGAAGTGTGAATTGAGTCTGATTCCAGGTGAGTGCTAGCAGTTTCAGTTTCAGCTTCTGTGGCAGTTGGGACTGAGAGCCTGCCATTGTTCCCTTGATTGCCTCTGATTAGCCTCAGGCTCAGCCTTCCCCAGTGTGACTCAGAAGGGGGCAGGCCTGACCTAGGCAAGCAGGCTTTAAAAAGCCAGAGCAGTGCGACCAGGGGAGCGAAGCGGACAGGGGACTGCAGACAGGGGAGTTGAAGAGGGAGAGCAAAGCGACCCCACCGCCGAAGAGGCTACCCGGTGAGAGTACAAGCTGTGGTGTGAGTGTGTGTGTGTGCCTGACTGTTTGAATTTTACAGTTTGAAGTGTGAATTGAGTCTGATTCCAGGTGAGTGCTAGCAGTTTCAGTTTCAGCTTCTGTGGCAGTTGGGACTGAGAGCCTGCCATTGTTCCCTTGATTGCCTCTGATTAGCCTCAGGCTCAGCCTTCCCCAGTGTGACTCAGAAGGGGGCAGGCCTGACCTAGGCAAGCAGGCTTTAAAAAGCCAGAGCAGTGCGACCAGGGGAGCGAAGCGGACAGGGGACTGCAGACAGGGGAGTTGAAGAGGGAGAGCAAAGCGACCCCACCGCCGAAGAGGCTACCCGGTGAGAGTACAAGCTGTGGTGTGAGTGTGTGTGTGTGCCTGACTGTTTGAATTTTACAGTTTGAAGTGTGAATTGAGTCTGATTCCAGGTGAGTGCTAGCAGTTTCAGTTTCAGCTTCTGTGGCAGTTGGGACTGAGAGCCTGCCATTGTTCCCTTGATTGCCTCTGATTAGCCTCAGGCTCAGCCTTCCCCAGTGTGACTCAGAAGGGGGCAGGCCTGACCTAGGCAAGCAGGCTTTAAAAAGCCAGAGCAGTGCGACCAGGGGAGCGAAGCGGACAGGGGACTGCAGACAGGGGAGTTGAAGAGGGAGAGCAAAGCGACCCCACCGCCGAAGAGGCTACCCGGTGAGAGTACAAGCTGTGGTGTGAGTGTGTGTGTGTGCCTGACTGTTTGAATTTTACAGTTTGAAGTGTGAATTGAGTCTGATTCCAGGTGAGTGCTAGCAGTTTCAGTTTCAGCTTCTGTGGCAGTTGGGACTGAGAGCCTGCCATTGTTCCCTTGATTGCCTCTGATTAGCCTCAGGCTCAGCCTTCCCCAGTGTGACTCAGAAGGGGGCAGGCCTGACCTAGGCAAGCAGGCTTTAAAAAGCCAGAGCAGTGCGACCAGGGGAGCGAAGCGGACAGGGGACTGCAGACAGGGGAGTTGAAGAGGGAGAGCAAAGCGACCCCACCGCCGAAGAGGCTACCCGGTGAGAGTACAAGCTGTGGTGTGAGTGTGTGTGTGTGCCTGACTGTTTGAATTTTACAGTTTGAAGTGTGAATTGAGTCTGATTCCAGGTGAGTGCTAGCAGTTTCAGTTTCAGCTTCTGTGGCAGTTGGGACTGAGAGCCTGCCATTGTTCCCTTGATTGCCTCTGATTAGCCTCAGGCTCAGCCTTCCCCAGTGTGACTCAGAAGGGGGCAGGCCTGACCTAGGCAAGCAGGCTTTAAAAAGCCAGAGCAGTGCGACCAGGGGAGCGAAGCGGACAGGGGACTGCAGACAGGGGAGTTGAAGAGGGAGAGCAAAGCGACCCCACCGCCGAAGAGGCTACCCGGTGAGAGTACAAGCTGTGGTGTGAGTGTGTGTGTGTGCCTGACTGTTTGAATTTTACAGTTTGAAGTGTGAATTGAGTCTGATTCCAGGTGAGTGCTAGCAGTTTCAGTTTCAGCTTCTGTGGCAGTTGGGACTGAGAGCCTGCCATTGTTCCCTTGATTGCCTCTGATTAGCCTCAGGCTCAGCCTTCCCCAGTGTGACTCAGAAGGGGGCAGGCCTGACCTAGGCAAGCAGGCTTTAAAAAGCCAGAGCAGTGCGACCAGGGGAGCGAAGCGGACAGGGGACTGCAGACAGGGGAGTTGAAGAGGGAGAGCAAAGCGACCCCACCGCCGAAGAGGCTACCCGGTGAGAGTACAAGCTGTGGTGTGAGTGTGTGTGTGTGCCTGACTGTTTGAATTTTACAGTTTGAAGTGTGAATTGAGTCTGATTCCAGGTGAGTGCTAGCAGTTTCAGTTTCAGCTTCTGTGGCAGTTGGGACTGAGAGCCTGCCATTGTTCCCTTGATTGCCTCTGATTAGCCTCAGGCTCAGCCTTCCCCAGTGTGACTCAGAAGGGGGCAGGCCTGACCTAGGCAAGCAGGCTTTAAAAAGCCAGAGCAGTGCGACCAGGGGAGCGAAGCGGACAGGGGACTGCAGACAGGGGAGTTGAAGAGGGAGAGCAAAGCGACCCCACCGCCGAAGAGGCTACCCGGTGAGAGTACAAGCTGTGGTGTGAGTGTGTGTGTGTGCCTGACTGTTTGAATTTTACAGTTTGAAGTGTGAATTGAGTCTGATTCCAGGTGAGTGCTAGCAGTTTCAGTTTCAGCTTCTGTGGCAGTTGGGACTGAGAGCCTGCCATTGTTCCCTTGATTGCCTCTGATTAGCCTCAGGCTCAGCCTTCCCCAGTGTGACTCAGAAGGGGGCAGGCCTGACCTAGGCAAGCAGGCTTTAAAAAGCCAGAGCAGTGCGACCAGGGGAGCGAAGCGGACAGGGGACTGCAGACAGGGGAGTTGAAGAGGGAGAGCAAAGCGACCCCACCGCCGAAGAGGCTACCCGGTGAGAGTACAAGCTGTGGTGTGAGTGTGTGTGTGTGCCTGACTGTTTGAATTTTACAGTTTGAAGTGTGAATTGAGTCTGATTCCAGGTGAGTGCTAGCAGTTTCAGTTTCAGCTTCTGTGGCAGTTGGGACTGAGAGCCTGCCATTGTTCCCTTGATTGCCTCTGATTAGCCTCAGGCTCAGCCTTCCCCAGTGTGACTCAGAAGGGGGCAGGCCTGACCTAGGCAAGCAGGCTTTAAAAAGCCAGAGCAGTGCGACCAGGGGAGCGAAGCGGACAGGGGACTGCAGACAGGGGAGTTGAAGAGGGAGAGCAAAGCGACCCCACCGCCGAAGAGGCTACCCGGTGAGAGTACAAGCTGTGGTGTGAGTGTGTGTGTGTGCCTGACTGTTTGAATTTTACAGTTTGAAGTGTGAATTGAGTCTGATTCCAGGTGAGTGCTAGCAGTTTCAGTTTCAGCTTCTGTGGCAGTTGGGACTGAGAGCCTGCCATTGTTCCCTTGATTGCCTCTGATTAGCCTCAGGCTCAGCCTTCCCCAGTGTGACTCAGAAGGGGGCAGGCCTGACCTAGGCAAGCAGGCTTTAAAAAGCCAGAGCAGTGCGACCAGGGGAGCGAAGCGGACAGGGGACTGCAGACAGGGGAGTTGAAGAGGGAGAGCAAAGCGACCCCACCGCCGAAGAGGCTACCCGGTGAGAGTACAAGCTGTGGTGTGAGTGTGTGTGTGTGCCTGACTGTTTGAATTTTACAGTTTGAAGTGTGAATTGAGTCTGATTCCAGGTGAGTGCTAGCAGTTTCAGTTTCAGCTTCTGTGGCAGTTGGGACTGAGAGCCTGCCATTGTTCCCTTGATTGCCTCTGATTAGCCTCAGGCTCAGCCTTCCCCAGTGTGACTCAGAAGGGGGCAGGCCTGACCTAGGCAAGCAGGCTTTAAAAAGCCAGAGCAGTGCGACCAGGGGAGCGAAGCGGACAGGGGACTGCAGACAGGGGAGTTGAAGAGGGAGAGCAAAGCGACCCCACCGCCGAAGAGGCTACCCGGTGAGAGTACAAGCTGTGGTGTGAGTGTGTGTGTGTGCCTGACTGTTTGAATTTTACAGTTTGAAGTGTGAATTGAGTCTGATTCCAGGTGAGTGCTAGCAGTTTCAGTTTCAGCTTCTGTGGCAGTTGGGACTGAGAGCCTGCCATTGTTCCCTTGATTGCCTCTGATTAGCCTCAGGCTCAGCCTTCCCCAGTGTGACTCAGAAGGGGGCAGGCCTGACCTAGGCAAGCAGGCTTTAAAAAGCCAGAGCAGTGCGACCAGGGGAGCGAAGCGGACAGGGGACTGCAGACAGGGGAGTTGAAGAGGGAGAGCAAAGCGACCCCACCGCCGAAGAGGCTACCCGGTGAGAGTACAAGCTGTGGTGTGAGTGTGTGTGTGTGCCTGACTGTTTGAATTTTACAGTTTGAAGTGTGAATTGAGTCTGATTCCAGGTGAGTGCTAGCAGTTTCAGTTTCAGCTTCTGTGGCAGTTGGGACTGAGAGCCTGCCATTGTTCCCTTGATTGCCTCTGATTAGCCTCAGGCTCAGCCTTCCCCAGTGTGACTCAGAAGGGGGCAGGCCTGACCTAGGCAAGCAGGCTTTAAAAAGCCAGAGCAGTGCGACCAGGGGAGCGAAGCGGACAGGGGACTGCAGACAGGGGAGTTGAAGAGGGAGAGCAAAGCGACCCCACCGCCGAAGAGGCTACCCGGTGAGAGTACAAGCTGTGGTGTGAGTGTGTGTGTGTGCCTGACTGTTTGAATTTTACAGTTTGAAGTGTGAATTGAGTCTGATTCCAGGTGAGTGCTAGCAGTTTCAGTTTCAGCTTCTGTGGCAGTTGGGACCGAGAGCCTGCCATTGTTCCCTTGATTGCCTCTGATTAGCCTCAGGCTCAGCCTTCCCCAGTGTGACTCAGAAGGGGGCAGGCCTGACCTAGGCAAGCAGGCTTTAAAAAGCCAGAGCAGTGCGACCAGGGGAGCGAAGCGGACAGGGGACTGCAGACAGGGGAGTTGAAGAGGGAGAGCAAAGCGACCCCACCGCCGAAGAGGCTACCCGGTGAGAGTACAAGCTGTGGTGTGAGTGTGTGTGTGTGCCTGACTGTTTGAATTTTACAGTTTGAAGTGTGAATTGAGTCTGATTCCAGGTGAGTGCTAGCAGTTTCAGTTTCAGCTTCTGTGGCAGTTGGGACTGAGAGCCTGCCATTGTTCCCTTGATTGCCTCTGATTAGCCTCAGGCTCAGCCTTCCCCAGTGTGACTCAGAAGGGGGCAGGCCTGACCTAGGCAAGCAGGCTTTAAAAAGCCAGAGCAGTGCGACCAGGGGAGCGAAGCGGACAGGGGACTGCAGACAGGGGAGTTGAAGAGGGAGAGCAAAGCGACCCCACCGCCGAAGAGGCTACCCGGTGAGAGTACAAGCTGTGGTGTGAGTGTGTGTGTGTGCCTGACTGTTTGAATTTTACAGTTTGAAGTGTGAATTGAGTCTGATTCCAGGTGAGTGCTAGCAGTTTCAGTTTCAGCTTCTGTGGCAGTTGGGACTGAGAGCCTGCCATTGTTCCCTTGATTGCCTCTGATTAGCCTCAGGCTCAGCCTTCCCCAGTGTGACTCAGAAGGGGGCAGGCCTGACCTAGGCAAGCAGGCTTTAAAAAGCCAGAGCAGTGCGACCAGGGGAGCGAAGCGGACAGGGGACTGCAGACAGGGGAGTTGAAGAGGGAGAGCAAAGCGACCCCACCGCCGAAGAGGCTACCCGGTGAGAGTACAAGCTGTGGTGTGAGTGTGTGTGTGTGCCTGACTGTTTGAATTTTACAGTTTGAAGTGTGAATTGAGTCTGATTCCAGGTGAGTGCTAGCAGTTTCAGTTTCAGCTTCTGTGGCAGTTGGGACTGAGAGCCTGCCATTGTTCCCTTGATTGCCTCTGATTAGCCTCAGGCTCAGCCTTCCCCAGTGTGACTCAGAAGGGGGCAGGCCTGACCTAGGCAAGCAGGCTTTAAAAAGCCAGAGCAGTGCGACCAGGGGAGCGAAGCGGACAGGGGACTGCAGACAGGGGAGTTGAAGAGGGAGAGCAAAGCGACCCCACCGCCGAAGAGGCTACCCGGTGAGAGTACAAGCTGTGGTGTGAGTGTGTGTGTGTGCCTGACTGTTTGAATTTTACAGTTTGAAGTGTGAATTGAGTCTGATTCCAGGTGAGTGCTAGCAGTTTCAGTTTCAGCTTCTGTGGCAGTTGGGACTGAGAGCCTGCCATTGTTCCCTTGATTGCCTCTGATTAGCCTCAGGCTCAGCCTTCCCCAGTGTGACTCAGAAGGGGGCAGGCCTGACCTAGGCAAGCAGGCTTTAAAAAGCCAGAGCAGTGCGACCAGGGGAGCGAAGCGGACAGGGGACTGCAGACAGGGGAGTTGAAGAGGGAGAGCAAAGCGACCCCACCGCCGAAGAGGCTACCCGGTGAGAGTACAAGCTGTGGTGTGAGTGTGTGTGTGTGCCTGACTGTTTGAATTTTACAGTTTGAAGTGTGAATTGAGTCTGATTCCAGGTGAGTGCTAGCAGTTTCAGTTTCAGCTTCTGTGGCAGTTGGGACTGAGAGCCTGCCATTGTTCCCTTGATTGCCTCTGATTAGCCTCAGGCTCAGCCTTCCCCAGTGTGACTCAGAAGGGGGCAGGCCTGACCTAGGCAAGCAGGCTTTAAAAAGCCAGAGCAGTGCGACCAGGGGAGCGAAGCGGACAGGGGACTGCAGACAGGGGAGTTGAAGAGGGAGAGCAAAGCGACCCCACCGCCGAAGAGGCTACCCGGTGAGAGTACAAGCTGTGGTGTGAGTGTGTGTGTGTGCCTGACTGTTTGAATTTTACAGTTTGAAGTGTGAATTGAGTCTGATTCCAGGTGAGTGCTAGCAGTTTCAGTTTCAGCTTCTGTGGCAGTTGGGACTGAGAGCCTGCCATTGTTCCCTTGATTGCCTCTGATTAGCCTCAGGCTCAGCCTTCCCCAGTGTGACTCAGAAGGGGGCAGGCCTGACCTAGGCAAGCAGGCTTTAAAAAGCCAGAGCAGTGCGACCAGGGGAGCGAAGCGGACAGGGGACTGCAGACAGGGGAGTTGAAGAGGGAGAGCAAAGCGACCCCACCGCCGAAGAGGCTACCCGGTGAGAGTACAAGCTGTGGTGTGAGTGTGTGTGTGTGCCTGACTGTTTGAATTTTACAGTTTGAAGTGTGAATTGAGTCTGATTCCAGGTGAGTGCTAGCAGTTTCAGTTTCAGCTTCTGTGGCAGTTGGGACTGAGAGCCTGCCATTGTTCCCTTGATTGCCTCTGATTAGCCTCAGGCTCAGCCTTCCCCAGTGTGACTCAGAAGGGGGCAGGCCTGACCTAGGCAAGCAGGCTTTAAAAAGCCAGAGCAGTGCGACCAGGGGAGCGAAGCGGACAGGGGACTGCAGACAGGGGAGTTGAAGAGGGAGAGCAAAGCGACCCCACCGCCGAAGAGGCTACCCGGTGAGAGTACAAGCTGTGGTGTGAGTGTGTGTGTGTGCCTGACTGTTTGAATTTTACAGTTTGAAGTGTGAATTGAGTCTGATTCCAGGTGAGTGCTAGCAGTTTCAGTTTCAGCTTCTGTGGCAGTTGGGACTGAGAGCCTGCCATTGTTCCCTTGATTGCCTCTGATTAGCCTCAGGCTCAGCCTTCCCCAGTGTGACTCAGAAGGGGGCAGGCCTGACCTAGGCAAGCAGGCTTTAAAAAGCCAGAGCAGTGCGACCAGGGGAGCGAAGCGGACAGGGGACTGCAGACAGGGGAGTTGAAGAGGGAGAGCAAAGCGACCCCACCGCCGAAGAGGCTACCCGGTGAGAGTACAAGCTGTGGTGTGAGTGTGTGTGTGTGCCTGACTGTTTGAATTTTACAGTTTGAAGTGTGAATTGAGTCTGATTCCAGGTGAGTGCTAGCAGTTTCAGTTTCAGCTTCTGTGGCAGTTGGGACTGAGAGCCTGCCATTGTTCCCTTGATTGCCTCTGATTAGCCTCAGGCTCAGCCTTCCCCAGTGTGACTCAGAAGGGGGCAGGCCTGACCTAGGCAAGCAGGCTTTAAAAAGCCAGAGCAGTGCGACCAGGGGAGCGAAGCGGACAGGGGACTGCAGACAGGGGAGTTGAAGAGGGAGAGCAAAGCGACCCCACCGCCGAAGAGGCTACCCGGTGAGAGTACAAGCTGTGGTGTGAGTGTGTGTGTGTGCCTGACTGTTTGAATTTTACAGTTTGAAGTGTGAATTGAGTCTGATTCCAGGTGAGTGCTAGCAGTTTCAGTTTCAGCTTCTGTGGCAGTTGGGACTGAGAGCCTGCCATTGTTCCCTTGATTGCCTCTGATTAGCCTCAGGCTCAGCCTTCCCCAGTGTGACTCAGAAGGGGGCAGGCCTGACCTAGGCAAGCAGGCTTTAAAAAGCCAGAGCAGTGCGACCAGGGGAGCGAAGCGGACAGGGGACTGCAGACAGGGGAGTTGAAGAGGGAGAGCAAAGCGACCCCACCGCCGAAGAGGCTACCCGGTGAGAGTACAAGCTGTGGTGTGAGTGTGTGTGTGTGCCTGACTGTTTGAATTTTACAGTTTGAAGTGTGAATTGAGTCTGATTCCAGGTGAGTGCTAGCAGTTTCAGTTTCAGCTTCTGTGGCAGTTGGGACTGAGAGCCTGCCATTGTTCCCTTGATTGCCTCTGATTAGCCTCAGGCTCAGCCTTCCCCAGTGTGACTCAGAAGGGGGCAGGCCTGACCTAGGCAAGCAGGCTTTAAAAAGCCAGAGCAGTGCGACCAGGGGAGCGAAGCGGACAGGGGACTGCAGACAGGGGAGTTGAAGAGGGAGAGCAAAGCGACCCCACCGCCGAAGAGGCTACCCGGTGAGAGTACAAGCTGTGGTGTGAGTGTGTGTGTGTGCCTGACTGTTTGAATTTTACAGTTTGAAGTGTGAATTGAGTCTGATTCCAGGTGAGTGCTAGCAGTTTCAGTTTCAGCTTCTGTGGCAGTTGGGACTGAGAGCCTGCCATTGTTCCCTTGATTGCCTCTGATTAGCCTCAGGCTCAGCCTTCCCCAGTGTGACTCAGAAGGGGGCAGGCCTGACCTAGGCAAGCAGGCTTTAAAAAGCCAGAGCAGTGCGACCAGGGGAGCGAAGCGGACAGGGGACTGCAGACAGGGGAGTTGAAGAGGGAGAGCAAAGCGACCCCACCGCCGAAGAGGCTACCCGGTGAGAGTACAAGCTGTGGTGTGAGTGTGTGTGTGTGCCTGACTGTTTGAATTTTACAGTTTGAAGTGTGAATTGAGTCTGATTCCAGGTGAGTGCTAGCAGTTTCAGTTTCAGCTTCTGTGGCAGTTGGGACTGAGAGCCTGCCATTGTTCCCTTGATTGCCTCTGATTAGCCTCAGGCTCAGCCTTCCCCAGTGTGACTCAGAAGGGGGCAGGCCTGACCTAGGCAAGCAGGCTTTAAAAAGCCAGAGCAGTGCGACCAGGGGAGCGAAGCGGACAGGGGACTGCAGACAGGGGAGTTGAAGAGGGAGAGCAAAGCGACCCCACCGCCGAAGAGGCTACCCGGTGAGAGTACAAGCTGTGGTGTGAGTGTGTGTGTGTGCCTGACTGTTTGAATTTTACAGTTTGAAGTGTGAATTGAGTCTGATTCCAGGTGAGTGCTAGCAGTTTCAGTTTCAGCTTCTGTGGCAGTTGGGACTGAGAGCCTGCCATTGTTCCCTTGATTGCCTCTGATTAGCCTCAGGCTCAGCCTTCCCCAGTGTGACTCAGAAGGGGGCAGGCCTGACCTAGGCAAGCAGGCTTTAAAAAGCCAGAGCAGTGCGACCAGGGGAGCGAAGCGGACAGGGGACTGCAGACAGGGGAGTTGAAGAGGGAGTTGAGCAGAGGGAGTGACTGATGGTGATGAAGACCCGAAGCGCTTGTGCCAATACTTCTCCTGTCTCCTCCACCTGTGCCTGTATCCAGACAGAGAACCTGAGCATGGATGCCTCTACCCAGGTCCTGGTGTGGTCTTGCTGTATTTGTGGCTTGCAATTCCCACTAAGTGATCTCCAGGCTGGGGGAGACAACCGTTGTGAAAGGTGCCTGCTGGTGGAATCTCTCAGGCAGCAGGTGGGAGAGCTACAGGAGGAGGTGGCCAGGCTGAGGAGCATTCGAAGCCATGAGGAATTCCTGGACAGTATTCCTGTGGAGTCCACGGAGGTCACTGTCCTAGGATGTGGTACTGTTGACCAGCCACTTATGGAGGAGGCGGTGCTGCAGGGTGAGAACTGGCAGCTGGTTACTTCCGGCAGCAGGCAGTGTTCCACCCCTGCTCCTAACCCTCCCACTGTGTTGTTACATAACCGTTACACTTTACTTTCAGCAGGAGACAAGGAGTCACCCCCCACAGTGGAGGAGACCAGGCCTTGCACCACCAAGGTTGAGCAGTCTCCTGCCACCACTGCGAGGAGGAAGCGTAGGGTAGTGGTGGTTGGAGACTCTCTTCTGAGGGGAACGGAGGCACCCATCTGTCGCCCTGACAGCTCATCTCGAGAGGTATGCTGTCTGCCAGGGGCCCGTATCCGAGATGTTACGGAGGCATTGTCGAGGATTATCCGGCCCTCTGACTACTACCCCATGCTACTCATCCACGTGGGCACAAATGATACTGCCAGGTGTGACACTGAGCGGATCAAGTGTGACTACAGGGCTTTGGGAGTACGGGTGAAGGAGTTTGGAGCGCAGGTGGTATTCTCTTCTATCCTTCCTGTCAAAGGTAGGGGCCCCGGCAGAGAGAGGTGCATCCTGGAGGTGAATGCCTGGCTGCGACGATGGTGTCGCCAGGAGGGATTCGGCTTCCTTGATCACGGGGTGCTCTTCCAGGAAGGACTGCTTGGCGGAGATGGAGTTCACCTTTCCAGGAGTGGGAAGGCCTTGTTTGGACACAGACTGGCTAACCTTGTGAGGAGGGCTTTAAACTAGGTTTGTTGGGGGCAGGTGAACAAAGCCCACAGGTAAGTGCTGCATGTGCGGGACTGGGAGATGGGTTGGAAATGGGGGGGACTACGGCCTATAATGGGAAGGAGAAAGGAGGGTCAGGGCACAACAGGGAGGCAAGATCAAATCAGTATCTTAGATGCCTATATACAAATGCGAGAAGTATGGGTAATAAGCAGGAAGAACTGGAATTGCTAACCAATAAATACAACTATGATATCATTGGTATTTCAGAAACCTGGTGGGATGGGACGCATGATTGGAATGTTGGTATGGAAGGGTACGGCTTGCTCAGGAAGGACAGACAGGGAAAAAAGGGAGGAGGGGTTGCCTTGTATATTAAAAATGTACACACTTGGACTGAAGTGGAGATGAATGTAGGAGATAGCTGTGTAGAGAGTCTCTGGGTTAAGCTAAAAGGGGTAAAAAACGAGGGTGATATCATGCTAGGAGTCTACTACAGGCCACCTAGCCAGGTGGAAGAGGTGGATGAGGCCTTTTTTAAACAATTAACAAAACTAGCCAAAGCCCAAGATTTGGTGGTGATGGGGGACTTCAACTATCCAGACATATGTTGGGAAACTAACACAGCGAGGCACAGGCTATCCAATAAGTTTCTGGAATGCTTTGGAGACAACTTTCTGTTTCAGAAGGTTGAAAAAGCTACCAGAGGAGAAGCTGTTCTGGATTTGGTTTTAACAAATAGGGAGGAACTAGTTGAGAACTTGAAAGTGGAAGACAGTATAGGGGACAGTGATCACGAAATAATAGAGTTCATGATCTTAAGGAAAGGTAGAAGGGAGACCAGCACAATTGAGGTAATGGATTTCAGGAAGGCAGATTTTGATAAGCTCAGAGAACTTGTAGGTAAGGTCCCATGGGAAGCAAGACTGAAGGGAAAAACAACTGAGGAGAGTTGGAAGTATTTCAAAGGGACGTTGTTAAGGGCCCAAAAGCAAACAATTCCGCTGTGTAGGAAAGATAGAAAATATGGCAAAAGACCAGCTTGGCTTAACAAGGAGATCTTGCACGATCTCAAAATAAAAAAGGAGTCATATAAAAAATGGAAACTAGGACAACTAACAAAGGAGGAATATAGGCAAGCAACACGGGAATGCAGGGGCAAGATTAGAAAGGCAAAGGCACAAAATGAGATCAAACTAGCTACAGGCATAAAGGGAAACAAGAAGACCTTTTATAAATACATTAAAAGCAAGAGGAAGACCAAGGACAGGGTAGGCCCACTGCTTAGTGAGGAGGGAGAAGCAGTAACAGGGAACTTGGAAATGGCGGAGATGCTCAATGACTTCTTTGTTTCGGTCTTCACCGAGAAGTCTGGAGGTGTGCCTAACGTAGTGAATACAAGCAGAGAGAGGGTAAGTTTAGAAGATAGGATACACAAAGAACAAGTTAAAAATCACTTAGGAAAATTAGATGTCAGCAAGTCACCAGGTCCTGATGAAATGCATCCCAGGATACTCAAGGAGCTGATAGAGGAGGTATCTGAGCCTTTAGCTATGATCTTTGAAAAATCATGGCAGACAGGGGAAATTCCAGAAGACTGGAAAAGGGCAAATATTGTGCCCATCTATAAAATGGGGAATAAGAACAACCCAGGAAACTACAGACCGGTCAGTTTAACGTCTGTCCCAGGGAAGATAATGGAGCAGGTAATTAAGGAAATCATATGCAAACACTTGGAAGGTAATAAAGTGATAGGGAATAGCCAGCATGGGTTTGTGAAGAACAAGTCATGCCAAACTAATCTGATAGCTTTCTTTGATAAGATAACAAGCCTTGTGGATAAGGGAGAAGCGGTGGATGTCATATACCTAGACTTTAGTAAGGCATTTGATACGGTCTCGCATGATATTCTTATTGATAAACTAGGCAAATATAACTTAGATAGGGCCACGATAAGGTGGGTGCATAATTGGCTGGATAACCGTAGTCAGAGAGTTGTTGTTAACGGTTCTAAATCCTGCTGGAAAGGGATAACAAGTGGAGTTCCTCAAGGGTCTGTTTTGGGACCCGTACTGTTCAATATCTTCATCAATGATGTAGATATTGGGATAGAGAGTACGCTTATTAAGTTTGCAGATGATACCAAACTGGGTGGGGTTGCAACTTCTTTGGAGGATAGGGACATAATTCAAAATGACCTTAGCAAGTTAGAGAAATGGTCAGAGGTAAACAGGATGAGGTTTAATAAGGAGAAATGCAAAGTGCTCCACTTAGGAAGGAACAATCAGTTCCATACATACAAGATGGGAAGCGACTGTCTAGGAAGGAGCATGGCGGAAAGGGATCTAGGGGTCATAGTGGACCACAAGTTGAATATGAGCCAACAGTGTGATGCTGTTGCAAAAAAAGCAAATATGATTCTAGGTTGTATCAACAGGTGTGTTGTAAGCAAAACTCGTGAAGTCATTCTGCCGCTCTACTCTGCACTAGTTAGGCCTCAGCTGGAGTACTGTGTCCAGTTCTGGGCGCCACATTTCAAGAAAGATGTGGAGAAATTGGAAAGGGTACAGAGAAGAGCGACAAGAATGATTAAAGGTTTAGAGAACATGACCTATGAAGCCAGGCTTCATGAACTGGGCTTGTTTAGTTTGGAAAAAAGAAGATTAAGGGGGGACATGATAGCGGTTTTCAAATATCTAAAAGGGTGTCACAAGGAGGAAGGAGAAAATTTGTTCCTCTTGGTTTCTGAGGACAGGACAAGGAGTAATGGGCTTAAAGTGCAGCAGGGGAGGTTTAGATTGGACATTAGGAAAAAATTCCTAACTGTCAGGGTGGTCAAATATTGGAATAAATTGCCAAGGGAGGTGGTGGAATCTCCCTCTCTGGAGATATTTAAGAACAGGTTAGATAGACATCTGTCAGGGATGGTGTAGACGGAGCTTGATCCTGCCTTGAGGGCGGGGGGCTGGACTCGATGACCTCTCGAGGTCCCTTCCAGTCCTATTATTCTATGATTCTATGATTCTATGATTCTAACTGTGACTCTAAGACAGTGAATCTCACTCAGAACCATAGATTGATAATATAAACATTTCCCCCCCAAATACTTGTGTAAACTATTCAATTAGACTGAAGTGCACCTGCATTTCTTGACAAAAGAAGTCATTGGAAAGATTATTGGGAGTTATTGGGAAGATTTCAATTTGTAGTTAAGAAAACAGGTTCCTCTCAATAAGTTGTTTTACTAATAAGAAAGAGCAGATGTCCTAGGGCAGTAAATAAGACAAAGGAGAAAAATCTCAAAACTGAGTCTTCCCAGTGGATTAGATAATTACTGCAAGGTCTGCACCTGATGGAATAATTTGCTTATTAAAGCATCTACCCCCATAAACAATATAAGATGGTAAGCTGGCAACCATCACTATAGCAAAAGAGCTCATTTTGCCTTGGTGCTATGAAGATGAAATCATTTACTACTGTTTTCAGTTAGAGATGGGACCAAAGCAGAAGCACAAATCTGAGCACTACTCCTGACTGTATGAAATATTTGGACCCAATTTTTACTTGGAAACTTAGGCTCCTTGCTAATTACTATTAGTAGCGTCTATAAGGAGAAAGGGGCTGAACCTGTGAAGGGCTGAGCAAGGGCAGACAATCCTGCAAGTTGCTGCAGTTCAGTGGATGCACACAATGCTCTGTATTTCCCAATGACTGGGACCTGCATGGATATAACTCTTTGGGGTTTTTTTCCCATATGTTCTTCCTTTAAATAGACAACTGCAAATAGTTGTCTCCCACTTTAACTATTCTACCATACACAGAACCATTCTCTTTCTGAAAAATATTAGTATGAGACTTATGTTCAACTTTGTTAAAAATACAAAACCCCATGTTGCATTTATTTTAATATATTGTAATATCCATGTTTTTGTTTGAAATTACAAAATACAGAGCGGCAATCATGGGTAATGGCTGGGTGGAAGGAGGTTGCTTTTTATAAAATAGCTTGTCCTTTAGATGGCTCTTTTCTAGAAACACGGAATCTGTATAAAGGTTTTCTGCATTGGGAATAAATTAATGGATCAGTTAAAGAGGACAAATATTTTAATGCGAGCTGCACTCATGCTATCACAGAAGAACAGATGTTGAAACAGTAACAGACATTCTTGCAGAAACAAAAGGTTTATCGCTAGGCCAGCAGTGCTGGCCCATTAACAGCAGCACTGACCTACTTAGAAGACATAAAATTCAAAAGCTGGTTACTCATAACAAAAGTGCTCCTGGTTTTGATTGATACAAACAGCCTCTACTCCCACACTATTTCAAAGCTCAGACCCAGTGCACTACATCACTTTTAGCATCTATTTAGTATACACAAAAAAGAGTTTCTGATCTAGGGAAGACTGAGCATTATTCATCATATTACTCTATCTGTGGAGTTCCTATGATGCTAAAAAAGATCCTGGGTCTTTGTGACACTCTGTATCCCTATGATCACCTTTTTTTCAAGACTAAGTATGCCTTGTGAAGTCTAATTTTAAAACTCTTACTTTGCTGATCATTATTGTCCTAGCAACCATTATACAATTCTGCTGCATGACATTGCTGAGACACATTCCAAGTTTAGAAAAATAGGCACAGACCAGTTGCTCAGAGACAAAAGGCAAGCTGACACCTCAGCCAGGTGTTAACAAAATCAAATGACCTATCACCTGGTTAAGTGACCCTTCTCTGGCAGAAAAAAGGATGGGAGTGAGAAATCTACATTTTGGGAAAGAAACAGCTGGAGGTGCTTGTCCCCACAGATTTCTGTTTCCTGAACCTCAGCTGTAGATGATTTTCAAAGAACAATAGAACTACAAGAAAGAAGAATTGATGCTGCAAAAGATCTTTCCCTTCATCTCTACTCATGGCATCAACAATCTTTGAAAAACAAAGGGAGTATCTTTAGACTAGGCAGGGATCCCGGTGGAAAGGAATTCAGCCAGTAAAACTGCTACAATATGTGGTAAGAGAGACTTTTGATTTAAAATCACTTAGTTGGATGTTAATTGCATTTTGCTTTTTTATTTCTTTGCAACCCATTCTGACTTTTATGCCTCATTACTTGTAATCACTTAGGGCAGGGCTACACAGTATGTGGCCTGTGGGCATGCCCCGTTTGTTTGCGGCTCGTGGTGTAGTTTGGGTTTACATGGGGCTCAACAGGTGGCCTGTGGGTGGAAGCCAAAACAAAAAAGGAGTCAATATAATGGTCTTCTGTTGATATGCATTTTAGTAGTTAAATTCCTGGACTGTCATTGCTCATTAAAAGTGCTATCGTATGGGTGGAAATCGGGTAAATATTGCATTTTATTAATATCAGCAGAACTGACTAATATGGGGCATGCATGTTGTGTAGTCTTAAACTTTGCATTCATGCCCATCAATGTGAAAGAAGCTATTTGCATATACATTTGCATGCCTGTGCAACCACACTTAAGTTGAGTAGCCCTGCTCTAGGTCCTTTATAAATAAGGTCTTTCTAGGGTTGTTAGCTTTAATTGAAGCTATTCCTGGAGATTCCCCCCTCTCAACATGATGTAATGTCATTTTCTTAGAGTATCCCATTAAAATCTCCAGTAGTCACCAGGAGAGCGATGCTGATTCTAGGAAACTTCAGGCCAATCCTGGAGGGTTGGAAATTCTAGCCCTTTCAAACCAAGCCATATGACAGGGTAGGCTGACCAAACAGCACTACCCCATCATAATACCCTATGCATTAGATCACACTGTCTCTCATGATATGTCAAGACAAACAGGAGAACCAGTTAAACAAATTGTTTCTAGTTCTGGATTTTTGTATTATCCTAGATTCGCAAATGGTGTAGTCCTTATTTAGCAAATCTCCCATTGCCTTCACTGTGAATTTTGCCTGCATAAAGGACTGCAAAATTTGGCCCACCGATATTGGAGGTAAAGAAGAAGTCAGGTTTGTCTGTACAGTGTGTTAGTCTGCACTAGCAGATTGTACATTTTAGTTGGGACTTGCATGTCCGGCACTAACTGGCCCGTGTGGACCCTGCTGGCCCATGTGGTTCCTGTTTAAAATGTGAATACATCAACATACACAACAAAACTTTTAGGCTACATCTACACTGCAGGCTTCTTGCTCAAGAACTGTTTTGTGCAAGGGTGCGTCCACACTGCCATGTGCTTTTGTGCAAGAGATGTGCTCTTGTGCAAGAGTGTCCATGGCAGTGCGGATACTCTCTTGTGCAAGAAAGCTCTGATGGCCATTTTAGTCATAGGGGTTTCTTGTGCAAGAAACCCCTGTTGCCCGTTCACACAGCCTTCTTGCGCAAGAGGACTTATTCCTTGTGGGGAGAGGAGTAACTCTTGTGCAAGAAGCCCGCTCTTCTGATGCTTTACTGTAAATTTACTTGCACAAGATTGCATGTGCAGTGTAGACGCTCTGCAAGTTTTTGCACAAGAACAGCTGTACTTGCACAAAAAGCGTGCAGTGTAGACGTAACTCTAAAGTGCACTAGCAGGGTCCACTTGGGGCAATTAGTGCATGATACATTAGAGTGGACTAAAATGTATACCTTTCTGGTATGGATTAAAGCATTGTATGGACAAATGTTCATTGGGTTCATTGCCTTGCCAGTGCAGTATTATTCCTCGTGGGATATTTTTTGGTACTTCGTTTTGCGAGAACATTGAATTTTTCTGTGTATATGAAGTTTACATGTTACTAAATTGAAGATTTTGTTAGGCCAATATTCTAAGTTTTATCCCTCTAGAGAATTATCTCACAACATTTTCTGGTATGCAGAACAAAAAACTACAAAATCTACTGTATATTTGAGAAAGTTTGTTTATTTGTCTGTCTGTTTGTTCAAGAACTCCTCCTAAGAGCTAGGACCACCAAATTTGATATACAGCTTCCTCTTATCATAACTTAAGGCAAGGTCTGGATTTGGTTGTGCCAGGGAATGAAATGTGCCTAGAATAGGAGTGCTTCTCATAAAACCATACAGAAAAGAGAGAATCACCAGGTAGGTGAAAGGGGCTAGCTGGGGGTGCAACTCATGCTTCTCCAAGACTGCCCCCAGCACCGAGCCTCCCATCTTTCAGGCACCCTTTCGCGAAGGTGAGGAAGGACTGAAGATCCCCACATTCCCCGATTCATACAGGAATATTGTTGGCTGTTCTTCATCAGGGAGTGAGGGGAAAAGTGCATAGTTTTCTGTATTCATCTCTGGTGGGAAAGCACAAGGGTCAGATGAACCTAGATCTGCCCCAGCAAGGGGACATGTACTCCTCTCCTGGCTGTGCCTGCTGGAGCCGCAGCAGACATGGAAAGGTGCGTCCCACAACCTGGCCCCAAACTGCTGCAGTAAGAGAGGGCTGGGGTAGTTTTCTATCCCTGGGGCAGCCTGCATACTGCACCCCTCATTCTCCAACCCTATCCCCAGAGCAATGATTTAAATGAAACATGTACCTTTTCATTTTATTTTAAAAAAAACCCTACAATTAATTGTGTTAAGGTCCCAAGCAATGTCCGGTAAATCTTCTAGTAGAGCATAACATGAAACAAAAAACCCTTTTCCTCTCCTCCCAATTTTTTATAAACCAATGTCAGTAAAAATATTTATATATTCATTTTTATTTTCTGACCAACAAGGGGAAAGAGATTCTATTCTATGGAACACCATTTAACCCATTTTTTAAAAAATTTTCTCCCTCTGAAACTACTTCTTATGACAGCTAGAAGACTCAAAGTAGGCTCTCTGAGAAAATTAGATTCTATTCAGTACAATCTGAGGAATGCCAACCAATGGGTGATAATGAGAGTGTCGCCATTTGGACATGTTCAGTAATGAAATGTCTTTTGCCAGACAGTAGATTGTACTTCTGCCAGCTTCTGTTTCTTATAACAAACTTTTCTTTCCACTTCCAGCCCAAGCAATATTAAAGGTGAATTGGAATGTGCAATATGTCAACTTACACAATTCACATACTAATGCACTCACTTGTGATGAAAGTTGGTTGGGGCACTACCAATTTAACAGCCCTTGAAGGTGCAAACAGCTCTTTATGTAGACTCCTAAGTCAGGAAGGATACTATCAATTGACTTTGATTCTTATCTGCTTTGTTTTTACTACCCAGTCTTCAGATGCTCCCTGTCTCCTACCCCCCTTCCCCTTTTTTTTCCTCTCCTTCCCCTCTCCTATTTATTTTGGGTTTGCACATCCTAAACTCATAACTCCGGTCATCTGAAGAAGTGGGCTGTGCCCACGAAAGCTCATGATACCGTCAACATGTTGTGTTAGTCTATAAAGTGCTACCAGACCATTTGTTGTTTTTTTCTGTAACAGACTAACTCGGCTACCCCTGAAGCGTCTGAATATGCAAGGCACTGCATTCAGCCGTATGGAATGGAAATCCATCAGCTTCACAAGAAACTCGCACAGATCCAAACTGACATCATCTTCCTTTCCAAATGCAAACAGATGGGCATCATACCTAATGGCCTAAGGGTGAAAAACCCACTATAATCTACATACCCCATGGATTACAGCCAGAGATTATGCCACACACTCGCAAAAAAACTAAGGAACCACATTATCAGCATTCTCTACAACAAACAGAAAAAATCAAGGAGGAGTTCTCTACATTAGAAACTATCATAAAAAACCAAGCGTCCACACACATTTCACCTTTTCAAGACTTTACTACTATTCAACAAACCACCTACAAGGACCATTTCATCTCTCTTCAGAGGAAAAAGGACAATAAACTGTCCAAACTGCTATATGTCTCAGGATCTCTCATTACGGATACTTTCAACTCACCCGACAACATCATCAACCTATCTAATGACTCTCTCAGCTCAGCAAAAGAACCTCCTTCTGCCCCACCACACCCACAAATATGATTCAGTTCTGTGGGGATCTGGAATCCTATTTTTGCTGCCTCTGCCTGAAGGAATATTTCCAACACACCGATATACAACGTAGTGACTTCACTGCTCCCCCCGCCAATCCCACAAAAGGAAAGCTTCTATGTGGACCCCCACCAATGGATGTGATGAAAGTCTTGATTTTTACATCAACTGCTTCTGCAAACACGCTTGATCTGACATTATCAGCAAACAACAACATATTACATACAACCTCAGTCATGCAGAATGCAATGCTATTCACAGCCTCAAAACCAATCCTAACGTCATAATCAAAGAGGCCGATAAAGGAGGAGCTGTAGTCATCATGAACAGGACAGATTATGAACAGGAGGTGAACAGACCACTCACCAATACCAGATTCTACAGGCCTCTCTCTTGTGACCCCATTAAGGAATACCAAAAAATCATGAAAAAACTGCTCATGAAACTCCCTGATGCTGCTCAGGAACAAATTTACACTAACACCCCCCAATCCTCATCCAGGAACTTTCTATCTGCTACCCAACATACACAAACCTGGTAATCCTGGACAGCCCATCATCTCAAGCATTGGTACACTCACTACAGGATTATCTGGCTATATCGACTCCCTCATCATTGCAGGAGGAATACCAGCTAATTTGAGTTAGGGCTTTAAATCAGAATCCCCTTTCACTGCCGCGTGTAGACGCAGGCAGTTACTTCAGGCTAGCCAATTTCTAAAATGGTGACCGGCCAGGAACATACAAATCAAGCGAGGGATATTTAAATCCCGGGCTTGATTTGCAATTTTGGTCGCCCTCATTAGCTTCCCTAGATCGATCTAGGAGACTAGTGTAGATGTACCCCCTGTCTCCCATCCCCCTTCCCTTTTTTTCCTTCCCCTTCTCCTCTCTTATTTATTTTGGGTCTGCACATCCTAAACTCATAACTCTGGTCATTTGAAGAAGTGGGCTGTGTCCACAAAAGCTCATGATACCATCTACATGTTTTGTTAGTCTGTAAAGTGCTACCAGACCATTTGTTCTTTTTTTCTGTAACAGACTAACTCCGCTACCCCCTGAAGCTTACCTTTTTTTATGTAAGAGATTATGAACTATGAGTGTATTTGAATAATTATTAGCTTTCCCTACCAAGTTCAGACCTTATTTTTTAATGGCTAGGTTCAACTGAAATGTGCCATAATATATATTATCTAGTGACAACTGGAATATAAAGTTAGTAACATTTACTATTAGGATACATCTACACAGCAGTGTTATTTCAGAATAACTGACATTATTTCGAAATAACAAAGAGCATGTCTTCACTACATGGCTTTATTTTGAAATAACTGATTCATGGTATCCCTCATTTCATAAGGAATATGGGAAGTTGAAGGAAGAGTGTTCTTCCTTTGACTTTCTGCGGTGTAGATAGCGCCAAAAGCTGAGTTAAACTATTAATTGACGTAGCTGAAATTGCGTAGCTTAATTTGACTTTAGCTCTGCTGTGTAGATGTGCCCTTAGTTTCTACTTTTTCCCCATATCTGAGTAAATATATATCTCCCCGAGGATCTCTGGCTTTCCTACCTCTTACTATACTGTAGCTCTCATGGAATCAGAAGTATCTGCAATATAGTCCTGGTACTTTTGGTATGTCATAGCCATGATGTTGCATGAGCTTTGCATTGCATAGATTATTTCAGTGACTCACATCTCAGACAGTTTGACCAATTTTATTCAAGAAATATCTCTTATGGCACTATATTATACATTTCTTACTTTTATAGTATTTCCAGGGTTTATTTGTATATCTCTCAAAACCTTTTTCCTTGAACTACTTTGTTTTTTGCTTTTCTTTGTCATCTACGTTGTTGGTTTTGTTTTTACCCTGCATATATGCTCGGTGATGCACACAACAGCTGGTATTTTGAATATTTTCCATTCAGATCTAGAATTGTTTTACCTCTATATACATCCAAAGTTTGCTCCTTAAAACAAAAACAACATCAACAACAAAAACACCTGAGAACAATTAACTGCTCATGGTCAGAAAAGTTTGGATACCTCCAAACACAAAGTAGAATGAGTATGCTATTGCTTATAATACCTACCTGTCTCTCGCTGAGTTAAATATTTTGAAATTGTTATTCAAAACAGAAGGGGAAAATTAGGAAAAATACCCCCTACATAAATACTTCCCATTAGCTCAGAAATCGCAGGCTGAATTTTCTTTTCTAGTTTTTCCTGAAACGATATCATTTTGTCAGATATATTGTTTCATTCATGTGTGTGTGTGTGTACGTGTGACACAGAGGCTATGTCTAGACTGCAGGCTTCTTTCAAAAGAGGCTCTTTCGAAAGCATCTTTCGAAAGAGCCTCTTTCAAAAGATCGCGTCTAGACTGCAGGCGGATCTTTCGAAAGAGAAATCCGCTTTTTCGAAAGAGAGCACCCAGCGAGTCTGGATGCTCTCTTTCGAAGACAGCCTCTTTACATTGAAGAACGCCTTCTTTCGAAAGAGGGACTTTCGAAAGAAGGCGTTCTTCCTCGTAAATTGAGGTTTACCGCCATCGAAAGAAAAGCCACGTTCTTTCGAAATAATTTCGAAAGAACGCGGCTTGAGTCTGGACGCAGGGGAAGTTTTTTCGGGAAAAGGATACTTTTCCCGAAAAAACCCCTGAGTCTGGACACGGCCAGAGAGAAAGAATTTAACCCCTCCCCACATTTCAAGAACTAGAAACACAGTGCAACCCTGAACATCTAACCAATCTCATTCTGATAACCTCTAAAGTAAAACAAATATTACAAACAAACAAACAAACAAACAAACAAACAAAAAAAGATCCACAGATAAGAAGCTGGCAGCAACCACTTCTGTGTGTCACACTCTCCACATTGTTCTGATTCACCAAGAAAACCTGAGTTACAAGAACATGACACCACCTCTGCTTCTAATCTGTTCACTGGAATAGAGCTACCGTCCACAGGTATGTCTAGACTACAAGCCTCTTTCATAGGAGGCTTTTTCGAAAGAATCTTTCAAAAAAGCCTCTTTCAAAAGAGAGCGTCTAGACTGCAATCTCTTCTTTCGAAAAAGTGAGCCACTTTTTCAAAAGAGAGCACCCAGGCAGTCTGGATGCTCTCTTTCGAAAGAGCCCTGTTTACATTCAAGAATGCCTTTTTTCGAAAGAGCACTTTCAAAAAAAGGTGTTCTTCCTCGTGAAATGAGGGAGTACCACCGTCGAAAGAAAAGCCGCATTCTTTCAATTTAATTTCGAAAGAACGCCGCTGTAGTCTAGACGCAGGTGACGTTTTTTCGAAAAAAGTCTATTTTTTTCGAAAAAACCCTGCAGTCTAGACACAGCCCAGCAGCCAAACCACACCAAGTTGTCTGCTTAGCTGAGAAATGGAGTTTTAATGCTGAACATCACCAAAAATGCAGTTCCTCTCTTCTGTCTTGTTCACAAATTAGGATAAAATTGGAAGAGCGAGAAGATGTTATGTGAGAAGCACAGAGCATTGTGACACTTGTAATGTTTAGTCCTAGCCACAGAAATCTCCCATCAAATCAGTGAGAATGAAAGATCTTCTTTAGGTTTCCATTCAAGTTAGTGGGAGATACAGATAGCCAGCAGCTCTTAAAATCAAGTCATATTTCATTAGGGTGTAAGTATGGATTTAGGTGCTTAACTCTAGGCATCTAAGGTTGGTGAGCAAAATTGTGTCTAAAATATCACCCCCTCCTCCAAATAAACAATATCTTGATGGCTGCTGAAGAGTTCACTAAAGTATTAAAAATGTCCCACAACAGCCCTTAGACAAAATGACTTCAAACATATTCAGCTTTTTCTGTCTTTTGGTGCTGAAGCCCTATCAATACTTTAAAACAGCTCTTCTCAAGGATGAATCCCCTTTATGGCATAGCTGCTTCCCTCGGCACAAATTGCATTGCCTGCATCAGCAGTGGTGAATCATGTGCTCTGATGTATTTTCCAAATCTATTTTATTGAATCATTTTTATTACTTACTGTTGCTACATTTCAAGGATTTGGGTTCTACTTCCTCTGTTCCCCCCCTTAGGCTTTTGCCTTCGTCCATTCATTTCTGTTACCAATAGAACTAAATGTGCTGTATACGTTCATATCAAAATTTAAGCCTGCTTGAACTAAGCCTGTCTGGATTTGGTAAGTGGGAGGGAGTTCACACAATGGAGAAATGTAGAGACTTTGTCAGAAGATTCCTCCCATTCAGCCAGCTGGCATCTATTCCCTAACAAGACAAGGATTCCCTGTTAATCACTGCTGTCAGCAGGGGAGCCTCCCTTAGGCTTTTTGTGTAACCTAGCGACTCCCGACTTGGGCATCTGCCTGGTACCATCTTGCTGCTCTTCCTGTCTGCTTTATTTAGGAGGCAGGCATGTCCACTGCCTCCTATCCCAGTAATGAACAGGGAGTTCCAGAAGCTGAGGAAAGGTGTGAGGGAGATTTTAGTCAGTATAAGTAGGAGTGGGATGATGGAAAGCTCCTTTGAATGCTCAAATTGGCAAACTCAAACTACAAAGGGTTTAAAACATTAAAGGGTTTGTCTGCTGTTTAGCTCACATGATCTGAACTCTGTAGAGTTCATGCAGCTCTCATTTCTAATGTTGCTGCTAGCAATTTTAGACAGTTCAGTCTTTGTAAAACAAGAAAAGGCGAGGCCTGACTTGTCTATGGAATTCATTTGTTAAACACACCTTAACTTATTTCATACCTGAGCACTCTGTGAATTCACTGATCATGGAGGGCAGTATACTTCGAGCAGTGTTTCCCAATTTCATTTGGCCACGGAACCCTATGTTGCTCTGACATGGTGCCTGTATCATAACTGCAGGAAAATAGACAGTGTGGATCTTCATAAATGGTTACTATAACATGCAAAAATAGTAGAAAGAAAGTAAATTGTTTTCTAGATACTATGGTAATGGATAAATTAGAAATGCGTATGGAGACTATTTCATAGACTTGAGAGATTTTGTGTATATAGTACCAGTTCCCAGGTTTTTGTGATGCTTTATATACTAGCATCACATGAAGCAGTGGTTCTTTTTTCTATACTGTGACCTCCTTTTCCATAATAGGACCACATGGGCCCTCTTACTATCCAGCAGGGATCTAGCCAACATTACCCTATTACATAGCAATAAGGAAAAGGCAGGGTGGTCATGCCCTATGACACCTGTTCATGCTCTGTGAGATTGAAAACCCTTACATAAGAAATCACTTTGTAATGATATGTACTTGCACTTTTGATATTTAGCCACTTAAAGTTTGCACATTAGGACTGTTCCAGATAATATAATGGTCCCTGATACAGGAGAAAGTGATATATCATGTTTGTAGTTTGTTGTTGTTGGGCCTAAAAAGGTCAGTGACTCCATGCAATGACAGCTCCTTTTAAAGGGTTTTCGTTAGACTCCACAAAGATGCAAGATAGCTCTTTAAGAGGAGATCAAGGTTCAGCTGCAAAGTAGGTCTCTCCTGCTTCTGACTATGACTTAGTTGTCTCTCTTTTCAGCCAGAAGAAGTCCCTGACAGGAGGTCCAAGAGGCAGATGGACGGGAGAATAAGGAACCCTAGAGAGGAGGAAGTTCTGTGGCATCTGATAGAGACCTCAGGGGAGGATAGAGATGGAAAGGTTGAAGTACCTGAGGAGGGAGTTTCTTACTTTAGAAAGCCACATGTTACGATTTCTAGGAGGGAAGTTGAAGAACTAGCAGAAGGAAGGGAGAGGCTGTAGACTAGGGGGCATAATGGTATTAGAATTTGGAGTGAGTATTAGCTTCTGACGGTGTGCCCATGGCTGGCACTCGTGAGAGGTAGATGGCAGTGCCCCTTCATTCCCTTACATTAAGGGGAAGATTGCTGTTTATCCAATTTCTGATACCTCTCTGGCCCACTGACCAGACTATGGAAACCATTGTTCATCTGGAGTTTTACTGAAGAAATTGAGGTTTTTTGGTTTAGCCAGAAAACTAAGCTACTTAGTAGGAGGAAACAGAGGCAAAGGCCACCCCACCACAGCACAAAGGAAAGATACTTTATTATAATGATCCCTCCTAATATGTTAACTTAATATGACTCATCTTCCAGCTGCAGAATGTTTGAAAATTGACTGGGGGAAAATTTATGCTAAACTCATAGGGCTCTACTTCTTACAAGAACTGTTTAAATGCTCGCATGCACCTGGGACCCATTTGTTTACTTGCCAAATGAAGCAAATTGAGAGATGCTTTTTACACTTAATTACTCTCCAGTCCATAGAAACTTTTGATTAAAACCTTTATCTATCTGACAAGTGTTCAAGGGCCTAGTCTTGAGAGGTCACATCTACACTGCAGGAAAAAAATCAAATTAAGATACGCAACTTCAGCTACTTCAGTCAATTGCATAGCTGAAGTCGAAAGAGCTTACATTGGCTTTTGGCATTGTCTACACAGCAGAAAATTGAAGGAAAAACACTCTTCCTTTGACTTCTGTTACTCTTTTTGAAAAGAGGGTTACAGGAGTCTAAGAAGTCCTCCAGCTCAACATTATTTTAAAATAATGGCTTGGTTTGTAGATGTGCATTTTGTTATTTTGAAATAATATCATTTATTGCAAAATAACACTGCTCTGTAGACACACCCTCAGGTACAAAATAATAAAATGTGTGTCTACACAGCAAGTCGTATTTTTTAAATAATGTTGAGTTGGAGGGCTTCTTACTCCGACTTCTGTAACCCTCATTTCATGAGGAGTAAGAGAAGCCGAAGGAAGAGTGTTCTTCTTTCAACTTCCTGCTGTGTAGACAGCACCAAAAGCCAAATTAATATATTTTGACTTCAGCTATGTCAGTTACGTAGCTGAAGTTGCATAGCTTAATTCAACTTTTGCCCTGCTGTGTAGACATACCCTGAATAAGTGACTGAGGGTATGCTCAACACTTCTCAGGATTAAATCCTCATTTGACAGTTCTTAGAGAAATCTTATTACTCTCCCCCTTCTTCTTTGCTTGCTTGTAGTGCTTAGCATATAATGCACACTTCTCTATTCATGGGAGAAGATAAGGTAAATGCTTAAATAAAACCTCATTGACTAACTGTAATCTATAAAACTGATTTTGGTGCTTTAATGTGAAAGATGGTACAGTATACCTTCTATTAATTCTTGAAAAGCTGTTACAGCAATGCTAAAGCGCATGCCCAAACTGAGAGAATTTACAGGGAAAGCTCAATCTTTGACTTTATCACATTTGTTTTCCTATTTAGTATTATAGCATTTTGGATTTTGAAGCTGCACTGTGCATAAAATTGTGAGGCATTGTAGGAAAAGTTAGAGGTAAAAAGTAGCCTTTTTTTTTAGTGCTACAGTCTATGGTAAAAAGCACTTGTTACCAGAAATGGATTGTAAAATGTATTTCTGAATCTTTTTAATTTCTCAGACTAGGGCAAGAGGTTTCTGTCTTCCTACAAAATTCTGGGTTTTGTGTGTGTGTGTGATAATGGGAGTGTGACCACCTTATAGAAGGGAATGTAAAATGGTTTTTACCTAGATCTTGTGAAATATTCAACTGAAAATTGAAAATGCACAGATTTGCTTTTTTATTTAATTTAAACTGCTTCTCAGACCAAGCAGTGTTTAATCTGACACTGACAATCTTTTTTCAAGTAGGCAAAATGTATTCATCAAAATGAGACAAAAGGCCACATTTCAATAATTCACACACCCCTCTGTGCCTAGCTGACTTGTATGCACAATGTTCTCTTTACAGGTGTAGGTCAGGGATATTTTGGTTCAATCTAAATGCAAAGCTTTTCAGGCTGTAATATGAATTTTGAACTGGTTGATCCTCTGAGCTGGAAGGTATATATGGGGGCCCTTATTCAGCCTTTTTGAGATGTTACTTTTCATCCTTGGAAATATAGCTTTGAAAACGAAAACAACCTGAACTGATTGCTAACACTGAAAGGAATATGTAGCTGAGCTCTACATATGCACCAGGAAGCTGGAAGGTAGTGGAGAGCTTAAAAAATCTCTCCCCTAGTATCTCATGAGTCAGTATATAGTGTTGTAATAATCATGGAGATCAATGGAGGAGGCTGCACAGACTATTTCATAATCGGTCCCCAGATGCTAAGGCCATTTCTGTTTACTAAAATGTCCAGCCCTGTTGGAATGTGCTCCTTATTGCTGTGAACACAGCAACTGCTTCCGGAAGTGCCATTTACATTCCCCACCTGGGCTACTAGGTGTGCACAAGGAACACACTATGTCTATATTGCAATCCTTTCCTATCCTCCCCAACCCAGGACTCCCAGCAGTACATAATGAAGAGAGGTGGTGCCAAGCTACTGTTATATGGAATAGGACTGCTGTATGCCCTGCTAGTGGTGCAGACTTGGGGAGAGGAAGTAGGCAGTACCTGTGTTTGGAAGGAGCTCTCTTTCCCTACTCATCAGTCGGGAGACAGATCTCACCAACCAGACTCTGGAGATCCCCAAGTTCTCTCCTCCTTCCCAAAACTCCATCAGTCCCTTACCCATGGCCCCCACACCAGATGGGGAAGCCTCCAGCAATCAGGGAAGATCTGCCCACCTGTGTATCACCAATAGGGAATCCTTGTTCCTTGTCCAGCCATCCCATAAGTAAAGTCCATAGAATGATTAGCCAGCCCTCACTGCAGCTCGCAGACTCCACAGCTCAGCATGCTTGCTGTTGCTGCTGTTGTGGGGAACAACGGTCACTTGGGAGGGGTCACCTGTGAGGTACCTCAGTGTGGAAACCTGACGGATTAAGATATTGGTCTGGAATGTAAAAAGATGAAAGGCTGAAAGAGTCAGGATGGGAAGTAGAGGAGTATGGAATTAATGGAGTTCTCATGAAAGCTGAATCTGAGGTGGAGTGCTAGAACTAGAGGTAATAGGGGTGCTGCTGTACAACCCAGCGTGAAGTGGTTTCCATCATATTCAGGGTTCACAGCAGTGGTTCTCAGCACCCTCCCTATACAAATTGTTCCAATATTGTTGCCATGCAACAGGATCTAGGGACAGCACTATATTTCATATTCAGCAACTTCCCCCTTCCCCACAGCTGGGGCTATCCAGACACTATGCTTCTAGCCAGAGTGTTGCCCTTTCATCTTCTATATCCATTTAGGATGGCAGATTTAGTTATCTGGCAAGCGGGTATCTGGTAAATTGTTCAAAACTGGATGAAATGGAAAGGTGAGAAAAGGATTTTGAGATCCCAGCCGGAAGAGATACCTGAGAGTCAGAAAGGGAGACAGATTTGGGAATCATCAACACAGAGATAGTAGTTGAAACCTTGGGAGTACAGTAGATACGGTAGAGAAAACATAGAGCATACAGAACTCTGAGGGGCATTTTCCCTCTCCCAGTATCAGCTTTTCAGGCCTGGAGTTGGCTGTGACTGAGAAGCTGATAGGGGCAGAGTGAGAAAATGAGGAGCTACCACATGAAACACTGGAAAAAAAGGTCAGGAGGTGGGAGAAGCAGGACAGCACTGAGTCACAGGAGACTAGTGCAGAGGGAATGGGGAAGAAGAATGATTAACTCTGTCAAAGACAGCAGACATCAAGAATAATAACTGAGACCAGCATGCTTAACCTAGCTTATAACCTTGGCCAAATCACTTTCAGTGGTGTGAAGGGGTGTGTGAAAGACATAGGCAAGCAAAGGGGAAAAAGAAGGCAGTTCCTCCAGACACAGGAGGAAACGCCAGCAGCAGTTGTTGCTACTGTTAGAACTATTTAAAAAAGAATCATTGTTAATGTTTGTCAGATGGCAAAGATAACATGAGTAGGGAGTGAGAGATGTTATATTAAAGCTCTTAAAAGGGTAATTAAAGAATAGCATAGTTAAAAATAATACATATGTATGTGACAGTGTTCATTTAAATGAAAGTGTCTGGGATAGTTATAAAATAAAAAAAAAATACTGTAGAAACTTGTTAGGAACTGGGTTTACAGCTCATCTGGAAGTCAATGAAATATTAATAATTTCCATTTATAAAACCACACAGATTTTTAGTTGGAGCAGCACAAAAAGATATTCAAAATTAGTAAAATTCTATTTACTCACTGTACTATTTGAAATGCAAATCCATCTTAACTGCTAACTTCAATACGGTGTACAATGTATTACCTCCTACATCTGTACCCGTTTTATGATGTTTGAATGGGTTTGTACTGGAAAGACTGTAAGACCCTTTACTAAAGCAGTGCTAGCAGGCTTTTTTTTTTATTATTAAATCTTACTACTTCACAATATAACCTTACGTGAGGCCTATCCAAAATGAATCTCAGCCATAATATCATTAGTGAAATTAGATCCCACCCTTATAGACACACAGGTGCTTGCTTTCATTCTCAAAAGTAGCCCCATGTGTAAAGCTAAGCATAAATATAAGCTTGTTTGCAGGACTGGGAACATTAGTTTTTCACTCAGTACCACAAAGTAGATTCCTTAAATATACTTGGGAGTGCTTAGTCCCATAGCTGTTAACAGGACTTTTTGTGTCAGTGCTCATGAACATGAGTAAGAGTTCTGCATGTGGGCCCCTTAACCATCAATGATTGTTTTTACTATACGTACAATATACATTTAATTTTGTATGATACAAGTTACAGATCAATGAAGATAAAACATTGTGACTATCTGGAACAGAATTGGAAGGATGAGAAGGAAAAATAGTTATCTTTTTGGCATGCACAAAGTCTAAATTCACATGATTTTGATGTCTTTGACTATAGTAGAAATGTTGGGGTTTTTTTCTGGCTTGACTTGTGTAGACATGAAAAAAAGTCACCTTGAGAATGGATATCTACTTGACTTAACAAGGAGTGTAGCCTTAGGGATTTCCTTGACCACTATTAAATCTAGGTCAGTTAAAAAGTTAGTATAGGAACTCAATACACCAGGGCTGCTATTATTAATCTGTACTACATGTTGATGCCCAGGTTTCTGTATCTCAACTCAGTCCTACATTATTGTATATATAAAATGTAAGGAAAGGTGAATGTATTTAAATGGAGGAGACAATGAAATACTGTCAGAGGGTATCTAGTCCCTGCAAGTAGACCAAGTCCTGTGCTCCAGGTGGGCGCAGTTGACCTAATGAAAACGGGGCAGAGCTATACCTGGAACTATAAAGACCTGTTAGAGTCTGTGCCTAAGGAGAGGAGTGGGATTCATTATTGTCACGGGGCCCTAGAGCAATGGACCAGTGCTTAGGAAAGTAGCCCTGGGGCTGGCCTTCCAGAAGGGGAGCAGAGTTTGTTGGGAATGAGAAGCTGCAAGATGCAGTCAACAGGCTCACCAGTGACCCCTTGGAGAGGAGATTGTGAAACTCCAGGCAAAGGATGAGCTAGAGCATTGTTTGTTTTAGTCATTTATGTTTGTACAATAAACCTTCCTGAAGGAACCTGACCAGAACAGTGCCCCAGAGGGAACAAACAGAACAGGTAATCCTCAAGTGATCAATCCCCTATTACTCATTCCCATCTTCTGGCAAACAGAGGCTAAGGACACCATTTCTGTCAATCCTGAGTAATAGCCATTGATGGACTTATCTTCCATGAATTTATCTAGCTCTTATTTGAACCTTGTTAAAGTCCTGGTCTTCACAACATCTGCTGGGAAGGAGTTCCACAGGTTGACTATGTGTTGTGTGAAGAAACGTTTCCTTTGAAATACACCTTTGAAAATCAGACCCAAACAATAGAGGTCATACCTATAGAATATAGAACTATATCCCAGGAAGCAGGGCTCCTGGAAAGAATTTAGGGATCATAATGAACATGAGCTCACAGTGCAATGCTGTAGCAAAAAGGAGCTTATGAAGTCCTTGGATAAACTGAGGCTGACAGAGCTTTGACTCTACTATATTTCTGTTAACCAGACTCATATTTTTTTAGAACTAGAAGTTCTGGGTTAAACCACTCCTGCCAACGACACTATTTCTTGATTTTTACAAAAATAAACTCCCATTGAAGATGCGCTATAGAATACTTACTTAATTTTCATGAGATGTAATTTTGTCTAACTACCAAATCTTTGGAAAATATGAAACAAATAGAGAATACTGGAGCAGGATGAAATTCTAAACTAGATTCAGGCATTGCTCTCTTGTGTCCCTCTAGAAACTGATTCTTCTTCTGCTTGCAGACACTTCTGACTATTTCCCCTTGAGCATGTATGACTCAGCAATACACTACTGGGACTATTTTCTTATAGTTGTGAATGTACTACTTCACACTCCCCCACCAATGAAGAACTCATTATAGACTGAGAACTAAGATTTTTCAGAAAGCTTGGAATCATTGGCTAGATATATAGGTGTGTGAAATAGACTCTTTGTGGATATCCCATGCATTCTTTGCTTCACTTGGGACTGGGCAAATTACCTAAGTTTGGATTCAGAATAGACTCTATGTCAATGAAATAGAAGCCCTGCTAGACACAGCAGGAATCTTTATGAACCTTTTTGTATGCTATCTGAAACTCTAAAGAAATGTATCTTTAATAGATTAGAGATGGAGTTGCTAATTATGTATTGAATTTTTGCAGATTAAAAATGAACACTGTATAAATAAAGTCAAAGTCTTGAAATATTTTAAGATTCACAAAAACTTTGCATTATAAAAATCCTCTATGGTATACCAGTTTTATGTGTAAAGTTTTTAATAATGGTTTTGCATAAAGTGTAGTTAATGAGAAACATTATGAAAGCCTAATTCTTAAAATTTAAGTTGAGAACCTCCAGGGAGTGGGCTGGGAGGTTTAGGAGATTAGAATTATTATATAGTATATAGAGACTACCACCTCTCGATAACTGATTTAAACAGTTTAGAATTGGTAGGAAGTAATTATCAGTGATTCTTAACATGCATAATTTCCTATAAAGTAATTTTTGGGAAGGAGAGGGGGGAATTGCAGTGAAAAGAACCATTCAAATGGAAATAGTAATCAAACAGTATTTTGTAACCAAAAATGTATCCCTGTTTGGGCATTACCTTTTATTTCTACCATATTTGCGTAGTCAGGAACTAGCTAGCAAGTCAAGACATTATTGACAAATAATGTTTGTTTCATGATGGAGAGAATCACTGTTGACTATGATTCAGTGATTGTCCAAAACAACTTTATCTTTTTTGGAAGAAAAAAGGCAGAATGTTTGCATGAATAGATCCCTTCCATAGATATAAATCATGAAAGGCCTTGGCTTTTTTACAGTTAACCTACTCCTTTCACCTTTTCCCTTCTGCTCTCTTCTCTTCAGACCTAATCCTATATTTGAGGAAAAAATTATTTTGTTAACTGCTTTTGAAACCAGAGGATTAGGGTCTAATGCAGGGCTACTCAACTTTGGAAGCTCTGGGGGCCACAATGATAATCACAGCACATGCCAAGGGCCGCAACTTAAGTGTGGTTTTATATATATATATATATATATACAAATATATGCAAATAGCTTCTTTCACACTGACTGGCATGAATACAAAGATTAAGGCAAGACTACACAACATGCAGGCCCCATTTAAGTCAGTTCTGCTGATATTAATAAAATGCAATATTTACCCGATATCCACCCATATGACAGCACTTTTAATGAGCAATGACATTCCAGGAATTTAACTACTAAAATGCATATCAACAGAAGACCATTATATTGACTCCTTTTTTGTTTTGGCTCCCACCTGCAGGCCGCATGTACCCAAACCGCATCACGGGCCACAAACAAACGGGCTGTGGGCTGCATGTGGCCTGCGGGCTGCGTGTTAAGTAGCCCTGGTCTAAATTGAGGAGGTAGAAGGGGGAATAGCCAACATCTGCTTAATCCCAACCTTCAACACACACCTGCATGACACAGGTGCAATGACATCAAAGAAGCAGTGTTACATAGCTTACATTTTCTTCTGTCATAGAGATCCAAAGAAAAAAGGTAAGAAAAATTGTTAAAACTGTCAATTCTGGCTCCCAAGACTCTTGCACAACAGCAATTGAGCTGTCTTTCTGAATGGTCTAATCTGCCACATTTGCAGCTCTCTTAGGAACAATTAAAGTGTAGCATGGAGATGGATGTACACAATCACAGAATCACTCCCATGGGATCCTTCTGCCATCAGTTATTCAACTATTGTTAAACAATGTTCCTGTTCTATACGTTTTGTGGAAGGTTTGCTAACCAAATCATCAAAACTTTTTCTCTTCCCTTATTTTTAAGATTTATATAATAATAATAAAAAAGCTGTCTGACCACTTTCTCGATTGTTTCTGACCACTTTCCTCCATCTCTAATATTTTTCACCAACAAAAGTATGATGGGTGTATCTATTCTGAAGAAATGGGCTGTGCCCATGAAAGCTCATGATACCATCTACATTTTTGTTAGTCTCTAAGGTGCTGCAAGACTCTTTGTTGTTTTTTAAATTTTTCCAGTTACAGACTAACATGGCTACCCTCTGAAACTGATAAGAGAAGTTTCAGGCAGAAGGGACATTTTAGCAATAATGCAATACTTGTAATTTGAAATATGTTGCATTGAATAATAGCTGATGGTCTATCCTTGGGGAAATCTGGAAAGTGGGCTCTGAATTTCAGTTTAAACTCAGAATATGCTTGTTAAATTCCTAGTAGATCAATGACACAGTGTCTCTGAAGAGGTAACCGAAGTCAAGAAATAATGAAAATAACACCTCATTTTACAGAATTAAAACATGGGGTGAACAATTAGTTTCTTCCCATCAGTTTATCTATACCAATTTTCAGCTTATTTTTCTTGCTTGATAACGACTAATAATATGTGCTTTTTGACATGTCAATGATAATCATAATGTGCACATACTGAATGACGCACATCATTACATTTTTTGTGGTAGCCATACTGTATTCAAATCCCACACTGTGGTTTTTAAAAATGGAAAAGTGACTTTATATAACTACTTACCACAAATGAACAGAAATACTTCAGCAGCTCTCACAAAATCATTACAAACTAATTCTAAATTGAATAGAAAGTCCAGAGTTCAATGTGTCGTGATCTGACTGAAAGCTATATGTAACTTACAGTGCCACCCCAAGGATATTTATTTTTACCACTAGTATAAAAGAGTTTTAAATGCTTTTGTGTCATTATATCTTGTTTTACAGCACAACTGTCTCCCATTTAGATTATGAGTCCTGGGGTGTGTCTAGACTACATGCCTCCTTCGACGGAGGCATGTAGATTAGCCAGATCGGAAGAGGGAAATGAAGCCGCGATTAAAATAATCGCGGCTTCATTTAAATTTAAATGGCTGCCCCGATCTGCCGATCAGCTGTTTGTCGGCAGATCGGGGCAGTCTGGGCGCGATGCGCCGACAAAGAAGCCTTTCTTCATTGGCACAGGTAAACCTGGTTTCACGAGGCTTACCTGTGCCGATGAAGAAAGGCTTCTTTGTCGGCACATCGCGTCCAGACTGCCCCGATCTGCCGACAAACAGCTGATCGGCAGATCGGGGCATCCATTTAAATTTAAATGAAGCCGCGATTATTTTAATCGCGGCTTCATTTCCCTCTTCCGATCTGGCTAATCTACATGCCTCCGTCGAAGGAGGCATGTAGTCTAGACACACCCCTGGTAGGTTTCTTTTAGCTTCTCCCTGTCAGATATGAGTACTACAATGCTGTGTTTGTGCAGAAAGCTTATCGTATACAGCAGCATTCTGGGTGCAGGGGTGAACAATGTGTTTAGAGGCAATCTAGCATGTTTGAACCTATCATAATTAGCAGGCCACATATAGCATTTAGTTGCACTAAACTCATTGTGCAAGCATATCATGAAAAGAGAATACCCACCCCAAGGAGCTTGCAGCGTAGGTGTAAAGTGTAGTATTGTCAAAAGCATTCAAAAATGAGTGAGGCCCAAATATAAAAATGGTTTAAAATCATGAGGTTTTATTTAGTGAATAAAAAGACAAAATGCGCTTCCTGCTTTCAGAGCATTTAGCGCTCTCTTGATCTATTGATTCAGCATCTGAGACTGTAAGAAAAAAACCCAATATTATGAAAATTAGCAGCACTGAAGTTGGAGAGAAGAAGTTGGTACAACAGAAACAGCTGGCAACAGACTTTTCCGGGCGTTGGGCAATGTGGAGGAGGGAAAGCATGGAGACTCAGGTGGAATGGGGGGCGGAGGGGCAGCCAGCCCTCACTGCCACCCAGACTGTGCCATGCCTCACTAACCTAGCTCTCAGAACCATCCAGACCATGCCATGCGATGCTCTGGCTGCTACTGCTGCTTCAGTAGCAGTGTCCTGGAGCCCTGGGCCCTTTAAAATCACTGGGTCCTTGGGCAGTTGCACCCTTTGTCCTTTAAGGCAATCAGGGAAATGCTTATGTGCATTACTTATGCCTTGCAATACTCTTGTTGTCCAAGTACTAATATGTATTTTTGTGTTGAATTCCAGTCGGTCATCTATAGCTACTCACAAGGGACAGAACTGCTACATTGATAATCCCCAAAACAGCTCTTAAGAAGTGATCACTTCCTCTATTCGCATCTTGTGCACATCCTTCTTGTTTATTTATGTCAGAATATTATGCCTGAGCATTTACTACTACTAATTGTTTCCCAATCTACTTCTGATCTGATTCAGGAAATCTGGATTCAGTTCCTAACTCTGCCACGGACATGGATGTAGTGGACTATGCTACTACGGTCACCACTTTTTATAAGATCATGATACATTTTGTACAAAATATTTCTTGTGACATTTCATTTGAAAACTCATATTCTTCTGAACATTATTGTCCTGGTGAAATGTGTGTATTGTTATAAATTTCTACTACATAAAATTCTTGTAACATCTTCTACTGTTAGAGAGGCAGGCTCAAAACAGTTCTTTATAGACAAAGACACACTGGCAGCCCCATCCAGGTATCAGCACAATCAACTAGACAATCACTTAGTTAAACGATCTTTTCTTAGCAGGAAGAAGGGTACGAGTGAAGAGTTTACATATTGGCAAAGACACAGAAAGGGGTTTCCACATAAACAGATTGCATGTCACCTGAATCCCAGTTACAGGTAATCATCAAATAGGGGAGAAGGGCATAAGGATGGAGGGGACATACACACACAGAAAAATTACCTTTTTCCCAAATCTCTCTTCATAGCAGCTACACTGCTTGAAAGACAAAGGAAACCTCTTAGGTGAAGGCACCTGTCTGAGAGGTTTTTCAGTCGGTAGAGACAGTTGTAACCTTATGGTGAGGGACCTTTTGCTTCTGAGTTCATTTGAGCTTGTTAAGATAAATATTATATTTTATTTCTTTTGTAACTAATCCTGACACTTTTGTCTGATTACCTACAGAAAGAAGAGAGATATTAAGTGGCTACAGGTAAGCAAATAAAACAAGTTTATTATCTTAACCAGTATGTTTTGGATTAAAGTGTGTGGGGCAGATCCATTTGGGACAAAAAGGCAGGTGCATATAATTTTCCATTGTCTATTGATAAAATGATGGACTTTATATGAGCTTATGTCATTCAGTAATGTAATGAGCAATACAAGATGCATGCTTTTAGGGGACAAGGAATATGCTGGTGTTCTTAAGTGGAATTCAAGGGTGGCTAACTAGTAGCACTTGGTACTGTGCAGCTGGGCACAAGTTACATACTAGAGGCTGTGTGTTAACTAGCCAAGAATGTCTGTTCACTAGTACAGCAGACTAAAGTGACACACATTCAATAGTCTGGATAGTAACCTGAGTAATGTAACAATTGGCTAAATCATTTAGGCCCTAATCATGCATAAGTCTTTGCAGGTGTTGGACTTTACAAGCTGTGGGTAGGCCCATTGTAACCACTGTCTCTCTAGAACAATGTTTCTCAGAGTGGGCTGTGGGTCCATTTTGGGAAAGCTGCTCGTTGACCTGCCCTACTTTGTTTACCTAAAGGCTCCATAGCCATGTAGTCTTGTGGCTCCCATTGGCTCCAGTTCACTGTTTCTAGCCAAGGGGAGCTGCGGAAAGTGGTATGACCCAGGTCACTGCTTTCCGCAGCTCCTTTTGGCTCTGGTTCACCGTTTCCAGCTGATGGGAGCCGATAAGCTCAGTGGCTACTTAGCCTTAGGTAAACAAATTGTCGCAGGTCCACCAGCAGCTTTCCCCAAATGGCCTGCAGCCCACTTGGAGAAACACTGATCTAGAACTAGGTTCAACAGGGCTACTAGGTGCATAAAGGTACTAATCTTTGAAAGTCTCTGCAGGATTTGAAACTGCTGTGTCTCTGTTTTCCATCTGTAAAATGGGGATAACACTTCCTTCCTCTCCTACCCTTTTGTTGTGTTTATTTAAACTGTAATCTCTCCAGAACAAGGGCTGTCTCTTTTTATGTGTATGCACATTGCCTAGCACAATGGGACTTTTGAGTACTAACGTAACACAATCAGACTTTTTAATTTTCTGTTCTGATACAAAAATCTTAGACCATTCAATGAAAATGTATTTTAATGGTGAACTAGATGAACTGCTAGTTAAAATGTCATATTTTGAAATTTAACATTGGTGTTCTACATAAATACTTTACATGCCTGTGTTCTAGGGGTTTGATTTTCAGAGGAAGTTTAATAGGGGGTGCCCAAGACATAGCACAATAGAGAAGTCTAATTGACACATTCAAGTGATAAAATATTTGTTAATCTATCAACATCTATTTTATTTTCCTTCCTTATGTGCTAAAAATCCAGGATTTAGAATTCAGACCACTGTTGTAACAATGTTTTCTCCTTTACCCACTTCCCCCAGAAAGAAATCATTATCTAAACTAGACACAGGTGTTTGAGAATTATCTGATTGAAATTAATGGCATAGGACATGCAAAATGTGCCATTAACTATACCTGCTACTGGTGAAAAACATACTTATTCTGCTACTACAGTAGAACATTTCACTACTTGAATGTTAGCATAGTCCCTGAGTGCTGGTACATTCTCCTTCCCACTCATCTATTTCTGGAGATGGGCCTCACCCAAAGCTTTGCATCCTTCCATGGAACTCTCTCTTTACATCATATTCAGATCTTTTCTCCTCTCTCCCCGGTGAATGGAGGGGGCACAATCTTCTGGATGTTCCAGCCATTCAGTCAGCTAAAATCTTTTCTCAGTGGTTGTTAACTCTTGAAACTTAACCCTAATTTGCCTTTCCTGAAATAGCTAACCATAGACAACAAATCCTGCAGAGTCTCAGAAATGTTTAGGGAAGCAGGAAGTGAGTTGGCAGAAGGCCAAGAGAGCCAATGAAAACAGAGTATGGGCTTTGAATTGGAAATAGTAGCTCTTCTTGTTCTGTTTTGGAGGAAAGAGTTCCAGGAAAGTCTGGTAAGTAGCGAGGGAGCCAGGCATGGAGAATACCTCTTACTCCTTTTTAAAATAAAGACATACTTAGTTATTTCTAACATCTCTTTATTTCTAGGACCTTCCCTTGTTTTCCCAACTGAAATGTGCCATATTTTGCTGCAAGTCCTTTTGGGGGAGGAGGGAAGGGAAGAGAGAGAGAGAGAGAGGTTGATTGATTGGAAGAGGATGAAATCCAAGTGCTACTTCCCCCAGCCATACCTATTCCCAAAATAATTTTAAAGTGGAGAACAGATTTTGGGGAAAAATAAAATCTTTGGAGAAGACATTATACACTGCCAAGGAGCAAAAACCATACAAACCTCTTCATAATTTGCTTTTTAGTTAAGTTTTAAAGCTGTTAGTAACATGTACCATTAAGTTGCGTTTTTGCTTTGGGATCCACAGCATCCCTCATTAAGTTTCTTTGGTAGCACATTTTGGTATTCTTTTAGCATCATTTAATCTGAAATGACTTTATTCTTCATTCAGCAGTATTTGTGTTCAACATTTTCACAGCTCTCCTTACAAGGCAGCTTAGAACAGATGTTATGAAGCAGTTGAAGGAACGTGAAACAAATTGTAGGTAATGGCCCATGTTTATTTGTTTTGTATCAACTCTGGTTTCTATAGCTACTCTACATCTGCTTCATGCAGTTTGCTGTTCACTTTCTGTAGCTGTCGCAGGCCTTATAATTCAGGCAAACAACTGATTTTACTCAACACTGTAAACTTCTGAGTGCTATGAACAAACTCTCAATGTGTGTTATGAACTTCAAACTGCATTTGAAAATAATGTGTAATTCTAAACAGTATTTCTCAGTCTTCTGCTCACAGAAAATTGTGACATAAATTCAGCAAAGTCTTCAAGAATATGTCTAACTTTATACATGTAGGTGAAATTAGGCATATTCATAAGTATCTGGCTCAAATGGGCCTTAGTGGCAGAAAGGTCAGTTTAATTTATGCCTTTTTTTAACATGACTGTTAGGGTTGCCAGATACTTTCACAAAAAATACCAAACATGGAGGGGGAAAAATTAGTTGAGCAAAAAAACCACCCCACCACACAAAAAAAGAACCGCTGCGACTTTAAATCCCCATGCTCTCTGCTCACCCTAGCCCTGCCAGACGTGGCAGGGGAAGAATGTCCCAAGCACCCTTCCATCCGAGAAAAACAGAAAATACCGGACATTTTACTGGACAGAGGCTGAAAATACCGGACTGCCCGGGCCAATGACGGACACCTGGCAACCCTGGTGATTGTGTCATTTTTAAATAATTGGGTCAAACTCACCTTGGGTGTCACTATGTTGGAGTGAAGGGGGTTAGTGCAGGGGTTGCACTAGCGTGAATTTCGCCCAGTATTTCATATTTGTATTGAAAGTTTTCTTCTCTGAAGTAGAATGGAACTGCTTGTGCTCCCACGATCTTTATCCACGCAAGGCCACTTCCCATTCTCTCCAAAACACTGCTTCTCTTTCTCTTATCAAGTAGGACTTTCTTTTATTTTGCTGATCTGCTAATTTTAAAGGATTTCACCACTTGGTTTGTTTTGATCATCACTTGCATTCTCTTTCTTGGATATGCTTAAGAATCCTATTGTCTCTTGTGGGTGGGGTAAGAAGGTTATGAATTTGCAAGGCCAAACAAATCATGTCAATTCAATCTGTATTTTATGCTCTAAAGCTCAATGTTAATTACCTTTCTAGCAATTTCGTAGACAATCTAAAGGGATATTGTCTGTTTTCAGTACCTTTCCTAATGATATTTAAAAACATCTCTGGACTTTAGGTAGCACCCAAAAGAATTCCATCAACTACAGTGCCACAAAAGTTCCTTCTGTACTTTAGATTAAATAGACTTATTTCTTTATAATAAGTTTAAAGGGTACCTGGTATGCTAATTTAGCTTGAGTAATTTTAACATGTAAATTCTCCCTGTGTTGTTTGAAACATGTTTCATTAGTTAGTAACCCAGGTTTCCCAATTGTTTGGCATGCCCTGTAATTCCTGATATGGACCATGCTACCTCGCAGTCTTTCAAATTCATATTGAATTGATAGTCTGATCTGAAGCAAGTGTGCTTATGTGCAAGAAGCTGTGGATTTTATGTATATTTTCAACTGTGTCCATAGTAAAAGGAGAAATTAAATTCTTATTCTGGAAACATATTTTTCACTGTCATGTTCTATTATTTTATTCATTATCTAGATTTAAATGTGCACATTGATACAGCCAGCCAGTTTATAACTAGGAAAGGAAATCCCAGTCTATTTTCCTCCTTAGCTGCAGGTGCTCTGGCTTCTTTAGCCAGTGAAATTTATCATGGCAGAGTGGACATGTGGGCATGATTTCCACTGTGTACAACACTGTGACAGAGGGTATGATTGATTATTTTTCCATTTTGCTCAGAAGAGTGTTTCATTTTTCATTTATAAGACTTTCTATGGCTCATCTCCAGAAGTGTGTACTGATGTGGCAATAAGTGTGTGACAAACTTGGTTGTTGTGCTGGTGGCGAGAATTATATGAACTATTTGTCCTCCAGGGACTGAAAATGAAACCCATAGCTGCAAACAAAGATGAAGCTGTACTTTCACTGAAGCTGCTAAATGGTTCTATAGACCACAGCAGCTGATCTCATGAAATAACAGCTGGCTGGGAAATGTGTAACAGCTCTCTTAGGAATGGAATTTTTGTTCAGATGTTCTTCATGGATAAGTCTTCTCAGTTACACTGGCAAAAGTGCTATTTCAGGTTTGCATGGATCTGTTGAAAGGTAGATGGGTACAAGGGCAAAGGTGACCTTCTTAAAGGAGTCATTGACTAAGTATAGTCAGAAACTAGGCCATTCTTGGGACATAACTCAACCCAATTATTGTTCTGTTTGTTCAGAGACCAAACTCGTGAGATGTGACTAATTTACCCTTGTCAAATTGAGTGCAGTTTGATATGACAGATCACAAGAAGGGGCAGATGATGCCATTAACATTGTATTTGTTACATGAGGTGGTGGAACCTACAGTAACAAGCACACACAGAGATTTAATACTTAGTCTTTTATTCCTTGCATTTAGGAGTATTCTTTCTAGGAGGAGTTTAGTGATAGAGGATTTATTACTTTTCAATATGCTAACAGTTTACATTATTCCCTCCCCCCCAAAAAAAACCCCTCCCCAAACAACCCTGTTATCTCTTTAGAATAACAGAATACAGAAACATTAATTTGTTTTAAATAAAATGCAACTCTGTGACAGCATTACAGCTTACAGTCCCTCTTAAGTCTTTTTGAATCAGAAAATGGTTAGTAAACCCCCATCTTTTAAATACAAATGTGTCATTTGAATTACTGTATTTCCAACAGACTTTTCCTACATATCGTTCAAAGTGTTATTTAGCGTAATTACTAACATAGTTTAAATAACACATCAATCTTATTTTTTAAAATAGGGTATATTATGGTTGATCGGTGATGAATAGTCAATTAATATGGCTTGCTAGAAAGATGCATTAAGAAAGTATGCTGTTTACTATAAACCTCTTTTCCTCAACACTGAATTCTCTCTCTCCATCCCTGAAATCAGAAAGCCAATGATCAAAAAAGGGGATAAAATTAAGTGAGCTGACTTTAGACAAAAGGCAGTAAGACCTAATTCTTTAAACCAGAGGTCTCCAACCTTTTTAAGTACAAGATCACTTTTTGAATTTAAGGGCAAAGTAAGATCTACTTCAAACCCAAATATCCTTGCCCCACTTCCTTTGTGTCCCTTCTCTGCCCCCGCCCACTTACTCTGTCCCTCTCCCATTTTCCCTTCCTTTCATCAGGCAGGGGCAGAGGCTTGGGCTAAGGGATTTGGAATGTGGGAGGGGTTCTGAGCTGAGCCTGGGGCAGGGAGTTAGGATGCAGGAAGGGGTTCAGGGTACAGGCTCTGTAAGGGAGTTTGGGTCCAGAGGGAATACAGCTGGGACTTGGGGTGCAGGAGAGGGTTCATGACTGGGACAGGGCTCCAGCTGGAGCAGTGGGGCTAAGGCAGGCTCACTCCTGCCCTGCACCACTCTTAAAAGCAGCCAGCAAACTCCCTCCATCCCAAACCCTGTTGTGTTTTCCCATTCCCGGTTCTGTGGAGATAGAATACAGAGTGGAAGAGGGAGCACACCGACATCAGCACCCCCCACCTCTCCCTTCCCTACTCTGTACCTCATGAGGCTCCTGGGGGTCAGGGGCCAGCTCCAAAGCAAAGAGCAGAAGTGAGCAGCAGGAGGGGGAAGAGATAGCTGAAGTGCCAGCGCTGATAACCTCTTGGCCAAACCAGTCAGAATCATCTGTCAGAGGCTTCGAGATATACCAGTGGATCCCAACCTACTGATTGGTGAACACTGCTTTAAACAGTTATGCATTGGCTTAATTTAACTCCCATGAATAGTCCCAATGCCAAGTGTGTAAAAGTTTTCAGGATGAGTGTTTGAATTCTCCAGGCCTTTTAATAGTACTTTAAAGCACATAGGGTATGTGTACACTACAGAGTTAGTTCGAACTAACGGACATTAGTTCGAATTAACTTTAATAGGCGCTACACTAGCGCTCCACTAGTTTGAACTTAATTCGAACTAGCGGAGCGCTTAGTTCGAACTAGGAAAACTTCATTTTACGAGGATTAAGCCTAGTTCGAACTAGCTAGTTCGAATTAAGGGGTGTGTAGGCCCTTAATTCGAACTAGTGGGAGGCTAGCCCTCCCCAGGTATCCCTGGTGGCCACTCTGGCCAACACCAGGGAAACTCGTCTGCCCCCCTCCCGGCCCCGGACCCCTTAAAGGGGCATGGGCTGGCTACGGTGCCCGTGCCAGGTGCAAGCCTGCCAGCACCCAGCCAGCAGACCCTGAACCTGGCACGGATCGAGCCACCCACCCGATACCCCCCAGCCCTCTCCCTCTTCCCGGGACCAGGCTGGCGGCTCCCGGGAGCTTGCCCGGGACCGCAAGAGGCAGGCACCCGCCTGGGCTAGTGCGGACATCGTGGACCTCTTCCACGATCTCCGCACTAGGCACAGGAAAGTGGCCGTCTAGGGCAGGAGAGCTGCCAGCCTGGCCACCCAGGTGCAGGTGTGCAAGAGAATCAAGGGGGTCCACTGAGATCCCTGACCCTGAGCCCTGAGCTTACAATGGCCGTCCTGGGTCAGACCTAAGGTCCATCTAGCCCAGTAGCCTGTCTGCCGACAGTGGCCAACCCTAGGGACCCTGGAGGGGATGGACCGAAGACAGTGACCAAGCCATTTGTCTCGTGCCATCCCTCTCCAGCCTTCCACAAACCTTGGGCAGGGACACCACTCCTACCCCCTGGCTAATAGCACTCCATGGACCCAACCTCCATGACTTGATCTCACGTCCCTTTAAACTCTGTTCTAGTTGTAGCCTTCACAGTCTCCTGCAGCAAGGAGTTCCACAGGTTGACTCTTTGCTTTGTGAAGAACAACTTTCTGTTACTAGTTTGAAGCTTGCTACCCATTCCTTTCCTTTGGTGTCCTCTAGTTCTTCTTTATGGGAACTAATGAAGAACTTTTCTGTATGCACCCTCTCCACCCAACTCCTGCTTTTAGAGACCTCTATCCTGTCCCCCCTCCGTCTCCTCTTTTCTAAGCTGAAAAGTCCCAGTCTCTTTAGCCTCTCTTCATATGGGACCTGTTCCAAAGCCCTGATCATTTTAGTTGCCCACCCCTCTATCAGCCTCTCTCTTCCCCTCTCCCACCTCCTTTTCCCAGTCTCCCCCACTTTTGTTCAATAAAGACAGATTCAGTGTTGGAAGACACGTTATCTTTATTTTGTACATCAAGAAGAGGGGCTAGGGAAGGGTAAGTGGAAGGAGGTGAGGGGGGAATGGGGTACGAGCCCCCGATGGGAAGAACTGGGCTGGCTCTGCGGGCTTCTGGGGGTGGAAGCTCTCCTGCAGCGCCCCAATTGCCCCCTCTCCCCAGATGGCAGCCTGCAGCAAGTGCAGCCGGTCTGATGGCCGAGTGGTGTGATGTGCCCAGTGTGGGTAGACCGGGCAATCCAAGCCAGGACTGCTTTGCAAGTGAGGCACCCCTGAGAACTGTCTGTCCGGGGTGGGGGTCGGGACCCTTTAAGCGCAGCCCTCGGCTAGCCTGAGACAGCATGTCCGCGCTCTAAGTCCTCCTCTGATGCCCTGCTGGCACTGCTTCCGGCCATCCTTAAGCCCTGTTCAGGGTCCACTTAATGTGGACATCCTAGTTCGAATTAGCAAAACGCTAATTCTAACTAGTTTTTTAGTCTGGATCCGTTAGTTCGAATTAGCTTAGTTCGAATTAACGTTGTAGTGTAGACATACCCATAGGCTTCACCTTGAAATGAGTAGTGATGGGCTGAGAGTATGATATTTCATTAAATATTTGTTTTGAGAATTAGTTGTTAGTAATTTTTGAATTTTTGTTGCTGGCATTTTCCATTTACATTTTACATTTAAAAAAAATGTAATTTATATATTAGAAATATGCATCTGTCTGTCAATCCATATGAGTCTGTTTGTTCAAGAACTCCTCCTAAATGGTAAGTACTAGGATCACCAAATTTGGTATGCAGCTTTCTCTTCTCCTAACTTAAAGTAAGTCTAGGGTTTGGGTTGTGCTAGAAAAAAGAGAAAGATTTGGAATGGGACTGTTTTCCATAACATAAAAAGGGAAAGGGCTGTTTAGAGGGATGTGAAGAAATTGGAGAAGATCCAGAGAAGAGCAACAAGAATGATTAAAAGTCTAGAGAACATGACCTGTAAAGGAAGACTGAAAGAATTGGGCTTGTTTAGTTTCAATCATAGAACATTAGAACTGGAAGGGACCTTGGGTATGTCTATACTAGCCCCCTAGTTCAAACTAGGAAGGCTAATGTAGGCATTCAAAATTGCAAATGAAGCCCGGGGTTTAAATATCCCGGGCTTTATTTGCATGTTCCCATCCGGTCGCCATTCTGAAATTCCACTAGCCTGAAGTAACTGCCCGTGGCTACACGTGGCAGTGAAACGGTAATTCGAACTAAGTCCTTAGTTCAAATTAACTGTTACTCCTTCTGGAATGAGGTATAACAGTGAATTCGAACTAAGGACTTAGTTCAAATTACCGTTTCACTGCCGAGTGTAACTGCGGGCAGTTACTTCGGGCTAGTGGAATTTCAAAATGGCGACCAGACGGGAACATGCAAATAAAACCCGGGATATTTAAATCCCGGGCTTCATTTGCAATTTCGAATGCCTACATTAGCCTCCCTAGTTCAAATTAGGGGGCTAGTGTAGACATACCCCTTGAGAGGTCATCGAGTCTAGTCCCCTGCCCTCATGGCAGGACCCAGTACCATCTAGACCATTTCTCATAGATGTCTGTCTAACTTGCTCTTAAATATCTCCAGAGATGGAGATTCCACAACCCCACTAGGCAACTATTCCAGTGTTTAACCACCCTTACAGTTAGGAAGTTTTTTCTAATGTCCAACCTAAACCTCTCTTGTTGCAGTTTAAGACCATTGCTTCTTGTCCTATCCTCAGAGGCTAAGGAGAACAATTTTCCTCTCTCCTCTTTGTGACACCCTTTTAGATACCTGAAAACCTTATCATGTCCCCCTCAGTCTTCTCCGTTTCAAACTAAACAAGCCCAATTGTTTCAATCTTCCTCCATAGGTCTTCCTTCATTATAGTAGCCCCATCTAAGTTATATTTGCCTGGTTTATTGATAAGACTACATGCGAGACTGTTTCAAATGCCTTACTAACATCTATGTATGCTACATCCACAGCTTCTCCTTTATCCACAAAACTCGTTATCCTATCAAAGAAAGCTACCTGATTGGTTTGTCATGATCTATTCTTTACAAATCAATGCTGGCTGTTACCTATCACCTTATTATCTTCCAGATGAATTCCTTAATTACTTGTTCCATTATCTTTCATGGCACAGAGGTTAAACTGACTGGTCTGTAGTTTCCTGGGTTGTTCGTATTTACCTTTTTATAGATGGGCACTATATTTACCTTTTCCAGTCGTCTGGAATCTCTCCTTTCTTCCATGATTTTTCAAAAATAATAGCTAAAGACTTAGATACCTCCTCTATCAGTTCCTTGGGTATGCTAGGATGCATTCCATCAGGCCCTGGTGACTTGCAGATATCTAACTTTTCTAAGTGATTTTTAACTTTTTCATGTTAACTTATAAACCTCATTTTTTGAGGAGTAACGTTAGTTCAAACCAAGGGGTTTGGTTCAAACTAACACATCCCAGCGCGCACTTCCTGGTTCAAATCAGCTGTTGAGCGGAGTAATGCGCCGGCGAGATCATGCTAATGAAGCGCGGGATATATAAATCTCCGCTTCATTAGCAATTTCGGTCCCTATCTCAAACTAGGGAGCAGATGTAGATGTACCCTCTAGGATTTCATGATCACTTTCACCCAAGCTGCCTTCCACTTTCACATTCTCAAGCAGTTCCTCCTGATTTATTAAAATCAACTCTAGAATAGCTTCCCCCCTAGAAGCATTTTCAACCTTCTGAAATAAAAAGTTGTCTTCAATGCAGTCCAAGAATTTATTGGATAGTCTGTGCCCCACTGTGTTAGTTTCCTATGTTTAGAAAAGAGAAGACCGAGAGGGAACATGATAGCAGTTTTCAAGTATCTAAAAGGGTATTATAAGGAGGAGGGAGAAAAATTGTTCTCCGTGGCCTGTGAGGATAGGACAAGTAGCAATGGACTTAAACTGCAACAAGGGAGGTTTAGATTGGACATCAGAAAAAACTTCCTAACTGTCAGGGTGGCTAAACACTGGAATAAATTGCCTAGGGAGGTTGTAGAATCTCCATCTCTGAAGATATTTAAGAGCAGGTTGGATGGACTTCTATAAAGGATAATCTAGACGGTGCTTGGTCCTGCTGTGAGGGCAGGGGTTTGGACTCGATGCCTTTCAAGGTGCCTTCCAGTTCTAGTGTTCTATGATTCTGAGAACATGAAAGGGAGGTGGTGGAGGGACATTATATTGCAGAATGACCTTTGGGGCAGCCGCACCAGTGGAAGATTGGCCAGCAGGGGCTGGAACTCACCATCTTGCTGGCCAGTTGATTGGGTAAGTGACCCCTCTTCCCCAAACCTCTCTCCCCGGCCCTTGGCCATAGTGCCAGAGAACAGAAGGGAGGGAGGGAGAAAAGGTTGTGCTGGATGAGGAGGGAGAGAGAAAAGGCTCCTGTTGCATGGGGCAGAGAAAGCCCTGCCATCCTCCGGGAGGATCCATAACCTGTCCTACCCCAGCTTGCATGGCCTCTCCCCTCTACTTCCTGAACTGGGACCAGGGAATACCATTGGGGCCAGCCTATGTATCCCTCCCCTGCTCTGGGCTTCCCCAGGCCTGGCCTCCTGGAGACAAGCAGGTGGGTGGCCTGCGCCCCCCACCCCCCCCATTGCCCAGGCCACCTCCAGGGAGAAGCCAGTGGCCACCCCCAACCTATGCTCTGATCTCCCCTCCCACGAGCTTCCCCTCCTCCCATTTCTCTGCCCTGATTCTTGCACCCCCATCCTTACCCTGAGCCCTTCCTCTCCCCAACTCTGTCTTGCACCCACTGCATTTCCAGCCCCCTGCCCTGAACCCCTCCTCAGCTCCCCATGTTGACTCCTGCACTCCCCCACATGCCTCCAGTCTCTTGCCCTGAGCCCCATATCTCTTCAAGGCCCTGTCCTAACTTCTGCACACCCCACACTGCCAGTCACCTGCCCTGAAGAACCTTGGCAATGCTAGGTAAGTCTTCTAATTCATGGTTAAGTTCATAGCTAAAGAGTGTTCCTTGGTGACAATCTGGAACTGAGTTTAAAAGGTAAGGTGTCCCTTCCTGTTAATGGGAGCTTGCTAGATCTTGCTAGAGAGCTGTGGCTGCATGCTATCATAAATTCATCGATGGCCTGATTCTTTCCATTTCATTCTAGCCAGGATTTTAAATTATTTTATACATTACCTGGGCTATCGAGTCGTCTCTTTTGCTTCTGAAAGGTCCAAAGGCCTGAAAATCATCTAGACTATCTCTAATCTGTAAATTAGATCTGCTGGACCATTCAGAGCCATCATATGGATCTGCATGAGACTAGCTGATTACCAGGTGGTAATGGATCATTATACATAAAAGTTTTCTTTTATGGAGCAAAGTCCTTCATTTTATGGACAGTCTTCCAGGAAATAAAAGGAATAAGCTAAGGCCACTTGTTCAGGAAGACCATGGTTTACAAGCTGCTTATGACAAGTGCAATAAGGCCACTCATTCTGTTGTATCTCCTTTGATTCTTGATAGGTCACCTTAGTTAACTATGCCCTGCCTTCTTATAAGAAGCCAAATAAAAGTTCTGGGATTTCCTTTGTTTGAGGACCTACCTGTAACTGTAACAATGGATAAAACTCTAGGAAAAACTCCAGCTGGTGACAGGGCCCCGAGGAAATGTGTTGGAAGAGAGAAGGTGGAGGGAGTGTGAAAGGAACTTCCTCAACAACCTTTGTGCACACCAAGAACACACCTCACCCCAAAAAGGGGCAGGGAGACAGCAGAACGTGGCACTGCCTATAGACCACACCCAGCGTACCACAAAGTATGCTGCTTCTCCTGAAGGGATGTCATTTCTAGGCGAGCAAAATTCCTCCCAGTTATTTCTCAGGAGCAGAGAGCAGAATATCTCCATACGGCCTTAAACTTCAGGTTGGTGCCTACGTGGAACAGCAGAGCCTCTTAGAAAGCAAGCCCATGACTGGATCCTTTGCTTTGCAGCTCTTTCATATAGCTGAATTTTATAACTCTTCCACTCCAGGAGACCATGTTGTGATATTGGCAAACCCATAAGAACTCAACAAAAGGCATTACAATTATATCAGGACAATTGACTTGTATGTGAGTATTAAAGAGATGTACTAGACCAGTAATCACTAACCCATTTGTTTGCAGTAACAGAAATTAAAGGCAGAGGCTAAATGTTTGTCTGTGTACCTATGTCCTCCTATTAGAAGTTTACCAAGTGTAACCAAATAATCTTTTAGATGCTAAATCCTTGTCATGCCTTAATTGCCTTACATTATGTATGTGAACTGTCTTCAGTTAACCTTAAGATCAAAGATGTGATACACTGCAGGAACCTAATACTATTACCTACATTGTCTTCAGTTTATCTATCCCTATTAAAATGAATGACCTGCTGTTGCCTTATGTAAATGAGCGTAACTAGATTACCTGTGCATGCATTGGAAATTGAATGTTAACTGCAAAGTGGTGGATCAGTGTGTGCCCAAGGAAGAAAAATCCTGACACATGCTGTGCTCAAAACAATTGACAGCCTGCTTCAGCCTGTAAAAGTGAAACCTCTGGTCTGATCAGAGGGACTTTTGCAAACTAGCCGACTCGTACATCAGTGCTACAAATCTGATAGAAGGACCTTGCAAGCATTTGTAATGTACTATGTATAAAATCTTTTAATCATCCATTAATATAGCTTCAGTTTTATTAAAGACTGGCTGACAGTGATATTTGGGTAAGAGCTGAACTATATATAAGCCTGGGGTATCTGATCTTTCGGGATTAGTAGAACCTCATACATGGTGAACTGGGTTCTCAATAACCTCTCCCTACATTAGACCTGTTTGCCTAGATAAGAACCAAGATCTGGAAAGCTTAAAAGGGGACTGTGTTTGGCCTCTTCTTAAGCTATCTGGTACGACAGATGCTCTTTTGATACTATTTGATGACTGTAATGAAATAAACTACTAGTTTTGAGGCGCTATGTGCCCCATTTCTTGCAGTATTCCTTTAGCATGGGTCATTTCAGGCACCCGGTCAGACCTGTCACAGTGAGCCTCCAGTTCATCTGTTTTGCCGGTTCAGCAGCCACACACAGGTAGTCTTGGTAAGTTAGATTTTCATGACCCATTAGCATTGATAAAGACCATATTCCACTACAAATTTTCCTCCTCCTCTAGCACCTTCAAAGTAAGAAGTTTGCAGAACTTCAGAGAACCACAGGCCCACCCACATGGAGGGGGAAAATGGAGCAGCTGCCCTGGAACCCTGTGATTCAAAAGGGCCTGGAGCTCCCTGCTGCCACTGAGACAGTGACTGGAGTTTCTGGCCCTTTAAATTACCACCAGAGCCCTGAGCAGAATGCTCTGGGAGGCGCTAAGGGTTGGCTGGAGCTGGGGGAGGGAGAGGGATGCAGTATGGTCTGGATAGCCATGTGGGCTGTCTGCCCTCGGGCCACTCCTTCCAAGACCACAAAGCCAGCATTCTCCCCACTCCTTTGATCAGGGCACTGGCAATTCTGTCAGACCCCTGGAGAACCAATACATTCCATTTCCATCTCCTTCACCTTTTAGGGACTGGTTAAGATGCAAGTCCATCCGTTTTTCAAGGATTCCTCTCACAAGATACTTGTGAGGAAAGAGGATACATGCTAAGTTTGGGAGCCACAGTGAGTTCCGAAGACATAGTATAACAATATTATATCTTTACTATTTTATTTTTACTATCTATGCTTCCTTTTCTACTTACTCCTTCCCACCCCTGAACAAAAGGCAGGAACTCTTCATCTTTTTCTCAGACACACACAAATGAAACCAAGACTTCCTTTGGAGCTTGATTAAAACCAGTCTCAAGTAGCCTAGTACTTTAAAGATGAGAAGTCTCCAGTTTGCATCCCAAGCTTACTTTGTCCTTGAATGATTTTCACTTTTGGAATTTTAGAAGACTTTGGCTTTCATCAAGGAAATATATTCTAGACACCATATTAGGGAGCCCATAGAAATAGTCTCATTGGGTGGAGTCAAGGTGTATGAAATTTATCTCCTAATTATTTCCACTATGGCTACGTCTACACTACGAGTTTTCTCGGCAAAAAATATGCGAATGAGGGATTCATTTGCACGAGTCGCTATCTCATTTGCATATTTCTGCCAATCCGTTTTTTCTCTAGGGTTTTTGTGTAAAAACAAACAGAGTGGACATTTTCTTTTTGCACAAAACCCCCTTTTCCCGCCAGAATCTTATGCCCCAAAAAAGGAGGTTTATCAATCTGGTGGGAAAAGGGTTTTTTTGCGCAAAAAGAAAACGTCCACACTGCTTGTTTTTGCACAAAAAACCTAGTGAAAAAACAGATCGACAGAAAATATGCAAATGAGCATGACTCATGCAAATGAGTCCCTCATTAGCATATTTTTTGCAGAGAAAACTCGTAGTGCTGACATAGCCTATCAGTGCATTTTCCAGGCAGAATAGAAGAGATAAACCAAGTGGGAAAATCCATTTAAAAAAGATAAATTGCAAATAGAATGGAAAACGCTTCCTGTTTTCACCTGTTGATGGGTAGTGTCATGCCTCTATCTCCCTGGACTCATGGATTCTTACAGTAATCTAATGGGGTTGGCATGTTATTAAAATAATTCATCAGATGACTAAAGGCTCCTTCTCAGTGACCTCTTCTGGTTCATTTTTAAGTTCTGCTGTTACAATTACCTCCTGGCAAGACAGAATAGTGTGAGGAATATTGCATGACAGCCATGTATGTTTCTATCAGGACTTACAGTTTCTCGTTGTGTTTTTTCCCCTGAGCATGCTGCCTCCTCCCCCCTCCACATCTCTGTTTCTTTAGCTGCGTAGAAATAACAATAACCTACATCCCAGCCTCCGGATAAGTGACAATTGGTGTCCTGATCTATGGGCACTTAGTTGAATGTCCATATCTGATATTTCTTCCCTTTTTCTTCACTATCAGTACCAACCATGGTGTCTTTCTTCTCCTGCTTCAATACAGGTGAATGTTTAGGTGTATTCATTGGATTATTTTTATTAAGATTCACTGTATTTTAGTTCAGTTGATAGTAAAAGAAATGGGATATTCTGATATGGGGCCCGGACGCAACGGGGTGGGTGGGGCCACTCACGTGACATCAGGACGACGTCACGCCTGGCGCTGGGAGCAGCGGGTAATTTAAACGCTACTCTGCGACGGGGGGGAGGGGAGGGGAGGAGAGGCGTGTGTGTGTGTGCGCGCTGGGGTAGGCATACGCCAGTAGGACCCCCTGTGAGGCAATGGGGACCCAAGCCTGTAGGAGGAACCAAGCGGCCGAGCTGCTGGAGGCCAAGTAGGCCCCGGGCAGGGGCGGTAGGACCAGTAGGGGAGAGGAAGTAGCCCAGGACAGGGCAATGCAACGCCCGCGGGCTGATGGGTTTCGGTGGAGACCCCTGTCAGCCGGATAGGACTGTAGAAGGTCCATGTCCTTAGGGCCCTCGGCTGCGGCACGTGAGTGAGGGTGGGCCCGGATGCCCCTCTGCACCATTTGCCCTCAAAGCAGGGAATACCCCAGCTGCAGATGGGAGCTCTGCGTGACTAAGGACCTAGACAGACTGGCTGAAGAAGCCATTCTGCAGTAAGACTACGGGTGAGGTGGTGGGACATTTGGGACAGTCAAATGGGCTAGGGCAAAGACTAGACAGGGGTTAGACCCAGCCTGGTCACAGGCTTGTGAGGGGCATTCCTGGGGTGTAACTTAGAACTCTTTAGTGTAGAACTAGGTGTATTCAGAATAGACCTACCAGTTTGGGCCCCATGGAGAAGATAAGCACTCTTACCTCCTTACTTCTGCCACTTTCTGGTTTGCTTCGTGGCTTAGGCATGAGTTAGGTGCCTGCATGGCAGAAAACTAAGCATCTAGTGGCTTTTTATAGTGAAAAGGTAGGTGCTGAGTGAGTTTATGTGCAAGCAGGGGATTTGTGGATCCCAGCAGATCCTAAATCTAGAATCAAGGCACCTAAGTCCCTTAATGGATCAGCATCTATGTATATGTAACATTTCTCTTAAACTACTGTAGCTGGACCCCAGTTCTCCACTCTGTAAAATCAGAAGCTTACATGAAGACAAACTTCTCCAAGGTGGGGATTATTTATTAGGGACACAGAATGTAACCCAGGCTAACCTAGAAAGGCAGTAAGACTCCAATATCCTGCTTGTTGCCTTTGGGTAGACTACTCATACACGAAACAATACAGAACAAATAAAAACAATGCGGCATAGGGCTCAATTCCCCAAGCTTCCTGTGGCAATAGGTAGGGGAAAATATACTTTCCTGTAGCCTCCTTCCCTTCTGCCTACTCTTTATAAAAAGTACAGGCTCTTTAATTAAAAATCCACTTGTGTGAGTTTATTATGCACAGTTACATTTGTCATAGTGCATCAGACTCCCAAAAGGATTAGCTATTTTCTCTGGAATTTCCTGAGCAATGTAAGGTTCTCCTTTGGGTCTAGCTTCCCTTAACCCTCAACCTCCTATCCCTAAAATCTAGCACTTGAATGGCTTTAAAAGATTATAGGAAAATATCTTAGATATAATTATTTTAAACTAGGGAAGATTTGGTGTTGCTTGTTTTTTAATGAAAATGTGGCAGAGTATTTTCTATTCCAGTTCTTGTCTTTTACCAGTTTATATATATTTATTTGTGTGTGGTGGTTTTATTTTTGCTTTGATGTCTTGGTTGACACTGTCTTTCAGGAAGACCGGCAGTCCTTAGTCTGTCCGTGCGCTGCAGTGGCAGACTGCAGCCCACAGTCTAGCCCAGGACTGGGCAAGATACCTCTCATGAGCCAGTTCTGACCTGCCAAGCCACCAGATCCGGATCTGGATCTGTCCCGCGGATGCCCCTCCCGGGACTCTCAAGCATATAGCAGCCACTGTTTTAAATGTAGGGCTGCTCCATGTGACTCTCTACTCTGGAGGGAGAGGGAGACTTCAGGTGTTTTCCCTGCCCCCAGCCCAATCCTCAGCTCCTATCAGTCAGAAACAACTGGCCAATAAGAACTGACCCTAGCCAATATCTCATCTCCTATTGGCCAGAAACAGCCAGCCAATACAAGCTGAGATACTGGCCTGGAGGATGGAGGCAGCACAATCCTCTCCCCACTCCTGGAGTTGAGAGCCAAATGGAAGGAGTAGGCTGTATTTTCAATGTTCTTGGGGCTGCAGCAGGCAGAGAGCCTGGCCTGCTTCAGGGGTGCTGAAGGCTGGGAGATGCTTAGGTAAGCGCCTCCCAGCCAAAGCCTGCATCTGGCACCCCTGCCCCTTCCACACCCTAACGCCCTTCCCCAAGTCACCTTCCAAATCCCCTGCACTCCCATTGCTCCACGTCCCTCCAAGACCCTGTACCCCCTCCCACACCTCTCCCCCAGGCCAGAATTTTCTTCTGCACCCCCACTCTCTCACTGACTTACACCCAATCCCCTGACCCAGGTCACAACCCCCTCCTTCACCCAAACACCATCTAAGACCCCACACCATCTCCTGTATGCCAGTCCCTTATCCCGTGCACCTTTCTGCACCCAACCTCCACCCTAGATCCTGCACCCCCTCCACAGAAAAGTGTAGCCCTTGGCCACTTTCCAAAATCTTGGAGTGGCCCCCCGCCAAAAATTATTGGCCATCCCCGGTCTAGCCCCTCCCTTGGAGGCAAACTGCAGTTCTTTGCTAGCCACTTCTTTCAGCTGCTGGGCAGAACATAGGCCCACCCACTAGTCTGCACTCAGGTACCCTCAAGTTGCGGCCTTCTATTGCCCTCATACACTCCCTGTACTATCTGCCTTCTTTGAGCCGCTTCTTCATAGCCCTTGCATCCTCTCAGCCCTTTGTATCAGGGACCCGATTTCACTGTTATCACGACAAGGTAGAGCTCTCTCTACCTCCCCTGACTTTGCCCAGCACTGTTCTGCTCTTGGTGCCCCCTCAGGCAGCCAGTCTTTCCCCTTTGTCTTTGGCTGTGTCTACACTGGCCACATAACCCGTAATAGCTACGCAAATGAGAGAAGTCAGAATAGGGAAATGCGCGGGGGATTTAAATATCCCCCGCGGGATTTAAATAAACATGGCCGCCGCTTTTTTCCGGCTTGGGGAAAAGCCGGAAAAGAGCGTCCAGACTGGCGCGATCCTCCGGAATAAAGCCCTATTCCGGAGGGTCTCTTGCAAGTAGGAATAAGAGCTCCTCCGGAATAGGGCTTTATTCCGGAGGATCGCGCCAGTCTGGATGCTCTTTTCCGGCTTTTCCCCAAGCCGGAAAAAAGCGGCGGCCATGTTTATTTAAATCCCGTGGGGAGCCTGTCTTTTGTGCTGCAGAGCAGCCCTTTATATCTGGTCAGCTGCAGCAAGCTTTCTCCTTATTGACTCTCAATAAGCTCATCCCTAATTGGCTGGGTTATGCACAGACTCCTTCTGCCCTGTTTTAACCCCTCCTACACCAAAGTGGGGAAGCTGCCTCAATAGACCTCCTGGGATCTCTGCCCTAAATTCAGTGTGGTGACTTTCTAGGTTATGTCCGAGGAGGCCCAGAATGAAAGTTGCTTTGGGAATGGAGAGAGAGATTTTCAACCTGCATATGCAATGTAGAATTAAACCTTGTATTGGATCTTTAACTGAGAGGCTTCGGACTTTTAACTACTAAAAATGTAAATGCTAACAGTGTAGTAGTACAGCTTGGGCATGTAATCAATTCCTAGCTTCTTCTGTATTTAAAGTTTTCTTCTGGCACAAATATGTTGCATTTCTGTGTGGCTGCTTTGTTAAAAGCATGCATTTGGAGGGGCAGATAATCGTTGCATTTAATTAGATTCTTCTGCATTCAAATTTTTATTTGTATTTTAGGTTTGGTCTTATTTTAGATCAAGAGAAATCCCTCCTCTTTATACACTGAAATTATTCAGATGTTTATGGTTAAGTTCACTGAACTGTCTCATCCTAATGATGCAAACCAAATCACCAAGTACACTAGTTCACATTTCAAAGGTGACTCATGAAAGCTAGCAATTCATCATGGGATCCTTTGCAGAACTATTTTTGGTCTGTTCTCAACACACAGCCTTACTGATGAATCCCAGGTGTTGTAGCTCAGAGCAAAGGGAACGTGTGAAGATTGCCCTGAAAGAAGTGAACATGCTCATTAAAAACGATTTCTGGTAAGAGTTCTGGCAGTTGGAACTTCTCCTTGTTGTGACCTGTTTCCCCTTTGCAATGTCACCAATGTGTTTGAGCATAACGAACAGTAGTTCATTGGGAACACTGAGGAAATATCAGACGTAGTTTGGGGATTGCTGGTTGATAACAAAGGAACTGGACATCTGTTTTTAAATTCATAGATATTTATTTATTTTGCACAATTGATATTTCCCACTTATATTCTGCTTACTACTGAGATTTTTGTTTGTAAGCATACAAGACAAATGGCCTTCTTTAATCAAATCAATTTAAGTGCTTCATCTCTGCAAATGAACTGGAATATGATTTCTTGGTTAGAATTATTTTTAGATGCACTTTTTAATATGATTAACCTCAGCATAAATTGGAAAGAGACTTTAGACCCCCTCTCATCAGGACACTGGAATGAAAGTTGCAGTCAGATGAAAATAATTGCTGGAGGTCTCAAATTTCATTTACATTTGCATAATTTTGGTATATTAGACAAAAAATACCCAACAAAATTGAATAGAGAAGATCCCCAGTGTGTGATAAATGTCAGTGAGAAGTGGGGCATTTTTTGTATAAAAATGTAACATGTCTGTGAGTGTGGGGGTTATTTAGAAAAGTATTATATAGGAGAATGTAATCAAACTCTCCTACAAAGACATTAAGAAGCAAATTTTAGGCATACTATTACTTGTAAATATATATTTTACTCAATTCCAGAGTTCTTAGGAAGTATAGGCAGTTCAAATACAGAAACAGGAAAAATTGCATATTATAGCCCAATATAATTTTTGAGTGAGAAATTATTGGTTTTATGTATTTGAAATATATAAAATGCTTTATCTTGCAATTTATAAGTTAACACACAAGTACTTTAAATGAAGCAAGATGGAATTACTACTAGCCTTCTGTGATCTTTTCTTTCTTGAATTTATATGATATGTTTCTTAAGAGTGAAGCATTCGACAACAAATGCAGATGCTGAAACTTCCTCCCTGGAAGCCCTGTGAAAAGAAAGGTTATAAATGTTTTAGATCGCATCTCGGGGTATTATGTTGTTTCCCCAGGAGGCCAAGTCTTCAGTGAATAACTTCCAGTGTTGTAAGTTAGCAAGCTGCTTCCTCACACTGACTTTAGCAGCTGAATATTCTTTATGCTATCCATGAAGTAAGGTGCTAATGAGGACAGCTTTATATGATACTGAGAACATGTGTGGCCAAGATACATTTGCTGAACTTTCTAGCATCAGTATTTTCTTGTAAATCTTAACTCTTCTGATAAATATGGATAATCTTTATAAAGATCTTATATCTTGTTATTAAAGCCTAAATAGTCTTTATGTTTGTAAAGTATATTTGTAAAAGTAAACTTAACTTCATAACACTCTACATGGCCTCCCCCCTGCCATTAATATTTTGCATTTCTAGTGCTTCTGCACAGATCTGCAGGAAAGGAAAATAAAGCTCTTTAATCTTTTTGCTGCAACTGGCTGCATATAGTTATCTCATTGGGTCTGATTCTCCAGTCACTTTTCCCGGCAAAATTGGAATTCAGGGTTGAGTCCTGAGTCTTAGAATGATGCCTGCTGCACAAGCAGTGCTCTTAAGACAGAGGACTCACCTCGTGTCTGCATAGCTATGCTCTCTGGAAAATTGAAAGAGCTGTATTGACAAGTTCCAGATAGTGCTGCACCCATGTCCCCTTCACAGTAAGTAATGTCTTATAGCTTGTGTGGCCAGGAGTTATTTGGCACTGTCCTCAAAAGCTCCCTCCTCAAACCTTCCAATTACTACCCATTAGTTATACCACCCTGTGGCTACGTCTACACTGGCCCCTTCTCCGGAAGAGGCATGTTAATTTCGAACTTTGGAATAGGGAAATCCGCGGGGGATTTAAACATCCCCCGTGGGATTTAAATAAACATGGCTGCCGCTTTTTTTCCGGCTTGGGGAAAAGCCAGAAAAGAGCGTCCAGACTGGCGCGATCCTGCAGAATAAAGCCCTTTTCTGGAGGATCTCTTATTCCTACTTGAAAGTTTCCTACTCTTATTCCTACTTGCAATACTTGAAAGTAGGAATAAGAGATCCTCCGGAAAAGGGCTTTATTCCGGAGGATCGCGCCAGTCTGGACGCTCTTTTCTGGCTTTTCTCCAAGCTGGAAAAAAAGCGGCGGCCATGTTTATTTAAATCCCATGGGGGATATTTAAATCCCCCGTGGATTTCCCTATTCCAAAGTTCGAAATTAGCATGCCTCTTCCGGAGAAGGGGCCAGTGTAGACGTAGCCTGTATGTTCTGTGTGCTGTAATATTTGTACTGAGAATACACTTGCGTTGTAGAAGCTGTTGGGTGTGGGGGAAGGGAAGAGAGAGAGTGTGTGAGCTAGAGGTTTTGATAGTGGCATTTGGAGCTTTTGGCAACTACAGGCAGTCCCTGGGTTACATGGATCCGACTTACATCGGATCCCTACTTACAAACTGGGTGAGGCAACCCAGCACTAGCTGCTTCCCCCCAGCAGACCAGGGAGATGTGAAGCTAGCGCCCCCTCCCCAGTAGACCAGGGAGACGTGGAGCGGCTTTTCTCAGCAGACACCTCAGCTTGAGAATAAAGGACTGAGGGAAGTGAGGTGTGGGAGAATAAAACTGAGCTCTGGAGAAATGTTTGGCTAGAGTTTCCCCTACAATATGTACCAGTTCCGACTTACATACAAATTCAACTTAAGAACAAACCTACAGTCCCTATCTGTACATAACCCGGGGACTGTCTGTAGTAAGTCATGGGAGGATGTTTTTGTTGACATTCAAAATGCATCTCTGGTTTTATGTACAGGGGACAGAGGTGACTTTAAACTGATGGGATGGGGAGGCCTCTTATTTCATCTCAATATCTGCCATGCCTTCCTACAATGATGGATAAGTAAATTATTTTTATAATAATATTATAATAATTAGTAGTAAATAGTTAATGATGATGGCCTTCTACACACGATTAAGCTTCAGAGTTAATATGTGCTGTTAATGGGCAAGCCTTATCTTAGAGATATTGCAGCAGGCTGTCTACTGATTCAAGCATACTTCACTGCCTGTGTCTACATTTGAAGCTTATTCCAGCAACCATAAGAGTATATATTTTTTAAAGAAGGTTAAGATTTTCAATCCTAATTGTGCAGCAGGCGAAAAAGAAAATAAAAAGGATTATGAAGCTCTATCTTGTGGTTCCAAAATTGCCTTAACTCATAACCATTTCATGAGGCTTGATATTGTACAGAAAAAATATCAGCAATAACTGTTGTTCATATCTATACAAATAATTACCCAACATTTGCGAAATAATCTAATCAAACACCGAGTAAGAAGTATATACTAGCATCTGAATTGTACTTATCATATAAAGAAGTATATTTACATAACTGTAGAAAGACACATTACATTATATGAAATGAGCAACTTCTATAATGGCATGTTAATTTGTCATCAAAAGAGAGACCTTGAAATGCATGTAACATGTTAGCATAAAGCAAAGTACATACAGATATCAAGCTGATATCTATTTTTTACTAACAACTAGCACTTCTGGTCACAATCACAGAATTAGATTTTCTGCACACATGGCATGCCAAAGATGGTGTACTTTTGTCAATCACTTTGGCAGTTCAAACAGGTCGTTTTTTTTTAGTAAGGTTCCAGAGATCAAAGTCAAAGTTGTTCATGTATAGTGGTAATTCTGATATGGTGGTTCACATACCCTATAAGCATCTAGGCTATGAGGCTGCTGTTAAAGTCCTTCACTGAGAGATGACATTGAAATCTATAGTTTAATAGCAATACAATTTGGTGGTTCAATGGAACCTCTTCATAGACCCAAATCCTTCTCCTGCACAGAGATTTAAGTGCAATAATCAGGCTTTAAAGAAGTATTCTCCAAAAGAGTTAAACTCTGTAGGCTACAGAATGCCACCAGACAGCATGTCTACACTACAACGTTATTTCAAAATAAGTTATCGTTATGATCATCATGGAGCATCATAGAGTGGTGGGATGGCCAGCAGCGGCTCCAGAACTTCCACATGCAGAAATAACGACTCCCCAAATAACTATTTTGAAATTATGCATCCACACCTCAAATTCCCATCAAAATAGCACAGAGCTATATTCAAATAACACGTCCACAGTGATTGGAGCCTGAATAGCATTTAAAGCCCTCCGGAAGCACTCCAGGCAGGGCATCAGGACAGAAATCACTTGCTATAGTTCCTGCCTGAAGCTAGCTGAGGCTCGTGCTTAAAGGGGCTCCCCTCTACATCCACGTCTCACCTTTGTCTACTTCTTTAAGGAACAGCAAACATCACACCATGTGCTGGTTGCCCTTGCGGATGCCACAGCACTCCTACCATGAAGCCAGACCTGCTGCAAAGCAGTCACCAGATGTTAGACTTGCTGCTGCAACTCCTGGCGCAGTTTATGCAAACTGGCCTCATGGCACTGCCTGAAGACTATGACCAGCCTGGAATGGGGGACCTCTTCACCCATGCCTGGGCACTCCTCATGCACCACAATCCCTCCTTCCTCCCCACACTAAGCACCTCTGCTTCTGGCATTGGGAGACCAGTACCGACTGGTGTGACTGATCGTTATGGAGTGGTAGGATGGCCAGCAGTGGCTCCAGAACTTCCACATGTAGAAAAACACCTTCGTGGAGCCATGTGAGTGGCTCATCCTTGCTCTCAGGTGATGGAACACTCACATGCGACCTGCCATGCCACAGCGGGCACTTTCCTGCAATGGCATGGACATCCCAGGGGAGCCTCGTTTCCCCAATGTTCCAGGAACCTGTGGAAAAGAGGGGGGGATGGGCTCAGCTTCCTTCTGTGCCCCATACACACTGGTTCTGACAGTGGTAGCATCGCACAGGGAGAGAACTGTGTTGGGGTGGGAGGTCTGTGTGAGTGGCAGATGCCACTTGCCAGGAAGGGTGGTACGGGGTTTCCCTCCACTTCTTCTCCCCAGCAGGGGATTGGTGTCATCCACCTTGCTGTGCTTGACTGGGAGTGGATGCTGCCCAGAGAGTGTGGACATGAGCCTGTGCCATGTGAAGCACTGCTGTGTGTTTCCTGATCGCAGCCTCCTTAGTGGTGGCTTGTGGTGGGAAGGTGTCCCACCACGGAGTCCGGAGTAAAACAGGCCTCTCCAGAAACCTTATGAGGAGTGACAGGTTCCTGTGTCGCAGCTTCATGGGGCTCAGTGTTCCAGACTGGAACTCCACGTGCACAGACTGCTGTGTGATCCACAGGCTGAGATAGCCAAGCAAGGAGGTGCCACCTCTCGCAGCCCAACCGCCTCTCCCTATGTGCAGATATGGAAAGTAAAGGATCATTCCATGAGGATGCCCTCCTCTTCTGCCCCCACCAAGGGTTTCCAAGTTGGCTGCTGGTGTGCTTGCAGTTGTGGGGGCTCGGTGGGAGTGCTGGGGTCTGCCATGACAGCAGGGAAGGCTGTGCATGGTCCTGCTGTGTGGCACAATGCGACCAGGGACCAAAAGCACTTCTCCTTCTGCCTGCTCTTTGAAGGCTGCAGGGAAAGGGAAACTATAGAGTTTTAAGGGGTGTGGACAGAGTGGCCACCAGAGCAGCTGTGAGAAACCCTGGAGGCCAATGTTTTTAAAATAAGCACAGCTTCACAGTCCACAGTCACGCGTTATTCCTCATGAATTGAGGGTTTACTATTTCAGAATAAGAAGCCTGTTACATCAAAATAATTTCAAAATAATGGGCTTCCAGTGTAGATACTCACCTTATTTCAAAATAACATTGTAGTGTAGACATGCCCAGAGAGACGCTGTGACCATTAGTATACTTCAGTCTCTGCCCCCTTAGCCCGCATTTGTGTGAATTTGACTGTTGGATCACATACTTCTTAGGTGAAATTCTTTGGCTTGTTAGATATATGAAGCTTCAGGCAGTAGCCGAGTTAGTCTGTTAAAGAAAAAACAACAACAAATGGTCTGGTAGCACTTTATAGACTAACAAAACATGTAGATGGTATCATGAGCTTTCGTGGGCACAGCCCACTTCTTCAGATGACTGGTCATCTGAAGAAGTGGGCTGTGCCCACGAAAGCTCATGATATCACCTACACGTTTTGTTAGTCTATAAAATGCTACCAGACCATTTGTTGTTTTTTTAGATATATGAAGTCAGTGTACATTAGCATAAAAACAAACCTTTCTGATGAGTCAAAGGTGACTTATTTTCATGAATTTCTCTATTATGGAACAGACTGTAAGATAGGTGAATCATCTGTTCTTCTTGAGCCTTTCTCCTCCTCTACAAATAAAAAGGTATGGCCATTTATGTCAAGTGATAGATATTTCTTCATGGAAAAGTTAATCTCTAGTCTACAGAAGAAGATGCATTTGCATGATTCCTTTAGTTGTGGATGTGCAATGGAAACCTCCCCCCATCCCCAAACCCATTAGGAAAGAACTAGGAATTCCATCATTTGTTCAAATAATTGTGACTACTTATCAGGATTTGCTACAATTATTTTTAAAGGCAACATATTGCGATTTGGTTTTGAGATAAAGGACAGCTCCTGTTGTGTTTGTCTGGAATATGTGTATCTTGTTCAGCTATTATCTGCTCTAAACATTGTATCTACTCATTTAGGACCCAGTACGGCCCTAAGATCTGTCGTCACAAGAACGTCTGTTCTCATTACGATAGATACAAAATTAGGCCCTGAGATCTTTATGAGAATGTAAACGTGGGATAATTTTGAAAAAAACAGTACTGAAAGGAAATTTATCTACCCAGTGCAAATGCCTATATAAGTGTCTTTGGCTGTGTCTACACTGGCATCCCTTCTGGAAAAGGGATGCTAATGTAGCACTTTGGAATAGGCAAATCCGCGGGGGATTTAAATATCCCCCGCGGTATTTGCATTAACATGGCTGCCGCTTTTTTCCGGCTTGGAGATAAGCCGGAGAAAAGCGCCAGTCTAGACGTGAGTCTCCGGAAAATAAAGCCTTTTCCGGAGGATCTCTTATTCCTACTTTCAAGTAGGAAAACTTGCTTTCAAGTAGGAATAAGAGATCCTCCGGAAAAGGCTTTATTTTCCGGAGAATCACGTCTAGACTGGCGCTTTTCTCCGGCTTATCTCAAAGCTGGAAAAAAGCGGCAGCCATGTTAATGCAAATACCGCGGGGGATATTTAAATCCCCCGTGGATTTGCCTATTCCAAAGTGCTATATTAGCATCCCTTTTCCGGAAAGGGGTGCCAATGTAGACACAGCCTTTGTGTATATAGGTGAATTCCTAGTGCTGAGAGAGGTAAACTATTGTTTACCTATTGTTAACGGCCAGGCACAAAAGCTTTTGAAAGATGTGGAAGAACTAAAGCCTAGCAGTACTAATTACTCTTATGCAAATACTTGAAACTTAACTTCCTACAGTCTCCAAGAGCTATTGACCCAGATTATTCCCTCTGAGATCTGTGCACAGAAGGGACCATTCCGCACAGATCCTTTACCTTCTGAGCAGAAAAAGCTCAGGTGCCTCCATTCTCTCCCTTTCTTTAGGCTTCATGGAGACTTCACCATGAATTCTGTACTGGGTGGCTGACAGGGCCAGGAAAGATGTAGTCCCCAAAAGAGAATATAGCTGGGGCTCTATCTTTCATGTGGAGTTTTCCCAACTAGGAGTGACTGGGACTTCTTAAAGGTTTGGGAGACTCTAATGCAAGGCTATACTTTTAAGTACTTTATTTGGAATATCTTGATTTTATAATCTTAAATTTCACTTATTTTGCCAAGCACGCCAAGTGTGCGTGTTCATCCTTATTTTCAGTCTTAGAAGTTTTATTATTTGAGGAAAGAGTAGAATCACAAGACTGGAAGGAATCTTGAGAGGTCGTTTAGTCCAGTCCTCTGCACTCATGGCAGGACTAAGTGGTATCTAGGCCAGGGTTTCCCAACCTAGGACCTAAATATGGGTTGCCATTACATTTTAAAAGGGTTGCCGGGTGTCTCCCCAGGTGGCTCTTAAGGAGCCATTCACACATTTTTTGAATTGCCCTGGTTCACCAAGTCTACCTGAATTGTCAAAATGGGTCCCCATCTGGAAAAGGTTGGGAACTGCTGATCTAGGCCATCCCTGATAAGTGTTTGTCTAAGCTGCTCTTAAAAATCAATGATGGAGATTCCACAATCTCTCTAAGCAATTTATTCTGGTGCTTATCTACCCTGCCAGGAAGTTTTTCCTAATATCCAACCTAAACTACCCTTGCTATAATTTAAGCTTCTCATCCTATCCTCAAATGTTAAGAATAATTTTTCTTCCTCCTTGTAACAACCTTTTACACTGAAAACGGTTATGTCCCCTCTGTTTATTCTTGAAAAGAGAAGACAAACACAATTATTTCAGTCTTCTCTCACAGGGCATGTTTTCTAAACCTTATTTATTTTTGTTGCTCTTCTCTGGACTTTCTCCAATTTGTCCACATCTTTCCTGAAATATGTCACTGAGAGCTGGACACAATGATTCAGCTGAGGCAGAACAAAATGAAATAATTACTTCTCATGTATTACTTACAATATTCCTGATAATATATCCCAGAATGATGATTGCTCCCCCCCTTTTTTTTGGCAACATATTTGGCTGGCTCCTATTTGCTTTGTGATTTACTATCACCTCCCGATCTCTTTCGGCAGTACTTCTTGCTAGGCAGTTATTTCTTGTTTTGTACGAGTGCAGTTGATTGTTCCTTCCTAAGAAGAGTACTTTGCATTTGTCATTCATGAATTTCATCCTATTCACTTCTGACTATTTCTCCAGTTTTTCCAGATTATTTTGAATTTTAATCCTATCCTCCAAAGCACTTGCAACTCTTCTATCTTGGATTGGACAACTGAACACAAACTTCCCAAATGTACTTTATATGCCATTATCTAAATAATTGATTAAGGTATTGAACAGAACTGATCCATGCAGTACCCCGCTTGATATGCCTTTCCAGTTTGACTGTGAACCACTGATGATTACTTTCTGAGAATGATTTTCCAAAATATTCTGTACCCACCTTAGAGCAGCTCCTGCTAGATTGTATATCCCTTGTTTGTTTATGAGGTCATACAATACAGTATCAAAAGCCTTACTAAAGTTGAGATACCACATCTACCGCTTTCTCCTCTATTCAACAGGTCTGTTACCCTGTCAAAGAAAGCTATTAGGTTGATTTGACATGATTTGTTCTTAAATCCATGCTGTTATTTTCCCTCTTATTATATTTTAGGTGTTTGTAAATGGATTGTTTAATTATTTGCTCCATTGTCTTTCTGGATGATTAGACTGTAATTCCCTGGATGGTCCTTATTTGCTTTTGTTATATGTTGACACTATGTTTGCCCTTTTCAGGTCTCTGAATCTCTCTTATCTTCCATGAGTTTTCAAAGATAATCAGTAATGGTTCTGAGGAGATGTCAGCTCCTTGGATATTCTGGGATTTCATCAGGCCTTGTAGACTTGAAGACATCTAAATTATCTATATACAGTAGACTTCCGATAATCTGGAACCTATTGGACCTAGGTGGTGCTGGATTATCAGATATGCCGGACTATCGGGAGGTACTATAAACTGGTTATATATATACTGTATATAAAGTGTTCTTAACCCTTTTTATTGTACATACTGTATACAGTATACTGTAATGTTTTCGTTTTTTTAAGCCTTTTTTACCCTTTTTGCTCAGTTCAGCTGCTGCCGCTGTTACCTTGTGACTCATTTTTTGCCAAAGCTCACTCACTAGGCTCTTGCCATTTTGATGCCGGACTATCAGGAGTGCCGGATTATTGGATGCCGGACTATTGGAGTTTTACTGTATTTTTAAACTTGTTTTCATATTTTAGCTTCTGATCCTACCTCATTTTCACTGGCATTCACTATGTTAGAAGTCCAAACACTGCTATCTTTTTTTATTTAAACAGTCATTTAGCACTCCTGCCATTTCCACATTTTCTGTGTGTTGCCTCTCCTATTAAATAACAGGCCAATCCTGTTCTGGGTCTTCATCTTGCTTCTAATGTATTTGGGAAAAAAAATTTGTTACCTTTTACGTTTCTAGCTAGTTTAATCTCATTTTGTGCCTTGACTTGTTTAATTTTGTCCCTATAAAGTTGTTTATATTAATCCTTATAACTTGACCTAGTTTCTATTTTTTGTAGGACAACACTTTCCTATATTTCCTACACAGTGGGATAATTTGCTCTTGTGCCTTTAATAATGTCCGTGTGAAAAACTGCCAATACTCTTGAATTTTCCCCCTTAGACTTGCTTCTCATGGGATCTTACCTACTAACTCCCTGAGTTTGCTAAAGTATGTTGTCTTGCAATCCATTATCTTTATTGTGCTGTTTTCCATTCTTTAAAATCATAACAGTACCATTTCACAATCACTTTTACCTAAGCTGCCTTCCACTTTCAAATTTCCAACCAGTTCCTATTTGCCAAAATTAAATCTAGAACAGCCTCTCTCAGGGTATCATTCTCCGCCTTCTGAAATAAAAAAATCATTTCCCATGTATTCTAAGAACACGTTGGGGAAAAACAACAGCCAGGCATAGAGACATCAGTTGGAGAATGAGTAGTTGAAGTCCTCCCATCACCACCAAGTCCTGTATTTTGGATGATTACTTGTTTTTAGAAAAGCCTTATCTCCTCATTCTTCTTGGTAGGTAGTCTGTAGTAGACCTCTACCATGAAATCATCCAGGTCCCCCTCCTCATTTAACCTTACCTAGAACTCCCTATCTCCTTCTCAATCTCAGTCCAAGTTTATACATTGTAAGGCAAGATGTCCTCCATTCCCCCCCCCCCCGCCTGTCCTGCCTGAGCAAGCTGTACCCATCTATTCCAATGTGTGTCATGTGTATTATTCAGTCATGTGTATTATTTTATAAATCTATGTGCTGCCACTATGTTATAGTAGTATTTGTTAATTAGGACTTCAAGTTCTTCCTGCTTATTCTCTGTACTTCTTGCATTTGTATATAGACATATAAGATACTGATGCGATGTTTCCACTCCACCCTGCATGTTCTCTTGTATTTTCCTTGTCCATTCTATGAAGGTCCATACACCCTTCCCCCCCTTCCTGTTCTGACTCTTCTCCCAGGTCTCCATGTTTTTTTTACTTACCTGTGGACTTTTGTCACCTGCGCCCATCAACCCTAGTTTAAAGCTCTCTCCACTAAGTTAGCCAGTGAGTATCCAAATATGAGCTTCTCATTCCTTAACAGATGGACTCCATGTTGAACCACAAAATATTAAAAAGTCAGATGTTCTACTTTGTTCAAGACAAACTATTTCTTTTCTTAGTATGTATAGCATTTAGTGCTTACTAGTTACTTTTAAATGTCCAGAGGTTCTTTCCATACACTTATTATACAGCTGGTTTTTTTTAAGTTTTAACTTTTAACACTTCAGACCCAGAAGGTGCCATTTTTCTACTGCTCATGCAGAACAGTCTTATTATTATTGGAAGAAACTGTTGTGTTCAATTTTGTATTAAAGTTTTGAACATAAAGAAAACATTAATAATTTTCTGAAATTTTATTCTATTACTATTCTATATAGTGCAATAGGGCTTAGGAGCAGTGTTCCCTGTAAACTGAGAGCTTGTGCGACTTTCCGGGAGAGTCAAATGCCAGTCAGTTAATTAGCCAGCAGAATGTGTTTCTATTGATAGTGACATCTGCACATGCCTTGATGCGTATAACTAAATCTATTTTGCACATGGATGGAAAAAATTAGAGGGAACATTGCTTAGGAGCCCTAGTCTTAGACCAGCACCCCTTTGTGGTAGGTGCTGTACAACACAGAAAACTGGTCTTTGCACTGAGTCTATCTAGACTGCAGGTTTTTTTTTTTTTAAAAGTGGCCTTTTTTTTTTTTCAAAAAAACTTCACCTGCGTCTAGACTGCCACCACGTTCTTTCAAAATTAAATTGAAAGAAAGCAGTGTTTTTTTGACAGTGGTAAATCTCATTTTACGAGGAAGAATGCCTTTTTTTGAAAGAATTCTTTCGAAAAAAGGTGTTCTTGACTACAAACAGGGTTTTTTTCAAAAGAGAGCATCCAGAATGCCTGGGTGCTTTCTTTCGAAAAAGTGGATCGGTTTTTTGAAAAAGTTGTGGGTGTCTAGACGATCTCTTTCGAAAGAAGCTTTTTCGTTGAAAAAGCTTCTTTTGAAAGAAGCATGTAGTCTTAGACGTACCCTAAGAGACCAAACTTCTGAAAACATTATTGTACAATATATTTAGAACATCTTCCTCCTACTTAAACATTATTTCCATAACATGTACCTAAGATCCTGTTGTCAACAGATCTCATATTCATGAAATGTTTACACGTTTTGCATTAGTATTCATTAGCCAGGATGATGATGGGGATGAAATCTGAGCTTTAATGAAGTGCATTGCCTTTTTTTTCCCCCTTCCATGTCAGTCCACCATTGTACTGCTTTGTCTCAAAAAATGAATCTTTGTTGTGCTGAAGGGAGATCTAGGCAGCCCCTTGTTAAAATTAAATCATCAAGTTGAAAGGGGAAATTTCCCTACTTCTGGTAGAGCTCCCTCTTAATTTTAAATCCATCCCTGCCTAGAATGATTTATTCCTGGACTCAGAAATTACTGCTGATGCTCATGTTTTCATTGTTGGAATGCCTCAATTCCCGCAAGTGTCAAGTACTTTCAGTGTTCTCTGATAAGGATATTGGCAGGGCAGTCCTTAGACAGTCACAGACCACCACTAAATTTGGGGAACCACTGTGCCACAAGTAGTACTTTGTTTGTGTTGATTATGCCTAGTGCTGGCTGAGGACAGTACTGACTCAAATTGCTCCAATTCCCTGCCCTCCAGCCCATGCTCTACCTCCTGGCCCCGGCAGCCCAAGCCCTCAGCTCTCTGATCCCTGCTCCAGCACCCGGCCCTGGCAGCCCCAATCCTCTAGCCCTGCCCTCCAATATTCCACCAGCCTGCAGCTCTAGCGGGCTGCACTGCTTCCCCTTCCGCCTGTTCCCCCACCAGCCTCTATGCCCTGTTCCTGTCCATACAGCCCTCCTCCACCCTTCAGAGTTGCTGCCCTCTCTCCAGCAGGAGATAGGGGTGCAGATGCTTGGGCTGCCTAGGGCACCAGAATTCATAAGGATGGCACTGGATGTTGGGCCTGTATTGTATTACATAGGGGTCCAAAACCTCGCCTGCAGTGGGCCTTCTTTACACCACTGCCAGCATGCACCGACCATAAGGCCAGAGCATGTGAGGAGCTTTCCAGTGTCACTGAAAACCAGTGGAATGCAGGGGAGGGGCATGGTAAAGAACCATTACACTGCATCTGAGACACTGGGGTGATTCTCTCACAGTAATCACCATTGCTCTTAGGGCCCTGGGCAGCTGACATACGTTAGAGGAGACTTCAGGCTTCTCTAGCTTATGGCAGGGCACAAGCTCAACATACAATCAATCTAGGACCAGCATAATGGTGACAGAAACCAATCTTTCACATTGGGGAGGGGTATGTGTTACTGTCCCTTCTAATTTTTCCATCCATGTGTGGAATAAATTTTGTTATATGCATCAAGGCATGTGTGAATGTGAACCACCAGTAGAACACATGCTGTCAGCTGTGAGAACTCTGCTAAGCAGTGGGGCAGCATTTGAATCTCTCCTGTGTGACTGCCCGAGAACTCAGCTTAAAAGGACTGTGCATGCCTCAGCTATGCAAGAGAATCAGAGCCACAGTTTTAGCCCTTCCCCTTTCAAATTAAAGTTGAAGTGTGTACGTGAACAATACAACTGTACTGCTGGTACTGCACAAAGTACAAGTATTTCTGGCATGTGTACTTACTGTATTATTGCAGGTTGAATTCTCTCCCTTCTTGGTTACGATTATCTTTGTTTTAATGGAAAAATGCATAACTATCTTCCCTTGTCCTTCATTCCTATTCTCTGCAAGCACACACTCAGCTACACAGGCTTCACAGCAGGCTAAGTGGGAAGTGGATTTTGGGGGGATTTCTTTGTCAAAATATTGGCAGCAGCTCATTGCTGTAAGCACAATAAAAAGAAAGTGGAGACAAAGGAGTGTTTAGTTAAAACTACCCATCTGGGAGTGGCTCTTTTACAAGCTATGAATTCCAAAGCTACCTACAAAACTTGGTAGATGTTAATGGTTTTGTGGTATCCTTCCCGCTAGTTTGTGGTATCCTGTAGTTTTGTGGTATCCTTCCCGCTACGTTAATCATGCTCAACTAATTTTACTGCAATTAATATTTAAGAAAACGAAGAAATTAATTTTAGTGTTATATAAAATTGGACATACCGAAGAAAACCATTTTTAATAAAGGAAAGTATCTGGCTGTTAAACATTGCTTATAAAAATCTGGGATGAGAGAAATCTCAAAAGTTAATTTCTAAATGAGACAGAGTCCAGAACTGTGCATAAAATACATATAAAATAGGTAAATGAGTCAAACGAGTTTCTCTAATTTTTTCTCTCCTAAAAAAGATGTTTGTGCTGTGCATTTACACTATGACAACTTAAAGAACAAAGGGTTTTTACTAACTTCATTTACAAGGTAGCAAATGTGGTTCATATAGGATACTTAACTATCTGAAACCCAAACATGCAGACATCATGCTCTAAAACTGCCATGTGCAAAAGGGGTTCAATGACCCTGAGCCTACACCTTCCATGCTCTGTGAGTCTGAGGGGAAAAACATGCAACTCATTTGCTCTCTGGCCCTGCAGAAATTACTTAGCAAAGATTTAATATACCTTAAAGTTGTATCAACTTCCCCCGAGCCCGCTTTTAGGGGTTATAGCCAGGAGAAGACCCTATCCGTGTAGTTCTATGAAAGTCATACTATCAAATAGGGGAACTGAGACAGAGTCAGGTCAGTAGCAAAGAACTTATGGGTATATATGGACCTGGCCTCTTCTCCATCAATAGAGAGCTGCCATGATAGGCCAGCATATTTTGCAAGGTAAGAAGACCCTGCATCTGCTGGGATGATGCTGAGGGGAGGCTGTGGTGAATTAAAACTTAGCAAGTTCTCTGTGGGTATGAAATGCAATATCTAGCCCATCTTGCATACTAATGGAAAGCACAAGTGCAGCACATCCCCAGATTGGGCCAAAAGTGTTGTAGAGGTTTAGGGTACAAATACTAATAAAAAAATGTTCAGTGCTGAAATACTGTATGGTCTGAGAGCAAACTCTCCCAATACAGTTGGGATGTCTACACTCCAGTAAGAAATCCCATGGCACAGGGTCCTAGAACAGCTAGCTTGAGCTCTAGCTGTGGGGATAAAAATTGCAGCATAGAGGCTCAGGCTGGAACTTGGTCTCTGCCACCTCCATGCCCCTCTTCCTGGGGTCTCAGACTGTCAGCCAAAGCATTCATCTAGCAGTTATGGCCATGCCGCAGGTCCTCAGAGTATATTTACACTGTGTGAAAAAAAAAATCCAAGTCACTGGGGTCAACTGGTTTGGGTGGTAAAAATTGCAGTGTAGATTGATGCCCAGTCTTCCCAAAGCCCTATGAGTCCAAGTTAGTTAAAACTTGTGGCTGGCCTGAGTTATCTCAGTACATATATACTTCATGCGATGCAGGGCAGCTATACCCTGTGGGACTGTGGAAGGAGCTTTGCCTTGTACTATTGGGGTATGTCTACACTAGCTCCCTAGTTCAAACTAGGGAGGCTAATGTAGGCATTCGAAGTTGCAAATAAAGCCCGGGATTTAAATATCCCGGGCTTTATTTGCATCTTCCCGTCCGGGCGCCATTTTTAAATCCCCTTAGTCCGAACTAACTGCCCGCAGCTACATGCGGCAGTCAAACTAAGTCTTTAGTTCAATTCAATTTCATTTATTATCTTATTGATCTGTTATAAAATCATATTAAAATCATTTACCTTAGTCTTCACTTTTACTCTGTAAGCAGCCTTGTCTATTATTGGTATCCACAATTAAAAGGAAATTGGGAAATATATTTACATAGTCAGAATTATTTTAAAATCTCACTAAGAATATCTCTGGTTACTAATCTGATTTTCTGAAGAATGTAAATGAAATTTTAATAACCAATTAATTCAAGTTACAGTACAGTATCCTTTTCTTCACTTTCATTTTTAATTAAAAAAATAAAAGTATTGAGAAAACACACATTTCTGGTCACTTTTTACAAAGTATCTTTTACAAAATAAGTACCTATTTTGCCCTAGTTATGCTGCACCATACACACAAACTTACCAAAGGAATATTAAGTGCTAAAATGTAGGTTGCTGTTTTATATAAATCCTTGAAATGATTAGTACTTAGATGAAGACATGGGTTTGTATCAGATGTTAAGACAATGATTCTGGCTGATTAGTGGTATTGATATCATCTGGTCTAAACTGGTCTCTTACACTTTTTTTTTTTAAATCGGTCAAGTTGGTTCATGCTACTTCATCTCAGACATACATCAAATCCTATCGTGTTAGAAATACAAGTATTTGTGATAATAAAAAATGACAAACTACAAAGCTCTGAAGAGCTTTATTCAGGACAACAGTAACCTCTACTGGATTGTGACTGTCTCCCTGGAAACCTGCAATATAAAAATATCTTGTACTGCTTTGTGGAAAAGCCCTACTCTGCATAACTATTATACAGAGCCACTCACCCCTATGTTTGCAGTAAATTTGCCATTTGTGGGACTGAACTCGAAACCCTGCAGAATTTACGTTTAAGCTCTCTGAAAGAAATCTGTTCCTTGTAAATGCTAATTGAGGAGAGATGTAACAATACTTCTGAATTCACAGATAAATTATGAAACCATACTTATGCTCACTAGTTTACTTCACAGTTAACATTAAACTTCACCCTCTACATTTTTTCTTGAAGTACACAAATATAAACATGCTTATACAAAATTACCATTAACAATATCATCATAAAATACTGGACATGTGTCCCAGACAAGTATGAGCACTCTTCAGACATCTCAAATATATTGGTTTTGTAGTTGTGGAGGGAATAAGGGAAATGAAAAAAAAGCAGAATTCACTGTACAAGTGCAAAATACAATCTATTAAATAGTTATTTTACTGAAAAACTGTAAAAAATCCAAACCAATTCACTTCTCCAACTAAGAATAAAAAGCATTTCAATGTCATACAACAGCAAACTTTTGTTATCCCAATGCTTTCTACATGTGTACTGGTTCCTTAGTGGTCTTTGCAAAGTGTATTTTTCTGCAGTTATGTTTTCCCCCTGAGCTCTAGTTTGCAAAAGCCTTCTTTCTTTTTCCCCAATAGACAATAAATTATACACACTACAGACACTGTAATCTTTATCGAGTATTAAATTTATCAATAGACAAACTCCTGCTCTCCTTAATAATATTAGTACAAAGATTAGAAACACTTGTTCACCAAAGTCAGATGTGATAGTTCAGTAGTCCATATTAAAACTCCCAGGCTTCACAGGATCAGTTTGGCCTTCCTTTTTCACTTGACATGCAGTACTTCTTTACACTTAATTTAACTGAGGTGTTTAACCAAGTCTGATCTTGAGGTAAGTTTGAGTACTGCTACTACAGTTGTAGTGAGAATTCTGGGTATCAGTGCCCACTGGGAGAAGGAAGTCTATGTTTCCCAAATTACCTCCCACTCTGAGCTTTGGATCAGAGTCCCTCTAGCTGAGAAGTTTTCTGGTATCTTGGAAAATGGACTATAAAGGGTGCACATGGGAAGAGAATTAATGCTACACAGAAAACTCCAACTGAAGTCTTAAGGTATATGCCACTTGTGAATTCATTTCCTCCGTCACCCTATTTTATTTTGTACACAGCTACTTTCATAAAATTGTATCCTTGATTGCTTAAAATAGTAAAATAATTAAAGTAAAGGTGGAGAGAAAGGTGAGAAAAGAATATTTCAAATATAGACTGTGAGCGAATGAGGTAAGAGATGCAGGAAGGCTGTTGCATATGCCAGCAGTTACAGAGAAGGCTCTTGATGGACAGTGGCAACATTTCGGGAATGGACAAAGGTAGGCTGTACAAAATCAGCAGAGGGAACAAGAAAGGGAGTGGACAGAACGAAGACTCTCGAAGTACTACACAAACTAGTGTAGTATTTCTATGAGATAGATATACTGTTTGCCAGTTCTGTCACATGGAGGTTAAGATTTAAGACTGTTAGAGTTGCTTGAGTTTTGGGTGCCCATCTTAATACAATTTACAGAGGCCTGATTTTCATCACTTTTCAAAAAAGTCAACCCTAAGGTCTCAAACTGGGCACCCAGATTCATCAGCCATTTTTTAAAATATTGGTCATTAAGCACCATCAGCTTCCATTGAGAGTTATAGTCAGGGTGGAAAAATGTGATTTTTTTAAAAAATAATTTTATATTTTTAATTTGATTTTAATTTTGTTTATATATATGTAAATTAACACCTTTAAAAGAAATCTGAATGTAATACACAATGTAGTAAGGCATAAACTCGACTTAAAAATTTAATTAAAAAGTTCTGAATATATGACCCTCTATCAAGACTATCATATAAAGGAAGATTTAAAGAAAAAATAGCTAACTTTTGAGGACAAGCTTTCTAAATATGGAACAATAAGTCAACCGAAATAATGTAAGAGTGTCTCATTTTCATCAGGATTCAGGTGAGTAGGATCTTAAGTGCCAGTCTCTTTCACTTAAGCACATATTAAAAACTTTTCAATGCTGTCCTGACCATAGTTAATTCCTCTTTAATAAATCATTAAAATTGTAAATATGAAACGTGTTGATGAAAATCATATATATTTAAATCGTATATATTTAAAACATTTAAGTTTGAGCAGTTTAAACTTTATATGCTGATGGATTTGTTTAAATTTCAGTTACTATCCTAATGCAGTTTGACACAAATCATGAGCAAAAAGTTAATTATCTAGTAAATAAGCAAGATCATTCATCATTTTCTCACTTAAAATGTACAGCTATTAAGAATATGAAATTAATTTGAATAATTGCTTATACAGTTATAGTGTAGCAAAAAACATGTACCATGTCTAGTGTAAAGGCTCTATTTAACAAGATTTGAGGGTTATATCAATCTAAGATAATGCAATTTTAAAAAAAATAGCTCAAGTACAAATGGAGAAGTTGATTACAGATAGATTATTTAAATGTAGATTTTCCACTTGATTTAAAAATCAATTTATCTTGTGATAGATATTCCACACTTGTAAAAAGTAATAAGCGACATGCCCAAGGTCACATATTGGTTAAATAGCAAAAAGATTACTGCCTACTTCTTCTAATTAACCAATATAATGGATGCCACAAACTCTTTTTTGTTGTTGAGATGTTTAAAGGCAAAAGTGTATCCCTATATCTAACCCATGAACAGATCCATTGGCTTCAATGGGACTTCCGTTCTACATAAAGTTAAATACTATATACAGAATCATGTTTGCAAGACATGGCTCTGTTTTTAGACTGCAAAACAAGAGTAAAAACAAGCAAAGAAAAAAAAAACAGTCACAGGGAAAAAAGCCCCAAGTTTGTCAATAAACATTTTAACATTTTTCTTCCTCAATTCTGGTTAATTCAGTCAGTTTGATGTGTCCCAAAAGGATATCAAGTTGTTAATAACTGTAACATACTGTTAACTATAATTGCTATTTTCATATTTTTCTAAATATTACACTAACATTTTTTCTCACTAACAATACCGGACAATCATCAGAACCTATCCAATGGCACAATACCTCTGATACAAATATTATTTTCTTACATATATGTTTGTGGTTTACCAAAGGGCTCAGCTCAGCTCAGGCTGAGCCAAAAACAAGTCTGTTGTGGGAGACAGAGGTTTGTGGAGCATTTGGACTAATACGTATAAACAAGTTAACTAATTCAAATTAACTGGCAATAAATATGAATTTAAAAACACTACTGTAAACAACCACAATAGGTTTACATTTAAGCATCTTTCTGTGCTGGGTATCACTAAGAATGCAACAAAACAATAAAAGTAAGGAAATTACAACTAAGCGTGACCATGTACTTTGGTTTATTCTTGTGCCAATGCATTTGAATAAAGTACAGTACTGTTCTGTCATCACCTCAATCCTTTGCAATATCAATGGATAGCGAGAAGAAATAGCAACCTTCACTTTTATTTCCACTCTGTCACAATCTAAAATGCTCTTAGAAAATAGGGATTTTTTAAATGAGATTTATTCCCATGATTTTTATTTTGTTACGTGCGGTTGAGCCTATGGCCTTTGTGTAGTCAGAACTCTGGGCAACTTTTTCTTTAATTTTTCCATAGTAAGAGAATTGAGACTCAGCCACCATAATTTCTTTGTATTTCATTATATGTAATTTTATGTTTACAGACTGAAAAACAGATTTTTATATAACCATTAAAAACCCAAAAATGTATTATAATTAAGAATGTTTAAATCAATATGTAGCATGGAAAGAACTGCTAAGATTACGTTTTAAAAACAAAGTTATCATATAGCATTCAAAACAAGAATACTTAGGTCACAAAACCTTAAATCACTTGTCAAGTTTACTTGCCAAAAAAAAAAAAAAATAAAAAAAAGTCCTGTAGTCTGCAAATAAATGGTTTTTACTCGTACTAGTTAATGATAATTGCCCACAGCCATAACCTTTACTATAAATAAAAATTGCATTTTTATTTAAAACCACAATTCAGCATTGCCTGTAACAATTTAAAGTAGATAAATCAAGAAAGAGAGCACACATTTGTAAGTAATCTGATAGTAAAACCAACAAGTCTTTGTTCAACAATCATTCTTAATTATAAAATATAGCTATAATTTGCACATGCCCTGAATTTAATAATTTTACAAGTCTCTTCCATGCATAACATTTCTAAAATAATCAGACTTCAACTTTAATTCTTTCATCACAATGTCTATTAAAATATCACTACTAGTCTGTCTGGATACTCATGTTATTTCATGCATCATTTTAGAGAGCTCAAACTCAGGAGTCTACAGTATTTTACTAACATGCCATAAAATTGAGCTTTGTACAAGGGGAAAATGCTGCCCAATGAATGCTTTGGGAAGAAATGTAAATAAGAGTAAGTTACTAAAAAGTTATTTTAATAGATGTATCTTAAAATAGTAATTAATCATTCCCATTTGTTATTTATATTGATTACATTAGAGATCTAAAGTTAACTAAATTCAATTGGAAGTCTCTCTCCATTTATTTAATAAGAGCTGAAGCAGGCCCATAATGTTCAGAAGTTTTGAAGACTGCATGCAAGTTTGTTGGTTGCCAATTTAAAAGAACTTGCACTTAAGAGCACTGAAAGCCCATTTGGGCATAAAACATGTAAATATGTTTGTAAAGTATCTATCTACATCTATATTCTATTATGCCAAATAAAAAATGGCACCGGCAAAACACCTGCATTAGAGAATGTTACATAACTTAGCTCTGCTTGCTTTGCCCAAAAGCTTGGCTGCTGTAGATTGTTAGTGATAAGATGCCTGGAGATCCATAAAAACTGTCCACAATAAGAAAGGCCATGAGTCTTTGACAGCGTAAGAATACTATCTTATATCAATCAATAATTGTATCTATTAGCTGATAATCACTGCTGACAAATTTAAGAAAACCTCACTGATGTCTCTTTCATAGTTTTATAAACAATTTATCTTTTCAATCACCCTGTCCTCCATTACAGAATACAAAATTCATTTGGAAGCTTGGAATTTAAATATTTTCTTACCAAATGTTATTTTCTTTCATCACACGTTCAGAATTACTGAGTGGTTGCTCATGAATACTCAGGTGCTGCAGAGAGGAAAAAAGTGTACGTCAAGTTTTGGTCCTGTCAGCCTTGAAAAGGGCCTTTTTTATAGAGTAAAAACTTAAGAGCAAATGACAATGGTGAATCTCAAAATGCAGTTGCACTCAGACTGATTTGTGGAGACCTTTCATTATATATAATTAGCTCTGCAATAAAATGTAACGTTATCACCAATGGCTGCTTTGATCAGTACTGTATATTGGTTTGGACTGAGGGCTTCATCTACACTGCTAGGGCTTAAAAGTTAAACTACTGAACAAGGAAAGATTTAAAATAAGGCATATACAAATTCTGATTTATTTTAGAGTTTTTAATCTAGCAGCCATACTATGTTTGGCTGAACATATGAAATAGCTGACTGTGCCTAGGAAGTTTTGGGGAATTTGCACTCGCTGAATGGACAATGAACTGATCCAAACTACAGGGTTTGTTTTTTTATATTAAAAAGAATTCTACCACACTTCTCTATTTTGTTTCCCCCCTCTCAAAGTTTAAGCTTTTTTAATTAGACTACTTTCATGACAGTGACAGACTGTTAAATTTAATACTATTTTCCTTTTTGTTTCAGGAAGCTTTATCCCTTGCTTTATGCCAGATAATGTTTCCTATGAAACCTCAAAGACAACCTAGTCCATCTGAAACTTTTAAGGTGTCAAAGAAGGATAAGCAATGGGAAAGAGTAGGCTTTCAAAAATCCTTCAATCCCAAAGCATTTTAAAAATATACTTTTTAAAAATTCAGAAGCTCCTATCATGAATTGTATAGAAGATACTTTAAAAATCAAATGCATTTTAGTCTCTGCAAAACACCAAAGCATTCATTACTGGTCAAACATTTTAGATGCATATCTGCGTAACACAAAACTGTCACAGGTCTAATGGTCATATATAAATAATATTTGAAAGCAAATGGCATAACTTATTTTTAAATCAGGAGTTACCAGTTCTCTCAAAAATTTTACTACAATGAGTTTATAATACAATATTGATAATCATTTAGTCTAATAGCTGTTGATACAAAAGTGACACTATTCCGCTACACAAGCACCGAGTAGCTGAATTCTTTAGTTACAGAGTATATGACTAAAAAAGTCAATTAGCTATGCTTAATAAGCTATGTATGACAGACTGCTATTTTATTAAATATTTAACTTATCTATTAACAAAGGCCACACCTCCAAGAAACTGCTTGGCTGGTACATATTTCACAAATTATTCTTAAACATTGATACATAGTAGTAGTTTCTACAGGCCAATGATATTGAGGCCTCATTGTTCTAGGCCCGGTCACCTTTCGTATGTTTGTACAATCACTGAAATAACTAATACAATATAGTTTGCATGTAACTAACAAATACTATCTTGTAACAGACTGTTCTGCATGTACTCAATAATCATGAGCTTTACAAAACTTTTTGGTAGTTGCACAGTAAGTTATTCATACAATAACTGAACTATTCTTAATATACTTGTAACTAACTTTTGGGAACTTTTTTAAAAAAATCTGTAAACTGAACCTATTGTGCTGTGGCCCATTCATCAGAGTAGAAGAAACTGGACAAAGGTAGCATAGGTCATTAGTTTTAAAATAAGTTTGTCAAAATCTTTGAGTGTTCTTCCTTTTGCAATATTCCTAAAATTGTGCATACTGTATATTTCAAACAAATGTCAGCATTACTGAAAGTTGCTAATTTCAAGCTACAGAAGTTAGTCTCAAAATCAGTTACTTTGAGAAAGTCACTGTGGGGATTTAAAAAAATGCATTTAAATAGGGACACTGTCACAGTTTATTTTTTTAAAATCTAGTATCTTAGTTTAAGAGCTTATGTTCATAAAAAACTATTATGAAAAGCATATAGCTACTAAAATAAGTATTTTGCTATTAAAAGCAAAAATACTTCTATATACCAGAAGTTTTTTGCATTATGCTGAGTATCGTTTAAGAATGTCAGATAAAAATCATTGAAGGGTTTAGCCAAAAATACTAAATGAAGTGTTAAAAATTCAATGTGAATCTATACCCTTTCATTTAGAATCTGCCTGTTCACAAGAGAAAGTTTGTAAGTTGATATCTTTTCCATATGTGCTATCACAATTAAATACTAGGTAATATGATAAAGTCCTTCCTTGTATCTTTTGCATAAATATTTAAACAAAACATCATTTATAGGCAAACATCTAGCACAGACATCTACAGAATTATTATTAAAGATTTAAAGTTAGTAGTTTTAAAAAGCTGCAAAATTAGGTCAGGTCTCAAAACTCGTGATGCACAGTGTAGATTACTGCAATATTGTCCAAGAATTGCAATTTTTAAATGAAAAACATTTAGTTTCATGTGCCAAATTTTGCCTTCAGGATTTGTCAACATTTAATGTACTATGTCAACATTTAATGTACTACTTTATAATTGAAAGCAATAGTTTAGATGCTTCCCTCATCATCACACTTGATTTTTAACTAAAGCGTTATTGTTTTCATGCAATTTTTATAAACTTACAGTATTTTTAAGGGAGAAACTAGCATTAGCTTCTGTTCTTTTGTTTGCTGGTGTTTTTTTTAAACAGGGAAATCTGTTCTCTCCTTGTGGAATCTATATGCTTACATTACATGGTGCTTCACAAGTTGCCATGTGAGTATTATAGCTACACTTACAAATGGACCCTGTTCTAGAAAAGTTTCTCATAAATAATACTGTACAACCTGTTGTGAATGGTACTATATTCCATCAAACTTAGTCTTCCATGCATTTATTTCAGAGTTTTATAATTAAACAGCAAACTTCAACAAAATGGTAGTTCTTTGTAATTACATTTATTGAATTATTTAACAGTTCAAACTGAGTTTCTATGCACTTTATATTAAAAAAGCATCCATCCTATTTTCACATCAACTGCCATCAAAAAGAACTTTACAAAAGAGAGTAAGAGGCTTATTGAGGTTGTAAGTTTTCCCTAAGATGTAAAACTACAAAGTATTTGTGCATGCTCACTATTTTAGTTGCTTCTTTGTACATGGTTAGGAGCTTTAAGTCTATGGAATATAATTATTTTCTTCTCAATTAGGATACATAAGAACAAAACTGTGATGAATAAAGCTTCTTTCCCAAAAAAGTTGAGGCAGCTTTTGTTGAACAGTATCTGTATTGGTGCATTTTATATGCTCTTGCAGTTTGGAAATATCAAAGAAAGTATCCTTTTTCATTTCAGATCTTGAAAAATGTTTCAAATAAGTCTTGAGAACAAGTTGCAAAGAAATACAGTTGTGTGTGTGGAAGGGAGGAGGGGAAGCAGCAGCATGATTCTTATGTACAGCCTAATGCCATGCACAGTTGCTCAGTATTTCAGGGTAACAGAAAAGAGTCATCAACTTAACATTATGTGAAGGTATATTCTCCACATGGCACTGCTGTTCCTTTGGAAATGGGGAAGCAAGCATGGGCGTAAAGCTTATGTCTATATTTCATGCATAGCTATTGTGCCTTTCCCTGCTTCCATAGTCTACCTTCATATATCAGAACTAGAACTGAGGTTTGTTAACCTAGGGTCTGCGTTGATCTCGTATCTGTAGTGATATCCCTCCATGTGATCCCTACATGCATCTCTGATATTGTACATCCACTTTTTGATTCCTTTTCGGTTCAAATACAAAACCAGAAGAAAAATGGCTCCAATGAGAGCCAGCACTATCCCTAAGAAGACATACGAAGTTTGCAGTTGGGACTGGATGTCTACAGGCACAGAACAGTCCAGGTCTGAGCTGCTGGTTTTCACCAGGGGTTTGTCCTGCATCTTTTCAGGAAAAGAGCACTTCAAAGCCTCTTTCCCTTCCACCTGGTCACTCTCCTTAAGCCAGTTCACCAAGTGCTGGATGCAGCAGTCGCAGACCCAGGTGTTGTGGCCCAGGTTGATCCTGTGGAGTGCGGGCAGGCTGCGGAGCTGGGCGATGGTGGCATTCTTCAGGCACTTCAGGGAGTTGTGGCTGAGGTCGAGGCTCTGAAGCTGGGCCAGGCTGTGGAAAGCCACGGCATGCAAGCTAACCAGGAAGGTGTTCCGCAGGTCCAGATGCTGTAGGTTAGGCAGAGAGGAGAACATGCCCGCGGGCAGGAAGAGCAGCTTGTTGTCTGCCAGCTCTAGGCGACTGAGGTTGCCCAGCACCCCCCAGCCCAGCAGCTCGGCCAGGGCAGGCACCACGCTCTGGTTGCTGAGGGAGTTGCTAAGGTTAAGCTCCTCCAGGGGGCTGCTGGCGTTGCCGAAGGCCTCGGGGCTGAGCCTGGCCAGGTCGTTGCTGCTCAGGTCCAGCTGCCTCAGGCTGGGCAGGCTGGCGAAGGCACCCGCCTCCACCTGCTGCAGGTGGTTGCCGCTCAGGTTAAGGAGGCTGAGCTCGGGCAGCGGCGGCGAGAGGAAGGCGCCGGGCTGGAGGCTGGCCAGTTGGTTGCCGGTGAGGAAGAGCAGCCGCGTGTAGGGCGGCAGGTCCTGGGGCACCGCAGTCAGGTTCCTGTTCACGCACTTCACCGTCCGGGCCGCCTCGGAGCACTCGCAGGGCGCCGGGCAGGAGCCGGACTGCTGAGCCGAGCCCCAGCCCAGCAGCACCTGCAACAACAGCCCCAGCGCCGCCCGCCTCTCCCCGACCGGGGCAGGAGGCGTCGCGCCCCGCACAGCGCGCCCCGGCATCCTCGCGCCACTCGAGCCCCCCTCTGGCTCGCCCTGGCCGGGATCCGGACGCCGGACAGAAACTCTCCGCTCGGGGCACGGCCCGCTGCCCGCGGCGGGTGCAGGAGGCGAGCAAGGCAATGCCCGGGGCGCCTCGCACGCAACCAGCCGCTGCCCTTCGCTTGCTTCCTCGGCGCGGGGAGCCGTCCCCTGAGCCCCAGCGAGACCTGCAAAGAGCAAAGAAATGGATAAAGCAGCAGCACTTCGCCCCGGACCTTTGTAGCCCCCTCCCTGGCACGGAAATAAAGGGAGACCCTCGCCCCCACTGCTCCCCAACACTCGCAGGTAGGGGCCCTTCGGGGTCACTGCCTGTCCAGCACAGCCCGGCTCCCCCTGCACCCTCAGGGGAAGCTCCCCCCCACCTCGGAGTCAAACAAGCGCCGGCTATTCCCATCGGAACCGGCGCCCCGCCCGGCCCATCACGCGGCTCCCCTGGGCTGCCCCCGTCCAGAAGCGGCTGCGACCCCCTGCCCCAGAGCCAGACAAAGCCCCCGCTGCACAAAAGAGCCGCCGCCGCCCCGCAAGTTGTGCCGAGACACTGCCCCTGCGCCGCCGCCGCTGCCTCCAGCCTCACCTCTCGGCCCGGCGCCGAGCGAGCCCCGTGCAAACTCCACGGCAGGCGAGTGCGAGGAAGCGACGGTCCCCGGGCTCGGCGGCCAACTCTTCCCGCGCAGTCCCACCCCCGCGCCGCGCCCAGCCCCGCTGCTAGCTCAAATCAACCGCGGCCGGGGGAGGGGCCGGGACATGTCCTGGAGGAGAGCCGCTCGCTGTTCCGGGAACTGTTCCTTCGCAGCCCCGCACTGGCGCACCGCTAGGGAGCCCCGCAGGGATGTCCCTGCTTCTCCAGCTTGGTGGCTGCTTCCGCACATTTGCCTCGGAACGGAGCCGCGCCACGTGGATCGCTCCCCAGTCCAGCCAGGGAGGAACAGAGTGACTCCCTGCAGAGCAGGCGGAGAGGGCAGCCCCAGCAGACGGAAACGTGTGTTACGGATGTGGAAGGGAACCCTCCGACACCGATGCTGTTACTGAAGAGCAGACTAAAGCTCCCAGTCAGACGAAGGAGGTGTGCGGTTTTGTGGTCAAGGGGAAGAAGTGGTCTAAGTGGCCTGACAGGGTGGTGTGATTGATCCGGAGTGTGGGGGAAAAATAAACTATCCTCTTTCCTTTCCCCGCCCCCAGAAAAAGGGTTGTAGGTCACTTAGCTAAGGAGTATTGTTATAGTGAGACACTTACTATCTTTCATTGGACCCATGAAAGATAAAGCTTCAGAGGGTAGACTAGTTAGTCTGTACAGGATAAACTTAAAAAACAACAAATGGCCTGCTAGCACTTTATAGACTAACTAAATATGTAGATGGTATCATGAGCTTTTGTGGGCACAGCCCACTTATTCAGAAGACTATGATACCATCTACATGTTTTGTTAATCTAAAAGTACTACCTGAGGGTTTGTTGTTTTTTTAGTGTACCATGAAAGATAGAATCTCACCAGAGGTGAAAGAAGGTCAATATGGCATAGTGGTAAGAAGTGACTGCTGGTACCAGCCTGTACACAGCCTGCGTTAAAATGCTACTGCTGCCCCTCAGTGGTGGCCCTGCTGGTAGGTGAAGCAAAATAGGGTTTGACCAGCACTGCTGCAGCAGCACTTAACATTGCTGCCCCATTTTGCTACCCTAGGGTTGCCAGTGGTGGGGGGAGGAGAGAGAAAATGATCAGCTGTTAGTGATTTAAAATGCCTTCTTGGGCTTGCAGTAGTGACTGGTGCCCCAGGCCCTTTCAATCACACTAGAATCCCTGGCAGGCAGGGATCCTCTTCTGCCCAAGGTCCTGCCCCTGCTGTAAGATTTTAAAACTACTTTTAACTCTGTAACTTGCTCATCTTGCTTCTCAGTTGGATAAGAGATGACATTGATAGAAACTTCATCAAGGCATTCAAATAGCAACAAGAGCAGCCCTCTTAGTGCTAGTTACTAAAGCCGCATCATTGCTTCCCAGAAGATCAACATTGAGGTGGTCGATTTTCTGGAGTTCGATTTAGTGGGTCTAGTAAAGACCCACTAAATTGAACACTGAGCGTGCCCCATCAGTGCCTTCTCCTTGAATCATGAGAAGTAAGGGAAGTTGACAGGAGCATTTGTTTCTGTCAACCTCCCACTGTGGAGATGGTGCCAAAGTTTGAATTAAGGTACATCTACTCCAGCTATCAATTATTGTAGCTGGAGTTGCATATCTTAATTAACATTTCTGCGTAAATATAGACATGGCATAAGGAGTTGCTAGCCTTTCCTTCCAGGTGTGAAGCTGATCAGAGCAGCACACACCTTTAAGTGCAGTAATAATCAGGGACAAAAAATGAAGGGCTGTGTCTACATTGACATGAATTTCCGGAACTGTTTAAAACGGAATACCGTTCCATTTTCAGTTTTTCTGGAAAAGGAGCGTCTACATTGGCAGGCTGCTTTTCCGGAAAAGCGTCTGTGGCCAATGTAGACGCGCTTTTCTGGAAAAGAGCCCCGATCGCCATTTTCGCGATCGGGGCTTTTTTCCAGAAAAGACTACTGGGCTGTCTACACTGGCCCTTTTCCGGAACAGTGTTCCGGAATAAGGACTTATGCCCGAGCGGGAGCAGAATAGTTTTTCCGGAATAGCGGCTGATTTTGTACAGTAGAGCGTCGTTGCTTTTCCGGAAATTCAAGGGCCAGTGTAGACAGCTCGCAGCTTATTCCGGAAAAGCGGCTGATTTTCCGGAATAAGTGGCCCAGTGTAGACACAGCCAAGGTGTTTATCAGCGGTGAGAAATTGTGCTCTGGAGCCTGCCCATCTTTTCAGAGAACTGGTGATTAGAACACACTTAAGGAGTTTGGGATTCATCATGCTTGTTAATGATAGTTTTGTACTTGAATCTAGCCTGATTTTTTTTTTTTTAATATCCATCCCCATACCTACTGATTTCTAGGGCGTGTGGCTTTGGGGAACATTCTATTGTTTATTTATATATATATTTTTTACTTAACAGAAGTGAAGGTGAAACACGAATGAAATAACACTGACTTTTAGATATAATGTAAAGTGACCCCATGTTCAAGAGAATTATAATCTAAAAATCTCAAAACAATATATTGTGTATTTAAATTTGCTACTGAAGATAGAAATACTTTTTCCTTGGTTTGTCCTTTAATGACTGCTGTATAAAAAGTACTATCAATCAAATTGCCAAGTGTGATAATATGGAGACAGTCACTTTATGTAGGCAGATAACAATATTTGTGGTTGGGGTGATGTTTGGGGAAAATGAAGGCAATTTTGTGGGAGTAAAAATTGTTCAAACCGGCAACAATGTTTTTTTCTTTATGGAAGCAACAAGATTGGTGTTATGAATCTAACCACCAAAACACAAATCACTTCATAAAAATGTGTAATGCAACATAAAATAAACTGTGAAAAGTAAAGCATACAGAAGCAAAAATAATGGAGGTTTTGTCCTAAACAGATACATAATCTAGTTGATTTAGTTTCTGACTCTTGGAGTATTTATGCTGTATTAACGAAATCAGAGTGCAGGGAATTATTTACTATGTTTCCTGTCAGCCACTTGAATGACAGCTTGTGTGGCAAGGATAGAGAAAAAACTACTTACAGAATTTATTTTTTTTCTAAAGTTTCACCTTTTAAGGCAGTATGTTTGTCTATGTATCTACTGGTTTTATGGCGGTCACACTAATGACCCTAGGACTGACATTGGCCAAAGCTAACTCAGGTTAAGTGATTGTTACTCCTGCAAATTTGATAAATTACAAGCTTTAGAATAACAATGTTATGAACAAGAGTACTACACAAGGTTTATTAAGATTTTCTTCTCTTTTCATCTCCTACCTCATCCCTTTTCCAAGAAAGTAAGCACGTGATTGGACAGTTAAACTCTGGTGTGGTCCAGATCAGATTTCTTGCATTTCAGGTCTTGTAGAAACATATAAATGTAGGACAGCTGGAAGGGACCTTAAGGGGGCATATGGTCTACAACTTCCTTGGTAACCTATTGTAGCCAGACACAACTTCCTTAACTCCCTACTATTTTCCTCACCCTTATCTAAAAGAATGCTTTAAATACCCCTAAATTATATTTTTTTCTGGTCCTATTGTGCATAGTCATCTATCTCCCATCCCCCCAGGCTCCTGATCTTTTCTTGGGCTCACACATGCTATATCATGATTCAACATCCTGATCTCATTTTTGTCTCCTTGCAAACTTCTTAAAATCAGCAGAAGTTCCCTCACATCTTAGTAGACCACATTGGGATCTTGTGTTTTGGTGAACAATTAGTCTTCAGCAGGTCCTTTGAACTTTAAAAAGCCAAGAGGAAAGCAAAGATACAAATCAAGCATGGAAGCTGGGAAAATAGGTGAAAACAACTGGCAGAGATTGAGGAGACTGAGCCAAAGAGAGCTCTTAAATTTCACAGCATTTCCTGCCTCTTGTCTCTCTCTGTTCCTGTTGTTCTTCAGTGGTTAATCAATGGGATGATTCATTGGGTAAAGATTAAACACTGCAGAAATAGTTGCAGAATCTGGCTATTAGATAGAAAGTATTCCTCAGAGAGTTGTTAAGGAAAGAAAATGTGAAATAGATACCAATGATGTGAATAGACAGAGGAATGTAAACAGCTCCAGAAGACTGGAAAGCTGTTACCTAATTTTAATTTTAAATATTGTGTATTTAAGCTGTACCTAATTTTAGATATTGTGAGCAAGTGTAGCTCAAGGTTGGAAAGCAGCTGGATCTGGTCATCAATGAATTCCCTGGAGTATGAGGAAGCTCTCAGCTGTCATAGATGAACTGCCTGTCTCGTGCTATTCTCTGTCCTAGTTTCCATGTATTGAGTAAGGAGGATCCATGACTGGAGCACAGCATGAACCAACTAGCTGGTGTGTAGCCCCTTTGGGATTGTGGAAAGCTCCCATAATTTAAAACAGCATTCCGGTTTTTACAGTGAGCAATTTCGCTGTGAGAATCAAGTAGCATCAACTGGCTCTCTCTTGTTCCTCTTCACTGTAGAAACTCAGTGTAGCCCAGAATCTGAACCCTGTTCCCTCACCTTTCAAATCATTGAACACTAAAACTGGAAGAAACCTCGAGAGGACATTGAGTACAGTCCCCTGCACTTATGGTAGGACTCAGTACTGTCTAGACCATCCCTGATAGATGTCTGTCAACCTGCTCTTAAATATCTCCAGAGATGGAGATTCCACAACCTCCCTAGGCAAGAACTTATTCCAGTGTTTCACCACCCTGACAGTTAGGAACTTTTTCCTAATGTCCAACTTAAACCTCCCTTGCTTCAGTTTAAGCGCATTGCTTCTTGTCCTAGATCATGATCCCACTCAAAGCACAGCAGTACATTTTAGTGCAATGCCAAGATCTCTGGATCTCAGTACAAAGAAGCTGACTCTGCTCTAACTTCCTAATGGCTAATAAACAAGTGTGGTAGAAATGTAAAGACTCAACATCTCAAGCATACAGGTTTAGAACGTAAACTTTGTGATTTGAATTAGTTGGAAAGGTTGTCATACAAAAGACTGAACAGATTGGAAGAAATTGAAAACAGATAGGGCGTGACTCTCCACTGCCTTGCACCTTGTATTGTTAGGTACACTTTTGCAAAGTGGATGCAAAACATAATTTTGTGAAACTTGTAAAAATTTACGAGGAGTACACAAAGGACTCTCCTGATTACTGTCTAGCAAATTTATTTCAACACCAGATAAAATAATGCACATTACCATTACAACTGCAAATATAAAGGAGTATGCAAATTTACGAAGAATAAGATGCTGGAAAATCAGGGGTCTCATCCTTTCTATGTATAATCAGTAATCCACAGTTATCCACTGTGAAACTCCATATTACACTTGTTCATTCACTGAACACCACTCCTCTCCTTCACTTCTGCTTTTCTTCCATTCTCTTCTCATCTCTGTCATTTCTTTCTGTTTTTCTTGGGATCTGCAGCTCCTCTTCTTTGGACTGATTGCCGATTTGTAAATGTATCTAAATTCTTATGATCTGGGAGAGGAGGAAAAGCCTATTTCTTTTTTTCCTTTTTCTTCTTTTTTTTGTGAGCTGCACAAGAAGATACATATTGTCATAGAGCAGGGGGATGATAATTCCTCTTCTATGCAGCACCAGTGAGACTGCATGTAAAATACTGCATTTAATTCTGTCACTCCAATACCAGTAAATCTACAAAGATGATGTGAGATTTCAGAAAAGAGCAATAGAAATGAAAAGGGGCTGTTGGGATTTATTTATGAGGAACAATACAGAGAATTTTAAATATGTATAGCTTGTCCAAAGACTAAGGGGGATATCATAAGGTCTATAAGCATTTGAAAGAGGATAAACACTAATGAGAAAGAATTGTTTACCATGATTTGAGAGGAATAAGTAGGAGTAATGGGGAAAAATGAAGCAAGTTACAATTCAGACTCAATACCAAGAAATGAGCTTGCTTCTGCTGTGGAACTGCCTAATGAGCACACCGGAGAAGTGGAATTTTAAACAAACTTCTTTACCTAGTTCAAGAAAGTACTTCAGAATTCACATTCCACTCTCTGTAATAAGATTTCCTAAACCTGTGAGAAGGCAAATATAATACATCACAACTTTTTTGCCATGTAATTTGATTGGAGACAGATTCTGAAAGGCACAAATGGCAAATAGATGTTCTGAAGTGGTGTATAAACCTCCCATATTGCGACAGCAAGGAAAGAGTTAGTAGACAAACAATTGCTGCTCCCACTGAGACTAAGGATAGGTCTACAGGGGGATAAAAAAACCTGATGCTGGCCCAGGTTACCTATCTTGGACTTATGGTGCTTGGACTCTGGGGCTGAAAAACTGTAGTGTTGGAATCTGAGCTTGGATTGGAGCCCAAGGGTAGGGACCCTTCAAGGGTTGGAGGATTCCCCAAGCCCAGATTTTAATGCAATTTTTAGCCCACAGCCTAAGCCCCACATCAGCTGTCCCAGGCGAGCTGCTACTATGCTGTGGGTCGTTTATCCATGCTAAGGGTACGTCTATACAGCTACATTACTTTGAATTAACTAGCTTTATTTTCAAATAACTTAGTCTGCATCTACACAGCAGGCAGTTATTTTGAAATAATGTCGAAATACTGTCAAACTGGAGGACTTCTTACTCTGACTCTTGTAACCCTCATTGTACAAGGATGTACAATTGTACTCCAGTCATCTGAAGAAGTGAGTTGTGCCCACGAAAGCTCATGTTTTGTTAGTCTTTAAAGTGCTACTGGACCATTTATTGTTTTTTAAGTTTTTCCATTGTACAAGGAGTAAGGGAAGTTGAAAGAAGAGTGCTCTATTTTTAAATAAGTGCTGTGTAGATGCTCCCAATGTGACTAGTTAACAATAACTGGCGTAAAAACTGCAGTTCAGTTAGAGAAGGGATGTTGCTAGAGACGGTGAGAGAGGTGTTGAGAAAATACCTCAGTAGAGAAGAAGCTTGGGTGGAGAGTGGAATCAACAGTGCTGTGAGAGATGTGGACAGAGGGAAAAGGTGGGAGCAGCCTAGGAAGTGCCTGAGGGATTGCAAGGAGCGGTCCTTATCTGACTAACACAGTCAGGTTTCTGGGCTGGAACCTAGAAGAAAAGCTGGGTTTGGGTTCCCCTAGGACTCTCACTAGCAAAAAGGGAAATGCAAATCTTTCATTTAAAAGTGGTAGAGTCTGATGAATCTGATGGGGGCTGGCATAAGGACCATTAAACACCCTGGAAAAAGACTGCTTCTGAAGGTGACGTGGTGAGAGAGCTATGCCTCGGAAGCTGCACACTGCTATGGCATCGTATGACATCGACAGGCTGTGCTAGAGCAGATCCCCTGCAATGCTGTGTCCACAAGGTGGTAGTGTGGCATTGAGTTCACCTGGTGAAAGGTGCTTAGTTCCTTTCATACCTGCCAGCTGTGCCTCTAAGACCTCCTCTGATCTGGCAGATGTAATTGCCTTTTATGATATAAAGAATTTTAAAATTTTAGTTGCATTGTGACAGTCCGATCTTGGAAGATTCCGCATATTTTCTTGGTGTAAGAGAACACAGGAAAGCTTTAAAAGTCTAGGGCTAGCCAAAAGCAGCATAGAAGGAGCTGCCAAGGAATTAGAGTTGCTGAGCACTTGTCCTTTCAATGGTTTCTTTTCCTAATCTATCCATTTCAAAAATCACTAAGTCAAGTCCTCAGCAATTGTGTGCAAAGAAAGAAGCTATTCTTTCTCTATTTGTCTAATACAATTAGTATCTAAATCTAAATGTTCAATTTAAATTCTTTCTGCTCTGGTTCAATCTTTTAAAAAAATGATTACTACAGAGTATTAAAAAATGATACTTGGGTTATGTAATTAATAGCTAGCCACTGACATAAAAATCCTGGTCTGAATTAATTGGTATTAATTTTTATAGTATAATTTTTATAGTTTTTCATGCATTTTTCGTAAGAGTTTTATTAGAATTGTTAGTTTAATGTCTTAGCTTCCATTCCGTACCCTGTACTTCCAGAGTACTGATTTACTCACAATACTGAGTAGAAATTAGAAAAGATTTGTGCCAGAACACTTGTTATAGTACTTCAAGGTTATGAATATAGCTGGCTGAATCATTTCAGCTAAAAAATTTTCCCACTAAAAATGAAGTTTGTCAAATTTTGTTGTGGGAAAATACTGCTTTTGATTTAAAAAAATATTTTAACGGGAAACTATAAACTAAATCAGTCTCATAGTGTTTTTCCTTTCATCACTCTAACATTTTTTAAGTCGGGGAGTTTGAAAAGAGTAGAAAAAAGGAAGAGGGGAAAAAAAGGGAGAATAAAAGTCAGTAGATTTCTATCTTTCATTCTCTTAAACTCTGAAGCAGAGTGGGGGTGAAAGTGAAAGAGTTTGGGGGGGGGGGAGACCAAAATCTGGATTTTTTTTTGTTTTAAAAAAAACAACTCAAAAACTTAATTTAAAATAAAAAACATTTTAAGTGAATTGCTTCAACTTCTTGTGGGAAAATTTCAAAATGTTTTGAATTTAAATTATTTTATTTGAAAATGTCCTAAAAAAATTGTTCATTCAGCTCTAATTATGAAATTCTCACTGAACACTGTTTCAGCCAACTCAGTGGTAATGTTTAAGAGATCAGGGAAAATTAATTAATTTTAATAGTCTAATGAAAGAGGGTTTTTGATAGTTTCTCGGCATACTTTGTCATGAATAATGCTCTTTTATTTTAGAACTGTAAATGGGTATTGTTGAATAAACTCTTGGGTGCAAATCTGCTAGAAAGGGTAGCTTAAGAAGTTCATAAACTTCCTGCAGACCTACTCTTCATGTAAACATTGGCTTGATTTTGAGTAATATTAAGGCCTCTTTATGTCATTTTGGCAGCATAACAGTGATTTAAAGTATGAAATGGTCCTGAGAGGATCCCCCTGTACAGAGAGCCTATGTGGCTAATACAGAAAGGTCAGTAAAGGCAAATCTGTACTAGTTCTACTTTTAGTCCCTGGCATATAGGTAGGTCAGGGCGTGGTCAGACTACTCTCACCTTCCAGTGCTCTGGAATGCAGATTATAACTGAAGCTGCTCTGACTGCTGGGCAAGACCCTGGATTGTTTCAGAACACAAGTAGTATATAAGCCATATTTGTGCCCCCCTTTTCCACTCCCACTAACCTGTTTGTCTATGTGCCAAATATTAATGGAGTAGCTAAAAAATCAGGTCCCATTTGTTCATTTTAATTTCTAGGAAGTGCACAGTTTTCTTTTCCCAGTCTATGGTGCACGTATACCAAAATGTTATGAGGTGCCTTTTGAGTGTAGGACTGCTGCTCCTGAGCTTATAAGATTTTTTAAGACGAGCACTGAAACATTATTACTACTGTATTATGGAATAGTGAAATAAAAAAGGTACAAACTTGGGGGAAAAGACTTGCATCATATTTTGACTCTACCAGTGATGGTAGTGGGCTTTTGTAAAAAAGATACCACAAATATTGTAACAAAATATCTATACAATTTTTAAGTCTTCCTTGCTGAATGCTTCATTTAGAACTCAGAATAGAAGGTTGGTAGTCTCATAGGGTCCCAGGTGTCCGGTATTCTACCAGACAGTCCGGTATTTGCGCTCTTTGTCTGGTAAAAAAAAACCCAGAGAATTCCGGACATGTGAAATGTCCGGCATTCTCTGATTTTTCCGGCTGCACACCAGATGGAAGCCTGACGTGGGCAGGGGGAGCAGCTGGAAGGTGGGGCCACGATCGATGCTGAGAGCCTGTGATTGCGCAGAATCCTGGTGGGGGCAGGGGGCAATCACAGACTCCCAGCAATCACGGGCTCCCAGCGCCAATGACGGCCCTGCCTCCTAGCCAGGGAGTCCCAGCTGAGAGGCAGGGTTGCGATCGCCGCTGTGGGTGCCCCAGAATGGGGGGGCTTATTATCCCGCGTTCCTTTCTTTTTTTGTTTTGCTTGACCAAAAAATAATACTTGTCCGGTATTTTTTGGGAGACCATCTGACAACCCTACCAGTGAGGAGCAACTCAGGAGTGAGGAACAAAACAGAGCCAGTGGCCAGCAGATGGAGGAAGCTGGTATCTCAGCAGGGTTGAGAGTGGGAGGAACTGGAGCTCCGGGAGGCTGCAGGCTCGGCCAGGCACTGGGGCCAGTTCAACTCTCATGGCGTTGGAGGTGGCCAGAATTTAGACCGCAGTGAGCAAAAGTGTCCAACAGAGATCTGATAGTTATACTACTAGAATGCAAAGGCTTGGTATATGTACTGTACATTAACAGACCTTAGACTAATGTGCCTGATAGCCAGGTATACAATTGTGAGTTTTGGAAGATGGCTATAAAAGTCATATATAATGGAGAAGTGACAAGAAAGAAGAGTGGGCAGAAGTTATTACTTTTACAACTAGATTAAAATATTCTGAGGTTTAGCACTTTAATGCCCGGTAAATACACATGACATTTAAAAATTAATATGGTGTCAGGGAAAAGGGCCAGAAAGGAGTGTTAATACTATTTAAATTATCTGTAGTTCACAGTGTTTAAAAAAATATCCGTATGCAAGCTTTTAGCAAGGGGAATGTGTTATTGCTTATCATATAAATTCACTAATGATAGTTATTAACATAAATGAGCTCTGGTGGGGTTTGTATGTTAATCTAAGGGTAAGAGCCAAGTGTTTCTTTGAAAGGTAAACAATTTTAACTTAAATAATAATGAAAATAATAATAGTTTTTTAAAAATAACCTACTCTGAAAAAAGCTACTCTTACCTCTTAAAATGAGTGTAATATGTAGGGAACTTAGATTTATTTGTGTTAAGGAGTGCATCATAATCAGGAATCCCATAATAGTATAGCATTTCTGAAGTTAAAGTAGATGCATTCTGCTGTTAACACATAACTGCCCACAGTCTCAAAGCCATAGAACAACTGACCTGCAGCATTTTGCAATTATGGCTTGTCATAATTACCTGCCCCTGCAATTCATTTAGCCCTTTCAGCATACTTAAATGAGTGCTACAGCAAATCCATATGTCTCTGAACAGATGCTGCAAGCCATCAAACAGAGTTGAGGGGAAGAAACAGAAGAATGTGGGTTTAAATGCTGCATTTACTTTCTCTTGATTGTATTTTCTAGTGAAATGGGAAAGAGGTTAAAAAGATAAACAGATACCACTTCCGCTTATACTCTACATAGCATTTATATAACCCAGACCAGTTCAGTCTTTCAGTGTGCTTTTCATCTAGCATCTAATATCAGCATTAAGAATGCCCTCACCTTGCCAATTGTGTGTTGCCAAGTCATAGTTCAGATTTGCAGGAGAGCAAAGTCAAGATCAGTAGCTTCAAAAATAGGAGAGAGAGAAGAATAGCTATAAAAGGGATGTAATTAATGTTATTTAAAACATAGTATTATGTTGAACCTCTTTAAAGTACTGTTTCATTCAGTGCCAAAATCTGTTCTGTACTGATTATTTGTGTCTGAATATAGGCAAATGACTTGGCATTCTTTTTATTTGTCTTCTGGGTTTTGAACCTTTAGGGTTCATGTTTTCAAGCTCTCCTCTGTAATTGTGAGGGTTTTTTTTGTTTTTTATAAAAGCTCAGATTCTTGTGTACTCACATGATTCCCAGGAGCTGAAGCTTAAAGACAAATAGCAAATACTGTATTATGAAACTCACGGTAAAGTCTCCAAAGCTGGCAACAAGCCTTGGAAGTTTGGTGAAATGATATTTCATGGGGGAGCAATGGTCCTCACAAAATCTTTTTGGCAGGCACAACTCTAAGGCAGAAATCCAGGTACAGAGGGTCCCGGAGATGCTTCCTAAGAACCAGGCGGACAGCCAGCCCGGCAGTGCCACTGAGGAACTTCTACCAATTAGTATTATGTGTTTTATTCCAATACACCATCTGAGTACTGACTGTGTAGGCGGATTTAAATAACTTTGGTCCATGTTCTGGCGAGGCCTTGCTACATTGATCAGATATCACTATGTGAACTAACAAAGATGCCTGTCTTTGAGAAGTACCTTTTGTTATTATTTGTTCAGCTATTGTCACTCTCTCCTTCCTGGCATGCTCAAAATACTCTCCATGCTGGAAAATTTGGGCAAAAAAATTACTTGCTTAAAATCTCACCTTTCTGTGCTGCTTGAGGCTCCCTTTCCTTCTTGGTTGCCAGTCTCTGGCCCCTTTGCTCAAGATGGCATCAACATGAAAGCTTAAAAAAGATCAAACATGCTGCATAGCAGGTGTTCTTATTGTAGCAGCAGAGACAGAAATAACAAAAGAATACAAACTTTGGATCACTGTTTTGATTAGTGCCCAGATCTTTTAGCTACTTTCATGTTTTCAGACTGCACTGGAAAATATGGTAAGTGACCCAGAGTGCTTCTGAAACACTTCACGGTATAAAGAAATTATGAGGCATTTGTGCCTACGTATGGTTAATTTTCATCAAGATCTTTTTTGTTGCAGTGCACATCATTGCCAACCCCTTCACAGCAAAATGGGTGTGAGTTACTGCAAAAGTCTGTTTTGTGCTGCGTTCTGTGCTGATCATCAGGTACTATAAATTAGAGCATATGGCATCCACATTTCAATGCAATATGGCCTTCTCAAGGTCATCCATACAGGTGATGGCTACCATCTGCTGACTTGGGGGCACCATCCTGATAATAACGTTGTTGCATATCTTCCCAGGTAGTCCATTGCCTTTTTAAATAGGACTCTTCTCTTTGTCTTGGACACGGGTCTTGGGGGCAATATTTGTCAATGTAAGGGTGGCTTTCAAAGGTGGATTTATTAACCTAGCCCTGTATCCACCCACCCACCATTGTTACAGGAATCTTATATAAAGTGGAAATATCTTAACATCTCACAATGGAAGCTGGCATAAATCAAGCAGTGGGGATGCACGCTTTCTGTATAGTTATAGCAAAAAACCTATAACAAAGAAACTTTCCCATGTAGACAAGGCCTGATATTTACCTGCGAGGCAGGCAAATGTGATAGCACTCAGGCTTTTGGAAGAGCTGCATATGTCTGATGTTTGGCAGGTGTGTTCATCTTGCATACAATTTGGCCTTGAAGTAGACAGGGATTCTGTAGAAATAATATAGCCAATGATAAAAAACAATGAAGTTGAACAATAGACTGAAATGAAATATGAGCTTTTCTATTTGTACAGCTCAAGGTGGAGCCTAGGTCCTGTAGTTGTCCTTTGAACCAACATTGTTAAAAAAATGTGGAGGATTGACAACTGTTCCATTATTCCAAATTGTTTTAGATTTCTTCATGACTTTTAGCTTTCCTCATTATTATCTCATAACTTATGTCCAGGGGCAGTGGGTATAATAAGCTATATGGGGGGCCGCCTTGGTGCCTCCCCTTTCCCCAACAACTCTACCACCTCCTCCACTTCATTCCCCTCCCCTGAAGGTCGCTGCTACTCACTGCATCCCTTCTTGGAATGGGGAAGTGAGGAGCAACACAGAGAGCCAGTGGCCAGCAGACAGAGGAAGCTGGTAGCTCAGCAGGGTTGAGAGTGGGAGGAACTGGCGCTCAGGGAGGCTGCAGGCTTGGCCAGGCATTGGGGCCAGCTCAACTCTGATGGCGCTGGAGGTGGCCAGGTGCTTGGGGACTAGGGGAACAGAGGCTTGGTCTGGTTCTTGGGTGTCAGTGGGTCAGGGGGCTGGCGATGGCGGCTTGGCCTGATGTGGCTATGGTGGGTGTGGGTCTGGTCAGAGGATCCCTTAGGGCTTTCACTTTTACAGGGGGGTGTTTTGGGGCTCTGGCATGGAGGGGTGGGACCTTGACAGGAAGAGATGGGGCAGCAACTAGCCTCCCAAATGTGGGGGTTCACCCTCTACTCATGCTTATGTCTTTGCGCTTTATGTTTTATTGTAGGTCAAACAATGACATGATAATGAGTGAGTTCTATATTAGGCCTCATCTCAACAGATAAAGAGGAATTGATCACGGAAATAAACTGTAATGGAAGTTTAGGTACAAGGGATCATACTTATCATGTGCAAACAGAATAAAGTACAAATTGGTAATATGTATACTTGCTGTTTTTAAAGGCTATTCCCACACACCCGAAAACAATTATGAGCCAAATCAGATGGTAGGAGAAACTCAAACAAAAATATGAATATTTAGGACCAGTTTAAGACTACCTTATTAGATTCCCAAAATGCCACAACTGAGAAAGGAAGCTGTCCTGGCTAAAACAAACAAACCTGACTTAGACTTTGTCTACACTACATGCTTTGCCAGAAGAGACAATGCAAATGAAGCGCAGATTAGCATTTTTTCATGCTTCATTTGCATAATCTCTTCTGGTCTGTTTTTGTGCAAAAACGGCTCGGAATATATTATGCAAATGAAGTGTGACAATATGCTAATCAGTGCTTCATTTGCATTGCCTCATCGGGCAAAAGCCATAGTGTAGAGATACCCTTAGAGCGGAAGTGAAGACAGCTATAAAAATAGAACAAATGGAAGAAAAGGTAAATTGATAGTAATGAATGCACATTAGAAGCTAGAAATTATAGAAAATTTATGAGGAAAAATGCACATGGTGAAATATGCGGCCTGCAGATTTAAGAACTGAAAGTTTTAAAAAATATATTAGGAATAAAAATAATACTAACTAAAGTACTGGTCCATTACTTGACAGAAATGATTGAATTGTTAATAGCTGCAGAAAAGGCAGAAGTATTTAATAAATATTTCAGTCTGGTACTTGGGGAAAAGGCTAGACGGATGATGTGGTCATACAGATGATGAAACACTTTCCACTACTGTAGTAACTCAGGAGGATGTTAAATAAAAGTTAAATATTTTGTAATTAAGCAGGTCTCCATAACTTTTATCCAAGAGTTTTAGAAGAGCTGTCCAATTAGCGTGCTCAATTATTAATATTTATTTTCAATGACTCAGTGCTGAGAGTTTTCAGAAGATTAGAAGAAAGCTAATTTGTGCTAGTATGTAGAAAGAACAAGCTGGTTGATCTTGGATAATTATATGCCTGTCATTGATCCCAGAAAAGATAATGCAGAGGCTGATAAAGGATTTGGTCAACAAAGAATTAAAGGAGGGTTATAGTTAATGCCAACTGGTATGGGTTTATGGACAAGTGATCCTAACACCATCTGTTTAATGAGATTATAAATTGAGTTACTATAGGTCAGTGGTCTCCAACATTTTTACACCCAAGATCACTTTTTAAATGTCAGAACAAGCCAAGATCTACCACCCCATCCTTCCCCCAAGACCCACCCTTTCCTTGAAGCCCCGCCCTCTCTATTCTCCCCCTCTCTATCACTTGCTATCCACAGCCCTTATACACTCTACACTGACACTTTTTCCCCGATTGCTCTGTAGGAAGAGGTTTTTCCAACATTTGGCCTGTCTAGACTGCATCAATTATCAGAAAAACCCTTTCTTTCGGAAGTCTCCTTATTCCACGTGGGATTACCGAAAGAGTATGTTTGCTCTTCCACTAAAAAAAGCAGAAAAAACAAATGCGTCCCTGGATGCGGAAGAGTTTTTCTGGGATATCTCTGGAATCCTGGAAAAACTTCTGCAGTCTAGCCATACCCTCACTGGGTTGAGACAGGATGTTTGGGCTCTGGAGTGGGAATGAGGGTATGTCTACACTACAGCGCTAATTCGAACTAATTTAGTTAGTTAATTAGTTAATTCGAACTAAGCTAATTCGAACTAACGCATCAAGACTAAAAGACTAGTTCGAATTAGCGTTTTGCTAATTCTAACTAGCATGTCCACACAGAGTGGACCCTGAACCGGGGTTAAGGATGGCCGGAAGCAGTGCCGGCAGGGCATCAGATGAGGACTTAGAGCGTGGAGCTGCTGTCTCAGGCTAGCCGAGGGCTGTGCTTAAAGGGACCCGACCCCCACTCCGGACAGACAGTTCTCAGGGGTGCCCCGCTTGCAAAGCAGTCCTGGCTTGGATTGCCCGAAGTACCCACACTGAGCACATCACAGCACTTGGCCATCAGACCGGCTGCACTTGCCGCAGGCTGCCATCTGGGGAGAGGGGTAATTGGGGGGTGCAGGAGAGGTTCCACCCCCAGAAGCCTGCAGAGCCAACCCAGTCTTCCCCATCCTCATACCCCATTCCTCCCTCACCTCCTTCCACTTACCCCTCCCTAGCCCCCCTTTCCTGATGTACAAAATAAAGGACAATTGTGTTCAAAAATAGAATCTCTCTTTATTGAACAAAACTGGGGGAGACTGGGAAAAGGAGGTGGGAGAGGGGAAGAGAGCGGGTGGGAGAGGGGAGGGCAACTACAATGATGAGGGGTTTGGAACAGGTCCCATATGAAGAGAGGCTAAAGAGACTGGGACTTTTCAGCTTTAGAAAAGAGGAGATGGAGGGGGGATATGATAGAGGTCTATAAAAGCATGAGTGGGGTAGAGAGGGTGCATACAGAAAAGTTCTTCATTAGTTCCCATAATAGAAGAACTAGAGGACACCAAAGGAAAGGAATGGGTAGCAGGCTTCAAACTAATAACAGAAAGTTGTTCTTCACAAAGCAAAGAGTCAACCTGTGGAACTCCTTGCTGCAGGAGGCTGTGAAGGCTACAACTAGAACAGAGTTTAAAGAGAAGTGAGATCAATTCATGTAGGTTGGGGCTATGGAGTGGTATTAGCCAGGGGGTAGGAGTGGTGTCCCTGCCCGAAGTTTGTGGAAGGCTGGAGAGGGATGGCACGAGACAAATGGCTTGGTCACTGTCTTCGGTCCATCCCCTCCAGGGTCCCTAGGGTTGGCCGCTGTCGGCAGACAGGCTACTGGGCTAGATGGACCGTTGGTCTGACCCAGGACGGCCATTCTAAGCTCAGGGCTCAGGGTCGGGGGTCTCAGTGGACCACCTTGATTTTCATGCAAACCTGCTCCTGGGTGGCCAGGCTGGCAGCTCTCCTGCCCTAGACGGCTGCTTTCCTGTGCCTACTGCTGAGGTCGTGGACGAGGTCCACGATGTCTACACTGGACCAGGTGGGTGCCCGCCTCTTGCGGTCCTGGACAAGCTCCTCGGAGCCGCCAGCCTGATCCCGGGAAGAGGGGGAGGGCTGGGGGGCATCGGGTGGCTGGCTCGAGCCCTGCCAGGTCAGGGTCTGCTGGCTGGGTGCTGGCAGGCTTGCACCTGGCACAGGCATCGTAGCCAGCCTGTGCCCCTTTAAGGGGTCCGGGGCCGGGAGGGGGGCAATAGAGTTTCCCTGTTGTTGGCCAGAGTGGCCACCAGGGAAATCTGGGGAGGGCTAGCCTCCCACTAGTTCGAATTAAGGGGCTACACACCCCTTAATTCGAACTAGTAAGTTCAAACTAGGCTTAGTCCTCGTACAATGAGGTTTACCTAGTTCGAACTAAGCGCTCCGCTAGTTCGAATTAAGTTCGAACTAGCGGAGCGCTAGTGTAGCGCCTATCAAAGTTAATTCAAACTAACGTCCATTAGTTCGAATTAACTTTGTAGTGTAGACATACCCTGAGGGATTTGGGTGTGGGAGGGGGTGACAGGTGCAAGCTCTGGGAGGAAATTTGATGCAGGAGGAGGTGGAGAAGGGGACTCTGCACTCACCTCCTCAGGGGATGACTCCCCCTTCCCGCAGAGGATGGAAGCCCCGGCACGTGCCTCCTCGGAGGACAACTCCCCGCTCCCGCAGAGGAGGGAAGCCCCGGCGCGTGCCTCCTCTGGGGATTCCCCCCACACCTCGCAAGTTCCCGGCACGCCACAGACCTGGGGGAGGGGAGCAGCCAGTGCACTTCTGGAACCCCCGAAAGTGGCACGCAACTGCAGGACTTCCGTCCACCCCGCAGGAAGCCGACACCACCTCCATTGTCGCTGTAGTGGGGCTTTTTGGGGGTGGAAGAAAATGGGGAGCCCCGAACACCTCGCGATCGACGGGTTGGTGACCAAGGCTATAGGTAATAGTGCATGTATTTTATATTAACACTTCTGTAAGGTAATTGATTTGGTACTGCACAACATCTTGATTGAGAAAGCAAACCAATGCAAAATTAACATGGCACACATTAAAGCTACGTCTACATTGGTGCGATCTTGTACAAAAACTCTTTAGCACAAGAGTTCTTGTGTTAAAGTAGTTGCGCAAGAGAGCGTCTATATTGGCCGTGACTTATTGTCCAAGCGCTGCATTTTTGCACAAGAGAGCGTCTACATTGGCGGGACGCTCTTGCGCAAAAGCAGGAGCCCGGAACCATTTTGGAGAGGGCAATGGGGCACGAGCCCTTTCCGGGGGCCGGGGCTGGAGCTCCTTTGAGACACGTGCTTAAAGGGATCTCCTTTGCCAGCTGTTTCTCTCCTGCTGCGAGCTTTAGTACCTCTTTGTCAGCCGACGGTCAGGGCAGTGTGTGCGTGTGTGTTATACACCTGAGACTTCAACTGCCGAGACCGGGGTCCCTTGCAGCGGGCAACCTGGAGGAGGTTGACAGGCGCCCCAATTCTGCCCACTGATGGTCAGGGCAGTGAGTGGTGTGTGTGTGTGCTATACACCCGAGACGTCAACTGCTGAGACCGGGGTCCCTTGCAGCAGGGAACCTGGAGGAGGTTGACGGGCGCCCCAATAAGTTTACAGGGAGAGCTTATAACACCTCAGATTTTAGCTGCTAGGATACAGAAATCCCTTCGCAGCGGGCAGCCTGGGGAGGCTGAGAGGTGCCCCAACGGATCTGTCCCCTGGAAGTGACACGATCCAAAACACCCCAGCTCTCCCTATATCTGTCCCTTATGACCGGCTGAAGTTCTTTTAAAATTGTGCTTGGTTCTGTTACAGCAACTGAAGGAGTCAGGTTAAAGCTTAAACAGTTACTATTTTATTGTTACAGGGTAAACTTAGCTGTTAAATGCTACTACTGTGTTACAGATAACACAGTCACTACAAAGGACAGGACAGAAATTACACTAATAAGTCACTTATAGGTACCATGAAACCCTTTTGGTTCTCTGAGCTCTTATTAAATGCATGCAAAATAGACACCTAGAAGGTATAATTCTCACCCCTGCGTTCCAGACTTGGCGTGGCCAGCGTCTTTCTCTCAATCCTTCAGGAAGAAGTAGGGCAAGGTTGGGCGTCCCACAGACCTCGGGAGACAATCAATGCCTGCCAGCAGGTGTAGATGATTGGCGCTCAAATGGGGTGGGCTACTAAACCCCTCTTTATACCCCTTGGGTCACGTAGGCTACTTCCTGGTCTCAAGTGGCCAATTAGGAAAAATGGCTTTGAATGCCAAGTTTCCCACCAAGGGTTCAAAGCATAATTTACACCTGGGAAAATGCAGACAATGGGCACCTCTGGTATGTGATGGGCGAAGATTCCTCTCCTGGGACAGTGCAGGCGTGTCAATTACTGGTACTAGCCATCAGGGTGACGGGAGGCCCCGGGTCGTCAGCTAGCCCATTTACTGTCTGGTTTCTGTTTATGGTAGAGTCAGGGACAGGCAGCACACCTGCGTTCCCAGGGCATCAAAGACTGACTGCCTTTCTCTTGCTCTCGGGGGGGGGGGGAACAAGATGGGGTTCATGTCTGGCTACACTCTTGCAGGGACTGACAGCCATAGCAGTTCTAGTTGTGGTTGCCCTCTGCCTTGTTGGACACCACAGCTTGTGCCTTAGTGCCATTTGCTGATTTTTTTGACCTCAGCTCTTTTGTTATGCCATGGAGCCAGGGGTGCCCTTGTGCCTGCTTTGGCCCCTTCCAGACATTTTGGAGTGCCTGCAGCTGCTGCTCCATGCTGCTGCACTCGTCGTCCAGGACCTCATGGTGCAGGTCACTCTGGACTCCCTCACCAGGGAGGCAGTGGCATCCCCACCCCACCGTGCAGAGGTCCTTGTGGTGACTGGACACCAGTACCGAGTGGTGGGACCGGCTGGTCCTGGGGCAATGGGATGACCAGCAATGGCTCCGGAACTTTCGCATGCAGAAGTGGATGTTCCTGGAGCTGTGTGACTGGCTCGCCCCTGCACTCCAGAGAAGCACCACCCAGCTGCGGGCTCCCATCCCCGTGGATAAGAGGGTCGCCATCCCCAAATGGAAGCTGGCCACCCCGGACAGCTACCGATCGGTGGCACACCAGTTCAGGGTGGGCAGATCCACTGTCAGTGCTGTCGTCATGCAGATAAGTCCTGGGGGGGGAGGGGGGGGAAGGGTGCTGCGCTCCATGCCCGGGGCAGGCAACACTCCAGGCCGGGGCGATGGGTTTGGGCCATCCCTCCTTTGCACAGGCCTGCTGGTGGGGGTGGGCCCGTGGGGCGAGGGGACCCTGATGTGTGTGTGTGTGTGAGGACAGAGGGCATCATGGGGGGGGGGGGTTGGAACCCCCCAAGGGAGCACACACTCACCCTGCCTTATGTGATGCATTTCCCTGTGTTTTTGTGCACCCTTCTGGAGGTTGTCCATGCCATCAATGATGTCCTGCTCCGGCGAATCATTCGCCTGTGGGACGTGGAGGCTGCGGTGGCTGGCTTTGCTGACCTGGGGTTCCCCAACTGCGGGGGAGCCCTGGATGCAACCCACATCCCCGTCTGTGCCCCGGAGCATCGAGTGGCCCATTTCATAAACTGCAAGGGGTACTTCTCCATCATGCTCCAGGCCCTCGTGGACCACTGTGGCCAGTTCACGGACATTTATGCAGGCTGGTCCGGTAGGGCACACATCGCCCACATTCTCTGAAACTCCAGCCTGTTTAGCAGGCTGGATACGGGCACTTTCTTCCCCCAGCAAGAATTTATTATTGGGGACATGCCTACGCCCACATGTATTGTGGGGGACGTGGCCTACTCCCTGCTGCCCTGGCTAATGCAGCCCTACGTGGGACGGACAGACCATGACCGGGCGCAGTTCAAGGACCACCTTAGCCAGGCCCGCAACCAGGTGGAGTGCGCTTTCGGCCGTCTGAAAGCCTGGTTTTGCTGTTTGCTCACCCGTCTTGAGATGGCTGAGCGGAACGTCCCTGAGGTGGTGGCTGCGTGCTGTGTGCTCCACAACATCATGGAAAGGAAGGGGGAGGCCTTCCTCCGGGCAGGGATGGCAGGAGAGGGCCAGGCCTTCTAGCAGCCCCGCACAACTGCCATCCGCCAGGCGCACCATGATGAGGTGCACACATCGGAGACCCTGATGGAGATGTTCTCCCAGGCCCCACAGTAGGGTCGCCTCTGTCTCCCTTTACATCTCCCTCCCATCCCCAACCCTTCCCTCCTCCCCTCCCCTTACCTCCCAATAAACAACACAGTGTTTTTTTTAAAACAACATCTTGAACTTTTTATTTACAGTGGGGACGTAGGGTGTGAGGGGGCTCTGAACTGGGAGGGGGAGGAGGGAGCTAGTGCTGGGAGGGGTCGCCCATGCGAGTGCCCCTGCGAGGGCGGACCACTACATGTGGTTCAGGCTGCATCGGGGCAGCAGCACGGGGAGGTGGGAAAGATGGGGTGCATCAGGAGGGGGCATGGCAGGAGCAGGAGGGGCAGCAGGAGGGGGCATGGCAGGAGCAGGAGGGGCAGCAGGAGGAGGGGTATTGGCATTGGCATGGGAGGGATGGCAGGTGCATGGGGCAATGCCATACCATAATACACAGCATGCCTGATGTGTGCAGTGAGGGCGGTGATGGCATCGCCGCTGCACTGGCACTGAGCCTGGAAGCGGCCCCAGGCCTGCTGGCGCTACTCCAGGTCCTCATCCGCCCGGTGTGTGATGGTCGCCTCAATCCTCTCGATGGCCTGTACGTTCTGCTGGAGGAGTTGGTCCTGCTGCCGGACCAGCTGGCTTGGTGCCTGGACGGTTGTGGGTGCTGCTGCTGCCGCAGGGCTGGAGGGTCCCCTACTCCTGCTTGGTCCCACTGCAGGGAACAGAGGAAAGGATGGGTCAGTCAGGCAGCCCATCCACCATCCCCACACCTCATGCCCTCCGCTCCTGAGCCCAGGTGACACCACAGTACTGTGGCTTGGGCACACTCGTTTCCCCCCTGTGTTGTATGTTTGTATACAGGACCACCCCCGAGTAGGGTGCTCCTCCATGTATTGTAACCACCGGTCTGTGTCCTGGCCCCTTGGGGGGGGAGGGGGGGGGGGGCGCGCGCGCGCGCGCGCGTGTGTGTTGTGTTAACCCGTGGAACTCCCTGCTGTGAGGCTTTGGGCTAATCAATGGTGTTTGACAGGGAGCAAGATGAATACCCACACAGTGCCTGGGAGACATGGTCTGGGCTCTCTGATCCCCAGCACGTGGATGTCTCCTGGATGGAACCAGGAGTGACTAGGGAGTATACCATCCTTGCAGCAAAACTCAGGTGGCCCTAGGGCCGGCCCGAGCGCTTCCCCGCCCCTCCCGCTAGCCCTCACACACGTAGCCCAGGGACATGTGTGGCCGCAGTGGGGACTTCCCTCGGGGGGCCAGCCAAGGCACCGGGTGCAGGCGAGGGGCTCACCGGTTTTCCCAGGAGCAGCTGGCTTTGTTGCAAAGCCAGGCATGAACAGTGTGCTGTCTGTGTGCTACACCCTTCAGGAGGTGTGGGCTCTGGCCTGAGCCCCTGGGGCCCTGGCTGGATTTCCCCCTGGTCTGGATGTGTGTGAGCAGCATGGTCCCAGGTGTGCCCTGGAGCTGCCTGCCATGGCCACATGCCACTCGGTCACCAGGCTGCACGTGGTTGCACGTGCTGCATACTGGTATGGTACACAGCGTGCAGCTCATGCTGCCTGAGTGATGCTCCCTCCCCCACCCTTCTCCCCCCCAGGCACCTGGCTCCCCCTGCCCTTGTGAGTGCAAAGTGCAACACTCACCAGTGGATCCTTCCCCGGCCTCTAATGATGCATGGGAGATGTCCGGGCTGCCTGAGAGGACTTCCATGTGCAGGGACACAGTGCTCCCCTGGTCCTCCTCGTTGTCCTCCGACCCAGTGGGCAGCTCCGCCTCGTCCCATGCCTCGCTGGGCCTAGTGACAGAAGAGGTATCAGGTTATTTTTTCCACTTCAAACTAAATTACCAATAAAACACTAGGGCTGTGTCTACACTGGCGCGATCTTGTGCCAAAGCAGCCTCTCTTGCGCAAAAACTTGCTGCCTGTCTACACTGGCTGTGTGTTCTTGTGCAAGTAAACTGATGTTCTACTGTATAAAATCAGGGCTTCTTGCACAAGAACTATGATGCTCCCACTCAGGAATAAGCCCTCTTGCTCAACTGTTCTTGCTCAAGAGGCCAGTGTAGACAGGCAACATGAATTTCTTGCACAAGAAAGCCCTATGGTTAAAATGGCCATCAGAGCTTGATTGCTCAAGAGAGCGTCTACACTGGCATGGATGCTCTTGCGCAAAAGCACATCCCTTGCACAAAAGCACATGCCAGTGTAGATGCTGTCTTCTGGAAGAGTTTTTTCATAAGAACTCTTCTGCAAAAGAATGCTTGTTCAAGAAGCTGGCAGTGTAGACGTAGCCAAGGGTTACCTCTGGGCAGGAATGGGCTATGTTTATTGGGAAAGTACTACATAAAGAAACAGCACCATAGGCACTGACTCCATGGGTGCAATGGTGCTCAATCACCCACAAAAATAGGGGGTGCTCAGCAGCACCCACAGTCTGTGGCCCTGTGCTCAGCCTCTTCCCCTGTGACCCCCCTCCTTTTCCCTTGAGGCCATAGCTACTTGCTTTACTCTGCTCCTCACCATCACTCACACTTAAGTCAGGAGGGCTATGTCTACACTTGCGGCTTCTTGCGCAAGAACAGCTGTTCTTGCGCAATAATCTGCAGTGCATCCACACTGCCCACCCTCTCCTGCGCAAGAAGATGTACAGTACGGCGTGGTAAGAGACGGCTTCTTGCGCAAGAGCTCTTGCCAAGACAGCTTCCACTTGTAAAAAAAGAGCGTAGCTCTTGCGCAAGAAGCACAAGTGTGGACGTTCTCTTGAGCAAGAAAGCTATTTTAGCTATAGAATTTTATTGCGCAAGAACCCCTGCCGCGCATCCACACTGCCATGGGCGCTCTTGCGCAAAAGCACATCTCACACATGGCACAAGGAGCCACCAGTGAGGACATAGCTGAGAAGTAGAAAGAAGCAAGTGGCAAGCACTCCACTCTTGAAAGAGGTGCAAGTGGGGAGGAGGTGCTCAGGGAAGAGGCTCAGCAGGAGCAGAGTACCCACTGGCAAAAGCAAAAGTTAGCACCTGTGGCCACAATTTACACTGATAGGCTATGTCTACACTGGCATGATTTTCCGGAAATGCTTTTAACGGAAAAGTTTTCCGTTAAAAGCATTTTCGGAAAAGCGCGTCTAGATTGGCAGGACGCTTTTCCGCAAAAGCATTTTTGCGGAAAAGCGTCCGTGGCCAATCTAGACACACTTTTCCGCAAAAAAAGCCCCGGAAAAAGACTTTTGCCCGAACGGGAGCAGCATAGTATTTCTGCAAAAGCACTGACAATCTTACATGAGATCGTCAGTGCTTTTGCGGAAATTCAAGCGGCCCGTGTAGACAGTTGGCAAGTTTTTCCGCAAAAGCAGATGATTTTGTGGAAAAACTTGCCAGTCTAGACACAGCCATGGTGCAAATCTTCTCATAAAGAAGAATTTGGGGAAAAAAATTCCTGATTGCAGCAGGATATAAATTGCTAACGAGAAAAAGGGTGATCATAATACTTCACCTCAAAGTTGGAGGCTGAAAGAAAAGGACCCAGAAAAGATGTTCTTCAGAGTCCCCCAGGAATCATCAAATTATTTTCTGTCCTTGATGAAACTAAGATATACTTGTTTAAGCTGATTTTATTATTAAAGCTTAAGGTATCCTATCTTTTGCAAGGAGTCTAAGTCACACTATATTATTTGGGTACCTTGCGCAAGCCTTCTGCACTGGGATGCTGCAGTGCAGGGGTGTGTGTGTATATATATATATATATATATATATCAAAGACCATGAATAATTTGATGATATACCAACACTGCAGCATCTCAGTGCAGGAGGTTTGGTCAAGGTACCCAGACTCAGATCAAGGGGTTTGGCCATTTGGATTAGCTTGAGAACCTGAACTACTACTTGAGTTGCAACAGCCACATAACTATTTTGGCAGGCTAGTGCAAAAGGAGGCTTGCTTCCCAGCTGCAGTGTGGACACACCCTTAAGAGGAGCTGGAACAGCTCCACCTGTGCCATAACTAATTATCCTTTTTTCCCATCCAGAAGGGTATTAAAGGGTTGGGTGATAGTTAATGGACACTTGGGCCTTATAAGAGGGCTGAGAGAGCAAGTAATGTGATGCTCAGAGCTATAGGGTGTGGGCAAGTAGCTGTAGAGGGTTCTAAGTCAGGATCAGCAAAAGCATGAGTGCTCCAGGCAAGCCAGGTTGAGATCTAATGTTCTGGCAGCTCAGAAAGGGTCTGAGAAAAGAGTGGCCTGAAGAGAAGCCACACATACTAGTACTTATTTGAGTCTTTCTCATTGGATTTTTGTTATTAGAAGGGCTGAGTCATATCTCCAGGACAGACCTGTTTGTGGAAAGCCAAGGAGCCTCTCCTTAGGGGAGGAAACTAATGCAGGGAGTTCAAGCAATACCATACTCAGGAGGTAAGGGGTACTAGAGAGCAGCTATGCTCTATGATAGTTTGAGAACCTCAGTGTTCCTACTGTGATTGACTGACTCTAGTGCATATCACTTCACTGAGAACTAGCTGTGTTAGTCTGTTTTGGCAAAAACAATAGCACTGACAATTGGTTTTTTATTATTTAAGGGATGGTCAATATACATTTTAGACTAATATATCATTAACTGCATTGGTGGGAATAATAACAACTCCTTTGTGCTACTGTGTAGCTGAGCCCCGAAGCAAGATAACACTGAGATGAAAAGCCTGTAGTAAGAGAAATCAATAGAAGGTAAAAATAGTTTCTCATTGGTCAGCTCATTAAGGATGCTGGCTCCCATTCTTTTATTTACTTTAATTTTTTTTCAGAAGCGTCAAGAAATTTGCTTAATTAGCATTGGCATGAAAAATGCTCTTGGATATACTTAGCTAATATGCTCTACAAAAATAGAGCTATGAGAGCAAAGAAATAACACCTGGTAAACCTACTGCTTCAACTCCCACTGACTTCACCTGGAATTGCTGGTGCTCAGCACCTCTGAAAATTGGGACTGAGTTTAAAAGGTCTCTAGTTTTAATGGTGAATTTCCCTATGGACAGGGATGAAAATTATCATGTACTACCCAGAGCCTCTCACTTCCTCCCCCCTACCAACCCCACTTGGGCCTCTGAATTGGGGTGAAGGGATATAAGTGAGGTGCTCTAGGAAACAGTATGTGAAACTTTTCAGCTCCACTGATTTGAAAATATTTACTGGAACTCTGCTGTGGACAGCTCCAGCTGAATTTGTTGTGGATACGGAACATTTTTGTTGGCATTGGGAGCACTGTTAGGCTATGTCTGCACAGCAGGCTTTTTGTGCAAGAACACCTGTTCTTGCACAAAAACTTGCGGAGCATCTACACTGCACGTGAGTTCTTGCACAAGTACATTTACAATAAGGTGTCGGAACAGAGGGCTTCTTGCGCAAGAGTTATTCCTCTCCACACGAGGAATAAGCCCTTTTGCACGAGAATTCTTGCACAAGAAGGCAGCGTGGACAGGCAACAGGGGTTTCTTGCGCAAGAAACCCCTATGGCTAAAATGGCCATCAGAGATTTCTTGAGCAAGAGAGCATCCACACTGCCATGGACACTCTTGAGCAAAAGCACATGGTGGTGTGGACATGCTCTTGCGCAAAACAGTTCTTGCACAAAAAGCCTGCAGTGTAGACATAGCCTTATTGTGAGTCTATCATTATGTCTGGTACTAAGCTTATATGGCCTTCTGCCCCACCTGGCCTGCAGCTCATGTGATATGCTCGCTTACATGTAGCAACAATGAACTGCAGTGTGCATTCATTAACCATTTTTTAATCCCAGGTGGTTGCATGCATGTTTCCACAATAGATATGGCTTAAAACAAATCTGAAGTACAACATTTACAATATATCTAGCTTTTTGCTGTCATTTTAATGGTGTGGGGTTTTTTTTGTTGGTTTTTTTTTTCATCTTACCTTTTTCTGTACTCATTTCGATGACAGGAAGAATAGCATCTTAATTCCCACCCTTCCTCCTCACTCCCTGGTCTACATTTTGATGAAAGCAGCTGGAATTCTGTTAATATGGTGATGGCATTTTCTGACTGTATTAATGATTCTTTATCTATTTCTCTGGAAAACATTTCAAGGCTCTGTTTAATATCCAGTTATGATTAGAGCAGAATGATGGCTTTCCAGAGCTACTGCTAATAAGGCTAGATTTAAAATTGTTACCGTTGGTCATGTAATAGACTAAAAAGGCTGATATTTCTCACTATGTACTCTTGTCTATAAAAATGAAGTTGGCAGCTATTTGCTGACTTTATGAAAATCTGAATGTACTCTGGTTTTTAGTAGGCGATATTGCAAACCTGATTGCAATAGCCCACTAGATAACTAAAGGCTGTGACTGTTCTGCTACAGTGAATTTACTCAGTTCAACTCATGAAGACTTTTCCTTAGCAAATGAGCATGGAAAAATATGGATTTTGTAATGTATCTAGAACGTTACAAATTGCCAGCTCTGGTGGAACAAATTATCACCATTGCAAATTCTGAAGACACACACATTCCTTGGGGGTAGAGCGCAAAATAGAACAAGTATCACAAAGTACTTTTGTGGAGAACATTCTGATTGCTCCCCCTTAAACTTCTGTTGAAGGTCTTTTCCACCTCAATAAAGATGACTGCCTTTTAATGGTGGCTCCGTGATCCATGTGTAAAATGAAGGTAAAGCATTTTGGACTCATTCTATATTTGAGGCTCAATAAAAGGAATTTATTATCACCACTGCAGTGTTCTACATTCACTTAAAAAAAATAAGTGCAGAGATGTAATCGCACAGTCTGCCATAAAGCACCAAAGCAGTAAAAGTTGCTGATATTTGGTAGGTGACGTTTAAAAAAGATTTTCACTTCTGGCCATCGTATTTCAAGAGTAATGTTTCCAAAGTGACACCAAGCATCTTGCTGCTATCACTTTAATCTAGTGAGTAGCCTTGGAGAACTCTGGACAGGAAGTCAAGTGTCTCAACAGTGTCATCTAGTGGCAATAAGGTAAGCTGTACTAACAGTACAAATGTATACAGCTGCCAGCAAGAGCCTTTCTAATATTTTGCAGGACGGCATTGCCAGCTGCCCAATGAATCGCCTTAACTGCTGATTAATGACTACTCCATTAATCCATTCTTTCTGGAAAGCTCCCCTGTGAATCTCATTTTGTGACTTGTCGAAAGCCTTCTCCCACCCACTCCATCCACCCGGGAGAACTGACTGGACAGCGTAACTCCATTAATAAGACAGACAGCGATGAGATCTGAGGCCATTATTGCTGCTCTGGAAGAGTCCCATAGTGCCTTAGAAAGCTCTGCTCTTTGTATTCACAAAACAAAATTTTATTAACTCATGAGGATGACACTTCTTGTGAAGTGCTGTTGTTGAGAGAAACTGACCTTGAAGAAGGAATTGTACACAAAGGGTACATCTAGACTACAAGCCTCTTTTGAAAGATCTCTTTCAAAAAAGTCTCTTTCGAAAGAGGGCATCTGGACATCCACAAGATTTTCGAAAAAGTGATCCGCTTTTTTGAAAGAGAGCATCCACGCAATCTGGACACTCTCTTTCGGGAAAGCCCTGTTTGTGTTCAAGAACGCCTTTTTTCAAAAGAGCTCTTTTGAAAAAAGGTGTTCTTTCTTGTAAAATAAGGTTTTACAGCTGTCGAAAAAACTACCATATTCTTTCAATTTAATTTCGAAAGAACACGATGGCAGTCTAGATGCAGATGAAGTTTTTTTTCGATAAAAGGCTACTTTTTTTTTTCCCAAAAAACCCCCCCAAAAACTAAGTGGTCTAGACATAGCCTAAGGTAGCTTGGGCCAATTTCACACAAGGACTTAAAAATGAGCAGGAATGTAGAAGTTGACTTTGTGTTACAGGGAAACTAGTATAGTGAAGGGAACACAAGATAATGCACAGTCATCCTCACAAGTAAGAAAATTTCTTTTGAGGAAAATGTCAATGAAGACAGGAAAAATAGTGTGTGCGTGTTGGGTGTGTGTGTGTTTTTATAATTTCTCTTCTCCCCTTCCCACTCTATGGTGTTCCAACTGGCTCTTGCTTTGCAAAGATATGTGCTATTGCATTCTGGATTAATGTAATTTCTTTAAAAGCAAATTACTCATTCCCAAATATAGTAGGTTACATCAATCCATCTTACAATATAGGTTCCAGACATGCTTCTAAAATGCATTCTTTCATCTGCAGCTTATTTATTCAAGTGCCCAGAAGGCATCTGAGCCTCTTTGAGGATAGGTGTTAAAGGAATCTGGTTGTGGAGCTCTAGCCACCACTAATATTTTCTTCTATACACCCAAGTAAAGTGTTAAAGTTAAGCATGCTACCTTCCATCCAGGTGCTGCTTTCTGCCAAGAATTAGGACCACTTCATGAGATTATTAGTGGGGAATGGAGAGAGCTGGGTATTTGCCTTATTGCAGCATTTGGGTCCATAATTCCCTATAGACATACCCCTATACACATACTAGTCTTCAGGTTAACTCCCTTCTTTATTTGTTTACAGTTCTGCAAACAGAGCCAACCCATTCATAGGATGAATAAGGGTGGCCACCCCCAGATCTTGCATTTTTAGGGGCCCCATGGTGTCTGCCCCAACCATCCTATGGACAGGAGAGACCTGGAGATTATGGGGGCCAGCTACAGAAAAGTGGATAAAGAGGGCTGGGGGATGGCAGGGTGGAGCAGTCTGCTAGTCTGCCTGTGTATGTAGGGTGGCTGCTGCTACTGTGCCAGGACCCTGTAAAGCCCTGGGACGGATGGAGTGGGGGCAGGGTTGGGGCCTGCAGCAGCGTGCGTGTGTGTGGAGAGGGGGGAGGGATTCATGCACAATGTTTCCCTCAGGATGACCCTGTCTACAAATTTCACCTTTGGGTCTGAAACATTCCATGCTTTATGTCTACTCAGCAGTGAATTGTTTAGGAAATATGAAGAGAGAAGCAGCTGGATGGACTAAGCTATGGGAAAATCAATAGCTCAAATGGCAAAATAAAAACCTACAAAGTGGATTCATTGCAAAGAGACTCTTTGCTATGTTTGGGGAAACACTTTTAAATACTATCTACCAGAACTGCTAATTAGGCTTCTACTTGGTTCTTACTGTGATTTAGCAAATCTCTGAGTCTGTTAGTTACATCATACGGGGATGGACTGACTGTCTTAGGGGATATTTACCTGCCTAGGCCTAGCTAGCAGGTGGAAGGGGCTAACTGTTCCTAGGTGGCTGAAACAGTTTGTTTAAAGGCTTTTCTGCCCAAAGCACCTTTCAAATTAGCAACAGCTGAAAAATGTAGGTAAACATTCCATTTATTGACCTCATTAATGTTTGAAATACCAAAACATATTGTTTAATGGTTTCTGTGATATGAAGTTAATACTTATGAATGTCTGAAGACGCTATTGATTCATTTGGCTGTAGCTAGTAGTATAAATAAATGTTAAAGAACACTACTGCATTTTAATAGGTACTGCTACAAATGCTGATTTATGGGAACTGCATAGGATTACTTCACTGCATAATATTTATTAAGAGTATGTAGAATGAAGAGCAGAGACTGTATGTTGGTATTTATCACTATTGTTTGAAAATAAAATGGCTAAAAACAAAACTATAACTGAGAACTTCTCCACTTATACTTTCATCTTTTTTCTACTTTTCCACTGTTGCGCAGGGTACTTCAGTGTTGTAAATTAATGGGCACAAACTCATAACTCGTGGACATTAACAGTGAGCTGTAGTTTCTGCATACCAAAACTTTAATAGGCACAAATTTTGCATAAGGATGTAACAGACCCCAGAATGCATTTTTTTAATCTTAATTATTTTAGGAGTCTGGTAATAGCCATAATTGGCCACAACATTATATAACAGACATCAGACTTCAAAGGAAATTATTTCAGATAATTTAAAAGCAGAGGTCTTGCTGTTTTCACAGGATGTGAGAAGAATCTTGTTCTGGGTGCAAGCCTGGCTGAGTGTCAATATTTCTGATGCATGTCATCCTAATGCAATTTTTTTAGTGCTAAAATCTTTCTAGAAGACTTATCATTTGGGGAGACAACTAGAAAGTGATTCGTGTTTCAACAGAGAAGGGCTTTCCTTAAGCATATGTAAATTGTGTTGTTCCCCAAGGGTACGTCTACACTACAGCGCTAATTCGAACTAACTTAGTTCGAATTAGTTAATTCGAACTAAGCTAATTCGAACTAACGCGTCTAGAACTAAAAACTAGTTCGAATTAGCGTTTTGCTAATTCGAACTAGCATGTCCACATTGAGTGGACCCTGAACTGGGGTTAAGGATGGCCGGAAGCAGTGCCGGCAGGGCATCAGAGGAGGACTTAGAGCGTGGAGCTGCTGTCTCAGGCTAGCCGAGAGCTGCGCTTAAAGGGTCCCGACCCCCACCCCGGACAGACAGTTCTCAGGGGTGCCCCGCTTGAAAACCAGTCCTGGCTTGGAGTGCCCGGAGTGCCCACACTGGGAACATCACACCACTCAGCCATCAGACCGGCTGCACTTGCCGCAGGCTGCCATCTGGGGAGAGGGGGCAATTGGGGGGCTGCAGGAGAGCTTCCACCCCCAGAAGCCCGCAGAGCCAGCCCAGTCCTCCCCATCGGGGGCTCGTACCCCATTCCTCCCTCACCTCTTTCCACTTACCCTTCCCTAGCCCCCCTTCTTATTGATGTACAAAATAAAGATAACGTTTCTTCCAACATTGACTCTGTCTTTATTGAACAAAACTGGGGGAGACTGGGAAAAGGAGGTGGGAGAGGGGAAGAGAAAGTTGCCCTCCTCTCTCCCAGCCTAACATGATCAGGGGTTGGGAACAGGTCCCAGATGAAGAAAGGCTACAGAGACTGGGACTGTTCAGCTTAGAAAAGAGGAGATGGAGCGGGGACAGGATAGAGGTCTCTAAAAGCAGGGGTTGGGTGGAGAGGGTGCATTCAGAAAAGTTCTTCCTGAGTTCCCATAAAGAAGGACTAGAGGACACCAAAGGAAAGGACCCTCCAGGGTCCCTAGGGTTGGCTGCTGTCGGCAGACAGGCTACTGGGATAGATGGACCTTTGGTCTGACCCAGGACGGCCATTGTAAGCTCAGGGCTCAGGGTCGGGGGTCTCAGTGGACCCCCTTGATTATCATGTACACCTGTTCCTGGGTGGCCAGGCTGGCAGCTCTCCTGCCCTAGACGGCCACTTTCCTGTGCCTAGTGCGGAGATCGTGGACGAGGTCCACGATGTCCGCACTAGCCCAGGAAAGTGCCCGCCTCTTGCGGTCCCGGGCAAGCTCCCGGGAGCCGCCAGCCTGGTCCTGGGAAGAGGGGGTGGGCTAAGGGACATCGGGTGGGTGGCTCTGTGCCGTGCCAGGTGCAGGGTCTGCTGGCTGGGTGCTGGCAGGCTTGCACCTGGCACGGGCACCGTAGCCAGCCCGTGCCCCTTTAAGGGGTCCGGGGCCGGGAGGGGGGCAATAGAGTTTCCCTGGTGTTGGCCAGAGTGGCCACCAGGGAAATCTGGGGAGGGCTAGCCTCCCACTAGTTCGAATTAAGGGGCTACACACCCCTTAATTCGAACTAGTAAGTTCGAACTAGGCTTAATCCTCATAAAATGAGGTTTTCCTAGTTCGAACTAAGCGCTCCGCTAGTTCGATTCAAATTCGAACTAGCGGAGCGCTAGTGTAGTGCCTATGAATGTTAGTTCGAACTAACATTGTAGTGTAGACATACCCCAAGTTGTTAGTGTCCTATACTGCGTGTGTGGCATATCTAGGGTAGCCCTGGCTCCAGTGGCACCATCCCTACCCCGTCCTCTAAATATTCCTTCAAAACTGGGATTATTATATCAACAATTGGGAATCAGTTCAATCAATAAAAATTATGCATACTCTTAGTGAATCCAGAATAAACCAGATAATTAAAGTGTGACTACTTGTTAGTTGGCCTAATTTCAATGTGCTTTAAGTGTCAAGATAAAAAGCAGTAGATAGTTTAGTACAGAAATTTGCAGAGCTGCTGACTATAGGAACTGTGACTTTAATGTGACCTTCCTTCTGTGGTGATGAGGAGGGGAGGGAAGAATGCACTCTGTATTTGTAAAGTAAAATGCAATCCGTAGCTACGCCCTCTGGATTTTAGTCTTCATCCACACTGAAAAATCAGACAGGTGATGAGAAAATTAGTATATGTGGATGATTGTGCAGTCAGAATTAGAACATATATAGAGGAAAAACAATTGGTTGTGGAAATAGCTTTTTTTTTCTTTTATGGGACCATATCTATCTATAGCATTGCACCAAAGTTGCTACACTTAAAACTGAGAAGGGACTTCCATCAAATCTTCTATTTTATTAACTAGCCATCTTTTTCAGAAAAAAAAAAATTCGGCTGACATATCTTATCAATGGTATTGGTCTGAGAGATGTGGGGTTTGTTTGGGCATTAGTAGTTATTTGTGTCTCTCTCTCCCCCCTTTCTTAACTTGGCTGGCTTTGACTGACAGGAAAGGATAAAGATACAGTTTTTAATTTAATATGGTCTTTAAACAATTTGGCAGGATGTTGTTGTTGTTTTACGTGCTTTGTGGCCTGTGGATGAAATGGTCTGTGTGGTAAATAGTGTTGGCTAAATTTTCAGCCTTTAACTCCACCTCTGGCTTCATAACCTCATAAAACAAATGGTATTAGCGCTTTCCTTAAAGTTTTTAAACAATCTCCCCTCGCTTTACAAATGGGAAAACTGAGACATGGAGCAATTAAGCAACTTGCCCAAAGACATACAGTGAGTTGGTGGCAGGACTGAGAATAACAGAGACCTCCTGTGTCAGTCCCATGCTGAACATACTTGGACATCAGCAGCCAGCTTTAATGAAGCAAGCTATAGTAATAGGGAAAAGAGCATGGGTGGTTAGTAATGTAGGCAACAGAAGGCACAGCCTTCCCAAAACTGCCTACACGCCCAGCTGCCTTACGCTTGGGCCACTGCTGGGAAAGCTAGGGCCACAGCATGGCAGCCTGGTCCCCCACCCCCTTCCCCAGCAATCGGGAGGGCTGGGATATGGCCAGGAAGGATTGGGCTGGGAATGGGAGAACCTTGGCTCCAGGGGCGGGGCCTCGGGCAGAAGGGGCGGGGCTGGAGCTTGCCTTCCCGGGGTGGGCTTTCGCCTGATGCCTATGGGAAAGAATGTGGCTGGTCAGATATTGGAGAGAAACTGCAATGTTTTCTCTGAAGAATCAGGCAGCTAAGTCCGAGAACAGTTAATTTGGTGTAGTGTAGTGCTACAACGTATGCTACAGGAGCTATTCATAGATTTAAGACCATAAATGGCTAGAGCCCTGCAAATTTACAGATATCTGTTTTATGTCCATGGCTCATTTTTTTGCAACTATAAAAAGGTGTCCATTTAGGATTCTGTAAATGGTATCTCAAGTGAGTAAAAAGGTGTTTGCTTACTGCTGAGATTGTATTTTATTTAGGCTCTGACAGTTCTTATTCCATCATTATAATATAACTAAACTAGACTAATTTTTACATCTGAAGGAGAGATTTTGATGTCTCTACGGATAATACATTTAATTTCAAACAAAATAAAGTCCAGGTGCTTGTATCTAACACGACAACATTTTTCTAGCAACAACAATTAATATTTATAGGCTATTACAAACACAACTACTAACACTGTCAACTCTATAGATTTGCAAGACGTAATTTCACTCCCTCCCCCCACCCAACTTTTTTTACTCTTCAGCCTCCAGTGTGCAAGAATAGAAAAGTTAACCCATTATTAAGCCAACCACTTGCATCACCTAAAGCAGTGTTTTCCCAACCACTGGTGCCAAGCTGCAAACTGCTGGCTGCCAGGCTGTGGCACATTGTCAGGCAATGCCTGTGCTGGCTGCTCCAGGGCTGGGGCTGGGGTATACCCTGGGTGTGTGACTGGCAGCTGCCAGAGCTGAAGCCAAATGTTCATGGAGGCTCTGGGGCCAGGGTTGGGGTACATCCAGGCCCCCTGAGCCACCACACAGCAGCCAGCTTCAGCTTTCGTAGCTACCCTGTGGCGGGTGGCAGCTACATCTGAAGCTGGCTGTTTGTGAATATGCAAATACACTTTTGCCAGTCTGCCAAAAGTTTGTGGGTGGGTTTGTGGTATAAAAAAGGTGGGGAACCACTGACCTAAAAAGACCACAGTAAAGTTTGGAGGCTTTGAAGTTGACCGGTTAACACATGTATGCATATAGAACCAGGCCTGGGCAAAATCATAGAATCATAGAATCCTAGGACTGGAAGGGACCTCGAGAGGTCATCGAGTCCAGCCCCCTGCCCTCAAGGCAGGATCAAGCTCCGTCTACACCATCCCTGACAGATGTCTATCTAACCTGTTCTTAAATATCTCCAGAGAGGGAGATTCCACCACCTCCCTTGGCAATTTATTCCAATATTTGACCACCCTGACAGTTAGGAATTTTTTCCTAATGTCCAATCTAAACCTCCCCTGCTGCACTTTAAGCCCATTACTCCTTGTCCTGTCCTCAGAAACCAAGAGGAACAAATTTTCTCCTTCCTCCTTGTGACACCCTTTTAGATATTTGAAAGCCGCTATCATGTCCCCCCTTAATCTTCTTTTTTCCAAACTAAACAAGCCCAGTTCATGAAGCCTGGCTTCATAGGTCATGTTCTCTAAACCTTTAATCATTCTTGTCGCTCTTCTCTGTACCCTTTCCAATTTTTCCACATCTTTCTTGAAATGTGGCGCCCAGAACTGGACACAGTACTCCAGCTGAGGCCTAACTAGTGCAGAGTAGAGCGGCAGAATGACTTCACGAGTTTTGCTTACAACACACCTGTTAATACAACCTAGAATCATATTTGCTTTTTTTGCAACAGCATCACACTGTTGACTCATATTCAACTTGTGGTCCACTATGACCCCTAGATCCCTTTCCGCCATGCTCCTTCCTAGACAGTCGCTTCCCATCTTGTATGTATGGAACTGATTGTTCCTTCCTAAGTGGAGCACTTTGCATTTCTCTCTATTAAACCTCATCCTGTTTACCTCCGACCATTTCTCTAACTTGCTAAGGTCATTCTGAATTATGTCCCTATCCTCCAAAGAAGTCGCAACCCCACCCAGTTTGGTATCATCTGCAAACTTAATAAGCGTACTCTCTATCCCAATATCTACATCATTGATGAAGATATTGAACAGTACGGGTCCCAAAACAGACCCTTGAGGAACTCCACTTGTTATCCCTTTCCAGCAGGATTTAGAACCGTTAACAACCACTCTCTGACTACGGTTATCTAGCCAATTATGCACCCACCTTATCGTGGCCCTATCTAAGTTATATTTGCCTAGTTTATCAATAAGAATATCATGCGAGACCGTATCAAATGCCTTACTAAAGTCTAGGTATATGACATCCACCGCTTCTCCCTTATCCACAAGGCTCGTTATCTTATCAAAGAAAGCTATCAGATTAGTTTGGCATGACTTGTTCTTCACAAACCCATGCTGGCTATTCCCTATCACTTTATTACCTTCCAAGTGTTTGCATATGATTTCCTTAATTACCTGCTCCATTATCTTCCCTGGGACAGACGTTAAACTGACCGGTCTATAGTTTCCTGGGTTGTTCTTATTCCCCTTTTTATAGATGGGCACAATATTTGCCCTTTTCCAGTCTTCTGGAATCTCCCCTGTCTGCCATGATTTTTCAAAGATCATAGCTAAAGGCTCAGATACCTCCTCTATCAGCTCCTTGAGTATCCTGGGATGCATTTCATCAGGACCTGGTGACTTGCTGACATCTAACTTTCCTAAGTGATTTTTAACTTGTTCTTTGTGTATCCTATCTTCTAAACTTACCCTCTCTCTGCTTGTATTCACTACGTTAGGCACACCTCCAGACTTCTCGGTGAAGACCGAAACAAAGAAGTCATTGAGCATCTCCGCCATTTCCAAGTTTCCTGTTACTGCTTCTCCCTCCTCACTAAGCAGTGGGCCTACCCTGTCCTTGGTCTTCCTCTTGCTTTTAATGTATTTATAAAAGGTCTTCTTGTTTCCCTTTATGCCTGTAGCTAATTTGATCTCATTTTGTGCCTTTGCCTTTCTAATCTTGCCCCTGCATTCCCGTGTTGCTTGCCTATATTCATCCTTTGTTATTTGTCCTAATTTCCATTTTTTATGAGACTCCTTTTTTATTTTGAGATCATGCAAGATCTCCTTGTTAAGCCAAGCTGGTCTTTTGCCATATTTTCTATCTTTCCTACACAGCGGAATTGTTTGCTTTTGGGCCCTTAACAACGTCCCTTTGAAATACTTCCAACTCTCCTCAGTTGTTTTTCCCTTCAGTCTTGCTTCCCATGGGACCTTACCTACAAGTTCTCTGAGCTTATCAAAATCTGCCTTCCTGAAATCCATTACCTCAATTGTGCTGGTCTCCCTTCTACCTTTCCTTAAGATCATGAACTCTATTATTTCGTGATCACTGTCCCCTATACTGTCTTCCACTTTCAAGTTCTCAACTAGTTCCTCCCTATTTGTTAAAACCAAATCCAGAACAGCTTCTCCTCTGGTAGCTTTTTCAACCTTCTGAAACAGAAAGTTGTCTCCAATGCAGTCCAGAAACTTATTGGATAGCCTGTGCCTCGCTGTGTTAGTTTCCCAACATATGTCTGGATAGTTGAAGTCCCCCATCACCACCAAATCTTGGGCTTTGGATAGTTTTGTTAATTGTTTAAAAAAGGCCTCATCCACCTCTTCCACCTGGCTAGGTGGCCTGTAGTAGACTCCTAGCATGATATCACCCTCGTTTTTTACCCCTTTTAGCTTAACCCAGAGACTCTCTACACAGCTATCTCCTACATTCATCTCCACTTCAGTCCAAGTGTGTACATTTTTAATATACAAGGCAACCCCTCCTCCCTTTTTTCCCTGTCTGTCCTTCCTGAGCAAGCCGTACCCTTCCATACCAACATTCCAATCATGCGTCCCATCCCACCAGGTTTCTGTAATACCAATGATATCATAGTTGTATTTATTGGTTAGCAATTCCAGTTCTTCCTGCTTATTACCCATACTTCTCGCATTTGTATATAGGCATCTAAGATACTGATTTGATCTTGCCTCCCTGTTGTGCCCTGACCCTCCTTTCTCCTTGCCATTATAGGCCGTAGTCCCCCCCATTTCCAACCCATCTCCCAGTCCCGCACATTCAGCACTTACCTGTGGGCTTTGCTCACCTGCCCCCGACAAACCTAGTTTAAAGCCCTCCTCACAAGGTTAGCCAGTCTGTGTCCAAACAAGGCCTTCCCGCTCCTGGAAAGGTGAACTCCATCTCCGCCAACCAGTCCTTCCTGGAAGAGCACCCCGTGACCAATACAGCCCATTGGACGGATCTGGCACTCCAAGCCACTAGATCTGGCCCATGGACTCTGCAGGGAGCGTGAGGCAGGCTCCCCGCTTGCCTCGCCCCACCCGCCCGCCACTCAAATGTGGCTGCGGGGAAGCTTCACTTTAAAAACTGAGACCAGAGGGGCAGGGGAAGCTTTAAGAATTACTCCTGCCCCCAGAACAATCCCATTGGCCGGCTTCTGCATAATGCAAATTGCGTAGCTTATTCCAACAGAGGGATGCTGTCTAGATGCACCCTAAGAGTTGCAAGAAAACCACTTTTGTAACTGGTTTGCATTTTTAGATGCATCTAGGTCCAATCAAGGAGTCCATTCAAACATTTATATTTCAGGCAGTTTAAATGCCATGAATGTACTGAAGCATATTTGTAACACATACATTGCTGAACAATTTTAACAGCACCCACCAAAAGCATCTGACTTTTTCTAATGGTGCAGGCTTCTACCCCAACCATTATAGGTCTTTTATAGACCAAAAGTGTAGAGTACAAGAAAATACTGTGTTCAGCAGTCAATATTACAGGGGAAATAAAGTGATTCATCCTACCTCTTTCAGCACTAGTTGCACACCTTTGACTTGCTTTAGGAAAACACCCTTAGATTCAGGAAAGTTAAAAAGAGCTAGAGAATTGAAAGGCTCAGAGTGTTTTCATTCAATACAAGGAGAAGACTGTGTGGCAGTTGCAGCGCAGTATCATAAAAACATGTTAAGAGACTATACAGTCTTAAGATAAGCATACTTATGCTGCGCAACCATGCAGCAAAGCCTACACAATTTTCTGTCTTGCTGGTATCCACCAGCTGCTCCTCATATATGTTGCAGGTAACAGGACATTCCCAAATTTTCAATGAGTGTCTAAAACAATTTGCAGCTTCAAATTACAGGTGAGAGAAATACTGTATAGGCAAAAGCGACAAGGAGTCCCGTGGCACCTTATAGACTACCAGATGTATTGGACCATAAGCTTTCATGGGCAAAGACCCACTTTGTCAGATGTCTGATGAAGTGGGTCTTTGCCCACGAAAGCTTATGCTCCAATACATCTGGTAGTCTACAAGGTGCCACAGGACTCCTTGTCGCTTTTGCAGATCCAGACTAACACAGCTACCCCTCTGATACTGTATAGGAAGATATCTTCTTGATCATTTAGGCACAGTCCTGGTAGAGACAAATGAAAATTTAAACATCACAGCATTTTCTAAGGTTTTAAGTTTGTAGTAAATCTAAAACACAACAGTAAATATAAATTTAAAATGTAGCAAGACTCTTTATGATTACAATCAGTGTTCCAGTGGAGAACCCTATCTTTAGAAATCATGCATTTTTTTAATATTAGAATTGACAGACTGAAACATCCTGTAAAAGATTACTTTTCTTCCACTTTCCTCTGTACCTCATGCTGCAAGAATGTTAGTGATATGATGTACATTGACAAACTGTGAACATGTAGGATTATTAATAGATTTCTTTCTCAATTGGGCTATGTCTAGACTATGGGGTTTTTCCAGGTATCCCAGAAAAACTCTGTCACATCTGCTCTTCCACTTTTTTTTTTTTTTTTTTTTGCGGAAGAGCAGAAGCACTCTTTCGAAAGAGGGTTTTTTTCTGAAATTTGGCCCAGTGTAGAAAAAACAATCGGAAAAAGGTATGCAAATTGCGGAGTGCGATTTGCGTACCTTTTTCTAAGAAAGCCCCTTTAGTGTAGACATAGTCTTGGCGGCATGAAGAGATACAAGCACAGGTGCTGGAACTAGGGGCATGAGGGGTGCAGCTGAACCCAGTGGCTTGAAGTGGTTTCCTTAATACACAGGGTTTACTGGTTGGTTCAGTGGCTCTCAGCACATCATTGTACAAATTGTTCCAGTACCCCTGGATACAGAACTAGCTCTTAACAAAGACGAGCAAATTCAATCTGTTACAAGCTGATCTACCATCCAGTAGGTTGACAGTAAGGACACCAGTTCATGATATGAATCAGTTAGCACTCTGTACAATTAGGGATGTTAAATATCGGTTAACTGAATAGTCAAGTAACCTCATTAAAATTTTATTGATTAGTCAACTAGTCTATAGTCCCTGGGGGTGGGGCCAGCAGCTACTGTATCAGAAGCAGCAGCGCAGACCAACTGCCTGTCACCCTGTGCCACTGCTTCTGAGAGAGGCAACAGTGGGGCGTGGCAGCAGTCCCTGTTTATGGGAGGTCTGAGCTCCTGGACCCAGTGTGAGCCGGAACTGAGCTGGGCTACCTGCCCGCCTGGTTGGTTCTTAATACACTTGAAATGCAGAGTTGAAATGGGGACAGGTCCCGGACCCAGTGTGAGCTGGAACTGAGCCAGGCTGCCTGCCCTCCCAGCTCCTAATATACTTTAAATGCAGAGCCACAGCAGATTATATCTCAGACCTGTCGCAAACCAGGACTAAGCCAGGCTGCTAAAAAATGTACTGGCAGGGAGAGGGGGTGAGGGAAATAAATGTAGTCTATAGCATTAACCTATAAGCTTTTGCTTATCGGTTTATTGACTATGCTATTATGTTCAATGCCGCCCTGATTATCAAGAGCACATTGTATGACATCTTGGATGAGTTGTTCCTGGCCCCCAATGTTAGTTGACTTACCTGTGGCTGCTGTAAAGTTGGTTGCGCTAGTTAAACCTCACTGTTTGGCCTGGATTATTCAAGCATCAGAGGCAGGGTGGTTCTGAAAAGCTATGTTGATTTTGCAGATGATGAGTACCTTACACTGGAACCACTTTGCCAAGACATTGTTTACTTTATCTAATGGGTGAAAACAGATACCAAAAGCTCTTTGCTTTGGATTGACAGACACTTGACAGGATTGTCTGAAGCAGGGTGGCCAACCTGTTCCAGATGAAGAGCCACAATAGCAGTGGAGACAGTGTGAAGGGCTGGGGCAAAATTGTTGAGCCCTCCTTCCTCCTGCCCCCCCCCCCAAATAAAGCAGAGCCGCAAAGACCTGGGGAAAAGCCATTGACCTTTTTTTGGCTCAACTACTTTGCCCTGGCTCTTCATGCTGTCTCCACTGCTATTGTGGCTCACAAAAAAAGCACGGGAAAGGGGTGAGAGGTGCAAGCTCTGGGAGGGAATTTGGGTGCAGGAGGAAGTAGAAAAGAGGATGCTGGCTCAGGAAGGGGGCTCCAGGCTGGAGAATGTTGGGCTCCAGTGAAGGGTTGGGGTGCTGAGCAAGCTGCCGGCTTGTGGCTGTGAGGGTGCAGGAGTTTGGGCTGGGGTGCATGAGGGGATCAGGGCTGGGAGTATGATGGGCTCAGGACACAGATTTGCAGTGTGCGGGAATTCCTTTCAAGTAGGAATAAGGGATCTTCCGGAAAAGGGCTTATTTTCCGCAAGATCCCGTCTAGACTGGCGCTTTTCTCCAGCAAAAGCCCGAGCCGGAAAAAAGCGGCAGCCATGTTCATGCAAATGCCGCGGGGGATATTTAAATCCCCCGCGGCATTTGCAATTCCGAAGTGTCTCATTAGCATCCCTTTTACGTAAAAGGGTGCCAGTGTAGACACAGCCAAAATGTTTCAGCCTTGTCTTTATTTATGAGAAGGGCAGGGAACCTGTTTTGAGTCAGGGGTCACTGACCCACAGAAAAGTCAGTCGGGTCCACACAAGTGAGATGCAAAAAAACAACCGCTCCAAACCCCCCAAGCCTCACTAATGTGGCCCCACCTGTGCTGGTGCAGGCAGGGAGCAGGGTGCTGGTACGTACTGGGGCAGGATACTTGTGGGGGTGGGGGTCTGGCCAGAAGGAGGGGACAGACAGCTGGGCCCGGTACCTGGGGATCCCGAGTCTCAGGAAGTACACTGGCTGCTCCTCCCCTCCCCCAGGCACCCCCCTGCTCTTACCCAGTCCCCCTCCCCTTCCCCAGAGCCAGGCACCCCCAACCCAATCCCCCACCAGAGCCAGGAACCAGCCATCCTCTATACCAAATCCTTCCCTCCTCCCCCCTCCCCACTCCGGCTATAACCTAAATCTTGATCCTGGAGGTGGAGCTGCCACTACAGCCGCGTGTTTCCCTCCAGGTGTTGGGGTGCGTGCATTGAGTGGCCGGCATGCAGTTCGCACTCCCCTCAACCCCCCCCTCCTCCCCTTCCTTTCCCTTCCTCAGAGTCAGACATCTCCCCTCCCCGCTCTAACCCTAACCCCTCCCCCACTAACTTTATGTCCAGGTCCTGGAGCCACTGCTGCAGCACCTGGAGCCGCTGCTGCTGCTTGCGCTCAGCAGCTGGCTGCTACACATGCAGGCTGGGATGCTGTGTGTGACCCGGCCTGTAAGTGCAGGATTTGATGTAGTGCGCTGGAGCTGTGAGTGGAACGGCACAGGCCGTGAGCACCCATGCAGCTCAGAGCGTCCTGGCCGTAAGAGTGGCTGACCTGAGTGGTTCCGTTCCAGTTCTGTCAGGAGCTGCAATTTTTTTCTTCGTGAGCCGCATGTGGCTCATTAACCGCGGGTTGGCCATCCCTGAGCTAAAGTGTTGTCCCTGCTAAAAAACTGGAACATTGTGAATCTGACTGCGAAGTAATTAGGTATTTCACTAGTCATACTTAGCTACAGTTTGTTAAAGGTTATTCTTGGCTTTGTAAAGAAAGCTTCAGCAAATCTTGTCTGGGGACCATATTGGGGTTGGTTGTGTATTTTTTTTTTTTTAAAGAAGGAGAGGGAGGAACTCCGTGCACAGCACATACAAATGAAATAATGCTGCAGAGCCACATCGCAGAATATTATTTAGTCTTTTGACCAAGCAATATACAGGCAGTCCCCGGGTTACGTACAAGATAAGGACTGTAGGTTTGTTCTTAAGTTGAATCTGTATGTAAGTCGGAACTGGCGTCCAGATTCAGCCACTGCTGAAAGTGACCAGCGGCTGACTACAGGAAGCCTGAGGCAGAGTTGCTCTGCCCCGGGCTTCCTGCAATCAGCCTCTGATCAGTTTCAACAGGCTGAATCTGGACGCCAGTTCCGACTTACATACAGATTCAACTTAAGAACCCCAGGCGTCCCCAAGTCAGCTGCTGCTGAAACTGATCAGCGGCTGATTCCAGGAAGCCCGGGGCAGAGCAACTCTGCCTCGGGCTTCCTGGAGTCAGAGCTGGTCAGTTTCAGCAGCGGCTGACTTGGGGACTGCTGGGGCAGAGCAGCTGGGGTGCTGCCGGGTTGGTCCAGTAGAGCCCAGAGCGGCGCTGCGGGACCAACTGGCAGCGCCCCAGCTGCTCTACCACAGGCATCCGGAGAAAAGCCTGGTCTGCTGGGGGGGGGGGGGGGGAGTACTAGCTGCGCCCGCCCCCCCCCCCCCAGCAGACCAGGGAGACACGGGCGGCGGACCGAGCTGCACCGCGGTCCCGCCGCCCGGGCCCTCTGTGGCTTTGCTCCGCATCTCCATGGTCTGCTGGAGACCAGCAGACCAGGGAGACGGGGAGCAAAGCCTCTGAGGACGCTGGCAGCGGGACAGCCGCGGCGCGTCTGGGCTGTCCGCTGCCCGTGTGCTCCCCAGCAGACCAGGGAGACGCGGAGCAAACCCCGTTCATAACTGCGGATCCGACATAAGTCGGATCCGCATAACTTGGGGACTGCCTGTATACTAAACTTCAACAAATTTGGTTGAAGGATTATATGCAGATATGAAATTCACCAAGCTGCACTGTCGTTCCTTGGTGTCCTTGGCAAAAGATGTGTGAATGCAGGACTTTTATCCTTGTGACTATCAAAGCATCACAATCAATGGTGTTTTGAATGGTCGCCATTATCACAGCATGAGAGTGCACACAGCTTGGATATGGAGAGCATGCAGCATTTGGAATTGCATACTTTCCTTAAATCACTGTCACTGAACAAAGCAGATTAATACTAACACAGCAAATGTTCAAATTACCAAGCTGCTATAATGAGGTATTCCTTTAACAGCATGAATGCTCCTTTCCCTGTTGTCCGTAGATGGCCTTTAGAAGACAAGGGTGACATGAAATACAGTATCATAGTATGTTGTAGGTACTGCATTGTGTCAGCAAGCTTATAAAATATCAAACGGGGAGGTGTTCCTGTCTTGCTGCTAGTCTTCTGACACTTATAAAAGTCTGTGTAGAGAAGTGCAAGAATCTAGATAAAAACTTTGCTGAACCCCCCTAATTCACAATGATGTGACTGAGTAGGCTGCTATAACTGTCAGTCTGTGTAATACAAATATATTCTGCTTTGATAATAACCACTACAGTACCAATAGCAATACACAACTCAAAATGAACTCTGGATTTGAATAATAAAGATTTGACAAATCAAAATATTTTCTAAATAACAGTTCACCTGGATTGGTATGAACTGTTATAATTTAATATAAATGTCATAAACAAGGGGAATCCAGTAAAAAGGTTTGTTAAACTTTTTTTTTTCAGTGTTGCTGTTGAGGCAAATATGCTGGTTGCCACAGAGCATAGTTTAGGTAAGTATGTAGAACAGATTTTTTTGTAACTATTTTGATGTAACTAGACTGGTTTTAAACACTACTTTTGAGAATAAACTCTAATATGGGTCCAGGGCCGGCTCGAGCCATTTCTGCATCCCAGGCAGCGGGCACGCAACACATGCGCGGCTCTGCCCCCGGGTGCATGGAGCATGTGCAGCCCTGCCCCCGGTGCACTGTGCACCTTACAGCTGCCATCAGGCGCCCCCTCCCCCTAATCTGGCCCTGTATGGGTCAGACTATGGGGAAATGTGAGTTTTACCAATGAACAAATTGTTTTAGTTCTTTAACACATTTGATTATCTATGGGCATGTCTACAGTGCAGTGTTTTTCTGGAAAAATGGCCGTTTTTTCCAGAAAAACAATACTTGCATCCACACTGCTGTCGAAAAGAGGACAGGTTTTTCTGACAGCGGTAAACCTCTTTCTATGAGGAAGAAGCCTTTTCCCAAAAAAGCTTTTTTTGGAAAAAGGCGTGTGTGGACGCAGACGAGAGAGTTCTTTTGAAAAAAGAGGCCTCCAGGAAATAACACAGGTGCCCTGGTGGCCACGCCGTCCAAACTATAGTTCCTGTCTCCTGCCAGCTTTTAAAGCTGCAGGCATCCGGGACAAGCCTTGTGGCAGCAAGCCGGCCATGGGAGCTGCACCTCACCATGCAGCTCTGACTGCAACAGGCATTTGGACCCATGGCCCAGCCACAAGCCCCCTAAAACTGCCCCACCCTCCCAGTCCTCACAGGGAGCACCAGCCAAGGGCAGCGAACACCATGCACCCTCACCCTGGAGCCAGTATCCCAGGCCCTGGAGATCTCTCAGGCATCCTCTGATGGGGGGGAGGGAACATCAGGTGAGTGCTGTTTCTCAGACACAGGGTAGGGGTAGGGTTGCCAGATGGTTTCAACAAAAATACCAGACACACACGACATTACATCACAGTCTAAATTACATCTTATTTAAAAAATACCGGACATTTATATTTTCTCAATTATATTCCCTCAATTTGTTTTCTGAACAGAAATACTGGACTGTCCGGTTCAAAACTGGACACCTGGCAACCCTAGGCAGGGGAGGCAGATGCAGAGGGGACGTGGTGCAATCATCGCTTGGCCTGGACATCATGCTGCAGTCCATGCACATGGAAGTATGTGCAGTGCCCGTATATGCCACGCGGCCTCAGGAGGCATTCCTGGAGCACCCCCAGGCTCCTGCTCACAGGCTTGGGGGAGGCCACACACACGTCTGATCCCCGGGGCAGATGCCCTCCCACCACTAGCCACTGCTGGAAGCAGGCTGGGCACAAGCAGGGCTGGACAGAGGCATGGGCGAGCCAGGCAGCTGCCTGGGGCGCCAACTGATGGGGGGCGCCTGATGGCAGCTGTAAGGGGCGTGCGGCATCCCTTACAGCTGCCATCAGGCACCTCACGCCTGGTTCCCGCAGCGCCGGCCCCGTGGTGCTGGCCAGCAGCACCCTTCCCCCCATGGCCGCAGGGCCCTGCATGGCCTGGTGTGCGTGCCAGCAGTGCTGGCTGGGCCAGGCTGGGCAGCGCATGCACTGCGTGCCCTGGGGGCGGTGCCACATGCCTGGGCCCAGGGCGCTAAAAGGGCTCGGGCCGGCCCTGGGAACAAGGGTGCAGGCACGACCCCACACAGACTGAGGAGTGCCGCATACAGCAATGCCTGCACGCGCGAGGCACCACTTGCTCCCACAGACAGCGATACCAGGCACAGGTGTGTGTGAGGGGCCCCATGGTAGGCCAGGCTGCACCAGACCCATCTCCTGCCCATGGGATCCCAGTGTGGATGGACACTTCCCTTGCCTGCTTGTCCGAGGGGGGAGGGAGACAGAAGCATGGTCCTCTGGGCACCACAAGGCCCCTGTGAGGCAAGGCCCACTGTGCAGGCTACACATGGCCTTGCTCCTGGGACCTCCCCATCCTCTGGCCCAAGGACTGGTGCTCGCAGCTTACAAAGGAGGGCATGACTTCAGGGACAGTGTCTGCAAGGATGACTGACCACCTTGCCCTCCTTTTTATTCTCCACAGCCAGACCAGCCGTCGCTGAGGGGCAAGACACGCCATCAGAGGCAGCCGCCTGACCCTGGGGGAGCTGCAAGCGCAGGAGGGTCCATGAGCACCTCATGAGGGAGTGTGTGGCCATCCTTAATGACATGCAGCAAACCCTGTCCCAGAAGGTCTGGGATGATGCCCAGTGGCGGACCCGCATGTGGGACCAGCTTACACGTCAGGGCGGCAACATTTGTGCCACTATCCGAGAAATGATGGCACACCTGGCTGCCGTCCTGTTCCTGACCCCACAACCTCCCCTCTATGCCTCTTCCCCCTCCCTCTGCCCTTCCTGCCATACCTGGCCCCACCCACCCGAGGTCCCCGGACCCAAGAAGGCACTTCCAGATGCACCACATGCCACTCCCAGCCCTGAGCCTCCCTGCCCCCATCCAGGTTCTCAGCCCCCCTCCTCCCCACTTCCTCTGTATTATTTTTTTATAATAATTTTTTTTTCAACTCAACACTGGTGTGTTTATTGAGAGTACAGCGAAGGGGGGAAGAAAGGGGTTGTTGTGGGAAAGACATAGTGGAGCAAGGCACAGACCCCTAGTGGGAAGGCCCTGGGGAGAGTTATTGGGTTCCTTGAGAGAAACTCTCCCTCACGGCCTCCCAGATGTGGCCCTGATGGGTCTGGTGGATTGTAACTGTGCATGGCTGCTCAAAGGCCCTTCCTTCCTAGCCGGCTACTGCCCCCAACCTAGGTAGGAAGGCCTCCCCCTTCCTCTCAACATTGTTGTGGAGAACACAACAGGCTGAAACCACCTTAGGGCTATTGTGCTCCTCCACATGGAGGCGGGTCAGAAGGCCCCTGAACCATGCCTGAAGATGCATTTGGGCCCGGCTGCGGTGGGCATTGAATTGGTCCCTCCTGGGTTCCAGGTAGCTGGTGTATGGCTTTATGAGCCATGGCATTAGGGGGTAGACCTCATCCCTCCATGATACACAGTGGCATCTGCACATCCCTAATATGAAAGTCATGCTGGGGGAAGAATGTGACACAAGCTTGAGGTTTGGAAAATGCCGTGCGTGCTGCTTGATTGCCTGGTGAAAACGTCTGTAAACTGTTCACGGTGGTCGACTAGGGCCTGCAGCACCATTGTGAAATAGCCCTTTCAGCTGATGTATTGGGCAGCTCAATGATGTGGTGTGTGGATCGGGATGTGGGTTCCATCAATGGCTTCTCTGCAGTTGGGGGAACCCCAAGGCAGCAAATCCTGTGACAATAGGGTCCAGGTCTCCCAGGCAGATGACCCTGTGCAGCAGAATGGAGTTGATGGCCCTCACCATCTGCAGAAGGAGACAAAGAAACACACAAAACAGAGAATGAGAGGGAGTGCCTGAGCCCTTGAGAGATGCCTGCCTTCCCCCCCCAAAACACCCTTTATGAGGCTGCCCTCCCAGCAGGGCTGTGTGAGGGTGGGACTGCAGAACCCCCTGGGGATGGGGCTTCCCCAGTCCACCCTGCACCCCCACCCTCACCTTAAGGAAGGTGACTTAGCCCTCATCTTTCTTAATTTCCTCCCCATCTCTAAATTTAGTCTCGCATATAGACTGCAGAACTCTACCTCAGTGTTGCTCTAACCTATACCTGGTGGGGGTGGCCCTCTGGCCTGGTATAAACTAGGGGATAAGTTTGAATTAAGATATGCAACTTCATCTATGTTAATTGTGTAGCTTAAGTCAAAGTATTTTAACTTGAATTTTGGTACCATCCGCTGCGGGAAGTTGAAAGGAACATGCTTTCCCTTCCACTTCCCTTTCTCCTCGTAAAAGCAGAACTACCAGTATTGGTGGAAGCGCCCTCTCAGTTCCAATTAACATGTCTTCCCTAGACCTGCTAATTTGAACCCCGGAAGATTGACTGCAGCTGCTTCAATCTTATCTGTAGTGTAGACATGGCCTTTGTCTTCAACTTTGGATGGCTGGAGAGTTGCAACATTCTGGCTAAGATCTCAACCTGCCACAGGCCTCAAGGGAGGCATGGCAGAAGAGGCAGCCTCACTGGCTCTGCACCATTTGTGAAATTGCCACTTGACAGATGCACCAAATTTATAGCTCCTATGTACTAGCAAATGAGTGCAGAGGGATTATGCAAATGAGAGAGGATTTGGGCCAATATGAGCGAGAGAAGCTATTCAATTACAGGCAGTCCCCGAGTTACGCGGATCCGACTTATGTCGGATCCGCAGTTACGAACGGGGCTTTTTTCGCCCCGGAGGACGGGAGCGGCGGGACGCCCAGATGCGCCGTGGTCCCGCCGCTCGCATCCTCCGGGGCGAGAAAAGCTGCTCCGCATCTCCCTGGTCTGCTGGGGGGAGTCCCCTCCCCAGCAGACCAGGGAGACGCGGAGCAAAGCCGCGGAGCACGCGGACAGCGGGACAGCCGCAGCGCGTCTGGGCTGTCCCGCTGCCCGCGTGCTCCGCGGTTTTGCTCCGCGTCTCCCTGGTCTGCTGGGGAGGGGGCTCCCCCCAGCAGACCAGGGAGACGGGGAGCAAAGCCTCGAAGGACACCGGCAGCGGGACAGCCGCGGCGCATCTGGGCTGTCTCGCTTCCTGCGTCCTCCGCGGCTTTGCTCCGCGTCTCCCTGGTCTGCTGGGGGGGGCTCCCCCCAGCAGACCAGGGAGACGCGGAGCAAAGCCGCGGAGGATGCGGGCGGGACAGCGGCGCATCTCGGCAGTCCCGCCACCTGTGTCTCCCTGGTCTGCTGGGGGGGGGGGGGGGCGGGGCAGCTAGTGCGCCCCTCCCCCCCAGCAGACCAGGCTTTTCTCGCCAACGATGCCTGGGGTAGAGCAGCTGGGGCGCAGCCGGGTTAGTCCCGCAGCACCGCTCCTCGGCGCTACTGGACCAACCCGGCAGCACCCCAGCTGCTCTGCCCCAGGTGTCCCCAAGTCAGCCGCTGCTGAAACTGACCAGCGGCTGACTACAGGAAGCCCGAGGCAGAGTTGCTCTGCCACGGGCTTCCTGGAATCAACCACTGATCAGTTTCAGCAGCGGCTGACTTGGGGACACCAGGGGTAGAGCAGCTGGGGTGCTGCTGGGTTGGTCCCCGCAGCGCTGAGGTGCGGCGCTGCGGGGACCTACCCAGCAGCGCCCCAGCTGCTCTGTCCCAGGCATCCAAATTCAGCCGCTGTTGAAACTGATCAGTGGCTGATTCCAGGAAGCCCGGGGCAGAGCAACTCTGCCTCGGGCTTCCTGTAGTCAGCCGCTGGTCAGTTTCAGCAGCGGCTGAATCTGGACGCCAGTTCCGACTTACATACAAATTCAACTTAAGAACAAACCTACAGTCCCTATCTTGTAGGTAAGCCGGGGACTGCAGGGGGCAGTCTGCCTTAGCCCTCCTATGCTGCTGGACTGTTAGCAGCCCCTCTCCTGTTTGACTGCAGGAACATCCAGGAGATCAAATCCAATTCCAGGAGACCTTGGGTCAGTGTTCCACACATGGATAGAAAAAATTAGAGGGAATTGTGCACCAATATCAAGGTAAACTGCAGATGTGCACCACCAGCATGAAACAAAAACCTATATATAATATATATTTAAATTCCCTTGGGATATTTACTCCAGCCATGACAGGATAGACATTTTAGAATTCACTACTCAAAACATTTAAATATAAGCATGAGCAAAATAAAAATTATGAAATGCACAGGCCAGTCAAAAACCTGAAATAAGACACAGCCTAATCTAGGTTAATCCACTTCAACTATGTGATTCATGAAGCTGAAGTTGACCTGCTTAGATCTACTTACCACAGTATCTTCACTGCAGTAAATTGACAGCTGATGCTTTCCCATCAACTCCACCTACACTTCTCATTCTGGTGGTACAGTGCTCATTGGTCAATTTATTGCATTTATACTAGATGTCTATGTCTAGTCTGGCAAGATTTAGTGCAAATACTCTAAACGCAAGAGTTTTTGCGTTAGAGTATTTGAGTAGGAGAGCGTCTATACTGGCATGTGCCTTTGCGCAAAATATTTGCTTTTGCGCAAAAGCATCCATGCCAGTGTAGACACTCTCTTGTGCAAGAAAGCTCCGATGACCATTTTAGCCATTGGGCTTTCTTGCACAAGAAATTTATGTTACCTGTCTACACTGGCCTCTTGCGCAAGAACACTTGTGCAAGAGGACTTATCCCTGAGCGGGAGCGTCAGAGTATTTGCGCAAGAAGCACTGATTTCATACAGTAGAACATCAGTGTTCTTGCGCAAATACTCGTGGCCAGTGTAGACAGGCGCAAGTTTTAGCGCAAAAGCAGTCGCTCTTGCGCTAAATCTTGCCAATATAGACACAGCGGATGTGATAAATTTACCCCGCTGGATCAATGGATCCAGTGGATAGTGAAGACAGAGTGTTTGTGTGAGCAGGGCTATCCCTAGGTAGGTGCACACCCTGGGGCAAACCCCCTGCCTCTGCCCACCTCTTCTGACCCCTGCTCTGATCCTGCCCCCGCCTCTTCCCCAAAGTCCCTGCTCCAAGCATCACAACCTGGGAGATTATAGGGAGAGGGCTGATGTGGGGCAGCAGCAGAGGGGTGGGCCACCCAGCACCCACACGCTACGTCTACACAGCAGAGCTATTTCAGGATGCCTCTGATATCCCAAAATAGCTATTCTGTGTCTTAAGAGCAAGCCTGTTACATCGAAATATAACAGGCTTGCTATTCTGACATCCCTGTAAGCCTCATTGCATGAGGGATAAGGAATATTTTGGAATACAGGAGGACACCGAGATGCGACCAAGTTCTCAAGTTCTGACCCCTCTCCCCGCACACTTACAACTTGTAAGTGCGGAAGGGGCTGGAAACCCCTGATTTACGTCCTTGGCCTGTATTTACGACAGCGCACGGCGCCTATCATAAATGAAGATTCCAGTTATGACACTGACTTGTGACGCTTCCCCCGGAACCAATCGCATTGCAAGTCGGGGGGCTCCTGTGGCGCTTTATTTCGAAATTTGGTGCTGTGTAGACAGCACCAAATTTCAGAATAAGATATTTCAAAATAATATCGAAATAAGCTATGCAATTTGCATATAGCTGAGCATGTTCAGATATAGGAGCAGCTGCCAGCAAGCTCCCTCCATCCTGAGCCTTGTCATGTCTCCCCATGGAGATGGGCAACAGGGGCAGAGGACACCCTGTGACCAGTACCTTCCTCCTCTGCCAGCACATCAAGCAGGAGGCTCCCCAGGGGCAGCTCCAAGGCAGATGGCAGGAGAAGCAGGGTGGTGGGGGAAAGGGCAGCTGCAGTGCAAACACCCGATAACGTCCTGTCCAAACAAGTCAGGATCACAGCGGATCAGAGGCTTTGGGATCTAGTGGCTGGTGACCACTGCTTTATGTTGTAAGCTATTTTGCGACTCCTACAGCATTTTGAAGACTTTTGGTATTACAGAGATCTCAAAATATTATCTTGCCAAGTGAAAGTCTTCTGCTAAAATGTTCCCTCCCTCTAATGCTTTCCAGATGTGTGCACCCTAAATCAACATTTTGACTCTTATCCTCCCAGATCAGATGGAAAAGATCCAGACTCTACAGTCTTATCATGGTCACCTTCATGTGTGCATGCACACACAATAAACTCAGTTTGAAAGCTAATTAAACCTCTCTGAACTGAATTGTCTCCTTGAATTGAAAAATGTGCTTGTTTCCTCAGCCTGATGATATTCTTTCTCCAGTTTTGTGGAAAGTGGAGTGTCCTGGTCCATTATTAGTTTTAATTACAGAATTGGTGCAGAAAGAATAATAGTCAAGGGAGAATTTTTTTTCCCTATGAGATAATTAAAAATTGAGTTGTGCATTATGAAATGGAGAGTTTTGAGACGTGCCCCACATATGCATGAAACTGAGAAAAACAGTTAATCTCCTCCGAACTAGCAGACTTATTATTAACTTTATATACTCACAAATCTGTACATAAATTGCTGTTTGGAATGTCCAATTAAAGTGACAGTAGGAGTGACTTATAGGTGTTTCCTCTCCATTGTTGATCATTCTGAAAAATAATCTTTTTTTCCATACCAATTATGTCCTTTTTCCATTTGAAAAAACACTGATTTACACACACAGCTCAAATTAACCTGTTTCAGCTGTTTCTGTTTTGTAACAAATGCAGATATATCTACCTTATCACACCAAAATCTCTCTGAACCCAAGTTATATCATCCCAGTTCTGGGAAAAGTACTCATTAGTTAACTCTTTTGAAAAGAAATCATAAAACATTGGGCTTTTTTGGGGAGACCTACAAACTAGAGACAATTACAGTAAATATCTAATAATCACAGTAGTACCTCTCCATCAAAAGACTCTAAAACTGTAAATGAGGTAATTTCTGCCTGTAAACATACTGCCACTAGCACGTTTACTGCCACGTCTAGATCCTGAGGCTCCTAAAACAGATCTCGGCAAGGTCTGGGATAGTTTTTGGTCTAGTTTTTCATCTGGTTTCCTCAATGCATGATTGTGTATTCTTTTTCCTTTTTTGTTCAAAAGTTTCAGAGGGGTAGCTGAGTTAGTCTGTAACAGGAAAAACTTAAAAAACAAATAGTCTGATAGCACTATAAAGACTACGAAAACAAGTAGGCTGTGTCTACATTGGCACCCGTTTCCAGAAAAGGGAACGGAATAGACTTCGGAATAGCAAAATCCGCGGGGGATTTAAATATCCCCCGCGGCATTTGCATTTACATGGCTGCCGCTTTTTTCCGGCTTGGGGATAAGCCAGAGAAAAGCGCCAGTCTAGACGTGATTCTCCGGAAAACAAGTCCTTTTCCGGAGGATCTCTTATTCCTACTTGAAAGTATTTTCCGGAAAAGGGGTGCAGTGTAGACACAGCCGTAGATAGTATCACGAGCTTTCCTGGGCACAGCCCACTTCTTCAGATGATGAGGCTGTGCCCACGAAAGCTCATGATACCATCTACATGTTTCGTTAGTCTTTAAAGTGCTACCAGACTATTTGTTGTTTTTCAAGTTTCTCCTTTTTGTTACTTCAGTGTCACATGCTGAATATAGGGATGAGAAAGACTGAGGATTCAGTCCAACTCTTCATGGAACTGATGTATTTTTTTCCTTTCCCGTAGTATTGTCACAACTACGTCTACATTGGCATGATCTTGCGCAAATACTCTTTAACGCAAGAGTTCTTGCGTTAAAGTATTTGCACAAGAGAACATCTACACTGGCATGTGCCTTTACGCAAGAGATGTGCTTTTGTGCAAGAGCATCCATGCCAGTGTAGACGCTCTTTTGCGTAAGAAAGCTCCAATGGACATTTTAGCCATCGGGCTTTCTTGTGCAAGAAATTCATGTTGCCTGTCTACATTGGCCTCTTGCGCAAGAACAGTTGCACAAGAGGGCTTATTCCTGAGTGGGAGCATCATAGTTCTTGAGCAAGAAGCACTGATTTTACACATTAGAATGTCAGTGTTCTTGCGCAAGAACTCCCCACTAGTGTAGACAGGCAGCATGTTTTTGCGCAAAAGCAGCTGCTTTTGCGCAAGATCGCGCCAATGTAGACTCAGCCTGGATGTATTCATTCTGGGATTCCTTTATCTTTTCACAGCACTACTTGCCTCTCAAAGTGATAACTATCTTAGTCAACTGAATTCCTCATCATACAAAAAAGAATTGCTTACGATTGAATTCAGCGAGGTTTTGATCTCAAGATAGTCATCAGTGACCACAGGCCAGCTACCAATACACCCATAGGAAAGCCAGCTCTGAGAAATGTTGCATTGACTCATGCAAAATAAATTGATTACTGTGAAAATAGTACAAAAATGAACACAACTGTGTGCTGTCAAGTTATACGGGTAAATGACTTCTGTACAATGAAGTACAGGAAGCAGATCACACGCCCAGGTCACATTAGCAAGATCAGATGCCACAGTGGTAACAGTCCTTCTGCTCCCAATACTCATAGCATCAGTAGATAGCATCAGTAGAGTTGCAAGGGTCAGGCTAACTATACAAACGTACATCCAAATGCATACCCTAAACTCAAAACTATGGTCATCTGAAGAAGCAGGCTTTGCTCATGATACCATCTACATGTTTTGTTAATCTAAGTGCTACCAGACCATTTATTGTTTTTTAAATTTATACAAATGTATACAACACTCCACCCCAAAACTTGCGTCTGAGCTATTATTCAGGGAATTAACATCTTCAACAGCAATTAGATAACACAATTGTAAAAACAGCACTGATACAGGAAAAAATACCTGTAAGTTTTCCTACTGTTCATAAAGGCTGCATCTACACTGGCATGATTTTGCGCAAATACTTTTAACAGAAGAGTTTTTCCGTTAAAAGTATTTGCGCAAGAGAGCGTCTATACTGGCATGTGCCTTTGCACAAAAGATTTGGTTTTGCGCAAAAGCATCCATGCCAGTGTAGAGGCTCTCTTGCGCAAGAAAACTCCGATGGCCATTTTAGCCATTGGGCTTTCTTGCGTAAGAAATTGATGTTACCTGTCTACACTGGCCTCTTGCACAAGAACACTTGTGCAAGAGGACTTATTCCTGAGCGGGAGCGTCAGAGTATTTGAGCAAGAAGCACTGATTTTGTACATTACAATGTCAGTGTTCTTGCGCAAATACTTGCTGCCAGTGTAGACACAGCCAAAGATTTTAAAAGGAGCAAGGCACATTCACCATTAAAAATAAAAAGCTAAATATAAAGAAGACTATAACAAAAGTAATGCTTTTTTAAATTATAAAAGGCATATCAATGTGGGTGAAATTTAATGGCCTGTGTTATAGAGGAGGACAGATTATATACTCTAATGATCCCTTCTAACCTTCAATTCTGTATCCATAGAATTCTGTCAGATGAGGTCTGGGGCCATATAACTCCAAATGTGACCTGCTTCTAAATACTTTGCATAAATAGACTAGACTAGATTGAAAAAATGTGAGCATTTTCAATTCTTTTTGACACTCATGAAATCACACTCATCCTTTCAAAAATGTTAGCGAGCAGCATTTGGTGCTGAGTGTTCAGGTTACAAAACTTAATAATTATGAGTAAGGTCACTCAAACTGTGCCTAAATGAGTGACAACTTTGCAGCAGCCAACCCTCCCTCGATCTGGAATATTTCCATAATTCCAGGGACTGCAGAGGTGACATTTAACATTTTTATATGAGCTGCTTAGATCAGGATAGACCATGACATGCTGGGCTCTGTAGTCTCCAGGATCTTTGCACTTACTTATTATTGATAAGACATCCATAATGCCATAATTGTGTTCAGTAATAAGAGTTAGCCACAACACTCCTTCTCTTTTCCACCTCTTATAGTTTTATGGGGGTGTGAAAGTGTGTGTGTGTAGCATTTCCATAGTATATGAATGTGAGTCTAAATTTGTGTGTATGTGTGTGTGTGTGTGTAGCATTTCCATAGTATATGAATGTGAGTCTAAATTTGGACTATTTTGGTATAAGAACTGGATGGGATGCCAGGGCTCTATTTTCCTTTTTCTTAAGGGATGGAATTCTGCTGAACAAGTCAGACCGCTGTGTGACTACAGGTTATTTGTGGTCTTGAAAGCCTCTCCTCATTTGTAGAATATAGATTATGTTAAATGTTTTGATAAAATACTCCAGTTTAAAACAGGCTCCTGAGAACATAACAGCTGTATGTCTGGCAAGAACATTTATGGACTATGGCACCTAGTACCAGTGTCATATGTCTCAGTTGCATGTTGCCAACATAGTGTATGCCCGTGGTCACCAACCAGTAGATCGCGATCTACTGGTAGATCTCAGGGGCTCTAAGAGTAGCTCTTGAGCCCTCTCTGAACTGCGCACCTGCACAGTACATTTACATTAGATTTCCTCATGTAATGTAGGCGGGGCTTCAAGGAAGGGGCGGGGCAGTAGATCTTTGCCTGTTCTGAGACTTAAAAAGTGATCTTGGGTGTAAAAAGGTTGGAGACCACTGGTGTATGCCATGAGGTCCCTGTTGTACTTGCCTTCAAACATCATCACTGATGATGATGTTTGTCCCTTTGGGTTGTCAATTCTCATGATTTTTTTTCCCCGAGTGACAGAATTTTAGCTGGGTCTGGTGCAAGTCATGCAATGAGAAGGTCCAGGTCTCTAGCCACGAGTGGCTACCATAACCTGCCCCACTTGCCTGCCTGCTGAACAACTGTTGGCACAGCCCTCCGGGACCCCCTTTCACCAACTCAAACCCATTTGGGCAGAGGGAGAGCTAAAGAGCCCAGCAGTTCAGGGAAGCTCTAGTAAATTCTAATAAGTAGCATGCAGAGGATGGTACCCATACACTCCCCTCTCCTGCAGCATCAATATTAGGAAGGGGCAGAGGAGCCTCAGGAGCCAACACTCCCCAATTTGGAGGGAGGACCCCGCAACATTACAGTCCACTTGAAGGCAGGAAAAGAGGAGTGAAACAGTCCCAGGATAGGGTGTGGTGAACAGGGGTGGGTAGGGTGTGGTGAGCAACTGCTGGACAGATTAGATGTGGAGGCTGAGCCAGAAATAACTGCTGGGCAGGATGGGCGGCCGCGGGAGTGAGCGCTCCTAGAGGGTCACGGTAATCTTACATTTGGGCGGGCTGGGAGGTCCCCAGCGGGAGCATAACCCCGATAGCGACCATCGCACAAAACCCAAACGAGCCTCATTTCGTTGGGGAAGGGAGGGCTACGGGGCCTGACAGCGACTCTGGATCTCTGCGTGGCCGCGGCGCCTGCAGCAATGACCCGTCCGTGCGCGGGACGAGGCGCAGCAGCAGCGGAGGGCACCGCGCCCTGCCCAGCCGGGCTCTGCACCGCCACGCGCGCCCAGCCCCGTCAGCGGCGCCCGCCCCGTGACCCCGCGTGCCAGCCAGCCGGGGCTCTCTGTTCCAAGCGCCGGCCAGAGCCGTGGCTACCAGCAGCCAATAGGCGAGCGGGATACGCAGCGCCCCCGCCAATCGCGAGCGCTCTTCTTCCGGTGTGGCACTCGGCAGCTGTTCCCTGCCTTGTCCGCGCCCCCTGTAGCCGTGGCTGCCGCTCGGAGCGCTCTGGCAGCCTGGCCCTGAGACCCAGTCACTGAGGATGAGTCCCCGCGTCGCGCCGCGCGCCTCCCGCCCCGTCCGTCCGAGCCCTTTCATCTAGCGACTGGTGAGCCGCGGTGTCCGTGGGGCGGGGGGCAGAGGCGCGAGGCGAGCGGGCCGCGAAAGCGCCAGTCGCTGCCTGGGGGACGGACGGAGACAGGCGCAGGGCGGGCGCAGGGCGGGGGAAGAGACCAGCGACCAGGCTGGCGACACGTCAGTGCGACCTCTCCCCTGGCTCTAGGACCCGGACTCGTGCCCCTCCCTGCCTGGCACCGACCATTTGAAACGCCTTCCAGCGACCACAGGAGGGGGCGGGTCTGGGCAGCTGTCCCTACCCGGACAGCCTTGAAAGCCTTCTCGCTTGCATGGGCTCTCGCGTTATTTATTCTAGACCTTTTGGCAAAGGGCCTCCAAGCTGGCTTCGGACTCCGTGTACGGAAACATTCTTGGAGAAGTACCAAAATGATGTGACTTTTTAACAGAGTTCAAAGAACTGGTGACCTTTCCGGGTTGTCTCCATGCTCCCGGGTCTTTTCTTTATTTTGGTCACTTCCTCTTTCCACTGAGATTGGCATAGTTGCCTGTCTTGATACAAATCGCCCACCTTTCAGATAAGGCTTTTCAGATAAAAGTTTCCTAACAATGGATGTTTGACAGTGTGTGTAACGAATGTTTTTATGATATTCATACTTTAAGTTGTCAGTCCATCAAATAATTTTAAATTCAGTGAAACACTGAAAAAGTATTGTTGGTTCACCAGAATATATTATATGCATTGACACACAGAGTTAACGGAAGGATCCAGCTTATGTTCCCAGTAGGAATGTGAAGGACTAGTCGACTATCCGATAAGCATTTAGTCGTCTCCCCCTCCCCCCCAACTTGCTGCCTCTGTCAGATAGCGGCAGCAAGGGGCAGAGGAAGAAGAGGATACTTCAAAGTGGTAGTGCTTCATGGAGCCTGTGGTAAGCTGCTCTGTGTGGCACTATCTCTTTGAATGCCGCAGGGAGCCTGGGGTCAGGCTCCTCCCCACATTTCAAAGCGGCAGCGCTGCATGGAGCCCAGGATCAGATGGGGACTCACCATCTGACCCTGGATGGGCCTACTTTTGCCATTGAAGTGTAGCAACAGGGCTTTGCTACATTTCAAAGGCAGAGGCAAAAATGCAGCAACTATTTGATTAGTCAGTTACCCTATACTTAACATCCTTAGTCAGTTACCCTATACTTAACATCCTTAGATCCCTGTAAATGAGGGGAGGGGGAACAGTTATAGTATTTGAGTAGGTTCATGCCTGTATTTGTTTGAATATGCTAGAAGCCTGAATAGTTTTGACTATTTTCAAATTTACCCCATATAACATTCCTTGTTATATTTAAAAGGCTTCAGCATCTGTAGAATCATAGAATCATAGGACTGGAAGGGACCTCGAGAGGTCATCGAGTCCAGCCCCCCGCCCTCAAGGCAGGACCAAGCTCCACCTACACCATCCCTGACAGATGTCTATCTAACCTGTTCTTAAATATCTCCAGAGAGGGAGATTCCACCACCTCCCTTGGCAATTTATTCCAATATTTGACCACCCTGACAGTTAGGAATTTTTTCCTAATGTCCAATCTAAACCTCCCCTGCTGCACTTTAAGCCCATTATTCCTTGTCCTGTCCTCAGAAACCAAGAGGAACAAATTTTCTCCTTCCTCCTTGTGACACCCTTTTAGATATTTGAAAACCGCTATCATGTCCCCTCTTAATCTTCTTTTTTCCAAACTAAACAAGCCCAGTTCATGAAGCCTGGCTTCATAGGTCATGTTCTCTAGACCTTTAATCATTTTTGTTGCTCTTCTCTCTACCTTTTCCAATTTCTCCACATCTTTCTTGAAATGTGGCGCCCAGAACTGGACACAGTACTCCAGCTGAGGCCTAACTAGTGCAGAGTAGAGCGGCAGAATGACTTCACGAGTTTTGCTTACAACGCACCTGTTGATACAACCTAGAATCATATTTGCTTTTTTTGCAGCAGCATCACACTGTTGACTCCTATTCAACTTGACCCCTAGATCCCTTTCCGCCATGCTCCTTCCTAGACAGTCGTTTCCCATCTTGTATGTATGGAACTGATTGTTCCTTCCTAAGTAGAGCACTTTGCATTTCTCTTTATTAAACTTCATCCTGTTTACCTCTGACCATTTCTCTAACTTGCTAAGGTCATTTTGAATTATGTCCCTATCCTCCAAAGAAGTTGCAACCCCACCCAGTTTGGTATCATCTGCAAACTTAATAAGCATACTCTCTATCCCAATATCTACATGATTGATGAAGATATTGAACAGTACGGGTCCCAAAACAGACCCTTGAGGAACTCCACTTGTTATCCCTTTCCAGCAGGATTTAGCACCGTTAACAACTCTCTGACTAAGGTTATCCAGCCAATTATGCACCCACCTTATCGTGGCCCTATCTAAGTTATATTTGCCTAGTTTATCAATAAGAATATCATGCGAGACCGTATCAAATGCCTTACTAAAGTCTAGGTATATGACATCCACCGCTTCTCCCTTATCCACAAGGCTCGTTATCCTATCAAAGAAAGCTATCAGATTAGTTTGGCATGACTTGTTCTTCACAAACCCATGCTGGCTATTCCCTATCACTTTAGGTAGTTCATTACGTCTGACAAATGGATTCAATTTGTGTAAAATGGAGTCATTTCATGATACTTTGGTAAAAACCAATTAATTGTCCATTTTTATGTTTTATTTTGTTATGAGTTAAGTGCAGACTTTTCTCATTACGGTATTCATTAACAGAAATGAGATAAACAGCTAGACTAATGAACATTGAACAAGTGAGCTAGAGCTGCTGGGATTCCTTCCTTCTCCCTCCCTTCTGCAGCAGTAAAGACAAACAAAAAGTTATGAGAAATTAGTTGCAGTGTTTTATCCTGGTGTTTGTTTATGTGTTTGGGCTGTGATTTAGTTGTGTGAGTTTTTTGAGTTGGAACATCACTAAATCATGATAAAAATGTAGCACTTTAATTTAAGGAAATGCATGTGATTTTTGTGTGTGTCTGTTGATGACTGTTCACTTACAAATGGACTCTTTAACTTTCACCCCCAGATTTGGTGTCATTCTTAGAGGCAATTTTGATAGCTACATTTCTAATGTTCACATTACTTGATATTAGAGTTGTAAGAGAGTAGTTGATTAAATGACTACTTGTATTCCCCTCCACCCCCCGCTGCCTCTATGTCAGAGACCGCAAGGGAAGGAAGCAAGAGCCTCCCCTTAAAACCCTGTTACCTGGAGCACTGTCTCTACTCTCCACCCCCAATCAGAGGCAGTGGGGGTAGGGGAGGCTTCGTGTGCAGCAGCCCCTGCCTTCAGGGGTTCCAGCAGGGACCTGTGACCCAGCAGAAATGGGCTGCTATGGCTTGCACTGGGACCAAACCCCACTGAGGCTCTGCAATTTAAAGGCAGCAGGAGCTGGGCAGTCTGGCCTCCCCCGCCCTCTCCTTCCATGGCTCTTACTATGTTTTAAATTGCAGAGCCACGGCAGGGTTTGGTCCCTGACCTGGTGCGAGCAGGGACTGAGGTGGGCTGTCTGCCCTCTCAGCTCCTAAATTTAGTAGGAGCCTGGTGGTCAGGCAGCCCAACTCAATCTCTGCTCACGCCAGGTCAGGGACCAAATCCTACTGTGGCTCTGCAATTTAAAACATAGTAGGAGCTGGGGAGCAGGCTGCCCAGCTCCTACTGCCTTTTAAATTGCAGAGCTGCAGTGAGGTTTGGTCCCAGCTTGTGAGCTGGAACAGAGTGGGGCTGCCTTCCCCTATCGAGTAGTCAATAGAATTTTTATCGACTATTCAGTTACTAAAATAACCTCAATTTAACATCTGTACTTGTTCTAAATGGTTTTTCAGACAACACCACCCTAAAGAAACCAACAGGACAAGGTTTCTGTATGATGAAGCAGTTTTGATGTCTTCCATATTATAGTAGTATGATTGACTATTTTAAAGATTATGTAAACATATCTTAATTTTAAAAATGGGCTAAACCTTACGACCTTTACTTTGGATCAGAGGATATCAAATAAATATTTATTTAACATTATAATTATTCCAGTGAATAATTCTACTTTGGAAAAAAATCATAATTATACTAGAAATAATAAAAAAAAGTTTAGAGAACTCAAATCTAGCTAAATGAAATAATAGAAGTTTAGAAGTCTAAGACACTTCAACAAAGAGCAAATTGTCAATAGTCTAGACTCAGAAAGAATGAGATTTAGGTCTGGGTATTGGTCCCTTGTTCCTTAGGTTGATAGGGATTTGGAACATTGCAGAAGCAGCGTGTCATTTATTAAGGAGAAGAGCAACATGCTGCTGTTCCTTTCCTTGGGTCTAGATGATCTGCCTCTATAGCTCTCCCAGTGTATGCCAAAATAAGAGAGACACATTTAACTGCAGAATAATTAAATGTCAAAATGAATGTACATAATACATGTTTCATTAGTATCTAGCCCAAGGTGTAATGATCTTACTCTTTAGTGTACTAACTCTGGTTTCTCTTCAGATCGCATACATCTTTCGCCTTTTATTTCTGATGTTTTACAAGTTATGACAGGTGCGATCTTTATCCAAATTGTTTCAACATTTTGTTCCCTCTCTAAAGTTAAATTATAAATAGGGGTGTAAGCGACTAATCAACTAGTTGACCTTCTGATAAGCAAAAGCTTATCGCAGGGCTACTCAATTTTGGAAGCCCCAGGGGCCACAGTGATACTGCACATACTGAGGGCTGCAACTTTGTGTGGTTGCATATACATGCAAATATATATATGCAAATATGTTATTTCACACTGATGGGCATGAATACAAAGATTAAGACAAGACTACAGAACATGCAGGCCCCACGTAAGTCAGTTCTCTTGATATTAATAAAATCAGTATTTACCTGATTTCCACCCATATGACAGCACTTTTAATGAGCAATGACAATCCAGGCATTTAACTACTAAAATACATATCAACAGAAGACCATTATATTGCTCGCCATTGTGGAGCGTGTTCCAAGTGGAGACCATGTTCAAAGGATCCCACCCATGAGCTGCAAGTTGAGCCCTGCATAAACCCAAACCACACCACAGGCCGTGAACAAATGGGCTGCGGGCCGCATGTGGCCCATGGGCTGCGTGTTGAGTAGCCCTGCTTATCAGATAGTTGACACACTAGTCGACTAGTTGCTGCGCCCCTCCTCCCCCGCTGCCTCTATCACAAAGAGGCAGCAAGGGGGGGAAGAGGAGAGTGTGCTGGGGGAGTGACTTAAAAGCCGGTTCCCCCCGGCTCCAGTTCCGTGGGAGGGGGCGGGGCGCAGTGGCGGCATTCTAACTTTGAAATGTACAAGAGTCCCCGCTGGGCTTCTTGTACGTTTCAAAGCAGAAGTGCTGCATGGAGCCTGGGGTTAGCAGGGAGTCCCCGCATTGCTTCCTTCTTGAAATGTACAAGAGCCACCACTGGGACTCTTGTGCGTTTCAAAGCAGAAGCGCTGACCCTAGGCTCTATGCGGCATTTCAATATTTGAAAGGTACATTTCAAAGGCAGAATGTGCTAGTCCTTACTGACTAATTAATTAATCGAATAGTTGATGGGATTTCCATCAACTATTTGATTTATCAAATTTAACGTCCCTAATTATAAAGAGTATCTATTTCACCAATAGAAGTTGGTCAATTTAAATATGTTACTTCACCCGCTTTGTGTCTCTAATATTCTGGGACTAACAGAATTGTAACAGTACTGTAAACAGAGCTTCAAACCAGGGATGTTAAATTTTGTTTAATCAGCTAATTGAGTAGTCAATGGAATTTCCATTGACTGCTCAATCAGTTGATAAGAGGGGAAACTGCAGAGCCGCAGCAGGGTTAGCTCCCGGCCCTGGGAGCTAACTCCGCTGTGGCTTTGCCTTTGAAATGTAGGGACAGCTGCCTGGCTCTTACTACATTTAAAAGGCAGAGTCATAGTGAGGAACTGGGCACGATCCAGTGCCAGAAGCTATGTCTCTGCTTTAAAAGCATTTAAAAGATAGAGGCGCAGCAGGGGACTGGGCGCAAACTGGGATAGTGGATTCCCAGCTCATGCCCAGTACCCTGCTGCTCCTCACCCCTCCCCCTACTCCCCCCAGTGGAGACAGTATTGGGGGGAACTGGCTTTTAAGCTCATTCTTCACCAGCACTGGCTCCTGCGTATGCTTATCGAGTAGTCGACTACTTGACTATCCACTTACATCCTACTAAAAACCTTATTTTTCTGTTAAAAATCTTAGTGCATTCCTTGAAATATTGTTTAAAATGTTTCATATATGTACCATGTGTCTTGCTAGGTGCTCCACAGATTATAAATATTACTACCGTATATTGTGTATAACATAAAACAGGATTTGAAATACTTGAAGCTGCTACTACAAGAACTAAGTTATCTAGCTAATCGATCTTTCTTTCTCTCTCATTTTAAACATAATGTGTTTCACTATGTTATTTAAGCACTTATTAATTAGGGTGAAAAAATACTCCCAAAACCATTTCCCTGCATTTAAAGAGAATAAAAGTTTGGTGGTGTTTGTAATATTGTCAATCACTTTTCTGATTAATACACTAATTATTTATAATTAGGGCCTTCCAAATTAATGACTATGAAATATGGTCTCCCCCTGTGAAATCTGCTTTTCTGTGTGCTTTTAGCCTAAACTATACGGATATAATGGGGAAGGCTAACATTGCCCAATTAGGACCTTGACCCGAAAGGGAGTTGCGGGATATGGGTGGGTGGGTATTGCATTATTCCCACCCATATTTCTCTGCTATCTTGAAAGCTGGGCTGCTGCAGGAAGCTGTCTGTTGGCCATGTGCCCAGCTCTAAAGGCAGCACCAAGCTAGCAGCAGCACGTAAGTAAGGGTGGCAATATCATACTGTGCAGTCTTTATTTCTGTACTACTACCTTCAGAGCTGGGATCCTGGCCAGCAGCCACTGCTCTCCAGCTGCCCAACTCTGAAGACTCCACGACTGTCAAAAGAAATAAGGATAAAAGTACACTCAATCCCCCTTACTATAGCCTTGTGACTACCCCACAACTCCTTTTTCCATCAAGATCCCTACAACTGCAAAACTGTAACATTTTAGATTCAAATAGCCGAAATCATAACATTTACAACTTTTAAAATCCTATGACAGTGAAATTGATCAAAATGGACCTTGAATTTGGAAGGGCCCTAACTGTTACAGACTTCCACTTTTCATGGTTTAGTTATGTTTTCTTGCTTCACTTCTCAGACTAAATGATCACAGTGGTTCTTTCTCAGCCTGGAATCTCTGAATATCCGATGTAGAATTGAATTTGTGTCCATCTTGGGTCTGGCACATGTCAGTAGAATGTCAATCTTGTGTAGAGAATAGAACATTGTAAACTGGATAGACATTTCTTTTGATTTATGAAATATTTCTGAATTTTACTGTAAAATAGAGCAGAGTGAATAATTCATAGTGAATAACTTTCTAAAAATTTACTCAAGCAGTTTATTTTTCTTAAAATGACTTGCTATTTGAAATTTTTTAGCGAATACTCTTTGCACAAGTTTGAGTACATTAGTTTATTCCAAAATATTTGCTATTGTAGGAATTTCTTAACTTTGGGCATGTGTCATGTGAATTGTTTGGATTAATAATGTTTGTTTAGAATCATATTTCTGCTGCAAGTCACATTTGAGCTCAGAATTCATTTTCTGCAAATATTCTTTAACAATTGATTTCTGCGAACACTTCTGTCAGTGTCACGTTGGAGAGATAGAAGCCCTAGGACTGGGAATCAGGATAGCTGTTAGGGATGTTAAATATCGTGTAATTGAATAATTGTGTAACCACATGAAATTTTAGTGGTTACATTACTGTTCAGTAGTCCGAGCCGACAGTCAGCGTGTATCAGAGGCAGCAGTGCAGGTTGGCAGGCAGGAGCTAGTCCATGAGGGGAGCCAGTTTTTAAAACTCCTGCCTGCCACCCCTGTCTGCAGGGGGCCCAAGTGCCCCGTGGATAGAAGCTATGCTGGCAATCCATTAAGCAGCCTCTCCTGCTCCCCTCGGTCGGGGTGTGTGTGTGTGTGTGTGTGTGTACGTGTACATACCCGTGGGGGCAGACTTTTAAGCACTGGCTCCTGCCTGCCCACCCACCCCACCTGCTCTCTATCAAAGGCAGCAGCACAGCGGTGGGAGGGAGCAGGTGGCTCCACGGGATCCGATGCCCGTAGGGACTGGTTTAAAAGCCAGTTCCTCAGGGGCACTGGCTGCTGTCTCACCTCCCCCCACATTGCTGCCTCTGATACAGAGTCAGCAAGAGGAGGGGGAATGTGTGTAGTTGACAGGATTAACCCATAAGCCCAGGCTTATTGGTTGGTTAATTGTGTAGTCAACTAGATGTTCACATCCCTAATTTCTGTGTCCTATTTCTGCCTCTTCCGCAGTTTTCCTGTGTTGACTTTGGGCAAAAGATTTAACCTGTTTTTCCTTTCTGCAAAGTGGTAATATTACTTTCCTACCTAACAAAGTTATGGGCAGCTAAGTTCATTAATGTTTTTGGGACATGCAGAACAGTGATGAGTGCTATAACTTATGAGGTGCCAAAGCATCTGTGTTTACATTTTTCATATTTGAGATAATGTTCACAGGATTCATTGATATATTTATCCAATGAAAACTTTGTACTGGTCCTTTTGGATATACCATTCATGCTTCTAGGAGAATTTTATACCGAGGTTTCATAAGCTGAAAAGTTGTAAATCCTATATGCAGAGAGTCAAATACTACTAACAGGGTGACAAACATGAAAATGAGGGAGTTGTGCATGTGTAACCAAGAGTGATATCTGGTTCAGAATATGTTTGTGCTGAAGAAGGCTGTTGTCTGAAAGTTTGTGTATGTTGTTGGGGGTTTTTTTGTTTAGCTTGAATAATAGTTCAAATTCAGATAGAAATATTAAAACTGTTCAGAGTGGTGTATGTACGTCACTGACTATTTTAATTATGTACTTATTTTGAATGTTGGGGAAGGTTGGTTTTGAATGCTGGTTGTTTGTACCTCATTTACTATGTGATCTATTATTGAAGAACAAACAAGAATTAAGAATCTTTTTTAATCTCACTGGTCAGATGCCTGGCAACACATCATTAGTATCTTGAAACTGAATTTTTTCCTTACCCAAATAACTTTTTTTTCTCTGTGAAAAGAAATTTTTTTAAAGTATTTTTTTTGCTACCCCCCCCCTCCCCAATAGCCACCTTCCCCATCCCCTACACATTTAAAGAATTACAAGTATTTTGTAGGTATGTTAGCATATAGTCGGTTTAATTAACTGATAAACCTGGACTCATCAATTAATCCTGGGCTCAAAGCATACCTCCCCTCTTGCTGCCTCTGTATTAGAGAAAGCAAGTGGGGGTGGGTGGGGCGGTGGGAACCGGCTTTTAAGATGGCTCCCCCCCCAAGCACTGGCTTCCATCTGCTCCCTTGCATGTAAATGTGTAACTGCAAAAAATTCAGCAGTTCTATGTTTACAATTATAAACATTTGTTAATATCCCTAGTTTTGTGTGTGTGTGTGTGTGTGTGTGTGTGTGATGGCCCAGTTTACCAACATTTTACTGTCCCTTTAATCTACAAATTATTTAAATCATTTGAATAATCAAAGGGACTATTGGGTAATTTGGTCACCTGGAGTCAGTGTGGGGGTGTGAATGAGAAGTTTCATATTTTTACAGGACTTATGGGGGCTTTTCCAATGTATGGAAACATCAATGCAACAGACATAAAAATTGGGCCTATCAAAGTTCAGTGTTTCTCATATCTAATAAAAAGCCCCTAAAAATATGGTCTTGGGGTAGAAGTCTATTGAATGTTGTGTAATTCTTATTTGTCTCTTTTCCCCTCTTATTCCTTTTCTTGCAGGTCTCTTTTGCAATCATGGAGATTTAGAAGAATTAGATCGTGTGGAGGGGGAGCCCCCCTCCCCGCTCCTTTGTTTCTTGGAATTTTCTATGGACAATAACATTTTTTTGTTGTATAAAATGGAGAAATAAGACTCCACAGTATACATTTATACTTATAAATATTATATTTTTTATTAAGTGCCAAACGTAACTGCATAAAGATTTCGATGGCTGCTATATAAAATTTAATTTAAGTATTAGGAGTAATGAATTTCCTGTGGCACTGTATTGTGTCATAAAAAGGGAGTGCCTTAGCATTCATACTGGTTGCTCCTCTTAATGAGGGAGCAGTTTGAGAAAGGGGAGAATGAATTCTATCCTTCCTGACTGCACTCTGAAGTGTCATTCTCTGCAACATGCTTTGGATATTATTTCTGTAGTTACCAGAGGAAGTGAAGGCCAGATCAAGGCCTTTCTCTCCTCTTACTGCTACAATGCAGCAACCTTAAAGGATACCTTTGGTAGGAATGTCCTTCATCTTGCTTCATCTTGTGGTAAGAAAGGTGTTCTAGATTGGCTGGCAGAGGCCAAAGGAGTGGATTTATTGGCAAAAGACAAGGAGTCTGGATGGACAGCTTTGCACAGAGGCATCTTTTATGGACATATTGACTGTGTTTGGTCATTGCTGAAGGTCAGTATCTGACTATGTAATGCATACTATTTTTTTAAATGTGTTTAGGGTGTGTCATGCATGAACTTGTAAAGAAAGTCCTGTATTCAAAATTTCACTCAAGGTGTGACTTTCAAACGGATTGAGCTAAACTAGTACAAAACTCTTTGAGTTAAGGATGTTAGATATTGTTTATTTTAGTAGTCATGTAGCTGCAACAATTTTTAGCAATTACACAGTTACTAAAATGCTCCCCCTTGGGGTGGGACTGGCAGCCAGAGACAGCAGCGTGGAGTGTCAGGCGGAGCTGATCTGCGAGGAGAGCTGGTTTTAAAAATTGGCTCACCATGCAGACCGGCTCCCACCTGCTGTCCTGTGCTGCTGCCTCTTTATGAGAGGCCGAGCGTGGGGTGGCAGCAGCCTTGTTTGTGCGGGAGATGGGCGGGGGGGGGAAGCTCCCTGTGGACTGTCTGCTCCGTCATCACACGGCGTCTGATAGAGATGTGTAGTTGTTCGGATTAACCGATAAACCCAGGCTTATCGATTAATTGTTTGAATGACCATAAACTAATATCCCTACTTTTGTGTACGCTACTTAATTCAGTTTAAAACTGAATTGCATTGATTTTTAATGTAACTTGATTCCTTATGTCCAATAACAATTAAGCCAATTTTGAAGTTAAATCTGTGCAGTTTAAAATATAGACAGGATCTCAAGTGCTTATCTTGTAAGTGACTCTACATGAGCTGACCCTTACCTCTGTGCAGGATCCTGTTGAAGTCAATGGGCTGCACGGAGTTTCTGGGCTTAGATTTGGTACTATATTTAATTTTTTTAAAATGTGTTCCAAAAATACGAACAGAAATGTTTTCCTGACACTAAAAAAAATAGTTAAATGGAAATATTTCTTAAGAAATCAGGTATCTACTGCTCATTTCTTTTAACATTTTATTAGTAGTACACGAAAGTGAAATTGATTAGAAGGTGATTGTCATGTTGGGCTTTAGTTCTGCCCCACTTGTCTCTTTAGCCAATTTCTTACCAGATAGAGGTCAGGGAATTCTCCCTTTCTTATTTGAGGTATTACACTGGTTGATCATTGCTAGTATTATCTGCTTTCAATAGGCAGACTAACAAAAATGGATGTATCTCCAACAGTTTTAATTTTAGAAGCTTTGATGGTACTAAAATGCTTATTTTACCTGCCACTTTGCTTTCATTCCAACCATTCTTTCCTTGAAAATGTTCCAAGTAGTTGTTTTTCAGCCCTTTCTAATGATTTGTTATCTTTAGTGTGTCTGTGATTCTGGAGAACTTTAAAACTTTTTCAGTAGAAATGGTGTCCCATATTTGTTCACTCCAAACTGCTCTGTGTGCGTGTGTGTTGGTTTTTTTGGGGATCTGGTTGTGTGACTTGCTTCTCTTTGTCCCTAGGTACTGTGTAGCTAAATAAGCTGCACTAAAATATATATAGACTTCTTCTGTTAACATTGTGTTTGGAACTGCTTCCAGGGCTAAATTGAACTTTTTTGGGGACCAAATCATGTTTGATTAGTCCAGAAAATATTTTAATAATTCATCCAAAGGTGAAATCTGTCAGTCTTTGAGAGTGCAGCCTCTACAGGAAGGAACAAAAGACCCCAAAAGTGCAGACTGACCTCTGAAAGATTCTTTTAGTTCGTAGTCCAGATTACTGTGCATATTCAGAAACATAGCAAACACAAATGGTGTTACATAGCCCCCATTTTAATCATGAAAATGACTTTATCAGCTATCCTTTAAATAAAGAATAATAACCAGTAGCTTGTGTTGAATCTTCAACCATTGTATTCTTTCCTGTTTCTTCTTCCCAACACATCCTCCTATTAGCATACCAACATTCATGGAGAAAATATTCTAATTAACAGATAAACATACAGTATTTGTAAATTATTACAGAACAACTCCACTTCTGTCACACCCACTTGCTACCCTTGGTGAAGATGCCCAAATGTAATAGTAGTATCTAACTCTTGTATAGCACTTTATCATCTCTAGCTCTAAAAGCACAGTGGGGACTCCCATTTGCATGTTTTTCAACTGTGGGAGTCATTGCCACATCACTGTATGTAGAATAGTAGTTATTGTTGAAGCTTGTCCCGTTGAGCTTTTTTGTAGACTTACTTTGAAATAGTTAGTCCATTTCACTTGTCCCTGATTATTATTTACTGAGTTTAATCCATCTTTAGAATGTTATGGTTCTGGAATGCAAAGGATTTATTTGCTTAGCAAATGTAGCATTGCAGTGAGATCACCTAAGACTATTTGTCATATTCATTTCTTTGCTAGCTGTGAAATGTTGGGATGATAGTAATACTCATACCAGATGGTTTCCCCCCCTCTTCTTTCAGCATGGGGCTAGTTTATACATGCAAGATAAAGAAGGTTTATCTGCCTTGGACCTTGTGATGAAGGATAGACCAGCCTATGTAGTATTCAAGAAAACAGGTAGGACATCACATTTAATACAGAGATTCCTACAAGATGGTTATCTCTATCAACTTACAAATGTTTGTGCATGTGTAGACAATACCCTCTGTTACTGTACTAATGGTGTAGTACTTAGAGAAGATAGAAGCAGCATGGTTAGGTGGTAGAAGCACAGAACCCTGGAAAACCCTTGGTGGCTGGGCAGCTCTGATCAAGAAACCCTTGGGATGGCTGGGCAGCTCTGACCAGGAAACCCCTGGTGGCAGCGGGGCCTGGCAGTGGTGTGGGATCTCTGGCTGAGAAACCCTGGCAGCGAGGCCGGGCGGCAGCTGAGGAGTCCCGGCTCCCCACAGGGGAATCCCCAGTGGCTGGCCCTGGCCAGGGAACCCTGGGAAACCCCCAGTGACAATGGGGCTGGGCCTCAGCAGCCGGTGAGCAGCTGGGTGGCCCTGGGGTCAGGCAACCCCAAGGAACCCCTGGAGGTAGTGGGGCTGGCAGCGGCTGAATGGGGCTGACAGTGTCTGGCCATCCCTAGATTGGGAATCGCTGGGAACTCCCAGGGACAGCAGGGCAGGGAGCCTTGCCTGGGCCAGCATTATCGAAGCAGTGGCAGGGCAAGGAGCCCCAGCGTTGAGAGCTCCAGGGAGAGGAGCTGGCATCAAGGCAACCAGCAGGGGAGCATTGATCTCCCCTAGGTTGGAATGGCTCAGGTCCTGAGGGAGGTCCAACCTGTATTATATAGAAGTCATATGATCTGCTAATTTCAGTATATCAGAACTTTAAGATACTGTTAAGTTTAAAATCTTTGAATGTACTTTCCCATCAGTGTTACTAATATATTTGAATTATTATAATCTAATTTTCAACATGTAACCTGCTTTTTCCTATTTATGGTCCACTCGTGCTTTCCCCCATTTCAGTCAGTTTGGGCAAATAAACAGAGTTATCAGTTTCCTTTTCTAATCTATTAAATTACTGATTGCTGTAATATTTCATTACACAAATATATCTTAGGTTTTTTTGGAAAAAGGAAAAAATATATATGCAACCTAAATTCTGGGCTGATGTTGCCTTGTCTTCTATTTTATTAAACAAAATTTCATCATTCTATTTTGGTATTTAAGTGACTTTAAAATATAAGTGATTACAATCATGCTTTGCACCTATAGATAAAATATAAACTCATTGTTGCATCTGTACTTATTTGACTTTCTTATCTGTTTGTCAAAAGGAAGTAAGTTTAAATTCACTTTCTAGTACCAGGGTATTTACAGCTGAAAGGGTACTCTATTTTCACAGCTCTAAATTATATAACTTTGACCAAAAGTGTCTTGAGTTGCAAGTTTTTGTTCTTAGCCAATAATATAAATTAACTGTGTGGAAGACAAAATTTGCATATCAGTAACTGCAATTTTGTATTGCAGACTTTACATATAAATAGGTCTTAAAGATGAAAGTGTGCCTCCCTTGCAGAGACAGTGCTGGGGGGAACCAGCTTTTAAGCCGCTCCCCAGCACTGGCTTCTGCTTCCTTCTTCCTACCCCCCTCTCCCTTCTCTGATAGAGGCAGCAAATGGGGGAAGAGACTAGTCACATCACTAATCAGATAGTTGACTAGTCACTTACATGATGTGACAGTCCTAGGGATGTATAGTGTTTAGTTCATATTTATATTTCAGATGGAATTAGGTTAATACACAGATGTGGTAGATATTGAAGATGGAATTTGTCCTTTGAATTTTAGATAGGGGTAAACAGTGAGGTGGCAAAGTTTACAGACCATACAAAACTGCTCAAGGTAGTTAAGACCAAAGCAGACTCTGAAGAACTTCAAAAAGATCTCACCAAACTAAGTGACTGGGCAACAAAATGGCAAATGAAATTTATTGTGAAAAATTTGAAGTAATGCACATCGGGGGAAAAATAACCCCAACTATACATATAATATGATATGGGCTAATTTAGCTACAACTAATCAGGAAAGAGATCTTGGAGTCATTGTGGATAGTTCTATGACGACATCCACACTGTGTACATTGGCAGTCAAAAAAGCAAACAGGATGTTAGGAATCATTAAAAAAGGGATAGAGAGTAAGACGGAGAATATCTTATTGCCCTTATATAAATCTATAGTATGCCCACGTTTTGAATACTGCATACAGATGTGGTCTTATCTCAAAAAAGATAGCGGCATTAGAAAAGGTTCAGAGAAGGGCAACTAAAATGATTAGGAGTTTGGAAAGGGTCCCATATGAGGAGAGACTGGGAATTTTCAGCTTGGAAAAGAGGAGACTAAGGGGGGATATGATAGAGGTATATAAAATCATGAGTGGTGTGGAGAAAGTGAATAAGGAAAAGTTATTTATTTGTTCCCATAATATAAGAACTAGGGGCCACCAAATGAAACTAATGGGCAGCAGGTTTAAAACAAATAAAAGGAAGTTCTTCTTCACACAGCACATAGTCGGTCTGTGGAATTCCTTGCCTGAGGAGGTTGTGAAGGCTAGGACTATAACAGGCTTTGAAAGAGAACTAGATAAATTCATGGAGGTTAAGTCCATAAATGGCTATTAGCCAGTATGGGTAAGGAATGGTGTCCCTAGCCTTTGTTTGTCAGAGGGTGTAGATGGATGGCAGGAGAGAGATTGCTTGATCATTACCTGTTGAATTCGCTCCTTGTAGAACACCTGGCATTGGCCACTGTCCGCAGACAGGGTACTAGGCTTGATGGACCTTTGGTCTGACCCAGTATGGCCGTTCTTATGTTCTAGATCCCACAGATGTCTACACTTGGGGAAACAACATAAATTTTACCTTGGGTCATGGTGGTCAACAGAGCAAGCATCATCCTGAATTGGTGGATTTGTTTCCTAGAAATGGAGTCTATATTAAACAGGTATTTTGAACATTTTTACCTTAAAAAAACCCCAAAGATTAAAAAGTTGTATACCATTGTGTAATTGTTTTGTCCACAGAGAAATAATGTATATATTGGAACTGATTTTGCTGTTTCTCATGTAACAGTCCTATTTTAGTCATTGAGACTGCTACTGGGTATAAGTCCTCCTGGATTACTTTTCCTTCAGTACACAGATCAGGGCTCCCAATTCTTCTTGAAAGTATAGATACCGTAATGATGATGTAAAATGCTGGATTGACTTTTGATTTCAAAGCTATAATACATTCCTAGCTTTTGTTACAAAATATAGTTTCTGTTTAAAACATGATGTTAAACAATTCGGTGCAGGAGCATGTTATTGCTGTAGTTTCCTGTTCCATGTAGCTATTTCTTAAATTGTGACTGCATATATTTTTTTCAGGTGGTGCTTTGTAAATTTCATGCGGTGTTCCTTTCCCAGAAAGGACAGATTTACACTTGTGGACATGGTCAAGGAGGACGCTTGGGTCATGGTGATGAACAAACATGCCTGGTATCTTTAAAGATATATTTTAGCACAAAAATTCTGTTTTTAAATATGCAGTCCCAAGTGCACTACAGAGTTCTAATATTTTAATCAGTTGTGGGTTATTTTTAACAATGATCATCTTTGTTCAGGAATTATTACAAAAGAAGAATTGATAGTTAAAATGGATTTTATTGAAAATGATCAGTACTTGCTTTTTTTATTCGAGTAATAGTTTCATGATGCAAATCACAAAGAAAAAAATTAGAATTCAATTTGGTGCTGTGTGTGTCAGTCTCCATGAAGACTTCAGGGCTGTGTACTGATCACCAATAGTACATATTTATTTACATGAAATGACATGATTATAACATTTTCTGAGAAACCTGAATGGAACAGTTTGAGAAGTTGCAAGTGTGTATGTGTACTTATGTATATATTAGTGTTGTGTGCTTAAAGTCATTAGCCAAAATTTGGAATAACTATATAATTTATAAATGGTAAAGGCTTAAATGACCAGTTTTAGGTCCCATACCAATGCCATCTTTGATCACTTCACCTATATTCTGTAAATTCCACACATTTAAAAAAAATTGATTTAAAAAAAGATCCTTCCATTTATAACACCAAGCTTCTTTAGTACTATGAATCCAATTTACAGATGTCTGATGGAAAGTCCTGAAGGCCTTGATATTATGGAGGTTGATACTAGCATAGAGAAACTTTATGTATCTAATTGATTTTTAACAAAATATTGTTTGTATGGTTTTTCTTCCCCCACTTGAAAATTCACTAAAATAGCATTTTTAATCAGAGCTAGAGGCAAGTGGCTTTTGGAAAGCTGGATTTCTCCTCTTTTCTTGTGGGATTGAGAGAGATTGGATCTCAAGCCCATTTTGTACTACCGTAACTTTGAAAAAAATTATTTAGGAGAAAGAAGGGAAAGAAGGAACTTCAAAAACGCACATACATACCACTAATTGTTGCTGTTGAAAAGCGCTCAGCTTTTTTGGAATTTTATATTTTGTTCATGAGTAGATAGTAGATTATCTGTTTTTAAGGTACATGGAGAGAAGATTAATGTGACAAAATACTTTTACCATGTGATGAGGTGTTGAGCATTAAATAACATAGGAAACAATAATTACACAATTCTATACTTTACAATTAATTTTCTTTTGCATTTGTTTTTGGCATTTTTTGTGTGTGAGTTGCTAATAGACTGTCTGCATGGTGTTTTAAAATATTATCTCTTTGTACAGAAATAAGAATTCTAATGTTTTCAACACTTTGTCAATCTGTACTAGATTCCAAGACTTGTGGAAGGTCTAATTGGCCATCAGTGTTCCCAGGTAGCAGCAGCTAAGGATCATACTGTTATTTTAACAGAAGAAGGGTTAGTTTACACCTTTGGCCTCAATACTTACCATCAGTTGGGTATTCTTCCTCCTCCTACAAACTGCAGTGTTCCCAGACAGGTAATAACTGTCTTCCTAATACCTCAACCTTTTCTCACTGAGAGTGAAATGTTAAGATGATGCTCTCTTACAGAATGCTAGGACACTTGTACTTAAACAGAGTAAAGCTTTCCAATAGCCGCTTTTTAGACAACTTGTATTTTTCCTCAATTTTCTTACCTATGTACTGAACTCTTAATCCTGCTTAGTTCTGGGATCTGTTGGTAGCCCAAGGTGGTATTGCTCTGAGTCTAAGAAGGTGTGTGTGGGGGGGGGGGCGGAATAAGTTAACTTACTGGTTTTTCTAGTTTCTCTTCGTTTGTGGTAGGATAGGGTCTCACTTAACTAACTTCTGAAATGAACCCTCCTTTTTTTTTTAATGCCAAATCTTCAGTGAAACGGATGCAACCATTAAGAGTTTAATTGGTATAGATTTTTATTGACAAATAAGTTGATTTATGCACATCAAACTTATTTGTTTGGGATTTGATACTGCTATGAAAATCTTTGACTTTCATATGTAGGTTCAGGCAAAAAATCTGAAAGGTAGAACGGTGATTGGAGTGGCTGCAGGAAGATTCCATACAGTTTTATGGACTAGAGAAGCAGTATATACCATGGGATTAAATGGTGGCCAGCTAGGTAAGAATGTTTTCTTAGCTTTTTCTTTGAGTAACATTTTTAAAACACAATTTTTATTTGGCTATCTGCTGAATGAGAAAAGAAGCTTAATTTATATTGTCTTAGAACTAGCCATGTTAGTCTGTAACTTTAAAAACAACCACCAGTCCTGTGGCACCTTAGAGACTAAGAAATATATTATATCCTGAGCTTTTACAGGTAAAACCCACTTCATCAGATAAGTTGTCATCCCTTTGCTTTAGCCCCTCCGCGGCTTTGCAAAGCCTCAGGGGAAGCCGGCAGCGGGACAGCCCAGGCGTGCCTGGGCTGCCCCGTTGCCCGAGCCCCTCCGCGGCTTTGCTCCACGTCTTCCTGGTCTGCAGATCAGGGAGACGCGGAGCAGCTTTTCTCGCGAGGTCCCGCAGTCCGTGTCCTCCGGGGCGAGAAAAGCCCCATTCATAACTGCAGATCTGACATAAGTCGGATCCGCGTAAGTTGGGGACTGCCTGTATCCAGCTTTCATTTCTCTGTAAAATACTATTGGGAATTCGCTCAATTTTTTACTCCTTATTAACTTTAAAAGCAAGATATATATCTGAATATGCATTATGGGGGTTGGGTTTGTTTGCTATTTTTGCTAAGTCCTTACTATGGTTGGCTTCCCTGATCTGTCACCCTTAGGACCTGAGTGGTCTTGGATGAGAGATTTTTCTGGATTCCCCCCCCCCCCCCCCCCCCCCCCGTTGCTGGTGTCCTCTGCCCTGGTTCCCCCCTACCCTGGCTTCCTGGTTCCCTCCCCTGCAGCCCAGCTGAGCTGTGCGTCAAGCTTCCCAGCTCTCCCGTGCTCACCTCCCCTTGTCCCCTGCAGACCTGGCTGGGCTGCGTGCCACCACCCCTGCATAATGCCAGGCTCCTGGCTCCCATCCCAGCCCCTGCAGTGCACTGGGGCTCTCTGATCCTTCCAGACCACAGATGTTGCCAGACCAGAGAGTTTTGGTTTATAAGAGCACAACGGTAGAATTGTGTGTTGTTTTTTGTTTCCTGAATAAATCTTCATCTGAGTTAAGATAACTAATTTAAAATACCATACAGCAGTGAACTTCATTTATAGTTAAGGGGACAGTGTGAGATGAAATTTTTTTGACATTTTATAACCTCAGACTGATATTGGTGTTTAGACTGAGTTTTTCTTTCTTCACATGTACATCTGTGCAGATTGAAATGTTTTAAAGCTAATCCTGGTGTTTTGTGTTGACCCCAGGAGGCTTAGGCAATGCTCTAGAAATTGCTTTCTTTTTTCTCTCATATGTAGGAGCAAGGCAACAGTGGGTAAAACTTGTTTATTACAGTTGGGGAATATGAATAACCTTTATTGAAAAACGAATAGCCATTAATACGAAATATTTAAAAAATAACTCCTGTTCTTTTATTTAAATTTAAGTTCATAGTATTATCATGCTATTTCATGCTAAAGTAATTATTTATAAGTATTTAACTTAGACATTAATATAAATACTGACAAACTTGCATAGGTTTTTATAATTTTTTTTAACATTTTAAATGTTAAATCTATTTAAATATTTTTTAACAATGATTACTTAAGGGACTGTGTCTGTGTCTCTCTCTCTCTAGTATTTTCAAATCTTGATAAGTTGAATCTGGAGCCTTTTAAGCGTTCTTTAGAAGGGGTTTTGGGCTCTAAAATGTTCTCCACACAGTATGGTTTGCCAGAGTCTGGATTGTTTTACCTACTAGGCTTGCTCACAAAATCCACTTTTTGTTCTTGAGTATTTGCGGAAGAAGTGAGCTACAGAGATGTGGAGGAAGTGGGATGAAATATTAATGAGTACTTCAAGTGCAAGGAATATTGTGACTATTACTAACATAAGGATAGTCAAATTACTAATAATGTGGAAGACTTTTTTATTGATAAAAATGTTGTTTGAAAATAAGCGCTCAGAGTTCTAGGTAGACTTTGCAAAAAGTCAAAAATAAAAATTCATTTAATAAGCTCATATAACATTCAATAGGTATCTTCATCAGAGTGACTGCCATCAATAGTATGCTTTAATTTACCGTGGTCCCCAACCCGGTGCCCGCGGGTGCCATGGTGCCCGCCGGGTCCTTTACATGCGCCCGCGGAGCAATCTGGGCTGGCCCCGCCCCTGGGAGTGCGGTAGGTGCCAGCCCCGGGCGCATGGCTGGCCCCAGCCCCGGGTGCGCCGCGCGTGCTGGTGCTGACCCTGACCCTGGCCCTGGCCCCGGCCCCCGCACATGCCCTTGCCGGCCCTGGCGCTGGCCTCGCCCCCGCCCCTGGGGGCGCCGCGCGTGCCCTTGCCGGCCCTGGCATTGGCATTGGCCTTGGCCCCGGCCCCGGCCCCGGCCTCGCCCCCGGGGGTGCCGCACTAGACCCAGCCCCGGCGGCGCCGCGTGGAACCTGGGCAGCCCCTGCCCGGGATCGCAGCACATGCCGGTGCTGACCTTGGGCGTGCGGCGCATGCTTGGCCCCGCCCTCAGTCACGTGGCCTGTGAGCGGCCCCGCCCCCATACGCACAGCGCGTGAGCGGCCCCGCCCCCAGGCGCCCGGCAGCCCCAAAACGTTGGGGACCACTGCTTTACTATATCATTTGAAGTTTAGTAATTGACTTTTAGTAAATTCTAAAAATATTTTTCTTAAAAAGTAGGAAACAGGATTCAGACAATCCAGCTACTTCCCCTTAATTGCTCACCTATCCACTCAAAACAAGTCAACAAAATAAACAAGCCTGACCTGCAGCTAGGTACAAGAGCCTTTTCAATCAGGTCGATATTGTGTTATACAGGCAGTCCCCGAGTTACGCGGATCCCACTTACGTCGGATCCGCAGTTACGAACGGGGTTTTTCTCACCTCGGAGGACGGGAGCGGCGGGATGGCCAGATGCGCTGCGGTCCCGCCGCCCGCATCCTCCGGGGTGAGAAAAGCTGCTCCGCGTCTCCCTGGTCTGCTGGGGGGTGCTCCCTGGTCTGTCTGGGCTGTCCCGCTGCCCACGTGCTCCACGGCTTTGCTCAGCGTCTCCCTGGTCTGTTGGAGACCAGCGGAACAAAGCCTCGGAGGACGCCGGCAGCGGGATAGCTGCAGCACGTTTGGGCTGTCCCGCTGCCCGCGTGCTCCGCGGCTTTGCTCCCCGTCTCGCTGGTCTTCAGCTAGTGCGCCCCCCCCCCCCCCCCCCAGCAGACCAAGCTTTTCTCCGGACGCCTGTGGTAGAGCAGCTGGGGCGCTGCCGGATGGTCCCGCAGCGCCGTTCTGGGTGCTACTGGACCAACCCAGCAGCACCCCAGCTGCTCTGCCCCAGGCGTCCCCAAGTCAGCCACTGCTGAAACTGACCAGCGATGACTACAAGAAGCCCAAGGCAGATTCAACTTAAGAAAGTCAGAACTGGCGTCCAGGTTCAGCCTGTTGAAACTGAGTTGCTCTGCCCCGGGCTTCCTGCAATCAGCTGCTGGTCAGTTTCAGCAGCGGCTGAATCTGGACGCCAGTTCCGACTTGCATACAGATTCAATTTAAGAACAAACCTACAGTCCCTATCTTGTACGTAACCCAGGGACTGCCTGTAATTCTGAACAGAGTCTGTTCATGCAGCAGATTTGATAATTGCCGAAGCTAGTTATGGATACGTGAAGGTTGTGTTGATGTGATGTGGCAGCTAATATCAGTATCTTCGTTATAATCAAATAAAATTGACCTTATACAGTGTAATTTTGTATTAGTTTCTGCTTAATAATTGTGAAGAGTTGAAATTGGCTTTTCAGGAATACAGGAGAGAATGGAGAAGTGTTCTCAAAATAAATAATTATGGAATCTCAAATAGAACATATAGGGGTCTTGTGTTTTGTTGTAGGATATTTACTGGATCCTAATGGAGAGAAGTGTGTAACTGCTCCTCGCCAAGTCTCTGCTTTGCATCATAAGGACATAACTGTGTCCTTAGTCGCGGCAAGTGATGGCGCTACAGTATGTGTTACTGAAAGAGGGGACATTTACTTGCTCACAGACTATCAATGCAAGAAGATTGCTTCAAGGTATGTATTTTTTTCTTCTACAGGGAAGTACAATACTGACTTAGTTTCATTGTGTTTTTCCTTTTTCAAACTAGAGAAGAGAAAAGATTTGGAGGGGGGAATATGTTTATGTTCAGGAGGTTTTTAACATTTTAAATTTCTTCTCCTTGGACTTCTTGAATTTGGATGTAATAGTTTATTCAGTGAAGGCATTGAAGCCTGGCCTTGTTTCTTTAATATATAGTTTTGTATTTGACTGTGAGTAAAATAGCTGTATGCCAATAGCTGAGTTAAAATACAGCTGTTACTCTGCATCTTCTAAAAGCCTTTTATATATAATTGGGTACTTTCAATGACTGAATATTTAAACAATACATCTGAAGGTTTTGGATGTAGAAAGATCAGTTGTATTCTATCTAAATGTCTTACTCTTAATTTTCTCTTCTAGCAGCTATCATTTCAGAATCTCCAGTCTTCTCAATTTGGTAATGATGGAGAAACTTCCATACTTATATGAAAACTCTTTAAATGCCTTCTTATTTAGGGCAGGGAGAAGAAAATTAGGCTCAAAATTTGACAGAGCTTATTTACTTTAAATCAGAGTGACTTAAGTCACTGTTGGTCAGTTAGTTTCCTAAAGAATGGTTAATTACCACTGTTTGGTATAATCCTTAAAGTAGATTTGAAACCAAATGTAGCCTTTAAATTATAAATTGGAAATTTGTGCTAACCAGGTTGTCTTCACTATATACATATTTATTTAAGCAATTGTATATCTTGACAATTTGTATAAATGTTAACTTTACACGTTTTTATGTTAAGAAAATATCTAGTAACAAATACATTTAACTTGGATTTGTGTCAAGCTGAATTTAGATGGACATCAGAATTCAAATAACATGCACAAAAGCAATATTTCAAGAGGTTTATCTGATTGCTAATGTGTCAAGTACATAAGTTTATAAAAACATGTTGCATTTAAAACTGATTTATTAAAAAATTAGGTATTCACTGTAGTTACTGAATTGATGGATTTTTTTTTTCTCATCACTATGGGCCTGATTTGTAAAATGTACCTAAATCAATGATATAAAAGTATGTGCCCAGCCTGCTTGTATAACAATTGGGATTTTCAACAGTACCGAAGAACCTCCAGAGACAAAGGCCTTGTCTCCCCTCCTACATAGGTTGATTTTTTTTTTTCTCAGCACTGGATTTTGTAAAGTCAAAGGTGCATGTCCCACCGTGTGCAGGAGTTCGAACTGGTGCGTCCCCAGTAGGGTGGCTACTATCGACTTTGACAGTGATTCACTGTGGATAGTGTGACAGGATCAGGCAGATGGCTATTGAAGAGTACTCAAAGGGATATATGTTAGCCCTAGATTAGAGGTGTCTCTCTTTTCCCTGGGTAAACTAGTGTGGGCTGGTCTAGAATCAGCAGCAACTTTCCAGAAGCAGTCTGGACAGTCTGGCTAGTTAGAACACCTGGTGCTAATTAGGAGACTTTCAGAGCCAAGGGAGTTAGGCTAATCTGATTGCCTGGGGCTAATCAAGAACCAGTTGAGACCCACTGTGACAGTTGACAAGAGCTCGATGGAAGCTTGCAATGCCAGCTAGCTGCTGGTTAGTTGGGAGTTAATTTGGAGTGGATAAATTTACAGTGGGAGCTGCTGTGATTTAAGTAGCCAAGACAATTAGTACTCCTCTATGAAGGATAGTCGCTCTGGGAAACATGCAGGACATAGTGAAAGACTTTGCTGCAATGTGGTTCCCTAACTCTGGTGGGGTGATAGATGGAACACACTTCCCTATCATAACCCACTTATAATGTGAACTCACCAGAAGTGCCCTTCCCACCATCAGGATCTGTCAGGGATATGTCCTAGGAGGAGGGCATTGTCTCCAAAGTTATGAAGAAGTTCTGGTTGTCAGTGAGCTCTAATGCTTCACTCAACCATTCTTCTCCTCCTCCTTCACAATGTCTTCCCTCCTGCTGCCTGAAGAGTCTCTTGGGAGCAATTCACAGAGTGGGTTGGGACACAGATGGGGTCTCGCCCCCCCTCCCCCGCAGAATCCCATGCAGCTGCTCATAGAAGTGTCACGTTTGCGGCAATTATTCAAAACATCGGTTTGCCTCCTTTGTCTTCTGGTACGCCTGCCTGAGCTCCTTCACTTTCACGCAGCACTGCTAGGCATCCCTGCATATCCTTTTCCCGCCAAGCCACGTGTCTTGGCATAGATATTGTTTCTTTTGCTGTGTCGTAATTCTGCATGCAGATTCATTGTATAGAAAACTTCCCTAATGCAGTTAAGTTCAGCTTAAATGCCTAATGTAGGTCAGATCAAAGAGAGCTAGGAGTCTGACTGGCTTAGGTGCATTTGAAAATCCTGTATCTTAAGGTCCCTGAAAACCTCTGAAAATCTGTATGGTATTGTTCAGGTTTTTAGAATTAATGAATCTTATCCTCCATCGCATGGTTTTTATAATAATGGAAGAACAAAACAAGCTCTTCTGTTTTTTAAACTCTCAATTGATTTTTCAACTTTAAACTATTTAAACTATTCCAGATGAAGTAAATATGATCTCTGTATCTGCTAGTTGAACTGAATCCAAAAGTAATTAAGGAAAAACCTTTTCTGCCAACAAACTGAGACACATTTGAAGAAATAAATATTAGCATTTATAATTGTGTAAAAACTTAAATACAGATCTTTCATGCAATATGTTATACTGTGATTCACACACAAAGTTATCCTCAAAAGAGAAGTATGTTTTCCCTAATTTTGTAATGCAACTTATTTAAAACTTGAGGAGGGCATATTGATGCAGAGTATTTATTTATTTATTTATGTTTATTTTAATAACTGACATAATTTCAAATTTCATTTTAAGAGGTTCATTTTTTAGAAGGGCATTTTATGTTTCAAAAAAAAATCTGACTTGTTTTTAAGTCAGTTTTTATCTATCCAGAAACTTGCTGAATTCTGTAAAGAGGAAATACGTATTGAATATCATAATATCCTACCACGATATCACAACTGTGGACAATAAGATCATCGTGGAGAGACTAAATGATTTCTTTGCATTGGTCTTCACGGCTCATGACGAGGGAGATTTCCAAACCTCAGCTGTTCATTCTAGGTGACAAATCTGCGGAACTGTCCTAGATGGACAGTTTAGAGGAGATTAGGTTAGAGGAGGTTTTGAACAAATTGGTAAACTAAACAGTAATAAGTCACCAGGGCTAAATGGCATTCACCCAAGAGTTCTGAAGGAACTCAAATGTGAAATTGCAGAACTACTAGCTATGGCTTGTAATCTGTCGTTTAAACCAACTTTTTGTACCAAATTACTAGAAGATAGTTTACGTGATGTCAATTTTTAAAAAAGACTTGAGGGGTGATCCCAGCCTGTAATTGTTGGGTAAGTCTAACTTCAGTACTGGGCAAATTGGTTGAAATTATAGTAAAGAACAGAATTGTGAGACACATAGATGAACATACTTTATTAGGAAAAATCATCATGGTTTCTGTAAGGGGAAATAAGGTCTCATCAAACTATTAGATTTCTTAGAGGGGGTCAACAAGCATGTGGACAAGGGGGATGTAATGTACTTAGATTTCCAGAAAGCATTTTACAAAGTCCTCGTATCACAGTGTGCCACACCATCATGTCACTTCCTGCTGGTCATGCATGGAATCCGCTCTAGGACCGAATTGAGCTAATTCTTCTGGCTGGTGTCTCACTTTACCTATTTTGGTTTTGCGCCTTATATTAGGGCCCATGTCCCTTCCATACTGTTGCGCTCTCTCTTCTGGGAACTGCCCTGCTGCAATGCCCCCACTCTCAGGGTCCTCCCACTCAGGCAACCCCCTATACCCACCTTGCCTCAGTGATCCTACTGCCAGTCAACATCTAGCCCCTTATCTCAGGGGCAAACTGCAGTCTGAAATGGCCACTTATCATAGTCAAGGGGTTGTAGACCTTCTGCCTTCTCCTGCACTGACTGCCTCCCTGTAACTCTCTGGTCTCCTCAGGCCTTATCTGACGCTCTGCAACCTGGGAGTTTGCCTGGCCAGAGCTCCCCAGCTCTGCCTTCCTTTTCCTCTATCTTAGGAAGCCTCTAGTTTACCTGGCAGCCAGGTCCTTCCTGCTCCACAGCTGGAGCAAGAGTGAGTGAGCCTTTACTCTCCTCCAGGAGCCCTCATTCATACAGTCTTCAGCTGGGCCCTAACTGGGGGATACATGCCACAGCTGCTTGCTCTCTCTTAGGCCACTTAAAGCAGACACCCCATCACAGACCCTCACCAAAGGCTCTTAAGCAAAGTAAGTTGTCATAGGATGAGAGGGAAGGTCCTTTCATGGATTGATAACTGCCTAAAAGAACAAAAGGTAGGAATAAATAGAGGTAACTAGTGGTGTCCTGCAGTTGTCTGTACTAGAACCTATCCTACTCAATATATTCATGAATGATCTGGAGAAAGGTGAAGTGGCAACATTTTGCAGATGATACAAAATTGCTCAAGATAGTTAAGACCAAAGTAATCTGTGAAGTGCTTCAAGAGGATCTGACAAAACTAGATTACTGGGCAACAAAATGGCAAATGAATTTTAATGTTGATAAATGCAAAGTAATGCATATTGAAAACATAATCCCAAATATGCTTATAAAATGATTGGGACTAAATTTGCTGTTCCTACTCAAGAGAAAGATCTTGGAGTTGTTGCACAGAGTTTTTCAAAAACATCCACCCAATGTGCTGCTGTAGTCATCAGATGGTAGATTTCAGTATCCTGACCAAAGGAAGAAAAGAGAGTAGTAAAACACACACCTTGGACTTCAAAAAAGCAGATTTTGACTCCCTCAGAGATCTGATGGGCAGAATCCCCTGGGATGCTAACGTGAAGGGGAAAAGGAGTCCAGAACAGCTGGCAGTATTTTAAAGAAGCCTTATTGAAGGCACAGAAAGAAACCATCCTGATGTATAGCAAGAGAGGCAAACATGGTAGGAGACCAGATTGGCTTACAGAGGAAATCCTTGGTGAACTTAAGCACAAAAAGGAAGCTTACAAAGAGTGGAAACTTGGACAAATGGCCAGGGAGGGGTTTAAATGTATAGCTCGAGAATGCCGGGAGTTATCAGGAAGGCAAAAGCGCAAATGGAATAGCGACTGGCTAAGGATGTGAAGGATAACAAGAAGGTTTCTATGGGGATGTTAACAAGAAGAAGGTGATCAGAGAGGGTGTGGGCCCCTACTGGATGAAGGAGGTAACCTAGTGACAGATGATGTGGGGAAAGCTGAAGTACTCAATGGTTTCTTTGCCTCAGTATTCACGGACAAGGTGGGCTAAGTGACGCAAGATGGGATGAAGATGGACAGCCCTTGGTGGGTAAAGAACAGGTTAGGAACTATTTAGAAAAGCTAAACGTACACAAATCCATGGGTCCGGACTTAATGCATCCGAGAGTACTGAAGGAGTTGGCAAATGTCATTGAGGAGCCTTTGGCCATTATCTTTGAAAAGTCGTGGAGGTCGTGAGAAATCCCGGATGATTGGAAAAAGGCAAATGTACTGCCAGTCTTCAAAAATGAAAGAAGGACAATCCAGGGAACTATAGGCCGGTCAGTCTTACCTCGGTTCCTGGAAAAATCATGGAAGGGATCCTTAAGGAATCCATTTTGAGGCACTTGGAAGAGAGGAAAGTGATCAGGAATAGTCAGCATGGATTCACAAAGGGCAAGTAGTGCCTGACCAATCTGATTAGCTTCTATGATGAGGTAAATGGCTTTGTGGACGTGGGAAAGTCGGTGGATGTGATATACCTTGACTTTAGTAAGGCTTTTGAGACGGTCTCCCACAATATTCTTTCCAGCAAGTTAAGGGAATGTGGATTGGATAAATGGACGGTAAGATGGATAGAAAGATGGCTAGAAGGTCGGGCCCAGCGGGTAGTGATCAACGGCTTGATGTCAGGATGTCGGTTGGTTTCTGGCGGAGTGCCCCAAGGTTTGGTTCTAGGACCGGTTTTGGTCAATATCTTTATTAATGACCTGAATGAGGGGATGAATTGCACCCTCAGCAAGTTTGTGGATGACACTAAGCTAGGGGGAGAGGTAGATTCGCTTGAGGGCAGAGATAGGGTCCGAGTGACTTAGACAAATTGGAGAATTGGGCCACAAGAAATCTGATGAGGTTCAAAAAGGACAAGTGTAGAGTTCTGCACTTGGGACGGAAGAATCCCAAGCATTATTACAGGCTGGGGTCCAACCAGCTAAGTAGTAGTTCAGCAGAAAAGGACCCGGAGGTTACAGTGGATGAGAAGCTGGATATGAGTCAACAGTGTGCCCTTGTAGTCAAGAAGACTAATGGCATATTAGGTTGCATTAAGAGGAGCATTGCCAGCAGATCCAGAGATGTCATTATTCCCCTTTATTCAGCTCTGGTGAGGTCACATCTGGAGTATTGTGTCCACTTCTGGGTCCCCCACTAGAAAAAGGATGTGGACACATTGGAGATGGTGCAGCGGAGGGCAACCAAAATGATTAGGGGGCTGGAGCATATGACAGATGAGGAGAGGCTGAGGGAGTTGGGTCTGTTTAGTCTGCAGAAGTGAAGAGTGAGAGGGGATTTAATAGCAGCCTTCAACTTCCTGAAGGGAGGTTCCAAAGAGGATGGAGAGAGGCTGTTCTCAGTAGTGACAGATGGCAGAACAAGGAGCAATGGTGTCAAGTTGTGGTGAGAGAGGTTGTCAGCCGATGGTCAGGGTAGGGTGTGTCCTATACCTGTCCCTTATGACTGGCTGAAGTTCTTTTAAATTGTGCTTGGTTCTGTTACAGCAACTGAAGGAGTCAGGTTAAAGCTTAAACAGTTACAGGTTTATTAAAAAGACTTATAAAAGCATATGGTTACAATGGCTATTGCTCTATTTCTTAACTGCTAGCAAATATAGATTTTAAACATGGTTACAGGAAAAAGGTAGATAGAAAATAGAAATAATGGTACCAACTGACAGCTTAATCTTTAAAGAGCTCTAAATCTATGTGTACACTTAAGACAAAGGACCACATCCAGGTACAATTTTTACCCCTTTCTGTGCCTCTCAACTCCAGCGTGTCAGACCAGGGCCGGTGTCTCAATTCCTAGGAAAGACGAATACGAGGTGGGCGTCCCCTCTGGAACCTCAGGAGATCAAACACCTAACCCGACCAGCAGATAGATGGTAGATTGACACTCAGAGAAAATGTGCTGCTGGACCCATCTATATACCCCTGGGGGCCCGTATCCTCTTTCTTATCTAAGATACCGAAATGTACTGGTCCGTTTTGTGGAGCCAGTTCTTACGAGCAAGTTTCAAGTTAATTTACACTTGCAAGAGAGAGAACTAAATTGTGTGTACTAGACATTTTTTTACTGGGCGAGAGATTCCCCCCCCTGCGGACGGCTGAGTGTTCGTATCAATATGGGTTAAGTCAAGGGCACTCTTTGGGTGTGTCTAGACTACCTAGTTTTGTCGACAATAGTGGACTTTTGTCGACAAAACAATACCAGCGTCTACACTACCGCGGAGTTCTGTCGACATAACGTCGACAGAACTCCGCGGTTTTGTCGACGCCGGTATGCCTCGTTTTACGAGGCATAACACTTTCTGTCGACAGAACTCTGTCGACAGGTGTTATTGCCTGTAACACTGCGTCCAGACTACGGAGTTCTGTCGACAAAGCGGCTTGCTTTGTCGACAGAACTCCATGTGTCTGGACGCAAATTGTCGACGGAAGTTTTGTCGACAGTATCTGTCGACAAAACTTCCGTCGACAAAACGCGGTAGTCTAGACGTACCCTTTGGCAGCCTCTTGGTCAGCAATTGGCATATCTCTTTTTACAGCCATTCACGGTCACAGCAGCCTGGGCCTTCTGTTCTGTGTGCCCTGCATGCTCCAGTCAAGCAAAAATGGATGTTACAAGGGGGGTTCCTGTCTGGCTACATTGGTCCAGGTTGGATATTAGGAAAAACTATTTCACTAGGAGGGTAGTGAAGCACCAGGATGGGTTACCTAGGAGAGTGGAGTCTCCATCCCTACAGGTGTTTAAGTCTCAGCTTGACAAAGCCCTGGCCGGGTTGATTTAGTTGGGATTGGTCCTGCCTAGAGCAGGGGGCTCGACTTGATGACCTTCTGAGGCCTCTTCCAGCTCTATGGTTCTATGATTCTATCTTATTGCCTCTATATAAATACATGGGACACCCACATCTTGAATATTGTATTCAGATGTGGTCACCGTATCTCAAAGATATCTTGGTATTGGAAAAAAGTTCAGAAAAGGACCAAAAAAATGATGAAATGAATGGAAGAGCTGCCATATGAGGAGAGATTAATAAAACTGGGACTTTTGAGCTCGGAAAAGAGAAAACTAAGGGAGAACATGATAGAGGTCATCATGACTGGTGTGGAGAAAGACTTACACAAGTGGTTCTGTAACACCTTAAGGCGGGGGGCGAAGGAGGTGAGAGAGAGAAAAAACCATCTATCATGGTCACAACCCATTTCTTCAGATGAGTGGGTGTGGAGAAATAAAGAAGGAAAAGTTATTTACCTGTTCCCATAACACAGGAACTAGAAGTCACCAAATGAAATTAATAGGTGCAGGTTTAAAACAAATAAAAGGAAGTCTTTCTTCACACAGTGCATATACAGTCAGCCTGTGAAACTTCTTGCCAGAGGATGTTGTGAAGACCAGGACTTTAATGGGGTTCAAGAAAGAACTAGATACATTTATGGAGGAAAGAGCCATTACTGGCTATTAGCCAGGATGGGCAAGAATGATTTGCCTACCCTCTGTTTGTCACAGCTGGGAATGGGCAACGGGATGGCTCACTTGATAAATACATGATCTGTTTATTCCCTGTGGGGCACCTGGCCCTGGCCACTGTCAGAAGACAAGACATTGAGCTAGGTGGACCTCGGGTCTGAGCCACTACAGCCCTTCTTATGTTCTTAAATAATTAAGTTTGAATTAAGGGGTGATGGATATGATCTTGAAACTAGAGGAAGAGGAACCTTTCAGTGTAAAACATTTTATGTGTAGCATTCTAGTGTTTTCAGGAGACTGTCAATACTGTAAGTCCTGCAGGAACCTAATTTTTGCATGCTTAGTATAACTTTGCTTAATGATCACTTGTATGATTCTTTGGGCTGTGAATACAGATCTCCTAATACAGTGTTCAGATTGTGGTGTTGGGAGCTTTACTTATCCCCTACTCTACAGGCAGTCCCCGGGTTACGTACAAGATAGGGACTGTAGGTTTGTTCTTAAGTTGAATCTGTATGTAAGTCGGAACTGGCGTCCAGATTCAGCCGCTGCTGAAACTGACCGCCAGTTCTGACTTACATACAGATTCAACTTAAGAACCCCAAGCGTCCCCAAGTCAGCTGCTGCTGAAACTGATCAGCGGCTGATTCCAGGACGCCTGGGGCAGAGCAGCTGGGGTGCTGCTGGGTTGCTTCAGTAGCACCGCTCCTCGCTCCTTGGCACTACTGGACCAACCCAACAGCACCCCAGCTGCTCTGCCCCAGGCGTCCTGATTCAGCCACTGCTGAAACTGACCAGCAGCAGCTGAATCAGGACCTGGGGCAGAGCAGCTGGGGTGCTGCCGGGTTGGTCCAGTAGTGCCCAGAGCGGCGCTGCAGGGCCAATCGGCGCCCCAGCTGCTCTGCCCCAGGGTCCACAACAAAAGCCTGGTCTGCTGGCTTTGCTCTGGCAAAGTCTCAGAGGTGAGGGACCCCGCCACGGCTGCGGCTTCGCTCCCGGTGCCTGTGGTCTGCTGGGGACCGTCTCCAGCAGACCAGGGGCACCGGGACTGAAGCCGCAGCAGCAAAGCCTCTGGCAAAGCCTCAGAAGCACGGGAACCCGCCGCTGCTGCGGCTTCAGTCCCGGTGCCCCGGTCTGCTGGAGACGGTCTCCAGCAGACCACAGGCACCGGGAGCAGCTTACGAACGGGGCTTTCCCGCCCCGGAGCTCGCAGGCAGCAATCCGCCACCTCGTCCTCCGGGGCGAGAAAGCCCCGTTCATAAGTGCGGATCCGCGTAAGTCGGGGACTGCCTGTACTGAAAACAGGCACCCTTTTGTACTTAGTTTATTTTACCATGTCCACTCTTTACAACTGTCTAGACATCCTGTAAAACCTTTTGGTAGCAGTCTTTATAATGTAAAGGGTGGGGAGAGTAGCCTTTTTTACTTCTTTCCCTCTGGGTGAGATTGGTCAAATGGATCAGTTTGTGTTGAGGAAATAACACAGAAACGAAAGATGAATTGGTAACTAATTTTGTTTTCATACTGTGCTCTGTGACTCCTCCCTTTTTCAATTCAATAGAAGTAACTTTAAAAAAAAGTATTAAATGCCAAAATTGTCCGAAGCAGCTATAATTCTCTCCCAGGGCTCTTGAGCTTGAAGTTTATTTTTAGGTTTTTTTACTTGTTCACCAGTTCTTTACAATAGGATATTCTCCCTGTAGAGACAAAGGTAACCTGTTTTGAAGAATGGATGGACATGAGATATCTGAAGCCGCAAAAATGTTCTGTTTTTAAGGACTTGTAGACCTACCACAAGGGAAAATTAAACATCATCATAGTAAAAAACTATGTATGTTACCTTAGTTGTTTTTTAAAGTGATTCTGTACATGTAAATCACTTCCTTATACATGTTTAATATTTCTCCTAAAAATCATTGTTATCTTTCCTTTTGTGTTCATTCAGACAGTTGAATCTAAAAAAGGTTCTTGTTAATGGGGGATATTTGGAATACAAGATGGATCCTCAACATCTCAAAGAAAATGGGGGTCAAAAGGCTTGCATTCTTGCCCTGGATGAAGCTGGAAGAGTAAGTTGTCTACCTAATATATTAATTCTTTTGAAATTACAGGTATATTGAAAGGGATTGATAAATTGAGAGCAGAATCAGTTGGGGCTCCTCAATGTGTTTTAACTTCTCTGTGAAGACAGGCCCAGCGAGGAAAATAACAGAACACAAGTGGGCATCTCTTTTAACCCACTCAATTTAGGCTCATGAGTACAGGAACTGTAATTGACAGGTATTTTTTTTCCTCTCTTCTTTTTTTGTTATACATTTTGGATTCCCATTTCCCTCCCTTCCCCCCCCCCCACTCCAGCTCATCTGAAGAAGTGGGTTTTTCCTATGAAAGTTCATGATACTATACATATTTTTGTTAGTCTCTAAGATGCTACTCATTGTTTTTAAAGCTACAAGACTAACATGTCTACCCCTCTGAGAATTCTATTTTTTGATAACGGAAGATGGATGGCATCTGAATTCGGGGTGCGTGTCACCTGGTTGAAAAATTCATCATCATTAACCCAAAGAACAGTTATTTAAGAACTTCTCTGCACTAGCTTGTACTTTCTTTGCAAGATGTTTTCTCCACTTCTGCCATCCCTTCAGTTTCATCACAGAAATGTCTGCTTGTTCCACATCACTTTTAGTTTGCTGACATCAATGGGAGAGACATTGAAAAAAGAACCTGATGGCCTGGGTGCTATTTTTTTTTATGAGATAGTGAGAAAATTAAGTGTGAGCCACTTTTTTAGCTCCTAATTTTTTTTTTTGTTCTGTTTGTTGCTATACAAGTACAAATTGTTACACGCTTAACATTTGTCAGGATGTTGTCTAAATTGCCATTTTGAGAGAGGCCAGTATTATGGTCTGAAAATATCCATTCCTTAGCTGCCAGAGTTCTAAGATATGATTGGTACTCTAGCATGAACCACTATACAAGTATACAACAGGGTGGAACCTCTGTTTTGTGTGTCTTCTGTTGCTTAGTGTGATCAAAACCTATCTTAAAGACATTACATTGACAATGCAGTACCTCCTCACTTGACATGGTAGTTCTGTTTCTGAAAAATGCTGCTTTGAGCAAACAATGTTAAGTGAATCCAATGTCCCCATAAGAATTAATGTTACTTAGGTTTATGTTCCAGGGAAATATTTTTCAGCAAACAAAATAAATTGTATGTGTATATACACTGTACATTTTTTAAAAATTAAACAAACAGTACTGTACACAGCCATGATGATTGTGAGGCGCGGTTGAGATGGTCGAGTCAGAAGGTGAAATATTTTCCAGGAAATGTCTTGCTGATAAATGATGAACTGGCATTCAGTACTCTTTCAATGGATAACATGTTGTTAATCTAGCCCCTCACTTTACAAGGCAGCATGGACTGAGGCTAGAGGCAGAAAACACAATAGATGCAAAGGAATAGCTTCAAACGCTTTTGCAGAAATTGAACATGATGATGAACTCCCACTATCCAACTGGCGTTCACCACTCTCTCGTCTGGGTGCATACACACCTGCATAGTCCTAAGAACGGTGTGTGACACACACACACACACACACACACACACACACACACACTCTCTCTCTCTCTTCCTCTTCCTCTTCCTCTTTCTCTTAAAACACACCCAGAAAGAGAAAGAGGCGACAGAGATGTGCATTGTCCCTTTAAGTTTACTGACCCCACTTCAAGTACATTGCCCTTGTAAGTAGACCAGGAAGTCCAGACACAAGATTCTATAGCTATGATATCCTGCTTTGTAGAGGAGGTGTACTGGACTGGTGTACTGGACTGACATCAGCACCCCTCTTGCCCTGTCTCCCTCCTCCACACAGCAAGCAGGAGGTTCTCTGGAGCCACTCCAAGGGAGAGGGCAGGAGCAGCATGGCAGTCCAAGGGAGGAGCAGCTGAACTGCAGTTGCATACCTTTCAGGGACCTTAGGGGAGCTGATGGGGCCAGAGTGTTACAATTCTCCCATGGTTCCAAATCCCCACAAGGACAGGCTTCCCGAAAATCCTGTAAGTAGTGGACAAAATGGGCAGCCAAACGACATTATAAGGGAGCACTGCATAATTGTAAACAAGCATATGCTCTAACAGATAAGCAAAGTATCAATGAAACATTAACTAGGACATTAAGTGAGGAGTTACTGTACAATATATAGTACATCTGACCACACTTAAAAGGTTACATGCCATAACCAATGAGTGGCTTCGTATATATATTTAATTGCAGACCGTTGTATGGTCTTATAATGTGAAAATGCAGAAGAATTTACTAAAACTTTCCATATTATAGTGACTATGCCTAGAAACCCTCAAAACTCAAAGCATCCTAGAATTAGATTGCTCCAAGTTCTAAACTTGCAGCACCATCTAGTGGTGTTTATGAAATTTTTGCTTCATGAAAATGCTGCAGTGGGGGAGAAATCTAAAATTGTGCTTGCACATTTAAAAAAAAAAAAAAAGGGAAGATCTGAACTGGTGGTCCTCTCTGAAATTTTCTGTCTTCACTTTTGCAACCTGACTGAGCTCAGTTTTTATAGGACAAAGCGAGTTTTTGGTAGGTCCATCTAGTCTTTCAAATTAGATGGCAATGTTTTCTCAAGACATTCATGAGTGTACATATGCATGCTGTAGCCCATGTGATTTATGAAGTTACCAGGCCTGTGAGCTCCCAGTGGGCTGCGATATCTTTATTCCCAGAGTCACTCGAATCATCGATATAAATAATCATAGCTCTATTTATTTCAGTAGAGTTATACAAATTTATGCCAGATAATGTGCAAATAAAATTTTTGTGAGTATCAAGGTTGTCTTAGACACAAACATCACAAATGACTGCTTGGAAAGGGGAGGACTAGGGATATTAAAATGAGTTTGTTTAAATATGTAACCACTAAACATTTCAGTGGTTACACGTGGGGAGTGCATGTGAGGAGCTGGCTTTTAAGCTGGCTTCCTGCTAGCACTGGCTCTCGCCTGCCCCCCCTCCATGCTGCTGCATCCATTGCAGCAGCATGGGGTGGCGGGAGGGAGGCAAAGCTGGCTCACTGTGAGCACTGGCCTCTTCTGTCCCCTCTCCCCCGTGCTGCTGTCTGTGATGCGGAGGCTGCGGGGGGAGGCGTGGAAGGGACTGCATGTAACTTCCCATTAACTGATGAACCCATCAGGCTCATCGGTTAATCGTGTACATAGTTACACTTTTACATCCCTAGAGGGGAGCCCCTCATACTTTTCAGCACTGAATCAATACTTAGTGGTCTGGCTTTATCTTGCCACTCCACGTGCAGTACTGAAAGGAAAGGAACCTTGTTACATAGCTTCCCTCCATGACATTACTCAGGGTACAACCTGGAGTGATGAATAGCTGTATCCTCTCTGTTCTCCAAGGTTGGGGTGCTTTTTACACTGCTTTGCTGTGAGAACTTCAACTTGTGGTCTGCTCATAAACAGCCTTCACATGTAAATTACTCCCAGTTATAATACATCAGTGTTGTTGCCAGTCCCCTTTGATTTACATTGTGGAGGAACCAGCAAATTCCCAGTCCCAGACTTTATCCAGAATCTAGTACTGCCCAACTCTTTTGGTCCATATGTGCTCACATAAAGCCTGTCATTTGATTAATTCGGAAAGTGATATACACAAATCCTGTTACTTCAAATGGAGTTTCCCACACACTTCAGTGCAATCATACAGGTTCAGATAAGACAAAAAAGCATTTATTAACTATGAAAAGATTTTAAGTGATTACCAGTAATGAGGCATAAAACTCAGAATTGGCAAAAGGAAACTGCAACTAATGCCTAACTTAACAAGCTAGGTCAGGAGTGGGGAACCTGCGGTCCCTGGGGTTGCCTGGATCCAAACCCGGAGGCTCAGGGCTCCTACCCCCCCCCGCATTGAGGAGCCTGTGCTGACACTCTAGCACCATTCTGCTATCCCACCATGGGGCTAGAGCACACAAAATCTACTTGCTTGGGAGTCAGTGGCTTCCGGCCTGAAAAAGGTTCCCTGACCTGAACTAGGTGAATTCAAAACAAAGGTTTCTTTTAACACGTATTGCAACAGGCTTACTGGTTGAATTTCTGGGAGTCCGGCTCCCTCCCCTCAATCCAATGCTGCTGCTTTTTTCCTTAAGTGTTGTCAATGCTGTGAGTAGGGATTAAAGGGGAGAGAATTTGAGGTATCTAATCTTGTTCTTATATTTCTTTCTCGTCTGTGAGAAATATCTCCAGCTGAGAGTCAGGTGGCAGAGAGACTGAATAGATGGGAATCACAAGCTGTTTCTATGCCATGATAAAGATTTTTTTTTCACTAACAAAAACATAAGAAAGTACTCCTCCCCATAATATACAATTAACCTGTGGAACTCATTGCTATGGTATATTGTGAAGGTGAAAACTATAACACAGTTCAAAAAAAGGAGTAAATAAGTTCATGGAGGATAGGTCCATCAGTGCTGTTAGCTAAAATTCAGGGATGCAGTCCCATACTTTGGGTATCAGTAAGACTCTGGCTGCCAGAAGCTGGAATTAGATGGCAAGATGGATCGCTCAATAATTGTCCTATTTTGTTCATTCCCTCTGAATCATCTGGCACTGGCTACTGTAAGAACAAGATATTGGCTTAGAGGGTCATTGGCTGTACATATCATTTTAATAATTTTTTTTTAATTGTAAGAAGATAAAAATAAGGTGTGGTGTTTTTTTGGGGGGGGGGGGGGAGTGTTATTAGTCTGATAGTTAAAGAAAGGTATATTGTGTTCTTGAAATGTTAGGGGATCTTCATTCTTACATTCTTTTGAATGTTACCTGGTATTAGGAAAAAAGGGACTAGAAGACCAATATAGCCAAATAACTAAGAGGTAAAGTCTACTTATCACTTGATAGGAATTTCCCTCATACCCTTCTAGTTCTCTTTGAACAAGATACTTCATTTGGATTCTATTCAAGTGCAAGAAGAAAGAGGGGAAAGTATAGCTGTAATCCTAATTGCTTCATAATCTAGCTACTTCCTAGTAATTTCTTCAGTTTTCTGCTATTTTATTCTAAAATATAGCAACAGTAGACTCCTACCTTTTTAGAATGGTACTTGAAAGTAAAAATTGTAGGTAAGACCATCAAAACATGGTAGGTTATCTAGTAAAGAAGTGTTTAAAAAAATCGTTAATGGTCAGGACATTTTTTTATATCGGAGCATCTCCCTTTATTGCTCAAAGTGAAATAAATAATTCCAATAAAATTCCAATGTTAATGCATAATCTCTCCTCTGTTTTCCAATAATTTTGAAACTATGTGCTTCTGTTTTAATAACGATCACTGTGACTTGCTTTTTTCTAAAGATTTCTAAATTCTCTAACACACTCCCCCATATCTTAATATTTTAGGTGTTTTGCTGGAAGTCTTCCAACAGTCCTATGAAGCAGTGTCGATGGGTCTATGGCCGTTCAGTCTTCATGTCTGATGTTGCTTTAAATAACAATGAAATAATGTTCGTCACACAGGATGGGGATGCATTTACAGGAAAGTGGGTGGAAGGAGGAAAAAAAGCTTCTGAAAAGAAAGGTTAGTTTATGCTTTTAAAGAGTACATGACAATATTTTATAACCCATTTCTAATTCAACAAATACCTATATTCCCAGTCTCTTTCTTCTCACACCTAACATTTGTAATTATTTTCGTGTTTTGATTTGGGAGAGGGAATTTTCTCTTCTTACTCAATCTCCCTGATGTATTAATAGTGTGTGATAGACTATCTCTACTTTCTCCACGATTAAAAGAAACTAGCGGGTTGTGCCCTCTGCTCTGTATGCTCACCAACAGCCTTCTTTCTCTCTGGCTGCTTTTGCTTTCGTGGCCAGAGAGCCTGAAGACATCATTCTTTTGTGCATCAGGAAAAACCTTTATTTATATACAGAGATAGGAGAGAGTTGGCACTTTTCAGTTAGTTTAGTTTTTGCTCTATTTTTTACCCTCTGCCATGTTCTGTTTAACTTGTTTGTAGAGACATGGTGCACAAGCTGTAGCTTGAATAACTCATGTTGAAAAGGTCCAATCTTCATGTCGGTGTTTCTCAAAAGCGGGCCATGGGCCCACCCAGTAAGCTGCTAGTGAGCCCACACAGCTTTACTTACCTAAAGTGTCTGTAGCCACGGAGCCTTGCAGCTCCCATTGGCTGTGGTTCACCGATTCCTGCAGCTCCCCTTGGTTGGAAATGGTGAACTGAAGCCAGTGGGAGCTGGGAGGTTCCATGGCTACAGAACCTTTTAGATAAACAAAACTATATGGGCCTGCCAGCAATTTACCCAGGAGGGCCTATGGCCTAATTTGAGAAACACTGGTTTATGTGAATATTAGTGAACCTGAAATATGCTGGATGTACAGCACTGGGAAATTAGGTTCTCTGTCAGTAAAATAATGATATAAGAAAGAAGAGGAGTGTATGCTTCTTCACACTGCCCTTTTTCATAGAGACTGCTTATAGAAAACTCTGGTCTTCCGACGAAGTGGGCTGTGCCCACGAAAGCTCATGATACCATCTACATGTTTTGTTAGTCTATAAAGTGCTACCAGATCATTTGTTGTTTTTTAAGTTTATCCTGTACAGACTAACTCAGCTACCCCCTGAAGCTTATAAATCTGAAGGTTATTCAGTTCAGTCCTTGTATTCTTTGTTGCATCTGCTGACAAAGGGTCTCAGCTGTAGGAGATTTTTTGAAATGGGAAACATGTTTGATAGGCATTGTGTGAAAACATCAACTCTGCTCACATGGGCCAACTGAAAGTCCACAGATGTAACGATTTTGTCACCTCTAGTCTGGGAGGGTTTGGACTTTTATGTCCTATGGTTGAATGGCAATATCACATTTCTGGACCTTAATGTTCAGTTTATCATTAAGTTTTAAGCTTCCACTCTTATATTCCTTCATAGCAAGGTGTTCCCATTCCCTCTCAAAACACTGAGTTAGCCCATCAGTTTTCCTGTTTTGCTTGTCTGCTTTCCAAGAAGGTCTCCTGTCATGGTAATTCTTCCTCCATCATCTCAGGTCTCCTAGCCCTGTAAAGTGTGAGAACACAGGAATCTGTTTAATTTGGACCTCCCACATGGCAGTGTATGATACACTTGTAGACTCCTAGAGTAGTCTTAAAATACTATAATGCATTAAAATGTTTTCATTCCTGAAAGATATTGAATCAAAGGCCTTTGTAGTCTTGAGTTAACTCTTGCTGTCCTTGTTCTGGACTGGGGACATCATAAATGTTTTGGATCAGCAGAAATATCTTTTTGTTTATTACTTGTGTTCTGTGCTTTAGGACTACAATTTAAGAAGCACAGAATTTTAATATCTCTTTAAAAAAGCCCAAATGGAATGAATTATCTTTAGTAATACTTCCTGATGTTCATTATTCAGAATTCACTTGCCACAAAGTTATAATGAATACAATTATTTCTATTTTTGAAGTTTTCGAAGGTGAAGATTTATCATGAATATATGAACGGGACATTCTGTGCATTATATCTTGCTAGTGTTGTAACTGAAGTACAGCAGAAAAAGCTATACCATCTTATGTTACAGATCAGTTTCAGCAGCGGCTGAATAGGGGTGCCTGGGGCAGAGCAGCTGGGGTGCTGCTGTGTTGGTCCCGTAGCGCCGCCCCTCGGCACTGCGGGACCAATCCAGCAGCACTCCGGCTGCTCTGCTCCAGACGTCCCCAAGAGCAGCTGGGATGCTGCCGGGTTGGTCCCGCAGCTCCGAGGGCTGGCGCTATGGGACCAACCCAGCAGCACCCCAGCTGCTCTGCCCCCGGCTACCCCGATTCAGCTGCTGGTCAGTTTCAGCAGTGACTGAATCGGGGAAGCCAGGTGCGGAGCAGCTCCAATTGTCCGGCTGCCCTGAGCACTTCCGGGTTCCTGATGGTGCCGGACCATCAGGAGTGCTGGAGCATTGGATGCTGGACTAATGGAGTTTTACTGTATTAAGATTATGGCTCAGATTTGTGAAGCTTTGGATGTTGCTATGCTTAGCAGTGCAACACCCTAGTCTCATTTTCAAAAGGGATACTCTGTCTCTTAAATGCCTTCAGAAAATAATATAGGCTTCTAAATCAGTTAGGGTTTGCAATGCTGATTAAATACCTTTAAATATTTAAATTTATCTCTTTAGGCATGCAGTTTCTGATTGCAGTCAACATTATTTGGGCCAAAGTCTTCAATCTCATCTCTGTTACAGCTTTGTTGACTCCAGCTAATTGGGCTCACATCAGTAATTAACTTTGTTCTGTGTTTTGTCAGTTAAATCTTAGTTAACTCTTCCATATTTTCCCATTATCTCTTTAACAGAGGTTGTATCAAGCCTTCAGAATTCCTCATACGAAGTGTCTTGTCACTGTGATACAAACAGTGTATATGAAAGAATTCGACTCGAGAAGCTTGCTTTTGTCCACAGAGCGGTTAGTGTTACCACAGATCCTAACGGATGTAACTTTGCTGTTTTACAATCAGATCCTAAAACAAGGTATATTTCAGATATCTGCGGTTGTAACTTCAGTTGTTGAAAGTACAGAGAGGGAGTGGGTGTAAAGCATTTTCCTGTTCCATTAACAATCTTGTTCTGTCTTAATTGTCAATCAAAATTTCTGCTTTATAAATGTCCATCTTTGCTCCTCCAAAGATCATAGTAAATATGATTATCTTGTCTTAGTGCTTGTTTGTAGACAACTATGTTGAGATTGTTTATTCCAAAAGCCTTGCATTAGGACATGTCTCTACTAGAACTGCTGCAGTGTAGACATATACAGTACTACAGCAATGGTCTCCAACCTTTTTAACCACAAGAACACTTTTTCAGTTTAAGTGCAATGTAAGATCTACCTCAAAGCCAAATACCCTTGCCCCACTTCCTTCCCACCCCTTCTTTGAGGCCTCATCCTGCTCACTCTATCCCCCTTTTTCCCGAACCTCATTCGCTTTCACCAGGCTGGGATAGGGGTGCAGGCTCTGGTCTTGGGCCAAGAGTAAGGAGTGTGGGAAGGGCTCTGGCCTTAGCCCAAGATGTGGAATTGGGCCCAGAAGGGGTTTGAGGGTGCAAGCTCTGGGAAGGCGTTTGGATGTAGGGGAACTCACATCTGGGCAGGAGGTTGGGTGTAGAAGGAGGTTCAGTGCTGGTACAGGGGTTCAGGAAGCAGGCTCTGGCTGGACACCATTAACGGAGACAACTTCTGGGTGTTGGAACAATGGATTTAAGGCGGCCTTACTCCTGCCTTGGCCATGCACCACTCCTGAAAGCAGCTGGCATGTACAACAGTGGCTGCATGGTGCCATGTGCTGCCCCTCATTTATAAGCATTGAGCCCACAGTTCCTACTAGTCACAGTTCCCCATTCTTGATCAATGGGACCTGCAGGAGTGGTGTCTGCAGGCAAGGACAGCATGTGGAGACCCCCTGTTCTGCCTCTCTCGGGTCATGCATTTTAGAACTCACTACTCAAGGAATTAAATTTAAGCGAAGAGTGAAATGAAAATTATGAAATGTACAGACCAGCCAAACCAAAAAGTAACACACTTTGCAAGCAGTAAAAGTAACAACAAGCCTCCCCATGTGCTGGGTCTGGAGATGAGTGAGGGACAGAGTGTGTTTGTGAGTGACAGAGAGACACACAGCATGTGAGAGTGACAGAGATTTGCATTGCCAAGCATCCATCATCTTCTGTGTGGAGATAGGTACAGACGAGGGGGGAGGAAGGACACCCTGACATCAGTGCTCCCCCCCACAGCCTGCACAACAAACAGGAGGCTCCCAGGGGGGCAGCCCCAAGACAAAGGGCAGGAGCAGCATGACAGTGGGTGGGACGGCAACTGTAGTGTCAGCACTTGATAGCTTCCTAGCCAAACCAGTCAGGATCACCTGTCAGAGGCTCCAAGATCTACTAGTAGATCCCGATCTACCAGTAGATCCCGATCTACTGGTTGGTGACTACTGTGCTACAGTGATAGAAGGGTTCTTTTGTTGCTTGAGTGAATCTACATCTCTTAAGATGGCAGCAACTAGGTTGACAGAAGAATTCTCCCATTGGTCTAGCTACAGTGTACATGGTGTTCAAGTCAGTGTCTCAAATATGCAATTCGGCACCCCCCCCTCCGGTCTCTGAGTGATATAGATAGGCCTAATGGGTGTAGACCAGCCCTTAATCTGCCAAAGGTAAAATATTCAAGCCAAATTCTTATAATAAAGTCCACCTTAAAAGCTACCTTTATAATGTACTTCAACATCTAATGTACTTGAGGTATCATAGAATCCTTCTTAACATGTAGTCTCCATGTTTCTCAGAGATGTCCTGTAGTACAGTAAAACTCCAGTGGTCCGGCATCCAGTGGTCCGGTACGCCTGATGGTCCGGCACCAACTGCAACCCGGAAGTGCTCCGGCAGCTGCTTCAAGTTGTTAGAGTAATTGATTAACTGCGGCTGGATCCACAGCCGACACGCAGTTAATGTAACTTTCCTCTGTACTGCCGGAAGGTAGGGGGCAGAGGAAGGTAGGGGTCGGTGGGAGAGGGAGAGGGGGAGAAAGAGAGGGCGAGGGTGTGCCAAAGCAGCCGCATTCAGGACGTTCTGGTCAGTTACAGTCACTCTGGCTGGATCCACAGCCGACACGCAGTTAATGTAATTTTCCTCTCTACTGCGGGGAGGGGGGGCAGGGGAAGGTAGGGGTCGGTGGGAGAGGGGGAGGGGGAGGAGGAGGGGATGAGGGTGTGCCAAAGCAGCCGCATTCAGGACGTTCTGATCAGTTACAATCACTCGGGCGGGATCCACAGCCGACACGCAATTAATGTACTTTAACTCACCCCCTCCTCCTTCTCCCCCTCCCCCTTTCCCACCGACCCCTACCTTCCCCTGCTTTCCCCCCTCCCCCTCTGGCAGTAGAGAGGAAAATTACATTAACTGCGCGTCGGCTGTGGATCCAGCCGGAGTGACTGTAACTGACCAGAACGTCCTGAATGCAGCTGCTTTGGCACACCCTCGCCCCCTCCTCCTCCCCCTCCCCCTCTCCCACCGACCCCTACCTTCCCCTGCCCCCCCTCCTCCCGGCAGTAGAGAGGAAAATTACATTAACTGCGTGTCGGCTGTGGATCCAGCCGGAGTGACTGTAACTGACCAGAACGTCCTGAATGCGGCTGCCTGCCTGTCACCGCCTCTCCTCTTCCACCGCTCGCAGGCTCTGCCTCCCTGCAGCAGGAGGGAGGGTTTGGCACACCCCTGCCACCTGCCCCGCTTCCCCTCCGACGAGACCCACCCCTGCCAGAGTACCTCCTGATAGTCCTGCATTTCTGATAATCCGGCACCACCTGGGTCCCAAGGGTGCCGGATTATCGGAAGTCTACTGTATATTAAATGGAAAATGCAGAGGTTAATTATTTAATTTTTTGTTTAATTTAAAAACTCTTTGAAGTAATGTTGGCGTAAACAAAACATTGAAAGATGCACTTCTTGCATTCTCATGTTAGATTTTAGAATATCTAGCATACCGTTTAACATGAATTTTTACTTTGGACTTCAGTAGTCAGTACTTCCTTGCAGGAAAAATGACATGGATATCATGCAAAGAGCTAACACTGCTGATGATTTCATACAGAAATGGCTGTCTTAGTATTTATAAAGAGAAAATGTGATATTATTTGGTGCTTTAGAAAAATGTCACAAGTTTGTTTTATATATCTATATATAGATATAGACAGTGTAATAATTCTGAAAGTACCATATACATCTTATATAGCCCTTTTAATCCATTTGAGTTTTTTGTATAAAAAATACAGTATGAAACTTTGAATAGTCATGTAGAATAGCCAAAAATTGAGGTTCTTCATTTAAAACAATGATGATAGAATTTAAAATTTAATCAAATAAAAATAACATTTTGTGTTTATAGCCTATATGAAATTCCAAGTGTGTCATCTTCAAGTTTTGTTGAGGATTTTGGCAAATTGCTAGGGGAAACAGATGAAATGGACAACATCCATGATGTGACTTTTCAGATTGGCACTCAAATGATCCCTGCGCACAAGTACATTTTGGCCATGCGCTCTGACTTCTTCAGGAAGCTGTTCATTTCAGATGACAATCGACCGGACTCTTCAGATGTCTATCGTAAAGATGAAGATGCTGTAGGATGTGATCTCTTTATGATAGAGAAAGTGCATCCAGATTTGTTTACATACCTTCTGCAGTTCATATACATGGACACTTGTGATCTTTTGAGTCATGGTTACAAACCAAGAATGCTGCATAAGGAAAAAACAGAGGGATATCAAGATAACATGATTTCTAATTTGAATAAAATGAGTTTCAGTGGAGATGTTAATGGAAAATCTGCATTTGAGGTTTACAGAAGTAATCAAGTGCACTTAATAAATGAAAGAGAGAAGAACAAACCCAAGTCTTCTAAAAAAGGCAAAGTTGTTGGTGAAGATGTCAATCCCATAAAAATGTTGCAAAGTGCTGCAAAGAAATTTGGTCTCAGCAATTTAAGTGAAAGGTGTGTTATATTTCTTGCTTTGTTGTTATGCACTTTCTTGGTGCTCACTTCCCTCCCTCTTCCCGACTCTATATAAGCTTATCTAGAAAATGGAAGAGTTTTAACTCCTGATGTAGTTTGGGTTGACATAATTCTCAGATTGTTTCTGTTTACCACTTCCCCATGTTTCACAGACCCACAGCATATTTTAAGAGGAATTTGAGGTCAGCATATTCCTACACTTTTCTAAGAGCAAGTGAGAGCAGCCCTTACGTAATGCAACCGAGAGTGGAGGAAAAAAGAGAACTAAGGTTGCTCTTCATCTAAAGCAATGTATTCCCAAATGAGCCACGGGGCCTTTCTGGTGCAGGAAGCTCTGTACGTCAGCACTGGTTTCTTCTTAATCCTATCTTGGAAACCTTGGACTAAATATATATATTCTATTGCTTTGAGATGGGCGCATCCTGTGTTTTGAGTTTAGATGCAAATAATGTAGCTTTCCAGATTACTCCTTACTGCAGATTGAGACACATATATGGTCCTTTGTGTGATACATAAGAAGTCATGGCTCTCATCTTCACACAACACACAGTCAACCAGTGGAACTCCTTGCCAGAGGATGTTCTGAAGGCCAGGTCTTTAAAAGGGTTGAAAAAAGAGCTAGATTAATTAATAGAGAATAGGTCCATTAATGGCTATTAGGAATGGTGTCCCTAGGCTCTGTCGGGATCTAGGAATGGGTGATGGGTGCGATTGCTTGATGATTACCTGTTCTATTCATTCCCTCTGGGACACCCGGCATTGGCCACTGCCGAAAGACAAGATATTGGGCTTGATGGACCTTTGGTCTGACCCAGTCTGGTCGTTCTTATGGTTTTTTTTAATCAATGGTTGATGCTGATCATTTCGTTAAACAATATGAAGCAAAGAACTGGAACCCTGTTAACTGGTGTCTTGTGCTCCTGATAATAATACAAGATAAAATCATCTGTGCTATTATACAAATGTCTCCATGTTACTGTTTTTATGTCTTGTGCCTCTCTGTAACTTTGTCACAAGGATTGAGGACAGTTAACCCTTATAAACAAATTTTCCCCATTCTGTGGTTTTAACACTCGGCTCTGTTGTTCAGCTTTCTCGGGCACTCAGTTGTGGTCATAAAAAAGAAGCCGTTATCACAGCTGGGTGTACATAAAAGAACGGCCAGGGAACACCTCAGTCATTTTAAAAACAAAAATGTCGCTCAGCCTTCTGATAAAGCTACCATATCTGATCACCCAATTTACAAATTGTCCCTCATAATATGTCTCTTGTCACTCAAGGTAATTAATATCTCCTCAAAGAATGGCTCAGAAGTAGCAAGCACCATTCCTGTGTCAATGGGTGAACCTATTTGGGTACAGTCCACCTGTCACTTGCACCAAGATAAATAAATAGGAGTAATTAAGTAGGAGAAGCCTAGTAATATATTTCCATATACCTTTCATATCTATGTTGAATGATGACTCAGTTTATTAATGGACTTCCTGGGATTCCGTGAAGTGCATTTATTGGCCTTTCATTTAGGGTCACAACATTCTACTTAGTGCTAAATTTCAAACCTATTTTTCTTTTTAGTATAACTGTTATCAATAATATATATGAGTTGAGGTTTACAATATTTATGCCTTACAGATTGGATGGAGTTAAACTAGAAAATGGAAAAATTAATGTTGTCAACAAGAAAAATGGAAACAAACCAAAGTTAAACCAAAGAAAATGGTAAGCTTTTAAGTCTAGCTTTTTCAAATGTGTGTGTACCTGACCTTACTTTTTAGTACCAGTGACTTCAGTTTGAATTAAGCAGATACAAAGCAGAAGCAACCAAGATTTTGTAGACTTTTTTTTTTGCAAACGGTTAGTACTTATGTGTGTGTGTTTATTTCACAATCAATGTCAGTTGGAGAGAGATGTTTTGTATTTGCCTGTTTTTGTATTTACATTCTTGTAATCATAAAGTGGGTTAGTATTCTGAATCCGATCGTGATGACTGATTGTTGTGCATTCACATTTTCCATGGCTTTGTTGTATTATAGAATAGTAACGTCAGGAAAAAAAATCATGACTTTTTCCGGTTTGATGTACTCTGTCTGTTACAGGGCTACACATTATGTTGTTCCTACTAAAGCCATGTAGATTTTGGAGTTTGCAATTAGAAATTCTGTAACCCTTCACCCCCATTCACTTCCTGTCTCCGTCATTTCACAGCAGCAGGGTAAAAGGTATTATACAGGGAACTGTCCCCTCATCCTCCGATGCCACTGTTGGCTTAGTCCAATAAAAATAAAAGAGAACTTGACAGATTTTTTGATTGATACTTGTCAGTGATGAATCATATGCTGGGCTCAGCTCACGGATTGGTAGATATGAACATTCGCATAGTGATCTCATCTCTAGATTTGATGGGGAGGGGGGAGGCAGGTGACCAAAGCCCACAAGTAAGTGAAGAACATGAAGACCTGGGAGATGGGTCAGAAATGGGAGGGAGTGTGGGCTATAATAGCAGAAAAAAAGGAGGGACAAGGCAGACAGAACTGGGAGGCAAGATCAAATCAGTATCTTAGAGGCCTATATACAAATGCAAGAAGTATGGATAATAAGCAGGAAGAACTTGAAGTGCTAGTAAATATACCAACGATGTCATAGTTGTGTTTAACAGAGACTTGGTGGGATAATACACATGATTGGAATATTGATATAGAAGGGTACAGCTTACTCAGGAAGGGTTGACGGGGGGAAAAAAGGCAGGAGGTGTTGCCTTATATATTAAAAAGGTATACACTTGGGCTATGTCAACATTGCATATTTTTTGCGTAAAACGGGGGCAAATGAGGCAAAGCGTGGAATATCACGGTGCCTCATTTGCATAATTAATTAGGCCTGGTTTTGCGCAAGAAACTTTTGCTCAAGAGCCGTTCTTCCTGGAAAAAAAAATGTCCAAGAGCCGTTCTTCCACAGGAGGGGGTTTTTGCACAAAAACGGAGCCTCATTAATTATGCAGATGAGGTATGGCAATATTCCACGCTTTGCCTCATTTGCATATTTTTTGCACAAAACGGGCATTGTAGACATAGTCTTGGACTGAGGTGGAGAGGGACATAGGAGACAGATGTGTTGAGAGTCTCTGAGTTAGGCTAAAAGGGGTAAAAAAACTGCGATGATATGCTAGGAGTCTACTTTAGGCCACCTACCCAGGTGGAAGAGGTTCATGAGGCTTTTTTTAAACAACTAACAAAATCATCCAAAGTGCAGGATTTGGTGGTGATGGAGGACTTCAGCTATCCAGACATATGTTGGGAAACTAACACAGCGGATCACAGACAGTTCAATAAGTTCTTAGACTGCATGGAAGACAGCTTTTTATTTCAGAAGGTGGAAAAAGCAACTGGGGGAAAGTTGTTCTAGATCTTATTTTAACACATAGGGAGGAACTGGTTGAGAATTTGAAAGTGGAAGGCAGCTTCAGTGAAAATGATCATGAAATCATAGATTTTGTGATTCTAAGGAATGGTAGAAGGGAGAACAGCAAAACAGAGACAGTGGATTTCAGGAAGGCATATTTTGGTAAGCTCAGAGAGCTGGTAGATAAAGTCCCATGGGATTCAAGACTAAGGGGAAAAACAACTGAATAGAGTTGCCAGTTTTTCAAAGGAACATTATTAAGGGCCCAAACGCAAGCTATTCTGCTATATAGGAAAGATAGAAAGTATGGCAAAAGACCACCTTGGCTTAACCAGGAAATCTTTCATGATCTAAAAATAAAAAAGGGGTCTTATAAGGGAGTTATGATTTGAAGCTTACTAGAAGACCAGTGAAATTTCAAGTGTAAAATGAGTGTCCCAAATAAATAAATCTCTAAAATCTTTATTGTGGAGGATCTGGGAAAGAATTATGTTTTGCTGGATCACACATATTAGGCAATGATTCAGCACCATTTAGACATGGAATCCCATGAAAGCGGAAAGAGGGCTATGGATAGTAGGAAACAAACATTTAAAAAAAACCCAAACCAAACCAGATCTATCTCTTTTTAAGAAGATGACAGAGAGCTTGAGACATATTATTTAGCCAAATGGGACTTGTGAATGCATTTGCAAATGTTGATATCTCATTGGAAATACTTGATCACCCAGAAGTGCTAGTTGCTTGCCAACTGCAAATAGGTTATGACAGGATTACCTTCCAAAGGCTACAAATTTTGAGGAGATGAAGTCTTAAATTAACTCATGAGTCTTTTGCAGTCACTGCAAATAAATTCACAGCTGAACAAGACAACTATGTACTGTGTGTTCTGTTTAATTTCTGATGAGGCTGAAGATACACCGACAAAAAAGCTATTAGTGCTTGCCAACTGCATTCACTTGAATGCTAATAACTATGCTACCGTTTCTCAAGTTATAATTAAAACTACAAAATATTGTGTGAGTTTTGTCAAAGGATCTGCTTTCATGAGCAGCGGTGCATCTTACGCGGGGAAATCTTTGAAATCTGTTCACCAGAGTTTAATGCCAAGTGCTGTCCATATTACATGTAATGCACATATAGTTTCTTGTCATGAGTTGTGCAAATGCCAGTTTGATAAATTGATCAGCTATGTTAAAAAGATCTTTAAACCCTGCCCTAGCTGCAAACTGATTTAGTCAACACATTGCAAGCACAATGGAAATGACTGAAATTGAGGAACAAAAATTTCACTTTCCTCAGAGTCAGTGATTACTTGCTGAAATTCCTGATTTCAGGCTGTATAATGCCATGCAGCTCACTTGACATACTCAGAGGAGCTGATGTTGACACTGAAAATGAAGGTTTCACCAGAACTTCCAACCCTTTTAAAACAATATTCAGCTAAATTAGGAAGTTCAGTTCATTGTCAAGAATGCCACACGACTGATGTACTTAATCACTTAGTTTGAATCTTGACATGTCACAATCCATGAAGTGTACAACAAAGTAATGAATGTACAGGCAGTCCCCGAGTTACGCGGTTCCAACTTACGTTGGATCCGCAGTTACGAACAGGGCCTGTCTCCCTGGTCTCCAGCAGACCAGGGAGAGGAAGCAAAGCAGCGGAGCACGCAGGCAGCGGACAGCCCAGATGCATCTGGGCTGTCTGCTGCCCGCGTGCTCCTTGGCTTTGCTCTGCTTTGCTCCCCATCTCCCTTGTCTGCAGACCAGGGGGACGGGGAGCAAAGCGGCGGAACACGCGGGCAGCCCAGACGTGTTTGGGCTGTCCGCTGCCCGCGTGTTCCGTGGCTTTGCTCCCCGTCCCCCTGGCCTGCAGACCAGGGAGACGGGGAGCAAAGCAGAGCAAAGACGCGGAGCCCAAGGGCAGTAGGACAGCCACGGCGCATCTGGGCTGTCCCGCTACCCCCGTGCTCTGCGGCTTTGCTCTGGCCGCCTGTGGTACAGCTGCTGGGGCGCTGCCAGTTGGTCCCGTAGCGCCGCTCTGGGCGCTACTGGACCAACCCAGCAGCACCCCAGCTGCTCTGCCCCAGGCGTCCTGATTCAGCCACTGCTGGTCAGTTTCAGCAGCGGCTGAATCAGGACGCCTGTGGCAGAGCAGCTTGGGTGCTGCTGGGTTGGTCCAGTAGCACTGAGGAGCAGCGGCGCTACAGGACCAACCCAGCAGCACCCCAGCTGCTCTGCCCCAGGCATCCCCAAGTCAGCTGCTGCTGAAACTGACCAGTGGCTGACTACAGGAAGCTCCTGCCCTGGGCTTCCTGAAATCAGCCGCTGATCAGTTTCAGCAGCAGCTGACTTGGGGATGCCTGGGGTTCTTAAGTTGAATCTGTATGTAAGTCAGAACTGGCGTCCAGATTCAGCCGCTGTTGAAACTGATCAGTTTCAGCAGCGGCTGAATCTGGACACCAGTTCCGACTTACATACAGATTCAACTTAAGAACAAACCTACAGTCCCTATCTTGTACGTAACCCGGGGGCTGCCTGTACTGTCTAGGCTGAGGCACAAACAAAAATCACTGACAATGCAGAGTTAAATGTTAATTCTGAGCAGGTGTTAGCTTCTTTGACATACAAGGAAAGGCAATACTACTGCTATAGGGAAGAGTCAAGCAAAGTAGCAAAAACTGCTCAAAAGTTTCAATGACATTCAGTGAGGTTCCTAAAAATGGTGCATATTTTTGTCCCTGCATAAATTAGGGTTGTTGTTGTGTAGTCATTTACATGATTAATTGATAAGCCTGGGCTCATTGGTTAACACTAATGGCTACATGAACCCCTTCCTTGCCGCTTCTATATGAGAGGCAGTTGAGGAGTGGGAGGGAGGGGAGAGGAGGAGATAGGCAGGAGCTGGAGCGCACTAGCTCCTGCCTGCCTACCCTGTGTGTAAATATGTTAATGTTAGAAGAAATTCAGCAGTTATTTTTGTAAATGTGTAACAGTTTGCTAACATATCTGGCACAAATGCACATGTTTGGTGGATTTAACTGCAATTCCTGGCTTTGACAAGAATTGTAGGCAGGAGATTTCTGCTTACAAAAATATTGTGAAAGAAGTAGATTGTAATTTGCCTATGCTACAGTTTTGAAACTTAGTGGAAGGTACAATACTCCTCCTCGCCTGGTTAGCTTGACATTGTTTTATAGTTCCAATGAACTTCATGGGTGCGGAGAGCATTGTGTCTAAACAAAACAGGTGTTCTCAGCATAGAGACCAGGAATGAAGAAAGACAGTTGCTAAAGGCTCCATTTTGGCATTGAATTAATGGCATTAGGAATCACATCTTTTTTTTCCCCCACTTGCTTTTGTTAGCTTAAGGCCATGATTCTCAAGTATGAGGTAGAGTGATGATATCAACTGGTATCCTATCTCAGATGTCCATGTCTACCAAGGAAGGGGTTGAGCCTATATGTTGGTTGTTGCTGTAAAGCTTCAGTCAATAAATCCTGTCAAGTCCACATGACTTTTATTGAAATGAGCATCTGGCAGGGGGAGCAATCCTGTACAGTGACTCTTCCATCTACAGTTGCAGAGCAATGGGGAGGAAGTGAATGTGTCTGGGGTAAGGGAGAGGGATTGGTGGGTGGAGGGTTGTGGAGCTTTCTGCAGCTAGGAGAGATACCCAAGAGCAGTTGTGGAGATAAAGAGGAAGTTCTGTCTGTCCCCAGCCTCGTCAGATCTTGGAGGTAGGAGCCTCTTGCTGGGTTGTTCCTGGTAGCACAGGGAAGATCATATCAACCTTGACTGCCAGGAACCTCCTGCATCTCCAGGAATCACCATAGCTGCTGCCTTCGGAACCCAGCTTTGAAAGTAGCACAAAGTGAGGGTGGCAGTTCTGTAATCCTGCAAGTTTGTGACTCCCCTTTCCTACCTCCTTTTGGGTTGCAACTCCCAGAGTTACAACACTGTGAAATTTTGGTTTTAAACACATGAAAACATGCAGTTTACTAATTTTCAAATCTTGTAGATGTGAAGTTGACCAGAATGGACTATACACTTCATGTGGTCCAAGTTATGCTTAAGTTTTGACTACAAAAACCTTTCATAGATTTTTTTCATGCCACTAAATTATTTTGTCTAAAAGATGTGCTGTCCAATTCCCAGTGGCTATTAATTTATTTAAAATAATAATTCTGCACAGAAATCTACAAAAACTCCACACTTCAGAGTCCAGCATGGAGTATGTCTTTGTGTGGCCTATACTTTGATTTATAGTGCTAGAGAACTGTTTGTGACCCCTGTCTTGAAGCAATAATTGGAAGATAGGATTGGTTTTGGAGGAAATCCACTTCACTATTAGCTTGCCTTTTGGTTAGCTTGTCTAATTTTTTTTTAATTCCCTTAAAACTGTTGAGAAGGTTTGTTGGTTATATTTATCACCATAAAAGTAACTGTATTGTATTTCTAGTGAAATATTAGTGCTTTCTGTCTCCTTGTTGAGAGGACAAGAAGCCTAGTCTTATCACAGCTGGTTTCAGGCACAAAATGAGAAATGGCTGTTTAGAAGAGTGTATATTTGCGAATAACTTTAGGCTTATAACTGTTCTAAATGTCTTTTAGTTCATACCTCTGTGATGTGACCATGAAATCTGTAGATGGAAAGGAATTCCCTTGTCACAAATGTGTGCTCTGTGCAAGACTCGGTATGTATGTATTATGTGAAGAGTCTGTTATTCACAGTACCTTGCCCCTCTCAATGTCTTTTAAAATGACTTTGTTTTTTACAGACTACTTTCATAGGATGTTAAGCAGTTCTTGGATTGAGGTAAGCTTGCCAGTTAAAAATATGTATGTCATTTTAGTTGCTTTTCATTAATGTAAGTAAATGACAGATTTTCCTCTGTCGCTAAAATAAGATTTTTCCATTACTTAGAATATAAATTAAAATACAGTTTGTAAATATTGTAAGAAAATGGAAAATTTTAGCAGAAATTCTAATTTTGAACCATTCAGAAGCTGATTAAATAACATATTTAAGGCTTTTTATGAGCCATTGTAATTTTATGTAAAAGCAGACTTTGAATTAGTAAGTATATGACTATTTAAGAAATTTCTACCAAACTAATCTGTAGCATTATAAAATTCCTTAAGTGATTTTATTGGCTGCTAAAATCCTTGGAGGTGTATTAAATTTCCTGAAGTAGGTCTTAATAAATGACCTATAGATAATATTAGTCTTTGAGCATTATCCCTATTAGTGCTCCACTTCAGGTACACTCACACCCTACGTACCAGGGATTTCTTGGTGGTTGTGCCTGCTCTGAAGCTACATAAGACTATGTGAACGAACTGTACTCAGTTGCTTCTGAACTACCTTGGCCTGAAATGGAGCGTTAGTATGCCTTTCTTTTGAAGTCTCTTAGCTTTATTGCCCTTTTTATTATTTTTCTTTAGTTATTTTATGTACTCTTGTATTTTGGGATCAAGGAGGATTTTCTTGACCCCTTTCTTCTTTCAGCAAGAGGTGCCTTCCCTGCTAGATACTGTTGCCCCCGGGGTATGTAAGGCTCGATTCAAGTAGTGCGTCTCATTTTGGGAGTCTTTTCTGGTCAGTGACTGGAATTCCCATTTTTATCTACTGCTTGTGGGAGTCTCCATATTCTGTAAAACCGCTCCAGCTATTCTTCAAGGGGGAAAAAAAAGGATCTAAAATGAATCTTTTAAAGAAGGAGTGTTCCTTGCAACTGGCCTCAGAGTCAGACCATATGACACCTTCCTTCTTTACCCAACCTCCAACCCAGACATTGCTGAATGAACACAGTGCCCTGTCCATTTCAGTACATTCTCCTGTGTCTACCTGAGGTGTGTTCATGGAGAAAACCCATAGAAAATGGAGCCCTTCTCCTCTGAAGGGGTACATCTCAAAAAGAGTTTGGTCCCTGTGGAGACCTTGTGTCCCACCCAAGTTATGATTGAGGCTTCAGATGTTCTTGGTACCAATTCTGTGCCTAGGCTCAGCAGATTAAAAGGAGAGCAAGTATGCCTTGAACTGAGTGCCGCATTAGCAGGACACTTAATATGGAAACATTCCACCTGTAGGAGAACTATACCCACAACTTCTGTTCTGTCTACATCTAAATTGACCACCAAGATGACTGTGGTAACCTGGAAGATGCCATGCAAATAATCCTTATGAGCACTGACTACTTTGACCAGAATATACTTTCCAAAGTAGCATACAGCCTCAGTACTGACAACTAAATCCCATCTTTCAATCCCACCTAGTACTGCAGGTGTTGAGATTCTTGAGGGATCTACTTGTTTTGAAGTAACCAGCGTTTCCTGTGTAATTACCTCCCTCCCTCCCCCCAATGGTCAGTTTTTAAAATTGTGCTGTTCTTATCCCTTTTTCCTTTAGGCATCCTGTTGTGCAGCTCTGGAAATGCCAATCCATTCTGACATACTTCAGGTTATCCTGGATTACATCTATACCGATGAAGCTCCTGCTATTAAAGGTGCTGGCAGTATATTTGTGTCTGGAAATTGTAGAGTTAGGGGTATGAACAATTTACATTGTGTTTTTAAAAACAATAGATTTGAGCTGGATCTCATTCAAATAATTCTGCTATTTTCATTTTAATAAATAAGGAAAAGACACCTGAAGGAAGCAGAAAGTTGAATAGTCTACACTACAGTATAACACTTTCAAATTAGAGATATTTGGTGATATGAGGAAGTGGTACGATAATTACACAATAAGTTGACATTGTTTACTAAAAAGTATTGTATTGCCTTTGAATCAAATTTTATTAGTTGGTAAACTCCAAACAGTATGATATCATTTTATACTTTTGGAGTCAGTTATGATTTTTACCACAAGTGTTGTCTTCCCCCTGCCTTCATTTTGCTAAAGACAGCAGGATCTTCTGCTTTTTGCTAAGCATCTCTGTGTTTTCTTCTATGTTGCACCTTGTACATTAGAAGAACTTGTCTACAAGATTAGCAAAGCCATTGCCACCTTGTCTTGTTTTAAATCCCCCTTTATAAGCTACCTCTGCCATGTTGCCTACAAATCACAGTGGAACAAACTGACCCTTGTTAAAACTTTACTGAAGTATTTTCTTACTTAACTAGTCATCTTTCTGATGTGGCTTCTTCATTTTCCAGAGTCTCAAAATGTGGAATTTATTTGTAATGTTCTGGTGGTAGCAGATCAGTTGCTTGTATCTCGACTGAAAGAAATATGTGAAGTAGCCATTACTGAAAAACGTGAGTGTTTTACTATTTTCCTTAATGAAGTGATTGCATTTTTGTTGTTGTTGTTTAGAAGATCAGTGTAGTACTTTTTTGTGAGTTGCATTATGGAGCTTCTTAATTCTGACAGTAGCTGTGAAAGAAAGGAACGAATCTCCAGTTCGTGTCTTTGTTCTGTCTTGCCTGGATATCTATTGCCACATTACCTGCAGACCGCCCAGTGTTAGGGATTTAAAATCTTTTTAGTCTACACCTTCAATTACATCATTTCAAATCAAGTATCTTTACCCCTCGCGCTGGAGTATTACAGCGTTCAGACGCTTCCTCAGGATGGTGGATTGAGGAAGTGCTCCATGGAGTGATCCCAAGGGGTTGCACTGAATAATACGGAATAAGGCGCTGTGGACCAACACTACTAGGGCAAGGGAAACTCTGATTCCAAACCGGGGCAGACTGAGCTCGCTAAGCCTTTTTAGGTGCATCAGTCTAGGAGAAGGTAACTGATCTCAAACCTGTGCGCTCTCCCTCCAGTGTACATGTTGAAGTTCCTGTGCCTGTGCACGATGGTCGGAGTCAGAAGCGAGTGGGGATGGAACTCGCAAGCCTGCCTCAGTTAAATCCATTCATATGTGAAGGTCTCTCTCTTGATGCCAAAGATTTACCTCTTGATAAAAGTCCTACCGCAATGGGCAAGTGTCGTCAGATGCAGGTGGAGAATACCACTGGAAGCATTTAGTCACAAACCTGCATGTAGGCGGCTCAGGTGTGATGGTTGTCTGTCTACTGAACTGGAACAGCAGCTGCTCCCGTATCCTGCCTGCATGTCAAAGCAGCCCTATTTAGGGACAGCGCTGCTTTCTTCTAAAGAAGAGGGGGAGAAAAAAATCCCCCAACTACAGCTTGTTCCAACTGCACCCTGTCGGCTAACTGTGACTGACCGGATATCCAATTTTTGTGGTCACAGGGGAAAATCAATGACTAAACAGAAACTATGCTTTGCATCCTGAAATGTACGCACAATTCTTGATCGTGGTGATCGCCATGAATGCAGGACAGCAATCATTGGTCGAGAACTTGCACGTTGCAAAATTGATGTTACAGCTTTAAGCGAAACATGTATTTCTGGTACCAGCCAGTTCACAGAGGTTGGAGCAGGCTATTCATATTATTGTGTGGGCTACTCTGAGGGTCATCCAAGGCAAGCAGGAGTTGGCTTTGCCATCAGGACACCACTAGTCTCCCAACTTCAATCCGAGCCACGTGCCATCAGTTCTTGCCGTATGACTGCAAAGTTTAGACTGAGGCAGGGACAGTGCCTTGTACTTGTTAGTGCATATGCACCCACTTTGACTGCTGCAGATGATGAAAAAGAGGCTTTCTATGCTAGCCTGAATTCAGTGATTTCTTCAGTACCTTTTAAATCTAAGCTATATATATATATATATATATATATACTCGTTGATTTTAATGTTAGAGTTGGTCAGGATTGCATCACATGGCCAAAGGTGCTTGGACATCATGGTATTGGAAGTGAGAACTCAAATGGCACTCTTCATGCTGTGCACAAGTTTGAAGAAGAACTTGCTATTGCAAGCACATTCTTCCAACAGGCGAACAAATACAAAGCAACCTGTATGCATCCTCGGTCTAAGCATTGGCATATGACTGACTACTTCATCACCAAACAAAAAGACATTTCTGATGTCAAGTTAACTCATGCAATGCGTGGTACTGGCTCCTGGTCTGACTACTACATGGTATGCCGTGTTGTCTCCTTGAACCTTTGTTCATGAAAACGTCCTCATTCTGCTGTATGCCGAAAAAAGTTAGATGTAAGTTAACTTGAAATACCTGACACACAAGTGCTGTTTCAATGCAATTTTGATGCTTCTTTAATCACTAGCAAGAATGTCTAGAATGGTTACCCACTGGACTGAACATTTTCACAAAGTATTGAACCAGACGTCAACTTTTGACAGCAGTGTTCTTGAAGAGATTCCTCAGTGGGCTAATGATTTACAGCTGACTATACCACCAACTCTTGGTGAGGTACAAAAACCTGTTAAATAGATGAAATCTGGAAAGGCACCTGGCAGTGATGCAATTCGATCAGATTTATAAAGCTGCTGGTGGCCAGCTGATGTACCATCTCACCCACTTGTTTAGTGTCATTTGGGAGAAGGAGCTAGTCCCCCAGGACTTCAAAGATGCCCTGATTTTGTGTGTGTGTGTGTGTGTGTGTGTGTGTGTATATATATATATATATATATAAAATAAAAATAAGAGGAAATGTGACTGTGCGTGTTGTGATGACCATTGGGACATCTCTCTGCTTTCTATAGCTAGTAAGATCCTGGCCCCGCATCCTTTACAGTTGGCTCTCAATACATGTGTTTAACAATTGTATTATTCTTGAATGCCAGTGCAGTTTTCGTGCTGGTCGAGGCACTGCTGATATGATATTTACAGACAGACAGATACAAAAGAAATGTAGAGAGCAACATCAGGACCTCTTATGTGATTTTCAATGATTTCACCAAGGCGTTCAACACGGTCAACAGAAGTGGGCTCTGGAAAATACTTGGACGAATTAGCTGTCCTGAAAAATTTATCAGCATTGTTCAGTCTCTCCATGATGGCATGCTTGGTTGCATCCTTGACAATGGAGACACATCAGTGCCTTTTGAAATATTAAATGGTACAAAGTAAGGATGTGTCCTTGTTCCTCTCCTGTTCACCATTTACTTTTCGGTTATGCTGTTAGTTGCTTCTAAGGACTGCTAGCGCTGCTTTTGGAAAACTGACCAAATACCTATGGAATGACCATGGTATTAAACTCCATACCAAGATAGTGGTTTATCAGGCAGTTGTCCTGAATGTCCTGCTGTATGGCTCGGAGTCATGGACAATATATCGTTGCCATGTTTTGAAGCTCAATTAGTTCCATATGCATTGTCTGAGGAAGATTGCCCATGTGATCTGGAGGGACAAAATTCCTAATACGGAGGTTCTTAAACTGTGTGGTGTCATGGGCATGGAAGCAATGCTTATGAACAAACAGTTTAACTGGATTGGTAATGTTATGAGGATGGATGATACATGGATACCAAAGATGGTTTTCCGTGGCCAGCTTGCTCATGGAAAGCACTCTATCGGTGGTCAATATAAGTACTATAAAGACATCTTAAAGGCCAATATGAAGTCATGTGGCATATCTCCCAATGATCTGGAAACTGTAGTTTAGGACACTCTGTCCTGGTGACAAATCATTGTATAGGCTTTTAATTGCTTTGAGAGTCAGTGTATCCAGGCATTGCAGGAAATGCACAGGATCTGAAAAGAACATACAGTGCCTGCAGTTGGCGTTTTTTATGTGACATCTGCACTTGGCTCTGCTGATCAAGGATTGGTTTAGTTGCTCACCAAAGGCATCATAGAAGATGAGATCCGTCGATTGACAGCTTAGTCCAAGAAGATCTTTAACAGATCTGGGTCTCTTACTTCATCATATTCAAGGCACTTGTCCTCACTTTAAGGCACTACTCAGTTTATTTCTGTCTAATTCCCATCTTATGTCCTTCTCTGGATCTTTGTTGTTGCCCTTTTTGTGGTTTCCTACTTCTCTTGACAAAGTCTTTGAAGGTGGAAGGACCTCCCTCATCCAGTAAATCAAACATCCTCACTCTCCTTCATCTCTCTCTCCTTAGAATTGACTTGGTTTGCTTGACTTTCTTTTGTGACTTTCATTCCTGTCTTCTCTCACTACATCTTTCTCCAATATAGGAAAATAGCGGCACTTAAGCTTTGTTTACAATGAAATTATTCATGTTACTTTTGTTTTAGCCCATGTTTCTCCATCTCTGTGTGCTCCATTTCCAATGCTGACCTTTGTTTAGGTTGTAGGCTTTTCATACCTGGGACAATCATTTCTATGTCTGTATAGCAGGGGTGGGGAACCTTTTTTAGGTCAGGGACTACTGACCCACAGAAAAATCAGTTGGGCAGGAGGCAGTCGGGGGTAGGGGATGGAGTGCCCATGTGGGCTCCCCAATGCTGGGGGTGCATGGGAGGAGCCCTAGGAGCTGGATCCAGGCGATCTGGGGGACTGCATCTGGCCCCTGGGCCTTCTGTTCCCCACCCCTGCTGTATAGAATCAGTCAAATTCATGTTGCATAATGATTTAATAATAATAGTTGCCTGGGGTGGGAGGCAGGGGCACTTAAATATTAGTAGTTCTGACTAATGAACTAGGAAAAGTGTTTATTTTTAGTCTTTTAATAACCTTATCTTTCCTCCATTCATATTGAATATATTGAAAGAATATGTGATTACAGAACAAAATTACATAGTTAAGTCTGTGATTTTTATTTTTTCCAGTTACTTTAAAGAATGCTGCTGAGCTGCTGGAGTTTTCAGCAACTTATAATGCTGAACAGTTAAAATTGTCCTGCTTCCAGTTCATAGGACTAAACATGGCAGCCTTGCTTGAAGCGAGGTAAGGATGGATGTTGGTGTTACAATGCACTTTAAACCACTAAGGTGAAATACTGCAAAAGGTGGATCTGTTGAATGGATTATCAGGAATTGTTACATGCATCATTGTTGAGAATATAATTACAAATCTTCAGCTGCATTTGTGCTGAAACTACTGTGCCCTGTCTTACATGTTATGTACCTGTTTCACCTGTACTACTATATATAATAAAGTGTTACATTTATAGAAGTAAGAGAAAAAAGGGGCCTGATCCAAAGCTCATTAAAATAAGTCAGTAGGCGTTAGAGATGTTAAATGTTAGATTTAACGGGTTAAGTGATTTAATGGCGGCGGGGAGGAGAGAGCTGTGCTGCTGACGGGCTGCTCTAATCCGGCTGCTTTCGATCTCTCACTGAGCTGCCAGTTCCCAACCCACGCAGGCTCACGGGATGGGAGTTGGCAGCCTCCCGTAGGGAGTATTGGGAGCCAGCAGATCCTCCCCTCCCCACTGTGAGACTGCGACAACAGCAGCTCTCTCCCAGGCAATGATTAACCATTACCTGGTAAGCATCACCCATTAAGGGTGATGCTTAGTGGGTATCTGATTATCTAGTTACATTCCTAGTAGGGGTTTTTCCACCGATATGGGCTTTGGATCAGGCATAAGAACGGAGGACCAGCAAGGTAATTCTGAAAGACCATTCCAAATGGTTATAAGTAGGGCTAGATTAAATTTTTCAGTTTATTTGCTGAAAAACACAGTTTTGAACAACCTCAAATGTATCACTATTTTTGCCTATTGAATCTTGGATGTAAAAAAGGAAAACAATTGTCAAGATCAGCTTCAGAAAACTGTTTCTGTCTCTGTCGCCTTTTATAACTTCCTCCAAGGAAGTGGGGCACTTGCCCAGTATGTTGGAAACTCAGGTTTGAATCACTACTCTGGAGCAGGGATTTGAATCTCTCCGCTGAATTAAGCAGAGAAGATTTGAATCCATATGTCCTACCTCCCAGCGGAGTGCCTTCATCACCAGGCTGCTGAATCATTTGAATGTAGCTATAGTGGGATGTCAGTGCGCATCACCATAATATTTAATTCTATCACCTGTACATATCAATTGTACCCTGCACCGTGATTATTTGAACCCCATTGAACAAATACTACAGTCTGAATCAAATGATTTAAAGTATGGTAAAAGAGATTGAAGATATAACTATATATTTTATTTTAGGACTCTGGATGTCTTAAGTGATGAGATTTTGAAGGACCTTTCCTTGGCTTACAGAAAAATGGTAAGCTATACCTACTTCAGTGAAAAGTGACTATTTAAAAAAATGAAAATTAAGGAAAGGTGATAAATGTGTCAGATGCTTATCAGGTGGGACATAAATCCAGAAATAAATTTAATGTGTATTTTAATTCTTCTTTATTTCTGAAATTTTCTGATAGTTACATACTGTTTACCACTGCAACATATATAATTCTATCAGTCCTAGTCATGTAAAAGTATTAATGATATCACAAAACATAGATCTAAAATGGTTTTAGTGAACTAAAATTTGTCAGGTAATTCCACGCAGAAGAATTTGGGGGGTGAGGGGAAAGAGGTAACATTTTTATTTTTAGTAGAATTAGTAGCTTCTAAGATCAGCTAATTCTGCTTTCCTGCTCTAATATTACTAGGGCAGTGTAGGAAGAATTAATATTAAGTGAAAGAAATTAAATGAGTGAAACTTTGCCAGTAAGCATGGGTGAGTCAGTATGCATTATAACCTATTTTTCTTCTGTAATAATTTAATTGTAAGAGACTCGTGCGTGCGTGAATCTACCATTTTTCCTGTGAAGTCAGTTGAATCTGTGGTATATGAATGTAATAGTGTCTGTGCATGTTGGATTTTTCGATTACAGCCTACACCTGTCCAAGGAAATGAATAATGGTCTTATTACCTGGACTGTAAATGTATGTATTAAAGTGATTATAATCTAGTACGTCTGCAAGAAATAGTGTGCTATTACACCAAAAGGAGCAATATATCATTAGCTTCTCATATTGTAGATTCCAGCCATGGTCAGGAGAGTGATTACTCCATATCAAGATGGACCTGACATCAGCTCTTTGGAGCCTGATGATGGAGAAAACTTTCTCTTTTTGAAAGAAGAAATCAGTATAGAACAAACATCTCAGTAAGTCTTATGTTTTCTTTCTCTGATTGCAGAAATAGTTGATTTCTGAAGTTCTTGCCATTCATCACTCCAAATAGCGAACCACACATAGCAATATTTTTCTTGTACGATACCTATTAGCTCTTTTTTCGCAGTTGGCAGTCAAGAGCATTGGTGGCACTAAACTAATAGAGTTTAAAATATTAAAGTGGAAGAAATGCTGGTTCCAGAATCTGTTTTCAAAGTCTTTTCGGATGACGAAAACATCATAAAGCAGCAACAAAGTACTCTTCTTCCATCTGCCTCAATTAGTGTGGTATGCAAAAGTGGCAAAAGAAGCTGTTCAGAATGATGTTTAGGCTGAGTGGAGATTATAATAGTTACACAGAAAGAAGCTGAGTTATTGAGGTCCTCAAAACTAAAGATAAATTTAAACTTTAAATGGCATGGGGATAATCTAAAGAAGTGATTTGAGGAGGAAGAGAAAATGATACCAAAATGATGTCAAAAGAAGAACTCTCTTCAGTGGGAATGGGTTCGCATTGTTTTCAGTGTTTTGTAATTGGAATAGAAAGATGGGAGTGTGGGTGACTGGCTCGTAAGTTTCATGGCTGTGTGGCCCTTTTCTGAACCCCGCACAAAGGTTCAGAGCTTTCCCTGCAGGCAGGGAATTCAGCTGATCATCTGGGGAAGGGAGGGCGAGGCACTCACTCTCCTGGAGGAGTAGAAGCAGCAGCAGTAGCTGCTGCCTGCTACAAATGGAGAAGCTGGTTTCAGCCTCTACTCCAGGGCTGGGGAAAAGATAATCTGTGGCCCGATCCAACCACAAGAGCCTCAGCTGGCTCCCTGCCTGTCCCATCCCACTTGGACTCAGTGAAGCCAGCTGCAGGGCCATGTGTGTGTTTGTGAATGGTGAAAGCCTGGATAGAGGGGAGACAGGCTTCTCATGCTACCCCCTGCCCTCCCCACTCCTCCTTAGTTCCCATTGGCCAGTTTTCACTAATAGCAGCTTCCTGTTTGCAAAACAGGCGGTGTGGTAAGTGCCCCTCCTCCCTCATTCCTTGGGCTCACATGAATCAGTTAGAGCAATAAACTTGGCTCCTGCAACACATACAGTTGTTGGAAGGCAGGGTCCCTGGCTAAGGAACCTGCTGGGCTGCTGGCTTGGAGCCAGGTAAAGTCTCCCAGCTAGAGCCTGTAGTATCCCAGCCCCTCTGTGCCTCCCCAACCTTCTGCCCCCCTTCTGTCATCCTATCCCATGTAACCCAATCCTCCTCCATCCCTGCTCCAGCCCTCACATGCCTTCCCGGACACTGCATTCCCTCCCATACCCTCATTCTTCGAGTGGTCCCCGTGGGTGCTCCATTCATGGTGTCTGGCTCATCTTGGTGCCACAGCTCAGAGGCTTTGTATAGCTGTTCTCAGCTGGGTTGCGCCTGCGCAGTGTGAAGCACGCGCCATTCGTGCTCTTTGATCTTCGTGCGCACCTGGCTTACCCGTCAGTTCCTCTCAAGACACAGATGGAGCTTCCATTCTCTCATCTCCTCAGTAGTTCTTCTTCCCCTAAGAGAACCTATAATTAGTTAATTGTAAATAGTTAGCCTTCTTTTGTTGCCTGTTCTTCTCTTAGCTACAAAACAAAGGAAAAAAAAGAGAGGAGGACTCTTGTCAGCATTTTCTTGAAGCTTCCGCTTCCCGTGGCTCCCCTCGGTTACTGACTAACAGTTCAGCAGGGATTTAACAAACTTGTTCTTTTAGAAGAAAATGATTAACCTAGTCATGCCTGGATCTCCACGGTTTAAAAAGTGTGCCCAATGCAGCGAGCCCATGCCAGTTTCAGATGGGCATTCAGCCTGCCTAGGGGAGAACCACATTCCCCGTAAGTGTGGGCACTACTCAAAGATGACAGCCCGCACTCATCGAGACAGGGAAATGCGACTTAAAATGTTCCTCTTCGACAAGGCGCTGGACCCCAATGCAGGGAATGCTCAACAGCTGGAGGGGAACCACAAGAGAAGGATTTCTTCCCCCGAGCTACGTGGGGGGGGGGGGGAGGGGAAGAAAAAAGATCTCCCCTGCCAGATCACTCCCACCTGAAAGAACGGTGGGAGGTAAACCTGAATCCTCTGGCTCTGTCCTGTGACCCTCACCATCTGGGTTGGGGACTAAAGGGAAAAAGGCTGCGGTATCCGATAGAGCTTACTCTGTGCCAAAAGCAGCCTTGGTGCCGAAAAATGGCGCCTGTGTTACAAAGGTGCCGGCACCGCACCGGTTAACTTCTAAAGCTGAGCAGAAAATAGCGCAGGAAGCAGCGGCACTGGAGGGAACTCTCCTGGCACCGGCAACACAGCAAGCAATGTTGCCAGCGCTGAAGGCAGCCTCTGTGCAGACAAGCGGTGCACATCCTTCAAAGTCCCCAGCATCTCTCCATTCAGCCCAGCAAGCAGCGCCAGAGCAGCAGACAACCGCGGGGGCAGCTGTGGCACCAGAGGGAACTCTTCCGGAACTGGCATCACAACAAATACTGTTGCTGGAGCTACCTGGTGCTTCCCAGTTCCAAACAGCCCTGGCGCCGGCATATATAATGGTGCTGCAGCTGATTGAAAGACCTGCACCAGAGCAGGAGCTGGAACCAGGGTTTATTCAGGCTGAGCCTCCATCAAAGGCATCAGTTAAAGCACAGGGACAGGGGACTCCCCTTCTCTAAAATTTTCACCGGGTCCCTCTCCTTCTCTTCCGATGTATGCCTCACCTCTGCACCATACCTACCGGCACCACAGCTCAAGACACCAGGTCTATTATAGACAGTATTCTCCATATGGCCGCCCACATTACAGCGACTACTATTGGCACTGATCCTACTCGCCACCAAATGGATGATCGCCACGTTATTACTATTCCCTGTGTATCAGTCACAAGAGGCGACATACCAGTAATAGATCGTTCAGGTGCTCGTCGCCTCATCTGTCAAATCGATATTATGAGTATCGCCATCCTCCTCCGTACTCATCACATTCCCATTCCCATCACCGTATGCATCAACAGTCTTCACCGTATGCATCAACAATCCACTGTCAGTGGGGCACACTCCGCCACAGCAGCACTGTGACCGTCACCTGACTTCTTGAATACGCAGTCCGGGGGCCACAACACAACAGTCAGACCTGGAAGACAGGCAGTTGTCTGAAGTGGATGACCATCAGACTGAAAGTCCAGTTCCTGACCGTTCACCCTCTTCAACACACAAAGCGGTTTTCCCACTGGACAGGTCCCCACCAGACAATTTTAAGCAGTTCCAGAACCTATTCAAGTGGGTGGCTCAGTCCCAAGAAATCCAGATAACAGAATCACAAATGAAACAGCGACTGCTGAAAAATTTGCATCCAAGGCAGAGTGGGAAAGTGGCCATCCCTATTGATATGAAGCCATTATGGAACCGGCGGACATCATCAGGTAGACACCAGCTTCAGTACCACCAGCCTGCAGGAGGGCGGACAAGAGAGATTTTGTCTCTTCCAAGAATTTAGAATTCCTCTTTAACCATCTGCAGCCGAACTCGCTGGTGGTAGATGCAGTGCAACAACAGGCCAGGACACCGCAGTATAAGACAACACCAGATGCCAAAAAGTTAGATATATTTGGCAGGGAAGTTTACTCCTCGGCAACCCTTCTCCTACATATTTCTAATTATGCCACCTTGCTATCGAACCACAACTTCGACAGTTATTGAAAGGTATTGCAGCTTCTTTAGTACCTCCCAGAAAACAAGCGCTCTCTCTTAAAGTCCCTTATGCAGGAGGGTTTTACGGCATCAAGAGCAAGTCTGCAGATCTCTTGGATGTGACAGACACAGCAGCTCACACCACTGCAACTGCAATAATGATGAGGTGCTCATCTTGGCTTTCTTCCACAGCAGTTCCAAAGGAGCTTCACACAAAAGTGGAAGACCTCCCTTTCGACAAAAATAAGTTGTTTGCGGAAAAGACGGATGAGATCCTCCACTCCGGAAAAGATTCCTGGTCTGTGCGCCGCACCCTGGGGATGTATACACCCCCTTTTCGGTGCAAGAGATATTACTCCTACAAGAAGAGGTGCAACTACCCCTATCAAAGACAACAACATCAGCAGCGAGCCATAGACCAATCACGCCCAAAACAGCACCACGACGTAGATGGCCCCAACCATTCCGTTTGAACAACCGACAAAATTCCAAACAGCAAGTTTGATGGTTCGATTTGAGGGTATGCAACAAGTCCTTACGGTGATGGAACAACAAGTCCCTTACCTCTTTCACCATGGACTTCGACCTTTTCAAGATCAATGGGCGGCGATTACATCAGACCGCTGGGTATTACAACTGGTGGTATCCGGGCTCACCATCCCCTTCACTGCCATACCACCCACAAATCCACCAACCCCGTCCCTTTTGAAGGACCTATCTCATGAGATCCGGTTGAAAGAAGAGGCCCAGTGTTTGCTCTCCATAGGGGCCATAAAGCTCGTTCTTCCTCAGTTCAGAGGAAGGGGCTTCTATTCATGGTATTTTCTCACAGAGAAGACCAGAGGATGGAGGCCCGTCCTCGATCTCAGGAAGTTAAACAAATACCTCCGCCGTCAAAAGTTCAAGATGGTGACCCTTTCCAAGATAATGCTGTTGCTAGAGAAGGATGATTGGTTTGCAGCCCTCGACTTGCAAGATGCGTATTTTCAGATAGCGATACATCCGGCTCAGACGTTTTCTCCGTTTCATTATCGGGGAAGATCATTTCCAATACCGGGTGCTACCGTTTGGACTAGCATCTGCTCCCAGAGTGTTTTCAAAAACCCTGGCAGTAGTAGTGACACACCTGCGGCACAGAGATGTGATCATATTTCCATATTTAGACGACTGCCTTATATAAGGTAGGTTGAGACAAGAGGTCCTACGCATGGTGACACTAACCAGGCAGACATTTCTATTGCTTGGGCTCATAATCAATGAGCAAAAGTCGTCTCCAGATCCCACGCAGAGTATAAATTTCATAGGTGCATGTCTGGATTCCATCATAGTCCGTGCATACTTACCTCAAGAATGCTTTCAAGTTATGCACGAGCTGGCCACAGTACTCATCCACGCCCCTACAGTCACCATACTTACCTGTCTCTGCCTCGTGGGGCATATGGCGGCCACCACCTTCGTGGTCCAACATGCGAGACTTCATTTTCACTGTCTTCAACACTGGTTGGTATCAGTGTATATTCCAACAAAACACTCCACACACAAAGTGATAACCCCAGCTCCTTTAATTTGCAGGTCTCTGGGTTGGTAGTTGAACCCCAGAAATCTGCTAGCAGGGGTTCCATTCAAATGTCAACTGCCATCGATCCAGTTGACTACAGACCTTTTGGGCTGGGGGCTATACATCGATGGCATGTCCATGAAAAGCAGATGGTTGGCGGTGGAGGCAGTTTTTCATATCAACCTCCCAGAACTAAGAGCTGTATTCCTTGCTTGCAAACACTTCCGCACACATATAACTGGTACAACTGTCCGAGTGCTAACAGACAACATAGCAACTATGTATTATGTCAATTGACAAGGAGGAGCATGATCCTGATTACTTTGCGCATTGGCAGTCAGTCCACTTATGGAACTGGTGCATAAGAAACTGTACCACTCTGGTAGCATCCTACTTACCAGGCACAAGCATTCTCATAGCGGATGCTCTAAGCAGATTTTTCCCTCAGGATCACGAGTGAGAAATCCACCCCAACGTCTTAGACAACATCTTCCGAGCTTGGGATCACCGCAAATAGACCACTTCGCGACCTACGAAAACAAGAAGTGTCACCTTGACTGATCCAGAGGAGGCATGGGGAAAAGCTCTCTTGGAGATGCACTGCTAATCCGTTGGGGCACGCCTCTGCTCTGTGCGTTCCTGCCAACAGTACGTATTCCGAGAGTAATCCAAAAAATCAAGGAAGACTCAGCCCGGGTCATATTCCTAGCACTAGCCTGGGCAAGACAACCGTGGTACCCGTTCCTCCACAGGATATCCCTGTTACCACCACGTTCCCTGCCACTCCTCCCAGACCTCCTTTCCTAGATCCAAGGTTCTTGCTACACCTCAGACCAGAGCGTGGCTCATAACTGGTTCAGAGTAGAACAACTACTTTGTTCAGAGGCTTTAAAGACAGTACTGTTGAACAGTAGAAGGCAAGTCACAAGAAAGACTTACCTGGCAAAATGGAGGAGGTTCGTCGCTTGGTGTGAGAAAACTGGCATCCAACCGCACTCTGCACCAATGCATGAGACCCTTGATTATACCCTTTCCCTACACCAGGTGGACCTTTCAGTCTCTATGCTGAGAGTTCACCTCTCAGCAATCACCGCCTTCCATGCCACCACCGAAGGCCATTCCGTCTTTGTTCATCCTATGACCAAAAGACTGCTTAAGGGAATAACTAACCTTAAACCCCCATGAAGATCCATCCCCCCCGCTTGGAGCTTGGATTTGATTCTTGACACATTAATGTACCTGCCCTTTGAACCACTAGCCACCACGTTGTTATCGATGCTCAACACAAAGGTGGTATTCTTATTGGCTATTACATCCGCCCGTAGGGTGAGCGAACTGGCAGCATTAATGGCAGTGCCACCCTTCACAGTTTTCACCAAGAACTCAGTCACATTAAGTACCCATCCAGCCTTTATCCCAAAGGTCACAATAGGATTTCATATCAACGAACCCGTCTTTTTACCCATCTTTTACCCAAATCCGCATACTTCGACTCGAGACTCGCTATTCCATACCCTTGACGTGCGTTGAGCGTTAGCATTCTATATAGACAGAACACGGACTTGGTGTAAGACCGACTGTCTAATAGTATCCATAGTGGACTGCTCCAAGGGCAGTGCATTGTCTTCCCAGCATTTGTCCAACATCATAGTCTCTTGTATGACAATGTGTCACTCAATGCGCAACAAGCCCCTTCAGCTTGTACCTAGGGCGCATTCCACAAGGGCAGTGGCAACATCCACAGCGTTTGTCAGAGGAGTCTCACTGCTGGAAATCTGCGGGGCAGCTACATAGTCCTCAAGCTTGACCTTTTATGAATCACTACGCAATAGTGCGCCGGTGGACGCCTGACTCCTTGGTGACCTCAGCAGTACTTTCGGTCATTGACAAGCCTGAACTCCAGGAACGCAACGCGAGCATTGCTATGAAGGCACTATGAGTGGAGCACCCACGGGGGCCACTCAAAGAAGAAGTTACTCACCTTCGTGCAGTAACGATAGTTCTTCGAGATGGGTCCCTGTGGGTGCTCCACGTCACACCCTTCCTCCCCGTTCCGGAGTTGTTTTCTTTTGTATCCTTACAAATGTAGAACGGTGAGAGGAACTGACAGGTAAGCCAGGTGCGTGCGAAGATCAAAGAGCGCGAGCGGTGCATGCTGCACGCTGCACACTGCGCAGGGGCGACCCGGCTGAAAACAACTATGCAAAGCCTCCGAGCTGCAGCGCGGGGATGAGCCGGACACTATGAATGGAGCACCCACGGGGACCCATCTCAAAGAACCATGGTTACTGCATGAAGGTGAGTAACTTCCTCTTCCTTAGGTCACAACCCCCTCTCAGATCTTGCACCTCAAACTGCTATCCCTGGTCACAGCCCAAATCCCTGCAACCCTGTCTGAGGTCACAATCCCCTCTCAAGCTCTGTACACCCTCCTCACCCCAGCCCATTGCCCCAGGTCACAGTCCTCTACTTCACCCAAACTCCCTCTCAGATCCCACACTTAATCCCTTACCCCAAGCTCCCTTCTGCACCCAACCTCTATTCCAGACCCTCACACCTCCTCCATCAATATAATGGAGGTGTGTGGCCCTTGACCACTTACCAAATTCTTAGAGTGGCCCCATCAAAAATTATTGCCCAGCCCTGTGTTAATAGCTTAAGGTGAGAGAGAGAAATATTCTTTTAGTAAATTTTTTTGAGTGTTGCAGATACCTAAAACTCTGATCTTAATAATGTTTTAATCCTGGTAAATACAATTTACCATGTATTAATTAGTATTGCATTAAGGCCAGGTCTTTGCTGTCTGGTAGAGTTCTGATCCTGTAACACCTTAGACTAACATATATAAATAGTATCATGAGTTTGTGAGCACAAGCCATTTCTTCAGCCAAGGGAAGTGTTAATTTTCTTTTTATTTGATTTAATATTAAATAATTATAAGCATTGCTTCTTGTTAATTATTTCTTGTTTTTAATATAATATTTTCTTCCACACTATGGAGTATTTAAAATATATATTTATATATATTTATATCTTTAGTTTTTGTTTGTACTAGTAGATGCACATCCACACACTGCCTTGGTATTGGTGTTGCACAAAAGAAAATTCAATACACCCAAGGATGAAAAATCTTAGAGGCAACCATGGTGGCTGGAGGAGAGAATGTTAGAGTAACTAGAGCGTGAAAAATGGGGAGCAAAAAGGGAATTAACAAATTTTAGAGATTAGAAGAAAAAGTGGTAAAATCTGGCAAATCTTAATTTTGAGATTGGAGAAGATTTGAAAGTGATTCCAAGTTGTGAGATTGTGCAGCAAGTTATATGTTGCAGTCAACAAAACGTGTTCAAGAATACAAAGCTTTGAGGGAAATATGATAAACCCAGTTTTAGACCTGCTGAATCCAGGGAGAGGTGTCAAGAGACAGGCACAAATCTGAAATTGTACGGAGAATAAGAGATTATGGGTAGAAGATGATGTATTTGGTAGTAATCAGTGTTCAAGTGGCAGAAGCCATGGAAACAGGTAAGATCACTAAAGTAAGAGGAAGCAAAATGCAGGACAATGTAGCACTTTAAAGACTAACAAGATGGTTTATTAGATGATGAGCTTTTGTGGGCCAGACCCACTTCCTCAGATCAAATAGTGGAAGAAAGTAGTCACAACCATATATACCAAAGGATACAATTTAAAAAAATGAACAAATATGAAAAGGACAAATCACATTGCAGAACAGAAGGGGGATGCGGGGGGGTGGTAAGGGGGAGGAAGGAAGGTAAGTGTCTGTGAATTGCTGATATTAAAGGTAGGGAGAGTGGGATGTTTGTGAGTTAATGGTATTACAGGTGATAATTGGGGAAACTGTCTTGGTAATGGGTGAGAAAATTCAAAGTCTTGTTAAGTCCTTGTTGGCAAGTGTCGAATTTTAACATGAATGACAGTTCAGAGGATTCCCTTTCAAGTGCAGATGTAAAAGGTCTTTGTAGCAGAATGCAGGTGGTTAAGTCATTGAGAGAGTGTCCTTTCTGGTTAAAGTGGCAAGAAACTGTTTTCTCTTTGTGATCTTGTCTGATATCTGTTTTGTGGGCATTAATCCTTTGGCGAAGTGTCTGAGATGTTTGTCCAATGTACATAGCAGACGGACACTTTCGGCACATGATAGCATAGATTATATTTCTGGATGCGCAGGAATATGTGTTCTTGATCTTATAACTCACTTGGTTAGGTCCAATAATGGTATCAGCAGAATGAATATGTGGACAAAGCTGGCAACGGGGTTTGTTGCAAGGGAAGGTACCAGGGTTGGTATTAGTGTGGTATGTCCTGTGGTGGTTGGTAAGAATCATCTTGAGGTTAGGTGGTTGTCTATAGGAGACTATGGGTCTGTCTCCCAGAGCCTCTTTGAGTATGGTATCCTGTTCCAATATAGGCTGTAGTTTATTGATAATGTGTTGGACAGGTTTAAGTTGGGGGTTGTAGGTGATGACAAGTGGTGTTCTATTGTTGGTTTTCTTGGGTCTGTCTTGAAGTAGATGGTTTCTAGGTATTCGTCTGGCTCTTTCAATTTGCTTTTTTATTTCTCTGGGTGGGTAGTTGAGATTTATAAATGCTTGGTAGAGATCCTGAAGCTTCTGGTCTCTGTCAGTGGGGTTAGAGCAGATGCGGTTGTATCGAAGGGCTTGGCTATAGACGATGGATCGTGTGGTGTGTTCTGGATGGGAGCTGGATGCATGTAGGTAACTGTATGAGTCGGTGGGTTTTCTGTAGAGAGTGGTGTCTAATTTTCCATTGTTGATTTGTACGGTGGTGTCCAGGAAGTAGAATGGTCCAGGCTGAGGTTGATGGTGGGGTGTAGGTTGTTGAAATCTCTGTGGAATATCTCCAGTGTTTCTTGGCCATGTGTCCAGATCATAAAGATGTCATCGATGTACCGTAGATAGAGGAGGGGTGAAAGGGGACGGGAGTTGAGGAAACGTTGTTCTAGGTCAGCCATAAAGATGTTAGCATACTGTGGGGCCATGCGTGTACCCATGGCTGTGCCGCTGATCTGGAGGTATAAGTTGTTCTCAAACTGGAAATAATTGTGGGTGAGAACAAAGTTACATAGGTCTGCTATCAGGTTGGCAGTAGTGTCCTCTGGGATAGTGTTTCTAATTGCTTGTAATCCGTCTTCATGTGGGATGTTGGTATATAGAGCTTCTACATCCATGGTGGCAAGGATGGTATTATTGGGGAGGTTATCGATGTTTTGTAGTTTCCTTAGGAAGTCAGTAGTGTCTCGGAGATAGCTGGGGGTATTGGTTACGAAGGGTTTGAGAAGAGTGTCTACATAGCTGGATAGACCAGTAGTGAGCGTGCCAATACCAGAGATGATGGGACGTCCGGGGTGCCCAGGTTTATGGATCATCATCTAATAAACCATCTTGTTAGTCTTTAAAGTGCTACATTGTCCTGCATTTTGCTTCAACTACCCCAGACTAACACGGCTACATTTCTATCACTAAAGTAAGAGGGTAAAAGGAGAAGTCATCTATTTAATATTCTGTGAAAAATCAGCATTTAGAAACTGTTTAAGAAACAGAAACTAATGATTGAGGGCTGAAGAAGTCTACACCTTCTGTACCGTATTAAAGTTAATAAGAGTTTGTCTGCAAATGAGCCTCATACTACAAGCTTTAAAAAATTGTGGTGGTTTTCCATCTAAAATGTAAATAAGTTTTTCCCTCTATCAGAGCAGACTGACCTTAAGTTTTCAGAGCTCTGTATGCAGAGAAATATGGTGGGCTCCTGCTAGTTCCTTTTTTCCTCCTCTTCTTCTCCCACTCATTCTGACTGGTGACATTGTTGTTAGCCCTGTGGTAGGTAAGCTAGGTGTATGCCCAGTGTGCACCTAGATGTATGGAGTTGTGTGTGGCTACTACAAAGGAGTTGGGCTCTTTACTGTCCTATTGTAGTGTATGTAGCTTTCATGTGCTCCAGTTAACTTCAGTTTGCTTAACAAGAAGTAGGTCTAAATGGACATATAAGCTGTTAAGTTTTACATCATTTTTGTTTTGAGTGAACTTGTACTGCAGTATTTGTATGAGGTGAATTAAAAAATACTATTTCTTTTGTTTATCATGTATACAGTGCACATACTTGTATTAAAATATAATACGAACACAGTTCTGTGAGGACGTGTTTTCTGTGTTGTAATTGAAATAATATTGAAAAATGTTGAAAAATATCCAAAAATATTTAATAAATTTCATTTGATATATTATTATTTAAAGTACACTTTAAACTTCAATTAATCATGATTAAAATTACAGGCAGTCCCCGCGTTACATGGATCCGACTTACATCGGATCCCTACTTACAAACGGGGTGAGGCAACCCCGCACTAGCTGCTTCCCCCCAGCAGACCAGGGAGACGCAAAGCTAGCGCCCCCCCTCCCCCCAGCAGACCAGGGAGACGCAAAGCTAGCGCCCCCCCTCCCCCCCCCCCCCCAGCTGACCAGAGAGACGCAAAGCAGCTTTTCTCAGCAGACACCTCAGCTTGAGAATAAAGGACTGAGGGAAGTGAGGTTTGGGAGAATAAAACTGAGCTCTGGAGAAATGTTTGGCTAGAGTTTCCCCTACAATGTGTACCAGTTCCGACTTACATACAAATTCAACTTAAGAACAAACCTGCAGTCCCTATCTTGTACGTAACCTGGGGACTGCCTGTAATTATCATTAATTTTTTGAGTTAATCACATGAGTTAACTGTGATTAATCAACAGCCCTACTAATAATGCTAAAGTATTTCTATGGCATCTTCTGTCAGAGTGCTTCAGAGCACAAACACAAATGATTTTAAATGCCACAGCTTTGATTTTAAATATGCATAATATTTCCACCAGTCTAAAATTAATTTTTCAAGGTTCCTACTGGTGACGGGAGGGATCATGTGAGAATTACCTGTTATGTTCCTTCTATCTGGGGCATCTGGTATTGGCCACTGTTGGCAGACAGAGTACTGACCTAGATGGACCTTTGGTCTGACCCAGTATGGTCGTCCTTATGTTCTAATCTTGATACATTTATCTTGCCAGTAATTTAGTTTGACTTGTCATGCTCATGCACACACACTTGATGCACTATATATAATCATAACCGGTGCTAACAACCCAGTCTGTAAATAAGCTTTCATATTCTAAGTGATTTAAAATATAAACGTTGTTATTTTTAAACACTTCATATATATATAACACATTTTTTTAATAGGGAAGCTCTTCTCAAAAAAGCAAAAACGAGGGCTAAAAAGAAGCCACGAAGACGATCGGACAGCTCTGGAGGATATAATCTTTCAGATATTATTCAGAGTCCGCCCTCCACAGGTTGGTGGCAAATGAATTTTCTTTCCAAACATCACACGATCTAGCATCAGCTAGATTATACTTCTGCTATCTGTTCATCTTTAGAAGAAATTCTTAGTTAACACAACATTTTTGTAAATATTCAAGATGGATTATAATGGTTTATGTAATGAACTAGCCAATTAGCCCATCATAAGGCGACCCAGCTGAATGGCACAGATGTCAGCCGAGTGCCATGGCAGGAGGCGAAGGGGGGCGAGGCGGTGACGTACATGGCCAGGCCCCACCCCCTTCTTCCGTGGCACTCGGCTGACTTCTGCACTGTTCAGCCGGGCCACCGCGGGGGACCAAGTGGCATAAGCAGCTGTTTGGGCCCCTCACTCCCCATGCAGCATGGGCTGCCCAGAGGGAACAGCCAACATTTCAGGCAACAGCGCCCTCCAGAGGGAACAGCCAGCATTTTGGCGTTCCAGACTCTCAGACACTGGGCTGCTATATATATGATTACAGAATTAAGTGATATTGTTTTCTGTACTGTTCTTAAAGGGATATTTGCCAGGTTAACTTTGCCCCCAAACTTAGTTTTAAGGAAAACAAGCCTTTTATAAAACTAAGACTAAAGGACATTTTATCAGTTCTTTTTTTGGTAACTTAATTATTCTCCAGAAATGTTGCAGCCCAAGCATTGACTCACCACTTGAGACCCTGAAAGAAAGTGACTAGAAACTGATTAGCCTGTGTTTCGTTGCCCAATCTGTGAGAAATAGAAAAAGTAAATAAATTCCTTTTTTCAAGTAGATGGTTTGTTTCAATCAGGCTAGAGAAAGGCAGAAATGGGGGAGGCTATTTTATTCTGCCCGGTGATGGTAGTTACCTGCACTGTATGGGATTATATGATGAACTACCCTTTTAAATGTTATATTGATAATTATCTATAGTTTTATATTTTTAGTTTTATAATTGTATAATGTTCAAAATATGATTTTCAACCTTCCATCTTTGCATGTTTTTTTCTATAACCATTGTATAACAATCCTGCTGTTCATTATATAATTCTATGTTGTATTCTTCTCCAATACACATTAGGTTTAATAAAATTGGATAAGGCGAACTCTGTGGAGTCTCTTCCAGAATTGTTGACATCTGATTCTGAGGGCAGTTATGCTGGAGTCAGTAGTCCCAGAGATTTACAATCCCCTGACTTCACAACAGGATTTCAAGCAAATAAGACAGAGGTTGGATGTTTTGATTCATAAAAATATGTTTTTTAAAAAAAGGTCTTACCTTAATTTTTTTTTTGCCTTTCTATGTGCATTTGAAAAAAATGCAAAGCTTGATTTTTTTTTTTGCTTTTAAAAAGAAAAATTAGTCACATTCTCATCATTAAATAGTTTAAAGTGTGTGATTATTCACATAAATGCACACAAATCCTCTGCAGTTTTAATAGGTGGTGCTGGTATTTGTGTGTGTGTGTATGCTATCAGGATTTTTAAATCTTTTATATATCTTCTTGTTGTGTTTTTGTGTTTAAATTTTTCAATTCTCTTATGCTAAAATCCTTACCTCATTTTTTTATCTCAAAGTATAAAAGGAACCTCTATTTTAGCAAAATAAAGCTAATTTTCTGAACCTGATGCATAAGATAAAAAGATTAGTGATGATAATTATAAAGAGATGTTTTATATAGAGAAATGAAGTTCACAAGAATTGAAACTAATGCAGATCCCTGTTCATGCCAGTCTTAGGTAACAAAATCATTATTTTAGACCTGTAACAAATTTCTAAGAATGATATTACACGAGTTTATCTAGTAATGTATTTGAACATAGTTATGATGTCATTCTTGTTTTTTGATGGATGCTGTCAGTTAAACATAATATAAATAATGCAGATTGAGCTGGGATTAATTAAAATAAATCTGCTATTTCTGATATTTCCTATAGCTCTCTTCGTGTACAGGCAGTCCCCGGGTTACGTACAAGATAGGGACTATAGGTTTGTTCTTAAGTTGAATTTGTACGTAACTCGGAACTGGCTCCAGATTCAGCCGCTGCTGCTGAAACTGACCAGGGGCTGACTACAGGAAGCCCGAGGCAGAGTTGCTCTGCCCCTAGCTTCCTGGAATCAGCCACTGATCAGTTTCAACAGCGGCTGAATCTGGAGCCTGGGACAGAACATCTGGGGCGCTGCCGGGTAGCTCCCCCCAGGACCAACCCAGCAGCACCCCAGCTGCTCTACCCCAGGTGTCTACAACAAAAGCCTGGTCTACTGGGGGGAGGGGGCGCTCTTCCCCCCCCCCCCCCCCCAGCAGACCAGGGAGACCTGGAGCAAAGCCTTGGAGGCGCGGGACCCCGCCGCCTCTGCAGCTTTGCTCGGGGTGTCCCTGGTCTGCTCCGGTGTCCCTGGTCTGCTGGGAGGGGTCCCCAGCAGACCAGGGACACCCGGAGCAGCTTTTCTCGCCCCGGAGGATGCAGTGGCGGGACCACTGCGCGTCTGGGTTGTCCCGCCGCCCGCGAGTTCCGTGGCGAGAAAAGCCCCGTTCGTAAGTGCGGTCGGATCCGCGTAACTTGGGGACTGCCTGTATATTTTAATTTTTGCCATTTTTGTCACTTCTGACATTCATCCTTTTCTAAATGGGGGAGGAAAAACTCTGTTTCAGTGTAATTTTTTGTATGTTTCAGATAAAAAACAAAATGTATGTTCAGGATGTAAAAGCCCCGCATTCAAATACAGAGATGAAATTAAGTGAGGGGACATCAGCATTGAAACAGTCTGTTCCACAGTCAATACCCAGTAATAAAAACAATTCTGCAAGTTCTCCAGGTTGGGTTGCTACCTCTTTCAGGTACAGCAACATTTATTGTATTTAATTAGCTGGCAAGTATTGTTCTTTCTGTTTGGTAAAGATATAATGAACATTAGTAATTTAATATTCTTTCTTTTTTGCAAAGCAAAAAGTTAGCTGTGTTTAAATTGATCATGTGATACTAGCAACATTTGACATGTTGCCTAAAGATGCTGGCTTTCATTTTGCAAATTAATATGCTTGCTTTCTCTTGAAGAATAATAAAGAATCATTAGATACATCTTGATTCTATGATCTTAAAAGGGACACTGTTTCTAAGGACTTATATTTTAAAGTAGCTCTTTCTATTACTTGGATCCTTTATTTCATCCTTTAATTAAAAAAATAGTACTACAGTACTGTGCAGTAAAAGTGCACTTTATAATACTGTTACTGCAATAAATTGGGGTTGTCACTGTCACGTACCCTTTTTTTTTTTTTGAGGGAGATGTTTGACAATTTTGAACATTATTCTGTTTATAGACAATTTATGATAAAATGTGTTGGCTTCAAAGATTCTTAATGTAGTTATAGTATTTTATCTGCATGGCCTGGGGTTGGGGGAGCATGCAAAGTCTCCTTCCCCCCATCAGTGATGAACCAGAATGCTTCACGTGGTGCGAATTGTCTCTGGGCACCTCCCGTCCCTGGCAGGGCAAGGGGGGAAAGATCTCTCGTGCTCCCCACCCCATAGGGGAGCGCACAAAGTCTTTTTCCCCGTGCATGCGGTGCCTATCAACATTGGTGACGTGCCCCTCCCCCTACAAAAATTATTGCCCGCTCCTGCTCAAAAGCCATCTGCTCTTGTCCTGAAATCCGTTTTAATTAGCACCCCAAAGGGTTTTTCTGGCACCAGGTCTCATATTTCAAGTGAAGCATTCTGGTTCATCACTGACCTGGATTGCAATCAGTGTCATCTGCCTAGAGTAAGCAGGAGTAGAGTCAACAACAGTAGTCATTGTCAAGAAACATTTTTCTGACTTGTCCAAGTCTGCTCCTTATAAACCTGACAAGCAATGCAAATTTTCAGTGACTCTTGACTTTTGCATTCTTCAACACGGTCAGGTCCCAGTAACTGAAGCTCCTATCTCAATACCAATGGCATTTGGTGTGGTCTGACTTAGAATCTTCTGTGCTATGTTGTAGTAGAAATCTGTTGCTGCATAGTATTAGTGTACATTAGGGATGTTAGCAAATGTTTATGTTTGTAAACCTATAACTGCCAAATTTGTGAGTGTGTGTGTGTGGTGGGGGGGGGGGGGTTGGGGGCCAGGGACTTGTTCTCTTCCCCCCACCCCAGGTTTCCCTATCCTGCTAAGGGATTGTTCTTTTCCCCTCCCCCAGATCTCCCCTAGCCCTTCAGGGACCTTTTTTCTAGCCCCCTCCCCCAGTGCTATCGCCAAGGGCTGGGACAAGGGAAAGGGACTGGGGCAGGAGGGCTACTTACTGGTGTGCTGGCAGGCAAGATGGTGGAGCCCTAGCTGGAGAGATGAACAACTAGATGCTTCCTCTTTCCTCCCTCCTCCTCCCTCCCTCCGCATTTGCTGCCTGTATCAGAAAGAGGCAGCTGAGGGTGGGCCTCGCTGACCCCGGGCTCCATGCGGCTCTGCTGCTTTGAAATGCTGCGTGGAGCCTGATGACGTTTTCCCTGTGGCATTTCAACGGCAGCGTCCAGCTCCCTAACTGACCCCGGGCTCCATGTGGCGCTTCCGCTTTGAAATGCCAGCAGAAGCACGGGGCCAGCAGAGGACTGCTTGAATACCCTGCTGGCCCCGTGCTCCCTGCAGTGTTTCACCCCCTAAAAGATAAAAGGTTAGGCCAAATGAGAATTATCTAAGGGAATGACTCTGGCTACTGTTATGCAGAGCGGACTACAAGATGATCACAGTTGTCCCTTCTTGACTTAGAATCTGTGAATATATGCTATATATTAACTGTGCCCTTCATCAAAGGTACAGATTTTCCTAAAATAGAAGGTAACAGGAAAAAATTCAATACACTGTGGGTACTTCAGAGCCTGCTAGGGAATGCACATTTAGTCTGCAAGCATATGTGTGCCTGACGTGCAGAGATGAGTCACTTTAAATGAAGCTGATTAATGGTGACTACAAGATGGTAGCATTTATTTTAATTCTAGTGGAGAAATGATATATCTGTGTGAGGGGAAAGCCTATTGGGGACCATAGGAAATTATATTCTCTTCTATATTTTGCAGACCTTTTCAAGGTCGCTTAAAATCTGATCATCTAAAGGGCTAAAGTTGGCCATGTATCTTCTAAGAGAATATTGTAATACAGGCAGTCCCCGACTTACGCGGATCCGACTTCCGCACTTACGAATGGGACTTTTCTCGCCCCGGAGCTCGCGGGCGGCGGGTCCGCCCAGAGCGCAGCGGTCCCGCCACCGTGTCTTCTGGGGCGAGAAAAGCTGCTCCGGGTCTCCCTGGTGAGGACTCCCCAGCACAGCAGGGAGACAGGAGCAAAGCCGCAGAGGCGGAGGACCCCGCCGCCTGTGCGGCTTTGCTCCGGGGCAAAGGAGCAAAGCCGCACGGGCAGTGGGGTCCCGCCGCCTGTGCGGCTTTGCTCCTGTCTCCCTGCTGTGCTGGGGGGGGACTTCCCCCCAGCACAGAAGGGAGACAGGAGCAAAGCCGCACAGGCGGCGGGACCTCTGCACCTCCGCGGCTTTGCTCGGGTCTCCCTGGTCTGCTGGGAGGGGAGGCGGCGCAGCTAGTGCCCCCCCCCCCCAAGCAGACTAGGCTTTTGTTGCGGGACACCTGGGGTAGAGCAGCTGGGGTGCTGCCGGGTTGGTCCTGCGGGGACCTACCCTGCAGTGCCACAGCTGTTCTGTCCCAGGTGTCCAGATTCAGCCGCTGTTGAAACTGATCAGCGGCTGATTCCAGGAAGCCGGGGGCAGAGCAACTCTGCCTAGGGCTTCCTGTAGTCAGCCTCTGATGAGTTTCAGCAGCGGCTGAATCTGGAGCCAGTTCCGAGTTACGTACAAATTCAACTTAAGAACAAACCTATAGTCCCTATCTTGTACGTAACCCGGGGACTGCCTGTACTTCTAATATAAATAAGTTGCACATATTAATTCAAAAGGAATTTATGAATCCGTTACTAGCTGACTAAGCAAGTATCCTTGTTTTAAATATGTTATTTACAATGACTTCTTAAAAGTAAACACACCCGCTTCTTTTCACATTGTAATGAATCTTGGATGTATTTTTGTGTACTCAGTATGTATACATATATAAAACGGGTTTTTTTTGTCAAAAACATTCTATTTGAGGTTTGCCATAATTGAGGAAATAGACATCCAATGATACCCGGATGTATAATTTAAGTATGACTTAGAAGGTTCCAATGAAGATTGGAAACTGTGGAATGTAAGTAAATATGAGTGCCTTGAAAGGTAACTTTTTTTATTTTTTATTCAGCCTTGCCAGTCCTCCTGCTGTGGACCTAAGAACCATCATGGAACTTGAGGAAAATATGCAGAAGCGTGGAACTATGCCAAAGACAAATTCAAGGTTGGTAAAAAACCAAAATCTATAAAAAAGAGAGATGTTGACGAATAGACCATTATGGATTTACTTCGTGGTTCAGATGGTTTAAGATTTAAAAGAAGGAAAATCTATCTCTTTTTGTGTTTGTACAGCTTTGTTTATTCATTTTGTTATGGAATTTCTGTCCATGTATTTAAAATGTATGTCTCTTTATGCAATGGCCTGATTAAGCAAGTTAGTGCAGAACCCTCACTTGGACTCCTGAGACATAAATGGAAATATTAGTAAAATAACAGATCATATGTGGAATCGGCGGCCTACCTGGCCAACCATTTTTGGGCTCTCTCTGTTCAAATATAATGTAAATTACCACCTTGTTGCTCTTTGGGTATCATCTGTTCCCACCATCCCTTCCAGACTCCCCAGTTGCATGGTGTTGTACCAGATTACCACTGATGTGGATTTGGGGGGGGGGGGGGGGGAGAGATGATTTCAGTGCATACTGGACCTTTCGCAGGACTTTTTTGCCCACCTATTAGCCTAATTGTCACCTGTCTGTATTTTAAGGAGCAAACACAAGATGGAAAAGTGCATTTTGGAAACAAAATTCATGGTAAATTAAAACTTTAGACCAGAAATACTCAGTAAAACTGTATATACATAAACATAAAAATTGAGTTAGTGGGGTTTTTTTTGTTTTTTGGGGGGGGGGGGGTATTTTTAGGTATGTCTACCCATACGTGAGAGTGGTCAATGATTCTGCCTTGATCAGAGAAGGGGGAACATCCTGGGAAGTCTCCACCATCTCGCTCGGAGGAGCAATGTGAAAGCATAATATCTAGAAGAAACTTTAATGCAGGGCTACTCAACTTTGGAAAGCTCTGGGGGCCACAGTGATACTCACAGCACATGCCGAGGGCTGAAACTTAAGTGCTGTTGCATATATATGCAAATATATGCAAATATTTTCTTTTATGCTGATGGGCATGAATGCAAAGATTAACGCAAGACTATGCAACATGCAGGCTCTATTTAAGTCAGTTCTGCTGATATTAATAAAATGCAATATTTACCCGATTCCCACCCATATGACAGCACTTTTAATGAGTAATGACAGTCCAGAAATTTAACTACTAAAACACATATCAACAGAAGACCATTATATTGACTTGCCGTTGGGGAACGTGTTTCCAGTGGAGGCCATGTTCAAAGGATCCCACCCATGGGCCACGTGTTGAGCCCTGCATAAACCCAAACTGCACCACAGGCTGCAAATAAATGGGCCGCATGTATGTGTTGAGTAGCCCTGCTCTAATTCATTGTATGTCCAACCAAACAATTGACTTCCCTTGCACTCTTTTTTAAAAAAAAATTGCATCCAACATATACACTTATTTAAATTCCACTTTGTGCTATTGGTGGTACTTGATAATGTTTTACCTCTTGACACCAGCAAAGTGTCCCTTGGGATCCCATTTTCTAAATGTGGAAGACTCTGAAAATAGAAAAAGACAGAGAAGCCTAGTTGCCTTTTAGTTTCTTCTTAACTGCTGAAGTGTTGAGGACTATCTGTGTTTGGTTAAGTTATCAGTCAGTTTTCTCTCTTTTTAAAGAAAAGGTGCTTTTTTGACACTGGTATCTGGACCCATGCAACATGAGACAACTTCCTCAAACATCTGTGCTGTTGAAGGGAGGCTCCTCAGGCCCAGTTCACGAAGTCTGTCATTAATTCTATCATTGACTTCAGGGAGCTGCTCACCTGAGTGACTCTTTATCTGCCTTGAAGCAGTGTCCAAGTTTGTGTTTGACTAAGATTGATGATACTCTAGCATACACATTGAGAAACAGAAGTTCCTGAAATAGTCTGGTTCAATCTAATCTGATGCTAAAAGTCTTGCATTGCAGTTCATTCTAATCTTTGTGCTTGAAGAAGTCTGCTGCCTGCATTGGTGATGCTAGGTCCTTAAATCCACCCAGAAAAAAAATCATTTTGAAGTTTTGCCCAATACCAGTAGCACTAATGTTCCTGGTTTCATTGATGACTTTGGTAAACTGTTAGTTGAAATGGCTGTCTACCCAGTGTTAATCAAAATAGAATACCCTGCTGTGAGTTTATGAAGTTTGGCATCAGCAGTGTTAGATACAGTAAAACTTCATTAGTCCGGCATCCAATGCTCCGGGACTCCTGATGGCCCGGCACCATCAGGAACCCGGAAGTGCTGGGGCAGCTGGACAGGCTTCCCCCATTCAGCTGCTGCTGAAACTGACCAGCAGCTGAATCGGGGAAGCCGGGAGCAGAGCAGCTGGGGTGCTGCCAGGTTGGTCTGGTAGTGCTGCCCCTCGGGGCTGCGGGACCAACCTGGCAGCACCCCAGCTGCTCTTGGGGACGCCTGGGGCAGAGCAGCTGGAGTGCTGCCGGGTTGGTCCCGCAGCGCCAAAGGACGGCGATGTGGGACCAACCCGGCAGGACCCCAGCTGCTCTGCCCCAGGAGTCCCCGATTCAGCCGCTGCTGAAACAGATCAGCGGCTGATTCCAGGAAGTCCGGGGCAGAGCTGCTCTGCCCCGGGCTTCCTGGAATCAGCTGCTGATCTGTTTCAGCAGCGGCTGATTTGGGGACCCCTGGGGCAGAGCAGCTGGGGTGCTGCCGGGTTGGTCCCGCAGCACCGAGGGGCAGCGCTACAAGACCAACCCGGCAGCACCCCAGCTGCTTTGCCCCAGGCGTCGGGATTCAGCCGCTGCTGAAACTGACCAGCAGTGTCAGTTTCACCAGCAGGCTGAATCCGGACGCCTGGGGCAGAGCAGCTGGAGTTCTGCCGGGTTGGTCTTGTAGCGCCGCCCCTCAGCGCTGCGGGACCAACTCGGCAGCACCCCATCTGCTCTATTGCAGGCATCCCTGATTCAGCTGCTGCTGAAACTGACTCCTGGGGCAGAGCCTGACTATCATGGCGGGGGAGGGGAAGGGGGCTATGAGGGGTCTGGGGTGGCATCCCCTTCCACCCCACTCCAGACCCCTCATAGCCCCCCCTTCTGATAGTCCGGCATATCTGATAATCCGGCACCCCCTGGGTCCTAAAGGTTCTGGATTATCGGAAGTTTACTGTATATGGAACTCTGTTTTCTCATCACTTACCAATGTTGGATCATTGAATTTGCACGCCTCTCCTATTTATTCATGATAACTGCACATTGACAGGAACCTCTGAGTTTCCAGCGAGCAGCTTGGATGTGTTTGGGGATTATGAGAAGTGGACACAATTCCTATGCCTCTGCAATGGAAGTGTCTGTTCCAGTCATATTTGGTTTCCTGGTCCTGCATCTTTGACATTTTAGCCTCAAACCTATTCTGCATTAATTCTAAAAAGACACATATAGGCTTTCATTCTCCCTTGGACTTGGTCATCTGTACTAGTCACCTCAGTGGTATTCTCATAGGGTATGTCTACACAGCAAAGTTATTTCAAAATAACTTTACTAGTGTCTACACAGCCAAACCGCTATTTTGAAATAAATTCGAAATAGCAGAGTGCTTATTTCGAATTTGGTAAATCTCATTCAACAAGGAATAATGCCAAATTCGAAATAGCTATTTCGAAACAAGTGCTGTATAGATACTCATATCGAAATAGGGGGCCTCCAGCCTCCCCAGGATGCCCTGGTGGCCACTCCAGCCTCAACCAAGAACACTCCTCTCCCTACCTCCTCCCCGGAACCCTTAAAGGGGTTGACTCTGGCCACAGTGCCTGTGCCAGCTCCAAGCCTGCAAGTCACTGCCTCTGAGCCAGTGGCCCCAAAACATGAGCCAGCAAGCCACTGGCAGCCAGCCCTCCTCTGCTCCCCAGGAGCAGTCTGCCAGCTCCCAGGAGCCTGCCAGGGCCTGGAGAAGGCAGGCACCTTCCTGGTCCAGGGTGGAGATCCTGGACTTTATTCAGGTTTGGGGGGGGGATGACCCCAACGTCCATGATCTCCTCACTAGACAGAGGAACACGACCATCTATGACAGGATAGCTGCCAACCTGGACACCAAAGGCCACATGCGAACCCAGGAGCAGGTTTGCATGAAAATCAAATTGGTCCAGCGAGACCCCCACCTCTGAGCCCGGAGCTTCACCTCCCCCTTCTTCCCCTTGCTTCCCCCTTCCAGCTCCCCTCTCCCACTCTCTCTCTTCTCTCCTCTCCCGCCTCCTTTCCCCATTCTCACCTGAGTTTCATTTCCCCTTCCCCAGTTTTGTTAAATAAAGTTTGTTCATGAAAATACATGTATTTTATTTGACATCAGGAAGTGGGTTTAGGGAGGGGTAGGTGGAAGGACATGAGGGAGGAATGAGGCACAAGCCCCCAGTGGGGCAGACCAGGGAGGCTCTCAGTGCTTCTCAGGGTGGAGCCTCCCGGATGGCAGCCTGCAGAAAGTGCAGCCAGGCTCGCAGCAACGCGTCCATGAGAAGCACCAGAGTGCCCATGGGCAGGTCTGGCTCCATGTTGCAGAGTGGTGTGGTGTCCCAAGTGAGGGCAACTAGAGCATGCAGAGACAAAATGCTTTGCTGTCCCTCATCGAGGTAGGCAAGCAAGCAGGGAAAGCTGAAAACCAGCTGTCCGGGGGAAGGGGGGGGGGCGTGGAGAGGAGTCCCTTTAAGCACAGACCTCAGATACTTTGTGTGGCTGCTGCCTGAGGCTATCTCTTGACCTGATGCCCTGCTGGGCCTGGTTCCGGCCGGCCTTAAATGCGATTCAGCGTCCACTCAGTGTGGAAGCACTATTTCGAAATAGCAAAACGCTATTTTGAAATGTATTTTGTTTGTAGACGTGTTATTTTGAAATAACTTATTTTGAAATAGTTAATTCAAAATAAGATATTTCAAAATAACGCTGTAGTATAGACATACCCATATTGTTTTGTAAACTTACCTGAACCTTCACTCAGGTAGTCACAATGGCTAATGGAAAAATTCTCAACTTGTAAGTTTCAAGTTCTCAGCTAAGGATATATCCCAGCTAGGACTCTTCATTCATGGAGAATGACTGACAGTTGTATCCAGTTCTGCCTAAGAATCAAACAAAATTCACTGTCATTGATGGTACTCTCCTTTTGTACTAGAGTCTAGAATTCTTTGGCTTTTCCTTTGATTCCACTGAGTCAGGAGGTCTGTGTGAAGATCAGTCATAATGGATCCAGAAAGTTGTCAGTAGCCTTAATTGTTCTTGGCAGCTTCACCTGTGAACATCTTAAGTCTGATGTTTGTTAGTACCAGAAATATTGTTTTCCATTCTCCTTATTCTTTGTCTGAGTTGGGGTAAAAGTATGCACCTGAGCCTGAATCTTCTCAGGTTTACAAGATGAATTCTGGATTACTGAGTTGCTTTTATGGAGAGGTTTATTCTGAAGTCTTGTAGATCGTGTTAAAAATGCAACCCATGAAAACCTGCAGCAATAAATATCAAAGTTTTCTTATCTCAGTAGTTGAAGAGAGTGATTCAGAATGGTTTTCTCTTGGTTTTGATACACTATACTTTTAACATTGGTATAATTCAAAAAGTTCTTCCAGACTGAATTGGTGATGTCACACTCCTTATGATGTCACACTAGGAGTGGTACAGTCCTTTATGGAAGACTTATTCCTTGTACTAGCAGTAATGCTATTTGGGAAGTTTGCTTTGTTGTTATAACTAAGACAGCAAAATTGAGTTTCCTTTTCAGCAGTTTTGCAGTGGATGGATTTACCTGAGCAGTCCTTGGGTTATTCCCTGGCGCATGAATCTCCTTTGTCACGAGATTAAAATCTTTCCTTCACACAACTCTTAGGATCTGTGCTCTGATTCACATGTGCATGTCGTCTACACCATATACATTCCTCATAGCTTTAAATATGGCAATATTGTTGGTGAGATGCAGTTTAGCACATAGTCTGCATAAACTGAATTCCATATGGAAAATGTGGTCCTGTGCATATCTTCAACACAATTTCCAGATATGAAGAAAATCCCTGATTTAATTTTTCAAGCATCTAGTCTATTTTTATTCCCACAATCATCTTTCTCATTTTTGTGTTTGGTTACCTGAGAAATTAAGTTATTGTTAAGTAAATTAGAATACTAAAGCATCAGATAGATGCTGACTGTTTCATCATCTTTCTTTGCAATGATGCTACACAGGCATGGGCATCTATATGTGCTTTAAGCAATCTTTCTCTGACAGACTTATTTCAAGAGAAGACGTTTCAGTCACTTATACTCTTGAGCTAATGTAAATGTGGTTAGTTTTTCTACCGTACTGGGTCCTGCCATGAGGGCAGGGGACTGGACTCGATGACCTCTCGAGGTCCCTTCCAGTCCTAGTATTCTGTGATTTACAGCTTTTACCTAGGCTTTCAGTCCATTTTCCATAGGATTCTGTTGCTTTTGAGTCTTCCACAAGTAGGACTATACAGAGGCTATTTGAAGGAGGGAGAAAGATTTCTACCAAAAGCTGTTGTCCTTAGCATTGCCACTGCATATTGTTACTTCCTGCCTGCCTTCCCCACTTCTTTGGAGTCTTGGGAAAGAATTTCTTCAACTAGAGAAGGAACTGAAGGATGTCTGGACAAGTCCCTGTATTTTATAATCTGGGAATCCTTGTAAGGAGCAGGGATGGAAGGGTGAATATTCTCAAAGGACACTGCTCTTCAGAAGATCCTTCAACTTGATGTTTTCTTTTTAAGTTAGTATTTCAAATTATCATCTGTTTTCTAACTATCATTTTAATTTATAGTAAATCTGCTTCTCTTGGAATCAAGCTTTCTCAGAAGCAAAGAAAAATGATTGCCATGGCGGCTAAGGATAATGGTTCATTTACCATCAACCTGGAGACTACTCCCAATACAGCCACTCCTGCAAAAGCTGCAAAACCAGGAAGTGCATGGTATGTCATCTTCTTCTTTAGCTCTGTTTGCCTTTGTGTTGATTGGTTCTCGTTAGACAGTATTTTTTTTTAAGATGACACAACTTCTATTCAGTTATAAGAAATAATTGTTGCTTATACTTTTTGTAGAACATTTTAGTGTTTATAAAATTTTTAAACAGGAGTTATGGTGGATGGTGATGACTCTCTCAATATTCATATAGCTTAAAGTCCATAGCCAAGCTGGGCCCTGTTGTGCATATTGTGAGTATAATCAACCATGGAAAAGACATGATAGACATAAGAATGTTCATCTTGGATCAAACTAAAAGTCCATCTAGCCCAGTATCCTGTCTTCTGACAGTGCCCCAGAGGTAATGAACAGAACAAGTGATCATCAAGTTTTCCATCCCTTGTCACCTATTCCCAGCTTCTGGCAAGCAAAGGCTAGGAACACCATCCCTTCCTATCCTGTATAATAGCCGCTGATGAGCTTATCCTCCAGGAACTTGTCAAGTTCTTTTTTGAATCCTGCTATGGTCTTGACCTTCATCATCATCTGGAAAGGAAAATACAGGACTATGTAGCACTTTAAAGACTAACAAGATGGTTTATTAGATGATGAGCTTTCGACACTCTCCGCGGAGGCCTGAACAAAGACTCCAGCTATCTTACCCATTACAAAGATAGCTTCCCTAATTATCACCTCTAACACTATTAACTCACAGACATTTACCCTTCCCCACCTCTCATATCATTAACTCACAGGCATTCACCTTCCTTCCCCCTCCCCCCCCCTGCATTCCCCTTCTGTTCTGAAATGTGATTTGTCCTTTTCATATGTGTTCACTTTTTTTTTAATTGTATCCTTTGGTATATATGGTTGTGACTATTTTCTTCCACTATTTGATCTGAGGAAGTGGGTCTGGCCCACGAAAGCTCATCATCTAATAAACCATCTTGTTAGTCTTTAAAGTGCTACATAGTCCTGTATTTTATTTTAGCTACACCAGACTACATGGCTACATTTCTATCACCATCTGGAAAGGAGTTCTACAGATTGATTGTGTGTTGTGTGAAGAAGTACTTCCTTTTGCTTGTGTTACATCTGCTGCCTATTTATTTTGTTTGACCCTTAGCTCTTGTCTATGTGGCATAAATAACATTTCCTTATTTACTTTCTCCACACCAGTCATGATTTTATAGACCTTTATCATATTCCTCCCAGTCATCTCTTTTCCAAAGAGCACGGGAGCAGTTCAGTATCATAGTCATTAGTTACTGTAATTACCAGGGCTCGGAAGAGCTGGCGCAGAGCGATCTGTGCATGTGCATAGCACAGAACTGCCCGGCTGGTTAGCGGGGCTCGCCGCTGCTTGGCAAGCCCTAGTAATTACAATTTTCCAAGTTTATATGGAAAGTCTGAAGAATTGGTGGTGACCCATTATTAATAATCACTCTGGACAAAGAAAAGAAACAATACGTTTTTTTATATTAATTTGAAAATGTGTCTTGTTACAAAAAAAAATACCATATATTTGCATTTCCTTAAATAATTCTGTATTCAGAGTAAGTCTTGCAATTTGGGGCAAATATGGTTTTTTTTTTTTTTTTTTTTCATACATAAGAAAAGTTTGAGTTCTTGCTTCAAGTGCAAAGCAGAACTCAATCTGAACCCTAGAGCTCTGACTTCTTCCATAATGGAAGAAACCGTGTGTTCAAACTGCAGGATTTGGAGTTTATTGAACTTTGTATAATGGTTTTATGGATACATGGGATTATCAGTTAGACATCAGAATTCTTCATAGTCAACTATGAAGTGTTGCAGTGAATATAGTACCTACTTTAATGAGCTCTAAGATGGTACATCATGTCGACCTGAGTTGTTTTTTAAATTTATTTTCCTGAATGGTCCAACAAAGCATGAATTAAGCATTCTAGGATGTTTAAAGCATCTGTTCACCCAATTTTTGCAAGAAGCTGTTGGGTTTAGTGGCTCAAGTTTAATTTACTGGCTACCGGGAGCTGACTTTTAGTAATTTCTTTTTGTTAATTGGTGTATTTTATAAGTACAAGCACCCAAAGATTGTTAGGCATATTTCAAATAAATAAAAAGTGAGCAAGGTTGATGTTCAGTATTTTTTCCAAGTATACTTTAATTTCTATTTCATTATTCTTTTGAAATATTTTGTATAGTGTGTGGTGCAGGCCCAGGTATCTTAAGTTAAAAGGCCTGTACCACACACTGCTGCTTCTACTGAAGATTATTTTTCTGGTTTAATTTTCATATGGTCATAGATGCCTATAAATGTTTGTTTTCAATATTCCAATTGTGCTTGCTCAGCGGGAAAATGGTGATAAACCAAGAGTTAAAGCTCTAAATGTTTCAAATAGGGATGTGAGCACGCAACACTCAGCCGAGCCACTACGGAGGGAGGGGAAGGGTGCGAGGTGGTGACGTACATGGCCAGGGGACGTCACCATGTACGTCACCGCCCCCTCCCCCTCCCGCTGTGGCACTCAGCTGAGTGCTGCGCTCCTCAGCCGGGCCGCCAGGAGAACCAGCAGCGCAAGGGGCTGTTTGGGCTCCCCTGGGATGGTAGGGGAAGGGAGGGTGGTGACATACATGGCCCCACCCTCTGGCCCTGTACTGAGCAGGCAGCACTCAGCCAAGCACCGCGGCGGGAGGGAAGGGGAAGGGGGGTGGGGAGAGATGGAGGGGAGAGAGAGGCAGGAGGACAAGAGAAAGGGAGAGTGAGAGGCAGGAGTGGGAGAAGAGAAAGAAAGAGATGGGGAGAGAGGCAGGAGGCGAAGGATAGCTGGGGAGGGGAGGAGGCAGTAGGAGGAGAGAGAGAGAGAGACAGAGTGAGAGAGCTCAGGAAAGAAGACCTGAAAATCCCATGTTATGACGGGCTAATTGGCTAGTTTCAAATAATTGTCTATCTTTTGGAAAATGGAATTAACTTTGTTAAATAAAATTTAAACTTCAGAAGGGAAACTGTAGATTTCTGTTGAACTTGTGCTAGTTCTTCTTCTTCTTCTTTTTTTTTCTTTTCTTTTGGTAATAACAGTTATTGTCCACATTTTCTGTCTGTCTAATTTTCTGTAAAAGAATGGAATAGTAAGCTTAGGTGCATCACTTATCCATGTAGAATCGTGGATGTTTGGATTCAAAATGTAGAGTGCATCTGGCAGCAAACTGAGCTTTCCATGCAAGCAGGATACTGAGAGCTATAGAGTCTTTGTGTTCCAGTGAAAGGAGATACTTGTATTGGAAATTCAGCAGCTTTACTGGCAAGAACTTTTGCCAGAAGGGTGTGGGACCTTCTGGTACTTTCTTTAGTTGATTAAAAGACAGCATAACTTATATCATTCTTTTCTTTTATGCCAAAAGAAACCTTCAATTTTTCAAGTTAGGAGATTGAAGCTAAATATCAAGTGATTTGAAGACTAGTAGAAAATGATAAACTTTGTCAGGTGCAATTTTATTTTGAGAGCTTCCCATGTCTCACTAGGTATTAAACAAGGTATATAATGTGTGTGTATTTGGTTCAGATATCTAACGTCCATCTGGAATGGAGGCTTTCCACAATTAAAACTTACACACATTTTTGCAACTAAAATATTATTATATGTGCAGAAATCCATACTAGTTCTCCATCTATCAAAAATGGCTTTTATATAGGAATGTTTAGTTGTGGTTAATTAGCTAATCGAGTAGTTTATGGAATTTCCATCAACTACTCGATTAGTCAATGGGAGGGCAGTTACTACCCCCCTCTTCAGCTCTGCAGTTTAAATGTAGGAAGTGCTGAGTGTGCAGGCAGCCTGGCTCTTCCTATATTTAAAATGCAGAGCTGCAGCAGGATTAGCTCCTAGAGGCGGTGCAACAGGAGTGAGCAGTCTCAGCTTGCACCAGCTCTGGGATGCTGCAGCTCTACCTCTCCTGCCCCTGCACCACACAGATAGTGCTGGAAGGAACCAGCTTTTCAGCCGACTCCCCCTGATACAGAGGCAGCGGGGAGGAGAGGCAGCGACTAGTGACTTGACTACCTGATAAGCCTAAGCTTATCGGGTAGTTGACTACTCGAGTAGTCGCTTACATCCCTACTTCTATAACACACCAAAATGTCAATAGCTCTTCTGTAAAAGAACTGCAGGCTTGTTTGTGTGTAGCCAACATTCCATAAATACGATTTTTTTTTTCAAGTTTCTTCAATGTCTTTAAAAGAAAAGGTATGTTAATTACAATATGGTCCAAAAATTAGTGTTACATATTAGGTGTATGTGACAGTACCCAAAAGAATGAGATAGTGAAGATATTGCACTTGAGCCATTAGACTAGCAGCAATTAAGCAATAATACTATCTCAAACACTTCATTTTGTTTATATCTAAAATGATTAAAAAATAGTAACATAGGTTCTTTGCTGTGCCCAGTTGCCATTGGTTTGCTGCTAGGGTGACCAAGTGTCTGGTTTCAGCTGGAACATCCGGTTGAAAAGAGATCTTGGCAGTTCGCCTTTGTCTGGTTGGTGTACACAGTGATGCTGTGAGGCTTCCTACTAGCTGATGTATAGTTCCTGGGAAGCAGCTGGTATGTCCAGTTCCTGGCCTTAAGGGCAGCCAGGGGAGTCCATGCATTGTCCTGCTTCCCCGCCTACAGGTGAAATTCCCATTGGCTGGGTCAGGGGACAAACTCACATGACTCTCAAGCACTCAGCATGTGACTGTTGAGAGGTTGTGGCATTCTCCTCTCCCAGTGCTCCTTGGGGGAAGGATAGCTCAGTGGTTTGAGCATTGGCCTGCTAAACAGAGGGTTGTGAGTTCAATCCTTGAGGAGGCCATTTAGGGATCTGGGGCAAAATCTGTCAGGTATGGGGTACTTGGTCCTGCTGTGAAGGTAGAGGACTGGACTGGATGACTTTTCAAGGTCCCTTCCGGTTCTAGGAGATAGGCATCTCCATTTGTGTGTGTGTGTGTATGTATGTGTATATATATATATATATATATTCCCCATCCCAATCCATCTGTTCCCCCATCCTTCTATCATTGCATCCCTCTCCACCCCATCCTCTTACCCCTCCTCCTTGCATCCCCATCTCATCCCACCCTGGCCTCCCCCACCTACCCATCCCAGTGTTGAACCTCTTACAGTGCTCTCCCACCCATTCTCTTCACCTCCTAGTCACCCCCCCCATAGCCCTGCATCTCATTCACCTCCATACACTACTGTGCTCCCATTATGCCCTTATATCCTCCTGTGTGCTCCCCCTCGCCCACATCCTGATGCACCTGTAGCTTTCTGCCTCCTCTTCATACTCATCCTCCCCACATAGCCCTCCCCCCAATCACCTACTTACTCCTTCACTGCCTCCTCTTATCCCCACCCTGCACTTGGCCTCTTCTGCTCCCCTTTTGATCCTCTCTCTCCTGCCCCCCTCCATTTTTCCCTTCCAGTCTATCCTCCCTTCCTGGCTGGGTGATTTAGACTACCCCTAGAAAAATATATGAAAGTGTCCTTTTATGGTCAGGTGTGTGCATACATGCATTGTATGTGTGTTAGAGACTGCATGTCTTTTTGTAGAGGCAGGTGTGAATTGCATACACCCATGTAAATGAAAGTTGCAGTCTCACTCTGACTTTTAATAATTTTTGCTGGCTTCCTCACAGAAGAATTGATAATACAAAATGTGCGTATTCCTAACAAGTTTTTAAAAGGGAAGGGAATGCTAAAAGAAATGTTTTATTTCTTAAAAAGTGAATGTTGTTGACTAATAATTGCAGAAGAGGCCCCACCTTTGTTTAGCTACATTATAAGCTTTTTGCTGCAGACTCTCTTTTTATGTGTATGTCTGGCATCTTCCACTTGAGAGCCATGATCTTAGTTGAGGTCTCTAGGCACTATAAAACAATTATAATAATGTGGAAATATATATGTTAGTGAATGTTAGGTATATACATATGAATACATATGTGTTTCTGCATGAAGGCATGGGAGTCAGTTTGTGCAGATTTATTTATATAGGTATTTAGACAGGTGTGCATTTCTGTGATTGTGCTCTAGGCATTTGTATTTGGGCTTCAGGTGTGTCCTTTAATGGACAAATGGCAGCTATAATAATGTATGTGTGGAATTAGGACCACACAGTTACAATATAGGTATTTATGAAATAAAAATATATTTATTGGTCTATCATTTCTACAACTTAACCACCACTGACAAATGTGAATTTTAGTCTATTTGCTCATAGATGAAACAGAAATGTTACATTATACAAAATGTTTATATGGATGTTGTGACCTGAACAAATCAGGTTTTGTACTTGTTAAGAGCAATATTTGACAAGTCACTGAGAAAATAGAGCTAAGGGTAGAACAGATTCTTAATTTCCCTTTTGGATTACCCATTAATTATGCTCAAAGAAAATAAAATACTCCCACGATTTTGGTTTTCCAAGTTATATTCTTACTAGCTATCTTTCTTACTTGAATTTGAAGCCTAAATTCACTTTCACCTATTTATCCTTTTGTCATTCATCCATTTTGGAAACCAACACCAGCATGTAGGAGTGTATGTATGACACTAATGAAACAAATACTGTAATAATGTATCTGTTTTTGGTGTCTTCATTTTAAATAGGATGTTGAAATATTGGAGAGAATATAGAAGACCGCCACAAAGATAATTTGACTAGAGAAAATGCTTTACCCTGAAGAGCTTAAAGTTCTCAAGATGTTTAGTTTATCAAAAAGAATACCGAGAGGTGACTTGATTACTGTGTAGAAGTATTTTCATGGGTAAATAATATCAGATACTCTAGAAATTCTTAATTTAGCAGAGAAAGGAATAAAAAATGTCTGGAAGCTAACACCAGAAAAAAATTCCAGTTAGAAATAAGGTACACATTTTTTTCCACCAGAGTGATTAACAATTTCAGCCTTGCAGTGAAAATAAGCTCATGAGTAAGGATTGGAGAGAGCAACTGATGGAGGGAAAGGGGATAGAGGCAGTGGGGCCCTCAGGAAGGGACAGGGCTTAAGGGAAGGGGCAGTGCAGGGGAATAGGGCAAGTGTGTTCAGTTTTCTGAAACTAGAAAGTTGGCAACCCTATGTGTAGTTGTGGCAAGGAGGCAACATGGAGGTAGTTAGGTTCTTTACTTGTCTGGTGGGCTTTGTAATGGTCTCAGAAATGGCTCCTGTTACCTCTGTCAACTAGTAATGGACCTCAAGGCACTGCCTGGGAATAGCTAGCATGTTCCGGTCATGTCTCCCGTTCACTCATACTCCAAGACTGCAGTAGGTGTGGCAAAGGAGCATGCTGACACTTCACCCGTTCTGTGAGGAGAATTCCAGGCAGGGACTTGCACCTTATTTTTGTTCTCTTTGCACTGCTTGGATGCAAAGAAGAAGAGTGCATCATCGAATATGTGAGTAATAGCTTAAAGTAAAATTGTAATGTGTAATAGCTTAGATAAACTTTAATTTGGCTGAATCCTGCAGCTGAGGGTACATCAATTTGAGGATGTAGTATTAAACTGTTCAGTTCCTGACATACTTGAGATTTTCCTAAATAATTCTTGATTGAGTTTTCTGGATATTTAATTTTTCTTGCTTTGGTCATGATATAGGTTTATAATTCACCCCACATTGCTTTGGTATAGATAGTATTATGCTTGAAAGAAATAATCTTAAAAAAAACCCCACTCTGGCTCTTTTTTATTCACATGAATACCCTGTAGTATAATGAAATACCATAAGCAGTCCCATTTAAAATAAACAGCAGTACTCATGATAGCAAAGTTAAGCATGTGGTTTAGTGCATACAAGATTGGTGCCTGAGATCCTGACAGGAAGAAATTATACAGTAAAGTTGTGATAACTTTTCTCCTGTAAATAAAAATTGCTTTTGAATGTTAGTAATTCTCCTCACTTCCCCTAACTCAAGAGTACTCAGTAGCCCAGGGGTGAACAGTAATTTTTCATGGGGTGGCTAATCCAAGAGTTTGGTAAGTGTTCAAGGGCTGCACTTTTTTATATCAGTGGAGGAGGGGCAAAACCTGGATGGAAGTCAGGTGCAAAAGGGAGCTCCAAGTAGGGGATTGGGATGCAAGAGGGGGTATAGAGTCTGGGAGAGTGTAAGGGTGTAGGAGAGTATTCTGATCTGGAGGAAGGGCATAGGAGGGGGTACAGAGGGTTTAGTTTGTGACCCAGGGCAGGGATTAGGCGTGTGGGGAAGGAGTGAGCTACCAGGTGCAACCTCTGGCTGAGAGACACTTATCCTATTCAGCTCCTGGCCAGATACTTGGGCACACTACTGAAGTGGCCTATTGTGGGGGCCTTGTGCATCTCTGTAGAATTAATACTACTAGCATATAGCTACACTTGACATTGTAGTGTAATATTAACAATAATGTTAGTGAATGCATGTTTGTTGTTTATACTATAGAAAGATCACAAATGTTTGTTACTTGTACTTAACTCTAGATTTTACCATTATAAGTTACTAAATATTTACATGTAGATATCTCCCATGTGAATTCCTTTAGCTTATTTATGGCAAAAGGCCTGACAGATAACAATATAGTCTTGAAAAATGTAAGTCTCTAAAATATTTAGGTATTTTGTTGTTGTTTTTAAAGGGCATCTTCATTACATTCAACTTTGCCAAAGTCATTCCGCAATCTCGTACTGGAAGAAGAAAAATCTGTCAGTGCAGGTCATCCTCCAGGCATCAGTGTCAAAAAAGTTTGTTTTAAAGGAATTGAGGGTCCGCGTGCTGAAAAGGCTGTAAGGTAAGTGTTGTTTCTCTCCCTTCATTACTCATGGGCTAATGCCCCCACCTGTGGAATTTGGAGGCAGTTCAGCAGTGATGCTTAAGAAGGCTCCAGAATTAGGTTCCAGTTTTCAGCTCAGATTACCAGATTTTCTGTCTCCTGCTGTAGAACAAATTGGTGGTTCACTTTCTCCTGACCATTTTGTTCTTAAAACCTTTGTTTTTATTTATTTCCATGCAGTTGCAACTTTATAATCTTCCTCCTCCCATGCTCTGGTAAATAGCAGCATGGTAGTTTCAACCACATGGATCTGCCCTGTATCTCTTTCCTGCCAGACTCCTGTGCAACTGTTCAAACCTGACATGAGCTGGACTGCAGATGCCCATCTTATGAAGCCTTTGATAAGTAGCACTTATAAGTTCTGCAGTCTGTGAATTATGCCTCACTTGTTACCTGTCAGCTGAACGTCACTCTTCAGGGGTATGGTGTCAGAATCAGACCAGCATGTTAGGTCCTCATTCTGCCCTGGGAAGCCACAGCTCTAATGCAGAAAAGATCCAATCCAGCGGTACTGTGCTTTCAGTGAGAGAGTCTAAGGATAAGGAAGAAGCTGTCAAACCAGCTGAAGGGGTAAGTCCCACAACAAACCTGGATAAGAGGGAACAAACCTGTGAAAGTTTCCAAAGCTGCTCTCTCTCCTTCCCTCCCCTTGCCCCCGATCCTCAAGTACTCAAGGGCTGTCAGGTCCCTGGGGAGAGTAGGGCTCCAACGCTGCTTCCCTTCTTCCCCACTATGGATTGAGGAATTATCATGATACTCAGGGATAAATCCTGCAAAATCCAGAGTGCCTAAAAGGCAAAAGCAAATGTGTCCTTCTCAGAGTAATAATTAATATTGTTAATTGACCAGTGGAGGGAAAAATCATGGTTAAACCCTTCTCTTTTTGTTTTCTTACTGTGGTAATATTTGCTGGCACTTTTCTTCTACATGGTTTTTCTCATGGTGCTCTGTATCATGCTCACCACCCTCAACCACTCTGCATGTCTGGCTCTGCAGAGGAGGATGTTCTTGTGCAGCCTTGCTTTGGGCTATAGTCTAATGGAAATGGTATCAGCTGGCTTTCGGTGTAAAGACCCTTGTCCTGACAAGAAAAAGGATTCATATTTCAGGAAGCAGCAGAGTGGAAAGTGTGCCTTCTGCATGTCAGCCCTAAATCATAATGACTCCGATTTACTATAGGTCGGACCTCCCTGGTCCAGCACCATTGGGACCTGACGAGTCCTGAATAAGAGAATTTGCTGGACCAGGGAAAGTCTCCTGCCTCTGACTCTCAAGCTCATAACTTGCTGCTTGACAGGCTGCCTCAGCAGGCATCCTGCCTCGCTTTCCCCTACCCCCTACCTGGCTGGACTGCTTGCCTAGCAGCTTCTGGCTTCCTGGGCAGCAGAGGCTCTGGCTCTTGCTTTGTGGCTTTAGCCCCATGCATTCAGATGTAGCTGCAGGGCTCTGGCCCTGTACTCCAGTGAGCTGCTGCTGGGATCTGGCCACAGGGTTGCTGCAGGGATCCAGCCTCACGCTCCCGTAGGCAGGTGCGGGGCTTGACTCCAGACTCGCATTCCTGTGTTCTGCCACGGTACCTCAGCCCCGAGCACCCAGGGACCACTGTGGAGCTTCAACCCCCCCACACTTACCCATGCTGCCGGGGGACTCTGGCTTGGCCCCGCACTACCGCAGGCTGCTAGAGGCTGCTGTGGAGCTCTGGCTCTAGTCTCACGCTGCCCCAGCTGGGCTGCTGACCCAATTGACTTAGCCTTGGCTTGCCCTCCTGCCCTTAGGCTCCTAGCTCTCTGGTCCAGGAGCATCCATGTTCCTGCTGAATGACGAATGTTGCCAGACCAGAGTGCACCTGTTTTTGGAGGTACAACCTGTACTTAAAGCCCAGAGTGTTTCTAAGCTGCTCCTATGACACTTACCTCAATGGGAGCCAGCCTGAAGGAGCCAGCAGGCAAGTTTTCAGGTTCCTAGGCACATCTAGCAAGTTACTTCCACAGTTCAGTATGAGTACCAGTAACACTTCTCTGTTGTGTGATCCCTGTGCCTGGATGAATAGTGTACTACTTAGACAGCTAGGGTAAAAAGAGTATACTTACTACACCTTCTTTTAAAAAGAAAAAAATCAGACGCTTGCAAGGAATTGATTAATATTAATAAAATATCTTCCCTGTAAAGTATTCTTAGGCATATATTCCCATTAATGCTTTCTGTGAGTGCATCATAAAAGCCAAATGAGCTGAAGGGTAGAGCTTAGTCCTGGAGCTTCCAGCAGCAACAGTGGTGGCAACCAACTCTGAATTCCATAAGTGGCGTATTCCATAGTTAGCCTATGAGTAATGATTTCAAAGAGATAGAAAATTATCAGGTAAGAAATGTCTCGATTTCTAAGCTAACATGTATAACACAAGATTTTTGCTTTCTTAGTGATTGGTAGTCATCCTTTTTTGTAAATCACTGAATCAGTTTTTAAAAGAAAAAACATGCTAGCATTTATTAGTTATGAGTAGAAACCAAATATTCTTTTTATTAGTATGCATTGGATTTTTTACTTGCCATGCAAATATATTAACATCATATTTATATTAAAATTAAAGAGGTTTCAGATTCTTCTTATCATGTGGGCAAGGCCATCTGCTAATACTTGGACTCAAACCACAGATTAATTCAAGTTATATGGAGAAAGGAGGGAGGTGCTGGTTTTGATATTTCTAGTTTTATTAGTCATTTTTTCTATTTTGAGACTGTCTTTGTGGATTTTCTTGCTTGATTTTACTTATGGATTGGAACCAGTTTTCTTGGCAATTTGCTGGAAGTATGGTGGTGGTTTTGTGACTTTTATGATTAGGGCTCTTTGTCTGTCATGGAGGTGGTAGAAGTCACAGACTCAATGACTTTCCATGACATCCTTGACTTCGGCAGTGGCCCATATGGCTGACACCTGGAATCAGCTGTTCAGGTGGCCTGGCTACTGCTGGAGCAGCCCATGGGCCAGATGCACTGGACCCTGGTGGAGTGGCCAGGGGCAGGCCTGCTGATGGCAAGAGGAAGGGGGGGCATAAGAGAGCCCCCCTGAGCACTGAGGCAGCAGCTGGCTCCATGGATCAACTGAGCAGCCCAGTCCTAGGGATGGCTGGAGCAGCTGCTGCTTGATGGCCCTGGCAACTGGCCCCAGGGACTATACGAGTAGAGCTCTCAGGGCTGGACAGTGCAATTGCTGGTCAGTGTCCCCCAGTAGCTGGTGCCATGCACCATTGCGCCCCCCCCCCCCTCCTTCCACTGGCAGAGCAGTGGGCCTTACCAGCTAAGATTTAATCAGAGGTAAAATTTATACAAGTTACAGACTGGGCACACACTGAATTTTTTTTATGGCTTGTGACCGGTCCATGACTTTAGTACTTTAAAAAAAAAAAAAAAAAAAAAAAAAAAAAAACACGAACAAAAGACCCATGACTAAATTGTAGCCTTAATTATGAGGTTCGTGAGTTAGCAACTGGACTGAGATGACCAAGCTCTCTTTTGTTGACTGCTTCAATTACAGTATTTGTGTACAGTTATCTAACTCAAGACCCTAGTGTGAACTGGGGAATGACAAGTTACAGTCCTATATTTTCTTTAGAGGACACAAGTATTATACCAAAATTAAATGGCCTACTAAATCTTCCATTGAGGGGCTGGCTGGAGGAGGCTATCCCCTAGCCCTGCCCCTTCTGCTTGAGGCCCCACCCCTTCCAGGGCATTACCAGGGCCATCCCTAGAAGGGGTGCAGAACCTTGGGCAGTTCTTTGTCTGGACCTAACATTAGTAGTATATAATCTAATTTAGGATTAAATTCCTACATCCTCCTTTCAAGGATGGTATGAAGTAATATTAAAGCTGATTGTGCAAGATGTAATTTTCACAGCACTGTGACTTTTTTTTTTCAGTGTGCTTTCATTTTTTCTTAACATAAAGATAGGTTTAGCAATTAAAGCTCTTTGAAAGTAGTGTGAATGAAAAATAAAATGCTTTGTCAAAGCGAGATCTACTTTAGTGACCTTACAGTTTGTTTAATGTTTTAGATGTTTTGCCATCTTTAATTGCCTTTACGCTATTGACATCTTTCCTTTTTTTAAATAATGCTACCAACTTGTGATTAGGAAAACAAAAATGTTTTGTTTTTAAAGCTAATCCATGAAACCCTGCAAAGGTGAAATATTGTAAAGGTTAGAAGTAACCCAGAGTTAAGTGGGATCTTTTTTTAATGACTGTATAACTACACATCTTGTAATGGTTCTGCTCAACGTTATTTAATGAATCTGGATTTTTATATACAGTGACATTAACTGCTTTGAAGCACCATTAAATATACTAAGACTTCTGTATCTACATCCATAAATATTCATATTGTATTTGCAGAACATAGAGGGCCAGAATTTTCAGTAAGACAGAATTATCTTTGTATATCTGTAATATATACTTGGAAAGGGATTTGCATGACTTTGACTAGACAGGCCATATGTGGATGTAGACAAGTCTATGTACCATAAGTTTAAAAATCTGGTCCATAACCAGAGCGCTAGTATTCTTGTGTACTAAAAGTGTTAGCCACGCCACAAACCTGTACAACCTTGTTTGCAATGATACGAAATGCACACTGGACTGAGGATGTTAAATTTCAATTAATCAGCTAATCAAGTAGTAAATGGGATTTCCATCAGTTACTCAATTAGTCAATAAAGAGGGCTGGGGGGCCCGCTAATCTGCACCTCTGCCTTTAAATGCAGTAAGACCTTCCCGCATCTCTTACTACATTTAAACGTAAGAACGCCCATGGTGGGTCAGATCAAAGGTCCTTCTAGCCCAGTATCCTGTCTGTCAACAGTGGCCAATACCAAATACCTCAGAGGGAGGGAACACAACAGGTAATCCTCATGTGATCCCACCCCTGTCTCCCATTTCCAGACAAGGGTCCCGACTTTTGCACCTCTGCCTTTTAAATGTAGTAACAGCCCCGCTCACGCCATTTCCCTGCTGCACCTCTGCCTCCCCTGCCCCCCTGCAGAGATGGCTATGGGGAACTGGCTGTTAAGCTGGCTCCCCCCCAGCACTCACTCCTGCTTCTTCCCCCCAGCACTCACTTCTGATACAGAGGCAGCAAGGTTGGGGAGGAGCAACTAGTCAAGTAGTGACTTGACTGCCTGACTAGTCACTTACTTTTGATCTGCCTGACTAGTTAGTCACAAAGGGTATGTCTAGACTACGTGGCTCTGTCGCCAGAGCCATGTAGATTAGTTTACTAGACATACCCAAATGAAGTGGCGATTTAAATAATTGCTGCTTCATTTAAATTAAAATGGCTACCGCGCTGAGCCAATCAGCTGTTTGTCGGCTCAGCGCGCTAGTCTGGACGCTCCGCAGTCGACATCAAAGGCATTTGCAAGGCATAACGGGGCAGTCAACAAATGCCTTTGATGTCGACTGCGGAGCATCCAGACTAGCACGCTGAGCCGACAAACAGCTGATTGGCTCAGCGCGGTAGCCATTTTAATTTAAATGAAGCAGCGATTATTTACATCGCTGCTTCATTTGGGTATGTCTAGTAAACTAATCTACATGGCTCTGGCAACAGAGCCATGTAATCTAGACATACCCTTAGTTACTACACTGGACAAGGCAGGGGCTTACTCAACACTGCCTCTTTGCATGTCTATGTATGTAGATTGTAAAACCATAGAAATGGGACAGTTACATCCTATGTCTTGCATATGACATTCTTGTTAAAGCTAACATCATTGTGTCTCCACAGGGAAGTAGTGTGTGCAGACTTGCTGAGTGCACTGTGCTCCCCACAGCTCCTGCCACTGCAGGAAATATAGGGATGAGGGTGCCCTGGCTGCATCCCCAGGCCTGACAATCACCGAGGCCATGTCCCTCAGGGAAAAGGTGCAGTGGGGGAAGAAGGCAGGTTGGGATTTGGGGATTGGGTACAGATCCCACCCCACCTCCAAGACCACTGGGACTCCTGGATTGGATTACAAAAATGCTCTGGCTGTAGATTAGCATCCAGGTCCTTTTAAGCAGTACTACTGCCTAACAGGTTATTTAATTGTGCATTTAATTTTTGCTTCCTAAGTATAAGGTTTGCATTTGTCATTCTTGTGTTTTATTGTGTTGATTTATGCAAATCCTCCTTTCTTGGTGTCATCTACAAATTTTATAAGCAAACCCTCCGCTCCATATTCCAAGTCATAATAAAAATACTGATTAGAGCTGGATTCAGGAGAGATCACTGTGAAACCCTCCTACATATGTTCTTTCTGCATTTTGACAGCAAACCATTGATAACTACTCTGTGAGTGAAGTATTTCAACTTGTTTTTTCCCCCTCCTTGTTGTAGACTTCATCTAGCTCACATTTCCCTAGTTTGCTAATGAGATTGTCATGTGGGGAAAAAAAATCAAGGTATGTCCCTTCCACAGCTCCCTCTGCAATCCAGTAGGTTAAAACCCTGTCACAGAAGGAAATTCAGTTTTGTGTGCTTTGTTCTTGACTAATCCATGATGGGTATTTCTTATAACCCTGTTGTGCTCTAGGTACTTATAAATCGATTACTTAATAATTTGTTTTAATATCTTGCTAGGAATAAAGGTAAAACATGATCGGTCTATAATTCCCTAGATTCCTATTGTATCATCCCTTTTTGTCCTTCCTCCCCCATTTTCTTCAGGAGAAGGGCAAACTTAGTACTTATCTTTAAAAGGAGACACAAGAAACAGTATATGTTCACATACTATTACACAAGTAATAAAACATTATGCCATTTTTTTCTACAACTGTTGGCGGCTGCATTTTTAAAGTTTGGCCTCTTTGGAACCAAACCTGATGCACTCTGCTGTTTGTATGTATAAATGAATTCTTATTCTGTCTGGCTTGTGTTGTGTGTGTGTGTGTGTGTGTGTGTGTGTGTGTGTGTGTGTGTATTCATGTGCAGCATGCATATATATATAAAAGGTGGTTTTAAAAAAAAATGGTGTGTATATCATGCACAAAAGGCGTAGAGTTGAGATTGCACCTACAACTTGAATATTGGCATTTATTGACCTGAGTGCTTAAATGTGCCATCAGAATATCTCTAAAATCTAATATCTCTAAAATCTTTCATGGAGTTTAAATTTAAACTCCCAAAACATTGATGCATTGGTGAAACTTCCCAGTTTTTACTGTTGAAATTTTTTAGTCACAAGGAGGAAGGGTGCAACCAAAAGTTATTCAGTTTGTTTTGTAGGAAGGGGTTTTACCGCTCTGACCTAAACATAGCTAGTTTGTCAATTAAATATTCTTTTTTAAATAAAAACTCCATAAATAGTAAAATTACATTTAAGATAAGACCTCCCATGCAAGTTTCAAAATGTATTTTATAAAATGAAGACTTTCACGTGGAAGGTAGTATAGTTCACTGTACTATAGGGCATTGAGCTAGGAATCAGATCCTGGGTCCTTATCCTGGGATTGCCAGAGAGCTGCTTTGTGTTCTTTGTCAAGTCACACTTTTTCTTTCATATCTTGGGCCTGTGCAGTTTAAAAGTTCTTTGGGATAGGATTTGTCTCTTAATGTGTCTGTATAGTTCCTCATGCAGTGGGGCTTTGATCCTGATTGGAGTCTCCATAACATGTTTTAGAGATCAGTTGGCCTGGAACTTATCTAGAGATCTTTGCACACAAAAATCCTTCTAAATCATGTACACTTGACATTTCCATACCATCCTATTTCACTATCCTCTACTTGAGAAGCAATATTAAGATGTGAAATTATTGTATGCACAATTAATCTATTATATACACTTAATTTCAGATTCTCACACTTAAGACAACATAAATCCAAAATGCTTAAAACGTGAAATCTCTGACCAACTCATTATTATGTGTAAGGGTCACAGTAGCAGTGGAATAGATGATCATTGTACATTAAACACCTGTATCGTTATGTTATGTTTATCTTTTAATTGATCACTAGAGTGTACTGTGACATTACTGCTAGCCATGATAAAATAGTCTTGCTCTGGAAAGAACTTTGTTATCTAGATTGAATTATACTTGCTATGACAAAAATCACCTTGGTTTTTACTTCTTTATAGTGGTGCTATGAATTCTTTGGGCAGGTATAGGAAGGAGAGTGCATCTGACTTAGTCAGGAATTTTTACTGCAGGGAAGATAACACATTCTGTTATGTGGGTCTCAAAAACAGTAACGATTTTACAATTCTCAAGTATCTGAATTGTAAATACTATTGTTTCAGCTCAGAAGATTGGACAGGGTTTGTTGTACAGAACACCAGTGTTCTACCTTAGTAGAATGAAGGCACTGTTGAGCATCACAAGGCTCTCCTTTTCCATCCTATAGCTGGAGCATGTAACTTCTATTCCTTCTTCTAGCTCTTGACTATAAGAATGAGAGACCTGAAGTGACAGCAAACATGTCTTATGCACAGAAATGTAGAAAGTTACTGCTGAGCCACTGAATCAGAAATAGCAAGCTTTTCTTATTAATGTTGAGTTGGAGGAATTATCCCCAATGGTGTCTCCACAAGCTTTAATTTGGCATCCATCATGGGACCATTGAGTTTTAATGCATTCTACAGAGTGCACAGTCCTTCAGTACATTAACCTAACTATGGTTTAAGAAAGCCTATTTCTGTTGTCTTTTTACCGTACTCAGTGACTCACCTAAATTCAGATGAATGTTGGAGTTGAGAGTTCATGATAAATAAATTCTTGTGTCTAAGTGGGAAAGATCCTATATGCAGTTTTTTTGGATCACTGGGCAATTTGCTCAGCTTGGAAAAAGATTCACATCTTAATGGGAAATTTTGAAACCATATTTTTTTTCTTGATATTAAAGCATACTGTTTTATTCCCTGAATCTGAATTTATGCCTTTTTATGTATATTTATCAGAATGTAGACCATGTATATGAAGGACGGTACTTGCGTTTGTGTGCTGAAGGTTTACCATCTCTAGTATTGAATAATCAGCACTATACTTAGAGAGAAATAATGCAGTAGTTCTGTAGCACTTGACTTAATGCTATAGCCACCTCTTTGAAGACAACGATTTTAGGAGTAGCAATTGTATCATTCCCAGATTTATTATGACTAGGTTTACATACTTTGCGCTTATTTCAGTTAGAGTGCTCAACTGTTTAATATTTTTATGTAATGTATTTATTTAGGTTACAAAGTCAGGCACTCAGAAATGAGGAAATGCTATAATTCAGGTTGCCTATGCGGGAAGTCTATTACAGTTCTAATAATCAAGTAGCTAGCTTGGGAGCCCATTCTCCACCACTATACCACACAGAAAACCTTCCACCTAGAGATCTTGGATTTGATGTTGGATTTGCTACTATTTTACAATTCAGTGAATATTCAGAGGGAACTTTTGTTTGAATTTGTTTTTTGCTGGGCCACCCATGTACTTCTGACTGAGGTAGTTATTTGAATAGGAACAATATTGCTAACTGTGCTCACTGTGGGCTGTCACGCGAAGGATACTCATTTCACTGATTTCTTTCAGTGGTTTGAGATTCCCTTCTCCAGATTGTTCCTCTCCTCACCATAGCTCGTGTAGTACAGTAGAGTAAGTCTGAGGGCAGCTGACAGTCCTGTTACATTCCAAGAATGTTGAATCAGCAACTTTCGTGTCTTTTCCTCCCAGATGCACAATCAAATGCAGCCCAGGTCAAGAAGAAGATCGTGTTTCTGATTTACCACAACTGGAGAATTATAAGTAACTTGATTTCTGGCATTTTAAAGATTTTTGGCGCACATTTTCTGTTAGCTCTTTATATAGCTTTTGTTTCAGAATGTCACTGAGATACTTCACTGTGTAATTTTTTACCTTGCAGTCCATGGTTAGTGACATCCTTGACTAGCTCTACTGCAACAGAGCCTATCACATTTGCAGCTATTGTAGAGGAAGAGCTCCAACAAGAAGCAGCTCTTATCAGGAGCAGAGAGAAACCTTTGGCTCTGATCCAGGTAAAGGAAGCTGTATTTTTAACTACTTCTTTCAAAGGTGACATTTTATAATTGATTATTCATTTGCTACATAGTGTCTACCAGCTGTTAAACCGTGACCAGGCTTATTTTTGGAGATTTGGGCTAGCCTGCAGTGTTTGAGGCCCTTAGCTGCTGGTGCGAGGGTCCATGTTTCACAATTTTCTTTGCCTGCCCTCATGGTTTGGAGTGTGTTGCCTTTTTCAAGTGCTTCAAGTATATTCCCCATTAGAGGTGTGTGCTCGCCACATGCATTAGTGCTAAAAGTTTTTCCCTCAGCAGTATCTATAGCAGACCAGCCATGGCACCCGCTCGAGTGGCTCCTGCATGGCAAGGTATAAGGGGTGCCTCTGTCTCTCTCCACCCTCAGTTCCTTCTTGCCACCAATGATGGTGCATTGAACATTTGCCGCTCTTCCTGGAGTTGTTTAAGCTTCAGTCGTGCAAACCTGTAAAATTAGTGTACATATTTTTGTTCTCTCCAAATGGGACTTAGGGAGGCATAGGGCATGCCTCATACCTAGACCAGTGTTTCTTAAACTGTGTTCCGCGGTACAGGCAGTTGGAGATGTGCCGCAGAGAACAACAGAATTCAAAATGGCTGCCTTTAAAGGGGCAGACAGCCTTTTTCCCCCCCTCAATAACTTCCCCCGACCCTTCTCCTTCCCCCTCCCCCCAACTTTTTTTTCTTTTGGCTCAACAGAAAATCCTTGGTGTTCCTGATTTTAAAAAAAAATTGTTTAGTGTTCCTTGGTCTTAAAAAGTTTGAGAGACACTGCCCTAGACTTTAAGCCTTGCAATCATTGCAAACTGCCGATGTTCATTAGCGATCCCCAGAGTAGTTCTCTTAGGCATCACATCTGCAAGTCCTTCAAACCAGGGACTAAGGAGAAGCACGATACCTGACTCAAGGCACTCCTGGTGGAGTTGGCACTTGTTCCGGCCCTGGAGCAGCATTCTCACTTGGCACCTAGCACAGTGGCATCAGTGTGCAGTGCCTCACTGGTATCATCAGCAAGCTGGCACCGATTCCCTTTTGTGGCCCCAGCCAAAAAGCCAAAGAAGGCCAGTAGAGGACAGGCTGCTAGTCCCCAGAAGGAGAAGGACAGGGCTGAAGGTGAGCCAAGACCCACACGGTGCACCTCGTCACCCCCTTTGGGAAGTTAGACTTCAGCTCATGTTGAGTGATACAGCCCAGCATGTACCTCACATTAGAGCCCCAACATAAATGCAAGCCTCCATCAGCTCTAGGTACCGTCGACACCTGAAGCTCTCCAAGTTACTCAGGAGATTGTAATGCTTCCAGTGCTGCCCAAACTGTCTCTAGCAGCGTTCAGATTTCAAGGTAAACCCGCCCTGGGACTTTACTGCCTGTCCTCACCTGCAATGCCACTCCTCATTGCGAGACACAGGGGAGCCTGCCAGGAGCAGGGAGGCAAATGCAGCCTGCTCGCTCAGTGTGGGGAGCCCTGGACAGACCAGTAGCCTCAACAGTCCAACCCCCTCCAATACACGCGGCTTCCAGGAGACCAGGTGGACCAAGGGGAGCAGCCTGCTGATACTGGCATCTTCCTTGTCGTAGCCAGATGAGGCCAACACAGGGTCCCCTCGCTCAGTTCCCTGGGATGAAGCTAAAGCACACCAGGAACTGTTCAGAGAGTTGCTTCCAACCTCTACTTGCAGGCAGGAATTGGAGGAGCAGGCAGACTCCCTGTTTGATGTCCTCTGCTTCACAGCCCCTGCCAGCGGAGCCTTGCTCATTCATGAAGGAGTAACAAAGATTACTGTGACAAACCCCTTCCTCCTTGCATCCCACCTCCAAAATGGCAAAGTGTAAAAACTTTTCCCAACTAAGAGGCACAACTACTTGTACTCTCACGTAGCCACTAATTCCTTGATAGTCAAGTCAGTTAATCCCAGGGTGTTTCAGGAGCAGCCTGCGGCTAGGTCAAAAAATATAAACTCCAAGTGGTTGGACCTGTTTGGACACACAATTTATTCGTCTTCTAGCCTAGAGTTGAAAATGGCCAAGCACCAGGCCCTCCTTGGCCGCTATGACTAGAATATGTGGCAGACTGCAGCCAACTTAAAGAGCTCCCTCCTGGAAGGTTCCTGGAAACATTTCTAAGTAATCCTCGATTAGGGTACAGCCACCCAGGTAGTCATTCAAGTGGCATCTGATGTAGCAGACTCTGCTGTTGGCACCATGGTGCCTGCCATCTCCACTCAGTGAGCTTCCTGGCTGCTCTTCTCTGGGTTGTTCTTTGCACTAAAGCAGTCGATTCAGGGCCTCCCTTTCGAAGGCCAGGACCTGTTTGCAGAACAGATGGACATTAAGCTGTATGGGTTGAAGGATTCCCAGACCACTCTGAAAACATTGAGACTCTATTTTCCAGGCCCAGCATGCAAGCAGTTCAAACTGAAACTGACTCAGGGGCAAGGGAGTCATGATCCACCACACCAAAAAGCTAAGGGCTATAGATGCCATCCAAGTCATCTGCCCCCAACTTCTGGGCTCAAACCACTCCAAACAAGGATCCAAAAAGTCATTTTGAGGGTACACCCAGGGGTAACTTACCAGACTGTTCTCCAGATGCAATTTTCCTGTTTTGTTTTGTTTTTTCAATTGCCTTTAATTGTTCCTTCCTGCATGGACTGTTATAACTTCAGATCACTAGGTCTTCAGAACAATGTCGCAGGGCTATGCCCTCTAATTTCCCTCTGTCTTTCTTCAGGAACCCTTCTCACAAGAGTCTTCTCGGGCAGGAGGTTAAGGAGCTGCTGCAGCTGGATGCAGTGTAAGAGATCCTGCACACAGACAGAAACAAAGGGTTTTATTCCCAATGGTTTTTTTAATCTCAAAGACCAAATGTGGTCTTAGCATCATTCTAGATCAGAGACCCCTCAACAGATACCTAAAGAAGCTAAACTTCTGCATTGTCTCCCCGACCTCCATTATTCCCACCCTGAATCCAAGAGACTGGTATGTCACCTTCAACCTGAAGGTTGAATACTTTCACATAGTGATCTTTCCAGGTCACAGATGCTTCCTCTGCTGTACAGTGAGTTCTGCCCATTGCAGGTTTGTGCTCCTCCTGTTTTGACCTGGCTACAACACCAAGAGTGTTTACCAAGTGCATGGAAGTAGTGATGGCTTACTTCAGGTGCTGGGATGTTGAGATCTACCCATACCTTGATGACTTATTGGTCAAAGGCAGATCTTAAGGCACGGGTCCAATGAGACATCATTGTTCTATAATCCATGTGTCACTCACTGGGTCTACTACTAGTCAATGACAAATTCCATGTTCGTTCCATTGCAAAGGATAGACTTCATCAGAGTAGTGTACAACTCAACCCATGCAAGGGAGTTCCTGTAACTTGACAGGGGCCTGACCTAATTGCAGAGGTATCCACATTTCCCCTGAAAATAGGCAGGGTGTGCCTCTGTCTGCTGGGCCACATGACAGTGCGCATATACATGGTCTTCTGGGCCAGGTTCCACATGTGGCTCTTTCAGCAGTGGCTTATGTCAACCTATTCCCAATCCAGGGATCACCTGGAAAAGATTGTAATTACCGCTCCAGTGGAACTTACCTCACTGCAGTGGTGGACTAATCACGAGAAAGTCCTGAAAGGAGTTCTGTTAGACAGTTCTCCTCGCTTGGCCAAGCTGGTGTTGGACACCTCAGACCTCAACTGGTGTTCGCATTTCAAAGATCTCCAGACTAGGGATGTAGAATCCTGGCTAATCTGTTCACTGTTGAACCTTAGTTGTGACTGGTTAATCGATTAAACAGGATCCCATGTGGGAGGGGCTGGCAGCCCCAAGTACAGCAGGGGAGGATAACTTCTGTTCCCAGCCCTCTGCCCATGCTGGAGGGGCCGATTCCAGACCCCTGCGGAGCTGCTCCTGTGTACGGGTATGTCTACACTGCATTCCTCTTTCGAGAGAAGAATGCAAATGCAGCCAAGCGAAATTGCAAATGAAGTGCGGATTTGAATTTCCTGTACTTCATTTGCATAATCGCGTCCAGCTGCTATTTCGAAATACCCTATTTTGAGATAAAAAATGCCGGGTAGAAAGAAACCCCTTCTTTTGAAATAAACCTCATTTTTTGAGGAGTAAGGGTTAATGGTTATTTCAAAAGAAAGGGGTTCTTTCAAAATAACTGCATCTACATGGAATTTTTTATCTCGAAATAGGGTATTTTGAAATAGCGGCCGGATGCGATTATGCAAATGAAGCGCAGGAAATTCAAATCTGTGCTTCATTTGCAATTTCGCTCGGCAGCATTTGCATTCTTCTCTCGAAAGAGGAATGCAGTGTAGACATACTCTACCAGTTCACTGTTACCCAATAAGTATCACCTGTTAAGATGATGCACATTATTCATAAACATCAAAGAACTCAGAGTGGTCCAACTGGCTGAGAGATCTTCCTGCCTCACCTGTTGGGCAAAGTAGTGAGAGCCTGATGGACAACCCAGCCTCATGTTCTATAATAACTGGCAAGGGGGAGGCAAGAGGCACTCAATCTTGGGGACTTCTGCGTCAGCAACAATCCATCAGGAAGCTTGTCAGCTCCCTGGCATCAGGAATACCCTAGCAAATCTCTCACCGTGAGCAGAGACGGCAAGTTGTATGGGCCCGTGGTGCCCAGCGAATATTCAGGGCCCGGTGGCCTGGCTCCACCAATGTTCGGGCCAGATCTTTCCTATGGCCCCACCTGCTGCCTATGTGCACCTCCCGCAGTTTCTCTCCTGGCCCCACCTGTCATCCCTGGGCAATTTAAAAGGGTCTGGGGGCTGCTGCCAACACCACCACCAGCAGCAGCGCAGTAGGACTAAGGTGGTGTCCTGTTCTCCTGCTCGATGTCACTTTCAGCAGTGACTGGCATGTCTCTGCAGCTCCGGGGGAAGCATGTCTGCGCATGCTGCCACTGACCTGAGCCCCTATCTGTTGCCATGCTGTGTGTGGGTTGCTTTTGTGAGCTAGGTAAATGCTCAAGGTAAATGCTGACCCCCATATATCCTCCTGCTCCCAACTGTCTGCCCCATCCAAGATCCTGCACCTAATCTCCCTCCCAGAGCCTTAGGCAGGTATGTGAGGGGAGCTACCAAAAATTATCCAAATCTGCTGCTAGTGACCATGAGAGATTGTTCAGCTGTAATATGGCCAGTGTGATCTTCCAGAGGTTGGTGACCTTCCAAGTAGATCTGTTCACCACCAGGCAAAACAGAAATTGCCATTGTTAGCTTCTGGCAAGATCTGGGAAAGGATTCCCTCTCTGATGCCTTTCTTCTATCTTGCTCAGGGAATCTGTTGCATATGTTCTCACTTATCCCTCTCATCAATGGGGTCCATCCTGGTAAAGATGAAGAGGGACAAAGTAGAGGTTATCATGATTACCCAGTGTGGTCTTGCCAGCACTGGTTTAGCACACTCAAAAACATGATGATAGCTCTTCTGTGTCCCCTTCCCAGCTGAGCAGACCCTGTTGTCCCAGGGTCATGATTGGCTCCAGTACTCTAACCTTGCAGCTCTATGCATCTTGGTGTGGAAGCTTTGTGGCTGAACCAGGAGAAGTGTACCTGCTCAGAAGAGGACCTGCGGGTAGGAAGTAGGAAGCCATCAACTGGATTCACTTACCAGGCCAAGTGGACAAGATTTTCCTGCTGAGTGTTTGATAAGATCCAGTAACAGCCCCACCTGGTCTTCCTGCCGAAAGTGGTCTCTACCTTCCATATGAACCAGGACATATTCCTCCTGGTGTTCTTTCCCAAGCCACACAAGACCAATGTGAAAAGGTGTCTTCACATGGTAGATGTCCAGAGGGCCTTGGCTTTTTACTTGGAATATACCAAGCCTGTAAATCAACCCAGCTCTTCCTCTCTACAGCTATGCCTGCACAACAAGGTAACCGGCAGAACGTTCATACCTCAAGTGCGTTTTTGCGCCAAAAAAAAAAAAAGCAGTAAATTGACAAGACAGAGGGCTTTTGCTGTTGGAGTTATTCCTCTCCCCACATGGAATCACTCCTTTTTGCGCAACAGCTCTTGCGCAAAAAGGTGTGTGTGGATGGCAAACGGGTTTCTTGTGCAAAAAGAGCCTATTAGAAAAAGCACAGGTGTTCTGATGGCCATTCTGTTAATAGCGGGCAGAGCTTTCTTGCGCATGAGTGTTCATGCAATGTGGATGCTCTCTTGTGCAAAAGCACATTGCTTTTGTGATGCAGTTTTGAAGAGTGGACGCGTTTTTGCGCAAGAAGCTTTTGCACAAGAAGTTTTTGCAGAAGATCTTTTCCGCAAAAAGCTTATTGCGCAAAACCCTGCAGTGTAGACAAAGCCTACAGCAGATAGGGTGAAAGGCCTTGCGGTTTCCTCACAGAGGATTTCCAACTGGATCATCTTGTGCATAAAGACCTGTTATGAGCTGGCAGTGGTCCCGCCACCGGCAATTGGCAGAGCCCATTCAACTAGAAATCAGGTGTCCAAGGTGGACTTTCTGATGCACATCCCTATCTAGGACATCTGTACAGCCATGACTGATCCTTTGTTCGCATGTTCACGTCACATTATGTCATCAGTCAGCAGGCCAAAGATGATGCTAGGTTCTGCAGAGTTGTGTTGCAATCTACACCTCTATGAACTGCTGCTACCTGCCTTGGTTGGTACTGTTTGGAGTCACTTAGTGTAGAATGGACAGGTGCAAGCACTTCAAGAAGAAAGGACGGTTACCTATTTCTGTAATTGATGTTCTTTGAGAGATGTTGCTCATGTCCATTCCATGACCTGCCCTTCTTCCCCACTATTGGAGTTTCCTGCAAGAAATGGCTGTGGGTGGGAGGAGCTGGCAGCACCCCATATTCTGTGCCATGTGGACACCACTGCAAAGGACTCCACAACTCGTCTCCTATGGATACTGAGAAAAATACTCCTGGCACTAGCGCAGGTGATTGTGGAATAGCCATGGGCAACACACACACAACTCTTTTCTCCCACTCTGCTGGGGGATGATATCCAGCCAGTCCGTGAGGTCTGTTTGTGTGTGTGTGTGTGTGTGTGTTTTTTTTGTTTGTTTTTTTGTTTTTTTTAAAGAATCTGTTAGTCAGTTCCTGGGACCATACATCCTATTTGAGTTCCACCCAGTTATCAGATTTTAACATGCAAAAATGTTCCTGTATTTGAAGGAAATGAAGAATATTCATTGATGACTGATGTGCAGGCTGTATAATTATTCAGGCCTTATTGATAACTAATTTGTTTTAAAAAGGTAACACTGCTATTTAGTGAATAGTTTCCATACCCCATGAGATATTTTCTAGAATTGATTATAAAATTCAGACTTCTCCTTCCCCTCCTCTTTCTTTCTTCAGATTGAGGAACGTGCTATTCAGGATTTGCTAATCCACTACACAGCTTTTGACAACCCTGATGAATTTGTTGTCATTGAAAGGGCTCCACAGGGACCTATCGCAACACCTTTATGGAACAAGCACTGATGCTAATCCATCATGAATGTCATGAAGATGTGTCTACTTCAGAGTTTTTGACTTTTATTACAGGTAGAACTGGACTGGGGACGAAGAGTCGTGTAAATTTAGTATCAGTGTTAAAATGCTGCACATAATCTGCATGTGTCTGATTATTCTAGAAAACAAGTGCAGACTACAATTTGTGTCCATTATTCACACTGTATAATGTACGTATATTTTGACTACAAACTTAACCCGATCCTGTGTTGTTAACATTCTGTATAAAATTGTTTAGTGAAAATACATTTGCTTTATATTAAGGTTTGGTCCCTATTTAAGACAGTAAGGTTTTTGTTAAATTCACAGGTGGTGGTGAAAAGTAGGAACTAATTTTGTGATTATTGTAAAACAGACCCTGCAAAATCATGCATATTTTAAATATGAGCACTTAATCAGGATTGAAAGGACAGATTAGAAATAATCCCAAATATATTTTTGCTTAAACTTCATCTAAAAATACAATTTGGCAATGCAGTTTCCCCTAACCTCTGATATGTATGTATGAGTGCTGGTCCTCTCAGCTTATAGTACTTTTGATGTCACTCTTCATGATGAGACTCTGTGCTGGCCTTAAAGTGCTGTGCTGCTATATGCTTCCAGTTCAGTTGTGTGTGGTTTCATGCTGTTGTTGGATTGGCATTTTGAGCAGCCTGAGCTATATAATAAGCTAAAATGAACACAGTTCCAGTGGGATGTGGTATCACTAGTTGGTGTAGGCTAATAAATTGGTACCATGTTATAACCACCGTGTTAAAGTACAGTATATTTAAAGTGCTAGGGAAATGGGAAACATGTATGTTAACTATTAGAACTACAAGGATGAATGCTTAACTGTGGATTTTAAAAATGTCTGTCCTGCAAAGATTCAATATTGTGTTTAAAAAGTTTGTTGTGCCTGGTTTCTCTGAACAGATTTATAAAAATTGTTTAATAGCTTTATGTACAATAAGCTGTCTTGTTGGTTTGTGTTTGGGTAGTTACATGTGGATTTACCAGTTTCAGTAATTTCAGCGTTTACATATATCTTGGGCAAACTGGAGAGGATCAGGCTTAGAGAAGGTAGTATACCCAGATGAATGTACAAAGCAATCACTGTGTGATAAATTATCTGAGTCTTGAAAAACAATGTAGCTGCATCTAATGGCTTCAGGTGAGCTACATTTAAAAAAAAAGCAAATGTAAACAAATGCAATAAACATTAAAATCTCAATTCACACAAATTTGTGTACTTTTTTTATGCCATTGTTTAAAACTTGACTTTTGTGGCAGAGTATTTCTAAAATTATTTTCATCTTATATAGTACGTGAGAAGCATGCTTAATATATGATAAAAGTTCAAGTAAACTCCTGTAAGAGGGAGAGGATTGCTGTGGAAGATTTCAATGTATTTAAATGCTAATGCTTATTATTTGAAGATTTTCAGTAACTGGGTGCTGCAATGCCTCTTGCCCTTTAAGTTTTATAAAATAGCTGTATCAAGATTTTTTTTAAAAAAAGCAATTACTGCAATAATAAATTGATTTAACAGCTGAAATTGATTTCCACCCATTATCTTATTTCACTAGCAAATACGATTCATGTAGTTTTTTTTTAAAAAAGTCGCTGTTTTGCAGTATTTTGGAAAAAGTGTTTCATACTTCCTTTCTAAACTACCTGTGAAAACTATACCCACTTTTGCATATTTTGAAAGCTGTGTAACTCTGGCAGTCCAGATGCGAGCATATGACAAGGCCCAGAACTCACTGAACACTTAGACTGATTTCCATCTATGTTTGTGTAGCTATAGAATGTAGCACCTGTTTGCCTGGGATAGTTTCCCTGCTTTTGACAGTCTACCCTAAAGTAGGCACTCATAGATGTGAGCCATTCCAGGTAGTGCGGCAGTCTTAATTTGTATACATTGAGAGACTGAATATACAGGTTGAACCTCCTTTAACTGGGACTCTCTGGTCCAGCAACATGCGTGGTTTGGCAGGACCTGGGATGTTCCTGGACCACAGAGCCAAGATATAGGGAGGTCAGGCCATGGGACTGGAGCAAGGCGGGGACAATAACTCGCTTGGGAGCCCCTTGTCGGAAGAAGGGGGGACGCAGAGGAGTGGGCAGCGGAGGGTTCTGCTCCCCTGGTAGGTAGCAGGGGTCGGCAGTGATAACAAAGCTCTGGCCCTGGCTACAGCCAGGGAGCTCCAGATCCAGACAAAGAGGTTGGGGTCTAGCAGTGACTGCGAAGCTGGGGCTGCAGAGCTCCAGCCACGGAACTCAGGGTCCATCTGTGGAGCTCCAAGCCATGGAACTCTGGCCACGGATCTCAGGATCTGACTGCGGAGCTCTGGCCACAGATCTCGGGGTCCAGCAGTGGCAGCTAGGGAGCTTCAGCCTGGAGAGCCACGGCCAGGCAGGTAGCAGTGGAGGTGAACTTGGAGCCCTGTCGGGGGCAGGAGTTCAGCATGGGCCATGTTAGGAGGGACCTCTCCTGGTCCGGCAAATAATAGGGCCGGAAGAGACCTCAGGAGTTCGTCGAGTCCAGCCCCCTGCCCAAAGCAGGACCAACCCCAACTAAATCATCTTAGCCAGGACTTGATGAAGCTGAGACTTAAAAACCTTTAGGGATGGAGATTCTACCACCTCCCTAGGTTACCCATTCCAGTGTTTCACCACCCTCCTAGTGAAATAGCTTTTCCTAATATCCAACCTAGACCTCCCCCACTGTAACTTGAGACCATTTCTCCTTGTTCTGCCATCTGTCACTACTGAGAACAGCCTCTCTCCATCTTCTTTGGAACTTCCCTTCAGGAAGTTGAAAGCTGCTGTCAAATCCCCCCTCACTCTTCTCTTTTGCAGACTGACTAAGCCCAAATCCCTCAGCCTCTTCTTATAGGTCAAATGCTCCAGCCCCCTAATCATTTTGGTTGCCCTCTGCTGGACCCTCTCCAATGTGACCTCATCCTTTCTGTAATGGGGGGCCCAGAATTGGATTCAATATTCCAGATGTGGCCTCACTAGTGCCAAATAAAGGGGAATAATCGTATCTCTAGATCTGCTGGCAATGCTCCTCCTAATGCATCCTAATATGCCATTAGCCTTCTTGGCTACAAGAGCACACTGTTGATTCATATCCAGCTTCTCATCCACTGTAATCCCCAGGTCCTTTTCTGCTGAACTGCTACTCAGCCAGTCGGTCCCCCAGCCTGTAACAATGCTTTGGATTCTTCCATCCCAAGTGCAGGACTCTGCACTTGTCCTTGCTGAACCTCATCAGATGTATTTTGGTCCAATCCTCTAATCTGTCTAGGTCACTCTGGACCCTATCCCTGCCCTCCAACGTATCTACCTCTTCCCCAAGCTTAGTATCATCTGCAAACTTGCTGAGGGTGCAATCCATCCCCTCATCCAGGTCATTAATGAAGATGTTGAATAAAACTGAGCCTAGAACCAAACCTTCGGGCACTCCACTTGAAATTGACCGCCAACTAGACATCAAACCGTTGATCACTACCTGTTGGGACCGACAATGTAGCCAGCTTTCTATCCACCTTACAGTCCTTTTATCCAATCCATATTTCCTTAACTTGCTGGCAAGAATATTGAGAGACCGTATCAAAAGCTTTGCTAAAGTCAAGGTATATCACATCCACTGACTTCCCCATGTCCACAGAACCAGTTACCTCATTATAGAAGCTAATCAGATTGGTCAGGCTTGACTTGCCCTTTGTGAATCCATGTTGACTATTCCTGATCATTTTCCCCTCTTCCAGGTGCTTCAAAATGGATTCTATGAGGATCTCCTCCATGATTTTTCTAGGGACTGAGGTAAGGCTGACTGGTCTGTAGTTCTCTGGATTTTCCTTCTTCCCTTTTTTAAAGATGGCCACTACATTTGCCTTTTTCCAGTCATCCGGGATCTTCCCCGATCTCCACAAGTTTTCAAAGATAATGGCCAAAGGCTCTGCAATGACATTTGCCAACTCCCTCAGATGCATTAAATACACAAATTCATGGGTCTGGATGTCTAGCTTTTCTAAATAGTCCTTAACCTGTTCTTTCTCCATCGAGGACTGCCCACCTCCTTCCCATACTGCATTGCATAGTGCAGTAGTCTGGGAGATGACATTATCTGTAAAGACAGAGGCAAAAAAAGCATTGAGTCTTTCAGCTTTTCCCACATCATGTCATTAAGTTACCTCCCTCATCGAGAAAGGGCCTCACACCCTCTCTGATCACCCTCTTATTGCTAAAATGACTGTAGAAACCTTTCGTGTTACCCTTCACATTCCTTGCTAGCTGCAATTCAAATTGTGCTTTCGCCACCTTGATTACTCCCCTGCATCCTCGAGCAATATATTTATACTCCTCCCTAGTCATCTATCCAAGTTTCCACTTCTTATAGGCTTCCTTTTTGTGTTTAAGCTCACCAAGGGTTTCCCCTGTAAGCCAATCTGGTGGCCTATCATATTTGCTTTTCTTACTGTGTAACAGGATGGTTTGTTCATGTGCCTTCAGTTAGGCTTCTTTAAAATACAGCCAGCGCTTCTGGACTCCTTTCCCCTTCATGTTAGCCTCCCAGGGCACCCTGCCCATCAGTTCTCTGAGGGAGTCAGAGTCTGCTTTTCTGAAGTCCAGGGTGTGTATTTTGCTGATCTCCTTTCTTCCTTCGATCACTGCTTCCCAGGTTGCCACCCACCTCTACTTCCCCTACTAGTTTCTCCCTGCTTGTGAGCAGCAAGTCAAACTGCACATGACCCCTGGTCGGTTCCTTCAGCATGTGAACCAGGAAGTTATCCCCAACAGTCTCCCAAAAACTTCCTGAATTGTCTGTGTACTGATGTATTGGTTTCCCAACAGATGTAAGGGTGATTAAAGTCCCCCATGAAAACCAGGGCCTATGATCTGGAAGCTTCTCTTGTGTGAAGAAAGCCTCGTCTACCTTATCCACCTGATCTGGTGGTCTATAGCAGACCCAACCACATCATCACCCCTGTTGCTCCTGCCTCTAAACTTAATCCATACTTAACCCTAAACCTCTCTCTCTCGCTCTTGCTCTCGCTTTCTCTCTCTCTCTCTCTCATATACTGGAGCTCTGAGTAATCATACTGCTCTTACATATAATGCAACTCCTCCTCCTTTTCTTCCCTGCCTGTTCTTCCTGAACAGTTAATTTTCTTCCATGACAGTGCTCCAGTTATGTGAGTCATCCCACCAAGTCTCTGTTGTTCTAATCAAATCATAGTTCTTTGACTGGGCCAGGGCTTCTAATTCTTCCTGTTTGTTTTCCAGACTTCTTGCATTCGTGTACAAACACCTAAGCGTACAACTATTTGATTGCCCTACTTTCTCCATTGGGATCAGGGGTCCTCCTTTGTTGCTCGTTCCTCCTTGTGTTTCTTCCCAGTATCCCAGTTCCCCACTTGATTCAGGGCTTAGGTCACCATCCCCCGATGAACCTAATTTAAAGCCCTCCTCACTAAGTTTGCAAGCCAGCCCCCAAAGATGCTCTTTTCTCTCTTGGTTAGGTGGATTCCATCTCTTCCTAGCAATCCTTGTGCCCAGAATAGAGTCCCATGATCAAAGAAACCAAAGCCCTTTCTCCAACACCACTTGTGCAAGCAAGCAGTTACTTCCACAATTCGACGATCCCTACCCCTTTTCCTTCAACAGGGAGGATAGACGAGCACACCACTCATTCGGGACAGGTCAGGTCCCAAGGATACCAGATGAGGGAGGTCGAACCTGTATCAAATTTTTGGGTTGCACTCAGAGTTCTTAAGTAATGTGTCATTGGTTATACTTAATTTTGGTATTATGTGTATACACATGATATATGGTATTTTGTGATATTATTTATGTACACTTTCATGAAATTGAAAACTCATCTTTGGAACAATTGCATTAATGTAGTTTATATTTTACAGCCAAAATCTGAGGCAAAAAGCTTTGAATGAGGATCATATTGGAAACAATATATGAGCTTTACATTTAAAAGTACAATAAATAAAATTAAAAGTTAGCAGGTGGCTTGAAAGATTTGGAAATGTTGAAATCAGCATTTCAAAATATAGTGGGTAAGATACATTCAGGAGGCAAATTACTGTACTTACTTCAGTACATGAAAATTAAGTGTAATTTATTTACACTTTATTCTGTTTTCCTGAATGTGACCAGAAGTTTGCATTTAAATGTTTAAGGTATGTTAAAAGTTAGTGCTATTTTATTTCTTGAATTACCGGTAAACAATACGTCAGTATCATAGAATACTAGAACTGGAAGGGACCTCAAGAGGTCGTCACGTCCAGTCCGCTGCTTTCACAGCAGGACTAATCACCATCTATATCATCCCTGATAGATCAACCCACTGAACTAAATTTGACAATATCAATTCAATCCTTTTTAAAAAGCATCTCCTAGGAAACATATGCACTGGTTTTCTCTTGACAGAATATAGCTTAAATAATTTTAAAAATTAGCGCCATCTGTTAAACAATACTTGTTTGGTTGTAATGAATAATATATTAGAGTATGCCTACACAGCAGGACTAAAGTCTAATTAAGCTGCGCAACTTCAGCTACTCAATTTAGTCAATTGCGTAGCTTAAGTCAAAATAGCTTAATTTAGCTTCAGGCGCTGTCTATACAGAAGGAAGTTAAAGGAAGAACACTCTTCCTTTGACTTCCCTTACTCCTTATAAAATGAGGGTTATAGGAGTCAGAATAAGAAGTCCTCTAGCTCAACATTTTTTTGAAATAAAGGCTTGTAGTGTAGACACGCTTTTTGGTATTTAGAAATAATGTCAGTTATTTCAAAATAATGCGGCTGTGTAGACCTACTCTTACAGACCAAAGAAGTACTAAGAAAGTTACATTAATGACAAACAAATCGGTAGCATACACATAAAAGTGTATTTAGAATGACAAAACCCAAGCCATGTTAAAATGTATGTTAACTAAATACATATACTTATTTTCATTTTTCCAAAAATAATGAGATACCAGTTAAATCTGCACCATGGCGAAACTGACAATTACTATCAGATTTGGTAACTATTGGTTGCTATTAAAATTGGAGTTATTCTAAGCTGCGAGAACACAATTTGAGAATATAATTAACATATTGCATACAAAAACAACATTGAAGGACATTTTATGTGTTGCAAAGTTGAAAGTTTGGAATTGTCAGATTTACAGTTACCTGAGAGACCTGAATTTAGCTCCCTTATGCATTCAACTTCTGTACTTAATGAGGCCATGGTGTTCTGGAAAAAATAGCATGTTATCATACAACTGCAGACCATGATGCACCAGCACAAGATGACTGAATGGTGATTACACAAGCAACTACCACTCTGCCATTTCCTAACTTTCAGATGCCTCAAATTGCAAGAAAAGTTGTGACTTGCGGAAGATCAAAAATTAAATCCATAGTGGTTGTAGAACCCAGACTTATTGACTCCTAGTTAGGTAACCATGTTCCATCCTGGACAATTTATTTAAAAACACAAACCCAAAAAAACCCCACAGAGAATTCTTTGTTGTGTATAAGCGCCATGCATTCAATCAATTTTAAGGCAAGACTTTTAATTTTGGCACTTTGTTTCAGTCCCATGTAGCTAATTTTAATAACTTGAAAATTAATTCCCGAAACTCTGTTATGTAAATACATATCCTCTATATGTATTGTCTATAGAGTAAATTAACACTTAATTCCAATTCTTATTTTAGCTATAGCAGGAAGAAACAAATTTAAATTAAAACTGTTCCAAGCGAAGCTACAGCACAACATGCAAAAAATGCCTGCACTGTTATAAATAACTTGTCAAGTTCAAGGGTTAAACTTCCAGGTATTAATGAGTATCTACAAAAGGCAATGGTTCACTGTTTATGATGAAATGAACATATGGCATCTTGGTGTGTAATTTGAAAACTCCTCACGTTATGGATTAGTGTAAGAAGGGAAGTTAAGCAAAGGCTTTTGACGTGGTATACACCTGTCTAATTGCTAGGTGGGATAAGTGTTTTGAGAAGGATTAGTCAAAGTGCTTTATTGATTTGTCTTGGCACTCATCTCAAACTTCAAAGGCACTTCAAAACAAAATATGGGGGAGAGGGGTTGATTTAAAAGCATGCTTTCACTTCTAATGGAGACGGTATTATATTTAAACAATGTTCATTTGTCCTGATTTATACTGCGCAGGAACTCCAGGCTATTGAATTTTCAGGTGCTTGATACTTTACGATTAGTCACCTGCCCTAAGGCATTTCAGGAATCTAGATAATCTGTTACTCTCCAAGGCTATATCTACACTGCCAGAGGGGTGGGTGGGCTCTTGTACATTATTTCAAAGGCTGAAAAGCGGCCACATTGAGAGCTTCTTCCTCGTAGTAAGAGGTTTACCAATGTCAGAAAACCCCTCTGTTCTTTTGGGTTTTTTGGTTTTTTTTTTTTCAAAAGAACGCAATTGCAGTGTGGATGTAAGTGAATTTTTTTCTAAAAAATGGCCGTTTTTCTGAAAAAGCTCTGTAGTGTAGACAGCCTCTGACAGAGGCAGAAAGGAGGTGGGGGGAAGTGACTAGTCAAGTCACTACTCAACTATCTGATAAGCTTATGCTTATTGGATAGTCAACTAGTTGCTTACATCCCTAGCATTAACCACTGTTGCATTACTTTTAACTATACAGCTGTAGATGAAGAAATGCAAGTCCCTTACTGTGGATGTACTTATATTGGAATAAAATGCTTGCAAGCTTATTCCCTTAGGGGAAGGGCAGTAAGCTCTATACATGCACTGCTATAATGGCCTCCGTGTTGAATCAATATAACTGTTTCAGTGAAGAATCATGCCCCATACCTGAATAGTTGCACTATTACAAAAACCATGTGGTGACTAGGCCTTATGGAAATTTAAAACACAAGGGGTGAAATCCTGGCTCCACTGAAGTCAATGGTGAAACACTAACCAATTTCAGCAGGGCCTGGATTTTACCAATGAATCTTACTGTAAGTCTTCTGAGATGTGCTAGATTAAGAAAATCTATTGTCAGTTTTTTTTCCTTCTCATAACCGGTCATCTGAAGAAGTGGGCTGTGCCCATGAATGCTCATGGTACCATCTATATGTTTCGTTAGTCTATAAAGTGCTACCAGACCATTTGTTGTTTTTTAAGTTTATAAGTATAGTTGTTAGGAGTTTCTTAGACTCTAAACTGGAGGTAGTGGTGAAGATGGGAAGAAGCTTTCTAGATACAAAAGTTGGGCACTGCCTCTCTTTTTTTTCAGTGCTTAATGAATAGTTCCCTTTTTCCTAAATATTTTTATGTTCTTTGAATTGCTGTAGGAAAATTGATGGGAAGAATTCTGCATACCTAAATAAATGTGTTACCACAGCCAGTGTTTGATACTGCTTCTTTCACACATCATATTTTTCCAGTTAATCTTAGTTTATAGATATATTAAAATTTCCATGAGTCTTCTGTGTTAAGCAATCCAGTAATACTGGGCTGACTGGATTAAAACCATGATTGACCACTTAAGACATTCAAGAACAATGAATAGCTTAGAGGCAGCCACAAGGTAAATGTGGTGCAATGTCTTCCATGTTGCATTTGGATGTTTCTGCTTATGTTGCAATACATATCAAATGATTTTATTTTTTTTCTGACTCCAGTGACTACAGTGGTTTTCATTTAAAAAAGATTTTTCCCTATTAGTTTCAGCAAAGTAGTATTAATTTTAAGGTACAGCCCATAGATTTTCCTCAAGTGTTTCTGACTTGAAACACTCAACACTGAAGAAGCAGATACTGCCCCTCATCTGCTGCTGATTCTTCTATCTGTTGCTTGGTACTAAAAGGTTCTATATATGGAACTCATCAAACATCCGCACACATTCAGCCAACATCACAGGAGTTCATATGCTCTAGAGATGGATTTGTTTCTGAGGAACCAGAATCTCTTTGTTTAGCTCAAGACTTGCAGTACTGCAGCCTGAATTATCCTCCAGTCCTCTCTTTTAACTAGTACTGCCTGCCTCCCTGGTATTTAATATGCACTGACAGATGGATATTCCTTTGTCTGCTCCTCTATTAGAATATGAGGAAGAGTTCTTCAGACTCTCATCTCAGTACAGGGCTCTGCTGGCTGACTGTCCACCTTCTGATTACCAAGAACCTGAATAATCAAAGGATACTTTGAGGCTTTTACCACTTATGATCGGTCAAGTGTCTTCTCTGGTACGAGCAGTCCTGGCAGGCTCCCCCATTCCCATATTTTAGGTCTTGATTAAAAGAATGGCAGTGATCCTACACATTCCGTTAGAAGAAGACCAAAAAACCCAGCATAAATTTCTTGATGTACTTGAAGCATCACCAGTCTTTTTCACAAATGCAATGCTTTAAAAACCTGCCAAAATGAGCAGTCAGACTCCTGCTATTCCCTTACTCTTACAGCTAACAGGGCAGATGAAAATACAAGTTGGCTAGGGGATTGGAATTTGTATTTTCTCATCCTCCCCCTCATTCTGTGGTTGGGAAGGCAGTGAATTAACAGAAGAGGTGATACCACTCAGTAAGAACCAGAAACACTTGAAGAGTTTTTTGGTTGTAAAAGTTTTTCATCCGCAACCTTGTGATTCCAGATAGCTAGCCATCTGGTGATTCTAGCAAAATATAATCGTGTCAACTACACAAAGACTAGTTCTTTTATGGAACATTTACCACAGGAACACAAGGAACAGTTTCAAGATATTTTTGTAGAGGGGCAAATTTTGATGCAAACCACCTCGCAGACTTCTTGTATGACAGCTAGCACCTCTCCACTGCTATAGTTATATGTGAATTCTCCTTGCTCCAGTCCCTGGAACTTTCTGTGAAAGTCCAAAGTACAATAGAGGACCTTATCTTTGATGGTTTTAAATTGTTTAGTAACTCTTTGGTGACTCCCTGCATTCTTTAAAGGACTCCAAAGTGACTTTCCATTCATTGGAAATATGTACATGTGCAAATAAAAAGTTTCACTGGATTCCAGGCAGCACACAGATTGTAATCATCCCAGTTCCATCTAGTATAGGACAGAAGAGTTATCTAAGCAAAAACCAAGAATGCAGAATGGAAAGTTCTTAACTGTTACTGCTACCTTGGTGAGTACCAAATGTTTGTTTTGATGCTACAGCAGAGGACCAAGGACACTCTTAAGATACAGATCTCTTGCTAGACCATCCTGCTCCTTCTATTCCACATTTTAGAGACTCCTCTTCCATTTACCTAGCTCATAGAAGCAGATTCTCTGACAGATTTCGAGGTTATAATTTTGAGATACTTTAACCACTTCCACATCATACCTCTTTCATACATTCCATCCTTTTCAGGGATCCATCTGAAATAAGAGGTGTTTGTCCCTTTGGGTCAGGGGCCAGTTTCTGCTACATGCAAGAAAGACAATTTTAGTCCAAGTACTTTTTGGTCCCCAAAAAAGAAAGGCAGATGAAGATCAATTCTAGATTCAAAGCTGATACATTTCTGAGCCCCGAGAAAAGTATTTAAGATGGTGACACTCAGTTATCATTCCATCCCTGTGTCCAGAGGACCTTTTCATGACCCTGGGCCTTCATACAGCTTTCTCACTGAGGGTTCCTAAAGTTTGTGGTAGGTCAGGACCCTTACCAATATTGAGTCCTCTTCCCCTTTTAGATTATCTGCTACCACCTGAATGTTCACAAAAGCTGTGGTGGTATTGCTGTACAGCTTTGCCAGTCAGGTATAATCATCTTCCTTTACTTTGATTGGCTTTTCCAGGGGCATTTCTATACTGATGTTAGAAATGCTCTAAAAAATGCTCGTGATTTCGTTTAACTGGCTTTCATCAGCTCAATATTGTGAAAGTCCTTCCTCTTTATCAGGGCGACAGTAACTTACATTTCTTACAGGTATTGTTGTATCCCAATCTTGTCCCTTTCCCTCTGCTGGGGAGACCTCAGGGCAGGAGATCGCTAAGTATGTGATACAACAGTAGCTGTAAGAAATTTAAGAGTGGGGTGGAGTGCAGGGGGGCTTAGGGCAGGAGATTGGGAAGTGTTAGAGGATGTGGATTGTACAGGAGTCAGGGTTGGGGGTGTGAGGGAGGGCCTCAGGGCAGGAAGTGGGAATGAGGAGGGATGCAGGAGTCAGGGTGTGAGGTTGTGGGCATGGGGTCTTGGCAGGGGTTTGTGTGTGTATAAGGCAGTAGTGGGCCTCAGGGCCGCATGTGGCCCATTGGGGTTCTATGTGTGACTCACGGGACATTTTATTTACCATTGCCCATGCACAGAATTCCCAAATTCTGCTGGGTTTTGTCCACATAGGGTTTTTTTCGTACCGGTACTACAAAATTGACACACATGTAAAACAAGGGCACAGGAAATGAGATGTGTACTGAGTGCACACAACATTGTGAGAGCTATGCGCTCCATCTGCACCCAATCAAAACACTGCTATGGTTCAATCGGCACAGCTGGCAAATTCTAGGTACATAAGTGCAGTCAGAAAAACTACCCTATCCCAGGAGACTGTCTTGGTTATGACAGTCTTGTGACCCATTGAGATGAAGAAGGGCTATGCATGCTTAGGTTGCCCCTCACTGGTGTAGAGGGTGCATGGGTAGAAAAGGGGGGCCTGAAAGCCCTTTCTTCCCCCTGAGATTCATACCAGGACTGCTTGCTCTTCCCCTTCCTGTCACTCTGAATGCATAGCTCCTCTGCCCCATGCCCTTCCCATCCAGAGTGAGAGGAATGCAGCAAACTGTGCACTTTCCCCTCATTCCCAGATGGTGATGGGAAAGGGAGCAACAGCAAGCAGTGTCCTCATACGAATCTTGGGGCAGGTGCTGGGACAGAGTATGGAGTACCAGCCCCCCTGCTATCCCAAAATGGCACTCAGAAAATAGAGTTCAGAAGGGCCTCTTTAGAAGCCACCACATACAGAGCTTATCTGCTAATGGGCAGATTCCTCACCTTGTCTCACTGACTTTCACAAATTCAGTTGCAATCTCAGGTCACTGCCAGATTGTACATGCAATTCCTTAGACTCATAACAGTTTACATTGGGTCATGCTACAGGCCCTCCTATGCTGGGTTTGCTTCCAGGCCTCATTCAAGACAGTTTTTATCCTCACTGTCTAAATAAGTTGCCCTATCTTCCCTGTCACACACCAGTCTCTTTGGCTAGTGGAAGAACTGGACAAGGTGTGTGCAGGGGTTCCAGTCAACTACTTCCTCCTCTTGCAATAATTTCTGATGTGTCCATCTTTTGATGGGGAGCTCATTTGCAGGACTATACTATCCAGGACATGTGAACCTTACCCATCAGACGTCCTGGAAATCAGAGCAGGAAGAACCACTGCCAGCATCTCCAGCCTCAGATAGTCTATTATATGCCTGCCTTGATTTTCTAAGGGGCATAAATTACTGTGTAAATTGGCATAGAGGAGCAAGATCTCCCAAGTTCTGCAGTGGATGTGGCTTGGGAACCAACTCAGGTGGAACACCCTTAGGCTACATCTAAATTGCATCCTTCTGTGGACAGAGAGATGTAGATTAGGCACATAGAAATCGCTAATGAAGCAGGGGTTGAAATATCCCGTGCTTCATTAGCATAAACATGGCCGCCGCTTTTTTTGAAAAAAATGCAGATCTGTCGAAAATAAACCCTTTTTTGACAGATCCTGTATTCCTCAAAAAAGGACACAACAAACAGAAGGAAGGAGTGGTTCTTTACACTGTACCAAACTGGAGTTTTCCATGATGACTGTCCTCATAGGTGCTCCACTACCCACCTTGCTTTTCCTCTGGTTCAATGCCTTGTCTCTGGAGCTTTGTGGTTGTGAAGGACAGCCCATCTCATGCAGCTCTATATATCCTCAGTATGGGGTGTAAGGATGGCTAGGGCACATGTGAGGACTAAATGAGAGCTGCTGCTACAAAAAAAAAAATCTCTCATCAAAGGTGCATGGCGTTCACGTGCTCCTCAAGTGGGGCACCCTTTGACCCTTCGACACACACCTCGAAGAATTGCTGTTACTGTACAAGGTGAGGAATGCCTTTTTTGGTAACAATGGACTATAGACACTTCCAAACACTCTGCCGCTTTAGTTTGTTTGCATAAGATACCTTTCGCATGTTGAAAACTAATCCGTTGGAATACAGACTAACATGGCTACCCCTCTGAGACTGTTGGAATACTTGATTTATTTAAGAACTGACTGGAACAGCTCCACTGCAGTTGCTCTGAAATAGAGAATACACATCTGACAGTAACCAAGTAGCAACTGCTTCTCTTACTCAGCAGGAAACAGCAGGTTCTCTCCGCCTTGAAAAGTTCTCAAAGCGATGAGAAACTACGAGAAATGAAACACAAAGTTTATTTTCTGGTGGCCAGCCCTAGGATTTCCTTCTCTCTTTTTTCTCCTTTCTTTGAGAATGTACTGTCAGAGATGGGGGAAGAGGGAAAATCGTAGCATTATAGGTAAAATGTTTGAGGCTGGATCCTGAACTGGTGTAAATCAATTGACTTCAGTGGAATCAGCTATACCTATTTATAACAATCGATTCTGGGGGTTAGGTTTTGAACTGAGTGTAAGTTGTATGATACAAATGGACCTGCCTTCCCTTAGTTACAATTTCATTTCCATCCTATTTCTGGAGGAATGTGTCCAATGCAACCTCTAGTCAGTGAAAGGACTGAAAGGGTATGTCTACACTACCCCGCTAGTTCGAACTAGCGGGGTAATGTATGCATACCGAACGTGCAAATGAAGCCCGGGATTTGAATTTCCCAGGCTTCATTTGCATAAGCCGTCCGGTGCCATTTTTAAATGCCGGCTTGTTCGAACCCCGTGCCGCGCGGCTACACGCGGCACGGGCTAGATAGTTCGAACTAGCAAGCCATTCCGTGGAACGAGGCGTACAGATAGTTCGGAATGGCTTGCTAGTTCGAACTATCTAGCCCGTGCCGCGTGTAGCCGCGCGGCACGGGGTTCGAACAAGCCGGCATTTAAAAATGGCGCCGGCCGGCTTATGCAAATGAAGCCCGGGAAATTCAAATCCCGGGCTTCATTTGCACGTTCGGTATGCATACATTACCCCGCTAGTTCGAACTAGCGGGGTAGTGTAGACATACCCAAAGAAAACTATTTATTATGTGTGCCATAGAAAACTACCTGTTGAGTTTAAAAAGCACTGATATGATGTTCTGTTCCTTTATATGCCTTAAATATAGTCTTCCTGTCTCATTGAAGCTACATCTGATTCACAGATCACTGTGTACTAGTGTTAGACCAGTTTAACCTGTATTAGGAGCATATCAATTATATTGGAAACTCAAGCCATTTGCTTCTTTTTGTCTTCTTGTTGTCATGATGAATCATCAGCTGTACGATCTTGCATTATGACTCATATTTAAACCTATTTGTTGTCTAATTTCATACCAGTGTCTTTGATCTGGAGAGTACCCTGCCACATCTGCTGAATGTGACTGATCACAACCCAACACTTACTAAGAGAACTACGCTAGCCTACCTGAGGAGTGGTTGAAACAATAAATGGAGAAAATAGCACTTTAAAAAATTCAAATAGAGAAGTGTTTGTTTCACACACAGAGCTTTGATCCTATGCTGTATTTTGTATAAACCTTTATTGCAAAGAAAAAAATTACATAAATGCTGTTCCTTTTCCTGTTGTCTGTATTATAAGATGTTTTCCAGACACACTCGCCCACATGTGCACATGCAGACGAGGTGAAATTGAGCTATAGGACTAGAAATCCAAGAAAGGTTGCTGATCATCATTGGCAGCCCAGAGTTGTTTGTGTAACTTTGCTAACCAGTTTGTGTGTGTTGTATTCAAATAGTTTCAAAAGGGCACAGTAGTGTTTGCGAAATAGATTTATTTATTTCCCTTTAGCTTCCTCTTTTTCTATTTAGGTACATTTCTGTTTGTTGAAAAATTGGAAAGCAAATGATGCTTTTTAACTAAAATGTCTATCTTTTGCAAACATTAATAAATGAATATGAGATATGGTAGTAATGATCTGCTAGCCTGACTTCATGGGTTGGGAAAGACAGGCCCAGAGATGGTAGCTGACTTACCCAAAATCAGATGGGAAATTAGTGGCAGATTCTAAAAAGCCCAGAAGGCTCATCTGTGAGCTTTCTGCTCTAACCAAATGTAGTACTGCAACTGTTTGCAAGACCAGTTACCCCAAAACCTAATCTTTGGACTCATAAGAATTTATTTTCTAACTTCAGTGATTCTGTTACGGGAACTCAAATAAGTTAGTCTGCTACCATAATATTATTCAATCAGCTTCCAAACTTTAGTTGAAAACTTTGCTCATATTCTGGGGAGTAGGCATGAAGCAATTAACCTTATCTTGATCCTGACTTGTATTCTCTATGCATCGGCAAGTGGTAGTCCCATAAGCTTTCAGAGTTGTTCTAAAAGTACTTGGAGTTCTAAGTGCAACCAGGCCTGCCACCAGGGGAGGGGATAGAGGGGCAATTGCCCAGCGGCCTGGAGATTCAAAGGGGGCCCGGAGCTCCCAGCCAAGCCCTGAGCCCCCTTTCAATTATTGCGGGAGTGCTGCTCTGCACAGCTCTGAGGGGTGGAGGTATGCCATGGTCTGGGAGGTCCTGAGGGCTGACTCTTCAGCCTCACACTTTCCACCCTTGATTTGGGAGCTGGCCTCCCCCACACCTTGCCATAAGGCTGTAATGGCTGTCAGCCCTACTGAGTGCAATCCTAGGAGTCAGTTTACATTGGGTTAACAAAGCTTAACAAAAAGGGAGTTGAGTGGCTCGATTTACCATCTGGAAGTACCTACTCGGGAAACAAATGTTCAATAACAGACACAAGTATAGCAGGGAAAAGGTGTAATACAGTCTAATGGCTGGAAGTTGAAACTAGGAAAATTCAGAATGGAAAAAATGTGTACATTTTTGACAGTGCAAGTAATTGACCCTTGCTAATTTGTTCCAATGGTGAAGATGAATTATCTGTTACTGACATTTGCAGGGAAGGGGTTTTTAATTACTGATTAAAGCTTGTGTGTGTGTGTGTGTGTGTGTGTGTGTGTGTGTGTGTGTGTGTGTGTGTGTGTGTGTGTGTGTTGAGAGGATTTGTGGAGGGTAAAGTGGGGGCGTTGTTACTACCAATGGCTAATAAACACTTGGAATAAAGGGAGCTTTTATTTAAAGATTCAGCACCCTTGCTCCTTTTAATTGAGTGGTGGGAACAAACAATAAATAGCACTGTGGTCTCCAGTAAAAGAGAGGAAGATAGTAAGTTAGAGAAATGGTCAGAGGTAAACAGGATGAGGTTTAATAAAGAGAAATGCAAAGTGCTCCACTTAGGAAGGAACAATCAGTTCCATACATACAAGATGGGAAGCGACTGTCTAGGAAGGAGCATGGCGGAAAGCGATCTAGGGGTCATAGTGGACCACAAGTTGAATATGAGTCAACAGTGTGATGCTGTTGCAAAAAAAAGCAAATATGATTCTAGGTTGTATCAACAGGTGTGTTGTAAGCAAAACTCGTGAAGTCATTCTGCCGCTCTACTCTGCACTAGTTAGGCCTCAGCTGGAGTACTGTGTCCAGTGAGGGGCGCCACATTTCAAGAAAGATGTGGAGAAATTGGAAAGGGTACAGAGAAGAGCGACAAGAATGATTAAAGGTTTAGAGAACATGACCTATGAAGCCAGGCTTCATGAACTGGGCTTGTTTAGTTTGGAAAAAAGAAGATTAAGGGGGGACGTGATAGCGGTTTTCAACTATCTAAAAGGAGGAAGGAGAAAATTTGTTCCTCTTGGTTACTGAGGACAGGACAAGGAGTAATGGGCTTAAAGTGCAGCAGGGGAGGTTTAGATTGGACATTAGGAAAAAATTCCTAACTGTCAGGGTGGTCAAATATTGGAATAAATTGCCAAGGGAGGTGGTGGAATCTCCCTCTCTGGAGATATTTAAGAACAGGTTAGATAGACATCTGTCAGGGATGGTGTAGACGGAGCTTGGTCCTGCCTTGAGGGTGGGGGGCTGGACTCGATGACCTCTCGAGGTCCCTTCCAGTCCTATTATTCTATGATTCTATGATTCTAAGATCCAAGATAATTTTTTTTAAAAAATCAAGCATTTATAAATCAATAAACCTTTCAGCCATAGTTCAAATATGACACAAACACAGTTTGTTGCATTTTTTAAAAAGTTATGCTGATCACTTCTACAAACAAATGAGTTAGGCCCAGTCTTGCTATTTGACACATGTTGTAGAGGGTCATACGTGAGTATAGAAAGCAGTGGCTTGGGGGAAACAATAGTCCTGGAGTAAGAGTCTGGATGACCATTGGAACTATGCTGTTTTTCTGGACTTCTGAAAGAGGTGTTACATTAGTCAACTACCAGCTGCATTTTGTTTTTGTCATCTAAAATTCATGCTCGGCAGTGTATTCTGCAGCTTCCGCCTTGCCACTTTCCCCAGAATGAAATAACTTACTTCTAAGCTTTACATCCTTCCACCCTACTACCACCACTACTTGGCTTATTGCAAAAGTTACTTGCCATTGCTGCTCCACTGGTGATAACAATAGTAAGAGGGCTAGTGTAGGTAAAACTTTGAGGCCTAATGGCATGTTTAATACTATGTAATTTAATTTAAATTAATACTATGTAGATGTGGTGGCTACAGGAGCATTGCTTACACTAAGGTTCTCTGTGGCTGCCAGTAGTGTTAGACTAAGGGATCTCTGCTGCAGACATAGCATTAAAGATCAGTCTGTCCTACTATTCATCATAGAACACTATGGAAGGGACCTCGAGAAGTCATCGAGTCGAGTCCCCTGCACTCACGGCAGGACCCAGCACCATCTAAACCATCCCTGATAGATGTCCATCTAATCTGCTCTTAAATATCTCCAGAGATGGAGATTCCACAACCTCCCTAGGCAATTTATTCCAGTGTTTAACCACCCTGACAGGAAGTTTTCCTAATGTCCAACCTAAACCTCCCTTGCTGCAGTTTAACCCCATTGCTTCTTGTCCTATACTCAGAGGCCAAGGAGAACAATTTTTCTGCCTCCTCTTTGTGACACCCTTTTAGATACCTGAAACCCGCTATCATCTCCCCTCTCAGTATTCCCTTTTCTAAACTAAACGAGCCCAATTCTTTCAGTCTTCCCTCATAGCTCATGTTCTCTAGCTCATGTGTTCTTCTCTGGACCATCTCCAATTTCTCCACATCTTTCTTGAAATGTGGTGCCCAGAACTGAACACAATACTCCAATTGAGGCCTGATCATCATGGAATAGAGCGGAAGAATGACTTCTCATGTCTTGCTCACAACATTCTTGTTAATGCATCCCAGAATCATGTTTGCTTGTTTTTGAAACAGCAACACACTGTTGACTCATATTTAGTTTGTGGTCCACTTTGACCCCTAGATCCCTTTCTGCAGTGCTTCTTCCTAGACAGTCACTTCCCATTCTGTATGTGTGAAACTGATTGTGTGAAACTTTCTAAGTGGAGTACTTTGCATTTATCCTTATTAAACTTCATCCTGTTTACCTCAGACCATTTCTCTAGTTTGTCCAGATCATTTTGAATGATGACCCTATCCTCCAAAGTACTTGCAACCCCTCCCAGCTTCATATAATCTGCGAACTTAATAAGTGTACTCTCTATGCCGATGTCTAAATCATTGATAAAGATATTAAACAAAACTGGTACCAAAACAGACCCCTGTGGCATTGTCAGCCCATGGTCAGGGCAATGCATGGTGTGTGTGTTATACACCCGAGTCTTCAACTGCTAGGACAGGGTCCCTTCGCAGTGGGCAGCCTGGAGAAGGCTGACAGGCGCCCCAAAAGTCTGCAGGGAGAGCTTATTACACCCGAGTCTGTGGCTGCTAGGACACAAGGTCCCTTCGCAGCGGGCGGCCTAGCAAAGGCCAATGAGTACCCCAATGGTCTGTCCCTCAATTCCTTGGAAAAATGAGTACGAGGTGGGTGTCCCCGTGGACCTCGGGAGGCAATCACCTAACCCGACCAGCAGGTAGATGGCGGATGGACGCTCCGAGTGAGTGTACTGCTGGACCCATCTTTATACCCATGGGGTCACGTATTCTCTTTCTTATCTATGGTGCCAAATGGTGCTGGTTCATCTTTGTGACGCCAGTTCTTACAAAGGAGTTATGAACTTAATTTACACTTGTAAGAGAGATAACTAAATTGGGAGTACTAGGCATTCTTTTCTCAGTGGGAGATTCCTCTTCCAGGGACGGCTGTGTGATCGTATCAATATAGGTGCCAGCCAAGGGCAGTTCTTGCAGCCTCTAGGTCAGCTTATTGGCTTGATCACCCTCTCGTATCTGTGTTTACAGTTATCCAGAGTCAGATGAGTCAAGGCATCAAAGACTATGCTGATTTTTTTGCTGTCTGTGATCTCCAGGCACCTCAGAGGGGCAAGCAAGATGGATGTGATGGGGGGGGGGTCTCTGTCTGGCTACAGGCACCCCACTTGTTATGCCCTTCCAGCAGGATTGTGAACCATTAATTACTACTCTCTGAGAATGGTTATCCAGCCAGTTATGCACCCACCTTATAGTAGCCCCATCTAGGTTGTATTTGCCCAGTTTATTGATAAGAAGATCATGTGAGACCATGTCAATGCCTCATATGCAGAGGCTGTAGTGTAATGCTGGGGGGAGAGTCCTCTAGCACAGCTATTGGTCAGTAAGTTTCCAACATGTTCTGCTAAGGACTAAGACACTTTCAAGGGTGCACTTTTATAAACTGAAGCAAATAAGGTCTGAATTCACATAGACTTGGCCTGAGCTACATTGGATCCAGAAGGTTAGGTTAAGGCAGTGGTCCCCAACCTTTTGGGGCTGCTGGGTGCCCGGGGGTGGCACCATGCATGCGCCGTGCGCCTGGGGTGGGGGCCGCGCATGCCTGGGGTGCAAGAATGACTCGGGCCAACCCTGGTCACTAGGTGGGCACCATGGCGCCTGCAGGCACTGGGTTAAGGTACGCAACTCCAGCTCCATCAAATACATAGCTGGAGTCAGCTTACCTTAAGCTGAGCTTGATGTCGTCTTCACAGTGGAAGGCTGATGGGAGCTTCAGCTCCTCCCCACCCCCACACAACCAAACCCTGACTTTGTTTTAAGTTAGGTTAAGCGGAAGCTGCATACCACATTTGGAGATTCTAGCTCTTACTGTTTAGGAGGATAGTAATGGAAATGTAGCCGTGTTAGTCTGGTGTAGCTGAAGCAAAATACAGGACTATGTAGCACTTTAAAGACTAACAAGATGGTTTAATCCTTTTCATATGTGTTCATTTTTAAAAATTGTATCCTTTGGTATATATGGCTGTGACTATTTTCTTCCACTATTTGATCTGAGGAAGTGGGTCTGGCCCACGAAAGCTCATCATTTAATAAACCATCTTGTTAGTCTTTAAAGTGCTACATAGTCCTGCATTTTGTTTAGGAGGAGTTCTTGAACAAATGGACAGACAGACACAGTCTCACTGACTTGCTCACATATACTGTGGATGCCAAACTTTACTTTGTGATCTTTTAGAAAATGTAACTGGAAAAACAGCCCTAGACTAAATATCTTGGGTGAGATTTACACATTATGAAAAGCCCTTGCAAAATCAAAGTACCAAATGTGAGTTAGTGGCATTATGTACTAGCTCACAACTATGCTTTTCCAGCTGCAGCACTGCTTGTACTTGGGAACATGTCTGGTCTGCTGGATGTTTCTAATTAATTTAGTTAAGTTCTGAATGTTTTAGCAGTTTCTAAAAACCAGGATGTTTATATCTGAAACAAAAGGTTGGTGAACAAACAGCAACTAACTTCTCACAGAGCAGGATAGACAAACTGACCAGGAAATGCACTGATGAGACCAAAAGGTTTCAGCTGTTTGTGACATACAAGTATCTGTACATCTTCTCTTCTGCATGAAGGTAGACTGCTATGGGAAAGTCATCTAGTCAACCACCTATCAAAGCACTGATCTAGCACTCCCTCCATTGTCCCGGGCCATACTGGCCGATAGAGTGCTGCTCTCCTCAGAGTAGGAATTGAAAGATCCCGCTCTGGTTTTCTGCTTGAGCTCCACGTGTGGGAGCTCTAGGGCTTTCACTTGTAGCCCTTTTGCCCACAAGTGCTGGCAACAAGAGGGGCTGTGTTCACAAGTTCTAGGGTTGCTCATACCAAATAATTCAGTAGGCTCATGCCCCACTTAGAAACCCAGGGCAATGAAATGCATCTTCTCTGAGAGTACACCCAGCCTACAGCACAAAGTCAAATTAAGCTACGCAAATTCAGCTATGTTAATTGTGTAGCTGAAGTCAAAGTAGCTTAACTCGGCTTTTGGTGCTGTCTTCACTGCAGAAAGTTGAAGGAAGAACACCCTACCTTCGACTTCCCTTACTCCTTGTGAAAGCAAAGTTAGCATCAAGTGGAGTGCCCCTCTCACTTTGAATTAGCTGTGTTAACTAGATGGCTCATTTGAACCCTGGAAGATTGACAATGGCAGCTTTGCTCTTCCTCTGTCATGTAGACGTACCCTGAGTGCCCTTTGCAGGCAGAACTTCTCCACTTGCAATCATTCCAAGACTGTACAAAACAGAGAATCTGTATTAGGGAGAAAGGAGTAATCATAATTTTGAAGGGAGGGGGGTCCAAAAGACTGCAAATAGAGAGTAAAACACTCTTCCCCCCCCCCCCTTTTGGTAACTTTGACAGTTGTCCATCTAAGTCCCTTCTCACCCACCTGTGAGAACATCTTACGATCTCTTGGCCCAATTACATCACCCATGCACACACTCTCCTTTCATTTAGTTATGGCAACTCCTCAGGTGGCAGTGGAGCTAGGTAGATTATGCAAATGAATAGAGTGACCATATTTCCCTGTGCCCAGTATGAGACACCAAACAGGGGAGACTGCTGGTGCTCAGGGTTTTAGTCCAAAGTGGGGGTGTGGGTCTGTTGGCACTCAGGGCTTCAGCCCCACAGTGGGGCAGAGGGAAAGAAGCTGCTGGCCCTCGGGGTGCCAGTGACTGAAGCTTCGGGCACCAGCGGCTCTTCGCCCACCCTGCAGTGCTGCAAGGATGAAGTTCAGCCTCACAGCATGTAGAGCATGCAGGGTTGGGAGTGAGGAGGGGAGCCACCAGCGCTTGGGGGTCCAGCCCCACAGTGGAAGGGGGAGAGGGTGGGGACCGAGCCTCATGCCAGTGGGTGCATCCCACAGCAGGCAGCCACCCAGGAATGGGGCTTCAGCCCTGCAGCGGGGCCACCTGGAAATGGGGCTGAGCTCTGTGCCAGGGCCTCCCTGAAATAGGGCTTCAAGACATGGCCCCATAAAGGCTTCAGCCCAGTGGCCAGGGCGGAACGCGAACGGGGTTGCACCCAGCAGTGAGGGCACCGGAGCAAGGGATTTCAGCCTGGGAGGCCATCGGTGGTCAGGGCTTCAGCCCCATGTTCTGGAAAGGCTGGCAGACTTCACCCCCCCCTTTAGGGTACACAGGGAGGGAAGTCGCTCCTACCTGGTTTCTTTCTATGTTTCTCCCTCAGCACCCTGCCCTACTCCAAACACCATGTGCTGGTGCCTGATTACCGCCAGTCACAAGTAGGAGGCTGCCATGGCTGTGCTGACTGGGGAATGCACGGGCCAGCAGAGGCCATGCCAATGTGGGACATTTTACTCCTTTTTTAAAACCAGTCAAGATGCCTGGAAGACATCTTAAAAACAGGTCAGTCCTGGTAAAATGGGACGGATGCTCACCCTACAAATGAAGCACTCTCATTTGCATAATTAATTCGGTTCCATTTTTGGTGTCCTTTTCTCCCTTCCCTTTAATCCTCCTCCAATTTCTTCTGACCACAGGAATTATACACTAAGACTATGTCTACACTGCCCTCTCTTACTCCAAAAAATGCAAATGAGGTGAAGCTTGGAATATCGCCTTACCTCATTTGCATAGTTAATGAGGCTCCGTTTTTGAGCAAGAGGCTTTTGCACAAAACCCCCTCTTGCACAAGAGCCGTTCTTCCTCCTTTTTTCAGGAAGAATGGCTCTTTGGCAAGAGGAGGTTTTTGTGCAAAAATGGACCCTAATTAATTATGCAAATGAGGCACAGCTATATTCCACTCTTCGCCTCATTTGCTTATTTTTTACACAAGAGGGGGCTGTGTAGCCGTAGCCTAAGGTTTTCCACTCTAAGCTCTCTTCGCTAACCCTTTGACTTCAAGGGTACATCTACACCTCAGTTAAACACCCTAGTGTGCTAGTTCAGTTCAGCTGACTTGGGCTCATGAGGCTTGGGCTGTGGGGCTATAACATTGTGATTTAGGCCCCTCCTGTTTTGAGCAAAAATGTCTCTACTGCACAATTTTCTGTCCCAAAGCCAAGCCCCATCTGCCCACAATGCCCCGGGTCTTTTATTGCGGTGGAGATGTCACCCAAAAGGAGTATTCCCCTTTATTCCAGAGACTGTCTCTTCATCTCCCTTCAGTTAGGAGGAGAGGACCAGATAGTATCAAAGCTTTTTCAATGTCACTGTATTTCATAGTTGTCAGTTTTGACATTTTGGGAAGATGCAAGAAGTGTTTGCTGTGTTTTCTGCCACAGGCATTAACAATCACTCAAAGCAGCAAGCACAGGGATGTGCATAGTGTGACAGACAAATAATGCAGCATACACTTTTACCTGTAAAAGCTGATTATTTTCTACAAGTTGGCAGGTAATTACTTACTGTCTGTACTGTAGAAGGAGGGTGTCATGATGAGACGTACTTAATGTAATCACAAATATAGAACTGTCACTTGTTTTTAAAGAAATATTTATTATGCATTTGCAAACAATACTTTGATCCCCAAAGGACTGCCATGTTGGCTATTGGTTTCCACACTGGTCTAAATATTTCTAGTGCATTTATGAGCAGGCCTTTTAGATTCTAGGCCTGATGCTGCCAGACAGGAACAATAATTAGTTTTATTCATTGGTTGTCAAATTCCTTTGAGTCATGCTGGTCAATGGAAGCTATAGAATAAGTACTGTTGCTTGCCCTTATCAGTTCTGTCTTCTGAAAGTATTTAAAACACAAAGCAGAGATTTCAAATGAATCCACAATATATTAAGGATCAGTGTCTCTTTCAACCACAGCCAGCTGTAGCAATGCTGGGGCTACCAACATCATGTGCATCTTGATATCAAGCATCATACCAGGCTGCTATTCTGGCCTTTTGGGGGAGTGTTTCTCCATTCAAGAATGAGACCTATACAGTATTGCATTTCTTTTTGGTATCTTTTTTTAATAGGGTCTTAGCAATTTTAACTGCCAATTGGGCTTTCCCATTTGACTGGCTGTGATGAAGTGATATGACTGAATTCCCATTTCCAGATAAATTACACAAACTTACTGCAAGTTAATTTAGGCCTATTGTCTGAAACCATTCAGTCTGGGGTAGCATGTTGGCTGAAATGCTTCACTACTTTGTCTATGATGGTTGCTGAGGAGTTAGTTTAGTTCCCACAAATCTGAATAATAATCTACAGCAATAGAATCATAGAATACTAGAACTGGAAGGGACCTTGAGAGATCATCAAGTCCAGTCCCTTGCCCTCCCGGCAGGACCAAGTGCCTTCTAGATTATCCCTGATAGGTACCTGTCTCCAGTGATAGAGATCCCACAACCTCCCTAGGCAATTTATTCCAGTGTTTAACCAACCTGACAATTAGGAAGTTTTTCCTAATGTCCTACCTAAATCTCCCTTGCCACAATTTACGTAAGTGAGGTAGTTTATGTGGTTTTCAGTAAAAAGTCCACTCCAAGTTTGCTCCAAGGTATACTTGGACTGCAGTGTATTTTCATTGTCTCTCTTTGCTGCTGTGCCTGAATTTCTCCACATGTATCATGACTGTTCTCTGATATCTTGGGTTACTTTTTGGCAAGATTTCAGCATCTTCTCTTCATGAGCTGGGTATTATTATTTGACTGCCTTTATATATGATGCTATCTCATACATTCAGATCAGTAGTTCCAATATTCTTTAGAGGCAGGCAATGCCTCTCTGCTGGCATCTGTCTTGTCTGCTTTGTTCTTTGATTCTTTCAACCCCTTCCTTGAAACTGGCAGAGTGCAGGGTTGGCTGTTGCTTTCTCTTAGGTTAAGGAGATCATTCTTTCCAACTGCCAGATTTTCATGCTGCAGAGCTGCTCTGATAAGAAGTCAGCTATGCATGTCTTAGTCCATTTCGTGTAGCAGACATTGAAGTTGTGGTGTTTTAATTTGAGTAGCATGTGCTGACCGTGTTTGGGGGCTGCATGCAAGGGCTTTTTAAAAAAATGTTCTCTAGTGCTTTATGCTCACTTTCTACTCCAATGGTTGCTCATCTTTGAATATATTGGTGAAACTTTTCACATGCAAACACTAGTGCCAGATATTCTTTTTCCAATTTAGGCCCATCTCCTTTCCATTAAAAACTTTCATGTCACAGCTTCCCACCAGCTCTTCCTTTTCCAGGCCCACTGACTGGGGCAGAGGGAACTTGGGGGAGGGCCCAATGGACAGTTGCCCCAAGGTCCAGTGATTTGAAAGGGCCCAGGACTACCTGCTGCTGCTGCTGCTGTTACTACAGCAGCAGCTGGAACCCCAGGCACTTTAAATCACTGGTGGAACTTTTGTGTGTTGTGCATTTCTAAGCTCTATGCAGCATCTTTGTGCCATAGCCATATAAGGAGTTTGCATGCAGCCGAGAGGCTTGGATGAAACCTTGTTAGATCCTAATAGCCTATGAACTGATTTAATATCTTTAGTTGTGGACTGATTTCATATCTTTAGTTGTGGGGCTATGTCTACACTGCCCCCTCTTGCACAGAAAAATACGCAAATGAGGTGAAGTGTGGAATATCGCTGCATCTCATTTGCATAATTAACAAGGCTCCATTTTTGTGCAAGAGCCATTCTTCCTCTCTTTTTCAGGAAGAATGGCTTTTACGCAAGAGGGGTTTTCTGCGGAAAGAAAGGAGCCGTGTAGATGGCTCCTTTTTGTGCAAAAGCTTCTTGCGCAAAAACGGAGCCTCATTAATTATGCAAATGGGGCGTGGTGATATTCCATGCTTCACTTCATTTGCATATTTTGTGCGCAAGAGGGGACAGTGTAGACATAACCCTGCTGTGCTGCTTTCCCTTTTTCAGATTTAGGGGATAGCTTTTGAGAGATCATCTGCAATCCCATTTATGGGGCTGCAGTTAATGGCCTCCAACTTGATCTTGTTTTTATTTAATTTTAGGTTTTCTTCTCTAGCTCTTTCTGGCAAACAGAGAGGTTGCAGTGATGATCTGCCACAGATTTGTGCCATGTTGTCTCCATAGCCGTATACCAGAATATTATCATCGTGAGGCTATTCTTCAGGAATCTCATTAGTATCTCTTATTGGCAGCACTGATACTCTTCTGTGGGTTTGATCCCGAACAGCAATCTCACCCATCTGTATCTACTGGCTGGTGTCCAAAATATGGGGAGGTGGCTGCCTTCCTCTAGCCAGGGCCGGCCCACAACATTTTGGCACCTGAGGCGGGGAGCCCAAATGACGCCCCCATGTCCCCTCGCTTCAGCCAAAACTTTGAAAGGTCTCAATTCTGTCTTCTTCTTGTTCTACTCATCCCATAGTACTGCAGAGAGAATACATATGCACCAACAGCAGACACAATTTTCTACACTCTGGGTCCTAGTGGCGCCCCCCCTCCCCCCCCCCCCCACACACACATACAGTGTGTCACCTGAGGCGGCTGCCTCAGTTCACCTCATGGTAAGGCCCTGCCAGTAGCACTTGTCAATATCCATCCTTGGCCACAGTACTGCCTTGGAGAATATTTTTGCTATTGCCAAGTCAAGTAATTTTTCTTCAATTATGGGCACTTGATACTGAGCTGTTGTTAAGTGTGTTGTTTAAATTACTTGGCTCTGTGCTAATATGTAGCTTGTCTGGCTTTTCAATAACTACTATGCTACCTACGGTGTGTCTACTCTGCAGCCTAACTCAAAGTAAGCTACGCAATTTGTGCTACGCAAATTGTGTATCTTCTTTCGATTTTATTTTGAAATTTGAAATTTGACATGTCTACATGGTGCCACATTTCAAAATAAAGCGCTATTTCGAGCCACCTTTTCTTACTGGTGCAACGAAGTTTACTGAGATGGCGAAATAGCATGCCTGTTATTTTGAAAAATATTTTGAAATAACGGGTGGCTTGAAAATACTGGACACATAGCGGCTGTGTCTACACTGGCATGAATTTCCGGAAATGCTTAAAACAGAATAGTTTTCGTTATAAGTATTTCCGGAAAAAGAGCGTCTACATTGGCAGGCTGCTTTTCCGGAAAAGCCCTTTTTCCGGAAAAGCATCTGTGGCTAATGTAGACGCGCTTTTCCGGAAAAGAGCCCCGATTGTCATTCTCGCGATCGGGGCTTTTTTCCGGAAAAGACTACTGGGTTGTCTACACTGGCCCTTTTCCGGAACAGTGTTCCGGAATAAGGACTTATGCCTGAGCGGGAGCAGCGTAGCTTTTCCGGAATAGTGGCTGATTTTGTACAGTAGAGCATCATTGCTTTTCCAGAAATTCAAGGACCAGTGTAGACAGCTCGCAGCTTATTCCGGAAAAGCGGCTGATTTTCCAGAATAAGCGGCCCAGTGTAGACACAGCCAAAATGTCTGGTATTTTCTATTTAGGTAAGTTTAATTATTATTAGGAGTATCGGTACCTAGTTGCGTACTGCCTGGATGGTAGACACACTCACGCTGCATGAGCGTGTCTACCAGCCAGGCAGTATGCAACTACGCGAGGCGGGAGCAGGGGCGGGGCTGGGGTGGGAGGGAATCCCCAGGGCTGGGTTCGCTTGTGCTTCGCCGGGACCTTGCATGGGACAGGCAGCGCCCCGGGATCTGCATGCACCCGGGTCAGTCCCGTTCCCCGCCAGCTGATTCTCTTCCCCCGCTGCCTCCCCCAAGCCAGCCCCTTCCCAGCCAGCCCTGCTTACTGTTGGCCAGTTCCCCCCCCAACACACATCCTCCCGGCCAGCCCCACTCCCCTCCTGGTCCCTTCCCTCCGACCTGAGATCAAGTGTGTCCTGTATTTTTTTTGAAGCCACCTGGTAACCCTACCTTTGAGGTCCTTTCCAGTTCTAGTGTTCTATGATTCTATCTTCTCGATTTACACTCTGCATTTGGCTGTGCGCTTGCTCATCTGATTTGCATCACTGTAGATCTTGGAAGAGTTTGGGTTCTGTGGGCATTCTCATTTGAATTTCTGCATCTTTTGTCTATCACAAATTAGTTAAACTTTTAAGATTCGATAATAATGAGTCAGACATTTTGTACATTAGCAACATTTTCTTGATTACACTTGCTTAAAAGGTATCTTTGGTATAGGACATATTTTAGAGAAAATGCTTTTGGAATGTTTCCAGGGTTTTACATGGGTCTGCTGGTAACACATCCATGTTCTATGGGAACATGTAGCAACTTTTGTTCACTACAGTTAATAGTGGTGCTTCCCTTATTTTGTTTTCCTTTTTATCCAATCTTGTTGCAATATCCTAGTTTTCTCACTGTAAGCTAAAAAATGTCCAGTTGCTAAACACATTCTTTTAAAGGCCATCTGCTCAGGGACAGGAATCTGATATGCCACTATGATTATTGTTTTCTCTTTATGGGGATTATTATTTTTTATTTAGCTACATTCTTTGTTTCTGATCTCATGTCTGTTTCGGAGATTTCAGGGCCATTGAATCCAGACTTGAATCATTAACAATGGTTCAGCCTGAAACCAGAATCCTGAACCTTACTTTTATTAGACCCAAATAAAAACACTTGTTACTTAACCCATCTCTCATTCTTTAGAGACTAATTTAGAAACTGGAGCAAAGGCTTCAAGCACAGTATATACCTACTGTTTCAAATACCTTAATGGCCTGGAAAACTGCATTTAGACAGTCTTCTGGAGACAAGTTTAAATCACTGCAACCTTTCCTAATGATGTTTCCCTGACCATTGGTGTGTGGAAAGCTGCCCACGGAAAATACCCCTCTGGTAGCTCCCTTTCTTAAGTCACTTTTGTTCTAGACCACAAATAAGTTTCCAGCAGTTTGTGCTGGTCCTTTTTGATTTTCCGAGGGTGTTTGTTTAGGAAATATCTTAATGTGATTTTATAGCTATTTAAATAAGAGAAACCAAGAAGTGCTAAATAAAAGCAAAGGTAGCTCAACAAACTAGAACAATCAGATATGGAACAAAATAACATTTCATCTTCTCGCAATACAGTATCGGCACAGAATCCAAGCCCTGGTCCCTGGCAGTTGCAGATACTTCCAAGGGTATTTCCCACCACCCTGGTAGTTCCCCCTGCAGGAGATAGAACAAAACTAATGCATAGGGATCCTAAGTTTTTAAGGCCCACTTGGCAGTAATATGTGGAGAAAAGAAGCAACACCGAAGCAGTGGTAACCCGGATTTTCTCCTATCCCAGAATAGACTCTTGCGATAGTGGAGGAACAGCACTGAGTGTTAGATGACTGAACCAGGGAAGACTCCACTAAATTCTTCAGTTCTTATTTGAACTGACTTTTCCCTTTGGGCCTGTGAGACTGCCATAGAAGAGACATCCTCACAAGATTACTGTGATCCTTCTGCTCTCTGGGCCAAAAACACAGCCTTTTTTGTGATATTTCCTGATTCCAGAAGGAAGCAAGAAGCACAGAAGTCCCAGAATCCAAATAAAAAATAAACAAACATCAACCAAACTTGTTTCCACTTTAGAAAAACTTCTGTTTAGCTTTCTTCATGCTTTGGGTGAAGGCTGGGGTCAACTCTTCTTCTGTGCCTTTCCCATCTCTGCTTGTCTCCCCTTTCTCTTACAATTAAGGTGGACAGCTAGCATCCAGATATTTATTTTTCCCCATCATTTATGGTAAGCAAGAATTCAGAGTGCTCCTTAATGTGGAAACATAGAAAGTACTTCCAGTGCAGCATGCAACTTCAGACTTTTCCTTTCCTCTGAGATGCTGAATGAACAACTCAGCAAAATGCTCCGTCAAATACAGTCTTGAAGAAGATTAAAAACAGAGCAGTGAATAGCGGATTACTCTCAACCCAAAGCAGCTTAGCATTGCTTCAAATAATCATTATGAAGTTTCTGAACTATGGGGACTATAAGACTTTTTCCTCACACGATCACCCTTCCAGTCAAACTTTTGAATAGATTCTTAGATCTTCAGGCCAGGACAGAACATTGTAACCATTTAGTCTGACCTCCAACAATAGTCGTGCTTGTGCTAGATCATATCCTTCAGGAAAAAGTCCCATCTTTTAAAAATATTTCCAGTGCTAGAGAGTCCACCACAAGCCTTGGTAAATTTTTCCAGTGGGCAATTACTCTCACTTAACATTTTTTCCTTATTTTTAGTCTGGATTTTTCTGGCTTCAATTTCCAGCCATTGGATCTAGTTACTGTATTACTTTGTCTGCTAGGTTGAAGACTCCTCCTTTATCACATTTCTGTTCCCCATATAGATACTTGTAGGCTGTGTTCAAATTGCCCTTTCCTTTTCTTATTAATAAGCTAAATAGATTGAGCTCTTTGAGTTTATCGCTAAACCATGTTTTCTAACCCTTCAGTCATTCTCATGCGTCTTCTCTGATCCCGATCGAATTAATCAGCATCTTTCTTGAATTGTGGACACCAGAACTAGATGCTGTATTTCTGCAATAGTTGCAACAGTACCAAATACAGCGTTATATAACCTCTCTACTGCTATTCTTTATTCTTCCATTTATGCATTCAAATATTTCATTGGCCCTTTTGCCCATGTCATGTCACTGGGAGCTCATGTTCAGTTGATCATCCCGCCTCCCTTCCTGTATAGTCTATAGTCTTTGTTCACAGATTTTGCATGTGGTCATATCAAAATACACATTGTTTGCTTGCATGCAGATGCCATTTGTGGTCCTTGATCATTTAGGTTCTTTTGAAAATTCTAAAAACTTCCTCCCTGGCATTAATTGTGTTTTAGTAAAAGATGTCCGGATTTGATTACTTAACTGTGATGTGCCTCAAACAGATACCTTTCTACTCAGAAGTTAGTCAGAAGTAGTTAGCAGCAGTCTCCAATGAAGGAAACACCCACTGCCAATACGTACATTAACCTGAAGCAGGGACCTTTTCAAAGGCAGTTATTATGAACAAAGCTTCTGAATAAAAGACTGTGATTACTACACTGAATTTTTAATATTTTGTTGTGGTAAGTTCTTAATAAGAGTTAATATTCATGAATCATATATCTAAGCACTCAGGCTTTGACTTATTAAGGACACTGACAAATTTGTGAGGAGAAATTCTTTTAGAGTGATTTATAAAACCCAAGAGAGCTATTAAATCTCCACACATCAATTCCTGAAGTGAAAATAATTAAAGAACTAATAGATACCAAACATAAATCTAGTGCATCATGGTCAACTAGCAAGATTTGACCAGACAGTCAATTTTCACAGTTCCAAAATTACCTTTGTTTAAAGCATGACCAGAAATGATTTTGATCTTTTTATTTTATCAACAAGTGTTTTTTTCATTTGCGTCTCCACTCTCAATGTTCTTTAAAGCATCAGGAGCCTTGTACAATTTGAGTGACACTAAGACACAGGTTCTGTATTCTGCGTGCATGTATATCTAAAATATATACATCTTAAAACATATTGAGTTCTTAAAAGCAATGACAAGATTCTGAAACTTGGGTGCCTAAAGTTTAGCAGAAGCAGGTTGTTGGCACGTCTGAAGAATAAGATGGATTTTAGGTGCCCATCTTTAGGCATTCAAGTTTTCAACATTTTAGACTCTAACAAAAAGCTGGTCCTTATTAAAGAAAATACGCAGCAGAACTACCCAGATGCAACACACAAAGGAAGAAGAAACACAGGACAAAATAATTACTTTAGAAAGGTTTTCTTTGTATCCTGTGGATTATAATAGCTAGATGACCTGAACTCCTCCACATGCTCGAAAACTGCCAGCCACTGCTCCCACATCATTACCGTTATTGCTCAGTTAACAGATAGCTGCTTAACTAAAACACTTGGGCTTGTGCTGAATAATGTTCCAGAGAAATATTAAGATTACAGCATGAAAGATGTAATCTTTGAATAAAATTTTCCTAGATAATTTTCCTAGGTAAAACAACAACTACAAAAAATGAGGAGTAATGCTAGTTCGAACCAAGGGGTTTGGTTCGAACTAACGCGTCCCGATGTGCACTTCCTGGATCGAATCAGCTGTTGAGCGGACTAACACGCCGGTGAGATAATGCTAATGAAGCGCGGGATATTTAAATCCCTACTTCATTAGCAATTTTGGTTGCCTACATTTGCATCCCTAGCTCGAACTAGGGAGCAAGTGTAGACTTACCCCTAGTGTTCACTTTTTGTAGGACTCCCTTTTGATTTTCCCATCTTTTTTCTGCTCTGTCTTTATTCCAGTCCTCATTTATTATCTTTGCTTTTACATCAAACTCCATCCCTCCCTGTTTTGTCTTTCACAAAATACTTTAAAGACTAGTATGGAAATTTAAAAACTCATAAGCTGTTTTTAAAAAAAATTTGCTTTTCAATGAACACAGTATTGTTTTCAAATGCCTCTTTTTATTTCTCTTTACTGATCTCCCCGCCATCACACATACCCCATCAGTCTCTGTGCAAGCATATTTATAACTCTTGAAGTTATTTGGCAAAATGAAAGCATTTGCAGTTCTAACAACTTTTATAATATGTGTAGGAATTTAGTGGTGGTAGATGTGAACAAATGTATTTTGTCTTTTATGCAAGCAACTTCAAATGATTGTAAAAAGGTTTTATTTTACAAAATATGTGATTGGTTGAAATCTATTCAAAAGGACTTGCAAGTCTGGTTGCAGAATATGTTGGCAGTTAGGGCTTCTGTTGCATTGTGAAACCACCTGTTGTCTCACCTATTTTCCATCAGGCTGATCAATAGAACATGAAACTGCTTGGATTTCCATGTAGTCGAGAGTCAGAATTTCTCGGTGATGAGCTTTCCTATTTTAATTTTGACAGTTTGGCTCAATAAAATTTTTGTTTTTGTTTTGTTTTTCTTTGCATCATTTCTTCTGCTTCTGAGAAACGATAGCAAACAGCTTCTTCTCCAGAGCTGCCTAGAACATTGCCTCAGATACATGGAATAAGAAGGGAAGATTTATTGGAATGTCTGGGTGTGACTGTCATCGTGTCTTATGGGAGGAATTCTTCATCTTGACTAGACTTGGAACAGCAAAGTTCAGCCGATGAAATCCAATTGGAGCCAATGAGAATCAAACTGAGTAAAAGTTCCTTGGGGTTCACCCCACAGAACAGGGATACTGAAGTTCAGATTTGGATCCAACCTTCTCCCAGGAACTGGAGTGATTAGAACTGGGGTTGTGACTCAGCCTTAGCTTTATTTCTCATTTTTAGTGCTTGAGTTGCTAATCCAACTTGCCTAGTTATATTAGCAAGAAATTATCCTACCAGTCATTTGTGTTGGCTTTTATGCAGTGCTACGCTTCTGAAAACATCAAAACAATGAGTCATAGCCACTTACGAAGGTAACTTTCATAAGTGGTGTTTTAGTTGGTCTTAATCACTGAAGTTTATTTTGAATGTTTTATCAATACTATTTTTAACACGGCGTAGAACAGAAGGCTGATGTTCAGGCAAACTAATGAGCAATATTTTGTGTCCCCAGTACAATTTTCTATTTGAGGTTCTATTAATCTCATTTCAGTTGCATCACACATTAACATCAAATGCTCTGTATGGTGCTTGCAGAAGGGTTTTGCTTTTTAAAGAGAAAAGCCATGAAGAAAGCTTCATGATATGTGGGTTTTATTATGCACTTGCATGAAAAAATGTTCAGTTAATATAACAAGTGTGCTCATTATGTGAGCTGAAAACTCTTCATTATGGATCCCAGCCTTTTTTTAGCATCCTGGATCAGAACACCTTATACCATGTATAAACAAACATTACTTCAGTTAATTGCCCATTCAAATAAAAGCATTTTAGGATAATCATCATCATTACCAGTTTCAATAATTTTTTGCATTGCCCATAGCTCATAGATTTTTTTTAAACATCTGTATCAGTGTTATGTGAGCTACCAGTCGTCTTATCTCCATGTCAGGTTTTCTGCAGAGAAATTACAGAGGCTGTGAAGATTAGCTGATACATGTTTCAGTCTCTTCCCACCTCTTGCCCACCTCCAGACCAATCCCTTTTCAGTTACTGTAGGGTAAGTAGAAAGGAAGAAGAACCAGCCACGCTTGCTTATTCAGGCAGAGTTGTGTGTAGGGGGAGTGGTATCCTGTCTACTTTGCAAATAAACAGGAAGACTTTCATATTTCTAGGCTCCTGGCAGAGTAGAACATGTTAGATGTCATGATTGTTAACTGAATATTAGCCACATTGTGTGAAATGATATATCATATTCAGAGGCAATTCTTGCACTAAGCAAGGGCTCCAGTGTGGTTCATTAAATGTGGGGCTACAACTAGGGACTTTTGCTGGATTGAAGCCTATGTTAAAAGGTGAATTGTAGACAGATCCTAGTAGATAGAAAAATGGGATAACGAGATCCCTAGACAGTAAATCAAAAGTGCATCTGTGGTTCATACAGATGTAAAGTTCATAAAGATGTCTATTTTAGACAACTGGGTTTTATGGCTGTTCAAAAGATTATCATATCAGAAGAATTTGCAATATTTAGGAGAAAAGAAAAATTCGTGTCACCAGTGCTGCATAAAAGTGTGGGCAGTTAGATACAGCTTTAAAAGAGGCCAGTCAAATAGTGCATAGGCCAGGAATCAAGAAGTTCAAGTGATGATCCCTCACATGATGATGCCACACATGGGTACACAGGAGCATCATGCACCTGAGTCTGGAGAACTTTAGTGAGCTGTGTGTAGTATTGTTGCACGCATGTAGAGTTCCCCTTGTGCTCTGAACAGTGTATAAATGGCAGTGTGGACCACAGCCTCTCCAGATCCTTTCTATTGCCACATAGTCAGTTGGCAAGAGCAAATGAAACAAATGACCTATTTTGCCAAAAAAGACAGGCATGGAGGAACATGCACTGGGGCAAACAGGCACATTTACCTTACTGTATATTTTAGAAACGTGTGTCTGCCTGTCTGTCCGTGAGTCCGTTTGTTCAAGAACTCCTCCTAAACGGTAAGAGCTTGGACCACAAAATTTGGTATGCAGCTTCCTCTTCTCCTAACTTAAACCCAGGTCAGTATTTGGTTGTACCAGGACAATTGGGATGTGGGTGGAATGCGATTGTTTTGTATCAAATGTATGACAGCAGGGATAGTTATGCTCACACATGACCATAGAGGGGCAGCAAGCATGGGAAACAGTTACACTCATGAATTGCCTCAGGGGGGCAGCAAGCATCCAAGCAAGCAGTCACTGGCCAGAAGCGTGACCCTCGCCACCTCAGCCTGCCCCAGGGAGCAGATACTGGCTGCCACAAGGCTCCCGCTGACCTTGGCTGACCGGGAAAACAACCCTAGGCCAGCCTGCATGCCTTGCCCAACCCAGGCCACCTTGTGTGGCTTCTGCTGCCCTCGTGCAGCTCTGTGGAGAAGCCAGAGCGCATTCCACATGGCCACCCCCACACCCTAAGGTGCGTACCCCAGGCTGGCCCTGTGGAGAAGCCAGCAATCAACCCTACCCCCTCTCCAGAGCCCCTCCTCTTTCCAACCTCCTGGTTTGACTCCTGCACTCCCCATCGTCAATGCTGGGTAAGTCTAATAGCAACTGAATAAAACTTAAAAGGAAAAGCACTTTTGAAGGATCAATTTTGGCTTTTTGGAACACCTCCTAGAGACCAGTAAAGTCAGTGTAAGTAACGCAGTGTCTGCACTGACACTGCATTGATCTAACTACGTGACCCTGAACTCTACGCCTCTCATGGAGGTAGAGTGATTAAGTCGGCGAAGTGGGTGAATTACATCCATAGAAGCGACATTTTAGTGTTGATGGTCAATGTAAGCTGCCTTGTGTCAACCTAATTCTGTGGTGTAGAGCAGGCCTGAGCAATTGCAAATGGTGAGGGTATGCAGTCAAGATTGTTTCAAATATTTTGGGCATCGTTTGATTTTGCTAACAGCACCTATCGAATAACAATGACAGTTAACGCTGAAGAAAAGATGGCTAAGTTTCAACAGCTTGGGTCTTTCAAGTAAGATGTGAAAATTTACAAAAGATCTTTTGAAGCTACCATGGAAAAAATACAGCAAAACTGACATTCAGTGTATTAATGAAGGTTGGTCTACACAATGTTTGTGATGCTACAACTGTATGGGCTTATGAACTCTTAAAGTAATGCAGCCCCATAGCATGGACACAGCTATACCAATGTAGAAGTGCTTATGTCACTATGGGAACGAGCGTGCCTGTATAACTGCATCCACAGTTCGGGGTTGCACCACTTCAGCTATGTCAGTGTAGACAAGCCCTAAGGTGAAAAATAAGCAACCGTGTCCCCTACTCCCACCCTGCTTTAAAATCAAAGAGGCAAGTACACTTTTTTATACATCATAAAGAAAAATGGAGGTCATGGTCACCTCTTTAAAAAAACTTCTTTGCAAGCCACTTTTCAAACCATACCCCATACAACATGATCCTATGCCAACAGTGATAAAGATGGGAAAGAGACTGCCAGCAAGGTGGTGGAGGCAAAAGATTGACAGCTGAAAACAGCTGGCAATAGGGACAGTCTTTAAACACCTTCTATTCAGACTTCTAGATATGAAAAACAAAGGCCACCAAGGAGTCCATAAATCTGAGCCATCCATAAATCCAGGGCAAGTGAAGACAAAGTATTTTGGAGGGCACTTACTTACTTGTGTCACAAGATTTAAGCAAAGATCCAAACACTATTCTTGCTCACGTGACCAGCTCTATTGACCTCAATGAGAAAATTCACATAATGTGGATTGGGCCCCAATTTCATTAGAAAAAAAAACATATTTTATTGCATTCTGAGCAATTCCCAGCAGGGAATTAAGTGGTCCTGGCTCAGTTATATTAATGATATACCATGTTATGACATTGTTTGGGTATTGCACTGAGTTAGGACTTGAAACATTATGTGTTATGGCTCAGGTCTGTTTAGAAAACTAAAGTATGAGGAAAATATCCCTTGAGCACAGAGTGAATAAGCAAAACAATAGCTGGATCCTGGAAGATGCAGTTATAAGACTCTTGAGCTGCTGAATACCTTCAGCTGCCATTGAAGACAGGTGGGAGCATTCAATCCCTTGTAGGATCAACACCTAACTTGAGGGCACCTGGATGTGATCCAGCTATCATACTGTGGTTAACACTGTTGGTACATCCTGTAGTTGTTATTGCCTGGACTTTATATGTGTTATTCAAATGCAGGCAGTTTATGCTGCCAACAGTTCTGTAGTTTCTCTGAAAAGAACAATAAAATAGTGTAAAAGCAGAAATCTTACCAATGAAATATTTAGGGCTACTATGTGTTGGGTGAAAAGCTTTACTTAAATACTGGTAGAGCCAAGTCTGGGTCACTACAGTCTGTAGTTTGAAGTCTCTTCTTGATCTATACATCACACTGGATTAATGGAGCATTCAGAAAAGATAATTTTCTTTATTACTGAGCTGACCTCAACCCAGGATGGTGTTTACCTGTATCTTGTTTGTTTGGAAGAGGCAGAAGACCATCTCAGCATCCCCGTAACTCATTAATAATGATGATGATCTAAATTATCGTGATCTAAATTATACTAGGAAAATTGCAGCAGGGAAAAATACAGAGAAATGATTCATCCTTAGCGAGATGAAAGAGGGCAGAACTCAAGTGGACAATATTCAAAAGGGGTAGTTGGAGTTAGTTTCCAGTTCAGATTTGAGAATGTCAATTACGACATTAATTTATGCCACCAGGGCCTTATTTTTGAAAGAGCTCATGGAGGTAAATGACAGCTCCACTGACATTGGTTTGGGAAGATCACAGCTCCAATTTGTTTGGCTTAAGATAAAAAAAGAATGTCAAGTATTGTTCACTGAAAGAGAAAACAAAATCTTATCTATAGTCCTCCATGTCTTCTCATCCTTCTTCTACTCAGCCAGCAGGAAAGCAGGGTATGATCGTTACAGAATAAAGAGGTAAGTAGTCATAACTCTCTAGCAGGGGCAGATGAGTGTTTTGTGGGGTCCCGGGCAGCATAACTCTGCGGGGCCCCCCCTTTGCCATGGCGTATGCGCCGTGATGCCACGCACATGCGCGGTGGCACCACGGTGCATGCGCGGGGGCTTTTTTAAGCGCGGGACCCGGGGCGGCCGCCCCGTTCGCCCTGCCCTATATCCGCCCCTGTTCTCCAGCTTTGTTTCTTCCTCTAGAGATGGAATTCCCTTTCCATCTTGTGTAGTTTGATCTCAATCTGGCAAGAAGGTGTTAATCTCAATACACCATATTCTGTCATGCTTCTGTGCATAGAGCTCCACCGAGTGTTCTTAAAAATCAAAGGCAGGCTGGGGCCCCAAGACCACCAAATGATTTTATGACTAATAAATTTCTGTGCCTTTCAGAACAGTTTACTTCAATTAGCTAAGCAGAGACGTGTTTACAGCATTACTTTGGAATAAAGTTAGTCTGGTCTTTTAAAAAATATGGTCTTTGCACCTGCACAACTGTGATTCTTTTCTGACATTCTCTACAGTTCCCTCTAGCTGCTGGCATGCCACCAGGTAAAAACAGAATGGCTACGTCTAGACTGGCATGATTTTCCGCAAATGCTTTTAATGGAAAAGTTTTTCCGTTACAAGCATTTGCGAAAAAGAGGGTCTAGATTGGCACGGACGCTTTTCTGCAAAAGCACTTTTTGCAGAAAAGCATCCGTGCCAATCTAGACGCGGTTTTGCACAAGAAAGCCCCGATCGCCATTTTCGCCATCGGGGCTTTTTTGCGCAAAACAGTTTTTAGCTGTCTACACTGACCCTCTTGCGTGAAAACATTTCTGGAAAAGGGCTTTTGCCCAAACGGGAACGTCAAAGCATTTGCGCAAGAAGCACTGATTTCGGACAGTCAGTGCTTTTGCGCAAAATCAAGCAGCCAGTGTAAACAGCTGGCAAGTTTTTGCGCAGAAGCAACTGCTTTTGCGCAAAAACTTGCCAGTCTAGACGCAGCCAATGAGAAAATTATTATTTTTTGTTTGTGTGTCTGTAGCCCCTGGGAGCCCTAGTCATGGACTACAACCTAGGCACGGTTTAAAAAGACAGTCCCTACCCCTAAAATGTAAGTATAAAACAAGAGACAACAGATGGATACTGACAGAAGGGAGAGTGTAATGAAACAGAGAGACAGTATTGGTGATATGTAGTAAAATACATTTATTCCTGCTATCCTAATGTATAACACTCTTGGGTGTCACTTTATAGGCCCTAGTGCAAGAATATACTTAAGCAAGTTTCTAATATTGAGCCTGTGAAATCAATAGAACTACAGGCGGCCCCCTACTTGCAATGCGATTGGTTCCTGGAGAAGCATCTCAAGTCAGGGACGTCGTAAATCGAACCCTCATTTATGATAGGCGCCATGCACCATCATAAATGCGGGCTGAGGACATATGTTGGGGATTTTCGGCCCCTTTTGCACTTACAAAAATGGTTGTAAGTGCGGGGGATTGGAACTCGGGCAGTCACATGTTGGGGGTTTCCTGTACTAAAATGCTCAAACTTGCTGAAGTACATTTCTGAATTAGGGTCACAGTTCCCAGAAATAGGTTTTATGGATCTTTTTTTTTCAATATACCTCACTTTTCTAAACACACATACCATCAGACATCTGAGATCTTTAGCCTGGGCCTGAGCTTAAGGCACCAGTTTAGTTTCTGCCTCTGTTCTAAATGTTTTGTGTAGTCTAGGGTAAGTTGTTGAAATTCTTTGTGCAGAATGTGGATGATGGTGCTTCCCAATCTACAGTCTGGCTTAGTTTATTGCTTCGTAGATTCCAAAGCCAGACAAAACCACTGGGCTCATCTACTCCAACCTGTATAGCACAGGTGATAGAACTTCCCCCAAATAATTCCTAGAGGAGAGCTTTGGGAAAAACATCAACTCTTCATTTAAAAATCGCCATCCATGGAGAATTCACCAAGACACATGGCAAGTTATTCCAAGTGTTAATCGCTTTCATGTCTCCATTTTTTTCACTCCAAATTCGTCCAGTTTCAGCTTCTCAACATTGGATCATGTTATACCTTTCTCTACTAGACTGAAGAGCCCATTATTAAGCATTTTGTTCCCTGTATAGGTTCTTAGAGACAGTAATCAAGTCACCCTTTAACCTTGCTAGACAAAATGGATTGAACTCTTTGGGTGCGTCTAGACTGGCAAGATTTTGCGCAAAAACTTGCCAGCTGTCTACACTGGCCGCTTGATTTTGCACAAGAGCACTGACGTTCTACTGTCCGAAATCAGTGCTTCTTGCGCAAATACTTTGACATTTAGGAAAAAGAGGGCCAGTGTAGACAGGCAGCTAAGACGTTTTGCGCAAAAGCAGGCTAAACGGAAAAAAGCCCTAGTGGCCGCTTGGAGACTCCGTAGCCGCAATCAGCTCCTGGTCTTCCTGATAACCCGAGGCCCCTTAAAGCAGACACAGTCTGCTAAGGTCACGAGGCAGGAGCCCTTCTCGGACCTCTGGCCAGAGGTCTGCCACGTGGCCCCTGCTGTCCTCAACAGCCACCCCAGACCATGATGGCAGCTCCAGGAGGGGATCAGGCACCCGCACCCCCAGCACAGAAGGCCCCAAGGGCCAAAAAAAGACGAGCCCCATCCTGGTTGTTGGGGGAGCTGGAAGCCCTCATGGACCTGTGGCCGGAGGAGGAAGCCCTCCACGACACCCACTCCCGGCACCGGAATGCAGACATTTTTGCCCGCATGGTCCAGGTGCTCTCCCAGCAGGGCCATCCAGCCTGGACCCTGGAGCAAGTCTGGGCTAAGGTAAAAGAGCTGCGCCTGGGCTACGTCCGGGCCAGGGGGCAGGAGCCAACACCTGCTCCCACTATTGACGGCTCCATGCCATCTTGGGCCAGCCAGCACTGCAAGCACCGGACGTCCCCGTGGACAGCAGCATGCGCTCCCCATCACCAGGACCACGGAGGTGGGGGAAGGAGACACCAGCAGTGGGTCGGAGGATGAGGCCAGCACTGCCACCCTGCAGGCCCCCTCCGGCAGCCCCGATGTCTCCCGTGCATCCTCGGAGGCTGGGGAAGGATCCACCGGTGAGTGTTGCACTTTGCACTCACAAGGGCAGGGGGGGGGAGAGGGGAAGCCAGGCATCCGGAGTGGGGCGGGGGAGAGCATGTCACTCAGGCCATGTGAGCTGCACGTTGTGTAGCCTTAGGCAGTAAGCAGCACATGCAGCCTGGTGACCGAGCGGCATGTGGCTGTGGCAGGCAGCTCCAGGGCACGCCTGGGACCATGCTGCTCACGCACATCTGGCAGGACCAGGGGGAAGGATGGATGCCGGCTGGAACCAGCCAGGGTCCCAGGGACTCAGGCTAGAGCCCGCACCTCTGCAAGGGTGCAGCACGCAGAACAGCACACTGTCCCATGCCTGGCTGTGAGGCACAGCCAGCTGCTCCTGGGAAAACTTGCAGGAGGCACAAGGGATCTGTTGAAAAAGGCTTTCTTTCTCAACAGATCCCCCTTTAGACTGCTGCTTTTTGCCGACAAAGTGCTGAGTCAGTAAAACGCGGCAACCATTTGTATGCAAATTAGGCTCAGGATATTTAAATCCCTGCCTCATTTGCAATGTTGACCTGCCTAATCTGCATCCCTCTGCCGACAAAAGGATATAGTCTAGACATACCCTAAGTGTCTTCTAAGAGTGCAGTAGAATACTGACCTCCCATGGTTCAGCAAATTCTCTGGTTTGGCACCAGTCAGGTCCAGAGGATTCTGAACTAGAGAGATTCAACCTGTATTAAAACACATAATGTTTGCTAGTGTTCAGCTAGCCAGCTGATCCCTATAAGTCTGAGTCAATGATCTATCCTCTTTATTATTTACCATTCTCCCAATTTTTGTGTCATCTGCAATCTTTCTCCGTGATGATTTTATGGTTTTCTTCCAAGTTACTAATAAAAATGTTAAATAGCACAGAGCCAAGAACCAATCACTTGCAGACTCCACTGAAAACATATCCATTTGATGTTGATTCCCTGTATTTACAATTACCTTTTGATATCTGTCAGCCAGATTTCATACTCCATTTAATGTGTGTCAAGTTGATTTTGTCTTTCTAGTTTTTTAATAAAAATGTCATGTGTTTATGAACGTGTACGGCTTAAAAATCCATTAAACTGAGAAAACTGAGTAGAATTCACTGTCCTAATTCCCCTGATTGTCAAAAGGGGAAATGTTGCAACAATGTGTAAACACCAATATCTTTTCCCAATGGCTGACACTCTGAATAAGCCTCACATGCATTATTATTATCATTATTGCTAGGTACCTTTTCCAGAAAGCAGCACAACACCCTATGGCTGTGTCCAGACTCAATGGTTTTTTCGAAAAAAGTAGCCTTTTTCCGAAAAAACTTCACTTGCATTTAGACTACAGCCGCGTTCTTTCGAAATTAAATCGAAAGAACGCGGCTTTTCTTTTGACGGCAGTAAACCTAATTTCACGAGGAAGAACGCCTTTTTTCGAAAGTGCTTTTTTGAAAAAAGGCGTTCTTGACTGCAAACAGGGCATTTTCGAAAGAGAGCATGCAGACTGCCCGGGTGCTTTCTTTCGAAAAAGCAGCTTGCTTTTTCGAAAGTACTGGTTGCAGTCTAGAAGCTCTTTTTCGAAAGAGGCTTTTTCGAAAGATACTTTCGAAAAAGCCTCTTTCGAAAGAGGCTTGCAGTCTAGACGTAGCCTATGAGAAACAGCAGCATCCTTTCTGGTTGTACTGGAGCATCAGAGACATTCCACACACACAGAAGAAAGAAGTTCAGGAGCAGACTCAATTCTACTTTCTCAAGAAAAAGGCATGTTTCCAACATGAATCAGCTGAGAGCACCCTGTAGTTTCTGAAGAGGAAAGAGCATTCTTGGCGTGCGGGTTGGGGTGAGACAGCCTGCACTCTCTTAAGGAATGGGGGAAACACTTCTGGAAGCCTTGTGGTCTGCTCCTCCCGCCATGCTGCTGCTAATTAATCATGCTATGGGAAAAACTGAGCTCCTAGAAGCCCTTGGTTTGTGGCATCCCTGCTCCCAGAACTTCCCAACTAGCTATCTCCCTAGTTTGATCACTCAACTTCACTCAGAATCATAGAACTATAGGGCTAGAAGGGACTACAAGAGTCAGCTAGTCTAATCTACCCCCAATATGCAGGATTTATTGTGTCCAAACCTTCCACAACAGAGGGCTGCCCAGCCTCTTTCTGAAAACTTCCAGTGAAAGAGATTCCATGACCTCCCCAGGCAGTCTGTTCCACTGTGCTGCTGTTCTGAGACATAGGCACAGACAACATGAGTGCTCCAGAGTTGGAGCACCCAAGGAAAAGAAATTTGTGGGCGCTTAGCACCCACTGGTAGCTCCACTCCCCTCCCTTCATCCACTCCAGCCCACCAGCAACTCCCTACCTTCCCTGCCTATCTGTGGTGTCCAAGAGGTGCTTGGGGGGAGGAGGAAGAATGGGGAGAGGATGTGCTCGGGGGGAAGGGCAGAACTGGGTGAGAAGAGGTGGGTTGGTACAGGGATGGGAAGAGGTTGGGTGGGAGTGACAGCATGGAGGAAGGGGTGAAGAGGAGGTGGGGCTAGGAGCTGAGTGGGAGTTGAACTCCCTTGGGGAAAGTTGGAAGCCAGCGCATGTTCCTAGAGATCAAATTTAAATCTGTTGTGAAGTAATCTGAACCCATTGCCTCTTGTGGCAAGAGACAACAATTTTACTTAGTCTTTCTTATGACAACCTTTTAGATATCTGAAGACAGCTATCCTGTCCCCTCTTATTTCAACTTCTCCAAATTAAACACATAAGCTGTGTCTAGACAGGCCAGTTTTTCCAGAAAATCAGCCGCTTTTCCGGAAAAACTTGCCAGCTGTCTACACTGGCCGCTTGAATTTCTGCAAAAGCACTGACTTCCTACTGTAAGAAATCAGTGCTTTTTGCGGAAATACTATGCTGCTCCCATCCGGGTAAAAGTCCCTTTTGCGCAAAACTTTTGTGCAAAAGGGCCAGTGTAGACTGCTCAGATTTGTTTTCCGCAAAAAAGCCCCGATTGCGCAAATGGCGATCGGGGCTTTTTTGCGGAAAAGCACGTCTAGATTGGCCACAGATGCTTTTCTGCAAAAAGTGCTTTTGTGGAAAAGCGTCCGTGCCAATCTAGACGCTCTGTTCCGAAAATGCTTTTAACGGAAAACTTTTCCGTTAAAAGCATTTGTGGAAAATCATGCCAGTCTAGACGTAGCCATACAGTTCCTTCAAACTTTGCTCATATGGCTTGCATTCCACCTCACTAATCATTTTTGCTGTGTGACTCTGGATCCTTTCCACTTTCTCAACTTCCTTTTTGTACAGTGGTGACTAACAGCGTACACCAGCTGAGACCTAATAAGCACAGAAGGGAAGGTAATATAATCTCCTGTGGTATACATGCTATGCCTTTGTTAATACAGCCACAACCTGCAGTTGTTCTTTTTGCAACAGCTTTGCGTTGCTGACTCATGTTGAGGTTGTGACCCACTGCAGCCTTCAGATCCTTCTCAGAAGTGCTACTGACAAGCCAGTTCTTCTCCATTCGGGTTTTCTTCCATAAGCATAGCACCTAACATTTGTATTTGTGGAATTTCATTTTGTTTTCCAACTCATTTACTTGCACCTCTGCTTCCCATCCTTTCCTCTTCTGTAACCATTTTCTACCCTGCCATATTCTTTCTCTCCTTGCCTGTTATCTTCCTTTTTTGAGAGAAGTTCTCTTCCTTCTTCTCTCTTTATCTCTTTATTCCCCAGTTACTTTCCTTCCCTTTCTTCCCCCAACCCAGTATGGCAATCTCCACAATTCAAAAAATCTTAATGCAGACCTCACCCTATTCTCCAAAATGAAATTTTGTAAAAGCCCCACATTTGTTTTTGGTCTATTTTTAATGCTTTTGAGCTCCTTCTGTACCTTCTTCAATTCTAATGTGTGTGTGACAATGTTGTCCACTCTTTAAATGGAGCAAGTAAGACAATCTTGGCTCTGCAGCAGGAGCTAATGCTAGAAGACCCACTTGAGCTCGGGGCTCCATTTGTGAGGTGCAGTACAAACACAAAGTAGGAGACAATCCCTGACCTAAAAACTTTACATTCTAGTGCAAAGCCTGAGGCTGAATTTGTGATATGGGAGCTAGAATCGACCAAACTTGTCTCTTATATGGGTCACAAAACATCCTTTTGATGGCAATAACTTTTGATGCTTGCTGAGCTGGGCTAGATTCCAACTGATGAACTACGGCTGAAAGTAAAAGGATGACAGTCAGCCACACTGCATTAGGGTGAATTATACAAGTACTTAATTTGACATGTTCCTTCTGAAAGGGGGGTGATAAAGTCAATGAGATACTACTCTGTTATAATAGACTTAAGTTCTGTTAAACAGGTAAATGAGAGTTACCCAAAAGATATGAACTCATCGTTCACAATAAGAGTCATGAAAGACTCTGTATAAACAGCAGTCAGTGTAAGAGGTTGCACTAAAACTCCTGTTGTGGTTTTTTTTTGTTTGTTTAAGGCTTAGTATTCCGTCCATGAAGATAAAGGGCATTGTGGTGGAAGTGGTCCCTCCACCTGGTTCCATATGGCACCGGACCCCCTTGGTTATTCCCAAATCTGCATGCTCAGGGGATGGGGTGCCATGGGGGGAGAAGGTGGGCTGATGGTGGGGAGGGGCGGGGCTTAGGGCCAATAATGGACAGACACCTCCCTAGCCCACCAGGAGTTCCAGGCCAAATTGTGCAATCACTCTGACCAGGACTGCTAGAACATGTGGTGAGAGAGACCTTTTGCTTTGAATTCACTTTTGCTGGTTAATGTAGGTGTTGTGTTCTTACCTTTTATTTCTTTGTAACCAATTCTGACTTTTATGCTTTACTACTTTTATTCCTTTGACATACCTGAAAGCATTATGAATGCAGATGTGGCAGCTAGGGCCGATTGTTATCAGTGGAAGTAAAACTATGTCGAATATCTTCGAACATCATGCAGAAACAGATAGAAAGCTAAATATAGTTCTCAGTGGTCAGAGAATAAAGCATGATTCACACCAAGTCTATTAAGGGTTCACATTGGATAGGACTCTCACATACTGTCATCACCTTATAAAAGAAAGTGATGAAGGCCAAAATGTACAACCTATATGGAAAAATGACCGGACCGACAATGGGTGCCAATCAAGGTTCTCTCTAAGCTGTGTGGCAACATGCCCCCCACAGCTGCTTAATCAGCCCTGCCCAGCCAGAGGTTCAGGACTCCACATGTGGAGCTATCTGGCTGGGAGAAGGGCACTTCTCCTTTGGCTACAGCAGCAGCTCCCTGCTGAAGACAGAGCAGTGAGTCTTTCCCAGCTGGTAGGGGCAAAATACCCAAACATTGTACAATTCAGGCTTGGCTGCAGCAGAGAACTGCACTCCAGTATGGGGCTTGTCATCTCACACTAGGATGCTTGGAGTACAGCTTAATTCCAGCATGTGTATTATTTCAGACACACTTACATTTACTCCGCTGCCACAGTTACCAGCTCTCTGCAATATTCTTCCACCAGCATTCGCAGAGAGAAAAGTGAAGCAAAGTTTGTGATGAACTTGTTTGATATCACGTCTACCATTAACAAAAGACTTGTTTAATCCATCACATGGTTCTCTGCCCTCACAGTGCCTGCTATGGATAAGTTTACTGGGTGAGGGATTTACAGTAGAGGATGTGTGACAAGCTTCATGGTCCACAGAGATAGTGACAAATAATTATCTCCTCTTGGAGCCCACTCAGCCTGGTTTGATTTATTGTCAATGGAACTTTCTGAATTGGTTTTGTACTAGAATTTGTGTTGCAGCAGAATTTGGGGAGTGCTTGAGAGACAGTCCACTATGTCAATGTGGGCAGCCACAAACTATGACACACTTTAGTGAGGACTGCAAAAGGACTCAACTTCCTGGAAGTCTTTGTGCCTTGAAAATTGTGGATAAGAACGCTGTGACTTGGGTTGACCGGATTGCGTATGTGAAATAAACTTGTAATCATTTAAAATCTTTCTGTAATTAATAAATGTATGTTATTTTTTTATGTAAATCATTGTGCTTGCACTGAAGTATTTGGGAAACTTCATTTGGGATAACAAGATTTGTGGATATCATTTTTATTAATGAAATAATGGACTTTATATGAGATTGTATAGTCCCCGAGCAGTTAGGTAGTATGAGATGAACATTTCTGGGGGAAAGTCTGGGTCTGGGAGTTTGGTGCTGTTGCCCTGCAGTGTAATTGCGGAGTGGCTGGCTACAGCACTCATGCAATATAGAAAGGAGTGATTTACATGCTGGAGGCTGTGTGTATGCAGACAAATGACACCCCAAGCTGGAGAATTGAGGCAACGCAGCTGTTCAGATTATACACTTGGGAACGTCACAGGGTGGTAATAGAATAGTCGGATCCAGGAACAAAATATAGGTCCAAATGCATATTTTTCTAGAGTATAAAACATACACCTCCAGTCCATTTTATCAGATATCTTTTCTGCACCTCCGGCTAATATGCCTTGTCATTTGGAGTCACCATATTTTACTATTTTAACAGCAATAAGTTGTCAAAGATTATTAGGGCCATAATGGCCTCTGACAAACCCAACTTGATTTGGGTGTTCAATAGAATCTAAAACCTTCTCTAGTCTCATTGCCAGAACTTTTGCCACTATTATGACATCACTATTAATTGGAACATAGTGTGGCATCCTCTACCGACTTAGGAAAAATTTATATTAGGGCTTCCCTCAGAATTTGGGGAATGATGCCCTCTAGGAGTGAGTCGTTACACATTTTAAGCATCTTGACAAAGAGGAGTTCAAGGAAGTATGTATAGAATTCCGCAGGGAAACCGTTTGGCCGGGGGTCTTCCCCTACTTTCATATTCTTAGTTGCCTCAGGTAATTCTACCACTGTTCGGGAAATGTGAAGGTTTCAGTGCTGGGCTGTAGTAATTGATCCAAAGTATTTATGGATGGTTTTGTGTGCAATTTGTACAGATCTTTTTGGAGCTCTTTATTAGTATCCTTAGCTAATGTAGTAGTTCGCCATATTTTTCCTGGATGGCCATGATTCTACACGCAGAAATCTCCTGTCTTTAAGCAGTGTGACAGCAAATTTCTGTCTTCCCACCTGCTTCTCAAAAGCTCTGCCTGAATAAAAAATGAGTGCAGCTTATTAGGTTGAGGTTTAATCAAGGATTTCAGCATATTATAGAGAAGAGGCTTGGCATATGACAAGCCTAAAGCTGTTTTTTTTTCTAAAGAGCAATCCTATTGTATCCACATATCCCTCCCTGCCCCCCCCCCCCCAATTTGGCAGCTACAAAATGTATAGTTCTACTCCTCAAATGCCTTGAATGCCTCCCATAATAGCCTGCTAAAGTGTTGACAGTTTGTTTGTCTTCAGGAACAGGCCAATTTCTGTTAGAGTAAAAATGTTAAAGTGGTGGATCTAATAAAAGGGAAGAAATAAATCTCCATCTCGTTGGCTGTTTCTCACCCCTGTTGCTGTTTGAAGACTTAAAGGGACTTAAATACAAGAATGTACTTGTATTAATACAAGGTCAGCTAAAGAATCAACCAAGTGATTGAGATCAAAAGAATCTATATGGGGATAGGAGCCGTGCACCAGACACCATATGAACAGTCCTATCCTTTGGACAGATAAGCTGGTAGGTCATATTTAGTCCCGGCTCTTAAAGTGCAACTTCAGAGCCATTCTACTTTTATTTGGCTTATGTTCCTGAAGCCAAGATGTGTCCACCAAATTGTGTCCACCAAAGCATTAAACACCTCTTTAAATTCCCAAGCATTCAGAGTAGGGATATAATTTAGGGGAAAAAATCCCTTGAAAGTTTTCAGGATCATCAATATTAGGCCTGTGCGTATTAATAGTGATTAGTTCAGATCCATTTATGGTGACTTTAAGGATAAAAAAGCTCTCCTGATCATCTGAAATTGACTTAGAGACTGTTACTATCTGTGCTTTATGCAAGAAAATGGTTACCCTCTGGAGCTGGGTGAGAAGCAACAAAACATTACTTTTTGTGTTCAGTCATGTTCTAGTTTAGCAACCTCATCTATGGCCATATGCATCTCCTGCAAAAGTACTGTGCTTGCCATTGCTTTCTTTAATAATGAGTACACTTTTTTCCTTTAGTATGAGTGTTGAGACCCTTTACATTCCAATAAATAAAAATAAGATTCAGGACCATTTGGCTGTTTTAAAAATTATTTTTGAATATGCAGTCTTATAAACCTGGAGTGGAATTTTTGGGTAATTTGCTTTATTACATCCCAATGTATATAGAAGGAGAGAAATCTATGGATGCAATGCTTCAGACACTTATTTCACAGAATTTGGATTACTTGCCAGATGTTTGCCACTTCCCAGACTTCCAGGGAACAGAGAGAAGATGGTTTCAGAGCAGGGAAGTGAAGACAAAAGCATATAATATATACATATAACAACTTATTACCAAGCCTAATAGATCACAGTGAAAAAGCATCCAGTACTAGAAACCAAACTAAGCCAATTGTTAGTGCTGGAGAATATTGGTTGGGGAGATGCATCAGCTAGCCGGGAGCTCAAGGGATCTGCTCCTCCACGCAGCATCCCCTGCAGCCCCCATGGCAATTATTATAACAAGACTGGATATTTTTCTAAAAGATATTCTTGTGTTGCATCAGAGATTAATGCACAGAAGTTCTATGACCCATGTTATGTAGGCGGGCAGACTAGCTGGTCCCTCCAGGACTTATAGAGTCTATGAATCTATGCTCTGAAGCCAGCTGTTGAAGAAAGGGCGAGGCAAAATTCTATGTACTCATAGCGTAGGACTTAACCCTTAAAGACATAGTAAAGCTAGAGCCAAAGGGTCCCTCTTCAAGCAGCTGCTCTGATTGTCACCTTCAAGCCATGGATGCTTGACAAGGTGAGTTTGCTAAAAACTGGAGGTGGAATGACAGTTGTGTTTCTTCTCTCATGCAACATAACATTGCACACATCTGCTGCTAATTCTCTTCAGCATCACTGTTTTATTTGTTGGACTGAAACAAGTGGCAAAACTCTGCTTTGCTTTGTGAAACAGTGTTCCTCCCACGGGAGTGCCCTAGTGCTTTGAATGTGTAGCCCAAGGTCCAGTGTGCTTCAGCAGCAGCCCTGGGAACTACACGTTGTGGACTACAAACTGCGGCATGTTGGGAGAACTTCCTGGTTCCGGCCAAGATGTGCCCTCTGCCCCCAGCAGGGTCTCAGCAGGGACTGTGCTAGAAGCAGCACACAGGCTGCATGCTCAGAGGAGGGGCTGTTGGACTGTTTTCCTCTTCTACAGAATAAAGCCTGTTCCTGGTGGGTTGTCTGAGTGGGCCTGGTCTGAAGTGCACACATACTGACACACAATACACAATGCAGAACACACCAAGCAGCCTCTGGCCTAGCCTCCCACAGTGGTGTAAGAAGTCACATGGCTTCCCCTATGCTGAATAACCTCACACTGGGCTAGCCAACAGGAGGGGTTACAAATGGATAATAAGCCCCCTTCAGAACATCTAATTCCTCACCAGGACTGTGCTGCATTCTGGGCGAAATGCAGCCTAGCACAATAGACTCTACTAGGCTTCAAGCAAATATTTTTGAAGGGAAAGGTCATGGAAGAACAGATGTAGTTGGCTGGTGCAGGGTGTGATAGAAGATCAAATACAGCTAAACAGATGTGAGGCATCAAAATGGTCCACAAGCTGCAGGTAAAGAGTAAATTGCATAAAGCATTAGTACAGTCTGAAAACATTGGAAGAAAAAAAAGAAACATCATGAATATATATATATATATATTTGCCCTTTGCACTGGCTTTGGCATAATTAGTTCTTTTAGCAAAAATTCTTACAGCTAAATATTAGTCTCTTGTTCGGTTCTAGTAATTTTGTTTTCATAGCAAAACTAAAGAACCATATCCTTATGGAGGCTTTTATCAAGAGGAAATCTTGGAATCACTTTCAGAAGAGAGGGTGAGAGGGGGGAAGCAAACACCCTTCTGCAATAAAGGGGCTGTGTGTTGTGCGATCCAGTGACATTTATTGCAGAACTGTAAATCTAAATGTATGTTGAAGACTGTTGGTCTTGTATTCTTGGAAAATGGCCACCAAATTCAGTTTGAAAGCATTAATTTCAAAGCTATTTGTAAAGAGTTGCATATAAGGAATGACAGCATCTATAAAGTGTAAGGGAAATGGAAATTCCAGCCCTGGTTTGTCTTCACAGTGTTTCTGCTTTCATTTTTTATTCCCATTGAAATACAAAAAGTTGAAGATTCAAAACAGAAGCCCAACACTGAAAGATAATTTATCTTATTTCTTGAAATACATTGTCTGCATTTTCCCCTCACATAATTCAAACAGCTGCTTCAGGATGCTGGCCAGTGAATCCTGGATTTGGGAACACAAACTAGTCAGTTCCTGTCTGTAAGATACCTTGGAAGTAGGAGCCCAGAATTAATTTCTGTCCTGAAAGAGCCCTTTGGCCATGCAATGCATTTGGCCATGCTTATTCTTTGTGTATAAAAGTAGAGGAACTTCTTTATTTGTAAGGTGCACCGACACACGTTTATAGATCTCCTCTCCTCTGAATGGCCTGTATCCTTGTGCAATGGCAGCTTGACCCAGTGGGAGATGGAAGCTGTTTAAAAGCACATAACAGTGCTCCACCACATTTTAGAACAGGAAATGAAGAACACCAGACTCATTGCTCCCAACCCACTAATCTTACTGTTCTCTTTGAGACAGATTCAAAGCCCATTGAAGTCAATGGCAAGACTTGTGTTGACGTCAATTGTCTTTGGATTCAGCCAATAGTTTCTTTTTTTGTAGTCTCATTTTTGGCCTCTCTGTTGTACTGTTCCCTGTGCCTAGAACCATTTCCCTCTTCTTCTCCAAAGGACCTCTCTTTTCTTTCAAACCCTCCCTAATAATGCCCTATTCTGTCTCCCCAGTAACACTGCCACAGTTTGTCTTTCTTTGCAACAATTACTTGGGACATCTGGGATAACACCTTTACAAGAAGAACTGTAGAATCTTTACCAAGAAGTCAGGACCAACATTTCATTTCAGGCTGAAAGACTGCTTCACCACTGAAAAATTCCCATTAAAGACAATGGAAAGATGCTTCATTTTAAAGGGAGTTGACAAGGAGCATTACTCAGAAAGAAAGGTTCCACTTACTGATGCACCGACACCACTTCCTGCTGCTGCATCATATGTTTCCCTTGAAGATTTGTCCTAACTAGAGCTTAGAAGCTCACAGGCTGATATGGTGGCAGGTGACCATTATTGTTTGTCCACTCCTGTGGTTTTACTTTTTGTTCAGGAGCCTTGTGTCACATTTGTGAGCTAGGCACAGCAGCTCTGTCACCAACTGCTACATGGTAGACTCTGTAAAAGACGCGAGGAGTCCTGTGGCACCTTATAGATTAACAGATTTATTGGAGCATAAGCTTTTGTGGGCAAAGACCCACTTCGTCAGATGCATGTAGTGGAAATTCCAGAGGCAGTATAAATATACAGGCATAAGAAAAGAGTACCAATTAAGAGTAAGGCTAGAGATAACTAGGTCAATTCAGTCAGGGAGGATGAGGCCCACTTCTAGCAGCTGATGTGGAGGTGTGCTAGAAGTGGGCCGTATCCTCCATGAATTGACCTAGTTATCTCTAGCCTTACTCTTGATTGGTACTCTTTTCATATGCTTGTATATTTATACTGCCTCTGGAATTTCCACTACCTGCATCTGATGAAGTGGGTCTTTGCCCATGAAAGCTTATGCTCCAATAAATCTGTTGGTCTATAAGATGCCACAGGACTCCTCGTCGCTTTTGCAGATTCAGACTAACACTGACTAACTCTGATCTGTAAAAGGCAGCGTACACTGAGGGCATTTTCACCAGTTTATAAGATTATGAATCTCCTCCAAAGGCCGACCGTTCTGCTGAGCTGGAAAAGATAAACTTCTCCCTGTCAGACAAATGCCCAGTAACTGGTTTTCAAATGTTGGGCAATCTCACCCACAGAATCCAATCCAAACAGGAACATTGTGGTGAGCTCTGAGTCAGACTCTCTGGTGGTGGAGAAGATGGTCATCAGATTTATCACTGTTCCACCATAACACTGAGTTCTCTTCATAATGGATTGTACAGCACTGAGTCATACTTCTGGGTTAGACCTGGTGGGCAGCGTTGCGTATTGTGATAGATATGACTTTGGATGCCAAGCTGGAGTTCCCATAATTTCTATCAAAGTTACTTGACAGAGGAATGAGACATTCAGCAATATGGTATCATATTTGTAAGCAGGGTCTGAACTGCTGCTTGCTGTCAGCCAGCTAAAAGGAGGGGTGGGTGTGCCCACTACAGTTGTTTAGCTCTACAAGGTAATTAACTGTTAACTGTTGACATGTATATACAGCTCAGGAGAGAATCCAAGGTGTGGCTATGTAAATCCCATTCAGCCAGGGCTGATGGAGGGTCAGTGTTGGAATGGAATGTGGAGAATTGTATATAACTTGGGACTGTTGTGGGGGTAACTACTCATGCTACCCCTAAATGTGGGAACTGTAAAACATGCCACCAATACTTGCAGGAGACACACCACCATCATGGTAAGAGGTCTCGGAAGAACAAGCCTCCCCCCTTCCAGAGTTGAGTGAACAGAGCTGGGGGAAAGGGTTAAAGGACTTGTCAGCCTGCTTCACACCTGCCAGATGTGAGCTATAAGACTGGCCCAGCCTGCACCTTTCCCCCTTTGGTTTAAGGACAGATCTAAAGCAGACTCCCTGAGGAGTCTTTTTGTTTACTAGTCCAGTGAAAGCTGGATTCATTTGACAGCCCAGCTGGTGGCTAAAGAGTTGAAATCACTGAGAGCTGAAATCACTGGTTTGGCTGAGAGTTGAAATCACTTGACCTGAAATCACTGGTTTGGCTGAGAGCCAGACCTATTGCAGCCAGTAAAGTGGCGGCAATCAGTGGCCTGGCGTGGAGCAGCGGCAGGCGAAGAGCAGCCATCAGCGGTGTGGCGTGGAGCGACAGCGGATGAGGAGCGGCCATCAACAGCGTGGCGTGGAGCAGTGGCCTGGCGAGGAGCGGCCATCAGCAGCGTGGCGTGGAGCGGCGGCAGGCGAGAAGCGGCGACAGGTGCCCAGCGGAGGTCCAGAGGTGTGGGATGAGACAGCTGGTGAAGCGTGGCGGAGTTTCGTATAAGGTGCCCCCTATCTATCCCCCACCCCCATTTCTACTCTGGTTGGGAGGTGAAACCCTGCGGGTGAACTTTGGGACTCTGGGTGGCACAGAGACGTGTGGGGACAGAGACTTTTGGGGAGTCGGATTCTGTGGACTTTGGGTGATTCTTGGCTGGGGTGGGGGCTTGGCTCATGTTTGGGTTATGAACTCTGTTTGTGGTGTTTTCCCCAAGCTACTGCCGTATGAATTCTCTCTCTGTTTCATTAAATGTTCTTTTCCTACACTCAGACTCAGTGCTTGCGAGTGGGGAAGCATTGCCTCTCAAAGGCACCCAGGGGTGAGTGAATTTCCCAGATCACTGGGTGGGGGCTCAAGCCGGTTCTTTGTGAGATTGACCCCAAGATATTGAACCCAGCCCTGGTTACTGCCAGGCCTACCCGGCAGAAGGGTTACATATTAAAATATATTTCTACTTTAGCTGTGTTGACTCCCATTGACCTAATAGGGCGATTGCAGTGATCTCCCTGCTATTGCAGCTTTTGAAAATGGATGTGGGGTATGAAAGGGTTGGCACTCACCTCTCATGAGCACTGGTTGCATGTGACTGCACTCTCTCTTCATTGGTTCTCCGACAGTGTCTCTAGCCCCTCTGTCTTTAAGGAGTCTCAGCCCTAGGATGGGGCTGTCTCCCCAGGACTTCCCCCTCTTGGAGACAGGATTTTCCTGGGATTCTCCCAAGTTCAGTCCACACCCAGCCCCTGCAGCCATCCAGCAGCTCTCTATATTCCCCCAGTCCCTGCTTTCAAACTGTCCTTCTCTCAGTCTGAGAAGCCAGCCAGGAGCCTCTCGTTCCCCTGGTCACTGCTCCCTACTTTGCGCTTGTTGTGCTGCAGTTCCCTCAGGCAACTGGGCATACAATCCTTTCTCCTCTAGTGCCCAGTAACAGCACAATACAACAACTGCTATTAACTCTCCCCCTTACTTTATTCGGCCACTCCTTTTAATATAGCCTTCCTGGACCCTGATTGCTTGCTTCCTATGCAGCCCCTCTAGTCTGCTTGGAGGACTTCTCCACTGTTCCCTTCCTTGGGGTAGGTTCTCCTTTGCCTCAATAGGCACATACCTTTGAAGGGAAGAGAAGGTGCATAAGGGTGGTGATCTCAGCCTGTGAGGAACACAAGATCTGACCTGAGCACACAGGGGCCAAAGGGTAACACCATGGCTATGTCTACACTGGCATGATTTTCCGGAAATGCTTCTAACGGAAAAGTTTTCCATTAAAAGCATTTTCGGAAAATTGCATCTAGATTGGCAGGACGCTTTTCTGCAAAAGCACTTTTTGCAGAAAAGCGTCCGTGGCCAATCTATTCGCAGTTTTCCGCAAAAAAGCTCCGATCGCCATTTTCGCGATCGGGGCTTTTTTGCGGAAAACAGTACTGTGCTGTTTACACTGGCCCTCTTGCGCAAATGATTTGCGCAAGAGGGCTTTTGCCCGAATGGGAGCAGCATAGTATTTCCGCAAGAACACTGACGATCTTACATGAGATCGTCAGTGTTCTTGCGGAAATTCAAGCGGCCAGTGTAGACAGCTGGCAAGTTTTTCGGAAAAACTTGCCAGTCTAGACACAGCCCCTATGTATATGAGCCCAAGGCTGATAAAAAAAATCCCAGGTCTTTTACCTCTGGGACTCATTTGTTTGATCTTTTTAAGCACTTTTGAAACAGCCACAAATTACGATGGAGTAACGGTAGGAACCTAGTCCGAACTACCTAGTTCGAGCCCCGTGTAGCTGCGCTGCACGGGGTTCGAAGCAGCGGGGATTTAAAAATGGCGGCTCCCCGCTTATGCTAATGAAGCCCGGGAAATTCAAATCCCGGGCTTCATTAGCAAGTTCGGTATGCATACATTACCCCGCTAGTTCGAACTAGCGGGGTAGTGTAGACATACCCTTAGGTATTAAGCATATGTCTAACTTACCATGGCTTGCAGATGCTGCAAGGAAGGCAAAAAAACTCCTTGAGACCTCTGCCAATTGGCCATTGAGAGCAAAAAGTCCTTCCAAGCTGCAAACGGTTGACTAGCTATACCTGCAGCCTCTCTCAGGCTGGGTTCCCATTCCTTGGTCAAGTTGGATAAGGTGGGTTGCTAGAATGGAGCCAAGAGAGGCTTCATGCAGCCTCTGCTCCAGGCTCAATCCTGGGACTGAGGCAATATTGGCCAGTCAGCACCCTAAGCATGGCTGCCCCAAAAAAGCTGCCAGAAACTCCTAGTGGAGTTATCTGGATGTTCCTCAGCCAGTGTCACCTCTTCTGACTGATGGAGGCTGCACCCCTTTCTCCACCAGCCCCATCAAGTCACCACATCCATTGAAACAAGTTGGTGGCATTTCTGATCAGTACAAAAGGTGAATCTCCACCATTTCCCCCAAATGAAATTACTCCCTCCTGCCCAATGGAGTCAGGCCCAGCAAAACTTTCTTTCACATGAGCTGTTGGAGAAGATGTGAGCTTCCTTCTCCCAACCAGTCCTTGCCACTGTTACTCATTCACTTGCCATCAAAAGGGCCAGATTCCCAGTCAGTCCGCTTAACTCTGCCAGAACTACAGTGGTGTCTGCTGGCTGAAAAGCTGGGCCTACCTTGTAATAATCTACTTTTCAAAGGACTGTGCCTTGCAACAGGTTAGAAAGTAAAGCTAGTGCCGAATGCAGCAGGCTGCCTATTAAGTGGCATTTCACACAGGCTTCAGTTTATTGTCTTCATTGTAGTTTCCGGTGGTTTGTCATTAGTGCCTCAGTCTGAGATGAGCAGTCAGGTGTTGTTTTATCCTGGGTATTTTAAGGTATGTGATGGGTGACTCCAGCAGCTTTAAAAAACTAAATAAATATCCCTATAAAACAGCACTGTGTGTCAACAGAACAAAAGATAGCTTCCCTGATTTTCACAACAGATGATGAAGCAGGAGAAGAGGGAGACAGCTCTATGGCAGTGGTCCCTAAACTGTGGGATGTACAGGGAGGAACATCTGGGGGTGGTGCACAGTGGGGTTTGGGGTTAGTCCCCTGGGGGGTGGGGAAGGAGTGCCATGCAGCTCCTCTCTGCTCCCAGCCACAGCTTCACTCTACCTCCAGCCCAACTGCTCTCTCTTTCCCTCTCTGCTCCCAGGCCAGTTCCACTTCTGTGCCCAATTCCGCCCCCATCTCGAGTTCTGCCCTCAGCTCCATCTACAGCCCAAGCTGTAATGCAGTAATGAGGGGGGCCTAGGCAAATTCCATTACTGGTAAAGGGTAAACCCAACAGGAAAGGTTTGGCCACTACTGTTCTATGGAAAGGATTTTGGGTGTGTAATTCTACCTTCCTTCCAGCCTAAGACTGTCCAGTGAAGACAGAAGAAACCTGAACTTTACCTTAGCTCTTTTTAATAATCACAACTGACAATTAACTTCAAAGTGCCCTATAGAGTTATTAACTAGGCCTTGCAGAGAGGTTAAATTGCCCAAGGCCACTCAAGGAACCAGTTGTGGAACTGCATTTAGTTTTCACAAGTTCCTGGCTCCCAGACTTGTAGTCCTACCACTAGACTGCATTGTTTGTTCTTGAGTTACCAGCAACACCTTTAGTTTCAGAAGTGTTCATTTGTCCTTGCAGCTCATTCTCCATTCCAAGTCTTGACCTTTGCTGGTGATGTCAGAGGAGAAACTGCCAGGAGGAACAGATGAACTCTTCAGACATGAGTTTGCCATTTCAGTATAATCTTAGTAATAAAAGAACAAGAAAAGGGAAAATGCAGCAACTATGTTATACAGTATCAACAAAACTGTTGCTAAATAGAATATTTTTTATAAGTAATTGGCTGATCCTTAATGCTCGGATCCCAGTATGATGACCATATCGCAAATTACTTTCATAATGGGATAGGATGTAAGTCAATTCTACCAGCTCAAGTGTTTGATTTTTTTTAATGGGGACTATAGTCCAACAGTAATTACAGTCCCTTTTTATGGCTACAACTTCAGTTAATGCAAAGGTCTTCACAAAGGTTGCATTATTGCCTGCTGATTTATTACCACGGTTCAGCATTCTCTCATAGAATCATAGAATCATAGAACTGGAAGAGACCTCAGAAGGTCATCAAGTCCAGCCCCCTGCTCTAGGCAGGACCAATTCCAACTAAATCAACCCGGCCAGGGCTTTGTCAAGCCGAGACTTAAACACCTCTAGGGATGGAGACTCCACTACTTCCGTAGGTAACCCATTCCAGTGCTTCACCACCCTAAAGGTAAGTCCTCTTAAACCCTTTGCATTTCTTCTCTGTTTGGAATTCCCATGAGCCTGGTGCACAAGATAAAAGATGTAGCAACTGTTTTGCTAATTCTGTTCTTTTTACTTTTTTAGTCCCTAAAGGGGTCCAAAAGGGGTTTCTTTTAGGTTAATTTGGAAAAGCCTTAACTAATCAACAACTGAAATTTTTGATCCTATTCCAACCTCAGTGAATATTGTACCATCTTTATCCCCTCAATCGTAGTTGAGAAACTTCCATTGAACATCAGTCAAGAGTCAGTTTAGTCACTAAGCCTTTGACAAAGCTCCATTTCTTCAGTATAGGAAAAAAAGGCCCAGAGTTTGTGTGTATTTATAAAGATAAACAAGAGCAACTACAGGTTTATTGCCTAAATGTCTTCTGGTTTGTGATTCTAGCCTGTAGAAGATCTAATTACTCTACACCAGAATCTGTTGAGTTACTGTTCCTGACAGGAGAAAGTAAGATCAGGCTATAGTAATTTTTTACCACCATGCTATTTCCCTCTACTTGTTGTTAGAACAGCTTTTCCAGATGAAGGGCCCATGCAGGGTTACCTGCTCTAGTGCCACAGATTGTGCTGTGTTCATGTATCAAGTAGCTAATGTAGTGCACTGAGGAACACCTATCCTTTCAAAATGTTCTGAAGTAATGAGCACATGTAGAGCTTAGGCAAGTTGCATTTTCCCACCTAAGATTAAAGTATTTGGCACCTACTGCACACAGACACTGAAAAACTGGAGACATCACTAGATCTCCTGCAGTACCATTCCTTTAAACCATTCTCTACATTGGAGAGAGGAGAACTGATTTCATTCATTGTATCTGTGCACACATGGTAAAGCTATGTTTCCTGGGGGAAAATAACTGGTTACATTGAAGGGTCCCTGTTTTAGCCAGCTAGTTTTGTCAAAATATTTAGGAAATGTAAAACATCCACCAAAATCTTTTTTCCAGAAAAGGTGATGATCCCACACTCCAGCTGGAGGATGTTCAGTAGATAGTTGGAACATTTACAAGTTCCACACTCAAGTCACACCTTGAAAAACTTTTACATTTTCAGATGTGGAGAGTATAGGCCACTCTCTACTAACACTGTAGTTCAGCTGCAACATCTGGTGTAAATAAAAATATTCCCTGTAGATTCTAAATTCCTGTGCTTATGGAATACTTTGCCAGTTGTCCTAGATTAAGTATTTTTCTCTTGTGCAATTCTAGCTTATAGATGACTGTGGTTAATGAATAGCTGTAATATTTTTTTGTTAAATCTATTCTAATATTTCTGCTCTCTTAAATGACTTTTCTGCATGTGTGCCTAGTTAGTTTGAGGAAGGTTTTGGGGGCATTTTTTTTAAATGGCACATTAAATGGCACATAGGAGTGCCACTCCTATGACTACTTTTTCCATTTTCTTTTTAATGGAATACACTAAGAACTCATACAAACGTATTTAAGCAGCTTAAAAGTTTGGATGGCCAAATCATTTTTTTTTCAGTAAAACAGACAATGCCAGCACAGTCACCATGGCCTCAGCTACAACGTCTCTTTCAATTGTGTTAGAAAGCAACTTGGTTGCCACCAAGCTTAAAGTGTTCTTAAATGCATTCTTTTCAACGGAGAGTGGAAAAGTAATTGCAGGCAAAATTCTAGTGGGCAGCCACTCCTTATGCTATTGATCCAGAATTTGAATTCAGTTTTGTGCCCCAGGATCTTGTGTCCCTGGCTGGGAGTATCTCAGAGGCTGGATAATGAAAGTGGCTAATTTAAAAAGGGGTACTGACTTGGGAAGGATTCTTGTTACTAGTCTGTCACCGGAAGAATGGTAAACGTGACATGAAGTCTTTAAAGTGGGGAAAATGGTGAGAATAGCTTCACTTGTTGGCCATGCAGTTGCTGACTTGGGAACTTAATGAATAAACATATTCTTTTGTGGGTAATTCCCCCAGCCTAGGGAAAGATGTTACAAACCTGTCCTCCAGCATCCTGCCCCTGGCTTCCTACAGATGCATGGAGCCTTGTGACATAATTCATGCTTGGTGTAGCTTCCATGGCGGTGGGATCAGGGGGAGCATTTTGTGGTAGCACCATTCGTTCCCCACTTCCACACGCCCCAGGTTCTTGTGGCCCTACTGATTTACTGTATTAAAGGGGAGCAGCACCCTGTGAAAAATAAAGGAAACAGATGACTTATTATTTATTATTACAATTCCCAGATTTCCAGGTAGAGTCAATTGGCATAATTACTCCAAAGTCAATAAAGCTACCCCAGTTAATACTAGGCAAGGATCTCATCCTATGTTTCTCTGAGAGTAAAACAGGAGGGTCGTGATATTTCTGAGGCATAAAAATCAGTAGAAGGAGGAAGTAATCCAATTATGACAATCCAGCTAAATCTTCGAGAAGGCCAAGACAGACATTCTTCATGAAAGGAAGAGCAAAGGAAATAGGTAATGGCATGCTAGCTAATTGGCATTTCTGTAGAGCCGAAAATAGTACTTATAGAAAAATGAGGCTTCCAACTTGGTTTTCATGTAAGAATGCTTGAGGTGTGTCTGCAGAATGCCAGTTTTGTTCTCCACCTCTAATTTAAACATCTTTACCTCAGTAAATATTTGTTGGGCATATTTATAGCTGAACAAGTGACAGGAACAAGTGGATCTTTCAATGTCTTTTATTAGTGTGCTTATTAATGGTTTGAGGCATTCTGGCCAACAGACTATTTGAAATATATACCCCTTTTTCACTCTATAAATGTCTGCCTTGGCACACCTTGCCCCATGCAGTTGGTCAAGTTTCTCTCACACAGAGTTGTGCAAATAGCATTATTTTGGGTAGTGAGGGAAGACCGCCATGTCATGACTGAAGTGTAGCACTGCCTGGTATAACAGAGCTCAGGGAAGCCATTATTCTTTTTACTAGTGCTCATGCTTATCTGAACAGTGACAGAGAGTGTATAATGATCAGTAAGACTCGGGTTGGGAGCTCTGATAGTTATCTCCAATAGAACTTTCTGAATCAGTTTGATGTAAATAATGATCTATGCCTTCTTGCCAGAGATTTGTATTAAACTCAATCACTTTGATTCAGCTCAGGTTATATGTGATGAAAGAGGCACTCTAAGGGTACAAATAACAAATAACAAATTGCACGTCTATGCAGCAAGCCATTATTTCAAAATAATGTTGAGCTGGAGGACTTCTTATGCTGACTCCTGTAGCCCTCATTTTACGAGGAGTACGGGAAGTTGATGGAAGCGTGTTCTTCCTTTGATTTCCTGCTGTGTAGACAGCGCCAAAAGCAGAGTTAAGCTATTTTGACTTCAGCTACGCTATTGACGCAGCTGAAGTTGTGTAGCTTAATTCGACTTTTGCCCTGCTGTGTAGATGTGCCCTAAGTGTTTAGGGCCACACTGTGAATAGCCCTAGCCTGCTCATTCACCCAGGCAAGAGCCAATGACAACTGCCATCTCTCCTAAGGCTTCTGCAGCACTGTGATAATTCAGGGTGCACTCCAGACCTGTGAGGAGGTGTATCACCACTTGCCCTGCAACTAGGAGTGCAGAGCAAGAGGCTAATTGGCTAGGGCCCTCTCACTTTTTGCCATGTGCTGGGCCTACTGTCCCTCCTCCTCCCAAGACCGCCCCCCCCCAAGCCAGGTTGGCAGCTGGAGCCTAGCCTGGGTAAGAGTGGCCATGGGAGCTGGACAGCAATGAGAAGCCTAGACCCCTCCAGGTGCCTGATGTGGTGGGGCCCAAGAGCAGCCCCCAGGGGGTGGCCTACCCTTCGAGTGTCTACAGCTCCCCATAGCTGCCTGGTGGCTCTTACTATGTCCCAGCTGTGGCTCTTCGGCCTCCAAGGCCCTGCCTCCAGGCCAGGCCAGAAGCTAGGACCAGGTCAGGGAAAGAACCATACAGGCAGCTGTGGCAAGCCATAGATCTTCCACCTGCCCTGGACAGGGGCTTAGGGGTGAGAGCACAGGTTGGGTGGGGGCTGCTCTTGGCCTCCCCCCATCTTATGTTGGTGGGGGGGCCCAAGCTTTCTGGCCTAGCTCTGGCTTGTGTCTTGGTTGGGGGGTGGAGCCTTGGAGGGGGAAGAGGACAAGTAGAACCATGAGAGGGGGAGAGCCCATGCCCCCCCATTTTTAGGAAGAATCTGTCACCCCTGCCTGCAACTCCGAGTGTCTCTCAATGCTTTGCTGTTGTAGCCCCCAGCCTGATATGTTCCCCACCAGACTACAAGCCTGTACGTCACAGCCTAAGTGCACATGTGCTTAGGAAACCTGGCTGCAGTAGCTCTGACCCCAGCATCTTGTCTATAGTCCCACAGCCTCTCTCTGGCTTTTACCAGCCATGGTTACAACCAGAAAGGTGAAACCAGCACACTCCCAGTCCCAAACCCACATACTTTGCAATGTTCAGCTCTCTTCTGGACAGTTCAGAGAAACAATAAGGTTCATTTGTTTGTCTAGCACCCCAAAAGCACATCACGGCGTATTAACTTACAACTTTCCATCTGAACACGACCAGGGCTGGATTACCCAATAGGCAGACTAAGTATGTGCTTAGGGCACCAGCAAAGCAGGGGCACCAAAAAAAATGAGATTTTACAATATAGTATTGTTTTTATTTTGAATTACTTATGGTGGGGGGGGGGGGGGGCACAATAATCTTTTCAGTGCTTAGAGCCTCTAAAGGTCTTAATCCAGCCCTGAACACGGCACTGAGTTGGTTTATGTATTAACTTGGGCCAGTCCTTTGGAGGACTTTGAGTACCAGGACACAGACCTTGAACTGGGCTCTGTATTCAGTGGGGAGACAGTACAAAGAGCAAAGCAAAGCAAATGTGCTCAGAATGAACTCAATTCTTCAGCAGACCTCATTCCTGCAGGGCGGGTATTACCCCAGGCTCCTCCTGGGTTGGCTCAGAGTGTAAAGATGTCCTGAGAACAAAAGTTTACCCTGATCAGTCTGTGTAATCCTGCTCCCTTACTCAGCCTTCAAAAATCAAAGTCACCTGGCCAGCCCAGGATCACACCCACATAAGCAGCACACTTGTGTTTTTTATAAATAAACAGGGTAACCATGCAGGGTCAGTTTAAGAGGCAGGCAAGCAGGGTGGCTGCTCTGGCTATGTTCTTCCATGGAGTGCTGAATCTCTGTGCTCCTGAACTGTTTCTGTGGGAGTTTTTTGGTCAGATTTTTTTGTGTGTTTTTTTGCTGCACATGGCAGCTGGTGCACACTGACATTGTTTCTGTCCTCTCCTGAAAATCAGCTCCTGGAATGATGTGGGCCTGACCATTTTGGTCCTGGATTTTATAAATCCTGGTTGTTGTAAGTTGAGCCACCTGAAGGAGCTCCCTCCCAGACAGCTATGTTGGTGAAATTGGCAGCATGCTGAGCATAGGGACAAACCCTCATAAATAAATAAGTTACTACCCTGTGCTCCATATGAGTAACTGAGCCACCTGAAGGAGCTCCCTCCCAGACAGCTATGTTGGTGAAATTGGCAGCATGCTGAGCATAGGGACAAACCCTCATAAATAAATAAGTTACTACCCTGTGCTCCATATGAGCAACATCTTAACCCAAGACAGATGCAAGTGGATTCTCCCAGCCAAATTCTCAGTTGGTGTAAATGGTCAAAAATCTGTCCAACCCAGTGGAACGACACTCATTTATGCCAGCAAAAACTTTGGCCCTGACACTCTCTGACAGAGCCAGAATCTTAAATCTTCTGTCTTCAGGGCCTGTCTCTTAACTACAAGTCTCGCCTTCCTTCCCTGTGGCAGTAGCTCACCTTTCACAGATTACTAAGAGAGAGCAGAACTGTTGTGATCATCTTGTGTGACATCCTGTAACACAGGCCAGAGAACTGTCCCAAAAGAATTCCTTTTGAACTTCCCCGCCCAATGGAAAGAACAGGACATTTCTTTTACTAATCTCATCACACTCATCATTTGTGTTCTTGTACAATGTCTGGCAAATAAATGGAAAAGAAAGTCATTTGAAAGTTAATTTATCTAAACTACATCATTCAGATTAAGTATAGGAGTCAATGTGAGCTCCTTGGGGCTTTTAAATGATGTCTCATAGTAATTAATTAAACGATTGTCCTTGATAAATCTAAGTTGTCCTCATTCAATTCTTCATAAATACTATATGGGTAAAAATAGAAAGAAATTAAAAGTGTAACATGGTTGGAGACATTTGTGGTAAAATTAAAGTTACCCCACATAGCAAGGTGACAAGAAGCATATCCAAGAGTAATGATTTGTCCAGCTAAAGCTGAGGCATTATTACACAGCATCTGAAATGAATAATATAGCCCTGAATATTTTGGCATGCACATCTGATGGTATGCATTATATGTTCATATGATAATTTTCCATCTGGCACATTCAAAATCCATGGTCTGCTTTGGGGCCAGATTGTTGATTCCTTGACTCAAGCTGAATAACACTTGTCACCATGAGTAGTCCCGAAATCATGGGAGCATCTTTTGGATTAGGACGGGTACTGCCATCTCGTTCTTTATGAGGGAGTGCTAAGTGGAATGGATTTCATTTTATTTATTTTCCTGCACCTAAAAGATGATGACTGTTCATTTTTAATTTGATAATTTTGGTTTTTTTCACGATAGCATCTGAGCATTTTACATACATTAAATAACTTCTGGCTGTGAGGTAGGAAAGTCAGGTGCACATTTTGGAGCAGGGGAATTGAGACACAGAATGGAAAATTGTTGCACCCAAAATTGCGCAAAACCTGTGGCAGAGCTAAAAAGCAAGCTCTGATCTTCTGATTCTCAGCTTTGTTGGGACCACAACCACATGCTCATCTTCTCTCTCTAGTGAGAGAGATGTAAGAGAGATTTAAAACTTGGTGCATATACTGCAAAACTGAACTGCAGCTCTGGAGCGGGACTCAAAGTTTCCAAAATCTGGGGGTATTTGGATTCCATAGGTTGATCCATCATAGAAGGAGGAGTCAATCTGAATCCAACTTCACAGAATTTGGTTTAGAGCCATCTCTAATTATTTACTTTCTGTAATCAGAGTTTCAGTGTGCCACTGCCATTGTAAAACTATGGACAAGGAACAAGAATCATTTCAAGCACAAATAAGTAAACATACACGGATTGTTTTTTATATCCTGCCACAACTCAAACTGAGAATTAATTAGTTTCTTACACTGAGAAGGTTTTGAGCTTCACACCAAAGAAGTGGTGTCCTGAAGGCAGATCAAAGTCAGCTTGTATCCAGAGCCCCCTAATGAAAGGAGGCCCTGCACTGAGGTAAATAATCCCCCCCCCCCAATTTTAGATCGTGCAATGTGATTCTGCAAATAGATAAATAAATAGCCCTAGTAGAAAAGGAAAAGCTCACAAAGCTGCCAAAAATGACTTTGTTTTGTCCTGTACATTTGCCCACATCATCTACTAGTGCTATTTTTTACTTTGAAACTGTATGTTAATATACTGCAATCAACAAAAGAAAACTGGTCATATGGATTCAAAATTAGAGCAACAATTTAACTGTGAACAACTTAACTGGCTGGAAGCATTGAAAATAATTGTTGCTAGTGTGAAATTCTTGGCATCAAGACGTTTGGCATTTTGAGGAGATGCTCAGATCATGGGATCACAGCACAATGGAAATTATGTGGGAACTTTGGAGTGAGCACTTCAAGAAATGTGGAGGAGACTGCTTCATGCCGATTTGTGAATATTTTTGAAGAATGTATCATGCAAATGGGAGAGAAAGTTTTGTCAGCAATTATTCTGGACTAAGAAAAGCAAAGTGTTATTAATTCAGCATGGACTCCTCTTCAGACATGTAGATCAGTTGACTTTGACTATATGATATGTAAAGGCAAGAAATACTATTTATTTCCTACTGTAATACACTTCCACCCTGTCAATTTACACTGTCCTCCAGGCCTCCAAAGTCATGAAGAGCTGAGCCACATTAGCAATGGGTGAGATTGGGATTAACTATTATCTCTGCAGAACTGAGCATTGCTCAGCTAAGAATCTGGTTTCTCGTTGAAACTTTCCATGGTGTACCAATCTGCTTACTTCCAATGCAGTTGCGAAGTAGGAAATCCATAAACCTGCTGCTTTCACATCTTTGTCTTGCTTACAATCCATATGTCTTTGAAACCTGAGAGAGAGAGGCTTTGTATGATACTGTAATGCTGTTCTGAACAACTGTCGAGCTCTTATGCTTTTGAAGACTGGGTTAAAGTGTTCATCAACACATCTTATAACTTATTACCAAAAAGAACACAGGCTCTGAAATACATAACAGATTTATAATGGAAAGAGATTGCTACTAAGATTTCTTTTAAGATCAGAGAGGATCAACTGTAGCTGGTAGACAATTTTATCTTAGAAAAACAGCAGAAAAAGCATTACATTGATGCCAAAAGTAAGGAACAATTTTACAGGATTGGGGTCGGTGAGGGGGAGGGGACATTTTCTTACACCTACACATGATCAAATTAACCACTTGTAAAATTAATCTCAGGATAATGTCCTTAGGAAACATCCTGTTGAACAGTGAACGTTCAGAACAAGAAACAGGAAAAATAATTGGTGAGGATTCAGATTTGAAAGCTTTAGAGACATCTGCCATAGTTAGCCAGTGAAACTCCTGAATTGCTATTATACCGATTAGTTCACTGTGTTTGAGCTTCTTGAATCAACTGTAGGTCAGAGGTTCATGGTGGAAACAAAGCCTTATCATGTTACCTAAAAAATCAGAGGTGCAGGAGAAAATCTCTCTGAAGCTGTAGCTTGTCTGAAAGAGCTGTTTCGTGGTGACCTTCTGTGTGAGTGGCCTCTAGAGATCATTTTGTTTCTGGGACAAGGAACTGTGGATTTATAGAAAGGCTGCTGTGCACTATGCATATGACTAAACTCACCTTGGAAAGAGCTTTGGATACAGCTTTAGTGTTCCAGTTGACAATGGGAAATGGCCTATAGTCAAGTAAATGCTTTTATCAGTTTGGTGTGTGCAGGAAGCAAGGTAGTTCCGAAGTTGAAGGTACAACATGGTTCTCTGTGCTCCTGAAGATGTCAGCATACCTGTTGCTTAGGGACCTTATTAACATTTGTTCATTAAGATGCATAGTACAGGGGCTATGGTGTCATGGCTCCTTCCCCACTCTGGCATGATAAATGCAAAAGTGGGGGCCAGAAAGTGTACCCCAAAGTCTTATCTACCAGTCTTTGGTATAAACTTCCCCCCAAGATCTTAAAAACCTAGATCTTGGGAATAAAACTTCCGCTGCCACCACCCAAATGTTGATAAAGAAATCAGGGGAAACATCATTTGGGAAATCTTACCCCTAAAATAAAAATCAAGGCACACAATTAACCACTGCCAGGTTAATAAAAAGAAAAGAAAGAACCTTTATTATTACAACAATATTCCTGTTGCAAACATAATGACTAGATAGGGAGGTAACAAAATATACTCATGGAAAAACTCCATGGGCCTAGAACTTAGTTACAAAGAAAAGCCAAAACATCTTTTAAGCAGTGCCAGATCTCAGACCCCATACCCAATCCTTAAAACAATAAAACCTAACGAAACTGCCCAAACTTTACCCTACTTACAGAAAATGAAGAATGGTGTCTTGGAGAGAGAGAGACATGCTTGTCCCTCTCTGTAGCTGCAGAGAGTTCACTCCGCGAGACAAAAGGGAGAAAAGAAAAAGGCCCAAATTCCTTTGTCCCAGTTTGAAAAGTCCCATTCTTATTGGTCACTCCACCTGGCTAGGTGTAGTTAATCCCTTAATCCCCAGGCTGCTGGCTAACCCTCATAATCATGACATATGGTAAGAAGATCTCAGGAAGAAATCCTAGTTCCACAGAGGTCAATTGCAAAACATCCACTGGCTTCAAGTAGTCTAGGCCTGCTGCTTAACACAGGAGCACAGAAGAAGTTGCTAATGCAGACAGGTTTGAATCAGCAGATGGGTTATTTGATTTTGCCAGGACCCATCTCAGAATATGTGCCTCCCCACGGCACATGAGTTATCCTATTTCTGAGAACATGTCATGTGGCACGAAGAGGACTCAAATATGCTACGCTGAATTAGTGTAAATGAATGTCATGTAAAAAACAAGAATGGAAATCAATACAGATGTCCCATTGGCTGCAATTTGTGAGGAAATGTGCAAACAAAATTTAAAGCTGAGAGGAACTGATGGAATTTTGAAAAACTACAGATGGGAAAAGAAGGGCATGAGGATTGCTGAAGGTCTTTTTTTTTCAATCAGAAATGAACATGTGATAAAACAATAGCTGTGAGATTGTGATGCCTTCTCTTTCTGTTTACTATATTTTAAGATTCCAAAAAACTCTGCCTATGCAAAGAAAAGATGGCATTTTATTCTTAAGTGCTACAGTGGAGACACTGTACTCTCTCTTGGAGATACAGGTTGAATCTCTCTAGTTGGGCAATCTCTGGTCCAGCAACATTGGTGGTCAGGCATGATTTTAGTTAGCCAGATGTCCACTTACCATGGGTGTGGCCAAGTTTTCTGTGGTCCTATAAAATTTAACAGCCATCAGTCCTGGGTCTCAGTGTTCTGTGCTGTTATTTAGCTCTAATTTACCTTAAATATCTTCTAAGAGCCCAGTGAGCATGGAAAGTATTGATAATGCTGCTAGACAATATTGACCTCCTGTAGTCCAGTAAATTCTCTGGTTTGGCACCAGTCAGGCCCTGAGGATGCTGGACTAGAGAGGTTCAACCTGTATTACTTTTGTTCTTAGTTTTGCGTATTAATTCAGGCTGAAAGTATATGGTTGGTCTATGGAAAAACATCACTGGTACTGAACATCAGTGCAGGGAATAATATGGAGGGGAATATTTAGGGCCATACCCTCCATGGTAGGCTAATATTTTGCTATTTCATCAGTCTGTCACGTTAAATCCTTAAGGTGTTGTTTGTTAAGATGGCTGATGTGGAGGCAAAATCTTTTCAGGTATAAAAGTGGGCAGTGTGACAATGAGTAAATGAGCTCATCTCCCACCGTGTGGAATAAAACCACTTAGCTCCTGGGCCTTGTTTGTCTATTGTGGAGATTTTCTTTGTTAAACCCTAGGTGCTTAGTGTACTGTACTTGCCCTGCTATCTGTCTTAGAATTTATATGAAAGACTTTTCCATTTGGAGAGAAAAGAAAATATGTGCATAAAAAAACCTCACTGAAGCCCTTAGAAGTTTGTTTATTTCACCGAGAACTCTATTGAAAGAAGGCTTGATTGACATCAGCTATGTTTTATCACTGTTCATGTGCACCAGAACTGGAAATGCTCAGCAGCATCTGATGCCAGCAGTAATCTGAGCCATCTCATCTTGACATGTATTGAGATGAGTTATTCGTGTCTTTTGCATCACAGCTATTCCCATTGCTCTCAACAGGTCCTACTGAAAAACCTTCCAAGTCTGAGTGAAGACTCCAAATGATTGATTCAGGTGGAGTAAACTTGGTCAAGTTCCTAGCCTTCAAAAGCAGAGTCCGTGAGTCTGAAGTATAGGGAAGACTTAATGAGAACAAATAGAAACCAGACCCTAGATTTCTTTAAATTGCAGCCAGACTAGCAGCCAGGCTGTGTCTGCCCTGGCATTAGAGTATAGAGACAGGAGTGCAGGGGAGAGGAGATTTGGGAGGACAAGGAACCTTCCTCCTTGTATTCTCTGCATAATATCCAGACAAAATGGCAGTTCCTATACTGGGTATGCAGGGTCTACTGGTTCCTAATACTACTGGGGGTGCAAAGGAGGCAAGGAGAGGTGGGATTGTGTCCCTGCTTCTCCTCTTCAGTGGTCCAAGTTTTCCAGCTGCACTTTTCCCTTGCATTGCAGGGAGTTTGGAGTCTGTTTGTGCCTCCAGAAATACAATTGCTTTCACAGCTTTTGTGTGTGCGTATGTCTGTCTGTAATGGCCCACTCAGTTCAGGTTATGGTGTTAATGAACATAAGAACGACCGTACTGGGTCAGACCAAAGGTCCTTCTAGCCCAGTATCCTGTCTGCCGACAGGGGCCATCACCAGGTGCCCCAGAGAGGGTGGACCAAAAATAATGATCAAGCGATTTGTCTCCTGCCATCTCTCTCCAGCCTCTGACAGACAGAGGCCAAGGACACCATTTTATCCCCAGGCTAATAGCCTTTTATGGACCTAACCTCCATGAAATTATCTAACTTCTCTTTAAACTCTATTATAGTCCTAGCCTTCACAGCCTCCTCTGGCAAGGAGTTCCACAGGTTGACTACACGCTGTGTGAAGAACTTTCTTTTATTCGTTTTAAACCTGCTCCCCATTAATTTCATTTGGTGTCCTCCAGTTCTTCTATTTAGGGAACTAATAAATAACTTTTCTGGTCAGCTCTATTGGCAGGGCTTCTGCCCATGGTCTTTGCTTTTCAAGCATAAGTAATGGATAATTATTATCACCAGTTGGCAGTTTGGACCTCATGGCTTTTTATACAATCTGACTTTAAAAATGTTTAACAATAGACCATCTCTTACAACTAACTTTTTATCTGTGCTCGTGTGGTATACCTGTATCTCTCCAAGCTGCCTATCATCTTGCCTCCCTCGTCATTGCCACTGGCCCATCAGGTCTATTAGCCTGCTAATACAACTGAAATTAATTGCTGCCTGAGACTGGGGCATAAGCACCTCTTGTCAGGCAGTTGTCAGCAAAGGGAGCAGCAGGAAGAGGAGCTCCTGTAAAGGGCTCTGTTCTTCCAGGCTGGTGAAGAGGAGAAGGAGCTTTAGCAAGTGGGTTTTTGGTCCCTTACTAAAACTCAGTGAGAGTTGCTGGCTGGCTAGCCCCACTACCAAAAGGAAGGGGAAGAATGAATGAGAAACCAGGGCCCTGAAACTGACAGGCTATGTCTAGACTGGCATGATTTTCCGGAAATGCTTTTAACGGAAAAGTTTTCTGTTAAAAGCATTTTCGGAACAGAGCGTCTAGATTGGCACGGACGCTTTTCCACCAAAGCATTTTTTGCAGAAAAGCGTCCGTGCCAATCTAGACGCGCTTTTCCGCAAAAAAGCCCCGATTGCCATTTTCGCGATTGGGGCTTTTTTGCGGAAAACAAATCTCAGCTGTCTACACTGGCCCTTTTGCACAAAAGTTTTGTGCAAAAGGACTTTTGCCCGAACGGGAGCAGCATAGTATTTCCGCAAGAACACTGACAATCTTACATGAGATCGTCAGTGCTTTTGCGGAAATTCAAGTGGTCAGTGTAGACAGCTGGCAAGTTTTTCCGGAAAAGTGGCTGATTTTCCGGAAAAACTGGCCAGTCTAGACACAGCCACAGTGAGCAGGAACAATGGGAAGAGGCCAATGCTCCAAGGCTGTGTCTACACTAGCGCGATCTTGCACAAAAACTTGCTGCCTGTCTACACTGGTGGGCTATGTCTACACTGGCCCCTTTTCCGAAAGGGGCATGTTAATTTCACAGGTCGTAATAAGGAAATCCGCGGGGGATTTAAATATCCCCCACGGCATTTAAATAAAAATGTCCGCCGCTTTTTTCCGGCTACTTCGAAGTAGGAATAAGAGATCCTCTGGAAAAGGGCTTTTTTCCGGAGGATCGGGGCCAGTGTAGACGCTCTTTTCCGGCTTTTCTAAAAGCCGGAAAAAAGCGGCGGACATTTTTATTTAAATGCCGCGGGGGATATTTAAATCCCCCGCGGATTTCCCTATTACGACCTGTGAAATTAACATGCCTCTTTCGGAAAAGGGGCCAGTGTAGACGAGCCCCTGGGGAGTTCTTGCGCATTTAAACTGATGTCCTAATGTATGAAATCAGGGCTTCTTGTGCCAGAACTCTGACGCTCCCGCTCAGGAATAAGCCCTTTTGTGCAACTGTTCTTGAGCAGGAGGCCAGTGTAGACAGGCAACATTCCTTTTGCACTTCGAAGTAAGAATAAGAGATCCTCCGGAAAAGGGCTTTTTTCCGGAGGATCGGAGCCAGTGTAGACGCTCTTTTCCGGCTTTTCTAAAAGCCGGAAAAAAGCGGCGGACATTTTTATTTATATGCCGCGGGGGATATTTAAATCGCCCATGGATTTCCCTATTACGACCTGTGAAATTAACATGCCCCTTTCGGAAAAGGGGCCAGTGTAGACGAGCCCCTGGGGAGTTCTTGCGCAATTAAACTGATGTCCTAATGTATGAAATCAGGGCTTCTTGCACCAGAACTCTGATGCTCCCGCTCAGGAATAAGCCCTTTTGTGCAACTGTTCTTGAGCAGGAGGCCAGTGTAGACAGGCAACATGAATTTCTTGCGCAAGACAGCCCTATGGTTAAAATGGCCACCAGAGCTTTCTTGCGCAAGAGAGCATCTACACAGGCAAGGATGCTCTTCCGCAAAAGCACATCTCTTGTGCAAAAGCACATGCCAGTGTAGATGCTGTCTTCTGGAAGAGTTTTTGCAGAAGAACTCGTCCGCAAAAGAGTTTTTGCGTGGAATGTGCATAGCCTAGGTCAGGCTGATTGACAGGGTGGGAAGGCTAATAGGGAGTCAGGAGGCTGGGGGCGGGAGTCCCATTCCCCAGGTGAACTGGATTTGCCAGGGTCAGGGTGGAGCCAAGCTAAGGAGACAGCAGGGGCCCAAGCTGAGCTGCGTACCAGAGCTGTGCCAGCTACAAATCCTGAGGCACAGTACTGCTTGGAGGAAGGCACCTTGCAAATCTTGCTACCTGCAAGAGTCTGCCAGCCTAGGTACAAGCAGATTGCAGTAAGGAGGAACTGGATATTCCCCAACCTGGGGCATTTAACCATTATCAATTAGTCATGCCTCCATAGATGCTTTTATAAAATGTGGAGACTGTGTCCCCCTATTATTGGAAGGACTTTAAAGGGGAAAGTGTCTCTCAAAATCCTGGTGTTCAAAAATCTGGAAATTGGCCTAACAACCATAAGATTTTTTTTAAAATAAACTTTGGGGAGGTTTTCTTTCACTTTTGAGCCCTTGGGACGCACTGAGCCACATTTGCCAGCTTTTCTCAGCAACCAGCTCCTAGAAATATGGTTTTCAAGTGAAAGCTCATGTGACTGCTGGCACTCAGGAATGGAGGCTTTAAGGGAAACACCTGCTGGTGGAAGCATCAGCTATCCTTATTATCCTTGCTACTAATGATCATTGGGGCAAAGAAATTCCTAATTAGAGATTGCTTAATAGGATTATTGCCACACTAGATCATCACTTCTCCTTCATTGCCACAATGCTCGCATGGGAGACATCCAGCTCACTCAGTGTGGGGCCAGAACTCCTCAGGGAGAGCCTTCACCTTTGACTGGAAAAATAATACCTGCTGATTTTCACCCGGAGATCTCAAAGGACTTGACAAGATAGGCCAGGATAATTAGCACCGATTTATGGAGTGGGAGGTGATTTGTTCCTAGTCACCAAGCAGTAGACAGAGGAAACCTAACCCCAGTTTCCTAAGCCAGTGCTCTGTGCTACACTGCCTGAAGCTGTCAGCCTTCGCCACACAAAAGCAGGTAGTGTTTTCACCACTGTAATCCATGCAGGTTTCCACAAGGAAGGAAACCTATTGTTTCATCCCTATAATTACTGTATCTGGTTCTTATAACTTGTTACCTAATTTCTACCTGCTCTTGTTCTAGTCTGTGTGTTAAAGCCACATCCTCCTGTTCCTATCTGCTTATCCATGTCTCTGAGCATACTGCTGGGTGGAGCATGGCAGAATACCCCAAGTTTTTTGTTTTTGTTTTTTTACTTTGACCCCTGAGCGGTGAATAAGGCTGGGCTCTCCAGGAGCGTCTTGTGGAGGGTCCGGGATTGAGGCAAAGCCTCCAACTCTTTGGATCATATAAGGAAACAATTGTGCTATTCCTAAGGCTGGCAAACTGGAAGCTCTCTCCTGCAGGAAGCATTCTAGCTTTCTGGGTTTTTTTCTTAAAGTAAAAACAAAAGCTGCAATTTGAGAAAATTCTCCAAAAATCTAGATTAAAAATATTCTGGTTTTCCAGTTACTAAATATGAAGGCTATGATCATGAGAGCCTTGAGTGGATGCAAAATTGGTATCCACATCCACATCTACATCTGCAAAAAATGATGCGCAGATACCTACCTCCATGTCCATGGATGCAGATATCTGCTTTATAACCCAAAGTATCCATAGATTTGCAGGGTCCTAGATACAATATTTGTATCTGCCTCTTCAAAAATGAGCCACGGATACCCGTGGATATAAAGTGGATAGCTGCAGATTTGCAGGGCTCTAATGATTGCAAATGGAAACAGACCTGTGCCCCTTATGGGACTTTGATACAACCTTACACAATCCCATTCTGCTATCATATCATCATTTTTTTTTCTACTTCTTTGATAAGGAACACAGTGAATTCACACAGGGCTTTTCAGAAATCCTTGTTTGAATCACTGAGTATCTGGTGTAAGTAAATGGCTTTCATGGATTGTTTGTATAGCATAAGAATGTCCACACTGGGTCAGATCATCTAGACCAGTATCTTGTTTTCTGACAGTGGCAAATGCTAGGTGCTTCAAAGGAAATAAACAGAACATGTAATCAAGGGATCTATCCTTTGTCGCCCATTCTCAGCTTCTGACAAACGGAAGCCATCCTGGCTAATAACCATTGATGGTCCTACCCTCCATGAACATATCTAGTTCTTTTTTTAATCCTGTTATAGTCTTGGCCTTTTAAACCTGCTATCTATTTATATCATTTGGCGATACCGATAGCATAACCAGTTATAGTGCAACCAAATTAGGGCATGACAGTATCAAATTCCACATCTATTTACTGGGGGTTTCAGAAAAATGTCCCGATCTGTACTCTCTGAAGGGAAAAAGTACATGCTTCTATCATTATAGGCTACACTGTAATGCAACCTTAATGACCTCCACATTTTTTATGACACATTACAATATTTTGCTTACTGCTACTGAACTCTTGTTCTGCATGAATGCCACTCTGCAGGAAAGCAGTATTAGAAAGGACTCAGAAAATCTGCTCTCAACATCCCTATAGCAATTTTTCTTCTTCATTAAATAAACGAATAAGAAAAAATACGATATGTTTTAGAAACAGGGTGCTGTTCACACAGTGTATAATTTAGAGCTCTGATCCTGTGCCAGTCACATCAATGGGTGATTTGTCATTGACCAGTGGGTTCAGAATTAGTCGTGGTGGGCATGGGGGATATCGATGATGCTGCCCATCAGCTTAAACAGAGTTGGATCAAACCCTCCAAGAACAAGTGAAATGTTCCAATTCCTTTCAATCTAGAACTGTGAGAAACTTTTACAGCAAAACTTTTCAAGTAAGCTTGGGCTGAATTTCAGATGCAGGGAGGGATTTATTGGCAGGTGGAAATCATGTAAAATTCAGTGGTTTCATGTACTTTTGACCTGAAACCTGGCAAAACTTTGCTGTTTAAGGTTTGGTTTCATATCCAAAACCTAAAGCAATACTCAGGGCATGCAAAAGTGACACAAAACATTCTTCGTATGAATTTAGCTCGGAATTACTTCAGTCTTCATGCTGGATTGGGCTGGTGTATACTTAATCCTTTTATTTCCTGTGAAGGGGCCAAACAAACGAGTGGGTAAAATGGTGAAAGCAGCTCAACATTTTGCAAGCACAACCAAAGATAGTATTCGTCAGGGATGGAAATAATTAAGTCATTTTATATTTTCAACAGAAACGTGACCTCCAAAACGTCTGGCAGTGTCAATGGGAATTTGCTGTTCCTGCAAAGATTTGTTCCACAAGGTTTATTCTGAGTCATAGATGACACAGGTCTGGAAAAGACTTCCAGGGGTATCTGGCCCCCTATATTGTCAAGGATTTTCCCTTCTGCCACTCTAGGCTGTGCTCTCTGCCCTCTTGCATACTGTTTATGATAAACAGCACTTTTAAAGAAATCTTCTGGGTTTTAGCGCACCTCTACACTCCCATTAGTGCTTGTAAAATATCCACATGGATGAACTCCTTCAAAGGAAGAACAATAGGCAGAAATAATAGGTTTTCTTCTTTACCCTGCTAGGGCATGATAGAAAAACTCTGTTGGGTGGAGAACAGATTGTTGCATTTGCACACAGGAATGTTACTGGATAAAACAGTTTTTTCTTTCATTAAAAAGCATATTTCTATAGAGACCCAAAAGAACATTATTTCCAGCCCTCTGAATGGTCACAGAAGCTGGCTTCTAAGAATCAACAGCTTAATTGTTTCAGAGGCCCCTTGTAAAATAGTCAGCACTGCATGTATGTGTTCAATAAAAGCAGATAAACATTTGGGTTACCACATTCTAAGTTTTATTGTAAGCATGGTCTCTTCTCTCCTGCAGGAAGGAATATCTTATTCATTCTGCTGGTGCTGCTTGCTGCTATTTTCTTTCTAAAGGATAGAAGCATATTCTTTGAGCATTTCTCTGGGGTGAGGTGTCTGAGGAAACAATTTTTTCAGTCACTTGTAAAAAAGCATCTGGCTTAACAGAGCACCTTTGATCATTAATGAATAGAGCAGGAAAAGTTAGGTTAAAATAAACAAAAGGAATGTTTTTCTTCGCTCAGCACACAGTTAACCTGTGGAACTCCTTGCCAGAGGATGTTGTGAAGACCCGGACTTTAACAGGGTTCAAAAAAGAGCTAGATAGATTCATGGAGGTTAGGTCCATCAATGGCTATAAACCAGGAAGGGTAGGAATGGTGTTCCTAGCCTCTGTTTGTCAGAGGCTGGAAATGGATGACAGGAGAGGAATCACATGATAATTACCTATTCTGTTCACTCCATCTGGGACACCTGGCATTGGCCACTGTTGGAAGTGGGCTAGATGGACCTTTGGTCTGACACATGGCCATTCTTATGTTCTTAATGGATAGGAAACGGCTACTATTTTGTCTAGCATTGTAAAGCCAGAGTATTTATATTTTTTGTTCACAGAAAATTATTCAGAGAACTAAAAGATTATTCAGATAAATATGAGGTGAAGCATTCTACTTTTCTCCATCTCAAAGTAAACCATCCTTGAATCCCTGGAGAGACAACACGTGTCATTCCAAACCAGACCTGTTATTTGATTCAGTGTGGGCTACGTGTTCACAGGATAGGCAGCATTAAATTGTAATTTTGCACCCATAATAGCAACTGCTAATTCTACTTGTACTTGTTATGCTTTTTCAAAGGAGAGTACAACTAGGGCTCAATTTAGTGTACCAGAGCTGAAATTTTCATTTGCTGAGAGAAATGTACAAGGCATGGCATGCACAAGGACTTACATTGAATTTCCAGTTGTAGCTACTGTTTGTATATAGCATCTGCAGCTTACAAGTGAAAGTGTGAGAGAGAAGCCTTACATAGTCCAATTACTCTTTGAAATGTATTTTCTTGAGTGTTCTATTCCTGTGTGTGTATATATATCTTCCAGAAGTAGGGATGTAAAGTGTAACTGATCAAATGGTTAACTGATAAGCATCATCTTATCAGTTTCTGTTACACTTACATTCCAGCTTCTTCACTGTGGGCTCTGCAGTATAACTTTTATACTACTGCTGGCCCCACTATAAGCTTTATAACGCAGAGCCTGAAGTACATATAAGTGTGTAACCATTAGGATTTTTACATTTTAAAATGATTTTTTACATCCCTATCCAGAAGTGAGGATAGACATGTGGAGTCTCGTGGTGAAGGAGGTTTCATGTGTGTTTAAACTGCAGGTCAATCTGTTCCTGCCACCCTTCATTGCCAAAGAATGGCCACTTGACAGATGAGGGTCAATCAACTTTGATACCGGCTAGAGGTAGCAGCTTGTCCTCTGTCTTTGAGAAACAGGTTTATTCCCTCTTGTTGTCTGAAAGACCCTGTTTGCTGCTTATGTATATATGGAGGTAAACATACATTTCTTTGTGTAGGGCAGACCTCTTTAACAACTTCTGTCTAATCAGAACTATGTGGGTCTGGACATGTGCTAACAACATAATAGAGGGGGAATTAATAACTTTATATTTAACATTACTACATATATTTAACCTTGATATTATTGACCAGTCAGTTATTAGTTTTCAAATGATACCACACAGGGTATATTTTGTAAAAAATTATTACAGTAGTGTGTAACACATGAATGCCAGAGTACATTCAGTCATACCACTATCTTCACCCACCTAGAAACCTTTACTGATTCATGCTTAGACCAATAGGAAGTAGAGTAAAGTAGGAAATGTTTTTTCTGTCACGTGAGAAATTTCAATTTTTTTCCTGTCCTGAATCATGCCAAAATATCATTTTCCATTAACTGATTTTGATTTTTTTTTACAATTATGTCACTCAAAAATTACTGTTATGATAATTTAAGCCCATTTTGTTTTCATTTCTCCTAGTTTTGCATTATTTTAACCTGTTGTGTAGTACAGATAAACTGTAGACAAAAAGACATTTTGAACCAAAAACCTGCACTTTACATTTTAAAAAAATGTCAGAATGGAACTTTTGACAACTTCAAAGTTTTTTCCAAAACAATTTCAAGGAAAGTCACCACAACCAATCCTTTCCTGAAAACAATTATAATGGATGCATTGGTATTTTCTGAAGGAAAAAAAAAGTTTTCAGAAAATTCCTGATCAATTCTAATGGGATCTGCATTTTTCTCAGAACTTTTGAAAAATCAGGTCATATATTTTGATGCCCATATATGTGTTAGGGGCTCTAACTTTAGGGCCCTATTAAAAAATATTGGCTGCACTGCTTGTTTAAAAAAATTCTCAGGGTATTTTATGCAGAATATACATAGAAATAACACATTTAAATATGTAACTTCCAAAACCTGCAGTTCAGCTAAATGACATAGTCCAAAATATACTGGATTTTTATTCCTGGGATTCCTCTTACAGGTTGAACCTCCCTTGTCTGGCACCCTTGGGTCCTGACTGTTCCGGAACAAAGGGATTTGCCAAACAAGGGGAGGTCCTTCCCATCATGGCCCATGCTGCCCCTGACTAGGACTCCAGCCAAGTCCCGCTGCTGCCTACCTGGCCGTGGCTCCCCAGACTGGAGCTCCACAGCTGCTGGGGCCGAGGCATCATGGCTGTTGGGCTGCTAGGGCTCCGTGGCTACTGGGGCTCTGTGTCTGCCAGGGCTTTGCAGCAGCTACTGACCCCCACTACCACCTGGCAGCAGGAGCCAAAACTCCCAGCTGTACCGCCCACCCCTCCCTCAACATGGATCTCCTGGACTATGGATGTTGCAGGACCAGAGAGTCCTGGCTAAAGGAGGTACAAGCTGTGCTAAGTTATTGCAGTAACAAAATGCATACAGTAGAAAGTAGGTCTGAGCATTAGACCTGGAAAACGGATTAGGAAAAGTTGGTCTACAGATGCAGTCCATGAAGGGACAGAGGTGCTGCAGTGTTGAGTGTCACAGAGCCTAACTTTTAAAGATCTACCAAATAACAGGAACATCATTGCTATCCACAAAACTAAGGTACTTAGGTTCACTATACAATGATTGGTGAATGGCTGGCACCTAAAAATGAGATGCACAAAAACCAGCACTCTAGAAGTGGAGCAGCCTAAACTAGACAATGGGAGACATTGATATGCTAATCCCCACCTCTTTCTCAAACATAGGTACCGCCCTAAAATCTGGAGTTAGGCACCTATCTCTGCTAGCAAGACAAATATGAGAGCCCCTCGCCTGGCTTAGGCAGCGGTGTAGATTCTTGAGGGAATGAGATAGCAAGCAGCCTGCCTCCCTTCATACAAAACAGCCAGAGGAGCAGGACATGGTTCCCAACATACAATTTTTAGCCCTGAGATTAGTGCAGTCCGCTGGGCTCTGGGACACACAGGTTCAATCCCCCTCTCCCTGGCAGCAGGGGAGGAAAGGGTTGAACAGGAGTCTTTCATTTCTCAGAAGAATGCTCTGCTTACTGAGCAATGGAATATTCTGAGGTGGGGAGATTCTCTCTCTCTCCTGCTGAAGCTGTTCAGTGATGGATAAACCATGAAGGAGAGATTTTAGTAGTGGGGATCTAAATGAGGGTCTCCTGCACACTCTTGGTGGGTTCCCAAACTCCTGGACTGCAGAGTTTTTTCCTCTCTCTTTGATCTAGTTGTTCTTTCCTTGAAATCTACAGTGGAACAGCTGCAAGAGGAGAGACTGAAGAAGTGCTATAGTTGGAGCATTCACCTAAGAGAGAGGGGTTTTCTATTCAAATCCTTTATCTTGCATTGGTAGAGAGTGGGGAATTAAACCTGAATCTCCTACATCCCATGCAAGTAGTCTAGCCACTAGGCTAAACATTCTACCATCTGACCCACTGCCGCCAGCCAGATTTGGCCTAATTTGGTAGGTGACAGCTGAATGTGCCTCCTGGATTGGGCTCCTGGAGTGAGTTAGGTGGTCAAACACCTACCTTTTCCTGGTTTGTAAATTGCTGTGGGGCTTAATTAGGAGGTAAGAGGCTAGATGCCTGGATTAACACAGCAGCATGAATGCCCAGAGGCAAACATTTAGGTGCCTAGGGATTTTTTTACTTTGAAAAAGTTAGTCTGCAAGGGTATGTCTAGACTACATTGTTTTTTGAAAAACCTGTCCTTTTTACGAAAAAACGTCACCTGTATTTACACTGCAATCATGTTCTTTTGAAATTAAATTGAAAGAATGCAGGGTTTTTTCGACATTGGTAAACCTCAAATTACAAGGAAGAATGCCTTATTTGAAAGAGCTCTTTCAAAAAAAGGCATGTGGATGCAGAACAAGGACATTTTTTGAAAGAAGAGGTTATCGAAAAAAGCACAGGTGCCATGGTGGCCATTCTGTGACTAGCAATCATGGCTATCTTTTGAGAGAGCGTCCATGCAGTCTAGATGCTCTCATTTTTTCGATCTGGTTTTAAGATGTGGATGCTCTCTTTCGAAAGCTCTTTCGAAAAAGCTTCTTTTGAAAGATGCTTGCAGTCTAGACATATCCCAAGTGATTTCAAGCACCTTCAGAATTTGGCCAAAGTTTTATTGATCACAGTGGAAGACACGGGCCTAAAAATGGATTTAGGTTCCAAAAGCTGAGTTTAGGCAGCTAAGTGGTTTCATACATTTCACACTGTAAGCCTATATGTACTAATCTGATAGCCTGCACTCTGGAGAGATCCAGGCACAGGGGTTTTTTTGTGTTACATGGCTGAGGCAGACAGCCCTGGAATGCAGAGCTGTCCAACTGTGGCTGAGCAGAAGGTTGCAACCAGGAACATATGAAACAAATAAATCTTTCCAATAAAGCGAGATTCTACCATGAAATGTTAGATAATGAGACCAGTGATAAAGAAGCACAAAAAGAGAACATGTATTGAATCATAGCCTTAGTCACATTCCCAAATGCACAGCAGGACAGGCGTCCAAATTTCTAACATGATAGAACTGAAACTTGTGGCACTTAATGAAATATCAGGAAACCAACCAACCCAGTTCTAAGCTGTATAGAAATTAGTTGGAGTAATATGCATGTACATGGCATAGCTCAACAAGAGTCCACTGCACTTTCTAACCCTCAATTCTGCAGTCAGGCTATTTTGGGATGCACAGTACTAAAAACACCTTCTTTGTCTGCTTTCTACCCATTTTATCTCCAAACCCCACCAAATCCCTTTAATAGTTTCTCCTCACTGTCCTTCTGAAAAAGCCTCTTTGTTTCTTTGACAAACAGAGCTAAGCAAAAACTGGAATTTCCATCCCAAATTCTGACAAAGTTGATGCACTGAATTTTTTCTCAGAATGAATAATTCAGGTTGGAAATGGCAAAATATTTTAATTCCAATCAGTCCAATGTTCAACTGCATTTCCCTATGTGGCTTCATTGCCTCATGTGAGTTAAGTTCAGGGGCCCGGTGGCCCCATCTTCCCCTATGGCATCTCTTCTTTGATGCTGGTCCTTAAGAACAGCTTAAAACATATTTTTTTCATTTGCTTCAGTTATGTTATATGTAACATAGAGTAATGAAATAGAATAGCAGAGTAGTAAAGAATACTTGGGGATTCATGAATGGAAATTGTTGATTAGTATTAATTATTATTAGTAGTTAGCAAAGAGCTGCTGCAATGGTACTGTCTCAAGGACCACAATTCTTTGAACTGTTTAGAAAAAATAGTATTCTTCTAACAACTAATAAAAAGTAAAAAGGAGCCTCTGTGAGCTACACAAGATGCTCTTATTTTTGTCAAACATAAGAACCAAGTGGCGTTGAGTTTAACTAAAGGAATGGAAAGGAATCCAAGAGAAATTTTCCTATTTGATAACTTTGAACTATTTAAGTGCTCGTATGCACAGAAATTAGCATGGCTGGTTGCAATAGCTCTCCAAGCACTATCCTGCAGTGCAGCGATCACTTTCCCAATGGCTTTTCTGCACTTCACTACCTTGTCTGGAATCCACATAAATTTCCCAATAGTGCTGCTACTCATATATATCCGGTGGAGCTCACTGATCACTATAGAGACCAGCTTCCTGTTCTTCTGGTGCTTTGCTCTTTTGAACAGTCCAATGCTTCTCCTGTTTTTATTCAATCTAAGTTAAAGATTTCCTTTTCTTCATTTCATTTCTGCATGCTATAGTGCCTGGGGCCCTCTGTCCATCTCTCTGCTGCCAACACTTGCTCCTTATTTAATCCTTCCTTAAGGCCCACTTCTTCCACAATGCCTACAGAAAACTGGCTGGCTATGTCTAGACTGGCATGAATTTCCGAAAATGCTCTTAACGGAAAAGTTTTCCATTAAAAGCATTTTCGGAAAAGTACGTCTAGATTGGCAGGATGCTTTTCCGCAAAAGCACTTTTTGCAGAAAAGCGTCCGTGGCCAATCGAGACGTGGTTTTCCGCAAAAGAGCCCCGATCGCCATTTTCGCGATCTGGGCTTTTTTGAGGAAAACAGTACTATGCTGTCTACACTGGCCCTTTTGTGCAAAAGTTTTTCGGAAAAAGACTTTTGCCCAAATGGGAGCAGCATAGTTTTTCCGGAAAATCACTGGCGATCTTACATGAGATCGTCAGTGCTTTTCCGGAAATTCAAACGACCAGTGTAGACAGCTGCCAAGTTTTTCCGCAAAATCATCTGATTTTGCGGAAAAACTTGCCAGTCTAGACACAGCCGCTAAGTCACATGCTTATTTACTGTATTTATTTATTTTATGATTTTGTCACTCATTGGTGTGAAGAGTTTGGAATAAGGACAGTGGCATTAAAACCGGGAGACAAGGAGGCTGAACTGCATAGAAAGAAGGAGAATTTAGTGTGTTTAAATAAAATAAACAAATGAACAACCTTGTCACTAATAACATACATGTCTATCATCCTTCCTATTTTGCTTGTACATAGCATTCTTTCCCTTCTCCTCTCATCTGTCTTTGTCTACATTCTTCAGGGTAGAGGCTGCATTTTACTCTGTATTTAGAAAGTGCCAAGCCCATTCCGGAGTGTTACTTTGCAAAAATAAATAATAATTATAATTAATATAAATGTCTCAGAAGGTAGATGGTATAGATTCTATCCCTCCTAGTTGTATCCCATTGTAATACCATTTTAATTAATTGCTTTGTTGCCTTCATGTTTATACCCTTCAAATATTTGCAGTACAGTCAGTTATCATGTCTTCCTCATCATGTAATCATTGCTTAGCCTGCTGTGTATACTGTATGTATTTGTTTTAATCTTTCTTTATGCAGTAAGTCTATCCCTCCAGACCCTGAATCATGTTCATTGCTCTGAGCTGAGTTCCCTCTCAATTATTTACAGGATGAAACACTTTTCCATGCAGTAAACCTGTCAGGAGGTTTTAAAAAAGAATAAAAATAATCTAGAAAAAAATTATTGAAAATGGCCAAAAAATGAAGGAAAGGGGTAAACCCTATCATAGATAGAATTTACTGGTTCCCTAGGGCAAAACTATCCACACAGTATCATGAATTTCCTGAATCGCACTTTTCATGCTTGTCAGCAAAGCTTTACTAGATCAAAGATAAATTGAAGAGGATTTCATTTAGAAGTGTTAGTGTAGTGTCCCACACTGCGATGGAGAGTCTAAAAAAGGAAGGGCTATCCTGTGCAGGTATGGAAGAAACACATTCAAAAACAATGTAGAGGTTTAAAACAGTAAAAAAAGTAATTTCAAATATTATAGGAGGTCAGACTAGATGTTCTAATGGTCTATCTTTGCCTTATCCAAGCTAGTTCTCAAACATTTGATTTAATTTCAATAGGTAAGGTGTCATAGTCTGAAAAACTTGCAAGTAAGAAGATGTAGGCAGATTAAACATACCTGAGCCTGTATCTAGCATCAGTGTGGTGGAGTACAACCCACCTCAAGGTCTGTAAATATCAACATAAGAAATCAGCTGAAGAACAGGGAAAGGTGAACTGTAATTATCTAGATTCCAGATGGTAAGAGAAGGGCTAATTAACTCATTTACCTGTTTTCAGAAGTGTGGTTTACATTTGTAAAAGTCTCCTAGCATTCCACGCTATTCATGGGTTATCCGAAGCCAATGTGCTGAGTGCTTTTGGCCTGTACTATACATGTTGCAACTGATGAAACATGATATTTATACAGTCTATTAGTGTGAACCTGTCTTATATCCGTTTATCTTGCATCTGAAGATTTATATAACCAATTATATTGCTATAATCTATATCTATATATTGAAAGTCTGGGTTCCTGTTATTTCTAATCCAGCTTCCAGCTCATCTGAATAACAAAAATAAATTATATATATTTGTTAGTCTCTAAGGTGCTACAGGACTATTAATTGTTTTTAAAGTTACAGACTAACACAGCTACACCTCTGAGACAGTTATATTGAGGTTTAAAATGATATAAGTGTGTCCATTCATATAACTTGCCCCAGTTTAACTAAACTGATAAAGACAAACAGATATAGCTTTTGTGTTTGGACCAACCCATACAGAAAAGTAAGACATAGCTCTTTCCTAAAAAGCTTATAATTTAGAGGACACTGGGCTGCAGGTGCAGGAGAAAAAAGAGAGCCAGATTCAGCATAGATTCATAGTAAAAGCATGACTTTGGAGTAATGGAGGATGCTGAAATGCATATCCCTTACTAGCATTATGAACTGTACTCCATCCCCAATATTTGTCTGCCACCCCATGCCATCTGAGGACTTCAACGTTAATACACTCAGGCTACGTCTAGACTGGCATGATTTTCCGCAAATGCTTTTAATGGAAAAGTTTTCTGTTAAAAGCATTTGTGGAAAAGAGCATCTAGATTGGCATGGACGCTTTTCTGCAAAAGCACTTTTTGCGGAAAAGCGTCCGTGCCAATCTAAACGTGCTTTTCCGCAAAAAAGCCCCGATCGCCATTTTCGCCATCGGGGCTTTTTTGCGCAAAACAAATCTGAGCTGAACTTTTGCCCAAATGGGAGCAGCATAGTATTTCCGCAAGAAGCACTGATTTCTTACATGAAATCGTCAGTGTTCTTGCAGAAATTCAAGCAGCCAGTGTAGACAGCTGGCAAGTTTTTCCACAAAAGCAGCTGCTTTTCCGGAAAAGCTTGCCAGTCTAGACACAGCCTCACTGCTTGGATTACTCCAGAGCAATAAGTTTAGTTTCTAGACTATCAGAGTTTGTTTGGCCGATATTAAGGACAACTTTCTGTACAGCTAGTTCTGGTTCAAGTAGCAGTCATTCATGTATTTATGCTATTGCTCTTTTCTCCATGAGGTGGTCTTGAATAACAGAATGGGCGATATTCCCACACTTTCAAATAATAATATGTTCCTGTCAAATTGAAAGATGTCAGTCAATAGATTCACCCCCGTTCCAGTGAACTTTGGCATTGTTTGTAACATTGTACTATCACATGCATTTGGCATGAGAAACTTCTGGAAACCACAGTAGTCAGCCAGTTTTCAGCATGAGGAAAGATATAAAAGATAGGCTGGCTTTCAGTGGCCATACATGTGTTAGTACAGCTTGCCTCCTGGCACCTGAGAGGTTGAGAATATGTTCTCAGACACATGAAACTAGTTTATAAAAGGCATTGTAGGCTCACCAGAGCAGGGAAATTATGCAGACAGGTGGAATAAGCCAAAATAACAAGTACTGTAATGAAAATAGAGAAAAGATCTCAGTAAGTTGAACCATCTGCTTTATTCTAGACATTTTTAACAAGGATTTTACTCCAATCAATCATAATAATCACACAAAGCCTTCTTGCCTTTTGGCCATAGCTTTGTATAGGGTCCCTTTAGTCATTCAACTCTATGAAATGGTGACAGAGTGTCGGGGCACATTGTGCATTAGGTATGTAAAAGGCTTCTTGTTTTCCCCAGGCATGTGGTGAGAAGACTGTACTGGTACAATGTTTAAGGTGAAGTTGCATACCCTCTGCTGTTTGATGTCACATAGGGGCAGGTGGATGGGACCCTGATATAGTTCTTTCTTTGTGCCTCCAAGTCCCCTTTCAGAGGCCAGGTTGTAGTTATCCCCTGGATAAGAACAAGGGGTGTCTCCAATCTGGATCATATTAATATATTTTAGAATGATCCAGCTAATACCTCATCAGAGTCCTTCAATTAAGACCTACCAGAGATAATGGAGAGGGCAGATTAACCTAACCTTGACAGTGTGCTTTGGAAGAGCTCTTTTTATGTTTTTCTTGAAGGCATTACTTTAGCAAAGCTTCAGCCCCAGCCAAGGAGAGGACTTCTAGTTCTATTTTATAGTTTTTGCTGCAAAGTAGTTACTAATTCAAAACTGTAAGAAAACAGGAAACGTACACTGCTGTGTCATAGCTTTGTATCACAGGGAATAGAGCACAACTCGTCGGGTGCTGCAGGGCTCAAGATTCCACTGAAAAAGATAGGGGGTGCCTATCCTACAGGGTTGGATTAATCTTTTGTGGGTCCTGGTGCTTGGGCCGTTGTCCCTTTGCCTGTGTTCTGCTCCAGGGACCCAGATGCCACCTGCATGGGGGTGTAGCGGAGGGACTAGAGAGGAGCACCCACCAGCAAAACTAAAAATCAGCACTTGTGCCACAAATATAAATGATGTGGATCAGACTTACAAAATTAGTGATGGGGAAAAACGGGTAGAAAGAAGTCAAGAGTTCACTGTAGCTACCAAAAATAGGAGGCTCTCATTTAAAACACTATAGAAAGTAAATTAATTTGACTTCCAAAATTACAAGTGACCAACATTGAATAGTGGCCTCATTACTCTCCTTTTAAGCTCTGTTTTAAATTTGAGACCACCCCCATCAGAAACCTGGACTGAGGAACTGGGGTGTTGAAACCACCTTTCTGTTTTCTGGGCTCCTCTTTTAGCTTCAGCCAATCTGCTTTCCCTTTTTCTTTTTTTTAATTAACAATATATTTCCTCTAAAGAAGAGGAAACCATGGGAGAGGGGGAGGGTACACAACCAATTAATCACAGGAACCAGAACACACAGGCAACTCAAATTTAACAGTTACATCCCATAGTGGGAAGAAGCAGGGCTCCATTCCTACCACCAGATGGAGCTATGTGAGGGTGTAAGGAGCCAGCACCTCTCACACGGCTTAAAATAAAGTCTGAATGCTTTAGAGCATTTAGTCTTTAAAGTGCTACATAGTCCTGTATTTTGTTTCAGCCACACCAGACTAACACGGCTACATTTCTGTCACTATTCTGAATGCTAGTGACCTCTGCTAGTGTTAGAGACCCCTCAGGCCAGGCAGAAAGGTGCACACCCAGTTAACAGGGCTCTACTCGCATTGTAAGGGTAGAAAGAGGAGGGGGAAAAAATAAGAAACCTCTGCAGGTGAGGATCTCAGACTAGGGATGTTAATGGTTAACTGGTTAAGCAGTAAGCCTCACCCTTAACAGATGAAGCTTACCGGTTATTGTTAACTATTTAGGCTGGAGCAGCCCCCTGCCTGCTGAGCGGGAGGTGCTCCGGGCAGCCTCTGCCCACAGTGGGTCCAGCCTGGTGCGCCACAGGCAGAGGGCTCCAGCCCAGCCCCCATCTGCAGCAGGGAGACTGCTACAGCCTGGCTGTGACCCCTCCCTGTTCACCCCCGTTCTATCGGTTATCTGATTAAACTTAACATTTAACTGATTAATTTAAAAGGATTTTACTTCCCAGTCTCTGGGGATCCATATGTACTGTGAATAATAGAGATTGATAACATCCCACTTCCTTTCTTTATAGCCCTTCCATAGCTCTGCCCTCTGGATGTTTACACCCCCCCCATGGTCCCTTGCTTCAGGGCACACGCAGAGCTTGTTACGTATAGCTAAAGAATTATTCTAAATCCTTCAGAGGCTGTTTTGCTACTGTCCCTCCCTTTGCCTACATAGTCCTGATGTTTTTATATAATCAGTCAGTTTACCAAATTCTGAGACACAAGGCTCTGGGATTAAACAATGTTGACTGGAGCTAGAAAGCTCTGTGATATTCTCTTCGGTCAATATTTTAATTACAGGATAGTGTTTGCTAAGGAAGTCTAAAATTAGAAGTGACTGAAGGGATTTTGATATGAAGGGGAAGATTTATTTTTTAAGTAAATTACATTCTTGGGCAAAATGCAAAACCAGAAAGACTGAGAAGGCTGCTCCTGAGCCATAGGGTGGAGGAGTCTTTCCAAATCAAAGGTCAGACACAAAGAATCATCTATTTATAAGTGGGAGGGGAAAAAAGCATAAAGAGGGATGCTTTTCCCCCTTTTGCAACTCAATCAGCATTAAGTGTCCAATGCCTCAGTGATGAATTAAATGACATTATTTAATTTAAGCTGTGTAAATTCCAAAGAATGAAGGAGGCCAAGATGGAAAATGATTCAACCACTGGTGTGAGTTGGGGCAGAATTTATGGCCCCCTATCTTCCATACGGAGTGTGCACCCATTGGAAGCCAGAAATTCCAGCCTATCGCACTTTACCTTGATCTCCTTGGGAGCTCACAGTATGTTTGAGCCTTAAATTACTGGTCTTGAGAGGTGTCAAGCATCTGCAACTCCCATTGACTTCCAACAGAGTGATGGGTGCTCAGCCCCTGTGGCTCGGGAGTACTACATTACAATCTTGGACATAAGCTTTTAGTAGATGATAGGCATGTGTTGGTCATTGTCTTATTAAATGTCACTGTTACTGATTTTGTACTGGTAACCTGAAGTTCTTAATGCCAGCTATGCTAAAAATTGTTTGAGACAGTGCCTGTGATGGTAGAATCATAGAACACTAGAGCTGGAAGGGACCTCAGGAGGTCATCGAGTCCAGTCCCCTGCCCTCATGACAGGACCCAGTACCATCTAGACCATCCCTGATAGATGTCCATCTAACCTGCTCTTAAATAACTCCAGAGATTCCACAACCTCCCTAGGCAACTTATTCCAGCGTTTAACCACCCAGACAGTTAGGAAGTTTTTTCCAATGTCCAGCCTAAACCTCCCTCGCAACAATTTAAGCCCATTTCTTCTTAGAGGCCAAGGAGAACAAATTTTCTCCCTCCTCCTTGTGACCCTATCCTCCAAAGCAGTTGCAACCCTTTCCAGTTCAGCATAATCTGCAAACTTAATAAGCGCACTCTTTATGCCAGTATCTAAATTGTTGATGAAGATATTGAACATTACCGGTCCCAAAACAGACTCTTGCGGCACCCCACTTGTTATGCCCTTCCAGCAGGATTGTGAACCGTTAATAACTACTCTCTGAGGATGATAATCCAGCCAGTTATGCACCCACCATACAGTTGCCCCATCTAAGTTGTATTTGCCTAGTTTATTGATAAGAAGATCATGCAAGACCGTATCAAATGCCTTACTAACGTCTAGGAATACCACGTCCACCGTTCTCCCTTATCCACAAGACTCATTATCTTATCAAAGAAAGCTTTCAGATTGGTTTGACATGATTTGTTCTTTACGAATGCATGCTGGCTGTTACCCATCACCTTATTATCTGCCCGGTGTTTGTTGATGAATTCCTTAATTATTTGCTCCATTATCTTTCCTGGCATAGAAGTTAAACTGACTGGTCTATAGTTTCCTGGGTTGTTCTTATTTTCCTTTATATAGATGGGCACTATATTTGCCCTTTTCCAGTCTTCTGAAATCTCCCCTCTTTTCCATGATTTTTCAAAGATGACGGCTAAAGGCTCAGATACTTCTTCTATCAGCTCCTGTATTCTAGGGTGCATTTCATCAGGCCCTGTTGACTTGCAGACATCTAATTTTTCTAAGTGATTTTTAACGTTGTTTATTTTTTCTTGTAAACCTACCCCATTCCCACTATTATTCACAATGTTAGGCATTCCTTCATCATCAAACTTCTTGGTGAAGACTGAAACAAAGGAGTCATTAAGCACTTCTGCCATTTCCAAATTTCCTATAGCTGTGTCTCCCTCCTCACTGAGCAATGTGCCTAACCTGTCCTTGGTCTTCCTCTTGCTTCTAATATATTTATAGAATGTTTTCTTGTTTCCCTTTATGTCAATATCTAGTTTGAGCTCATTTTGTGCCTTTGCCTTTCTAATCTTGCCCCTGCATACCTGTATTGTTCGCTTATATTCATCTTTAGTAATTTGTCCTAGTTTCCACTTTTTATGAGACTCCTTTTTGATTTTTAGATCATGCAAGATCTCCTGGTTAAGCTAAGGTGGTCTTTTGCCATACTTTCTATCTTTCCTGCTTTTGGGCCCTTAATAATGTCCCTTTGAAAAACTGCCAACTCTCTTCAGTTGTTTTCCCCCTTTGTCTTGCTTCCCATGGGACCTTACCTACCAGCTTTCTGAGCTTACCAAAATCTGCCTTCCTGAAATCCATTGTTTCTATTTTGCTGTTCTCCCTTCTACCATACCTGTAATCATGAACTCCATGATTTCATGATCACTTTCACCCAACCTGCCTTGAACTTTCAAGTTCTCAACCAGCTCCTCCCTATTTGGTAAGATCAACTTGTGAATAGCTTCCCCCCAGTAGCTTTTTCAACCTTCTGAAATAAGTCTTCAATGCGGTCCAAGGACTTATTGGATAGTCTGTGTCCCGCTGTGTTAGTTTCCCAGCAGATGTCTGGATAATTCAAGTCTCCCATCACCACCAAATCCTGTTCTTTGGATTATTTTGTTAGTTGTTTAAAAAAAGCCTCATCCACCTTTTGTACCTGGGTAGGTGGTCTGTAGTAGACCCCTAGCATGACATCACTCTTGTTTTTTTACCCCTTTTAACCTAACCCAGAGACTCTCAACACATCTGGTTCCTACATCCATTTCCACCTCAGTCCAAGTGTATACATTTTAAATATATAAGGCAATATCCCCTCTCTTTTTTCCCTGCCTATCCCGCCGGAGTAAGCTGTACCTTTCTATACCAATATTCCAATCATGTGTATTATCCCACCAAGTCTCTGTGATACTACAATGCCATAGTTATGTTTATTTATTAACACTTCCGGTTCTTCCTGCTTATTACCTATGCGTCTTGCATTTGTATATAGGCATCTAAGATGCTGATTTGACCTTGCCACCCAGTTCTACCTTGTCCCTCCTTTTTTTCTGTTATTATAGCCCATGCTTCCTCCCATTTCTGACCTTTCTCCTAGGTCTCCATGTTCTTCACTTCCCTGTGGGCTTTGGCCACCTGCCCACGTCAAACCTAATGTAAAGCCTTCCTCACCAGGTTAGCCAGTCTGCATCCAAATATGGTCTTCCCCTTCCTTGAAAGGTGAACCCCATCCCTGCTTAGCATTCTTTCTTGGAATAGTATCCTGTGGCCAAGGAAGCCAAAGCCCTCCTGGCGACACCGTCTTCACAGCCAGGCATTCAACTCAAGGATGCACCTGTCTCTACCTGGACTCCTACCTTTGACAGGAAGGACTGAAGAGAACACCACATTTGCTTCATACTCCATCACACATACTCCCAGAGCCATGTAGTCACTCTTGATCTGCTCAGTGTCACACCTTGTAGTATCATTCGTGCCCACATGGAAGAGTAGCATGGGTTAGTAGTCAGAGGGCCGGATAATCCTCGACAATGCCTCCGTAATGTCTCGGATATGGGCCCCCAGCAAGCAGCATACCTCCTGACATGATATGTCAGGGTGACAGATGGGCACCTCCGTCTCCCTCAGAAGAGAGTCTCTGACCACCACTACCCTACATTTCCTCCTCACAGTGGTGGCAGCAGATCTCCCCGCCTTGGGGGTACGAGGCTTCTCCTCCTTGGCTGTATGCTCTCCTGTATCAAGAAGAGAATTTTGGTTTCTCAGTACCATGGTGCGAGGGTTGGGAGCAGGGGTGGAGCACTGCCTGCTGCCAGAAGTGACCAGCTGCCAGTGTGCCCCCTGAGCCATCTCCTCCTCCACCAGTGGTGTATCATCAGTCTTGTGTAATGGGACAGCTATCTCAGCTGTCTCCACATGAATACTGTCCAGGAATTGCTCATGGATTCGGATGCTCCTCAGCCAGGCCACTTCCTCCTGTAGCTTTCCCACCTGCTTCCTGAGAGATTCCACCAGCAGGCACCTTTCACATTGGATGGTCCCCCCAGCCTAGATTTCAGTAAGTGGGAATTGTAAGCGATAGTCCCTGCAAAACCACACCAGGATCTGGGGAGAGGCATCCATAGTCAGGTGGTCTGTCTGCTACAGGCACAGGTGGAGGTGGAGGAGACAGAAGCAGTGCTGACACAGGTGTTGCAGGTCTTCCTGACCATAGTAGGCCACCCTCTGTCACAAACTGTCCTGTCTGCTTTGCTCCCCTGGTCTCTCTGCCTCTGGCTTTTAAAGCCTGCTCACCTAGGTCAGGCCTATCCCCTCATTAGTCACACAGGGGAAGGTTGATCCTGAGACTGATCAAAAGCAGTTGAGGGAACAAAGGATCAAACATTGCCAGACACACAATCCCAACTGCCACAGTAATTGAAACTGAAATCACCTGAAATCAGAATCAAAATTCAAACAGTAGAGCAAACTCACTCACATCAAAAGCTAGTACACTCACCTGGCAGCCTGTTCAGCGGTGGGATCTCTTGCTCTCCCTCTTAAGCTCCCCTATCTGCAGCCCCCTGTCTGCTTAGTTTAAGTACTATATGTAATGGTGTATGTTGTAATTGGTAGTGTAAGTGGTGTATGTAACCCACACACCTTCTGGGTGTGGTGTACTGTAGCAGAAAGAAATATAATAAGAATTACTTCAGTGCCACTGGGAAGATTTGAAACTGGGACTGCTGCCGCTTAGTTTAGGAGCCTCTACAGCTTGAGCTGTAAAGCCAGCTGGCTCTTAGCTTAGGCTGTAGAGCTCACTTGTTCTTATTTCTCGCTGTAAGTGGTCTAAGTGCCACTACATGGGACAGTGAACCATACCCACTAGATGTGTGGGTTACACCTGCACTAATAAAAATAAAATAAAAAACCTAAACAAAGTGTTTTTAAAGTATTTTGTTTTGTGGTAGCTACCGGAGTTTGAATAAAAATTTTAAATTTAATACTCCTGGGGAATTCTGTGTCAAAAATTAAAAATTTCTGCACACATTTCATAATTATTCATATTTTATTTATCAAAATAGAATTATATAACCTCACCAGTTTTAATTATGATACTTTATTTCAAAATATCTATCAGCGACTATGTACCAATAAAGACACACAAATAATTCCTCCAGGAGTAGAAATGTAAAGAAATCCCCGTGACAGCCAAATACCTGTTTCTTTGCTCACTAGCCTTGAGAGCACAGCTACAGGGCACTCCCTCAAATAGTGACATACCTTCCCCCTGAGCCAAGCTATAGCCTCCTCCAGCCCATTCATTTGTGACCTGTCTTCCCCCAAAAGTGCAACTGTGCACCCCCCACCAACCCAGACTCTCACACGTAGCCCCAACCTTCCCAGAGGCTGGGGATCCAAGGGAGAAACAGCCTGATGCTGCTTCCCAGGCTTGTGTGGAGTGTCCCGCACCCCAACTCCTTCCTTCAGGACATACTGAGAGCTGCAGCTGCCCAAGACCCTCCAGCTCCATTTCCCATCCTCTAGCAGTGTCTTTTATTTGTGAGCTGGGCCCAGCCAGGTCTAGCAGCCCTGGATGATAGCCAGCAGCTCTGCAGCCCAAGTATGTACCATACAGTGAAAGGAAGGGAGCAATTATGTCTCATTTTGTTTTGAATTGTGTGTTGGGTGGTTTTGAAGTTGTTAGCAGCTGCAGAGAGTGAGGTTTGTTTGAAGAGTCTTCAGGACTTACCCTTCCTGCTTAGTTATCTTTTTTCCATCTGGGATTGGTCATTTTGTTTACAGAGAGTGAGAGCATGTGGCATCATGGTTCACCTGCCCAGTTGCAATGCCTCATGCTAGTAAAAATGGTTTGGTTCTGGGAACACTGCTCTTGCTTCACTCTTTTGGCTAGGCGCAAAACCACTACCCTGTTCATGGCTTCCTACAAAAAGCTTACTTCATGTCATTCATTGAGAATTCTGCCTATTTGGATTATGCCTGTGTTTTGAATATGCCACATAATATAGTCTTTATATATTCAGCATCTATTTCCAAAGGGTATATAACTACATTTCAAGATGGGGTTGTAAATTCTAGACCAGGAAGACATATCTGCACTAGCTCTCATCAAGATAGTGCAGTAAGATAATGTGTAGCCCTGGTGGCAGGAGGTGCTAGCCACCCAGAGAATGGGCCTTTTGAAGAGGCCAGGTATGTACGTGTGTCAGTTAGCCCCTTGCACCACTGTGGCTATGTTCCAGTTTTAGAATAGGGCTCTACTTATTGTATCGTAAGGGCAGAAACAGACCTGGCCCAGTTAGGTCTCCTCAAACTGGAATTTACCCTTCCAGTTCAAAGTGAAGACCTACTCATAATCCACAGACCTCAGTGGAAAGGCCTACTGACTTCATATGGATTTAAATCAGGCCTTCAGTTAAGGCAGGGGTGGGGAGGCCCTGCCACTCCCCCGCCCTCAGGCCAATTGGCAACTGGGAGCGGGGGAGCGTGCGAAACTTCCTCTGCCCTGCGAGGAGCATGCGGCACTTCAAAGTGCTACGCACTCCACGCAGGGCGGGAGGACACATCACATGCTCCTCCCGCCCCCAAACCTTGATTGGCCTGGGGGCAGGAGGAGCGCACAAAGTTTCCTCAAAGTGCTGCGCACTCATGCAGGGTGGGGGCAGGGCAAACAAAGCTTCGTGTAGCACCCCTGCCCCCAGGCCCTGATTGGCCTGGGGGCAGGCGGAGTGCGTGAAGCCTCCTCCAGCACTGCGAGGAGCATGTAGCACTTTGAAGTGGCACGTGCTCCTCGCAGGGCAGTGATACGGCGGGAGGAGGCTTTGCATGCTCCCCCCGCCCCCAGGCCAATCAGGGCTTGGGGGTGGGAGAGCTGTGCTAAGCTTCCTTCGTCCTGCCCCAGCCCTGCGAGGAGAGCGTGACACTTCAAAGTGCCATGTGCGCCTCGCAGGGCAGGAGGAGGCTTCGCACGCTCCCCCACCTCCAGGCCCTGATTGGCCTGCGGGTAGGAGAGCGTGCAAAGCCTGTTTCTGCCCTGCCAGGGGCAATGGTGCCTAGTGGGAAGGGGGGGCAAAGGGGCTCTCCCACCCTGTGAGTGGGGTGGCCCAGAAGCATCCCGGCCCTACCCCTTCTGGTTTAGGCCCCATCCCTTCCAATTCACTTGGCAGATCTTTAAATGCTCAGTTTGCCATGTTCCTTGTGACACAGTATATTACATACACTGCAACTTTGGTAAATTCTTTGGGGAATGAAGTATGTTTTGTTCTGTATCTGTACAGTAGCTAACACGCTGGGGTTGTGTGGTCAGCGACTGGGGCCCCTAAGTGCTGCCACAACTCAGAAGAATAAGTTACAACCTCAGCTGACAGGCCTGTTGCCATTTAATTTCCATGTCTTAAAAATACTGAGCTAATGAGCTGTTTCCTATGGAGTTTAAACTCCTGGCTCCCTGCTCTTCTCTCCTGGGCAGAGCTTATACATTCTTCATAGCTCCCATTTCCCCTTATCCCTGTCCTTGGGATCTGAGTGTAGATCCATCCCCCAACATGCAGAAGAATAAATTTTTAACCATCCTTACTTTTCCTTAAACACCTAGGCTACGTCTACACTGGCCCCTTTTCCGGAAGGGGCATGTAAATTTCACGAGTCGTCGTAGGGAAATCCGCGGGGGATTTAAATATCCCCCGCGGCATTTAAATAAAAATGTCCGCCGCTTTTTTCCGGCTTTTAAAAAAGCCGGAAAAGAGCGTCTAGACTGGCCCCGATCCTCCGGAAAAAGTGCCCTTTTCCGGAGGCTCTTATTCCTACTTCGAAGTAGGAATAAGAGCCTCCGGAAAAGGGCACTTTTTCCGGAGGATCGGGGCCAGTCTAGACGCTCTTTTCCGGCTTTTTTAAAAGCCGGAAAAAAGCGGCGGACATTTTTATTTAAATGCCGCGGGGGATATTTAAATCCCCCGCGGATTTCCCTACGACGACTCGTGAAATTTACATGCCCCTTCCGGAAAAGGGGCCAGTGTAGACGTAGCCCTATGGAAAAATTGCTGCAGGTTCAGGGATCCCCTCAGATGCCCCAGAAAACCTGGAGCAAGAGGTAGAGCAATTTAATGCAACCAAAGCCTATACTTATTTCTGCAATGCTGCCTCTAATGGGAGGAATTTCAGGCCACATAGAGGCAGACCCCCGCTGGGGTCTTCAGGACAGTGCAGCTCTAGTAGATCTGGGGCAGAGGTGCAATGATGCTGAAGGCTCAGAGGGCCTCTGAACCTAATCCCTGCAGATTGTGGGTATGTGACATTTGTGAGGTAGACCCTATTTTCTTCCTGTTCTGTTCACTCCCTTTAGGCCAGCTGACACTGACCACTGTCAGAAGACAGACTACTGAGCAAGATGGATCTTTGGTTTGAGCCAATAGGCCGTTCTTATGTTCAAGGGTGTCTTTATTACAGAAAGGTTAGGGGCCACAGGAAGAACCTGTGGTACACAGGGGACACTTCTTTTGGGGGCCTACTGAGCTGACAGTAGCACACGAACCCTTCCATGCTGCAATTTAAACTTAAACTTTGAAAGTGTGATTCTAATTTCTTGAAATGTATATTTCTAGCACATTGGCTTCATTGTAATTGTGCTTATTAATACGAGGACTACCTTTGGATGTGTGAAGGAGAGAAGGTGGATCTTGGTTATGGAGAAAAGGGAGCTGAATGCATTGCTTGTCCTCAATAAATCTTCAGCATTTATCTTCAGGGGGATTTACTAATTAGAAATCAAATGATGCTGAAAATTAACTTCTATGCTATATAAATTGGTGGCTACTCAAAGCTATGCTTTGCAGTTCTGCTTTTCTGAGTCATTTAACTTAATCTTGTTTCATCCAGCAAGGTTTGATGATGAAAGCCTACAGCTCAAAGAAAGCAAATCGGGTCCTTTTTAGTGAGAGAGAAAAATGCTGGCTGCTTCCTGGAGATTCCAGAGTGCAAGAAGAGAAGCAATTGTTACTGCTAAGGTGCCGCTGAAAATGAAAAACTTCCGGCATCAGGCATATTTAGTTATCTAAAGAAGGTTTACATAGTAGAAGGTAATTATTTAATAAGGGGGAAACTACATAGCTCTTCCATTCCTTATACAATATTTACCAGATTTCCAGATGCTCTGGCAATGCTGTGGAAATGTCTGCTTGTTGCTGTCACAGATCAGCAGTTATGTATTTCACACATTAACTATGACAGTTTGTTCACAATATCCATCACCAGAAAAAGCCAGGGTAGTTTTTTTAATTAGCAAATTTATAGTGCAACACGGTAGGAGTCTGGTGTAGGGCATAAATATTTCCAGTCTTTCAATCCCTTTCTTTAGACTCAATGTCCTAGTAAATATTGTAGCAAATGAAAATAAACTTGTTCCTGCCTCCTCATTGTGCAGCCTCATGTGGCTCTTGGTCATCTGGGGCCTGTATTGCTGATAGCTGAGGCAATATGGATTGAAAATAACTTGAGGAAAACTGGCAAGTGCCCTTGTTTTTTAGTGCCATTTAGGATATGTCTATACTGCAGCGTTTTTCTGGAAAAATGGCTGTTTTTCCGGAAAAGTTATACTTACGTCCACACTGCTATTGCACACAAAGTTGAAAGAATAGAGGGTTTTTTCCAACAGCAGTAAACCTCTTTCTATGAGGAAGAAGCCTTTTTCTGAAAAAGCTGAAGAAGTGGCTTGAGCCCACAAAAGCTCATGATACCATCTACGTTTTTTGCTAGTCTCTAAGGTGCTGCAAGACTATTTGTTGTTTTTTAAGTTTTTCCAGTAATGCATTTTGACACTGTACATTATTCATCATCTGTGTTGTGCTTTGGACATAGTATAAAGTACCATTATCTCTGTGGACTTCCCATGCAATACGGTCACCATTTTCTCATAATTTGCAGGAGAGCTAGAGCCGCCATCTTCTACTTATCAGGTTGATCTATCTCATTTCTGTTTTACTGCTTTTTGTTTTCACAGTGGCCATGCATCAACTCTTTCTGTGGTGACAGATCATAGATTTCAGTCATCCTTTGGTTTCCCACTTCCTTTGTGTCCAGCAAATTGAAGACTTTAAAACGAAAGACAGTTACTTAGGCAATTTAGTGGTTAAGCTTTGTGGATAGTCTAGTTTTTTTTAATGATGGTGCATATTATGTTCTTGTGAAAGAGCAGCTCTACTATCACAGTCTCTAGTCTAGAGGTTTTTTTTTTCAGTACTAAATGACTATATAGTCTATTTTAAGCAATGTTGTTGCATTCCTGTTTCAAACATGGATTCATTGTTTGTATTTCTCACATATATTGTCTATCTTTGACTGCTGATGAATTGCTTGACATGTATACACAATGCATTTCCTCATACTGCAAAGCATGCTCCTTTTCTTCAGCAGTTCAACCCCATCCACTCATCTGCATTCTGTAGAGGAAGTGGGTCTGGCCCACGAAAGCTCATCACCTAATAAACTATCTTGTTAGTCTTTAAAGTGCTACATAGTTCTGTCTTTTGTTCAAGCACACAGTTTGAGTTTCATTTTGTGTACTCCATTTAAGTGATGTTATCAGATCGGAGACACTTCATTGTGTTTGAGGGGCTTTTGGATATCAAATTATTAATTCAATTTGGAATTCAATGAACATTTATTTCTTCAAGAAAAAGGCATATTGGTACTCAGGTTAGTGGATTAAATGACTAAAGACCTAAATTTGACCTCAATTATACCACGTGCATACCCACTAACTTTACTGGGGTTGGCTGGTGTGTGTAAATTATGGCAAAATCTAGCCCTACTGGTATAGACTTGTACACTAGATTAAACAAGGTGTGCTAGGATAGATGGCATAATGGATTTAATAAGGCATCAGGATATTAGATGGGATGGATTATCCTTTTGTCCGGCAACACGTCGAAAAATCTAGTATGAAACATGGAAGTGGTTTTCATCTTACTGTTTTCTTAGGAGATTTTCTTTGAGACAAAGTATGATCAAGCATACAGCCTCCGAAACTCTACTGTACTTACTGATTCTGCAGAACAAAGTGCAGAAATAATGAAGTGATGATGATGAATGTTCCAACCGTGGCTCTCAACAAGCTTCTCATTTCTGAAGCCAGCCAGGAATATAATATGTAGCCTCCACTTTGTTTCATATAGAAGGATAAGGACTCATCATTGCATAGCTTTCTTTTTGGCTTTGAACACCAAACTGATCACAGCTGAGTCCTGGGGTTTAACACAAGTGAGGGGTGGGATCCATTTCCTATAGCTAACTTGAGTGCTGAGAAAGCATTAACCACATGTGTTAATTGATAGGGGATAGCAGCATTAACATTAACAAAAAACAAAACAAAGCAGCTGAGGCTTGCTGTCTGTGAGAAGAATAATGGGGTGATGACAAAATACAGAGGTTCCCAGAGAACTCTCTAGTTGTTTGGCAGGCCACCATTAAATTGTGGGAGAGGATTAAGACAATATCCTTCTGTCAGTTTAGTCTGCACTTACACTCTAGAGGCAGGTCAAAGCTATTTGGTGCTAGGAATTGAGGACTTTTGGGTGCAATAAGAAATACTTAGGGTGCTCCTCTGAATTATGTTGGTACATGTGGTGGAGACCATTTCAAGCCAGGGATGTGGCAGCCCCTGTAGTTCCAGCACCTATGACTGCAGGAGAACCTAATGACCCTGACCAGAGCACCATTGCATCAGGTGCAATACATTCCCATAGCACAGAGAGGGCCCCTGCCCAAGGGAGCTCACAATGTATGACAGACAGTACATGACAGGTGAATATCCACATTACCATCTGTTGCTTTTGCTGCTTGACTGACATGTCGAACACACAGTCCTCATCCTGGGACAGGCCCAATGCCATTTACTTTTCCTGCCACTTCTGGAGTTCCTGGCTCATTCTATTAGAATAGATGGGTCCTGACATTTAGTAGTGTGTTTTACATATCTGACAACTCTGTAGAAAGCTCCTCCCACTTCTTTGCTTGAAATTAACAATGTTTTTATGAGCCAAAGAAACCACCTGCCAAATAAGTGGTAATTATAAGGGGGTTAATGAGGAAAGGTTCTGTTCTGTACCAGGTACCTAATATAATCAATTAGCCAGCTCACTCAACTTGACTTTTAAAATAATGTTATTTACATATATATTAAGTATTAATCAAATCCAAATGATGAACCTAGGAGTTTGTTGCCTTTTTTCTCCTTTGGTCACCACTTCACTATGCAACGGGATCGATGGGAAGCAGATATAATAGGCGGGGGGGGCTCAGCCTCCCCAAACCGGGGCTGTGGCCCCATCCATGCTCCACCCCAAGATCCTGTCTTCACTTTGCCTGTCTCCTGAAGCAGGTGGGGGCTTGGCTCTGAGTCTGTGGTAGGGGAGAGAGGGCTATTGTGGCTCCAGCAGGAAGGATTTAGGAGTGGGGTTGGGCCTTGAGCAGGAGGGCTTGGCAGGAGGCTATCTTCCTGGAGCAGGAGGTTCACTGGTTGCTGGTGGAAAATGCCTTTTATTCTTAGCCGTAGTCCCACTCATCATTCTCCACTGGCCAGGGAGGTGCAAAGATGGTACAACTGAGATAGCTGATCTCCCTTCCAGCATGGGCAGGGGGAGATTCAGATGAAGATGTTTACCCTCAGCCCCTGTCTGCAGGACAGTTGGGTTTGCTTGAGATCATTCCCGTAACAGGTATATTACAGTCCTGCACAAGCTACCCTGAACTTTAAATGCTATTGTGTTTTCATCATAAATGACTGTGAGGCAAGAGAGACCTTTCTGCCTGTCTGAGTCATGGTTAGCAGTTCCGCAACCCAGGCTGTTTGCTTCATAGTAACTCAGGGTTGAGGTTAGTTTGGTTTTTTATAGTTTTGTACAAGTAGATATTTGTAACCCTTGTTCCTGGCTATTTCACTGAGCTGTTCATTTGTGTTATCAGTAAGAACAGTTCAGGAGATATACTCAGAAGAGAGATGGGTTTCAAGGATGCAGCCATACACTAGAGGGCTGACTGTTGCATGACCTATAATGGCACCTAATTGGGGGAGGGCCTGGACACATGGGCCAGCACTGGCCTGGCACTATGAGCCTGGGCATTATGAGACTTCTTCCCTGTGGATGAGTAGGCACAGAAGTAAACCTCTTTGATTTCAGTGGGACAGCTCACAGGGCAAGGTACTGCTCAGCAGGAGTGAGGGTGGCCAAAATTGGGTTCCATGGCTGGAGTGGGCAGGCAGGGTGGCATGAATATCTTGTCCTTTAACAGAGCGGCAAAGTGCCCACTGCTAGGTGCACTCCCCAGGGTTCAGCCACAATTATTCCTGGGATTATCCTCCTCTGGGTCTTCCCTTCACCCTGCTATGGCAGCACTGTGCTTTTAAAGGCACAGTCCAGCCTTCCCTTAGTACAGTATTAGACTCAGAGATGGCTAAAAACATATGTTGTTGGAATAGCATCCGGATAAGAACATAATAACTTTGGATAAGAACATAATAACCAGGCATGGTGTTGCTACAGGAAATATGTGGTTACTTGGTACACCAGTGATACACACAAATATGGAATATCCACAATTATAGTCCAGTAATGGATCCAAAGAGACTGCTGTGCACATGAGAAATTGGTATTGTTATACTTGAGTAGATATGCAACTGTTGTTTGTTGATATACATAAAAGATGATATGTCTTGAGAGAGAGACCATGGGGAGCTTTAATGTGGTTTTAATATGCCACATGTCCTGATAGCTATATGTGATAGGTTTCAACTGATGTGGGTGCCTTTTTATGTAAATACCAAGGTAAACTCTGACTGTGCGAAAGACAGTAGCAACACAGTTCCACAGGAGAAAAATGTTGTTATTGGTGTAAGAATACCACCAGCAAGACATAGAGACGCAGAATGGGAGTGGAGGGGCTGGTTCTTAAATTCTCTCCCATGTGAGTACAATGTGTACAAAGTGGCATTGTTGCAGTTTGTGTCTTGTAAGTCCATCTTGGGCCTCTTTTCAGGGTCCTACTGCCTGAATACAACACTTCCCTTTTAAAGAATAGGACACTTCCTTGGGGGTATAAACGTGAGTAGTCTACTTGGCTTATCCATGTATCAGTCACCTAAGTCAATGGCTCTCACCAATTGCACAGTACTTATACATGTGCTGTTTATCTGAAGGGGCTCTGATTTGTTCTGAAATTGAAATCAACATCGAGCTTGTAAGCTGATCTGGGTTAACCAAGTCAGAGACTATTTTCTATAGTGTGGCTGGGAGTGAAGGCAGTGTTGTACTTGTGCACTGTATTGAAACTCAGGCCTTGCAGCATGATCATACCGAGTGATTCCTTGGCAGAGTCTGGCCACTGTCATGAAAATGAAGAAGGGGCAGAAGAAACGGATATGGCTTTGGCTTATGACACAAAGAAGACCTACAGTGTAAACTGCAGGTAGGGTCAATATCAGCATATGCTGTTTATTTTCGCTAACCCACATATGAAGAGTCAAATGGCAGAAACTTTCATTATCTCAGTGAGGACTCGCTTTGGTGCTTCCACTTTGTTCCCATGCAGTTCAAAAACTGGCCTGTGTATCAATTTATCAGATAGAAGGAGCCCTTCACTTGCATGTAGAGTGGCTTGTGGCAACATGAGGAAGAGGGTAGCTAGTTGATCAGCTTTATAATTATGTAGAGAGAAAAGAGACTCTTCAGCAGTTGAAATAGCAATAATCATGATATAGCAACCACAGCTCAGACCCACAAAGGTACTGAGCAAACTAAGTCCTGTGCTGAACCCTGTTAACTCTCTGTGTCTACATTTTTGCCTTTGGCATGCAGTCGCCTATCTCCTGCTTAAGCTCAAGGGCCACCCATGAACAGGGCAAGGTGGACATTCATCCCCCCAAGTGACATGTGGGGCCTGAATGGATAGGTGTGCGCCTAAGTTTCCTACTGCATTGGGTCTCCTTCAAAACTTGCTGAGGGAAAAGTTGTGGTGGTGATCAGTTTTCCCGATATGACTTTACATCCATGAGTGGAGTGAGTTTTGTCTTGTACACCTATATTGAGGTCATGTGTGCTTTTTTGGATGGGTGCCTCTGTAGCTCCCACCAGTGGTGTTGATCCCCAATAGACTCTTTCAGCACAGAAACCTCAGCCCGGTCTCCCCGGCTGGGACCCTGAGCCCTGCTCCCAGGCAGCAACCCTCCCCACCCCTTGTGGGGAAAAGGTGAGATCCCCATAGCCCCTAGGACTGCTGCTCCCAGGGCAGCCAGTGTGCAGGGCAGGCAGCCCTGTGGGGCTGGCTGAGAATCCCTGCTTGGGGCAGAGGGAAGCTTCTGCCAGGCCCCAAGGATTGCAGGCAGTGGATAGCCAGGATGGAGGAGCCAACAGGGGCCTGAAAGGGGCCAGAGGGGAGTAAAGGGGAGAAGAGAGGTGCAGGAGGGGGAAACAGGGATGCAGGGGCTCCGTCAGAGCGTCCCCGGCTATTGCTGCGGCCTAGAGGGAACTTAGTATGTAACCAAGTCAGTGACAGAAGATATCTATAGGGATTAATTCCTGATATTGAGCTATTGGGGGATACTTTTAAATTAAAGAATATCTACCCTTTAGTCACAAGCACCCCTTTCTTGTGGTTTATTCTAGTTTTACAGGTTGGCTAGGAGGAAGTAAAATATTCAGAGCAAATAGTTCTGACGGTGTCCCTTAACAATCCTCGTTTCCTGCTTCCTCCACATCCAGCACTTTATAGTCTCCTATTGAAATCAGTATATTCATAGAATAAACATGCCAATAATAGGTCTACCTACATTATTACAGAGCAGCTAATTTTGTTACACCTTTTTTAAAAAAAAACATTTTATATTTTAAACTGTCTTCTCCGTTTACTGGCATAGTACTAGATTTCTGCTATTATATGTAGCAATTTCCTACAAATATACCAGAGATTAGAAAGATCTTTACAATGAAAAGCACATTCCATTACAGACAACTTCATCTCAGCATGCTATTCAACTGAAATTAGGTAAGTATATCAGCTCTAATAAAACTTATTTTCTTGGAGAATTTGGTTATCAACAAGATTCATTTGGAAAATGTCTAGCTTATGAATGACGCTCCTCATTATTTGTATTACAGGAGCATATAAAGGCCAAGGCCTCCGTGTGCTCGGTATGGTACAAACTAGCTCACCCCTGTAAAGGGTGTAAAAAATCACATGTAGTGCTGCTTAAAAGCTTCCCCTCAAAATGATTAAAATGTAACCATGGAACACTGAAACAACTTCTCACTGCCCGTGACAAAGTGGGGATTGTATTCACTTTGTTTGCTTGTTATGTTGCATGTGATTTCTACTGTCCTACACTATTCTGTAGCAACTATGTGCATGTGCCTCAAATTCCTTGGGTACTGCACCAGTGCCCGGATGGAGATGGGACTGTCGGGTGTGACCCTCACTGAAGGAGGTTGCCCAGCCCAGCATGTACACAATGGTCCAGGCTTACTGTAACATGATCCTGGTGTGTGTGTGTGTGTGTGTGTGCGCGCGCGCGCAAACAGGTGATACCTTTTGCCTGGGAAGCTGGACAAAGGAAGAGGTGGGGCTGCCTGCAGAACTGGGATTGGTTACTGAGTGTGTAAGTTAGTTTCAGCTGGCTTAGGAGAGAGGAGGCCCAGGGCCCTGGCTATGCCCCTCCTCCTCCCCCTGCTCCTCAAAAAAAGGTTGTACTGGTTGCTTCTGGTTCCCATGCTGCCAAGTCTTTTCTATGCTGTGACCCTATCTTCTAATAAATCTTGTGTTCTACCTGCTGGCTGAGAGTCACATCTAACTGCGGATGGGGGTGAAGGGTCCAGTGACCCCCCCTCTTTGTGCCACTGTCAAATGACAGATCTTTTACGCTGACATACATCTCTTTTCTCCCTACCAGAAGCTTATCCCAGCTCTCTTTTGCAGTACAGAGCAAGTCAAATCTCTTTAGTGTACAAAACTGAACAGTAAGAAGCAGCAAAACCACCAACACATCCACATTTCTCACCTTCTGTTTAGGACCTACAACTTGTTACATATTATTGTTTGTGCAACTCCTTTGAAAATTCAGGGCCTCTCATTGGACTTTACTCGGTAAAAGGCTTCCTTCCACTCAGGCTCAATCATGCCCCCCAGCCCTCATTTTTGTGGGCTTCTCTAGTTTATTGCTATGCTAACCAATGTGGGCTGGCCTACACAAGCACTTGCCTTGCCCTTCTCCAACGGGGGTTGCTGCGGGCCCTGACAGCGAGTGCAAGAGATCTCTGGTTTCAATCATGACAAGTTCTTTGCCTTCTAGCACTGTTGTGACACAGCAGCATCCTGAGCCAGGAGCTGGACTGGCACTTGTGTGGGGGGAGGTAGGGCACTTGCCCGGTGTGCAGTACAGGGGTGAGGCCGGCAAGGGGATGGGTGAGGAGGGGGATGACAGAGGCTGAAGTTCCTTGGGGTGCTTGGGGAGAGGGGCAAGGGGCAGCATGAGGTAGAGGTCGGGCTGTGGCAGGCAGCGCAGGCAGGGCAGCAGCCTGGGCCACTGGCTCTGGATGTGCTGCCTGCACACACCGCAGGTGTCCAACAGGTTGAACTGGGCCATCTCCCCACCATGCTCCACAGGGCCCTGCTGGCCCTTAATCTCGTTCTCAGCACTGCAGCCCCCACCCAGTCTGCCAGCCAGGCCCCCGCTGCCACTGTCACCTCCACTGTCTGAGTGCTGCCCAGTACCTTAGACCCACGGAGTGGAGGGAATGCAACTCCTCCACCAGCTGCCCCCAACCCAGGAGCAGCTGCACTGCAGCCTGGCTCCAGCTCTGACAGCCACCATGCAGCCCGCCCTGGCAGCAGTCATGCAGGCACCATGCAGTCCTGGCCCTGGCCTGGGGGAAGGGCTAGAGCTGAGCCCAGAGCCCATCTACTGGCTGCCTGACTGCTCCCAGGGAAGGAGCCACAGCTACAGTATGGCTGCTCCTGGGGCCGGGGCCAGGGCTGCGATGTGGCTGTTGGGGACAGTCACACTGAGGAATGGGCCCCAGGAGCAGCTGCACCTCAGCCCCAGCAGCATCCCACCATGCGGCTGTGCAGCCACCACATGACCCAAACCCAGCTCCAGCCCTGGGGAGTCAGGGATATCAGAGAACTGCCTGGCTGAGCCCCCACTTCTCCAGCAAGCAAACCATCCGCAGTTAACCTTGCTGCAGCTGTGCGGCTCCGCTGAGGTGGTGGGTAGGACTTAATTCTCTCTGCATGTCCACACAAGCGTGCACCCTAAGGGAACTTGGGTGGTGATGCCAACTGTGTGACTTTTAGCCCAGTGGTTAAAGTATTCATAGGAATGTGGGAGACCGATTCAATTCCCATCTCTCTGCCAAAGGTGGAGGGGGTTGGATAGGATTCTTCTATCTCTAAGCAGAGGTGCTTTAACTGCTGATAGGATGTTCCCTCAGTGTCTCCTGTTGACGTTTTCCCACTGGGGATAAATCTTTAGTCCTTGGGTCAGACAGAGACAGAGAGCATGACTTTGTAGTCTAGTGGCTAGGCCACCCAAATAACAGAACCAGGGTCTGGCCCCTCTGCTTTAATGAATTCTGATATATTTCCAATAGAACAGCTTATTCAGGAGAGATCCTGACAACATCATCCCACAGCTCAATAGCTAGAACACTCCTATCAGAGGTGTGGAAGACCCTGTTCAAATCCTTTCTCCCCAATGGGCAGAGGAGGGAATTGAACCTGGGTCTCCCACATCCTCTGAGAGTGTGCTTATCAATGGACTAAGAGGCATAAGGTAAGTTCTCACCAGCAGTGACTTAATTGCTTATTTTTTGGTAAGACAGTTGGTTCCCCCCTCATCCATTGTTTAAGGAGCCTTGGTAGATTTACTCAGACTTTGTGGCTCACAGTGTTCTTGTGATATTTTTTGGAGTGACAAAATGCGTAGCATTGCAATGCCTAAGTCCCTTTGTGGATGCAGGCCCACATTTCCCTCTATCCCCCCAAGAGAGCTATGCTCTTTTGCAGTACAGCTTGCAAAGCCTCAGGTGAAGCATCTGAAAGCTGGAAATAAAACCATATAGAATGAATGCGATCATCTGCAAAAGAAACTACCAAACATTTATTTAATCCAACAACCGCCTCATTTAGGTTCTGCTGAAAGATTTTCCTCTTTGATCAGCTTTCCCACCATGATCAAAATGATTTAAAATAGGGGGACTTAGGGTGGGAACTGCACGCAAGTGGCAAAGGGTTGTGACCAACCTGCTCTTATGTTGCTAAGGCCAGGTCTACACTGGCAGAGAAAATTGATGCAAGATATGCAATTCCAGCTATGTGAATTGTGTAGCTGGAGTTGATATACCTTGCATTGATTTTTCTGGGGCAGACTCACAGTGGGAGGTTGACAGGAGAAATGCTCCCGTCAACTTCCCTTACTCCTCGTGACAGTGAAGAGTATTGGTGCTGATGGGGGTGCCCTCAGCATTTGATTTAGTGGGTCTTTACTAGACTCGCTAAATCGAACCCCAGAGATTGATTCCCAGAGCATTGAATTTACGGCAAGTGAAGATGTGGCCTAAATGGTAAAAACATATGCGAAGGGGTCATTCTGTCCCATCATGGCCATGGTACCTAGGGGTCAGTCCCCGTCTCCATTAGGGATATTAAATTTAATTAAATCAACTAGTCAATTAGTCAATAAATGGGGGAGCTGCGGCGAGTTAGCTCCAGGAGCTCTTAATACATTTAAAAGGCTGAAGCGCAACGGGGATATCCAGCGGGAGCTGCGACAGCTGATTCCTGGCTCATGCCGGATCTCCCCCTCCCCATGCACCAGCCTTAAATGTAAAAAGGATGGCTCTTAATACATTTAAAAAACAGAGGCGCAACATCTGGGACTGAGCTGGGAATCAGCTGATTTCCAGCTTATGCCCATTCCTCGCTACTCCTTTGCCTCCCCTGTCCTCTACAGAGATGGTGTTGGGGGGAACCGGCTTTTAACCAAGCACTGGCTCCTGATCCCTGCCCCCTTGCTGCCTCTGATAGAGGCAGCAGGGTGGAAGGAAGTGACTAGTCGAGGGAGTAGTCGACTATTCAATAAGCTTTTACTTATCAGATAGTCAATGAGTCACTTACATCCCTACTCTCCATCTTTATCACTGAGTTTAGCCCTTTACGTTTTTCTTTTAAATAAAAGGTGCTGGTCCAAAGGAAGTGGCCCTGGGAATAAGTAGTGTTTTGGGAGCAAATCAGTTAGGCTATGTCTACACTGACAGGGTTCTTGCACCAGAAATATGCAAATGAGGCTAAGTGTGGAATATCGCCGAGCCTCATTTGCATACCTAATGAGCCGCCATTTTTGCAGAAGAGGCTTTTGCACCAGAAGGAGCTGTCTACACTGCCCCTTCTTGTGCAAGAAAAACCCTCTTGTGCAATGCCGCTACGCTGATTGTTTTCAGGAATAACGGCGTTGCGCAAGAGGGTTTTTCTTGTGCAAGAAGGGGCAGTGTAGACAGCTCCTTCTGTCTCAAGAGCCTCTTCCACAAAAATGGTGGCTCATTAGGTATGCAGATGAGGCTCGGTGATATTCCACACTTAGCCTCATTTGCATACTTCTGATGCAAGAAGCCACAAGTGTAGACATAGCTGTATTGTTTAAGGTTGTAGTGCCCGAAGCCTTTCAGAATGGGCTGGGCAAGGCACCTCTTTCACCCCACCAGCTGAGGATGAGCTGGAAGAAGGGGGCTAGCACCATCCAAATCTGCCTCCTCACAACACACACCCCCTTCAAGGGCTGTCTGCCAAGGCCTTTGAGGACTAATGGCAGGGAAGAGAGGCTAGGAGAGGGAGAAATTGGATAAGGCCCTACAGCTGGCTAATGTTACAACCCAGCTCCAGGGAGGAGGGCTGGGAACTCCTGGCTCAAGAGCAACCTTCTTAACAGGGGCATGAAAGCTGACTACAAATATGTTTTATGACTCAGAGATGGTATGAACGGAGGCAACTAATGAAATGAGTTACAGTTGGTAGAAAAACTAAAGGCAGACACTATGAAAGGGGAAACTGTTTTGAACAAATCTAGTCTGGGTAACAGATTGAAACTGATGGGGTGGGGAAGGGTTGCTGGGTGCATTTGAAGGGGCATCAGAGGTCACAAAGCGATATGCTGGAGGGCAGTGCTTCATGACATGGCCCCAGCTTGAGGTTGGGGAGAGGTCACACCGTGGTCTGCTACAGCAAAGGAAGCTGGGATATGGAACAAGTTGAGAACAACATAAAAATAAAATAAAATAGATTAATGATTATTAACTGTGCATGTGAATGCTTTTTATGCTGCAGTAGCCAATGTAGAGCCAATGATATCTGTGAGACTTGAAAACTCTTTAGTAGGAAAACAGAGTTTTACAACTCCATATCTATTTTATAGAGGAATGAGTGTTGGTGGAAAAATTACAGAATAACTGAAGAATTCCAAAAATATAAAGTAGGTTCACATGTAGTTTTTATTGGTTTAGACGCAAAGAACAACTTGAAATCTAGGTTCGTCGGGGGACGGTGACCAAAACACTGAAGGGAGTGGGAAAGTCGGATACCGGGAACAAATGTATAAAGCAAGGAGCAAGAAAGGAGGACCCCAGTTTCGAATGGAGAAGATAGGGCAATCAACTGGTTACCTGAAGTGTTTGTACACTAATGCGAGAAGCCTGGGCAACAAACAGGAAGAACTGGAGGCCCTGGCCCAGACCAAGAAATATGATTTAATTGGGATAACAGAGACTTGGTGGGATGACTCTCATGACTGGAGCGCTGTCATGGAAGGGTATAGACTGTTCAGGAAGAACAGGCAGGGAAGAAAAGGAGGAGGAGTATATATGTAAGAGCACTATATGTAAGAGAGCACTACGATTGCTCTGAACTCCAGTATAAAGAGGGAGAAAAACCTGTTAAAATCTATGGGTTACGTTTAAAGGAGCAAACAACAGCAGTGATGTTGTGGTTGGTGTCTACTATAGGCCACCGAATCAGGTGGATGAGGTAGATGAGGCTTTCTTCGGACAACTGAGTGAAGCTTCCAGATCGCAGGCCCTGGTTCTCATGGGGGACTTTAATCACCCTGACATCTGTTGGGAAACCAATATGACAGTACACAGGCAATCCAGGAAGTTTTTGGAGAATGTTGGGGATAACTTCTTGACACAAGTGCTGAAGGATCCGACCAGGGGCCATGCGCAGCTTGACCTTCTGCTCACAAACAGGGAGGAACTAATAGGGGAAGTGGAGGTGGGTGACAACCTGGGAAGCAGTGATCGTGAGATAGTAGATTTCAGGATCCTGACCAAAGGAAGGAAAGATAGTAGTAAAATACACACCTTGGACTTCAAAAAAGCAGATTTTGACTCCCTCAGAGATCTGATGGGGAGAATCCGCTGGGATGCTAACATGAAAAGGAAAGCAGTCCAGGACAGCTGGCAGTATTTTAAAGAAGCCTTATTGAAGGCACAGAAAGAAACCATCCCGATGCGTAGCAAGAGAGGCAAACATGGTAGGAGACCGGATTGGCTTACAGGGGAAATCCTTGGTGAACTTAAGCACAAAAAGGAAGGTTACAAAAAGTGGAAACTTGGACAAATGACTAGGGAGGAGTTTAAATGTATAGCTCGAGAATGCCGGGGGGTTATCAGGAAGGCGAAAGCGCAAATGGAGTTGCGACTGGCTAAGGATGTGAAGGATAACAAGAAAGGTTTCTACAGGCATGTTAACAAGAAGAAGGTGATCAGAGAGGGTGTGCAGCCCCTAATGGATGAAGGAGGTAACCTAGTGACAGATGAGGTGGGGAAAGCTGAAGTACTCAATGCTCTGTATTTGCCTCTGTATTCATGGACAAGGTCGGCTCCTGGACTTCTGCACTAAGTGACACAAGATGAGATGAAGATGGACAGCCCGTGGTGGATAAAGAACAGGTTAGGAACTATTTAGAAAAGCTAAATGTACATAAATCCATGGGTCTGGACTTAATGCACCTGAGGGTACTGAGGGAGTTGGCAAATGTCATTGAGGAGCCTTTGGCTATTATCTGTGAAAAGTCGTGGAGATCGGGAGAAATCCCAGATGATTGGAAAAAGGCAAATGTAGTGCCCATCTTCAAAAAAGGGAAGAAGGACGGTCCAGGGAACTATAGGCCAGTCAGTCTTACCTCGGTTCCTGGAAAAATCATGGAAGGGATCCTTAAGAAATCCATTTTGAGGCACTTGGATGAGAGGAAAGTGATTAGGAATAGTCAGCATGGATTCACAAAGGGCAAGTCATGCCTGACCAATCTGATTAGCTTCTATGATGAGGTAACTGGCTCAGTGGATGTGGGAAAGTTTGTGGATGTTATATACCTTGACTTTAGCAAGGCTTTTGATACGGTCTCCCACAATATTCTTGCCAGCAAGTTAAGGGAATGTGGATCGGGTAAATGGATGGTAAGATGGATAGAAAGATGGCTAGAAGGCCGGGCCCAGTGGGTAGTGATCAACGGCTCGATGTCAGGATGGCAGTCAGTTTCTAGCAGAGTGCCCCAAGGTTCGGTTCTAGGGCCGGTTTTGTTCAATATCTTTATTAATGACCTGGATGAGGGGATGGATTGCACCCTCAGCAAGTTTGCAGATGACACTAAGCTGGGGGGAGAGGTAGATACGCTGAAGGGCAGAGATAGGGTCCAGAGTGACTTAGACAAATTGGAGGATTGGGCCACTAGAAATCTGATGAGGTTCAACAAGGACGAGTGTAGAGTCCTGCACTTGGGACGGAAGAATCCTAATCATAGTTACAAGCTGGGGACCAACCAGTTAAGTAATAGTTCTGCAGAAAAGGACCTGGGGGTTACAGTGGATGAGAAGCTGGATATGAGCCAACAGTGTGCCCTTGTAGCCAAGAAGACTAATGGCATATTAGGTTGCATTAAGAGGAGCATTGCCAGCAGATCCAGAGATGTCATTATTCCCCTTTATTCGGCTTTGGTGAGGCCACATCTGGAGTATTGTGTCCAGTTCTGGGCCCCCCCACTACAAAAAGGATGCGGACGCATTGGAGAGGGCCCAGCGGAGGGCAACCAAAATGATTAGGGGGCTGGAGCATATGACTTAGGAGGAGAGGCTGTGGGAGTTGGGTCTGTTTAGTCTGCAGAAGCAAAGAGTGAGGGGGGATTTGATAGCAGCCTTCAACTTCCTGAAGGGAGGTTCCAAAGAGGATGGAGATAGGCTGTTCTCAGTAGTGACAGATGGCAAAACAAGGAGCAATAGTCTCAAGTTGTGGTGGGAGAGGTCCAGGTTGGATATTAAGAGAAACTATTTCACTAGGAGGGTAGTGAAGCACTGGAATGGGTTACCTAGGGAAGTAGTGGAGTCTCCATCCCTAGAGGTGTTTAAGTCTCGGCTTGACAAAGCCCTGGCCGGGTTGATTTAGATGGGATTGGTCCTGCCTAGAGCAGGGGGCTGGACTTGATGACCTTCTCGTGTCTCTTCCAGTTCTATGATTCTATGATAAGGGGATGGTTTGATGAGATAACATGATCTTGGTAACTAATTGACCATTCATTATCAGTGGGAAATAGATCAATGGAGGGATGATAGGAGTTACTATAGAGAACTTTCTGGGTGTCTGGCTGGTGAGTCTTGCCCACATGCTCAGGGTTTAGCTGATCGCCATATTTGGGGTCGGGAAGGAATTTTCCTCCAGGGTAGATTGGCAGAGGCCCTGGAGGTTTTTCACCTTCCTCTGTAGCATGGGGCACAGATCACAGCTGGAGGATTCTCTGCATCTTGGGGCCTTCAAAGTATTTGAAGGCTTCAATATCTGAGGGTATGTCTACACTACCCTCCTAGTTCGAAGTAGGAGGGTAATGTATGCATACCGCACTTGCTAATGAAGCCTGGGATTTGAATTTCCCGGGCTTCATTAGCATAAGCGGGGAGCCGCCATTTTTAAATCCCCGCTGCTTCGAACCCCGTGCAGCGCGGCTACACGGGGCTCGAACTAGGTAGTTCGGACTAGGGTGCCTATTCCAAACTACCGGTACACCTCGTTTCACGAGGAGTAACGGTAGTTCGGAATAGGCACCTAGTCCGAACTACCTAGTTCGAGCCCCGTGTAGCCGCGCTGCACGGGGTTCGAAGCAGCGGGGATTTAAAAATGGCGGCTCCCCGCTTATGATAATGAAGCCCGGGAAATTCAAATCCCGGGCTTCATTAGCAAGTGCGGTATGCATACATTACCCCGCTAGTTCGAACTAGTGGGGTAGTGTAGACATACCCCGAGATATAGGTGAGAGGATTATTCTAAGAGGGGTGGGTGAGATTCTGTGGCCTGGACTGTGCAGGGGGTCAGACTAGATGATCATAACGGTCCCTTCTGACCTTAAAGTCTATGAGTCTATGAGAGTGGAATTTATCTTCCATCATCTATGCGGTCAGTTCTGCAGATTCCATAACAATGAAAATACTGGACTTAATTTCTTCTGTGAGTGGTAGAATTGTAAGGATGGCTTCCTCCCATGTATTACCTACTTGATATTTAAGATACACATAGGCTACGTCTAGACTGGCATGATTTTCCGCAAATGCTTTTAACGGAAAAGTTTTTCTGTTAAAAGTATTTCCGCAAAAGCGCGTCTAGTTGGCACGGATGTTTTTGCGCAAAAAGTGCTTTTGCGCAAAAGCATCTGTGGCCAGTCTAGACGCGATTTTGCGCAAGAAAGCCCCGATCTCCATTTTAGTCATTGGGGCTTTTTTGCGCAAAACTGTTCTTCCCTGTCTACACTGGCCCTCTTGAGCAAGTATTCTTGCGCAAAAGGGCTTTTTCCCGAGCGGGAGCGTGAAGTATTTGCTCAAGAAGCATTGATTTTGTACATTTGTGCAAATTCAAGCGGCCAGTGTAGAGAGCTGGTAAGTTTTTGCGCAAAAGTGGCTGCTTTTGTGCAAAATCTTGCCAGTCTAGACGCACCCATAGTGTAAATTGAGGATTGTAAATCGCAGCTTTATTACCTCTCCAGAATTAAAGTGTAATTTAATTCCTACATTCATATTCTCTGTTTGAGGAACTGTGATAACCTATGTGGGCTGGCTTTCTAATGTGAATTGGGATTTATTGGCTTGGGTACGGAGTCAGGTCGGAATCTTGCATACTCCCAGTTCTTAAATACCAGAGACCTGTAATCCCCAGGCTCCATTTTTTCCCCAGTTGTATAACATCCTTTGAAGTTCCAGATTCAGAACTACATAACATTGTCAATTTACCTTGTAGTCTTACTAAAGAACTTTAGTTATTGGATAGCTTACTGGGATCTTCTGAGGTGGAAGAGCAAGTACTGGTAATTAATCAGTGTAACCTGGCTGTGCTGTAGAAGTAGATGAGTCCCAGTGGGAGATTTAATTGAAAAACATTAACTTTCCAAATGGGCTAGTTGAAGCCAGGCGGTTAGAGCATAATTCTTTCATCCCAGCAACTCAAATAATTTTGAGTAGTGAACTTTGTAATGCATTTGCAGGCCACCAAATGTTAATTGTATAGTGTCAGTTAAAAATGCCACCTGGAGATTTAATACTGTGCAGTTGGAAGCAGTTCATGGGATAAAGCTGTTGTCTCAAACCTGCATGTAGATGGAGCTGACACAGCAGCATTCCTTCGGGATCAATGACCCATAGGAGGCAGTGTCAACTGCCAAAGCAGAGAGCCAATCATGGGCATACCGCTAGCCGTCCTGGATGCTCCCTCTTCCACCAATCACATCATTAAATGCCCTCCATCATAAAGAAAGGCATCATGCTCCATCCCTCCACATTCGCATGCAGAGCACTGCTGCACACAGCTTCCTAAATTCATTTACTGTGTTACTGTGCTGCTCTTATTTGTGGCCCTGAAGACCTTACAATCTAAGTAAAAGATAGGCACATTAACGTATCTGCTGCCGCTGCCGCTGCCTTTGCAGAGTCCTAGCATTCTGCTTTCTTGCCTCTACAGCCTAGAAATTTAACCATGCTTCAGGGCCTTCTATGGGGATGGTGGAATTGAGAACTGGATTTTCTCCCAAAGTTAAGGATGAAGTCGAGAGCCACAGTTGACTACAGTTCTGCCCAGTGGCATGGAGTGAGAGCACTATTACCAGTGATCAATGTTCCCTCTAATTTTTTTTCATCCATGTGCGGAATACATTTTGTTTTGTGCACCGAGGCATGTGCTCCAGCAGTAGAAATACATGCTGCCAACTCTGGGAATTCTGCTAATCAGCTGAGAAGCATTTGAATCTCTCCTGGGTGGCTGCCCAAGTGCTTAGCTTGCAGGAACCACTGCCAGTGACGATGATGATGAATAACAAACCAAACACTGATGCTGCCATGCTGTGTAGAGCTCTCCAGGTGGGAGTTTAAATAGACATGTTTAACATCCTACTGGATTGTCATATTGCCCCATTTTCCTTTTGTTAGTCTGGACAAAATAACATGCTAATTCCTGCAGTGATTTTTTTGAAACACATTCCTGCTGCAAACCTGCAGCTTGGATCCATAGTCCATTCACTGAGTAATCCTGAGCTTTGCAGAGGGAGCAACCAGGTGGGGAAAAGCAAATGCTGATAGAACAGACACTTTTGTGAAAGGCACATTCTGAGCATTCAACCTGGCTCTTTTGGATTTACAGTCTAGAGCAGGGGTGGACAATACAAAGCCAGGAGCCAGCAGGGTTAGCCCCTAGTGGGTCACCACTGCTATGTTTACCTGTGCCTCCCTCCGTAGGTATTGGAGGGAGCTTTGGCTGGCCATGAATCGTCATTTAGGAAGCATGAACACCACTGCCCACTGCTCTTATTGGCTGAGAATGGTGATTTGTGGCCAACAAGAGCTGTGAACCTCCGATACCTGTAGAGGCACAGGTAAACATGGAGGTGGGGGCCCACCCCTGGTCTACAGAGAAAAAGATAAACTGCCATTATTTTGTGCCTGTACAAACCAGTACTTCGAGTGCAGAATTTTGTTACATCTTTAATTATAGCTCCTGAATGCTTGTCACACACTGCTGAGGCTTCAAAGATCAGAAATGAAGGAAACCAGATTCTTTACCCTTCAGAAACTCACTGTTTGATTTTTTTTCCCCCTTCAAGATGCAAATTACCCACATCTTCTCATTGATTCACGCGGAAGTACTGAGTGCCTCTGTCTATCAGGCCATCAGTCTGCGTGAGAATGACATTGGGTATCTCTTGTTCAACTGAGCTTCCTCACAAATATTCATGTGCTCTGTGTTTTTACTTTATAATCCAGTATAATTTATGATACTTTCCTTGGCCTAAAAATGTTGCATGAGATTTTTTCGGTCCTGCCTTTGGAAGAAGCTGCTGCTAAGAGTGTAGCCAACAATCTTTGCTGCCACACTGCTGACCCCTCAGTAGCAGCCTGAAGGATGGGAGAGGATTACTCTGCTGCAGTGGGTTACAGTTCTTTGGTCTACTCCAAAGGATCTCAGATTTCAATGCACTGCAACTCCACCTTAGATACCAAAAATTACTGTGTGATCCCAGAAGAGGGGACTGCCTGAGCTCCATTGCCCCGGCAAGGGGGCAAAGCCTGATCCCTGGTGGGGGAGGGGAAGCTGAAGCCTAAGGGCTTCAGACTCAGGAAGCGGGCCTGTAACATGAGCCCCACAGCCAAGGGTTTTGGCTTTGGCCTCAGTCAGTGAGGTTCAGGCTACACGCCCGGGCCCCAGCAAATTTAAGCTAGCCCTGGTGACGCCACTAAAATGGTGTTGTGACTCACTTTGGGGTCCCAACTAGGGATGTAAAATCCCATTTAATCAGTTAACTGGTTAACTTTAGGTTTAACCAGTTAACCAATTAAGCAGGATGGGGAAGACCTCCTCAGCCCAGCTGGAGCAGCCCCCAGTCTGTGAGGCTGCTGCAGGCCCACCCCCATCTGCCCTGTGTGAGGCTGCCACCAGCCATCTTGGGCCTAGCTGCCACCTACTGCCCCAGCCCATGGTGTGGTGGGCCCAGCAAGGTTTCTCCTGGGTGCTGGTTAACAATTACCTGGTAAGCATCATCCTGGTCACATCCTTAGTCCCAGTCCACAGTCTGAGAACTGGTAGTCTGTTGCCTTCAAATGGATGACTTTGATCACGGATTGAGCACGTTATTGAAAAGGTGGAATTTGTTGTATAATTATAACTTCAGTTCTTGTTATACTGTATCTTAAATGAAGGGCTCTGGTGGCATGAAGATGAGTGCCATGTAAATGTTGTTTAGACAGATGCTAAATAAGATAAGAAAAATAAGGACAGACTCCCTTCATACCATTCTTAAACTGCTGTCTTTCATTTTATCTGATCCATCATGTGATTTCTTATGGGATCATACCCTTTATGACATGAAAATGTGTTATTCTACTAGTACATTAGCAGCACTTCATACATGCTTAAATATGAATTGATCAGCAAATACCTGTTAACTGGAGGCACACACACAAGACTCCCATATTCCTGGGTACCTCAAAAAGCTATCTTGTAACATCCATCCTCAATGCACTGCTGGCAGTAGTTCCATTGCTTGCCAATCCAGTCTTTTAGGTGCATTCCTGGATATATCACTTTTGAGGTGGTGCTACTGTAAATGACCAAAAACATGGCTGAGCCACAGAGAGTATACAGCAAATTAGGCATCGAATCTAAGCAATACTGTTAGGTTTTCAAACACTCCAGTGTGTCAAAGCAGTGCCATCGTAGAATATATATGTGCAGTGACCATCCAGCCCTGCCTCTTTCCCTGAAGTGGAGTCTGAGTTTGTTTTTTTTTACAGCTGTTACATCACTGGGGAGTGACATGAAGAGGGAAGCCTTTCTCCTTTTCATTAAACTGAAATTCTGTTGTCTCACGGCCCTCCTATTCTCTGACAGGGTTAGGATCCTAACTGAACGCACACTTGCTGTGACTCAGCCATATGGAAAAGGTGCTCTTGTCAATGGGAAATACTTAGTAGAAGCATGAAGGCAGTTTCTGCACAGCCAACTTCCCACCTCTCACCAAAGTGGCTTGTAGTCTCTGTCTTATTGGAGCTGGAACACTGTAAGGTGGTGGTCTGCAGTGCCTTTCTGCAGCAATGAGTGGCCAAAAGGACGTGGCCACTCCTGTCTGATGTGGACCAAGCAATGCCCATTTATGCCTTTTTCATTTCTAGCACAGGTTAGTGCAAGGTTATGTATTTAGGGCTATTCTTGTAGTCCACTCAGAAGCCACAGATCACGTGGAATGTCTCTAGGAATGTGTAACCTCACAGTTTTCAATGTGTTTATCTTTGTAATGCTCCTGTGAGGTAGGGAAGTATTATTTTCCCTATTTTGTAAGTGGGTAACTGAGGCACAAAGTATGCCTCATGCCATCATACTCATGTTAGCTCCCACTAGCTAGCTCTAGTATAAATAGCAGTGTAGCAGCAGGGCAGCAAGATTTAGTTGTTCTGTGCACCTTCCCAGCAGTTTCAGGAAGGTTTATACTCTGCATGGCTGATCCATGCTGCTGCTATCTGGGCAATACTGTTGTTTATGTTTGTGCTAGCTCAGTGAAAGCTAGCACAAGTATATGTACATAAGTAGGGAAACTACGCTTCTGATTGTAGGCAGCCTAAATGAGTTGCCCAAGGTCACTCAGCAAATCTGTGTCAGAGCAAGGAAGTGATCCCCAGCCTCCTGAGTCCTAGGCATGCACCCTAACCACAGGGCCATCCTTTGTAGAGGATGTAAAGAAGAAATTGAAAGATTGTTTCAAAGGCTTTATTAAAAACATAAGGGGATGAGGTACCTGTTAATTAGGAAAGTCTTCCATTTTTTGTGGGAGCAAATTGGAGACTTGTAGGCACAAATGATGCCTGCAGAAAGTGAAGCTGGGCCCAAGCCTGACTATCCCATTATGTCTAGAGTGCATTTTGGACATCTGTTGAACTTTTATGTTGGCTAATCTCTATTTATTTGCTTTTCTGATAACCTAGATGCTGCTAAGGAACACTCAGCTCTTTGTGTCCTTCATTCTATGTTGATTCACTTATTCAGAAGTGTGCTGGGTCAATATAACACTTTATTTATGCATGTACTGTTCAAATCTGCTTGACGTTTTGGGGGTGTGGCACCCATTAGATTATGTTACAAAGAATAAAGGACCTTCTCTGTCTATTTCTTAGGAACAGGAAGTAGTCTCAGAGGGCTAGCTAGTTTGTATCTGCAAAAACAATGAGGAGTCCGGTGGCACCTTAGGGACTAATGGATTTATTAGGGCATAAGCTTTCATGGGTGTGTTTTACCCACAAAAATGTATGCCCTAATAAATCTGTGAGGTTCTAAGGTGCCACGGGACTCCTCGTTTTGTAAAAGAAACTGTATACAATTGTCAGCAAATTTGCTCACAATATTTTGCCGTCTTTCTAATGCAAGCAGAAAAATAATGCTGAGCACTAAGATCAGGTGATTTTGAATAAACTCAATTGGAGAAAAAAAACATGATTTGTTTTCAGTCGGTCAACATCCCTAAAATTTCATGTCCTCTCCAACTGCAAGGCGCAAGTATTTTCAAACTATCTAAACCAGAAAAAAGTAGTTGAATTATGTACTTGAACCGAGATTAAAATTGTGTTCTTCAGGATAAGCTCTGTCAGGTTCTTACCCTTGAAGAAACATTCCTTGCCTTTCCTCGTCCTTGTGGACATTCTTTCCTGGATGTTTTTCTAAAAGACATGATCTCGGAATTATTTTGGTCATTTCCATGGCCTGTGCCATAGTAGATGACCATAATAATCCCTTTTGATCTTAGAACTGATGAATCTGTGTCATTGACTTGCTTTGATAGGCATCTCTCTGTGAGAAGTATTGACCAGGGCTGCTGATGGAGGATGGGACAATGGAGGCCAATTGCCCAGGGGCCCAAAAAACTTGAAGGGGCCCAGTGCTCTTGGGGCCGTTGCATGTTTGCAGCAACTGGGAGATGCTAGTCACTTTTACATAGTGCTAGTGGTGCTGTGCGGCATGGTGGCAGCTGTGGGAGGAAGCCCTGGGGCCACCTGCCTCTTTTAAACCAAGGCGATTTAATCACTGGCTGGGCCAGCTGCAGCAGCATGAAGCATCCACGGCTGCCAACAGGGAAGGAGAAGCAACAGCCCTGAGCCCTTAGAATCACTGCCACAGAGCCCCAGGTGGCAGAAGCCAGACAGTGCTGAAAGGCTGGTGGGGAAAGGCTAGTCTACTGCCCCTTCTGCTTGAGGCCCCACCCTTTCTGGGAGCCCTGAGCTACTGCCTTCACCTTGCTTAGGGCCCCAGCAATTCTGTCAGCAGCCCTGGCATTGGCAAATCTTTGTAAGTCCCCTATGAAATATTATAACTAATGTTAATAAAATTTGGAATCTTGCTATCCAAGTTCATCAGTGCTTTGTATGGACCCTCATTATAGTTAGTAAGTGGAAAGAAGTTGTACAATAAAGACCCAATCCTGCAAAAGAATTAAGTATATGAGCAGAATGCCTCCTGTTCCACTGAAGTCAGAAGGGGCACGTCTACACAGCAGGGCTAAAGTTGAATTAAGCTACGCAATTTCAGCTATGTCAGTTGTGTACGTGAAGTTGAAATAGCTTAACTCTGCTTTTGGCGCTGTCTACACAGAAGGAAATAGAAGGAAGAACACACTTCCTTTGACTTCTCTTACTCCTCCAGCTTGTCATTATTTTGAAATAATGGCTTGTAGTGTAGATGTGGACTATGTAATTTCAGAATAATGAGAGTTATTACAAAATAACACTGCTGTTAGATGACCCATAAATGTTAGTTTAGGATTTAATAATTTCCCTTCAGATGTGAACTTCCAAACTGAGGGCCAAGTCATTAAAACCAATGGGACTGCTTGAGGAGTGATCCTACTACAGAACGTGAGTATGGGTATTTTGGAACCTGGCTCTGAGTAGATTTCTTCTTGTTATGATTGACCCCCAAATAAATTGTGGTTCGCATATCTTTGGATTACCATTTAACCCTCATGGGGTATGCAGTTGTTGTAAAGCATACTTGGTGCAGAGTGATATGTTTATGCACTTTTCTACTTTCTCATATAAAGCACAGGAGAGCACAAATTATACAAAACTCATGTCCTGGCCTCAACTTCCTCATCACCCCAGGTCATTCTTTGGGCTGGAATCCAAATCTTTAGGTTAGTCAGAATACAAGGTCTGGGCTTGGGAAAGCAGGCCTGGCCCTTCATCTCACAAGGCAATAGCTGCTGAGTGACTTTTTGTTCCTGGAGCCCTTCCCCAAGTTTCTGGGATCTTGATCTTCCTGCCTCACTTTTCCTCTTCTTGCCTGTTCACTGTACAGGTGCATTTCTTTATCTAAGCTCTTCCTCATTACCTGGCATCTTTTGTTTTGGTAAGTTTCCATTGCTTCTGCCTATTCCCCTTCCTTCAGAGGACTCAATTCAACTATTTTTTTCTGAGAATGCAGCTGCTGGTTTTTGGTGTGTGTGTGTGTGTGTGTGTGTGTGTGTGTGTGTGTGTGTGTGTGTGTGTGTGGACTCAATTCAACTATTTTTTTCTGAGAATGCAGCTGCTGGTTTTTGGGGTGTGTGTGTGTATGTGTGTGTGTGTGTGTGTGTGTGAGGTCTAGAGCATTGTTATTAATTAGAAGTATTTTCCACTGGCCCCATGTGGTCTGTGTCTGCTACAGAAACTGAAAGATGTGGTAGAGCCACATAAATAAAAGGCACAGATGATACATCAGTTTTTTTTTCATAATGCAACTTCAGAGTACAAATCAGAATCCGTAAGTTGTACAGATATAGCCCACTCACCTCTAATTAATAAGAGTACAACCCCTTAGTGATGTGAGCAAATGGCAATGCAAAAGACCATGTGGAACAACATTCTGGTCTGTACAATAGGGTAGGGAGGATGACAGTTTGTTTTGTTCAAGAGAGGTCTTAATTTGTATTCTCTGACAGTAGTGAGACTCAGGAATATGACGATAGTCTGTCAGAGCATCCATCTCTGCAGATGCTGAGCAGCCACAATTTGTGAATTAGTTAACAAATAAATGAATGGTAATTTTTTCCACTTCAGAGTCTTTCATATTTTTTTCTGTTTTCCCTCTAACAAATCTTAGTCCAAACACATCTTCTAACTCTCACTAATTTGAGGCTACTCTATCCTGGTGTTCTGCTACGTTAAACACATTCTATTTGCCTTCATTATATCAGTTCCTCTTTGCAAAGCTTTGCCTGCTTGCATGCAGTGAGTGTTGTGTATGATATTAGATGTGTTGGAGCAAGCTGAAAGAAACAAGCTAAAGTCCATTCAAATTTGACTGAAATAAAGTCAGCATGTCTAGATGATTCAACTGAAAAGCCCTCTCTCTCTCTCTCTCAACAAGGTGACCATTGCTATTTGAATAAGGTATAAAATATGAAGATTAACATAAAACAAAGAATGTAACATTTTTCCACTTAATTCACAATAAAATCTGGGGCAGACAGAGATGAGTTATGTTCTGTTGTTATCTTAAGAGTATCTTCCTTGCAGTGAGAAATACATTTATGTTCAACAGTCACATGACCTAGGGAAATGGTTTGTTGTAAATTTTAGGAGTAACTTAATTTTAATGCAGTGTTCTTTGATGAAATTGGAGAAATATTTTTACTACGTGCTGATGTCACACACATGTAATTATCTGCATGGAGGAGTCCCAGTGAAGTTCGTGGTGTATCAATGAGAGCAGAAATTGACTCATCTTTCAGCAAAAAATACTGTAATTTTTTGCCCTAATTTTTAAAATATCTTATTAATCATAGACAGATTTCTCTTTGCTCAACTCTTTCATATACCTTAAAAAGAAGAGTGCGCCAATTCATATCTGCCTCTGTTGGTGGTTGTTTTTGTTTTTTTGCAAGATAATTGAAGTCCACTGCTTTGTAACTTCTTATATATATTCCTCATTGCATTACAACAGATGTCCCTATACCCCTTTACAGCTGCTGTATGCAAGAGGACTGTTTTTCAGCACAGGTTGAACCTCTCTGGTCCCTCAACCTCTGTGGTCAGGCATGATTTTAGTTAGCTAGATGTCCACTTATCATGGATACAGCCAAGTTTCCTGTGGTCCTGTAAAGTTTGTTTACAGCCATCAGTCCTGGCTCTCAGTGTTCTATGCTGTTGTTTAGCTCTAAGTTACTCCTAAATGTCATCTAAGAGCCTAGTAAGCTGTGGAAGTGTTAGTAATCTGCTAAGCCTAAGCATTTTATTTAAGCTTTAACTACTTATTCTTATTTCCTTGTGCCAATTCAATAAAATTATGTAACCACACTAATATTTTGTTATGAAGAGAGCTGATAAGTCTTGGCTAAGGATAGGCTTAGATAAGCTATATCAGTACAAAGATACATTATTAAGCAGCATTGCAAGCATTGTTCCATTTATTCACCTCAGTGAAATAAAAATAAAAACAGACCCACTTGCTACACTATTGTCCTCCCCTGATTCAACAAATTATCTGGTCTGGCACCCATCAGGTCCGAGGATACCAGGCTAGAGCAGTTCAACCTGTAGTAGTGCAAAAGCATGAGTGTCACAAAGGCCATACTATCTATGGACTCTAGCCCGTTCTGCGGAAGTTAATTCTGATATTTCATCTATGAAATCTATGGCCAGACTCCCATTAGCTTCAATGGTACAGGATCCGGTTCATGATTCAGATCTGAAAATGAAAAGCATTTGTTTTACGTTGGCGCTTATTTTCATTACAGCTCAGACAAAAACTCAGTTTTACCACAAACTGTTAAATTTTAGTCAGTATCTCTTTTTGCCCACAGCTTTCAGTGCTTTGTACTCCCTCTCAATGTCCTGTGAGATTCTGAGTAAGTTTCCTTTATTTTCTGAGTAAAATGAAGCCTCTTCTGGCTTCACTACCCAGTATATTGTTGTAATATGTCAGCAAAGGACTCTCAAATATTCTCCTAAGCTTGAACTGAGTTAGTGGTATACGTGTCTTCTGTGAGAACAGAGGAGGATTTTCATGCTTGTACATTTGCTTACTTAAATGAGAAAACAACAAAGAAACCACTGTTTTCTAACCAGAAGTGAAGGAGGTGACAATGCCACTGACCACATAAACTTTTAGGAGCTGTATATGCACAGTGTGTATTTGTTCTTGAATAGTGCAATTAGGTATGATCTGATCATACAGTAAGTGCTGAAATTGTATTACTTGGAAGTATACATTGGATTGAAGGGATACTTGGTGATCTTGTAGGGTCAATCTCAAGAACTCACGTTGCTGCGTTTATTGGCTTTCTTTGATCATTGCTGTATTTCTGTCATTTAAAAAAAATAGCAATAGAGGGTAGATGCTACCACCACTTAATCAGGGTTTGCTCAATTCTTGGCGTAGAGAAGGGGTCGGCAACCTTTCTGAAGCAGTGTGCCAAGATTTAACCCTCCTGCCCTGGGCTGCACCACTCTCCCCGGAGCTTTCTCCACCGTGGGCCCTGCTTGGTCTCCTGCCCTATGCTCTGCGCTGGCTTTTCCTGTGGGGAGGGGAGGAGCAGCGCACACACGCTTCCCTGCAAGCCTGATCTGGTGTGAAGCCTCGGGGCTTCCCAGGCCAGCCTAAACTGCCAGACTTTGGTATTTAGTGCATGTGCACACCTCCTTCTCTCCTCTCCCTCTCCTCGTTGGCTGCAATTGGCTCCTGTCCTGGGGGCTGTGACAGAGCCAGGAACACACTGTGAAGTCACCACCCAGGTGGAGAAAGGGATGGAGCCAAATTGCCATGAGGGGTGGCTCAGCTGGCATTCATCATTTCTGCTTCCACAAGCGCAGACGATGCACATGTAACACCGTGTTACACACCCTACGGCATCAGTGGTGGCGTGCGAACTGGCCTACACTCTTCCCACCCCAAAATCAGTCTCATGTTTGTGGGGCATGTGCAATGAATGGGCTTCCCCCACCCCCCACCCCCGCAGGAAGCCAACGCTGGCTCCAAACTTGAGGAGGACATGATGCTGGATCTCCAGCACAGGCTCCCTGTTGAGGGTAGGGGGGAGTGAGGTGGAGCCCATTCATTGTGTGTGCCACTGAAAATCATCTCGTGTGCGACTTACAGTGTGTGTGCCGGATGTTGCCAACCCCTGGTGTAAAGGGTGCTCTGTTGTCTCTGGGAGGTGGGGCACAAAGGTTTTTCATGAAAGCAATCAAATCAATAACTGCTTAAAGATGTGGCATTAGCAGGACAGCCAGCCAGCTCACCATTTTGAAGAAACCCAAGAGAAAGGGGAGAGCATTGGCTCTGCAGAGTGTAAAAAGATGAAGGCCTAAAACATAAGCCCATATAACACAGCCCTGGTTAGAGGCCTGAGGCCTAGCTAACAGACAAACCATGGCTAACATAAAGCAAAGCTAAGCTGTGAGCAAGAAGCAGGTCCCTGCTCACAGAACTTGGCACAAACAGAGCTGAGAGAGCAAACCACTAATTATTAATAGGTCCAGGTATAGGCCAGTAATTGGTGCTAGGTACTGAATGCAAAACAGTAATTGGTACTGTTGAAAGCACATGGTACCAGCAGCTCATTTAAAAAGACCTTGGTACCCACACTCCCCACAGATACAGAACTAGGTTCAGGAAAGGGTCTAAAATGACCACATGATGGATAGAGATGTTCTAATTGAACCTCCAGGTGCAGGGTGGTATCTAAGTAGCATCAGAGGGTGCTAACCTGATATGTCAGCAGTGATGTGTAACTTGTTTTTATCTGTGTATAAAGTGGTGCTATGCGGAGGACAGTCCGTGGATGAATTGGGGGCAATGGAAATTTCCCATTGATTGAGTCATTTCACTGTTACGGGGTACGTATGTGTAGTGGTTCAGTAGAATCTACTGACAACTACTTCTGTACTTCACTCAACAATAAACCTGGCTGGGCACCTTCGATCCTTATCTGATTTGTGGTCTTTGGGGTCTCTCTTGGGGTCCGGGGTCCGCTGTGGAGACTAAGTGCACAAGTCGATATGGCACACATCACTGAGCACACACACAACTAGCCTTCTGGCTATCAGAAGCCAGAGACCTGAGAGGACACCTCAGCAGTAAATCCTGATCGTTCCTGACTAGCTACACAGGGATTTCCACTGTCCTGTTTTCATGTATCCTGGGCCTGTGTAAAACCTCAGCTGACTCTTGTTCACTTGTTTTACCCATGTTATGAATTCCTAACTCATCCACTTCTCTTAAAAATGGCAGCCCTTTCCACCAAAACCAACTCTGAAATATTGATTGGGCTCTGTGTGGATTATGTTACATGATGTTTTGTAACAAAGGGATCACAGCTTGGACTTCAGATAACTTAGTGTTGATGGCACTATTAACCTAGGAGCAACTCCAGAATGAACTCCCTATGGACAGATTTCACATTTGCTCTTTTCCATTGTATAACTTCAGTACATACCCTTGTTCTGCTGATGGAAAAACACCACTAAATAGGAATTTATTATTAGGACCCTACCAAATTCATGGCCATGATAAATGCATCACAGACCATGAAAGCTGGTCTCCTCCTGTGAAATCTGGCCTTTTGTGTGCTTTTACCTTATACTATACACATTTTATAGGGGAGATCAGCTTTTCTCAAAGTAGAGGACCTCACCCTATAGGGAGTTGCAGGAAAGTCACAAGGTTATTTTAAGAGGGTCACAATCGTGACAACTTTACTTCTGCACAGCCTTCAGAGTGGAGCAGCTGGAGAGTGGTGGCTGTTGGCTAGGTGCCCAGCCAGCAGCAGTGCAGAAGTACGGGTTGCAATACCATATTATGCCACTATTACTTTCATCTGCTGCTGGTGGTGGCTCTGCCTTCAGAACTGGGTTCCTAGCCAGCAGCTGCTGCTCTCCAGTCTCCCAGCTCTGTGGGAGAAAGAAGGGTAGCAGTACCTCAAAGCCTGCCCCTCACAGTAACCTTTGGACTGGCCCCTCAACTCTTTTTGAGTCAGGACCTTTACAATTACAACACTCTAAAAATTCATATTTAAATATCTGAAATAATGCAATTTACAATTTTTAAAATCCCATGACCATGAAATTGACCTAAATGGACAGTGAATTTGGTAGTGCCCTACCTATGTTTACTGGGTGCTTTGGTTTTCCTGGCACAGGAATTTCTGAAAAACTCATGCTAGCAAGAATGCAGCGTCTTTTGAGACTTGTAAACATTTACTCAAATTCAAAGCATTCATTCAGCCTTAGTAGCCCTATCTGTGGGCAGTACAGTTCCAGAACATAGTATGTGGCTTTATATTCTGAAATACTGAATAATTTGGCTTGCTGCTCTTTTTCTTAGTTGTTTTCTCAATAGTTTTTTTAATAAAGGAAAATTCTGAGTCAACATTTTCCTCCAATTCAGGCATTAAAATGTAAAGAAACCTGGAGACAGTGAATTCCTTCCCCATCTCATCTCACTGCTCTGAGCAGGCCAGAAGGGCTTAAGTCTCAAGAAACAGTCCATGCACTTTAGCTACAAAGCAAACCAACTGTACAGAGCAAACCTGTCAACCTCAGGCATTCACAAAATCAGGAATGAGACCCCCAAAATCATACCTTAATTTTTTTCCTTTCAGGGCAGTAGTACCTAAGGGTCCACTACCCCCTCTCACAGCTATTTAAATGTTTGAGAGATCATATACATATGTAACAGCAAAGACCCAGGCTGCCAGTAGGTAAGGTTGAATCTGGGGCCTTGAGCACTAAAGTCGTGAGTTGTTACCACATGAGCTGAAAGTACAACCCCGCTCTGTAAGGAAGAGGGGGAAGAAAACTCACTGGGGAATCTTATACAAACCAGAAGTAAGTATGAACTCAAGAGACTAAAAGAGGAGGCGTGCGCTCTGTAAAGAGTTAATAAACCAGGCACCATGAAAGGTGGGAGGGCGCAGTTTGAAATAATCTGATCTGGATAGCTAATTGGAAGAACTGGAGTGGCTGCTGACAGGGCTTGAGGAAGGTGCTTCATTATAGGTTCCTGTTTGCCATGTGTTATTTTGAGCCTTTAGAGTGAAGTTGGTGTCATGATTTCAGGGTAACTGATCTGTATTCTTAATCTGCGATCCATCTTGACAAGCCTAGCCTTAGGGCAAGTCGAGGAAGGCAGTTGCGTAGGGTCCCATGCTGTCTGGCACCCACCTGCCCATCCACTCGCTTGCTGCCCTGACGGGGGGCTGCGCAGCACAGCCAACCCCAGCATGCCACGATGGGCCCTGCAAACTCTTTGGCTGGGTCTGCACATTGGGCTCTCATTCACAAGTTCTGGTTTCTAGCTATCACCTCTCTTTGGGCAGAAACCTTTGTCTATCTCACTCCTGACGATTCAGTCCCACATTGTGATATCCCCAGGAAGCCAACTGGCCGGCATCCATGCGTTGCTTTCTCCACAAAGGCTATGAGCAGTGTAATTGCTAGTGGTTACAAGTTATCACACAGCCCTCTCTACGTGTACGTCTACTGCTGTTATTCCGAAATAACATAGTCCGCATCTACACTTGAAGCAGTTATTTCTAGAATAAATTTATAGAATAAATTGCCCAGGGCAGTTGTGGAATCTCCATCTGTGGAGATATTTAAGAGTAGGTTAGATAAATGTCTGTCAGGGATGGTCTAGACAGTATTTGGTCCTGCCATGAGGGCAGGGGACGAGACTTGATGACCTCTCGAGGTCCCTTCCAGTCCTACTATTCTATGATTCTATGATTTCAACATAATGTTGATATAATGTTGAGCTGGAGGACTGCTTACTCCAATTCCTGTAACCCTCATTTTATGAGTAAGGGAAGTTGGAGGAAGAGTGCTTTTTCTCGAACTTCCTGCGGCGTAGACAGTGCCTAAAGCCGAAATAAGCTATTTAGACTTCAGTTACACAATTGACATAGCTCAAGTGGCATAGCTTATTACAGTTTTAGCCCTGAAGTTGAAAGCACTGCAGAGAAAATATTTAAAATCATAAAAAAAAATCAGCATACATGTTAAAAATGCTTACCAGAGGTCACCATCAGTTCCAGCCTAGGTTCTGGGAAGTGTCAATCCTTCAAAATCCACAGTGAGGCTTTCCCTGTGGTTACAAATCCATTACTAGCAGATTCAGAACAAGAACAACTTGCTGGGCAGTTCATCTGTTTCTTTATACATTTTTGGCCTTTGATCTCCAGTCTCTGTGAACAAAAACTTTTTGTCTCAGGGTGTAGATTCAAAGGGCAGGGGCTTGGCCTAACCAGAGAAGGGATTTTGCATTAACCTTGCTCTAGGTATCCCCTAAGAAGTCTGTTTCACACATATCTCAAAAGTCCATTCTTGTCTGTCTTGTTTTTACTTCTGAACTCCTACGCCTTATATTACCTTTCTCCCGAAGAGAGGATACATACAATCCCAGCCAACTGTAGCACATAAACTTTCCATTTAATGCAATGGATCCCAAAGATACTTAAGTTTAATTCAATTTGTTTTTTCAAGGTTGTTGCAGGAAATTGCTCTGTCACATTTAGGTCACACATTTCGCAGCCTTTCTCTGCATCTAGAAGTGTTAGAAACTTGCTTAAAAAATAAAAGTACAGATTTTTGCATAATCCCAAGACTTTGGGAGCTGGTGCTTCAAGAAAAACACTATATATTGTGTCAGTTGCAATAAAATTGTAAGCATTTCTGAAAACACAACACCTATTTATAAGAACCATAAGTGTGCATAGGTCTTTACAGGCAAATTGAGGGCCCTGATCCAAAGGGGTTTGGCTCACATTGCTGTTTCCTACTGCAAAACCAACAGCAGTGAACTCAGAGGAGGAATTAAAATCCTTTGAGATTCTTGTCACAAAGTTTCTCTTTTGGGGGGGAGGTTAGGGTTTTCCCAGGAAGGAGCAGGAGTTTCAGGCTCCCACCACCATGGATGAGTCCACCACAGTGTGTATGGGAATAAAAAGGATTTTGCAGTACCTTCCAGTCCCTGTCATGCCTCGTCACCAGTTCTCCTCCCAGGGGTTTGCAGCTCTGGAACCTCCTCCTTAAAGGAGAAGGAGGAAAGTTCCACAGAGTGCAGAAGATCTGGAGTGCCAGCAGAAAATCTGGTCAGAAATCATTCTGTTTGTGTGGCCCTTATTCCTCTAACATCTGAGCACTTCACCACCACTGATGGGTTTCAACTCCACAGCACCTTGACCAGTTGGGAAGTTGTCACGTTGCTGAATTGGAGGGAAGCAGCCAGATCGCTGCTGCACCCCTAGGTGGGGGTGTTGGCCCCAGAAATTGGTGTGGGGGGAGCCATGTGGGGTATTGAATGGAGATTATTGTTTGTTGATCTTATGTACACTATTTGTGAGTGTATAATGTCTATGTGTGTAGGTAGGAATCTGTAATCTGTGTGGAAGCTGAATATTTCTGTGAATATGGTTGAGCATTGCTATGGACAGGCTGAGTAGTGAAGCCCTGTGGAACGATGGCCCTTGATGGCCCAAAGACACACCTAAAGCAGGAGGGCGGAGACCCAAGAGCTGCCAGCAGAGAGAGGCTGAGGACCAGGTGACCTGCTGCATACTAGAAGAGGCCAGGAAGGGTATAAAGAGGCCATGTGGTCGATGCCATTTTGTTCTCAGCTCAGCACTTCATCCCAGAGGCAGCACTGCAGGGATTGAAGAGCCCGGAAGACCTGTGAACCCATCCTGATCGCAGGATGTGCAATAAGGACTTTTAACCAGCAGCTGCAACATCTCTGCTAGCGCCTGCATCGAGAACTGGGAGATTCGGTGCATGTAACGTACTGTACTTTAATAACCTTACTCTCAGGCTTTTCTTTCTTGTAATAATAAACCTTTAGATATAGATTATAAAGGATTGGCCCAGCGTGATTTGTGGTAAGGTCCAGAGGGTAAATTGACCAGGGATCTGTGGCTGGTTTCTTGGAACCGGACAGAACTTGTTCGGGGTAGGTGGGATTGGGTGCTAGGACCCCCCACCTGTGTATGAGGCCCGGGGCCATCTGGGGCACGGATATTGCTGGGGTGTCGGAGGGGTTTTGCTCGGGAGGCTTCAGGCAGGCTGCTGAAGCACTCTGTGAGACTGGTTTGTGGCCTGTGTGGAGAGGTCGCCAGTCGGGGGCTGTAAGGAACCCCGGATTTGAGCAATTCGCCCTGAGCGGATGCCCGCAGCTGTGCCCAGACACGGCCCGGTCCGTCACAGTGGCGTAGTCGGCAGGATCCACAGATCTTGGTCAATTGAGCTTTGGGATCAGGACCCCACGCTGTCTAAATTTGATTTTTGGTGTTGAGAGTTTGGTTGATTAAAGAGCCGCTGCGATGATCCCGGAACTATATGAGAGTCTGAGCAAAAGTGCTCTGAAGGATTTGTGCTTGGGGAGAGGCATTGCCTTTAGGAAAAGGGCCTCTAAACTAGATCTGGTAGTGCTGTTATTAACCAGAGATGTGGATGAAAGGGAGCAGAAGCAAGCCAAGGAGGCTGCTGAAAGAAGGCGGAAGGCAGATGAAGAAATTGCTAAGAGAAAGCAGGAGATGGATCGGGAACTTGAGATGAGAAAAGCAGAACATGCAGAGAGAATGCTAGACTTGACCTCCAGCTTAAGAGACTAAAAGAACAAGAGAGACTGTATCCTCCTGAAGGTTCAATGTATAACTCTGTGGGTATGGGGTATGCTTATGATATGGCAGACGTATTTTACCCACCTGATGTGATGACCCAACCCCAAAGCATGTGTGAATGCAAACCTTTTGTGTTACCTGTAGCTAACAGGGAGGTTTGGGAAGGGGGTGCATGTGGGTATGGAAAGTTTCCTGGAGCTGGTCAGACTCCCTGTAACCAAGGGGAAAGTGTCTCTATATGTGAGCCTGTGGGTGAGGGCCCGTCTGATGCCTCAGAGGTGAGGCTGGAATCAGAACCAGGGCAAGAAGAGCCCAGAAATCAGGGAAATGTTTCTCTGAGGCAGCCTGGAGTGGCTGGCCAGAGTGAAGTTTTAGTTGAGGAGCTGGTGGCTGGTGAGGTTTGTGGAATTGAACCTGCACAAGCTGAAAGTGATTTGTGTGAAGAAGCACAGTGTGTGCAAGCTGGCAATTTGGCTGGTGGAAGTAGCAGTGGGGCAGTAAAGGAAGCTGTCTCAGTGGCTAGCTGTATGCCTGAGATTAGCCAGGGGTGTTGGGACAAGGGAGAAGCTGTCTCTGGTTGTCTGGCTGTGTGTGGGGAAGAGTTTCTTCCTGTGTCTGAGGAAGGTGCCCCACAGCCTGTGAAGGCTGAGAGCAGTGTGGTTGTCCCAGAGTTGGGTCTGGATATGGCTAAGGCCCAGGAAGGGGGTGGCCCAAGGTTTGTGTCTGCTGGGGAGAGGGATGAGGTGACTCAGGTAGAGACAGTCAGTGTTTTACCAGAACCCCAGAGACCAGACAGTGGTGACCCTGACATTGTGCCTGATGCTGCTGTGTTGCTGGCAGAGAGGGGAGCTACTCGGTGGGAGCAGGGAGACCCCTTAGCCCGGGCACAAGGAGAGAATGAGGGTGTGTTAACTCTGGTGCCTAATGATGGTGTGGCCGTTTGCAGCCATCTAGAGAGCTGCACAGGGAGTGAAGATGCCTCTGACCCTGTCTCTTGTGGGTCTGTCTGTGTGCCTGAGAGGGGATTATCTGTGAATCCACCTGAGGGGCCAGAGATAACCCAGGGAGTAAGGGAAGTGCAGGAGGAATTGGTTAGGGCTCAGCAGGGCAATGCTACTGCAGAGTCAGGGAAGGGTGAACTGCTGCTTAAGGAAGCTCATAGGGAGGAGAGTCCTGGCAGTGCTTGTAGAGAGCAGTTTGCAGTAACTGAGAGAGGTGACGATGCCTGGCTTGGAGAAGGCATTCAGGAGAAAGCTCTGCCTGTAAACGGCAGCAGCTTCTTGTGTGAGGCACTTGTTTTGGTGCCTGACAGACAGAATTTGTCTGTTAACAGTGACTCCACTGACTTGGGTTTAGGGAAACCCAGGGTGGATGGTGGTGGAGAAGTCTCAGAGGGACTGAGGGTTGTTCCAGATGAGGCAGGAACATCCAGAGAACTGGAGCAGGCTGCTAACCCAGTGACTGTGGGTGACCAGCTTGCTGGGAAGTCAGTGTGTGTGGAACAGGATTGTTCCCAGGTGAATGAGGAGAGTGGGAAGTTAGTGTCTCAGATTCAGGAGAAGGGCTGGGTAGCTAAGTATGCAGAGCAGAACAGCTGTGTGGTCACTCTCCCTAGGATGCAGGAGATGGCAATTAAGCTCCCATCTCTGGACATGGTGGACACTCATACTCAATCAGGGAAGTTGATATCTGGTTCCATGTGGAAACAGAGGTTGGAGGTGGACAGAGGAGAGACTTGGGAGTCTACAGCTCACTGCTGTTACCCCACTGAGTGGGGGAAGCGGGAGAATTCCAGGGCCATTGTGAGCCAGGGAGTCACGCCCAGCCAGCCCATTGTCTTGGTCAGGCCAGAGGTTTCAGGCCTGGAGCCCAGAGGACAAGGGGGAGGGTCAGGACTTGCTTTGACAAAGAAGTTTTGCAGGTTGAACCTGAAGGGAAAAAACTGCAATGGTGTGGAGCCAAAGAAGGGGCATGATGGGGAATGTCAATATACACCTGATATAGGATTGTTTTTGTTACTGATGTTAATTCTTGTAACCAATGTATTATTGTTGCAGAGAATTGTAACGGTATACAGTGTGCATGAGCTTATGAAAATACCATGTAATCTGTCTGGAGATGTACCAAACGACAGACGGTATGTAAGGGGACATTGTGATGTTGCTATTTCGTGGTTAACACTTGTAACTGGTCTTGGAACTTCTTACAGGACAAAAAGGGTTCCAGCCAGAAGGTCCTGTGTAAGAAGGGAAACTGAGGCACGCCACCATTTTGTTGGGGGAGGCCTGTGATGCCCTCAGTGATGTTACTGGCATCACTTCCTGCATCAATTTTGCGTTGGGGGTGTCACGTTGCTGAATTGGAGGGAAGCAGCCAGATCGCTGCTGCACCCCTAGGTGGGGGTGTTGGCCCCAGAAATTGGTGTGGGGGGAGCCATGTGGGGTATTGAATGGAGATTATTGTTTGTTGATCTTATGTACACTATTTGTGAGTGTATAATGTCTATGTGTGTAGGTAGGAATCTGTAATCTGTGTGGAAGCTGAATATTTCTGTGAATATGGTTGAGCATTGCTATGGACAGGCTGAGTAGTGAAGCCCTGTGGAACAATGGCCCTTGATGGCCCAAAGACACACCTAAAGCAGGAGGGCGGAGACCCAAGAGCTGCCAGCAGAGAGAGGCTGAGGACCAGGTGACCTGCTGCATACTAGAAGAGGCCAGGAAGGGTATAAAGAGGCCATGTGGTCGATGCCATTTTGTTCTCAGCTCAGCACTTCATCCCAGAGGCAGCACTGCAGGGATTGAAGAGCCCGGAAGACCTGTGAACCCATCCTGATCGCAGGATGTGCAATAAGGACTTTTAACCAGCAGCTGCAACATCTCTGCTAGCGCCTGCATCGAGAACTGGGAGATTCGGTGCATGTAACGTACTGTACTTTAATAACCTTACTCTCAGGCTTTTCTTTCTTGTAATAATAAACCTTTAGATATAGATTATAAAGGATTGGCCCAGCGTGATTTGTGGTAAGGTCCAGAGGGTAAATTGACCAGGGATCTGTGGCTGGTTTCTTGGAACCGGACAGAACTTGTTCGGGGTAGGTGGGATTGGGTGCTAGGACCCCCCACCTGTGTATGAGGCCCGGGGCCATCTGGGGCACGGATATTGCTGGGGTGTCGGAGGGGTTTTGCTCGGGAGGCTTCAGGCAGGCTGCTGAAGCACTCTGTGAGACTGGTTTGTGGCCTGTGTGGAGAGGTCGCCAGTCGGGGGCTGTAAGGAACCCCGGATTTGAGCAATTCGCCCTGAGCGGATGCCCGCAGCTGTGCCCAGACACGGCCCGGTCCGTCACAGAAGTATTATCTCAATGTTACATACAGGGAACCTAGGGCTTGCGTAAATTAAGCATCTTGAACAAGGCCATGCAGGAAGTCAGGTGTTGTCAACTTCCTGGCTTACCATATCCAGGCCCTATTCATAAGATCATCCTTCCTTCATATCATTTTCTACAAAGTGTGAGGGGTAGGGATGATGCACATTCTCCCCCCTAATGACTCCAGTGCCGACTGTTTCCTCTCTCATGCATAGATCCCTCCACATGGGGCTCTGAGCAGACACTATCCAGTCATGTTAAACCAAAGACATAGTGAAAAAGCAATAGCCCTGTGAAAGTAGAGTGGGTAGCAGAGAGAAAGAAAATCCCTCCCCCCTTGTTCCTTTCCACCATTCAACACCTTGCCTACCTCCCTACTGCATTCTCCAACTCTGAACTCAGATTTGTATGGGCTGGAGATTAAAGCTGGGTCCAAAACTGCCTTTATTTAGAGCCATGAGTAAAAGTGAAACCACTGCTGTTACCGATCACAGTGAGATTTTGAATAATCATAGCTTGAAGCATTTATGAATTCCTAGCAAGGAGACAGTAAGAAGTAGGCTGATGAGTGACATGTATCTGATGATTTGAGTAGTGACATTCACATTTACTCCTGTTTCCCGGGGGATCTGGTACCACTCCGGTCACTGGGTTTCTTAGTACTGCTGCCTTCTCAGTATGTAGTATCCCTTACCCATTTCACTGCTATCGCCTAGGTTTTAAGGGTACCAAATAACTCTGCAGATTAATTTGGGGACCACTATTAAACCAAGGGATGAACAAATTTACTGTCTTGGGCAATATTTCCTCTAATTTTTTCCATACATGTAAATGTTCACAACTTGATGTTTTTGCTGGGATTTCAGATTATTGCTTTCACTTTTTGTATCTAACTTTCACCTTAACTTTTTTATTTTTCTGTTTCCATTTTCTTACTATATTTCTAATAACCCTGTTTAACAACCAGGTATTTCTACACCCCGCAACATGACTGCAGCATCTCTTTCTAATAGGCTGTGGATCCATACGTGTATTTCAGGTTGTAAACAGTGTACCCTTCTACCTCTTAGTAAATATATATTTTAATGTTGGTGTTTGATCTATCTAGGTAGCTAAAGCCCTGGTTCAGTTAATTTCCATTAACCTCTTAGGGGACTAGTAGTCTAGTTATGTTCCACCGCACAGGCATAGAACATAGCTCTCAACTTGCCTACAACCTAATGTGTAATGCTGACCTTTAAAATGTATGGTGACCCACCACACCTCAAATGAGGGACGTGATGCCAAACATCTGAGGTGTAAGCTTGAAATGAAGGATTCCATAACACTGTAAATGGATTTCTATCACCTCCATTTTATGACTCAGCATTTCTGAGGCCTTTAATTACCAGTAATGAGCAGTGGGATGACACTAGGTTTGTGAGGGCTGAGTTAAATTTGGGCCAAAAACTGAGTAACATCCCTTATAATTAAGCAGAATTAAAATTAATTGTATATGATGAAGGTCTGGTCAGACCTCATGAAGTGCAAGCAGTATATACTTTTTTCCCTCCCCCCTAAATCTGTTGAGTGCTGGTGACCAAGTTCTGGAATGCCAGACATGGAAACTAAACTCCTCTGTTTATTCATAGCATAGATATGCTGTACGCTGTATGGGATTTCAATCTTTCCTTTTACACTGCTCCAAAGGTCTCTTAACCATGTCCTGGAGGAATGCCTTCTGCAGCAAAAGGTAGCCTAGTCTTCACCTATACACTGGTGGGGTTCTGCTGAGACTGCCAGCTATTTAGCATCAGATGTTGCTGTGGCTTTGTAATAGGGACATTTATCTACGAGGAAGGGGACTGAGACCACCAAGTCAGTTCACAAAGGCCATCAAACAGCCAGCAATGATGGCATCTATTTGACAAAGTTAATTCATGTACCACAGTAGCTTGTTCTACAGTCTTGCCTTGTCAGCTTTGGATAATTACTTGTCAGCCTGACTTCATCTACACTCACTGTGAGGTCAGATTTCAAGTTTAGCACCAAATTGTAAATCATTGACTTTGGTTACAAATTGGAAGAATTTTTTTGAATGCCCTCTCAGGTTTTCTAAAGTTCCTCTGCCACCAGTTACTTCAGGATCCTCTCTAATACTACTTTTCACTTTCTGAATACCTTTCCAGATTTCTTGTCTGTTTTTGTTTTCAATCCTATGGCCCTCTGGGATGAATCCAGCTTTGTTTCATGCAAATACAGTTCTCTGGGTTAGTGTTTGCTTTTGTTTTTTGATACCCTTTTAAAACATCTTTGTTCTCTTTCCTTAGTCAAAGTTCATCAACAATCTGTCAGGGGATCTATTCAGTTATCTTTTTTTGTAATTTAATCTGTTTGTTCACAGTCCTGCAATAGAAAAGCAGGAAGAAAAAATCACATACTTGAAAATATGAAGTTGCTTTCCTATTTCTGAAATATGTCTAATAAGCATCAGATCAATTCTTAAACATACGTTAAATCATTACCTCAGCAATCTTGTCCAAACAATCAATCAAAATATTTTTTTCCCTCTCTGGGTACATCTACACAGCAGCATTATTTCAGAATAACTGACATTATTCCAAAATAAAATAGTAGTGCATCTACACTACAAGCCTTTATTTCAAAATAATGTTGAGCTGGAGGACGCCTTACTCCAACCCCTGTAAACCTCATTTCATGAGGAGTAAGGGAAGTTGAAGGAAGAGTGTTCTTCCTTCAACTTCCTGCTGTGTAGACTGTGCCTAAAGCCAAATTAAGCTATTTTGACTTCAGCTACGCAGTTGACATAGCTGAAAGATGAGTAGCTTAATTCGACTTTAACCCTGCTGTGTAGACATGCCCTTCCTGTTTAAAAACCTCATGTCTCTTCTCTTCTGAAATTGTTTGTTTTAGACTCCTGTGTACACTGAATTCAAATGTGCTGTAAAAAGAGGCAGATGACAGTGATTTGCGGAAAGTTCCTGTGAGCAGGGCCAGATTATGAAAGGGGCTTTTAGGACAGCAGCAAAGGCCCTGGGATAAGGAGGTGTGGAAGTGGCTCTATGCACTGCTGTTCCCCCCTCTCTTCTCCTGGAGCCACGTCACCAGTAGTGGCACTTGCCTGCAGGCTCCACCCCCACTGCTCCCATTGGCCAGGAATTGTAGCCAATGGGAAAGACAGGAGTGGTGCCTGCAAGCACAGGGCTACGATGAGACACCTATGTCTCCTGGAAGCTATGGCAGGCATGCATCTCAATCCTCTGCTCTCTCCTGCACCCTCCCTCTTGCCCAGACCCTGCAATCCCATCCCAACCCACTCCTGCTCCTTGCCTCCCATCCAGACCACACACTTCCCATGTCCAGCCTGCTCTTGTACTCTGTCTCCTACTCAGACCTCCCATCCCCTCTGCCTGCTCTTGCACAGGCTCTGCACCTCCATCTTGTTCCTAAGTAGTCTCCTCCCACACACTTGAACCCATCATTTTTGGCTCCCCTCCAGTGTCTTGGGCCCCCAGAAGAGTTAATCCATCCCTACCTGTGAGGTAACAAGAATCTTTTCAGAAATATGTTGTAAGTTCCTCAACCCTGGCATTGATGGGAAATTGAAAGTAATAATTTGTTTGCACTGAAATTAACTACAGAGGTTTTGAAAGCTTGCACATACTTTCCAAGAATGCAAACTTCAGCTTAAAGTTTTTTTTCAATGTTGCTTTCATTGCTGCTCATACCTACTAGTAGGAGCAAGTTTATTTTTTCCTTTCAGCTTTACTCAAGTTTTGAAACGTGGAGGTTATAATTAAACCAAACAATCTTAGCGAGGATTTACCAGTGCTATAAATGCTTAAGGTATTTTACTACTTGATCTAACTTTATATTTTTAGTGCTAGGACCTTAACTAGGGTCAATTGGTGTGCCTCCATTGACTGCAGTGCTGATTGACATGGATTTAGGATACTGAGGTTTTAGCCTGCCTTGCTAACTCTCTCCCTTGCTGACAGAGAATGGGAACTGAGGGCTGTTTTTTAAGCAAAGAACTTTCTCCATTTATAAACGTGCAACTCTTATCATGTACATGTTGTTAACTGTATTTCACCTTAAAGCTTTAAATTGAAACGAAGTATTTCAAAGCCTCTCACAAGCAGCCAAAAAGTGTTGTAATTTCTCACGCAACTTTACCAACAACCTAATATCAGTGACTGTGAACCCATTTCTATCCTGCTTTAGGAATGCTGTGTAAATGCTATTGGTAAAGAATATATTAACATGAAATTGTAATTTTGTAGGGAGTTTATGTATGGAATTAGCTATTCCCTTTTATCAAACCACTCCAAGCATCTAATTCAGGGGTGGGAAACTTTTTTGGGGGTCAGGGGCTGCTGACCCACAGAAAAATCAGTTGGGCACCATACACAGGTGAGAAGCAAAACAAAAAAGAAAAAAAACAAAAAGAAAAATTCTCACTGACCTGGCCTGTGACTGAGAAGGAGAAAGGCACTCCTCACACTCCCCACACCAGAGTCTTTGTGGGGCCCAGACTAGTAGATTTTGCCTGCTCCAGCCCCTCGGGGAGGCAATGGGGAGGACTGGAGCACCAGCGTGGGCTCCCCAGTGCTGGGGTAGAGCCCTTGGCCTTGCAGGCTGGATCCAGGAAAACCAGGGGCCGCATCTGGCCTTGGGTTCCCTACTCCTGATCTAATTCTAAGGGTAACTGGGTCAGAAGTGGGAGTAAATTATGCTCACTGCCATATGCATGCCCCAGTGGTTTTGTACTTGCTTCATTAACTAATCAGTAGGCTATTGTTGCTTCTGCCATGTCATGCTGCTTGCAGCTGCAGTAGCAGCCAAGGAGTTCATTTTTAAAATGGGAACTGGTGTTTCTGAAAATACTGTCCTGAGCTTGTAGAAATGCAAGGAAAGACCAAGGATCCTATGTCATAATGTATCTGCCGTTATTATTGCCATTAGTATTTGCTCAAAATAGATAAGTTGGTCAGTTATTCTATTTTTGCTTATCTTCTCTTACAATAATCATCCAGATGTAGATGTTCTCAAAACCTACCCACATATGTCAACTATGTTGCATATAATAGAATGAGCTGATAAGAGAATACTGGCTCATTATTTATCAGCTCACTCTTATCTGTCTTTTTGCATAAGCATGGAAAATGCTTTCTTGTAAAGGTTTTATGTTCACTTAGTCTCTCACACACCTCTAGTACCGTGCCTCCACTCCTGAACAGATAAGGCCTATCAACTCCATTCCTGCCAGCTTGTGCAGTGGATTTCTGGAGTTCATATAAAGATTAGCATCAGACCCACGTTGTCACTCTCAAAATTGACCTTGATTCCATGTGTCCAGAAGAATAAAAGTATAATAGGATCACTGTTCCATTAAGACACTGTACTTACAGGTCTTTCTGCATTTTCATTCTTGCTTAACCAAGGTTGAGAGTGTTTATAACTCTTGTCTTCACAGGTACCTGGAAATTAAAACTTGTTACACAAGCTTCTAGTTTAAAAATAAATGTCGTTTTCCAAGCACATTTGGTTTTAGCAAGTCACTTTTTGCTTAATGACAATGTTGAAGCAAAAAAACGCTCCTCTCTGTTTAGGCAGCTAACAAAGAGATAGCTTTATTGATCAGTAAAGGAAAGTGAGCCAAACGTGGTCCCAGTAGAGCCGGGCCCAGTAAGGCTGCTAATACAATCAATCCTAGTATCTTTATACCCTTAACCAAACAGTCTGACGTCAGGGCATCCAATTACAGAAATCCTCAATTAAACTAGGAAAAACAAAGCCTTATCAACAAGATATCAGACAGGTACGAGGGAGTACATCTCCTGTCCCAACCAGCCCAATTAACACATACCAATAGCCCATCCTGTAGGCTTCTTCTCATGGGGTGACAGAAAGTTCACTCTGGTCTACATGCTTGAGAGAAAAGCTGAAATGGTTTCTGTTATACAAGATGGCTTCTAGCTAAATATGAAATGGTTTCTACAGCTTCTACATCAATCATGTCAGAGCAAGAAATGAATGAATACACTCTGAGATGTAGGCATATGAACTACTAGCTATAGGAATTTTTAAATGAATATACTGTACTTCTGTGTTAATTCTGTATAATACACTGCTTGCATATGAATCTATATCTTAATAATGTTAATCTATATTTTAGGCCATCCCATATCCATCAAAAAGCCTGCTCAGTTATAAAAACTATGATCTATCTTCCTTAAGTATCCTTCTTTCCATCTCCTATAATCACCCGTGTTCCGCTCAAGCTGAAATAGTTTCCCAAAGCAGTCTGGGTTTTCATGGTTGTCATGGGAGCCTTCCTCTTTCAGAACTGATAGAATTACTTCCATGCCAATGCTCCTACCTCCTGTTGCTCCAGGAAGTGAGGGGCTAGGACTGGAAGTAGGCGTTCTGTAAAGCAGTATAAGATACTGTAGATGATGTTCCGCTTTTCCTATGAAGTAATATTTTTAACAGTTTTAAAACCGAGATTCATTTTAACTTCTACCTAGTAATGGAATGCCATTTTGTTCTTTCACACTTGCAGTTCAGTAGAGATGCAACGGGTACATGGAGTAGCACTGGAGATGCATTTCCCCCCATGTTCCTGGTATATCAAGCAGCAATGAGGAATATAACTTGGTGTTGGCACACCAGGACAGGTGGGCTCAGTTTCTAACATGGCTGAATGTAAGGGGACTACATGTTGGTGAGAGAAGGACTAGAACAAAGGAGATATGTAGGGAAGACCCTGGTAATGTCCAGGCTTTGGGAAATATCTGTGGTATTTCCAATGAAAGCAAGCCCAGGGGAGGGGCTAAATTGGACCATACGTATAGGCAGGGTATGACTCTTGTGTTGAAGAAAGCTGGGTGTAGCAGCAGAAGCTCCCTAGAAGTGGGAGGCACCAGCACTCAGACCATGGGCTCATCTCCCATTCTGCCATGAGGCCTCACCCTGCTCAGCCTCCTCCCCCTGACACCCTGTCCACTCTCCACCCCCATTTGGCCTCTTCCCAAAGGCCTTACTCCCATTCTGCCTCTTCCCCTGAGGCTTCGCCAGCTGGCCAGGCATGTGAACAGTCCTATTCCTAGTCCATCCCCTGGCTTCAGCCCAAGCCATCATCCCCTGGGGCCAGATCCTCCTCCCACTCTGGGAGGAGAAGCCCAAGAGCCACGCATCTGGCTGGTACCAGGGGCCACAACCAGTGCCCATGAGGGATGTAAGTGACTAGTGGGCCCTAGTCCCAGTCAAAAGAGTGGCTCCTGGGCTTAAACGCCAATTCCTCTCCAGCACCATCTCCCCAGTAATCACTGCTGATGACTATACATATAAGAGCCTAGCGGCTCTTAATACATTTAAAAGGCAGAACCCCACTGGGTTAGCTCCTGGGACTGGGAGCTAACTCTGCTGTGGCTCTGCAGCTTCCGCCCCTTGTCAACTAATCCACTAGTTGATGGAAATTCCATCGAATATTCGATTAGCAGATTAAATGCCATTTAACATCCCTAGTTTCACTCCCCTGTGACTTATCAGCGGGAGGCTGCTATGCCCGGCCCGCTGTATCCTGTGCTCCAGCCTCCCACCGCTAGCTGCAGAGACACCTGCAGGGTTGTGTGCTGCACACACACACACACACACACACACACACACACACACACACACACAAAGTTGCTGCTGTGCTGATGCTACTGATGCCAAAAAAGAGTTAAAAGCTGGAAGCAGACAAGAGCCGCTCCTGCCAGTCAGCAGCAGGTCAGAGGGAGCCTGTCTTCGCCCCTACCCCAGGAATTGGTGGGACAGAGCTTATCCTGGGGCCAAGAGAGAGTTCTACTACCAAGCCTGGTGTTTTTTTGTACTGATATTGAAATGGTTTTTTAATGGATTTTATGGACAGGTCTAATTTTAGCTCTTTTTTATGGACTTCCTGTGAATGTACTGACCGTTGGAAACCTGACTTCCAAAGCCCCTCCCCCGGAGGTGTCTGCAGTTCATGCCTCTCTGCCCCATCTTGGGGGAAGAGACAGGAGCAGCCACAAGAGAGTGAGGTTGGCGCTGGGGTAAGAAGCCAAGCAGGAGTGGGCACCTTGGGACAGATCACGGGCAAAACCATGGTCTGGCTGCGGGTGGTGCCTCAATTTCTTGAGAGCTTTCAGCTGCGGCACTCCAAACGTGGTGGGCCTGCAAGCCTCCAAAGAGAGGTGCACTCTGTTTGGGTATTTCTTGCCCTGTTCGGGGAGACTTTGCCTTTCCAAGCCTCTTGTACTTACTGCCCGTGACTATACATCTAGCGTGCGTACAGCCTCATGGGAGCTGCCGCTGCTTGCAGGCTGATGTGGCAGAGTTAACATTAGGTCCAGGAAAAATACGGCTTGCAGGTCGGATCCAATCCATCAAGCTGCTGGATCCAGGCTGTGGGAGCCTCCACCAGGCTACCTGTCTGCCCTGCCCCTGCTCGGCCCTCAGAAAAGCTGGCTCTGGTGCCATGCGTTTCTGTGAACATTGTGACCACAGGGGTACAACCCCCTTCTTCACCAAACTCCTTCCAAGATCCCACACCCCCTCCTTTTACCCCAATCCATTGCCCCAAGCTCCCTTCTGCACCCAATCACCATCCCAAACCCCACACCTCCTCATTTAATATCATGGAAGTGAGAGACCCTTGGCCACTTTCCAAATTCCTGGAGTGGCCTCCCTCAAAAATTATTGCCCACCCCTGTTTAACATCAACCAATTCCAGAAAAAATTGACCTTGTGGCTTACTACTTGTTTTACATATTTACTCCTGTTCCTATATAGTTTTTTGTCCTGTGTTACAGAGGCATTATTTATGATTGAGTTGTGGATACAGTTTGTGTACAAAATACTTAAGTATGTTCTTGAGTATAGTTCACATCGGCCCAGTCCAGCAAAGGAATGTTACTCTCACTTAGTCACAAACATCTGCTGTCTATGACTGATGTCAGTGATGGTCTATGGTAGAGGAATGCTCTAAGAACCATGTGGGTTGAAATGACCTGAATAAGAGAGTGTGACCAACTTCAACGAAGCCAAGCAACATTTGAGCCTGTGACTCATGCTGCTGCATCTCATTCAAATCATAGATAGCAGCCCATTCTTCTTAAGGCCGGCAGAGTTAGCTTTTCCAAACTGGAAATAACGAAACATTGGGATCAGCTTTACAGCTACTTTTGTGGGAGGATATTTTTAATACACAATCATAATATTCTGAATTATTCTTGGCCCTAATGAACATACCTCATCAATGGAGAGAGGGCCAACATCGATTAAGCCCTGTAAGTGAATATACAAGCATCTTTCATATTAATTACTTGTGTTTTTTTTATAAAAGTGTAAAATGTGGTATTTCACATTATCTTTTCAAAATATTTCTTCTACTTTTTAAAAAGAAGTACACTCCAAAGCAGAATCAGATGAAGGACTCTAATGAATATGTTGCAATATAAAAGTTTTTAATGTGTGAAACGCCCTCATTTGGATTATGCTGTACTTTTATAGTTAAGCAGTGCACCTGAACAGAGAGAAATGTAGAATCTCTCTTTTATTCTGACATTTTCTTTCCTAACTTTTAACCAGTTACCATCCCATTAAAAGCTTTTTCCTTCTTACCTCATGATTCACTTTGCTTAAGAGCCTGTGGTAAGAGACCTTGTTAAAGGCTTCTGAAAGTCCAAGTACACTGAATCACAGGGGTGGGCAAAAGGGCCTCCATGGGCCAGATCCAGCCCACCAAGCGGATGGATCCAGCCTGCGGAGGCCCTGCTGCTCCCCCACCCCCAGGCCAATTAGCGCATGGCACTTTGAAGCGCTGCTCGTGGGGCGAGAGCAGAACTGAGAAGACTTCGTGAGCTCTCCCACCCCCAAGCCCTAATAGGAGCATGTGGCGCTTTGAAGCGCTGTGCACTGTTCGCAGGGTGTGGGGAGAGTGGAGGAGGCTTTGTGTGCTCCCCGCCCATAGGCCCTAGGGGCAAAAGAGTGTGGGAAGTCTCCTCTCATGCCAGGAACATGGGCATTTAGAGGGAACGTTGCGTGGGGCAAAGGCACTCCCTCACCTCCAGACCAATCAGTGTCTGGGGATGGGGAACCTGGAAGTATCTTGGCCCTGTCCCTTCTGCTTGATACCCCACTTCTTCCGCTTGATGTCCTGTCCCTTCCTGTGTGGCCCAGGGCCACTTCAAAAATTTCCAAAGTGGACCCCTGGCAAAAAATTATTGCCCACCCCTGCTGTATCAACTAGACAACACACCGCTGACAGCCTCCAAAAATTCTGATAGATTGGTGAGGCAATTTCTCTTCACAAAAGCCATGTTGTTGCTTCCTCAGTGATGCTGGAACAATTATCATAATGGGGTTGCTGAAAGCTGTTAAACAAAACAGTAAATCCTGCATATGATGGAAACCATTTCAAGCAAGGGGGTGCTACAGTGCCCGTAGCACCCAGAGCCCTAGCACCCCTAACTCTTCCCAACACATTGTGATCAATTCTGTGAGAATTTTTTTCTTTACTATAGCGTCAATCAGTTTGCCTGGTACTGAAGTTAGATTTATTGGCCTGTAATTTCCAGGTTTGTCGCTGGAGCTTTTTCAAAAATTGGAATTCCATTAGCTACCCTCCCATCATCTGCTGCAAACACCGATTTAAGTGATAGGTTACCTACCATGGTTAGTAGTTCTGCAATTTCATATTTGAGTTCCTTCAGTGCTTTTGGGTAAATACCATTTGGGCCCGATGACTTACTACCATTTAGTTAAATCAGTTAGTTCCAAAAGCTCCTTTGCTGACACCTCAGTGTATACTGCACACCACTTGTGACAACAGATAATGCAGTGTGCAGCTGCACATACCCTTAAAAGCAAGCGGTGTCCATGCTGCTGCGTGGTGCTACAGACCTATACATGTTAATGAAAGGTTCTAGTGGGGAGCTGCCAGAGCCTTCCCCTGCTGCTGGAATCTTTCACTGCAGGAAATCTATTGTCTGTATATATAGTTGGATTCTGTTCAGCCAGTTTTCAGTCTAAGTCTTTTGCAGACCCTTGAGATATAATCCACAGGCCTCCATCAGTCTGTGGACCAGAGATCAAGAACCATTGGTGTGGGGTACTTACCGACAGGGTTCAGGCTCTTTTAAGTACTATCTCATTGTCTTTACTGCTATCGTATCCATGCACAGTGGATGTGTAGTGCATGTACTCTCTAGAACACCAAAAGGAATGTGTAGCATAGATGTACCTGTAGTTACCCCTCTGTAAGTTGGGGATGATGATAATACCTCATAGAGAAGATATATTAAAGAATGTGAGGTGCTCAGAAACCACCATGATGAGAACAGAACTGCCTAAGTTAGAAAAAACAAAACAAAAAAAAGAAAAAAAATCATTTGCATTTGCAAATGCCAGAATAATCTCTTTCCAAAGAAACATCAGCTTACATAAAAATAATGTGCATGAATAGAACATACCATCTTTAATCTTGAGTCTTCATGCCTATAAATATTCTTTATAACAACAATTCAGGAGAAAAGTCAAGCTTGCAGAACTCCTCTTCATTATAACTGCTGTATTTATCTGGTGCTTTGAAGCAAAAGCCAATCAGTGATTCCCCTCCCCCCAAGTCCTTTATTGAACTAGTCATACTAAGTTACTCCCAGCAGATAAGTAATTCAAGAAAGATCTGACCTGTTTTGGAATATACTATTCTTTTAACTGCAATGAGTGAATGATGCTCAGATGCCCGTAGATTATGTTAATTTGACAGGGTTACGTGGAGCAGCAAAGGATGCTTCATAAAAAAATTATGGCGTCTTGCAAATGAATAGCAGTGTATTTAGTGTCAAAGTACTGCAATGAAGACAGTGTTGACTGTTCACTGAAATTAAGGCCTATGGCCAAATGAGGATTATGAAATTTTAGCTAATAATGTTTATTACTTTTCATACAGTGTCATTGTTGAAGATCATAATGCCTCAGTAGTTAAAGGAAAATGAGACAGGAGCAATATAGAAGGTAAGGCACTATTAAATTAGCTTCTAAAAGAAACAGGTAAATGTTTAATACAAACAATGGACAGAGAAATTCAGCTGCAAAGAATTTCATTGAAATGACAGAGCTCAGTGTTTCATTTGATCCTAATGAAAAATTTATGACAGACTGAAATAACAAAGTTGCTCCTAAGAAAGGGTGGAAGAGATAAATGCTACCATTTATTTAACTGTGTAACCACGTGGCTTAATTTTCTATTTGCTCTGAGTCTTCCCTGAAATCTCCTCATCTTTTACCAATCCCCATTTAATAAAATAAGATCTGTTTACCATGCAGTCTGGTTTATATATATTAACATTTTTAAGCTCTAGGTTCAAGTTGAAATACCATCACTTTTTCAGATTCAAAAATTAGATTCATTCTTCAGTGCTCAGAGTTGAATTTTGCTTTTGACCTGATTATGTATGAACCACTCTTGCTCAAAATATGCAAATCTATTTTAAGGTTGTTTGTTGCCTAGGAAATACTAAATTTTTCCCTGGATACCATTTGCAAGTAGCCAAAAATAGAATTTGACCATCCATTTGAACTTGGAAGTTATAAATTATGGCCACAGCATTTATTAACTCTCTTCTTTTAATCATCTGTCACAGAAACTCCCTCTCTTCCCCACATTTTTGGACTTCCATTATGTCTCTCTCTTCTCCTGCCCCCAAATGACTATGTTGAATACATTCGGGGATATGTCTTCATAAAGTCTTCTAAGTCTTTTTCTAAAATGCTTTAACATTTTATTTAATCAGGATCTTTTCCCCATGGATGCACGAAATTAAAGATATACATATATTTGGCATAAGCAACTTGTAAAATATACAGAGAGGGAAGTAAGATAAATGACTTCATTTGTTTTAACTTTCTCTAGACCAAAAGTGTTTCTGTAAAGAATAGTGAGCTAGAGCCTCAGATGACTTTAAGTGGAGCTACACCAGTTGATATCAGCTGAGGATGTAGCCCAGTATCTTGTCATTCGCTACTCTGAGTGGAACCTCAGTATATGAGAAAGGTGAGAGTAGATGAAACTGAACATGTGTACAGAATTGTGAGATATTGGACCAGATCTTTCTCTCATGTAAATTGGAAATGCTTCATTTGCAAGGGCATCACATTGTTAGCTCAGACAATTTGTGATCTTCTATAATCTCAAGATCTGTTTCAGCAATACCACTGTGCAGCCAGTTATTCCCCAGTTTGTATTTATGCATTGGATTTTTTCCTATCCTCAGTAAAATACTTTTCATTTGTCTTTATTGCATTTCATCTTGATTTCAGATCAGTTCTCCAATTTGTTCAACTTATTTTGAATTCTAAACCTGTCCTCTAAAATGCTAGAAAACCCTCCTAGCTTGGTGTCCTCCACAAATTTTACGACCATACTGTCCACTCCATTACCTGAATCATTATTGAAGATATTGAACAATACCGGGCTCAGGATAGATTCCTGCAGGACCCCATGAGATGTATTCTCCTGGTTTGACAGCAAGCCATTCATAATTGCTCTTTTCGAGCAGTCTTGCATCTATCTACCTTACAGCACCTTAATCTAGACCACATTTCCCTAGATTGCTTAAGAGGCTGTCATGTGGGACTGTGTGAAATGCCTTACTAAAATCAAAATCTATCATGTCTCCTATTTCCCCCCCTTTCCAGTGGGCTAATAAGTAAAGAAGAAAAATAGATTGGCTTGACATGATTTGTTCTTGACAAAATCACATTGGCTGTTGCTTATGATCTTATTGTCCTCTAGATGCTTACAAACCACTTACCGTAAAATCTTGAGTATTAATGCGCACCTATGTATAATGCGCATCTGCCTTCTAAAAGTCAAAATTCTTGAATAAACTAAACTCTTACCTATAATGCGCACCCCCATTATACTCGAGATTTTAAGGTATGCATAGGAAGGAAGGCCCCCTGCCCAGCGGAGCTCACGCCTGCCGCGGGGTCCCCCTACCCAGCTGAGCTCATGCAGGCTGAGCTCTCGCCTGTCGGCGGAAGGAGGGGTCTCCTCCGCCCAGTTGCCGGCACGCCGAGCTCGCGCCTGCTGGGGGAGCCTCCCCTGCTCAGCTGTCTGCGTGCCGAGCTCGCACCTGCCGGGGGAGCCTCCCCTGCTCAGCTGCCGGCGTGCCAAGCTCGTGCCTACCGGCCCCCCCGCCCCAGCCTAGCCCAGCCTGAACCCCCTTCCCGCCCAGCTTGTGCCTGCCGAGGGGGAATTTAAACTTTTAATGCGCACCTCGACTTTGACGTTAAAAAAATGAGAAAAAAAGTGCGCACTATACTCACAAATTTACGGTATTTAATGAGTTGTTCCAGTGTCTTTCCCCAGATTCCCTATCTGTCTCCAGTCCTCTGTGTTCTCAACTATGCATCATGAGTTCTCAAAGGTAATTGCTATTGATCCAATTACTTCAGCTAGTTCCTTAACTATGCTAGGATAAATTTAATCAGTCCCTGAAAGTTTGAATACATCTAATTTCTCTAACTATTCTTTAACCTGTCCTTTTTCTATTCTAGGTGTGTTCCTTCCTTCTTGAAGTTAATATCAATTGTGTTAAGTAATTGGTCACAACAGGGCCATCCTTAGGAACCCGGCGCAGAATTATGAAACTGGTACCCCACTGACCTCAGTGTGTTGAGGTGTCATAACTCCTAGGAGAATCCTGCTTGGAGGCTAGGTTGTTCCATACCAACCCACCCACTTTCTCAACCCACAGGCAAAGTCCCTCTGCTGCTGGCCAGAGCCATTTCCCTACAGCCAGTGTGGAAAGAGAGTGAGGCCAGCTGAGCAGAGATAGCCATGCATAGCTCTGGCCTGGCCTGTTGTGTCTCCTCTGCCATGCACCACCATCATGCTCCCCGCTGATTTTTGCAGAGCTGGTGCCTCTGACCCCATTTCAGACAAAGCATGGAGGGAACAAGCATCTGGCAGCATACACGCATATAGACCTGATCTACCTTCTGCACCATTTATCCTTGCCACTTATCCAAGCTGTTGACCCTGGCAGTACACTGCACACCGAAGCACCGATACTTGGTGCCGAGCTAAATTCCCTGTAAGCTGTGCGCCTGCATGGCCACACTGCTGTTTCCTGAGCTCTGCTCATAGGTTCAGAACTCCCACGCAGGCAAGGAGCTCAGCTGACTGGCGGGGGGGGGGGGGCATTGTCTCGCTAAGCAAGCAGCTACATGGAGCTGCTGTGTGCTTGAAACTGAGCAGCTCCCAGAACAGGTAAAGAAGGGAAATAAGGCGAGAATAAGTGGCTGGGGTGGGGGTGGGGAAAGGAGGAGGAGTAGTGAGTGAGTGAGTAATTGGCTGAGGGGGAGTCAGAGGGGAGAGGAAAGGCACACTTGGCCACTGCAGGGGTCCCTTGTGGGAAGGTCCAGGGAGAGTCTTACCCACTGGTCCTGGTTGAAACTCTCCCTCAGGGCCTCTGGGATGCACACAGCCCCCTGATGGGCCTGCTGGATGGCAGCCATGTGTGGCTACTTGTAGGCCCTGGAGAACCGCTCGGCCACTGCTCCCCACCCTAGCAGGAACATCTTGCCCTCATGGTCACAAAGGTTGTGGGGGATACAGCACACAGCCACCCTTGGGGGATGTTCTGGTCGCTGAGGTTCAGTCAGGTGAGGAGGCAAAACAACCTCTCTTTCAGAAGACCCAAAGGTGCCCTCCACAAAAATGCAGGCCTTGCGGAGCCTGCCATTCACGCATTCCTAGCTTTGGTCAAGGTGTCTGGTGTAGGGCTTCATTAGTCAGGGGAGCAGAGGGTAGGTTGTGTCCCCTACGATGCACATCGGCATGTCCATGTCCACGATCCTGATGGCGCAGCAGGGGGAAAAAGTCCCAGTGTGCAGCTGCTGGAACAAGCTGGAGTTTGTGAAGATGCGGGTGTTGTGCATCTTCCCCAACCACCCGATGTTGATGTCCATGAATTGGCCATGTGGTCCTGTAGGACCATCGAAAAGTGCCCCTTGCAGTTGATGTATTTGGATGCCTGGTGGTCAGGGGCATGGATGGGGGTATGGGTACCATCAATAGGCCCCCCCGGCCACAGTTGGGGAAGCCCATGTCGCCAATGCCGGTGACGATAGGGTCCACCTTGCCCAGGTTCATGACCCTGTGCAGCAGGACAGGGTTGATGGCCCTCGCCACCTGTAGAAGGAGACAGAGAATCACAGGGTTGCCAGAGCCCTTGGGAGGTCTCTGAGTCCAACCCCTCTCTCGCACACACAAGGAGCAACCCCTAGTTACCCTATCCCCTGGCACAGCTTTGTGAAGGTGGGACTGAAAAACCTCCCAGGAAGGGGGCTTCCATCACCACCACCACCACCACCCCCCCATCCCTTCCCAAGGGTACCCCATTCCAGAAGTTCACCGCCCCCCTGGGACAATAGCATGAGAGAGTCATACCTGCATGAGTCGATCTCCCCATGCTGAACAGGTTCCCAATGGATCAGTAGCTGTCCAGCGTAGTGAGCTTCCAGATAGCAATGGTGACCTGCTTCTGAAGGGGGATGGTGGGTCTCATGTGGGTGTCCCATCACCTACGGGCAGGGGCAAGCTGCTCACAGTGCTTCAGGAAGGTGGCCTTGCACATGAAGAAATTCTGTAGCCACTGCTGGTCATCCCACCGCTCCATGATGATCCAGTGCCAACAGTTGGACCTGGTGTCCCAGTGTGCAGGGGAGTGGCGGGTGCAGTCATGCTGCATGAACAGTGTGTGGAAAGAGGAGAGGAGGTTCCCTGCGATGAGCTGGGGGTCCTCCACCTGCAGAGCCACGAGGGAAGCATGCAGTAAGTGCACCAGGCGATGCGGCATGAGGTCTAAGAGCCATCAACTCCTGGGAGGGAGGTCTGGCTCCATGGCTAGAGAGCTGAGGTATCTGCAAAGGCAAGCAGTGGGATAGGTTTGCTGTCCCTCAAGGAGGTAGGCAAAAGAGAGGAGCCTGAGACACGGCTGTATAGGAGGGGTCCCTGTAAGCTTGAGCCTCAGATAGTCTCGGGAAGCAGCTCCAGGAAGTGTGTGCTGGGTTGATGCTGTGCCTGAAGTGCTTTTGGGAGCTTTAAGTGTGATTCAGCGTCCAATGAGTGTGGACACTCCATTTCAAAATAGCTCAGTGCTAGTTAGATAGGCATTTGCTGTGTAGATGTGCTATTTCAAAATAAGCTATTTCGGAGTTTCTATTCTGAAATAGTTTATTCCAAAATAAGTGTGCAGTGTAGACGTACCCATAGTGTTCTTAAAACAGCTCAGCATCATGCTCATGTTTACACATGAGTTGGTCTGTTCAGTGTTTTTCAGGAGCCTTCTACTCCTAACATGTAACCACATTCCCCTTTATTTTTGGGCTCAGGATTTAATATCCATAAAAGCAGAGCCAAATTTTGCCATAAAGAAAGATCTTTGGCTATTTTGGTCAGTGCATTTTATTGCATATGATTTAAGTACCAGGATTCTTCCCAATAAATGTTTTCAGTACTGTATACATTTTGCTATTGATAGCTGAGCCTGGGGGAGAAATGGCAGAAGAGTGTGAAGTAACATAGAATTGCTATGTTAAAGGAAAACCCAAAGCATTAAGTAGAGTCATGGTTGCTACATTTGACAACTGCTTTGTGTGTTCAGGATTCAATTACAATAACCTGCCAAATGCAGTTTCCAGTAGGTTAACGATCGCAGCTGGTGGAGATATTGTGCAATGTTTGCTTAACTTGCGTTGGTGCAATCACACTGTTAGTTCACTTTACTACACAACTAGAAATAAAAGCAGGTTTAAAACTTAGAAACTGGGTTCAAGTATCAGAGGGGTAGCCGTGTTAGTCTGAATCTGCAAAAGCGACGAGGAGTCCTGTGGCACCTTATAGACTAACTGAAGTGTAGGAGCATAAGCTTTCGTGGGCAAAGACCCACTTCGTCAGATGCAGGTAGTGGAAATTTCCAGAGGCAGGAATAAATATGCAGGCCAGGATCAGGCTGGAGATGACGAGGTGGATCCAATCAAGGAGGATGAGGCCCTCTTCTAGCAGCTGATCTGGAGGTGTGAATTCCAAGAGTAAGCAGAAGCTGCTTTTGTAGTTAGCAAGCCATTCACAGTCTTTGTTTAATCCAGAGTTGATTGTGTCAAACTTAAAGATGAACTGTAGCTCAGCAGTTTCTCTTTGAAGTCTGCTCCTGAAGTTTTTTTGCTGCAGGATGGCTACTTTTAGATCTGCAATTGTGTGTCCAGGAAGATTGAAGTGTTCCCCTACAGGTTTTTGTATGTTGCCATTCCTAATATCAGATTTGTGTCCATTGATTCTTTTACGTAGGGACTGTCCAGTTTGGCCGATGTATATAGCAGTGGGGCATTGTTGGCACATGATGGCATATATTACGTTGGTAGATGTGCAGGAGAATGTACCAGTGACAGTATGGCTGATCTGGTTAGGTCCTGTGATGGTGTTGCTGGTGTATATATGTGGGCAGAGTTGGCACCGAGGTTTGTTGCAAGGATTGGTTCCTGAGTTCGAGTTATTATGGTGCGGTGTGTAGTTGCTGGTGAGAATATGCTTCAGGTTGGCGGGTTGTCTGTGGGCAAGGACCGGCCTACCTCCCAAGGCCTGTGAAAGCGAGGGATCATTGTCCAGGATGGGTTGTAGATCACTAATGATGCGTTGGAGAGGTTTTAGCTGGGGACTGTAGGTGATGGCCAGTGGTGTTCTGTTGGTTTCTTTCTTGGGCTTGTCCCGTAGCAGGAGGCTTCTGGGTACACGTCTCTTGGAATTCACACCTCCAGATCAGCTGCTAGAAGTGGGCCTCATCCTCCTTGATTGGATCCACCTCGTCATCTCCAGCCTGATCCTGGCCTGCATATTTATTCCTGCCTCTGGAAATTTCCACTACCTGCATCTGACGAAGTGGGTCTTTGCCCACGAAAGCTTATGCTCCTACACTTCAGTTAGTCTATAAGGTGCCACAGGACTCCTCGCCGCTTTTGCAGAAACTGGGTTGATACTGAAAATAGAAGGATAATGGTTTTATCTGTATTTTAAAAATGGTTTAAGTAACACTAATGAAGATTAGGCAAGGAAACTCCATTTCAGTGCCCCAGGAGATATGTATGTGCACATATGTCTATGTAAGGGAGGTCAAGACCCATTAAAAGTTAACCGGTTAAATGATATAATGTAAATTGTGTAACCAGTTAAGCATGGAAGGCCGGTGCAGAATGGCTGGGGTCCTATAGTGTGAGTTGCTCCAGGCAGGGGCCCACATGGCATGGGAACTGTCAGCCCCCCACCAGGGGCAATGGGTGTTCAGCCTGGCCAGAGACACCATGTTGTAGGTGGGAGCTGCTCCAGGTGGGCCCACTGTGCCGCAGGTGAGAAGCTGCTCCTGTTGGGTCCAACCTTCCAGTCAACTTGCTACTGGCTAAGTTTGCCAGTAAGGCTAATGCTTACTGGGTAACTGGTTAACTGGTTAGCCTTTTTCATCCCAAGTGTGTGTCTATATGTTCACTAGGAAGTGAGCTTGTTTCTATTCCCCTTTCCCCCAGCCTTGGACCTAGATGATCTTTATAATATTGTTTTGAACTGAACATGCTCTTTATCCAAGGATCTGAGAGCACTTTTACAAATCTGAATGAACTAAGCCTCTTGTGAGGTAGGCAAGTAGTTATATCCTTATTTTACAGATGGCAAAAACAACAAGCCATTGAGTCTCAGGTCTTCAGCGTTGTTTAGCCTCCTAAATGACTTGCTCAATACTATGCAGAGGGACAGTGGCAGAGATGGGAATAGAACTCAGGGCTCTTAAGTCCCATCTTGTGCACCAAGAACTAGACACATGGCTTCTGCAAGAGGAGGAATTTTTTGCCAGATGTCATGTGTGGTTAATTGCGCCTCAGTTTTTACTGCTCCAACCCTGTTTTTGATTGTGATAATTAAAGTTTTGCAAATAGATATACTTTGAAGAAATTAAGATTATATTTTGTTGCTATCTATATAATTGGGATGAGTTATTCCTCCGTCATGGGAAACTGTTGGTAAACTATCTGTTTAATTATCTGGGTTTTACTCAGCACTTCCCAAAGAGTTCAAAACCAAATCCACAGATAGCTGTGGTGTTTTAGACTTGAAATACCACAAATAATTCTTTTATCTTCAATGTCCAGTGCTATGAGGAGCATTCAATTAAATATATTGTTGTAAAACAAGGCACTGTTCTAATATTTAACACAGGGGTTGGCAATCTTCAACATGCAGCTCATCAGAGAATCCAGGAAGCGATGTGGGCTGCAGGGATGCACTTGCCGCTGCTTCCCACAGTTCCAATTGTCTGGAAACAGCAAACTACAGCCATTGGGAGCTGTGGGGGGCCGTGCCTGCTGATGATCAACATAGACACAATGTCTCATGGGGTGTGTGCCAAAGGTCGCTGAACCTTGACTTAGCAGTTACATAGGACTAAATTGCAGCTTTACCATGTGCTCTGAGCAAAGCATTGCCCAAGACTGGAGGACAGATGGTAAGAAACAGTATGAGAGGAACAGTCAGCTTTCCAGAGTCCCCCTTTGCTTAGTTTCCTCACACCAAATCTATACCTGGCAAACCAGACACCTCACCCACCTCGTTGACAAAGTGATAGTGCAGACATGTTGTGAGAAAGAGCAATGGGCTGGCTCACCCCCAATTTGTCTTGCATAGAGGAGGTGTTAGGCAACCAGTGTTCTGAGCAGGCCACAAGGAACTGTCCGTCTCTCTCACTCTTCTGCTATCTACTCTAAGGAGGTGCCTATGGATGTGTCTACACTGCACTGTTATTTTGAGATAACTAGCATTATTTCAAAATAACAATGTGAGAGTCTACACAGCCATTCTGTTATTTCAAAATAAATTTTGAAATAATGGACGGCTTATTCCAAAATCTGTAAACCTCATTTTACGAGGAATAACACTTATTCTGAAATAGCTATTTTGAAATAAGGTGTGTGTAGATGCTCTACTGCTGCTATTTCGAAATAGTCTCTCACCATGGCCATTCTAATTTATTCCTCCCCAGTGCCTCCTGGGGTTCTAAATCAAAATAGAACATATACTTTAGGGAAGCCTTCTTCAGACTAATTTTGAGGCTTCCCTGTAATGTATATCTGCAATTTCGAAATAAGCTATTCCAGAATAACTATTCTGGAATAACTTATTTCGAAATAAGTGTGCTTGGATGGGTCTGTTTAGAATTTTTAACAACTTTAGATTACACTTTGTGAAATGGAGAGTAAAGTGGAGGAAAATGATCATTTATCAGACTCTTCGCTCAAACCACCCTATGTCTGTTCATTAGAATCTTATATAGGCTTTAATTCACCTTTCCCAAAAGCAGCACTATGAAATTTCTGCCATGTGACTCTTTTTCCCCCCTTCATTGTGCTACTGAAAATTAATGGCAATCTTTGCCTTGTTATCAGAGGACTTGCTTTTCTTATCACATCTACTAAAACTTAAATCTGACTTTACAATGAGGAAGAACTCAGTATTAAAGATTTTTGTTGCTCAGCATTGTTGAAATTCCATAGCTCGTGTTAACGGGACATTGTCAACTTGAAAAACCAATTGTAACGTTTGTCTGAAAATGTTTTTTACCTCCTGTTGTTAGAAGTAACCAATTAAATTAATGCGGCTGAAAGAAGAGAGAAAATTTCTTTCTCTGGGTTTTTTTTGTTGTTATTTTGTGTATTTGGCTGCACTTTCTGTAGTTGGTTTCACAGTCAATTTCTCATGTTTGTGGTAGTCTTTCATATAGCAAAAAGGAAGAGAAAAATATTTTTAATAGTTGGGATGGGATATGGCTGGGAATTGTAACTGTAAAACCACCAACGCTATCAGGATGACTCCAGGAGAGCTGTAGTATCTGAAACTACTTTTAACTCATTTTTAGATTTCAGGTTGATTGTGTTGCTTCAATTTTTGCTTGACTTCTTTACCTTTTGTTTTCAGTGCTTGCTGCAGGAGGAAAAGGCTGAGCGTAATGTGTGTGTCATGGGAGGTGACCACGTTTCTAGTTTTAGCTTTCTGTTTTCCTAGAGTAAATACATTGGACCAAATTTAGCACTGGTATTAGTAGGTATAGCTTCATGATGTGGGGCCTGCATAAGCCAATGGGGAGTTAGAACATTTCTAAAACTATTAAAACACAATGTCAGTTTAATACAGTATTTATTATACATTCTACTGAGATGCTGTGAGTTTGGTTTTTCATTTAATCCCTTTTAAACTATTATTTTTAAACAGGGTCTTTGGAATTCTGTAGCACTCAGGAAGAGATCTATGCAGGTTTCCATTACAGGTTCTGAAGGGTGTATCGAATGCCTTCAAAACCAAAGCCAACTATGGCTTTTGATTTTTTTTTAATTCCTATGTTAAGAAAACATACACAGAGGATATTAACTGCTCCCTCAATGTTTTTGATTACATTAGGGCTAGGGATAGGTTTTAAAATTATGCTTAGCATGGTTATTGATCGTAATGTATATCAGTGTGATTCCATTTAAGTCATTGGATCTAAGCACAGGTGATGCTCATAGGTAAATTTTTGAAATTAAAGCTATGGTAACAAAATGGTTACAAATTTGTTTGATGGTTTCCGTAGCTCTTGCATTGAAGATTTACAATTTTAAAACTAAATCACCTGACCTGCTCATCTCTGTCTTCTGTTTTCCTTACTGGCCCATCCTGTCCTATGCTCCTTTCTCTTATTCTTTATCAACTCTTCAATAGTCAGTGGGTGCATGACCTAAAATCATTAGGTAATAGCATCAAGGCATGTAAATATGTTTAGAAGGCTAATAGAGAGATGCCCTTGGTAAATTGTGTCAGACTCCCGCTAATCCATACTTCCTGGGCATAATGAAGGTTAGGGAATTTTACTGTATGCTGCAATTTTATCTTAAGATGTTCTGTTAGCAGATTTTACTGATGCATCCTCATCTTCTCAGTGAATATGTTATAGCCCTCAAAAGAATATAAGCATTGCCATCCTGAGTGAAACCAGAGGTCTATGTTGTCTTGTATCCTGTCTCTGACTGTAGCCCAAACCAGATGCGTGAAAAGAAGGTGCAAGAACCACCCGCTATAGCTAGTGTGGCAGAGTCAGGCCAGAAGGCTACAGGAGAGTAGTGGAGAGGAAATATATTAGCCCCAGATTAAATGAGTCCTTGTTCTCAGGGTAGTCTAAGAAGGGCTACTCAGAACCAGAACCAACCTGCTAGAATCAGTCAGAGCATTCAGGCCAACTAAAACACCTGGACCCAATTAGGAGGATTGGTGACTGAAGGCAACCAGACTAACTAGAACACCTGGTGACCAATTAAAAGCATAGTTGAGAGTGGCTCTTTGCTCAGAATGTGAGGAAGGAGTGGATGAGAGTAAGTGTGGTGGAGAGTCTGGGAGAAGAAAATGCAAGCAGATACCAGGAGGAAGAATATCCAGTAAGAAAGGTGCTAGGGAAGGCTGTGGGAAAGTGGCCCAGGGATTTGAGTCACTGTTTACTTTTCTGTTCTGGTTGACTAGAAAATTCTCTGCAAGATGCATCCATTTATAACATGTCTGAGTCTGACACAGGTTCCTGAGAGTGTTGTGAAAACAACATGCTGAGCACTTTTTGGGAAGGAGTGCCTCATGTTGGATAGCCCCTCATCTGGAAAAGCTCTAGTTATTCAATTGTGGCACCCAGTGTAAGTCTGGTACATCTAGCAGTGGTTATTTACCATAATGAGCTGTATTCTATATTAAAAAGTTAATGAATGTCATGTTGGGCCAAATTCTGCCTTAGTTGTACTTGTACACCACTTCTACTATGACAAATGTACATGGCATAGATATTAGAATGCATTACAATAAGAAGTTGACCAAAGGAAAATTGGATGCTGACCAGTGAAACAGAAGTACACTATTTAATTCGAGGCATACCATGCAAATATATCCCATTCAATGGCTTATCCTGCTTCACACTTGATGCACTTACGGGTTTTTTGTATAGTAAGTCTTACAGTTGAAAATGACTGCTCATTCAACCAAGAATGTGGGAATTTTGATTAGCTATGTCCTAAGACAACCTTTTCTGTATCTGAATTCTTATGGCTTGGTTCCAAAGGCAACAGTGTATGTCCGAGAGAGGTTTACTCCAACTGCACTTAGACTCCCTGGAGACTACCTGAGGATGCCTAGCCAGTTTTAGCAAGACTTTTCAATAAGTTACATAAACACAATCTTTTTCAGTATTTTTGAAGTAACCTGCCAGGCCTTGGAATATCTTGGCATGGTATTTTGATACTTGTTTATAACTAAATATGAAGGTGGAAGGTTTCTTAAGGTATCTTCTCTAACAGAGCATGGTAGGTCTGACTCTCAGCTGGGGTAACTGAGTGTATGTTGTCTTTAACTGAGCTATTCTGATTTATGCCAGCTGGCACTAAATCACTGAGATTTAAGATAGCTGCTTAGAGAAGGATTGATTCTGCTCCTGTATCTATCTTGCAAGTAGAGCACACTGATCTATTCGTAGCATGTGTCTTAAATTTATTCCATTTTATCTTCTTCACATGCTGTCTACACCCACTTGATTTTGATTGTTATTCAGAGACTATTTTCTGAGAATGAAGTTTGGCATGTGGCTTATTTGTGACCTCTTTGTTGTAGTGCCTCAAATGTTGGATGTTTATGTGGTCACTATCACAGGATGAGCTGGCCCTTTAAGAGTTCCAGGTTCAGCCTTCCCTGTGGTTAGTTTACTTTACCATGGAGGTACCATACACACTTGCTGGGAAATGTAAAGGCAGCCTTGAGAGTTCAGTCAGTGAGAGTTTGGGGAGCTTGTTGAGGAAGGGATGGGTGGATGGCAACTCTCCAGAGGGAGATTGGCATGGAGCAGGAAGACTCCTGCAGGAGACCCTGTATCAGAGGGGATCAGGGAATGGGCTCCCCTCACTAGCCAGGTGAAATGGCCTGGCTGGACCTAACTTCCATGAAGATAGAGGAAGAGACCTTGGGGAAAGTAGTGGGACATGAGTTTTGGGAAGGAGCTATTAAGCCAAGCAAGGGGTTATTCAAGGGAATTCTAAAATTGTGGAGAGACTGCTTTTCAGTTGACATTGAATTAATAAACTAGCTCCATAAGACAGGGATATTACATGGTGCATGACAGACTGCATATGGCTATTGGGAAGGGGAAGCAGAGACTGGATAGACCCAATGCTGAGTTAGGTGAGCCCTGCTACAGCAGGATGTATTATAATATTTTTGTTCCTTGATTGAATGCCCTTACTTTTTTTATCAGTGCTGGGCCTTATCAGCTAATTGGTCTTTTGTTTAAGTTGGGGAAAGTGTGGGAGGATTTTAGGATGAGAGAAGGATCAGAAGATAAACAAGTCTAGGAATGTAATCTGGTCACTTCAAACATTTTCCTTTCTCCTTTTCCATAAAAAGAACAATATATTTGTCTGCAAACATAGACCAAGATAGTTTATAAAAAAAAACACCTGGATTTCTTTCTAACGGAGAGCCAGAGGAGCCAGATTTATTGGCTGTCGAGGAGAATTCACATTCAGTTGTCTGTTGCCATGTTGTCTAACTTTATTTGTATGTATATGTGCAATCCTATTGGCAAAGTTTGTGGTTGCATATCTGATCTATCTCATTTAATTAGCTGCCTCAATGTCAGGCCCTTTGGAAGGGGGGAGGGTGGGCTGATGATGATTGGAAGAATTGCTTTGAGTGTTCTGTCATATACAACCATTTAAAATTTTGCTAAATGCAATGGCCAAGCATCCCTATTCCGTTGCTGTTGTAATTACATGTATGCTGTGTCCCAGCTGCAAAGGGTACAGCTCCTTATCCCTGTCCACTTTACTAATTGTCCTGGGACCTTTTCTCTTCTCACTCTTTCCCTGCCACCTTTCACTCCGAAAACCTAGGATGAGCTTCTGAGCTATCAAGTGTTCAAACCAAACATTCAAATAACAAATGTACTGTTCTGAATGCAAGATCTGTTTATAAGTTGCAAAATGTTGGAGAATATTTGTTGCCTTGGCTTGCCCAGCTATAATTACAAGTGTTCCTTCATTGCCTTTAAAGAGAAGCTAGCCAGACTTTCTGAAATTGTTATACCCACAGTGTGCAGGAGGTTATGACCATCTCCCACAGACTAATCTCAAAGCACAGCAGCAGCCCCAGACAGAGTGACATAATTATGGAGGGCCAGTGCTAACTCTAACTTGTTTTGCTTTGGATTGTAGATACGTGTTTACGACTGCATCAGAAGAATGGTGAAATATTTGTTGCCTACTTTAAAGCATGTACAAAGATTACATTTAGCAGCTATAGTTTATTGGTAAACATTTTGCAAACGAGGCATTCACAGTCAAGCTGGGGAAACAAGAATCAATTGTACTTTAATAAACTTTTCCTGCCACTTTTCCAATCCTAATGAACTAGGCTGTGTTGATACTGCAAACCCAGTGAGTCAGTTTAAACATGCCAAAGGTGTGTGCCTACATCCTGGAGATCGGCAAGATCCTGTGCAGAAGATTTGGCTTGCTTTTCCTATCCTGTTATGGAACTGAAGTGCGTGCACTCTAATAGTTTTACATAACTAAATAAAGCTTTTCTACTTTTATCAAAAGATAAACTGCCTGTTTAAAAAGGGTGTTTCCTCATCTGTGAAAGCCTCTAAAAGGTCATACATGTCTGATTACAGCTGTGTGCAGACAGTATATTTTATAACCATAAAAATGTGAAGTGAACACCTGTGATGCAACTGTAAACAAGATTGCTTTCAGATTAAAGGGCTCCAAATCATTTGATCTATTTTGGCAGGAATTTGGGCAGTTGTTTGATATACCATAAAGAGCACATCTTTGAAAGAAAACTGTGTGCTAGTGAAAAGCTAGAGTCCTTCCTCCTCTGTGAAAATAAGATTGTAGCTATGGGGAAGTAGATTTGTAGGCAGCTTTTAACTTCTGTGCCTGATGAACACAAAGCAGGAACTTTTGTATATGGAATTTAACAAATCAGCAATTTGTCTCCATTCTCCTGTTTGTTCTGACAACTTCCTCTATAGTTCCACCAAGACAAATAGGTAGGATGATGCCTTGCTACTGTATGCTTGCTTCATCTTCCAGATCTTCCATCATGCATTTAATTCAGTTGCCTGTTGATAGAATACTGAAATGTAGGAGACTTGAGGGTGTTCATTAGTGCAGATTAGGAAAAATTCAATCCAAGCAACATTTCAGTGAAACTGGAGAAATAAATCCTACAATTAAGTAGTGATCGACAGTTGGACAAACCTTAAAAGGCTTGGCGGTTTGAATCCGAGAAGAAATAGTTGCTTATTTGAGAAACTGGGCTGGGAATCATATGGAAAACAAGCTCTCATGAGAGCTCTGGGACTTACTAGTTCACATCAGACAAGAAATAGTGAGGGGGGGGGGGTGGAGGGCCTTTCATATTGTGCTTTCAGTCCCAGCTGGAACCTAGAGGGTAAAGTCATGTACAAATGAAAAAATAATGGCAAAATTATAGCCAGACTTTTAAACATCAAATGGATGGATCTGAGTTTTAAGAAAATGTTCAGGAAGGGAGTAGCAGTTGTTCCGGTCTAGCTGAGTTCCTGGACACTCTATACCTAGTATTGTCCAATGTCTATGAGGTTGTAAACCTTTGGAACCTGGATGTTGCAAAACCATTAGAGTACTATCCATAGTTGTACCTCTGTGGTGGTAGGACTAAGGAAAAGTCTGTCTTCTTCAGGCTGCCCAATTAGCCCCTTTTCGTAAGTTTAGAAAACTTCCTTTTGTAGAAAGATTTGATTTAGCACATCTGGGGCTAATTATCCCTGTTGCAACTTTATGGGTTTTTGCCAAATCTAGTGCACTCCTTTTATAAAAATCACAGCCGTCCCATATTATGATATAAGCAGCTGATTCTTACAAGCAGAGTATTTTAGTTACTACAGGAATGATTTTTGTCCCATGGCTCTGTTCACTATATGCAATTGAGTCTTATTTTGTTGATTATTATAACTAATGTACACCGCTTTTAATATTTGTAATTGTAAATCACTTTGGCATGCTTTTCTAGTAGATACTATATACATAAAATGGGTAACTGGGAACTGGAACACTTATCGCTCTAGTTAACTTTCTTGGTTTTTGTGCTAAACTGGCATGTAATCACAAGATCTTCAGCAAAGACTACCCATTTTATTTTTAATTTGAGCTCCTCCAAGTGCTACATAAATATCAGCTAAGCCTCACAGCAACTTTGAGATGGGTATTGTTCCCAGTTCACTGATGAAGGACTTGGAGTACAGAGAAGTTGTCAAGTATCTTGTAATCTTGAGTACCATTGCTTTTAGCTACCCAATTAATGTTATCTATGCCTAACTTTTCACATGCTTATTTGGACAGGTTGATGACGTTTGGATATGTGGGTCCTTGGAATAGGTGAAATGAGATGCCTAGAGTTAAGAGACAAACACACAAAATAAATGCTACTTTCAGGAATCTTTTTCTGTAACTGGCTCATCATTATTCAGTGAGTAGGTGGCAGACTTTTGATAGTTTTATATGAAACCAAGTAAAACTAACCAACTTACGTCTCACATTACTACTTAGCTAACATGATACACTACAATACATGGAACACTTTCATGATATCAAGCAGGACATGCAATGTTCAATTTCTGTACAATAACTCTAAGCCATATCTCTGTATGTTAGCAAAATCACACAATTGGAGGATGGATAGATGGATGCAATTAACTAGGAACACTAATACCATACTTAGAGTTGAGGCAATGCTCTGAATAGATCCGTGTGAGCCTTTTTGTGGACCTCAATATGCTTGCACCATGCTTTATATGAGAATGAAAGTGACAAACTTAAATGACTATGAGATACTTAAGTAGGGGAACTGAAAGCTTGATAATACGGGTAGTCTGTGTAGGGCTTACTAAGGGATAACTAGAATCTCTTCACAGGATGGCACCTGATGTACAATAAAGGCATAAAATACATTTGAAAGGAAAAGAGCAGCTTTGACACCAGAGATGATTATCAGGATATGTTTCAGATAAAACAGATCTGGACCACAAAACCGATTAAGCAGCAATACGCCACTCGGTCTCAAAGTACAGAATTATCAAATTTCATTTAAAAAATGTCCATCAGTTCTCTTCTCCTATGCAGACTTGTTTATTTCCTCTTTACCCTTAAATCCAAGCTATAAACAACAAAATACAATTCATTCTTTTGTAATTAATAACAATCTAACATATTGTTGCTAAGTCTGAACACAAGATGACATTCTGAGAACATTTTGACTATGTAACTAAAGAAGCAAACTAACAACAACCACCTGTTTAGAAGAGAACACCAACTTCTAGCATATTACCTCAGTCTGTCCAGCTAGATATGCAGATCTCACTCCTAACTACAACAGTCAACATTTTTCACATTAAGTTTTCTGTTACTGGCATTTTTCATTTATTGACATATTGTTCAGAAAATTAAAAATCAATATTCTCTAATTGTTAATGAAAACTGTTTTCCAAGACCATTAGACATATTTGTTAGTCTGAATCTGGCATTCTGTCAAAACATACTTTTGATAAACAAAAAATTTTCCAGCGTGCTTTCAGTACAGTTTTGGTTTTTTAAAAAAACAAAAGAATACATCTAATTTTAATCCTGCAAAAATGGAACATTCAAAATTATAACTCTTTATTGCTAAATTGTCCATCAATTCTAGTGTACTCATTTCCTGTACACTTCCTTTGCTTTCTAGTGGAGTGCCCCATGGTTCGGTTCTGGGATTAGTTTTGTTCAATATTTTTATTAATGACCTGGATGAGGGGATGGATTGGACCCTCAGCAAGTTTGAGGATGACACTAAGCTAAGGGGAGAGGTAGACATGTTGGAGGGCAGGGATAGAGCCCAGAGTCACTTAGACAAATTGGAGGATTGTGCCACAAGAAATCGGATTAGTTTTAACCAGGACAAGGGTAGAGTCCTGCACTGGGGACGGAAGAATCCCAAGCATTGTTACAGGCTGGTATCGAATCAAAGGCCTCACTCAGTTTAGGTGGCTAAACAGACAGCTTTATTGATCAGTAAAGCAAAGTGAGCCAAACATGGTCTCAGCAGAGCCGGGCCCAGTAAGGCTGGCTAATACAATCAATCCTGGTATCTTTATATCCTTAGCCAAACAGTCTGATGTCAGGGCATCCAATTACAGTATTCATCAATTAAACTAGGAAAAACAAAGCCTTATCAGCAAGATGGTGGACAGGTATGAGGGAGTACATCTCCTGTCCCAACCAGCCCATTTAACACATACCAATAGCCCACCCTGTAGGCCTCTTCTCATGGGGTGACAAAGTTCTCTCTGGTCTATGTGCCAAAGAGAAAAGCTGAAATGGTTTCTGTTATACAAGATGGCTTCTGGCTAAATATGAAATGGTTTCTACACAGGGGACTGACTGGCTAAGTAGCAGTTCTGCAGAAAAGGACCTGGGCATTACAGTGGATGAGAAGCTGGATATGAGTCAACAGTGTGCCCTTGTAGCCAAGAAGGCTAATGGCATATTAGGTTGCATTAAGAGAAGCATTGCCAGTCAATCCAGAGATGTCATTATTCCTCTTTACTCGGCTCTGGTGAGGCCACATCTGAAGTATTGTGTCCAGTTCTGGGACCCCAATTACAGGAAGGATGTGGATGCATTGTGGAGAGGGTCCAGCGGAGGGCAACCAAAATGATTAGGGAGGCTGGAGCATATGACCTAGAACAAGAGGCTGAGGGCGTTTGGGACTATTTAGTCTGCAGAAAAGACGAGTGAGGGGGGATTTGATAGCAGCCTTCAACTTCCTGGAGGGAGGTTCCAAAGAGGATGGAGAGAGGCTGTTCTCAGTAGTGAGGGATGGTAGAACAAGGAACAATGGTCTCAAGTTGCAGTGGGAGAGGTCCAGGTTGGATATTAGGAAAAACTATTTCACTAGGAGGGTGGTGAAGCACTGGAATGGGTTACCTAGGGAAGTAGTGGAGTCTCCTTCCCTAGAGGTGTTTAAGTCTCGGCTTGACAAAGCCCTGGCTGAGTTGATTTTATTGGGATTGGTCCTGCCTTGAGCAGGGGGCTGGTCTTAATGACCTCCTGAGGTCTCTTCCAGCTCTATGATTCCTTATATCAGATAACTTAGGATCTGCCTCTTAGCCCATAATATTTAGGTTCTATAGCAAGGGTGGGCAATAATTTGTGATTGGGGGAGAGGGGGCTACTCCAGGCTTTAGGTATGTGGTCAAGGGCTGCACTCTTTTATTATATTAATGGAAGAGGTGTGAGGTCAGGGATGGAGGTTGGGTGCAGAAGGGAGCTTGGGGTTGGGGAATGGGTGCAGGAAGGGGCGTGGGATCTAAAAGGAAGTTTGGGTGAAGGAAGAAGTTGTGATCTGAGGCAGGAGATTGGAGTATAAAAAGGGGGTGTGACCTGGGACAAAGATGTAGGAGTTTGAGTTGTGACCTGGGACAGGGGATTGAGGTGCAGGGTCTGGGAGAGGGGTATGGGTTTAGGAGCGGGGCTGGGGGAGATAGGGGTGGGAGGAGGGAATGGATAGGGCACCAGGTTTAGGCTCTGGCTGGGAGGTGCATATCTAAGGCACCTCCTGGCCAGCAGCCCAACGGAACTCTCAGGCAGACTCCCTACCTGTTGCATCTCTGCACACCTCTCAAAGCAGCTGGCTTTAAGGGTCATGTGCGCTGCACACTGCCTGTGCCATAGGCAGCGTCCAGGATGCTCCTGTTGGCCAGTTTCCAATGGGAGCTGCAAGATTGTGCTGAGGGCAGGAGCAGTGTGCAAAGCCCCTCTCTGTGGGATGTGGTGTGTAGAGATGCACAGAACTCCTGCAGCTGGCCACTTTGACCACTGTGCAGTGGTGCAGCAGGCAGGCTCCCGCTGGCCTGTGGGATGGGCAGCAGGCCAGATCTAGCAGTTTAGCGGGCTAGACCTAGCCTCCAGGTCGGATTTTGCTCACCCTTGTTCTATAGCCTTCATTTCTCTTACCTGTTGCATTTGTAGTTCCTGCAGCCATAAAACAGATTATTTTGGGTGATGTAATAAGACTCCCCTATTCCTACTTTCTTGGTGGTGGTACTTTGAATTAATTTTTGCATTGTGGATCTCCTAGAAGCTAGGATTAGGGCTTATTTTGTGATAGGTACATTACATAATGCATTCTTCACCCAACAGATTGGAGGCCTCAGTTCTGCAAACACATGTATTTAACTTTACTACCATGAGTAGTCTCACTAAAATCAAGAGGACTAGTCATGGTAGCAGTTTGTAAGCTTGTACGAAGTGTCTGCTGCAGGATAAGTGCTTTAGTAGCACTATGCAATGTTGTAGGTGTAACATACAACAGGACTTGGTCTGTTCAAGTAGCTATATAGGCTTGTATTTGCCATTGCAACAACAGCAGGAAAATAGGAAACATGTATGTATTTGAACAATTCTTTTCTGACTGCCCTTCCCACGAAGTTAGTAGATGCAATGCAGTTTACATTAAACTAGTTATGCATGTGTTTTCACTTAAATTTGGTAAGGGTCCTACTATGCCGACTTAACACCGTGTTCCATAATGGCGTAGATGTAGTTGTAGATTGTAGATGGCTACAGTCAATGTAGTTAGGCCGACACAATGTGAGTGTAGCCATTTTGTTACTTAGTTGATCATTATAGGACTCTGGCAGCTATCCCACAATGCCCTGCAGTGACTACTCTGGTCACTATTGTGAACTCTGCGGTTCAATGTTCTTATAGACCAAAAGCTTTCCCTCCTCTTTAAAGGAGGAATTTTTGAAATTCCTTTTCCTGATTTCCTGGCTTGGCAAGTACTCCTAGCAACTTGCCATTGTTCAGTATCACTGTCCAACTGAGTACAATGGCTCCCGATGCACTCTTGGGTGCTGTGGTGAAGCAGGTAGACAGGTCAAACTACAGTATTAAGAATATACTGCAGCCATGATATTATACTACCTGAGAATGGCCATACTGGGTCTGACCAAAGGTCCATCTAGCCCACTATCCTGTCTTCTGACTGTGGCCAATACCAGGTGCCCCCAGAGGGAATGAACAGAACAGATAATCAAGTCATTCCACCCCTGTTGCCCGTCCCAGCTTCTGACAAACAGAGGCTAGGGACACCATTTCTATCCATCTTGGCTAACAGCTATTGATGGACCTATCCTCCATGAATCTATCTAGCTCTTTTTTGATCTCTGTTAAAGTCCTAGTCTTCATAACATCCTCTGGTGATTATCAAAAACTTTTTTACCAAATGAAATAGATTTGCAGTCTAATTTTGCAATAGCTACTACAGAGGATTATTTTTTATTCACAGGGTGAGAAATTAGTTTACTAGAGACTTGCTATCTGAATAAAAGCAAGCAGTTTTATTTGTCTGAGTTTGTTACAATTAGTAACTGATAAATGAAAATATTAGACTCTCTTGGATGTTTCTAGTTCATTTGTGAGTGTGTGGGTGTTTTTTAAAATAAGCTCACATTATACATCAGATCCAAACCAAATCTACCATTTCCAATAGAATGTCTTTCTGGGCAGCAAAATCCTTTAAATATAGAGATTGGTTTCAAGATTTCACCAGAAACTTGATATTTTTGTGATTGATATAATTTGTCATTTTCTGATATTTTCCTGAGCTATAATAGATTGGAACTATAATGCGTGATGATAAAATAACTTTTAAGTGTTATCTAATTTGTTCTCATCAAGTTTTAGGATAAAGTTTAGGAAACAGTTTTGTAGTTGGTTTTAAAACTGAAAATTTTCAGTTAGCTTTTAAAATATCAGAATCAAGCCAGGCACCATTTTAAATAATCTTCTCTTTTATTGGTAAAACGAGGTTAAAAAACTAATACATATGCAAAGAAGTTTATTTTAGCTGTTTGTCAAACAGATACATAAGAACAGTGCCCTAAATGCCCCCATTTCAATGACTGACACATAAGTACAGCTACTGTATCTCAGTATTCTTGTGATCTCCAAACATCTTACTGTTTAACTTGCATTCTCAGCAGAATTTCATTGACTGACAATAGTAACAACTGGCTTCTTAATGAACTCTAAGACAAGAGTCTGCTCATTTATTATTGCAAATTAATCCCATCCACTTGTCCACAAGAATCCTATCCAGGCAGAATCCTAACCAAGGAGTAATGAGATTCAGCAGACTTAAAAAACTTACTATTTTAAGGCAGTAGCAGTTTCTTTTTTTCTTCCTTCTTCTCTAGTACTAATACACGTTGGACCTCCCTGGTCCGGCACCCTTGGGACCTAATCAGAGCCAGACAAGGAAATTTTCTGGACTAGGGGAGGTTTGGGAGAGAGGCACCAGCCTTCTTACTGGGCTTCTCTCCACAGCCTCCTGGCCCTGTGAGCTGTAGCAGCCCTGGTGGAGGTCCCGGCTGACACAGCAGCCCTGAAACCCCACTAGAGCTCCCTGCTGCCCCCCCGGCCCCCTATGGCTGCCCTGACACTGTGCTGGAGCTCCCAATGCTCCACCAGCCTGCAGGCTCCACAGTCCCACAAGCTCTGTCCCCCTTGGCAGCTTCCCTGCCCCACCATCTGCGGGCTCTGATGCCCCATGTGCTCCACTGGTCCCGCCAGCCCGTTTTGCTTGGAGCCACCGGCAACCTCTGTTGCTGGGGCTTTCTAGTCCCACAACATCCATGGTCTTTATAGACTATGAATATTGCCAGACCACAGAACTTCAACCTGTAATAATAATAAAAAAGAAATAATTAATTGATTTTATCGCTTTGTTGTTTCTTGGTAATTCTAATTTTCTTCTCTTGTTATTTCTGGAAATAACATTTTAGACTTTAAAAGTTTCCACATACAGGAGACATATTTTGGCACTTCTGCCCATCCCATTCTGTGGATGATTAGATTGAATTAAACTAGTTGCCAGATGACTAATCTACTTGTTAAAAAAATAAGTGTCAACTCTACATAGCCTCGACTCAAGTGATGTGTCTGGAATGTTCTTAGCTATCAGGACAGATCAGTTTAAGAATTTTCCAATGCTACTTACATAGAATTTAGTAGCTTGTCCAAGTAAAACCGGACACACAATTCTTATGTTTTACCTTAGCAGATGTAGGCTTATAATGTAGGGTTACAGTCCCTTCCCACAGTGTGTATGCCTGCATGCACTGGTCGGGAGAGGGGGAGTAAAGTGGCTGTGTTACTTTGGATGCTGGAGGCATTCAAGCTGAATGTCATTGTATTCTGCGTGCTCTAGTAGGACCACCTCAGGAGCTTCTGCCATCCTTTAGAAGACAGTAGCATATGCCTTCTGCTTGCCTGCCGCTCAGCTGCACTGTGTTCCAGGAAACCGGCATCTGCAGCCATGTGAGACTCAAACTGTCTTTGTTGGACTGTGGTTTGTTCCTGCACAGCAAAGTAGGGATGTGAATTTGAATCGACTAGTCAATGGGTTTTCCATCAACTAGTAAATTAGTTGATAAGTGGAGGAGTCACAGTGGGGTTAACTCTGGGCCGGGAGCTAACTCTTCAGCAGCTCTGCTTCTTAAATGTATTAAGAGCCTGTCGGGGGAGGACCAGCGCAAGCCAAGACCACTGATTCCCTGCTCATGCAGGGTCTACCCCCCGCTGTGCTTCTGATTTTTAAATGTATTAAGGGCTGCCAGGCTCTTAATATATTTTAAAAGTTGAAGCGCAGAATCTCAGACTGGGTGCAAGCGGGGAATCAGCTGACTCCCAGCTCGTGCCCGGTTCCCACTGCCCCCCTGCCTCCTCTGCCCCCTGTGGAGATGGTGCTGGGGGGGAATTGGCTTTTTATCTGGCTTCCCCCAATACTGGCTCCTAGTCCCCCCTTGCTTACTCCCCTACAGCAAAGTGGGAACTTCTTGGATACTCTTCTCCCGCTTTGTAACTAGCCCTCTGCAAGTTTGCAATCTCAAGGCCTGAGTCACATCTTTGTTACATGCTAGTGTAACTGGAATGGAGTCATTCTAGTAACCTTTGCTAAGACTTAATACATTCTAGCCTATATTCCCAAAGGTTCTGAATATTAATCTAGGCCTTTGCATACGTAGTAATAATTACAAAGCAAATTAGTTTCCAATAAGCATTTTCAAAGGAGGCCTCACTTAAGGTGCAAGTGAGTTGTGGAGACCCCCAAAAGCTGTTCCTGCCAGGAAGGGTGTCCTGTGAAGCAGGACAGGACAATAGACCCACATGAAAGAAGTGAATCTGGATACAAATGGCAACTGCACCCTCAAAATCTTGGCTTAGAAATAGCACCTGGGAATGCCTACTTGGCCCAGTTTGAACACAAGCTGTCTTGCCCTGAATCACTGGAGCAGTCCTGTTACACCCAGCATCACATACAATCAATCAGGCAGTCAGCTGTCAGCACTTTGTGGCAGCTTGGCACTGCAAACTCAAATGCTCTCACCTAATGTTGGAGCCTGTCCCAAGCTCTGAGATGACAGGCCGCCATAAATGCAACTGAAATTCCTGTGAGGAGTTGCTAGACAACGTGGAAATTCACACGCTTATGAGCCATACTAGGCATGCAGAGGAGGCTGCAATCCCGTGCATGAAGACCGAGGGAAAACAGATGGATCTCAGGACCAGAGATGCCCCCAAGGCTGAGTCACAAGCCACTCTGCTTCTGACATCGGCACAGAACAGAGCAAGAGCTAGAAAAAGTTAATTACTAAGATAGATTCCCCCTACAATGGCAGCAATAACAGCCACTTTGAAGGCGGTTAGATGACGTTAGGCACTGCACAATGGTGTTGCTGGTAGTTTATACAAATGGGAAAACGCAGAGACATTGCTCATGCTTTGAGAACAGTGACTGAGCCCAAACTCCTCCTAGAGGGTGTCTGTGCTGTGGTGTGCCAAGACAACCTGATGAACATCTCTTGTGGGAAAAGGGGCTGCCAGCATCTCTTCATCTTGGACATGGGAAGCATGCTGATGGAAGTGTGCATCAGAGTGTAATTGCTGGTGTAAATAGGAGTGGAACAAAACATATGCTCCTAATTTGCATTGGAAAAATGAATCTATTGAGTGAAAGTGACACAATCACCATTTTGTGTTTGGGTCATAAATGACAATGGGATTTTTACTGTGGCCTGTCTGTGTCAGCTCACTGGAACCCATGTTATTTACTGGCTCCTCTCCACAAAGCACTTAACTCCTTATGCTAGCTGCTAGGAATGGGGGCAGGCATGTACACACGGCAAAGGCCTACTCCGTTCCCACTTAAATCAGTAAAAGCAGCAACAAGCCCTGAAATTCTTCTCTACGTAGAATGATAGAAGGAACCTTGAAAGGTCACCAAGTCCAATCCCCTGCCCTCACAGCAAGACAAAGCACCATCTAGATCATCCCTGATAGATGTTTATCTAACCTGTTCTTACATATCTCCAGTGATTGAGATTCCACAATCTCCTTAGGCAATTTATTCCAGTGATTAACCACCTTGACAGTCAGGAAGTTTTTCCGAATGTCCAACCTAAACCTCCCTTGCTGCAATTTAAGCCCATTGCTTCTTGTCCTATCATCAGAAGTCAAGGAGAACAATTTTTCTTTCCTCTTTGTAACACCCTTTTAGATACTTGAAAACTGCTAGTATGTCTCCCCTTAGTCTACTCTTTTTCAGAGTAAACAAACCCAATTCTTTCAGTCTTTCCTCATAGATCATGTTCTGTAGACCTTTCATCATTTTTGTTGCTCTTCTCTGGACCTTCTTCAATTTCTCCATCTTTCTTGAAATGTGGTGCCCAGAACTGGACAGAATACTCCAAATGAGGCCTAATCAGCACAGAGTAGAGAGGAAGGATTACCTCTCATGTCTTGCTCATAACACTCCTGTTAATGCATCCCAGAATCATGTGTGCTCCTTTTTTTGCTGAAACGATGTCACACTATCGACTCATATTTAGCATGTGGTCCACTATGACGCCTAGATCCCTTTCTGCAGTACTCCTTCTTAGACAGTCACTTCCCATTCTGTATGTGTGAAACGGATTGTTCCTTCCTAAGTGGAGCACTTTGCATTTGTCCTTATTAAACTTCATCCTATTTACCTCAGTCCATTTCTCCAGTTTATCCAGATGATAAATTATGAACCTTTCCTCCAAAGCACTTGCAACATCTCCCAGCTTGGTATCATCCACTAACTTAATAAGCATATTCTCTATGCTAATATCTAAATCATTGATGAAGATATTGAACAGAAACAGTCCCAAAACTGACCCCTGTGGAACCCTACTTGTTATGCCCCTCCTGTATGACTGTGAACCGTTAATAACTATTCTCTGAGAGTGGTTATCCAGCCAATTATGCCCCCACTTTACAGTAGCCCCATCTACACTATATTTCTCTAGTTGATCAAAAAGGTCATGTAAGACCGTATCAACTGCTTTACTTTACTAAAGTCTAGGTATACCACATCCACTGCTTTTCCCTTATCCACAAGACTTGTTATCCTACCAAAGAAAGCCATCACATTGGTTTGACATGATTTATTCTTTACAAATCCATTCTGACTGTTACCTATCACCTTATCTTCCAGATGTTTGCAGATGAATTCCTTAATTATCTGCTCCATTATTTTCCCTGGCACAGAAGTTAAGTTGACTGGTCTATAATTTCCTGGGTTGTTCTTATTTCTCTCTCTTTTTTTTTTTTTATAGATGCGTACTATATTTCCTTTTTCCAGTCTTCTGGAATATCTCCCAACTTCCATGCCTTTTCATAAATGATAGCTAATGGCTCAGATACCTCCTCTATCAGCTCCTTGAGTATGCTAGGTGCATTTCATCAGGCCCTGGTGACTTGAAGACATCTAACTTTTCTAAGTAAAGGTTGGACCTCTCTGGTCCAGCATTACTGGGACCTGATTGGTCCTGAACAAGACAACTTGCTGGATCAGGGGAGGTCTCCTGCCATCGGCCCCCAAGCCCGTCACCCGCTGCTGGCAGGCTTCTCCAGCAGGCAATCCTGCCTTGCTCTCCCCCCAACCTGGCTGGGCTGCTTGCCCAGCTATTCCTGGCCCCCTGGGCAGCACAGGTTCCAGCTCCTGCAGCGGGGCTCTGTTCCTGTGCATCTGGGAGCAGCCATGGGGCTGGGGCTCCAACCCTGGCTCCACGCCACCCGAGCCCTGGCCTCATGCAGCCGGGGAAAGCCGTGGGGCTCTGGTCCCATCCCTGGGCAGCTCTAGCCCTGGCCCCACACAGTTGGGGAAAGCCGTGAGGCTCCAGCCCTGACCTGGTGCAGCCTCAGCCCATCCCCCGCACAGCTGGGGAAAGCAGTGGGGCTCCATCCCGCATCCCCGCACTCCTGGGGGCTGCTGGAGGGCTCCAGCCCCAGTCCTGCACTGCCCGTAGCCAGGCTGCCAACTCTGATGTGCCTCCCGGCTAGTCCTCCTTTCCTTAGGCTCCTGGGCTCTCTGCTCCAGGGACATCCAGAGTCCTGCCAGACCCTGGATTTTGCTGGATCAGAGACCTGGGTTTTGGAGCTATAACCTGTAATTTTTACCTTGTTCTTTTTTTAAGTTCTAAATCTACCTCATTTCTACTAGCATTCAGTATGTTAGGCATCTAGTCACCATCAATCTTCTTGGTGAAAACCAAAACACAGAATTGTTGAGCACCTCTGCCGTTTTCAAGTTTTCTGTTGTTGTTTTTCCATCTTCACTGAGCAATGGATCTCTCCTGTCCTTGGTCTTCATCTTGCCCCTCTCATATATTTGTAGCATGTTTTTCGTTACCTTTTTATGTCTCTTGCTAGATTGAGCTGATATTGGTTAGACCAACAGGATATGACTTTTCTAATTGCCACACTGAACTTTCTGCTTTGAATTAAGACCCATATTTCTCACACAGACACTGAATCACTAACAGCGCCAAACCCCAGGCACTATGTATGCACATTTTTCTTTCTATTTTATCTCAGAAGGCTTGGATGTGTGAATTGTGACTCTTTGAGCATTTCAGAATTTTTTTAAATTAAGAACTGCTGTAACAGCTGGACAGTGTTGCCTTTGATCATTTTTGTTATGTGTATGAGTGTACATGGTATCTAATACCAACAATAACACAGAGTTAAGCTAGAAAGATTTTTGCAAATTTAATTGTTTGGCCTAGAACATGAATGGAGACAAAGTGCACAAATAGCTCGTTTGATAGCCTGTTTTTTGCTGAAATGGACTAAAAACCTATAGTATGCCAACATTCCAATTCAACAATGAGAAGCCCTTTGGCACCTTATAGACTAAAGGTGCCATAGGACTCTTGTTTTTATAGATTTTTTTTTTTTTAAAGCAGAGACCTGCATATGCAACTCTGGCAATGGGACTGCATTTCCGATATTCTCATGAGGTATTGTTGGATGCTTTAAAAACATATTAAATGTACACTGGAACACTCACGCTCTGGAACAAGAGTTAGAGACTAAGACCATTGGTTTAGATCCTAAATATTAAGCCTGCTTTAAAACAAGTTACAACTCTTCATTATGCACCCTACTATGTAACTGCTCCAGACACCCTTGCCTTCAGTTCAGAGCACCTAATTCACATTGCAGTTTAGTATCAGCTGCTAGAGGCAAGGACTGTTGCTTAATTATATCCTGCTTTTCCTTTTTAGTTCCATTACATGTAATTTAAATTGCTGCAGTTTTATCATTTAACCTACAGTAATGGAAATGAAACTAGTTGAATGGTTTATTTCTTAAAATGCAGGTGATCAGAGCAACTTGTCTTTGCCATAAAAATGAATACTAATTACAAACACGATTACACTATAGGACTAATTAGCCATCCAAAAAGATATGTAAGCCCAATATTTGTATATGTTAGCTGAAATATTGTAATCCTACTTACTGTTTGCTCTCTCATATCTGCCCAATTCTGATTTGGAGTCTAGATTCTGATTTGTTAACTATGTATTTTCATAATTTTTTTCAGTGAATCTAGATAACTCCTAAACAAAGGAGTAAAGTCTGCTCTTCTTACATGGACAGAGACTCCTCCTCTGAAGTCACCGGGAGTTCTGGATATGAAGGAGTTTAGCATATAAGAACTGAGATTCATCATATGGATTAGTGAACAGAATTTATTCCTAATACAAGTGCAATTGCAGTAAGTAATCTACAAAAGGAAGAGATGACAGGCTGTAATGATGCTGGCTTGTTTTTGTTGACTGGGCATATAATTATACAGTACAAATATCATACTTAATTTTCAGCTCAATGTGAAAATACTGTACTGATTCACTGAAATCTTAACTGCAACTCTCAACTTTTGGGTTACTAATACCTTTTTTCACTTTTATGATTTTTGAAAGGCAATATTCTTTTTCAGTACTACACCCTTAGCTGAATTTAAGAGTTCTTTGAATGTTTATATTTTATACAAGTGTGTAAAATATACACATGAACGCCTGTATATTTTGGTAGAAATATAGCCATCATAAACATGACAACTGCAAACAATACATATCAGAGAACATATGACAGAAAGTGAAGAATAATCTATTCAGATTTAGCAGGGTTATTTTGTGTACAGAAAGTAGAAAATAATTATTAAAAAAATCATCAGAATTCTGGTCTAATAACAAACAATGGCCAAACAGATCCATGGGAGCTTCATGATCATAAGTAGCTAAGGCTTCAGATTTTACTTGTATTTTAATATTGTGGAGGCAGATGTGTCTAGTGGTGAGGACACTACATTGCGAGTTAGAAGATTGGGGTCTCAGCTCTGCTGCTAACATGCTGTGTGATTTTAAACAAGTATTTTCTCTCAGTGAAATCCTTGTTTCATTCAAGTCAATGGGACTTTTGCAACTTACTTCAATAGGACCAGGAATTAACCCTCTAATTCTGCTTCCATCCCCACCTTTGTCTTTGTTTTCATCTTAGATTGAGATGTACTGTGTCTCGGTGTGTGCTTTCACAGTGTCTCGCACAATGGACCTGAGTCTTGCTCGTCTGAAGTCCTTAAGCACTAATGTAATACAAGCAATAATAATTTTACAGTTGATATGACTTATCATGAAAATAACTCAAATCAGTGGAGGGCAACCTTTGGCCCAGGATTGCAAACAACCCATTGGGTTTCTATGTGTGGCCCATGACACATTTTGCTTACCACTGCCCACATCCAGGCTTGCCAGATTCTGCAGATTTCCATCTGCCTAATTTTTTCCTACTGGTATTACTAAAGTGACACGCACATACAGCAAGGGCAGATGAGGTGAGGAGTGTGCTGATTGCACACAATCTTGTGAGAGCCGTGTGCTCTTTCTGAATCCAATCAAAGCACTGTTACAGTTCAATTGGCACAGCCTACAAATTCTAAGTACGCAAATGCGTAAAAGTGGCCTATTCCAGTAGACCATCTTGGTTATGATAATCTTGTGGCCCATTGAGATGGAGGAAGGTGGCTAATGTGTCCCACTCGCTAGCCTAGATAGCCCATCACTGATGTAAATATATAGATATGCTCTTGAAAAGGTTTTGTTCTGTTTTAGTTTAAATTCTTTGAAACGCTACAGAAAAATATGTTCTTTCTGCAGGCTAGATACTATAGGAATCCACACAAAGGAAGAACAGATTTTTTAAAAGGAAACACCACATTTGGTATATTACAGTTTTATTCCTGAGTGAAAAGTAGTCTTATAGAGCATATTTCTCCAAAGGGGTTGAACTTTTTGAAGGTTTCCCAGCTAAGCAGCACCAAATAACAATACACACTGCTTGACTTCACTTGTGTTTCTTTTTCACCATCTCCATACAAAAAACAACAACTGAAAAAGTATCTGTTACAATGATCAAGGTTTTGCCATTCAAATCTCTCTAAATTACAGGCTTTTCCTCAGGCCATTTAAGGTGGAGTATATAATGCATGGCTGTGTTACTCTTTGAATTCACTGTAACTGGTTATTACTACTCTAAACTGTAGCAGTCTGTACAAAAGGCTTTTCTATAAATAAATACCATCCTGGTGAGGCAGATGAAAGTCCCTATCCAGAACGCCTGCATTACTGAACCTCTGGTTTTCTGCTTCTCTGCTAAAAATGTATTTGAACTGTTTGGGAAGGAGAAGCCTGTAAACACTTGATGGCTGTTGAGCTCCTGAAAATTTAATTAACTGGAAGTCAGTAATGTTGGTATACAGCTGGCTTTCCTCCTGTTCTTTAATTTATGGTGAGGGCAATTCTTTTAAAGATTCCAGGGATTTTTAGTGGACAGGTCATGGAAGAAGGTTACCATAACTCTGTGTTCTTTGTGATCCAGCTACTGTCTATTATGTTCATATTGCCATTATTTAATAGGGCCACTTGGCTCAAGTTCATGAGTGGAATCCTGGTCCCACTGAAATCAGTAGCAAAACTCCCATGAACATTAGTGTGGCTGGGATTCCACCCTATGTCTTTGTGTTGTGCTGATGGCTAGCAGTATCTTGTGGCAGTCTTCACTGAGCCCTCGGTTATTCTGCTTTTCATCTCATCATCCGAACACTTGGCAGATAGTGTCCAGTGGTAGAAAGTCTTTCCAGAAATAATACAAGGATCTTATAACTACGCACATGCCTGAGGGCTTGCAGTGAGTCAGTTCAATGCTCCCCAAATCGACCATGCTGATGAGAATACCTAAAGAGCAACCAGAATCAATACACCCATGCATAGGGCTCCAATTTAAGGATGCTCTCCTGTGTCTGAAATCGTGCCTCTCAGAGCAGCATAGAGCCCTGTTGGATAGACTATAACTTGTATCCCTTTTACTAGCAAGGAAAAGTCAAGCCAGATTCATGTTTCTAGTTACATTTAATTCATCAAATTAGACTAGAAGCTCTTAGAGGCAGGGACTGTCACTTACTGTGTGTAATATCAAGCACAGTGGGTCTTTGATCTTATTTGAGGCTCAGCTGTACTACAAATTGTAACAATGAGGGGATACAGAACTGTCAAATGTTTGGCACTTATGGCAAATAGTACTTTCCATATTGAAAGCACTGTGCAGACATTCACTAATTAATCCCTTTCTACTTTTGAGAGAGTGTTGCGTGCTTGCTCCAAGCATTCAGAAATCGTGAAATCGGTTGTACAATCATGAAATTAAAAAAAAAAAATCCCCACGAACAAATGTGGATTCTTTTTATTTGCCTTCTGGTTTCTGAATTTTTAGGATAAACCTACTTCATGATCTCATGTCTTTTCAAGCCTCATGGTGGCCAAGGAACATCCCTTTTCTTTTTTTACAGGAAAGCCAATTCCAGCAGCTGGGGTTTTGAAGAAACATCAAATATCACAGGAAATGCTGAGACAGAGATCCTTGAGCTTTGCCTCTTAGCCAGTGGGAGTTGTGGTTGTGGTGCCTGTAGGCAGCACTGCATGGAGACCCCTAGTCCTGCACCCTCCCCCTCTTAATAACCACTGACAGAGGGATGTGCCAGTAGCTTTTGGGAGCTAAGGTAAGTGCTGCCCCTCAATTTCTTCCCGCCCCCCACCCCTGCACCAGCCCAGAACATATCCCCAAACTCCATCCCAGAGCCTTCACACCCTCCTTCAATTCAACTCCCCTGCCCAGTCTGGTGAGGGTGAGGGAAAGTGAATAATGGAAGGAGGGGGGATGGAGTGAGCAGGGGTGGGGCTTTGGAGAAGCAGCTGGGCAACAGTTTTGGGGTTTGTGGGATTAAACAGTTGGCAACTCTACTTATAGCTATAGACATAAAGTTCTAACATAACTACAGTGCTACTGTAGATCAAGTGCTACTCTATAACCACTATAGTTCCTAGGGACTGGAAGCTAAATGACTAGAAATGTTGTGTACGTATGCCATAATAAAAGGGTATGTCTATAGTGGATAGTTCTACAATTATAGCAGATACAGCTGCACTAGGCAATCAGTTTAAATAGACAGCACTTCAAAATGCAAACCCAGAATGCCATCAGGACTTTGAACTCCAGCTTTTTCTGTACAAACTAGTTTTCCCGGACACAACACTCACCCTCTCTTCCTCTCCTTCTGACATTCCTCTTCTTGATCTGGTAAACCTGTCCCAACACTTGTACAAAACATAAAACCAGAAGCCTGACCACATGTGGTCACTGACAATCACATGGCTCTTTGCAAGAGTATGGTTCTTAAATGTGATGTCCTGACCAAATTCCAGTTAGAGTAACTGTAGTCAAGGGTGCCTATGTGGAGTTTCCCTTATGACCAGCACACTTTGGGACATCTCTGCTGTATGGTATAGAGCTCAAAGCAACAATACACAGGGACTAGAAGGAAAGCATCTCAGTCCAGCAGGCATAGCTGGACTGAAAGGAAAGGGAAAAAGAAGGAACTAAGTAAACTGTCTTGAAATCCCACTTCTTTGGATTAGGGGTAGAGGAAAAATATCTCTTTGCTGCCCATCTCATGCTTACCAACCCTAAGAGAGAAAATGGAAAGCAACTGCTGTCATCAGACCTCAGACAAGGGAGGATGCAAGGTATTTTGAAGAAAGCAGTACAAATCAATGTGGCTTGGGCAGTTGGATGGTATGGGAATCTTCAACACTCCCCCTAGGAACAGGGAAAGGAAGGAAGTCATCTTTCCTGCCTCCCTTAAGGGGAGATGGATCATCATCTCTTCCCAGTGTGGTAGATAAAGGGAGGGTTGGTTTAGAAAGAATGCTAGATTAAAAGCACTCTGCCTGCCTAAAATTAGATCTTAAAAAGTTGTTTTCCTCTTAAAGTATAGCGGCACTTCCCTTGGTTTTGTTATCATTGGCTAGATGGAATAGCATGCTGATTCTCAGACATATGATGGATGATAAAATGTTTTTTATATTGACTTTCACAGATAGCTAAGGCCAGGTCTACACTAAATGGGAAGTTTGAACTAAGATAAGCAAAAACTTAAACAACAAATAGAGTGGTAGCACCTTAAAGACTAACTAGACATGCAGATGGTATCATGAGCTTTTGTGGGCACAACCCACTTCTTCAGACTGGGCTACCCCTCTGAAGCTTAAGATATGCAACCTCAGCTATGTTAATTACTGGTTAATTATGAGTTCCCCAGTTAGCCCCACAGCAGGAGGTCGATGGGAGCAAATGATCCCATTGGCTTCTCTTACTCCTCACAGGAGCAGGAGTACCAGCCACCAATGGAGGTGCCCTCTGAGTTTGATTTAATGAGTCTTTACTAGACCCGCTAAATCAAATTCCAGAAGATTGATCATGGCAGTATCGATCTTCCCTGTAGCAAAAACATGGTTTTTATGGGAGTTGTGTAATTTAGCCCACCATTTGGTTCTTGAGAGCAGATTTTGGATCTTAGATTCCAAACTCATGGTATTCTATGCCCAGACTAAACATGTTAGCAGATGGTGACTTCTGCTGCTAATGCTGCTTTCTATAAATGCCAAATGTGTCTCAGCCGGCTCTTGACAGTGATAACCTAGATAAATATTTTAATTTACATAAGAAACTCCTTCATTTCCAGAACTGTACTAAATAGTCTAAAATCACAGAAGGGGTATATCAGGTAGGTTTGGCTCCAAGATTGGCCTACCCCGTGACTCTGGCTGTTGTGCGGCACTACCCTGTGGGAAAGGGGTGTTACTCTAGAATTTGGTCACTAGGTTTTACTGCCCTGAGATAGGCAAGTGTAGTTATAGACTTTGGTTGCTATGCTGCACTACACTGTGAGAAAGGGGCATTATTATAAACTATGGCCACTAGGCCACACTGCCTTGAGGGAGAGGGGTGTTACTATTGACTCCAGCTACTAGGCCACATGGTCTGGTGAGAAAGAGGCTGGGTTAGAGGCTTGCCTGACAGCTCTGACAGTCACAGAAGACTGTGGGTGCACTGACACATGCAAGGCGGATGCTAATGAAGATGTCACTGAGGCCCACCATTCTTACTCCTGGAGGGTGGGCAAGATGTCCTGCAACATACACTAAGTGCAATTTGCAGCAACAGCGTAAGCATCGTTGCTTATAATGGAACAGAGAGCTCAGAGCTGTGCAGTGGACTCTGTGTACATCCACAACTGTACTGTTAATGAATTAACTGCTTGAATGCATTCTGCAGTCCTCTAAACAATTTTAGCCTATCATTGCAAACTGAAGTTAGCTAGTAACAAGTACATTTTTTCTGTGTACTTTAATTCTGATTCACATCTTTTACATTATGCATAGTATGGTTTTTTTTCTTTGAGAGGGTGTCAGATATACTGTCATACTTGCACATGGAAGTTCCCAGCCATGCCACTTCTGTGTATATCTATCTGCAAGTGTTCTGTAGCTTGAATGTTCAAAAGTAACAAGTGATATTGGGTGTCCAACTTGAGACACTTTATATGAGGTTGATTTTCAGAAAGGGCTGAGCAACTGGCTTTTAAAAATCAGGGGTTACAGGTTGGGCATCCAAAATCACTACTCATTTCTGCATATTGAGACCATAGGTAATCATGGCCCAGAGTCATTCTGCTGGGTTTTGCAGCTGAATGTTGGGTTTGAGAAAGATACATGGACTAGACCTGGATACTTCTCCTTACCAGTAGGAGAACATTCAATAACTAGTGTGTGTTCATGATGTGTGTCTCAGGAGTTCAGAGGATCATTGCACAAACATTGCTGGTTTATTGTTGCACCAAGACAAAACAAATATACAGAAATGAGAAAAGCCAGTAAATGCTTAACTTGTAAGTACTAAACTAGGCAATCTGCAGCAAGCTTGCCAGAAACAAGTCCTTTGTCCTTAGGCTCTTGGCATATCTAGGTCATGACTTCAAAACCATAGTCCTGCAGATTCCAAACAGACTGGTACCTGCTTTCTTAGCATATCTTCTCATGAAAACTGCCAGCCTCTTTCTGATTTTTCTTCTCTACCCTGGCTGAGCTGTTTTATCCACCTGCAACAAGTAAACACAATTAGACTCTATGATTAGGGCTCCTCTGGAGATTCTGTAGTAGCTGCATAACTTCCCAGATACTGTCTGTCTGGGTACTGTAAGTTCATTCTCTCTAGTAATCTATCCGAAATAACTGGAATGCTCCAGTGTCATTTATACCCATGTAAGCAGAGTCTAAACGAATGCTTCCCTGACAGCCAGCTGGAAGGGAGGAGACACACAAAGTATGTCTCATCTAAATACAGTTTGCTCCTGTTTGATTACAATGAGCAAAATACCATTCAGTTGAATATCTAGCTCATGTAAGCAATGTGGCTGGTACTGGGTCACAATCTTAGTAATAAATGCAGGAATTGTGAAATATGGTCACCAATGCTTATAATTATTGTGGGAATACAGAAAAGACAGGCTGTGACTAACCTGTCTGAAAGAAGGAAGCCACTCTCAGCATAAAGAACTTTGGATGGTCAAGGGCTTGTATGTCAGAGTATGTCTATACTAGCCCCCTACTTAGCCTCCCTAGTTCTAACGTAGGCATTCGAACTAGCAAATGAAGCCCGGGATTTAAATATCCCAGGCTTTATTTGCATGTTCCCGTCCAGTCGCCATTTTTAAATGCCACTAGACCGGACTAACTGCCCGTGGCTACATGCGGCAGTTAAACAGTAATTCGAACTAAGGACTTAGTTCGAATGACCGTTTCACTGTTGCGTGTTGCCGCAGGCAGTTAGTCCGTTCTAGTGGCATTTAAAAATGGCAACCGGATGGGAACATGCAAATAAAGCCCAGGATATTTAAATCCCGGGCTTCATTTGCAAGTTCGAATGCCTATGTTAGCCTCCCTAGTTTGAACTAGGGGGCTAGTGTAGACATACCCTCAGAGATTTGTGAGAATAAGAGGGGCAGGTAGGACTCCTAATCAGCAGTCTGCATGCCCTCAAGGGTGTGCCCCAAAGACTGATTCAAGCTGTTTCTCCTGTTCTGGAGAGGCCCAACAAGTGGCCAGCACAGCCTGTAAGGTGCCTCTTTACCTCCTTCATTTGGTGGGAGGAGATAAACTTTGCAGATGCACCTCTGGATCTGGGTCTGCACTGACCAAGGGCTGCAACTGCGAGTGGGATGCAGAAAAGGTTTGGGCATGTGAAGGGGACTTTTGGACTTGGATTTAAGAACCTGAGAAGAAAAAGGACACTGCCCAACCTACTTAGGGTGAGATTTTTTTTCTCATGGTTTAGGTTTGAGCCCTGCTTGTGCATTTTCCCAAATTAATGCCAAGTATTCTCCTCCTTTTAATAAGTTTCTTTTCTACACTAAGGACTCAGTGCTTGTGAGTGGGGAAGCATTGCCTCTAAGAGATGCACAGGAGTGGTGTGTGAATTTCCCAGGTTACCAGGGATAAGGGACTCGAGCCAGTTCTGTGTTGGATCGATGGAAAGTAGGGATGTAAGAATTCTGTTCACTCAGGGCGTATGGCGTTGGCCACTGATGGCAGATGGGATACTGAGCTAGGTGGACCTTTGGTCTGACCTAGTATGGCTATTATGTTCTTAACTGGTTAACTGATCAGCTGATGCTTATTGGCTCCTGTTACTGTTTAAACTCTGCTAGGGAGTGTGGGTGGGCAGCCCAGACCCTGAGGGTTCAGTGGTGGACACGGTCCAGAGCCTGAGGGACCAGCAGCTGGCAATGCTGGCAGCCAGGAGCCCTTGTAACCAATGGAATTTCTATTGGTTAAACAGTTACAGTTTTTTTTAACATTTTTCACATCCCTAATGGAAGGGAACCTCTCAATATTGAGCCTGACCGTGGTTGTGGCTGGCTCCACCTGGCAGAAAAGTTACACCCATATTTCCTACTTTTCCCCAATTGTTGATGGGATATGACCGAGACTCTTCCAAAACTGATGAAACAGTAGTGATGGATGGCAGAACAAAGAGCAATGGCCTTAAATTACAGTGTGGGAGGTCTAGATTGGATTTTAGGAAAAACTGTTTCACTAGGAGGGATGTGAAGTACTGGAATGAGTTACCTAGGGAGGTGGTGGAATCTCCATCCTTAGAGGTTTTTAATCTCGGCTTGACAAAGCCCTGGCTGGTTTGATTTAGTTGGGATTGGTCCTGCCTTGGGCAGGGGGCTGGACTTGATGACCTCCTGAGGTTTCTTCCAGCTCTATGATTCTACATGCCTTGTTACAAAGGTACACAAAGAAAAATAATTCATGACAGTATTGCCATGTAAATTGCATGGGGGAACTCTGCCTTTCATGGGATAATTCCTATCAAAAGAGGATTTCTCAAACATGGCAGGGAGCCGGAGATGCAAGCTGTCAGCCTTCACCTCAAACCCCACTTTACCTCCAGCATTTATAATAGTGTCAAATATATATATAAAAAAAGTTTTTAATTTATAAGGGAGAACGGTCACATTCAGAGATTTGCTGAGTGAAAGGGATCACCAGTACAGAAATTTGAGATCCATGGAATTAAATAAATCTCCTATGTGAACATTTTATAAATACAGTTTTATCTTATTATCCATAAGTTGTCTGGAAAACTCTGAGTGCAGCCACAAAGAGATGCACTTGTTTGATGCTCAGCAGTTAAAGGTTCCTCATTCATGACTGTAAAATATTTGAAATATTACATAATCCACATCCTAGGCATTTAGGGTGCTGGTCAATGTAAACCATTAAAATCAATATTTATACAAAATTGGGTCAAGTAATCAGCTAGTCAAAATAGCTAAGAAACTAAGAGAGGCAGAGTTGTTCAGGAAGGGAAGATAAAATGGTCAAGGATTAACTGGTTTAATTAGAAAGACCTTGTACTGGAGTCCTGAAAATGATTGTGATTCTGGTTATTGATCTCAGTGGTGGTACTAGCTGGTCTTTCATGAAGAGTTGTGACAATATGAGAGCAGAGCCCAATGGGTTGAAAGACAGCCTAAGCAAAGCACAATATGCCAGTGTCAGTCATATATTTGCATATATCAGAGAGTGTACTGAATGAGCACTCTGTTAGTGGCCACACTGATTCTGTTGGCATGCCCACAAGCAAACTGGGAAGTGGAAAGTGAAACCAGACAAAATTACCCAATGCCAAAATAGAAAGAAGCTCCTGCTTTGTGCTTTCATACCCTGGGATCTCTCCAGAGCTGCTCTGGACATGCAAAAGAGGAAAGGCAGTCAGTGATTTTCAGATGCCTGTCATATTTTCTCTAGCCCCTCTCTGTGACAGGCACACTTTCTGTCATTTACTGGTTCTGCAAATAGCTAGCTTAATGCTTGCAAGACAGAGAATGCTGAAATGGAGCAACGTATCCTGGAGTTGCAGGATGCCCCTCAGCATGACCCTGTTTGCACTCTGCTATTCCAGAGAAGTGTTGTTGCCTTTGGTTCTCAAATTCATTATTTATCAAAGTCAAACAAATTATGAAACAACTTTCTGGGGAATGCTGCCTGGTTAACCTACAGATCTTACTGCTGACACAAATCTATGAGCTGCCTCATGCAATCAGTTCTTGTAGGCTGTGTTACCAGACACAAGCTCTGCCTAAAGAGTGGCCGATTTGGAAAGCTCACAGAGAACCTGAAATCATGGCACTGCTAAACCAGCATGTGTCTTTGTCAGACTAACCTTTCTAGATTTGCTAAGCCTTCTGCAATAACCTTTGGATGCAAACTGAATATTTATCATGTGGGTGGCATAAGGGGCAAACTTTAAGGGAATAATTCCCCACTTGCCAAGAATCCCAGGGACTGCACCTAATTTGCATATTGTAATTGCGTAACCATTCCCCCCTCTTCAAAAGCAAATCATAATCAAAATGGGTTGTACATTTCCTGAAAGTTAGATATTAATAAGCTTGAATAGTTGTATCCAATTATTTTGGTTTTGTCTGCAGTGTTGGAGCATACCTGCAAAGAAAAACATGTTTAGACATGTAACTTTACAGGCTGGATCTGGCCCGCCAGACTTCTGGATCCAGCCCAGTGGCCCAGCAGAACCCACAGGCAAACTCCTTGCTTGTCGCAGCCCAGCACATTGCTCACAGCGGCCGGTTACCCCCAACATGTGTGCCTCTGCATGGTGTGTCCCCCTTGGGAGGAGGGGAAATCATCCATTGGGAGCTTCAAGAGCAGTGCTTGTTAGTGTGTGCAGCACTTGGAGACCTGTTTCCTCCCCAAGGAGCGAGCCACACAGAGACACACATGCTGGCCTCAAAAGCCAGCTTCTTTGAGTGGCATGTTGGGTTGTGGAAGGCAGGGAGCCTACTCAAGCGTGCCACTGGGCCACCAGCCAAGTGTTGCCAACGGGAACAGCCTCCAGTCTGAGCCTGCATCTGGCACCCCGTCCCACAGCTCAACTCCCTGCCCCAGATCAGAACCCCTTCCTGAATCCAAATCCCATTCCAGATCCCACAACCTCTCCTGAATGCTAAGCCCCTACCTAGAGCTCCCTCCTGTACCCAAATTCCATCCCAGACACAGCAGCCCCTCTGTTAATATTGTAGAAAGGTGCAGCCTCGACCACTTACCCAGTTCTTGGAGTGTCCCCTCATAGAAAATTGCCTATCTTGGCCTAAATATGTGTGGCCCAATCCTATAAACCTTTATGGCGTGTTCTAAAGCCAACTGACATCAATGGAAATTTCATGGCCTTGAAAAACACATCATGGACTGTGAAATCTGGTTTCCCCCATTGAAATTGGCTGCTACAGGGAGCATGGCAGTATTGCTGCCCTTATTTCTGTGTTGCCCCCCAGAGCGGGGTTTCTGGAAGATGGCTCCTCACCAGGCATCTAGCCCACCACCTAGCTCTGGAGACAGTGCTGAAGCCAGCAGCAGTGAAGAAATAAAGGCGGCAATATCATACCATGGTGCCCGAAGGATGCAAAAATAAGGGAAGCATGCTCTGGTATTGCCACCCTTACGTCTTCTCTGATGCTGGCATCACATTGTCTTCAGAGCTGTATTCTTGGCCAACAAGTATCTGCCATCCTCTGGCCTCCCAGCTCTGAACCAAGTGCAGAAGTAAGGGTGGCAATACTGTACCTCTGTCCCCTAAAATAGCCTTGTGATGTCCCCTCCTCCGATGACCATCTTTTGGGTTGGGACCCCCATGGTTACATCATGATATTTAATAGTTAAATATCTGGAACCATGAAATTCAAGATTTTTAAAATACTATGACAGTGAAATGGGCCAAAATGGACCATGAGTTTGCTAGAACCCCATCAATGGCATTGGGATCAGATATTAGAGGACTCCCTTTCAAGTTATTGGACTACTCAAGTGAATGTGGCGTAGTCATGGGTAAGGGTTGAAGGACCACAATGCTAATTAGTTAGGGGCACTCTGCTAGAAGAGCTGGGAATGACTCTGCTTTTGTTCAGCTTTTCAATGTACTCTGCATTTCTAGACTAACCATGCTGTTCTTGGAGCAAAGAACAGTGTTTTTCACTCTTTCTATATTACTTGGCTTTGTTCATGCCCTAAGATAGTGTCACTCTTGGAATCCAACCAAGCAAAAGTAAGTGTTCTACTTTTTGCCTCTGGAATTCTGGTCATAGTGTGGCTTGCAGCTATGTATTTAGCACCCATGAGCAACATTCTAGTATTTATTTATAAATTGATAGTATTTATTTCAATATTTTAAAAAATGAAATCTTTCTAAACGACTAGGCTAAGAAAGCTATAAAGAAAAAGTGGATCCTCCAAAAAAACATCAGCATAAAATGTCTCATAAAGAATAGATAGAATTATTCTGTATAGGATAGATAATCAGGTATAGCAAAAGCAAATAAAGAGTGAAACCTAACATTATCAAAGCATGAATGATTCCATAACTCTGCATGCAATGTTAAAAAGCAAAATTTGGAAAATTCTCTGATTTTTAAGAACAGGATTGTTATTATCTGTGTTACAATTACTGCCACTCATTCTTGTACCAATGTATTTTTTAAAAACACTGTTTAGTACTGAAGTAGTTATATGAAAAAGCAAATATTAATGTTTTAGATAGCAGAAACTTATTGAACCACCAGATCCAGCTGTGCAAACATATATAGCCTTAATTTTTTTGTAATTCTTCCCTTTCCTGTAAAGTAATGTAAGAGGACTACCTGATCTAGTGGTATTGTGTAAAAGCAAACTGGTACCAAGCATTTATGAAGAATGCTGCTCCTAAAAAATCCTATCCCTCATCTTGGATGAGGCACTTTCTGTTTTGTTATTCTATAATTTTTCCTTACTCTACTTCTGCGAGGGCAGTACATGTGTTGGTTTTGTGATCTCCAGTTAAAGAATACTGGAAGAAGTGAAGGGGGAGGAACCGTTCTGTGGCTAGGGCACATGACAGAGCACTACAAACTTACTGGGGGTATGTCTACACTAGTTCGTTAATTCGAGCTGGGTAGACAAATGAGGCGACCGGAGTTGCAAATGAAGCCCAGGATTTAAATATCCCGGGCTTTATTTGCATGTTCCCGTCCGGTCGCCATTTTGAAATTTCACTAGCCCGAACTCACTGCCGCGCAGCTACATTAATTCAAACTAAGGACTTAGTTCCAATTAACGTTTTATTGTTGTGTGTAGCCGCGCGGCAGCGAGTTCAGGCTAGTGAAACTTCAAAATGGCGACCGGACGGGAACATGCAAATAAAGCCCGGGATATTTAAATCCTGGGCTTCATTTGCAACACCAGTCGCCTCATCTTTCTACCTAGCTCGAATTAACGAGCTAGTATAGCCATACTTTTTTAAATCTGCCAGGGTATTTAAATGTCTTAAAATATGGATATTTGCACAAGATTTTTCACTGCACTCAAACGATACATCTACACTGCACGGTTATTTTGAAATATGCTATTCTGGAAGAAATACTAAGAAATAGCTTATTTCGAAATAGCACATTTATATTACAAGGAAGCCTCATATTAGTAGTCCGAGGCAGGCTTCCTTAAAGTGGATGTGCTACCTCGATTTAGAGCCCCAGGATGCACTGAAGAGTAATTACTTTGAATGGTCCTGGGGAGGAGCTGTTTTGAAATAGCAGCAGTAGAGTGTCCTCACTACTGCTATTCCAAAATAGCTATTTCCGAATAGGTGTTGTTCCTTGTGGAATGAGGTTTACAGAAGTTGGAATAAGCCGTCCATTATTTCAAATTTATTTCGAAATAACGGAATTACTGTGTAGACGTTTGCATTGTTATTTTGGAATAAAAGCTCTGTAGACACACCCAAAATGAGTTAGGCACCTCCATGCTTTTGAAAATACTGTTAGGTGCTTATCTGCATCTTTAGGCATTTATATATACTATTCTTTGTCTTAGTTCTCCCCGCCTGTAGAGTGGGAAAAGAAATACCTTCCTCACAAAGGTGAATGAAGACCCCATATTACACTTTTAATGAATGTTCAGTCAACTTGCAGAAGCAATCAGGGTTACATAATGTGCCTCCAGAATGGCAAACGTCTGCCCTTATAAATTCTGGAGGGACAAAACCTCTAAACTTGCCCAAATTTCAACGCTGGATTTTCTACGCTGAATTCTTTCAATTTGAGAGAGGATGGTGCCAGCTACTGGCAAGTTTTACAAAGCTTATCACTTCAAGCCCAGAGCAGGAATGACCGTGGGTGTTTTGTTTTGTTTTTTTTAACCATCAGCTGATGGGTTTGTGGCCTGGGGCCGGGGGACTGTTGATCTCTAGTTGCTATTGGAAAGTTGACAAAATGATCCCTGCTGTTGACATTTAATCTTGTGAGCAGTTTCATTGAAGAAGCCTGAATCAGACGATGAAGTTTCGGAGGTAGAAATGGATTGATATTGTATTATGTGAGAAATAATTGCAACAATATATTCAAGACCACCTGGTAGTAGAAAGAGGAAAAGTTAAGATAATTTGGCTGCTTAACCATGCAGCCTAAACATTCTCTTCATGTAGCTATTGTGTGGATTTATGGTTTAAATGTTTTGCATTGCATCTGTTTTTTAATAAGGGATGTGCAACCCAAAATCCTGGGTCAAAGAATCCCAGCGTTTTGGGGAGAATTGGGTCTTGATCCTGGGTTTGTGGCTTAAACTCATCTCTAAAATAGGTTATTTAATCATTATAGAACAGCAGTGTGTTAGAAACTGGGCTCAATTGCTTTAGAAGATTTTTTTTTTTAAACAAAATAAATATTCCTTAAAGCAGAGACTGTGTTCCTGTTACTGGTGAAGAGCGAGGACTTGGTTGTAATGGGGGTGTTTATTGAAATGGCTGGACATATACGCCCTTTGTAGCATCCTGGCCTTCTTCATAGGAATGAATTTCATCAGGTATGAGAACAGTAGTCTCTTCTGCACAGCTTCATGAATGAAGAATTTGCCTAAATCCTAGCCTGGAATCTGCAATCATGGAATGGATTACTGACTGTCAAGAATTGTGGATGTGTGTTTAAGAGCTGTTTGATAGTTATAAGTGTTAGAGATCAAGCCTAGCTCACTGCAGACTCATTGCCTGACTGATTGAGACATCATCCATAACATTAAGCAAATACACAACAAATAATACATTGGAATTATTTTAGTTTAGCTTGGGTATATTATAAACCAAGGCTTTGGCTATCTGACGAGTGCAATACTCCCTTGATATGCATTGTCCAAAAGGCAACTGCTGTTCTAAAATGTAAACTAACATTTTAAGAGGAAAAATCAAGAAAACTTGGTGAGACGGTACATCTGGCTGGGAATGCTGCTAGGCTGCAATTTTAATAGTTGACCCCAAAGCTTCCCTTTCTATTGAAAAGTTCTTAAATTATTTAATTTTTTTTGGTTAAAGTCTGAACCCATCTCACTTCTGCTTCAAAGCTCCTTTTAGACAACAGTGTGACTCTGGACGGATGATTCTACACCCATCATTATGGCTGTCTCTGTTTGCCATCTAGTTTGATTTATGTTATCTTTTCCAGATTGTAAATGTATAGTTTCTTGATGCCCAGATGCAAATTAGAGAAAACAGAAGGATGCAGTATGGTATTGGGAGGCAGGATGACAAGGCAGTGAACTTTTAAAAAACAACACAAAATGAAAGGCCTTAGTGTAATGAAAAGGAATCTTTTGGTGATAGTAAAGGATTCTGACATACAACCTTTATGTGAACAAAAATACTTAGTCTGACAAGCTCATGGAGATCTGTGTTACCAATTTCAAGATTGGAAAAAAAAACCTTCCAGAAAATAAGCAAATGAGCTGTTTGCACTGTAACAAATATCTACAGTACTGACAGGAATTGTGAAATTGCTGGCTGTGACTCATCAGCCTGAATAAATGGAATGAACTGGAAATGGAGCAAATAATTTCTCATGCTGAAAATTGCTTGATTTTTGCTCAGAAAAGCAGCTTCTACAGAACAAACCTGTCTGCCATATTGTTATCCAATGGAAAGAGGGAGAGACATTCATTGTGAAGGAAAGAAGATGGGAGACTGGAGGTTTTGGGAAACTCCAGAACTTTGTGGACAGCTCTAAATAGGTGACTTATTTTGAAATTTAAGATTTTTGGGGAGAATCTAATCTACATGTCTCTCCTCTGCCTGCAGAGACAGTATTAAGGAGACTGCAACAAAAAACAAGGTTTCTCCCTCTTACCAATAGAGAACAGATGTCCATCATTCCTAAAATCATCTCACATGGAGCCCATTGCTACCCTTGTTGGCAAGTTTCAGCGGTGACCAAAGACAGAGTAGTCTTTATTGTAACAGAATGTACAAATATCTAATCAGTGGCACAGGGCAGGTGGGTGATAATGGTTTGCCCTCTCCCCAATATAGCTTGCTGTGCCTGACAGCATGTGGAGACCAAGTTACTATGATGGCAAAATCCAGACAAGTTTACTAGGAGATCTAATGCATGTAGCCATGAGTACTGCCCTATAAATGTCTTCTCAAAGGCCCTGTGCTAAAGTGACCCTGCCTCCACTGTGGGTTAGCTAGAATTTACTTTCCACAATTCTGCATGTCAGCCAGCTGAGTCAAGGATAACTTACAAAACAAGAATCTCTCCATTCTCCTCAGGGCTGAGTGCACCAAACTGCCAGTCATGTTTAGTCTATTCTCGTGCAGAAAGTGATGGGACATTTATTTAAAAAACTGACCTAAAAACTCCATTAGTTGACTAATGTAGTTCCCAAGGCTGCCTTGGTTCTGAGGAAAAAAAGTCTGTGATGCATGTTCACATTGTTAGGGCAATTTTCAGGTTGAAGTGGCCATTTGCTTTTCTGTGTTCTGATTATATTTTATTTTCCATTTTTCTCTTACAAAACAGCAGGAGCAAGCAGACAAAAGATGAGTTCAGTACCAAGAGCACAGTTGTATGTCTTCATATTATTTATGGTATGTATGGCGGAAAACAAATACATCACTCGCTAATGCTAACATTTGTCTGGCCTCAAAGTACAGATAGTAGATAGAGTGGATAGACCTCAGCAGTATGACAGAACACAAATCATAGAAGAATTATTAAGAAACTCATAGAACAACAACTTATTCTGAACCAATAATGTGCTATTTTCTGGCCATATAGTCATCAATTTTGAAGCTGGCTGTCTCCTTGAATTCAACACTGACAGTGCAGAGGGAAAGGGACAACACAAACACAAAACAAAAAGGTAGATAGGGCCTAATTTAAAGTCCATTGAAGCAAACAAAGCGTCTCATTGATGGATTTTGGATTAAGTCCATAAATAGCAAGGAACAGATACAAGTACGGAACATTCTATAGATGTACTTCCCATATTATATCTTGGTTTTAGGGGGGAAATCATCTCTTAAATCATGAGTGGAAAATCACCTGTATATTACAGCCATTGCAAACTGGGGGAGGGGGTGGGGGGGGAGAGGAGAGGCAGTGGATGAGGCATATGGATATTTGTACCAAAAGAAAAACTTACACTAAAATGTTTTTAATAGTCATCCAATATTTGCTATCTTTTGCTAAAGCATACTATGAAGCCACCTCCACGAAATGGTCTGGAGGTTGAATAAACTATTCTTAGACAAATACATAGGAATTAAACTTCAGATTTGTTTCTGCCCACAGCAAATCTGTCCTTCTGTTTTTCCTTGGCTTTAATACCTCATGCTAGCTGATTTCTTTGCACTTTGCACTTCTAAAAAAAACCCAAGTAAATAAAAAAGAAGGAAAGATTGTGGAATGTTAGATGCACAGTTTTGCTAGGATTCATGTGGCTGGCTCATCTCCACCAATTACTTTATATCTCAACAACTATTCTGGAAAACTAACATTCATGCAGTGAGCACCTAGACTGGCTTATTACACAGCAATTTTAAAAAGCTATGTTTTGAAATATATGTTTATTTGGAGGCAGGTATTTGGCTTAGCATTCAACGCCTGGAATTGGACAACTTGGGAATAGACTTCTGCTTTACATCTAGACCTTATTTTAAATTAGTTCATAGTAGGTGTTTGTCCAACTTCTGTTAACATTTCCAATATTAAAAGGATCCTTTAAAATTATATGGAAATCAGAGCAGTTTGGAAGATGTATTCTAAATGTTTCTTATTTACCAACATGTAACTTGGCTGTAGCATGTCTCAGATAATTTCAAAGCTAACTTAGAAGGAAGGAAATAGTTTTCACAGTCCAAGTGTACAATGATGAAATATTATGAGATACTTTGGAGTGTTCTTATGTCAATAGCAGGATTCCCAATCCATCCGTAACTTGGAGTCCAATTCTCCACCGGGCTGAGCACTTGCATGTAGGATCAGTTCTTTGCAGAGGTGAAGCTCCAACATATCAAATCATATGAACATCTTCAGGACCAGAGAAGAGCATGGCTGTGTTTCCCCACACAATCTGTTATGCTAACAAGAACACTCCCCCGCAATATTTGTAGACAGCTGCGCAAAGTTTAAAAAATTACTTTGTTTGCTAAAGTAACACAACTTTGGAAAACAAGCCTAGTTCCTGGCTGCTGAGTTCACTAAAGAACCAAGGACAAAGGGAGAGGGCTGGGAAAAATGGGTGAATGGGTTAAAGAGGGGAAAGAACAATATGGAAAAGTATATACCCAATAACACAGAAAGAGGGCCAATTTAGCCACAGTCTCTTCCTGCCCATAGTCTTCAGGATGTGACCCATTTAGATCCAGTTGTATTGGTTCTAGAAGCTTAGCGGAAGCACGGGGGAGGGGGACACTCTTCTCTCACACTCTGTGCAGGGCAAGGGACAAGTGCAGTCGCTGCACTCAAGGGCATGCGGTGACTGCTTCTTCTATACACCCTGAGGCATAAATGGCTTCAAAAGAGGAGCTGGGACCTGCTCAACTTTGCACCAGCCAGCAGAGTTGGCAGACCACCGAGAGAGTAAGGGTGATGCGGATTGCACGCTCCTGCTGGAATAGTGCACCTCTGCACCCACACCTTGCAGTCAATAGCCTTAAAAGCACAATCTAGCCCTTGAAAACTGAGAATGTGTGTATCCAAGGCATAGATAGCCCAAGGGACTGAGTGGAAATTTCCAGTGTGCCTTGACTGGCTGTTGCCTCTCAAGCCTTAGGGCCAGATTTTCAAAGATATTTAGACACCCAAAGATAAAAATAGGTGTAAAGGGATTTTTCAAATGTGCCCAAGTTAGCAATCCATAGTTGTTTCTCACTCTCTGACTCTGGAGTTGGTGAGGAGCAGGCTTGGTTCTTGCCATAATTTAGAGTACCCCGAGACTTCTATTACTGTGCCTAGCTGGCTAATGCTCCCAGTGGAACATCCTCTAGCTGGCAGTAACTGGGGTGCAGCAGTGCTCCAGCCACGTATCCAGGCCTGGCCAGTCTCATACTGGGTTGCAGAAGGATTATTATTATAGGGACTAGCCACATAGTCCACGTCTCTTCAATAAATTATGTGAGGATAGGCAACCAAACCCTCGTTGGAGGATGTCAGGTGGGGCTACCAACAAGTGACAGATTTCCTTTTGCCTTAAAGGTGTGGAGACCCAAAACCTGGAGTGCTGGACCATGCATACTCTTAAAGAGTCAACCTGCCATGCTGCAGTACATCAGAGACAGCCCTCACTGCCTTCTATTGAATCTTGCTGTAGGAGGAATCACTTTTTTGGGTGAAAGGATAGTTCAGTTTCTAAACCATTTAAATCCTTGGTTTCTCTGCTAATACTGCCAACAAAGTGATATTGTGATCGTTTTCCCCTGCAATTTGGTCTCCTTTCCATTAGTAACTACACTGAGATGAGACCACCAGTTCATTTCACACAGGCCACTGAATAGCTCATCATATGATAACATATTTTCCAGTATTTGTCTAGACTATAGCTTTAAATCTTTAGTAATACACTCAACATGTCAGTTACTATTCCCGAGAGAGAGAGAGAGAGAGAGATTTTTGGGGGATGGGAGGGTAAGTCATTCATTTTTACAAACCCTACTGTTCATTGGTCAATAGAAATACTGAGCATGAGACTCAACATCAACAAACTATGCTTTCAAATTGTGCTTATCAGCATCTCTTGTCAGAGCGTAGGTGTACTTGTTTACTTACTGTGAGTGTTACAGTATCTTAAAAATGTTTTGACTCACTGTAGCAATAACTTACAAAAAATTAAATATTATATGCCAAAGATGTGCTCTTCACACTCAGAGTGCTACCAAAATAACAAAAAAGTGGGAGACTCTCAATGGTCAGAACTTCCCTATGGGACCAAACCAAGTGGATTTTGAGATTTTATAATACTTGATGGTACCAGCTTAAAAGTGTAGAAATCTGGTTCCTACCCTTTTAGTTTAGAAGGGTCAGAACAGTAAAACTCAACAATACATTTTCTATGCAGAATCTTTCTTACCAATACAGTATTTTTTGCTCGTGGTAAAGTTCCCTATAAAAACAGATTCAAGTTAGATTTTTTTTTTCTGCTGCTGAATCATCTACCCATTTGGAAATGTTGAACTAATGAGAATACCAGTATGTTTGCATTCTGTTTTATAGATATAACCACTCTTCCCACCAAACACGCATACAATTTTGATATATGAAAGCAATACCAGCCAGGAGATGAAAACTGTCTATGAGGAACTATTCATCATGTTGGCTGTTCGCCTATAGTAGTTGTTGTTTTGATTAATGTTGCTGGAAGTTCCAAGGATTTGAGCAGTTAAAAACATTTTTCAGTTTCATTAAAACACTTTTTGTCAAATATATTTTGATCAACTATTTCTCCCTAAGACCTTAAGAAAGATAATGTTTTCCAGATATATGTGTAAGAGAAAATGTCTCAATTTGGAAATGTTATAACACAATATTCATGACATGTGCCATTCACACAGACAGGTTCTCACCTTATATAAATCAGCATAGCTCTGCTGATTTTAATGGGACTGTATAAAATTACACTAGATGCATATAACTGAGCATCTAGTCCTATATATTTAATAAAACAGTTGGACTTGCTTTGTGCTCTTTTGCAGTGGAGAGTTGAGATGTAAAACTGTACATTTCAGATGACTGGGGAGTGAAAAGAGATCTCAGGTAAGTGTAATGGCAGAAGTAGGAAAGATGGGGACATAATGGGCAGAGCTCTTGAAGAGAAAGCGAGTACGTTTTACCAGAGCGAGTGTGTTATAACCATTATACAAGATGTGTTGTGGGTTCCTATTACAAGCAAATTTCAGAATCTAGTCAGATGCTTCATGAAGGTTTTGAAGAGGGATGGGATATTAAAATTAAAATGATGAGGAAAATCTTTGCATGTCTAGTTACCCCAGGAGTAACTATTTAGGCTGGAAATAAGACCAATATGAAAGATTCTGATGCCTATTCATAGCTTAAATATAATACTTTTCCAATTATTTAGTAATGGGTGCATCTTGCTGGAAGTTTTTGACATCTGTACTACACAGCCTGTGCTGGTTACCCGTTGGGGGTTCTGAGTATGGTTTAGAGTTTCTGACGTTAAAAGAACTTTGGATCTATTTGAAAATTGGGCTCTTTCCTGCACTACACTGAAACAGACAGATGAGTAGCAGCACTGCTTGATCTTGATTCCCCTAACTATAAAACAGAAGGGACAAAGAAAAGGATAGAATTTTGGAGAAGATATCAGAGACTTGTGAGAAAAAGCAGGAATAACTTCTCTGAGCCCTGGTCTACACTAGGGAGTTATTTGGAAATAGCTCCCCTTATTTCGAAATAAGAAGCAGAGCATCCACACTACCAAGCCCATTATTTTGAAATAAGGGCTGGTTATTTCAAAATCTGTACTCCCTGCTTTCCATGAGGAATAACACTAATTTTTGAAATAGCTATTTCGAAAGAGCGGGCGTGTTGACGCTCAATGACACTATTTTGAAATGACTACTCACCAGAGTAATTCAAACTAATTACTCTCCAGTGCTTCTTGGAGCTCTAAGTTGAAGTAGCGTGTTCACATTAAGGGAGCCTGCCTCGGACTAATTTCAAGGCTTCCCTATAGTGTGGACATGCTATTTTGAAATTATTATATGCCCTGAGAGGTTGTTGATGGATGCTTTTTGTTGGGGAGAGGAAGTGGAGTTTTCAAATGGCTGCTTTTAAACTGCTCAGACTTTAGAAGGACACAACAGAAATGGAGTAGTAGGCAAAATGTTAGTGAGGTGCCCAAAGGTGCAAATGTAAGTAGTTCTGCACTGCTTACAAGGACTACCCCATATTGTAGTTACTTGTAAACATTTGACCAGCTTTAATAGGAGCTGCCACTAGTACTCCAACTACAAGAATATTTACATACTCACTTCATGTTTTTTCCATCTGATAAACTGCAGAGCCATATGATGTGTTCTGCAGAGACACATATTGATGTGTACATTTTAGTACTAGAAAAAGTGTGCTGTACAATTTGAAGAAACCTGCTATAGAAAACAGATGAACACAAGTGAAGAAATATATGGTAGCTCGAGGCTTAAGAAAATCTTTCAGGACACTTTGGAAATGTGCATTTACAATACGATTTGGTTGATTTTCTTTTTTCTTGTCTTACTTAAATGAACTGTATTCAGCGTTAAGCTGATCGTGCAAGATATAAGCAGAGAAGTGATGGCTCCAATACACTGGTGAGAATAGAAACATGACTCCTATAGTACCTAATGCCAGTCAGGTCTTGAGGTTGGGGGGGAAAAAGAGTTTATATAATAAAAGCATAGAAAAAGGGGTAGAAAACTTAGTGTGTTGGAATGTCAAAGGCTAGTGCCCACTGATATTGATGGCTTAGATGTTGCAATTGTTTATTTTGGAATGTGCAAACCATTGAGTCTAGAGAAAACTCCAAAGATTATCTCTGAAATAAACAGTATTTTCTTACCCCCTTGACATTATTATATCAATATGATCTATGATTACAGTTTGCCCTAAACTCCTAAACAGAGCTATTATTTCCATTGACCTCGTTCTTCATTACGTTTTAGAGGTCAGCAGTGAGCTAATAGGCAGCTTCCTGCTAATTAATCCTATTTAGCTAAAGAACTGTTAGCCTGCATTATCTTATCTCTGTTAAAGGGAAGTTTTTTTCAGGCTTGGCACCAGATTATTACAGTGTATGACAGCTCCCCATCCCCCAAATACTGCTTTGATGTGAAGGCAGAAAAGTAGAAAATCTATTTTAGTACACCAGTTTTGTCCATCAGAGTCCTCCTTAACACACTGAGTGTCACAGTCCTCCCAATATTCAGACAGCTTTGCACTCACCCTACATCTTGCTGGTCAGGTTGGAAATGACATTGTGATTGGACTTGCCTGCACTAAGGGGTCATTTCAAAAGGCCAGCTAGCACTGAAGACTAGGGTGTGTAGGATTCATATGTGAGCATATAAATTTCTGATTTTGTTTGCTTTTCACTAACCAACAAATCTTCTCTTTTGTATGCATTTCACCAGGGCTGGCTAAAATAGTCCCTCTGTGCTGTACATACGTCACTCTGTATAGGGCTTTGGGATTTATAGCTTTTTCATGAGTGGGTCTATTAGTGTCTGCAGCACCAAGTGTATCTTATACCATTATTCCCCCTCCTATCAGTGACACCGGTTGATTTTTAAAGTGAAGGCCTCAGAGATGCTGCTTCCCATCTCTAGTTGTGGGGCGAATACAACAGAGACAGTTGATGAAAGGCAGTTTACTCATTATATCAGAGGAGAGGAGGACAGGAACGGGTAAGGCAGCATAGAGAAAAGAGCTAAGTCAAATTATCTACTTACACTGTTTAGAAACCTGAATCTCTGTTTCCAGGTGTTGGGCCCTTTGATACAATGATTGCCATTAAAGAACACATCTGTGATGAACAGACCTCCCTAAAATTAGTATAGGCAATGTCTGTTGTGGTTCAGATACCGTGATAAACTTTTTAATGTGATCACCATGATTGTACTTGCCATGGCAAATAGGCCAGTGCTGAAGAAATAGTCTTAATACTGGTATACCTGGGCATCTCAAAACAAGCAGTCTATTATTTAGCAGGATGTAGGGAAACCTGGCAGTTATTCAGCAGGAAAAACGTAAATTGGGACATCAGCTCCAATAAAAGGCCCATCATCTTCTTTTCTTCATCAGCTCCTCATGCCACAACAGTGTTGTGGAATCTTACCCATACATAAGGACAAGTCCCTTCATTGCGCAGTTAAGCAGGATCAAATAAGCTAATGATTCTTTCGATATGAAGTTAAGCATAGCAAAAGTCTGTTTGTAAAATGACATATTAAATTATAGGTTTCTCATGATTTATTATTAATGCTGTTTAAAGTATTCAAAGGTAGCATAAAGAGCAGCATTTCACTGGCAGCAGAGACAAATTGTAAGATGAACAATAAGCCTCTTTACCTTTTAAATTAAACTCCAGCTGAAGAACTGTAGGAGGTCCCATTTTATTGTAGAAGGATAAAACCACTTATGCTAGGAAAAGAGCCAAAAGAATAAAAATCAGAGAGCCATGAAGAAATGTGAACAAATCTCTACTACCATGTGACTTTAGTTTGCTTGGCCAATGGTTAAGGACTGCAACGTGTTCCTGATTAGTAGAGAAACAGGAATTATGTATTACACTTGAGAAACGTGTGGAGTTTGCCTAGAGATGGAAAAGGAAGAGTAAAGTCCATTCTGGAAAGATTAAAAAATAATCTGAGGAAAGGATAGTTTCCATATTTAAAATGATGCAGTAGGGGAGGAAGAATGTGTCCTTTTCCTACTTTGGATCCTTGCTTAACTGCTTTGATTGCTGGTAAAAGATCACTAAAGCTGCTTTCTTAGTTTCTTAGCTAAAAATACTGACATTAAAAAAACCAGTATATTAGTAAAATAATTAAATGAACTTACTAAAGAAATTGCCAGCAATTACATGTTGTGAGCAGTGTTCCCTCTAAAATGTGCAGCAGCACAGCTTCTCAGGTGATTAATCAGCCCTGTCCAGTCAGAGGCTCAGGGCTCCATGCATGGAGCTGACTGATTGGGCGGGGTTGATTAATCACCTGTGAAGCTGTGCTGCCACCCAGCTTAGAGGGATCACTGGTTATGTGAGGTTACCTCTCCACCCAATTATGTGGAACTCCTTGCCAGAGCATGTGGGGAAGGCTAGGACTTTAACAGGGTTCTAAAAAGAGCTCGATAGATTCATGGAGGTTAGGCCCATCAATGGCTATTAGCCAGGATGGGTAGGAATGATATCCCTAGCCTCTGTTTATCTGGAAGTGGGTGACTGGAGGATTACCTGTTGTGATCCCTCCATCTGAGGCATTTGGTATTGGCCACTGTCAGCAGACAGGATACTGGGCTAGATGGACCTTTGGTCTTACCCAGTATGACCATTCTTATGACATTGCACAATTGCCTAGCTGCCTTATCACAGTGGGGGGCAACCCAGTGGCCAGAAGGCCACATACAGCCCATTGGGGCTCTATGTATGGCCCACAAAACATTTTGATTATGGTTGTCCATGCACAGAGTTGCCAGATCTTGCTGTTTTTCATTCATGTAGTTTTTTCCTACTGGCATTACTAAAATGACATATGAAGTGAGGTTCATGCTAATTGAACATAACATTGAGAGGCATCATTCCCTCTATATCCAATCAAAGTGCTGCTACCATTCAATTGGCACACCTCTGTAATATGACAGGGAATCTGGGGCACCAATCAGAGAGTCAAATCAGGGCAAATTGCTTAGAAAAAGGGCTACTTGCAGCCCAGGACTGGGGTTCCCCTCTATAAGACACCAAACCAGTCACACACAGCATTTCAGCTGCCACGCTGGCCAGCCAGAAGTTACACTCAAGCATTACCTGTGCCACAACCAGCATCACTCCTTACACAGATGAGAGGTTATGAAAACCAACCTCACCAACTCCGAACAGGTTCTCTCAATCCCAAAGGACCAGCCACAGTCCCAGGTCAATTTATAACTCAGATCTTAACCAAAATAACAATCTATGCCAATTCTTTAGAATCTAAATTCTAAAGTGTTATTAATAAAAAGAAAGAAAAGGGTGAGAGTAGAATTATTAAAGAAAGCACATTACATACATCAATCACCAAGTTCTTGATGCAGGCTCTTAGCAGAGATGTAACAAACTGCTAGCTTAAAAGTCTCTGGAGCACATCCTATGTTAGGAGGGGTCAATGTTCCTTTCTGGCTCTCTGTCCTTAGCAAAGGTGCTTTTGTAGCAGAGAGCAAGAGTGAAGGCAAAGATGGAGGCATCCCCAGGATACTTTTAAAATCCTGCCCATGCAGAGGGAAATCCATTGTTCTCCTGAGCAATGGTGCCTCCCAAAATCGGGCTGATCACGTGACCAATGAACCAGTCTATGTCCTTTTTAGGCAAGGAGCCATGGAGTATCCAGGTGTGTCCTTCTCAGGCAAGGGGCCATCGTTTATTCCTCGGTTGTCAATTGGCAACCCTTAAGGGCCACTGTCCATGCATCATTCACTGGGCAACATCTCCTGCTATCTCCCAGACAGAAAACATTTTAAAATATAAGTAGAGAGCCCATATTCATAGCTTTACATAAAAAATCATACAAGTAGCATAGATAGAATCAGCTAAACATAAGCTTTCATTAGACCCCTCATATGGCCCACTTTGCATTGAATTTGGGGCAAACACAACAGTGGGTGCAACAATGCTCTGCATGCTGCTACAAAATCCAATAACTTGACAACCCCACAAATTCTACGTACACAAGCACAGTTAGCTAAACTACCCCATCTTGGGAGACTGTCTTGGTTACAACAATCTTGCAGCCCACTGAGATGAGAGTCACTCATGCAACCCACTCACTATCCTAGGTTGCCCCTCAGTGCATTATGAGTTTCCCCAACCTGTTGCTAGGCCACTGCTGGATAGTAGGGTTGCGTCTCAAACAAACACACTCCGCTTTCTTTCTGGCAAGTTTTTCAATGTTCTCAAAATACAGTCTCATATTGTAGCATTTGTTAAGAGGCTTTCAAGCCTTAATGTGTTAGGCATTGTATAAATAAGCAATTAACTTTTGTGATGTCCAAAAAAACAAACCTTTTGCTTCTCTAATTTTCTCCCTTTTTCATGCTTGGATATTTTAACTTGACTGCAGAGAAAGCTTGTGCCCAGTAAACATTTTTCAGTAGCCCTTTCCTGAACAATCAGTTTTGGAACACATAAGTGTATAAATGAGGCATAAAACCCCAAGCCTTTATTCTCCGGATGTTACATCTACTGGTACAAGTTAATTTTAATTTTGTTCTTCATTTTGCACACCAGCAAATAATCTCATGCCTGGTAAAGTGGGATGATCTGGTTTAATGGTTCTTTGGCAGCTGTGACACAGAGACAAGAGGAAAAGGATAGCTGATCTCTGGCACATGTAGCTCTTTGGAATAGGGCCATTACTACTTAAAGCCAAATCAGTTTGGGAGTATAGTATATTAGAGTCAAAATAGCCAAATCGCATCTACTATGGTTTTGACGCATTACTTCAATTTGATCTTCAGTACTGAGTAACGCTGACACAGCCTATTTTTTGTGAGTTCACCAGGTAAGGTGTATAAAAAGGATATTTGAGGCCATAGTGCTTTAGCTGGTGAACATGTAAGCAATCAAAGAAAGCTACTGTAGGTAATTATAAGCACTGAACATGAACCCTAGAATCAGCCTTGACTCCGAACCTAACAGTCCTAAATTTAATCCTGTCCTGAATGCTAATTAAACTTAATCTGGATTCAGTTCTAAATACTGTTTCTCCTTCAGCCCATTTCTATAGTACCTGGAATTGCAGCTCCAAAGGATGCCTGGGGAGGGAAGGCTCGGGGCTGGGTCAGTCTCAGAAGGGGGGGGAGGAGTGAGATCCCCAGCCAGCCCCTTTCACCTGCCTAGTGATTCTGTTTCTTTTCTGTACGGTTTTATGAGAAGGAATCCCATTCCAGGCACACCTCATTGTCCTGGCACAACCAAACCCTTCTATTGTTTTAAATTATGATAAGAGGCATAGGATAGGAGGAAATTTAGTGGTCCTAGTTCTTACTGTTTAGGAGGAGTTCTTGTATAAACAGACAGACCCATGGTCAGACTCACAAACTCTCTCAAATATACAGTAGATTCATGTTCCATCCTTTTGTCTCACAGAACTATGGCCTTTGGAGCTGCAATTCCAGGTACTATAGAAATAGGCTGAATGAGAAACAGTATTTAGAACTGAATCCAGATTAAGTTTAATTAGCATTCAGGACAGGATTAAATTTAGGACTGTTAGGTTCGGAGTCAAGGCTGATTCTAGGGTTCATGTTCAGTGCTGAAATTTCACAAATATTGCTCAACGGTTTGGCTCAGAATTCTACATGGTGTAAACCAAGGCCGGCCTGAACCCTTTTGGTGCCCTGGGCCAGAGCATGAGGCGCCACCCCCGGGTGCACGGTGCATGCGCAGGCCCGCCTGTGGGGCGTGGGCCCGCCCCAGGGCATACGGCGCATGTGCGGGCTGGCCACGGCGCTGGCGCGCAGTCCGGGTCCCGCCCTCTGGGGTGCATGCGTGGGCTGGCCACAACTGCTGGTATGCAGCCCGGAGCCCACCCCTAGGGCACAAGGTGCATGCGCTGCCTGCCCCGGCCAGCGTTGCTGGCGCACATGCCGGGCCATGCAGGGCCCCACGGCCGTGGGGGGAAGGGCGCTACCGGTTGGCGCCGTGGGAGCCACGCGCACGGCGCCTAATGTTACCTGTAAGGGATGCCGTGCACCCCTTACAGCTGCCATCAGGCGCCCCTCATCGGTTGGCGCCCTGGGCAGCTGCCCGGCTCGCCCATGCCTCCCTCCGGTCCTGGTGTAAACCATAGTAAATCTGATATTTTTACAAGATTTCCATGATTATAGGGAACATCCAAGTCAGATCTGGAAAGAGGTTCCCTCCTGGTTTGACTCCAGCTCAGAAGTAAAATTCTACGTTGGATTCAGATTTTGGGATTGAGGTGTGAGACATGGTGACTGTTCTCTTAAATTTGAGGATACATAGAAAAGTATGAAACCAAGGTCCTAGTTTGATTGGACCCAAATTTGGATATAATCAACAATATGATTTTTTTTTAAAAAAGCATTACATAAAATCAAAGTAGCCAATATTAAATAGATCTAAAAACTGGTTAACTGATGGATTTCAGAAAGAAATTCGAAATGTGGAATTGTGACTTTATGGGGGTATTTCTCATGGGGTATCATTCAATATTTCTATGAACTATCTGGAGGAAAATAACTGCAGGTAAAATTTACATATGTCACAAAAATTGGTGGAGTGGTAAATAAAGGTGAGACAGGTCAGTCATGCTTGCCAGTCTGGATTGCTTTGTAACATGGGCTCATGTGAACATCATGTGATATAACACAGCCAAATATAGGTTTTATATGTAGAAACAAATAACGTAAATCCTAAAAAAGGGGAGTACTGAACCTTGTAATGCAATGACACTAAAAAAAAATGCATAAGTGGAATGATACGAAGGACTAGAGCAGTGGTATCACCTCTGTACAGGCAGTCCCCGGCTTACGCGGATCCAACTTACGTCGGATCTGCAGTTACGAACGGGGCTCGCCCCGGAGGACACGGACTGCGGGACCTCGCGGTCCTGCCGCCCGTGTACTCCGGGGCTTTCTCCGCGTCTCCCTGGTCTGCAGACCAGGAAGACGCGGAGCAAAGCCGCGGAGGGGCTCGGGCAGTGGGGCAGCCCAGGCGGGCCTGGGCTGCCCCGCTGCCCGAGCCCCTCCGCGGCTTTGCAAAGCCTTGGGGAAGCCGGCAGTGGAGCAGCCCAGGCCCGCCTGGGCTGCTCCGCTGCCCGAGCCCCCCCGTGGCTTTGCAAAGCCTCGGGGAAGCTGGCAGCGGGACAGCCCAGACGCCCCGCGGCTGTCCCGCTGCTGGCGTCCTCAGAGGCTTTGCTCCCCGTCTCCCTGGTCTGCTGGTCTCCTAGTTCTTACTGTTTTGAATTTCCCATGCTTCATTTGCATAATTGCGTCCGGGCGCTTTTTGAAATACACTATTTCGAAAGAAAAAACACAGTCTGGACAGGGTTATTTAGAAAAAAAAACCCTTCTTTCGAAATAACCCTTAAACCTCATTTTATAATTGCAATTTCGTTTGTCTGCATTTGCATTCCTCTCTCGAAAGAGGAATGCAGTGTAGACATACCCTGACAGAATAAAGTACAACAAAATCCATGATTGGAAGATGAAGCAATACATATTCACATTGGGTAATAAAATAAAATCTAGTTCTTATATTGCCCATTTTACATATATAGATCTCAAAGAGCGGTATCATTATCTCAAATTTATCAATGGGGAAACTGAGGCACAGTGCATGAAACTGACTTGACCTATGTCACTTGAACCCATGAAGTCAAGACTGGATCTCTTACTTAGATATTCTCTATCTTAGTAAGAAGTTACTGGGCTTGATACAAGAATGACTGGATGAAATTCTATGGTCTGTTTATGAAGAAGAGGGGTAGCCGTGTTAGTCTGAATCTGCAAAAGCGGCAAGGAGTTAGTCTATAAGGTGCCACAGGACTCCTTGCTGCTTTTTTATGAAGAAGGTCATACTTGATTATGATAATGATCTCTTATAGCCTTAAAATCTATTAATCCATGAATTACTTTTTGTCTCAATGAGCAGTAAACCCAGTTTCCCTGTCAGATTATATGACATTTTTCACAGTCTAGTTCATTGTTCCAAAACAAGACAGCTTGTTTAGATCTGAAATTGATGGGTTTCTGCAGTTCTGCTGGTTAAAAAGAACACGAAGATACACTGGAGAATTCCCACATGAGCTCAGCGCATTATAGGATAAACAAAAGATGGAAAAATAAAATCTGCAATAAAACCCCATCAGTCATATGCATATGGAGCTACATAAAAGTATGACTCATGAAACATAGCGACTGTCTTTTATGTGGGTAGAACTGAAATATTAAACTCTAGCACATACACATGGATAATGTAGTCTTTAAAAAAAGTTCTCACCCAATTATTAATTTTAGGCAGTTTATTTTACACTCACTCTAGTGATGCAATGAAGGTATTTTTAGATAGTAAATTATGTAAGAATCCATCATATTAAAGGGTATGTCTACACAGCAAAGTTATTTCAAAATAACAGCCATTATTTCGAAATAACTTTCCTAGCATCTACACAGCCAAACTGCTATTTCAAAATTAAATCGAAATAGCAGAGTGCTTATTTTGAATTTGGCAAACCTCATTCTATGAGGAATAACGCCAAATTCGAAATAGGGGGCCTCCAGCCCTTTCCAGGGTGCCCTGGTGGCCACTCTGGGCCAAACCAAGAAAACTCCTCTCCTCCGCGTGCAGACCTGGAACCCTTAAAGTGGTAGACTCTGTTTGGCCACAGGGCCTGTGCCAGCTCCAGGCCTGCCAGCCCACAGCCCGCAGGAGCTGCCCCTGACCCAGTTGCCAGCATGAGCGAGCCAGCCAGTGCTAGCCAGCCCTCCATCGCTCCCCAGGAGCAGTCTGGCAGCTCCCAGGAGCCTGCCTGGGCTGCAAAAGGCAGGTGCCTTCCTGGCCCAGTACAGAGATCATGGACCTGATTGAGGTTTGGGGGGAATCCTCCAATGTCCATGATCTCTGCACTAGACACAGAAACGCGGCCATCTACAGATAGATGGCTGACAGCCTGGCCACCAAAGGCTATATGTGCAATCAGGAGCAGGTGTGCGTGAAAATAAAGGAGCTGCGGCAGGCCTATTCCAGGGCCACAGGGGACAGTTCCCAACCAGGGGCAGACACAGACCCCTTCCGCTATTATGACACCCTGGACCGCATCCTAGGGGGCCGGATGGCCCATGCCCTCGAGGTGGTCATTGACCCTGGGGCAGAGGGCCCTGACCAGGACATGGAAGAGGACTATGGCCAGGAGTCGTAGGAGCCTGGAGGGAGCGTGACACTCACCCAGGACCCCCGAGGCATCACAGTAGCCATATCACCGCTGTCTTCCAAGGCCGGGGAGATATTAGATATTTCAAAATAATGCTGTAGTGTAGACATACCCAAAGGACTTAAAGAGTTTTTATTCTATGGCTTTTCTGCAGTCCTGTCAACTGAAATCAGCTTAGACCAGAGGTTCTGAAACTGCAGGTGGTTACCCCATTGCAATGGAACTATCAGGGCTGGCATTAGACTTGCTGGGGCATCCTGAACTGTAGCCTGAGCCCCCCTGCCTGAGACTGAAGCCCGAGGGTTTTAGCCCTGGGCAGCAGGGTTCAGGCTACAGGCCCCCATCATCCAGGACTGGTTGGCCCATCCACTTAGGGCTGAAGCCTTCAGGTTTCAGCTTTAGTCCAGCAGTGAAAGTAGCTTAAAATTTCTTACAGGTACTGTCCTATTGCAACCAGGGTCCCTGTCAGCTCTTTAAATAGCCACACGTACTGGATTTTGCCACAGCTCAGCCAGCTCTTGTCGGAGCTGCGCACCAGGGTGCACCTACTTACTTTCACTTCTGCTTTAGTTCCTCCACCTGGTGTTGAAGCCCTCAGGCTACATCTTTGGCCCCCTTCGCCATGAGTGTGTCTAGACTACAGGGTTTTGTCGACAAAAGTGGACTTTTGTCAACAAAACTATACCTGCATCTACACTACTGCAGAGTTCTGTCGACATAACGCCGACAGAACTCTGCAGTTTTGTTGACAGCGGTAAACCTCATTCTACGAGGAATAACACCTTTTGTCGACAGAGTTCTGTCAACAGAAGGCGTTATTGCATCTACACTGTCCTTTGTCGACATAAGAGTGTAGACGTAAAGTGGCTTGCTTTGTCGATAGAACTAGATGTAGTCTAGATGCTCTTTGTCAACAGAAGCTTTGTCGACAGCCTGTAGTCTAGATGTACCCCATGTGTGATGGGGGTCTTGTGGGCTCAGGCTTCAGTCCCCCTCTTGGGGCCATGTAGTAATTTTTGTGGAAGAGGCAGTTGCAGTACAATGAAGTTTTAGACCCCCTGTGCTATATAAATAATGTATCTAAATACCATATTAGCCTTATATTGTACTTCTCTAATACACTCATAAAAACCTCTCAACTGGATTATTGTCTTCATTGATTAAAAAACCCCTCCTCCAGGTAAATGTATCTGTAATTAAAATACAGAGATGTATGCTCATGACTTGAATTTCTGTTCATAATAATTGGGATGTTAGTAATGTCAGTCATAATTGAGATGACCTGTGTAACCTATGCAAATGTTTCCAAATTTCCAGCAATATAATTAGCCAAAATAAGTTAGTTGTTACTATTCTTGACCATTTCAGCTCATTGAAAGCAACATAATAGAATGCAGTTGCACAAACTGTACATTGCCTAATAGTGAATATTGGAAGTTTTAGAGGATATTTTTCCACATTAATGCATCTTTATCTCTCTCTGTTTCTCTCTTGGCCTGATTGCTTATTGAATGCGGAGAAGGCAATAACACCTTACATACTGAAGCAAAGTAGGTGTCCCATCTTTCTCAGTAGTCTGCTTTTGGAAGTTACCTATTTCACATTGTTGGGGAGGAGGTGTATGGGAATAAAGATCCAGATATCCAAATCCATCTTTAGAATATTCAGTTTGTACCCTAAAACATGAAAATGTCCCCTGTAATATTTTTAACTAACAAATATCAATGCAAATGTTATTCCTCTACAGATAACAAGAGCATAACAAGTGGAGTTACGCAGGGGTCTTTGGAGACCAGTTCTGTTCAATATCTTCATCAACAATTTAGATATTGGCATGGAGAAGTACGCTTATTAAGTTTGCAGATAATACCAAGCAGGGAGGGGTTTCAAGTGCTTTAGAGTAAAGGGTCATAATTCAAAATGATCTGGGCAAACTAGATAAATGGTCTCAGGTAAAAAGGATGAAGTTTAATAAGGACAAATGCAAAGTATTCCACTTAGGAAGGAACAGTTTCACACATACAGAATGGGAAGTGATTGTCTAGGAAGGAGTACTGCAGAAAGGGATTTAGGGTCATAGTGGATGACAGGTTAAATATGAGTCAACAGTCTGACACTGTTGCAAAAAAAGCAAACATGATTCTGGGATGCATTAACAGGAGTGTCTTGCTCACAACACAAGAAGTAATTCTTCCGCTCTACTCTGCACTGATTAGGCCTCAACTGAAGTATTGTGTTCCGTTCTAGGCACCATATTTCAAGAAAGATGTGGAGAAATTGGAGAAGGTCCAGAGAAAAGCAACAAAAATGATTAAAGATCTAGAATATATGAGCTGTGAGGGAAGACTGGAAGAATTGGGCTTGTTTAGTTTAGAAAAGAGCAGACTGAGAGGGGATATGATAGCGGTTTTCAATTATCTAAAAGGGTGTTACAAGAAGAAGGGAGAAAAATTGTTCTCCTTGGCCTCTGAGGATAGGACAAGAAGAAATGGGCTTAAATTGCAGCAAGGGAGGTTTAGGTTGGACATTAGGAAAAACTCCTAATTGTCAGGATGGTTAAACACTGGAATAAATTGCTTTGGGGGTTGTGGAATCTCCATCTCTGGAAATATTTAAGAGCAGGTTAGACAGACACCTGTCAGGGGATGATCTACATGATACTTGGTCCTGCCAAGAGCAGGTTAGACAGACACCGGTCAGGGAACTGGACTCAATGACCTCTCGAGGTCCTTTCCAGTTCTATGATTCTATGATAAATTTGTTGACCGCCCCGTTATGCCTCGTGGGATGAGGTTTACCGAGGCAGTCGACAAATGCCTTTGATGTCGACCGCGGAGCATCCAGACTAGTGCGCTGAGCCGACAAACAGCTGATCAGCTCAGTGCGGCAGCCATTTTAATTTAAATGAAGTGGCGATTATTTAAATCGACGCTTCATTTGGATATGTCTAGTAAACTAATCTACATGGCTCTGGCGACAGAGCCATTTAGTCTAGACATACCCTAAATGCTTCTTTTCTACACTCAGACTCTGTGCTTGCAAGTGGGGAAGCATTGCCTCTGAGAGGCGCCCATGGGTGTGTGACTTTCCCAGGCTACTGGGTGGGGCCCTGAGCCAGTTCTGTGTGAGATGGACCCCTAGATATTGAATCCGGCCCTGGTTGCTGCCGGGCCTACCCGGAAGAAGGGTTACAAACAGGTAGATAAGCAGCATTATCACTATTTTATGTATGGGGAAACTTGGACTTGGGTAAGGAAAACAGTTTTATATGCAGGTGACTAGAGAGTTTGGCAGCTAATAGTTCTGGCCCAAGCCATTCTGACATGCTGACTGAGGTAAAGATGGCACCATGATTAGAGCAAAGGACAAGACACCCTTAACTCTGCAGACCCTAGAAAGATACACAGGCCACAGGAGCTACATTACAGCAGCACAGGTTACTGCTGCTGGGATAGTGGTAGAGAAAATGGAGAGAGAGAGTAGTGTAAGGATATAGCTCTCCCCAAAACAGTTCTAGCTGGAAGGAGACACCCACATTAGAGCTGCCTCTAAAAAATGTATCATCCACACTGCATATACCCCCTCACACTTGATCATGGCACATCTTTATTTAGAGACATAAACAAGTGACATTTGGAGAAGCTGAGTACATGCCACTCCTATTGATTTCAGTGGGTACTCAAGTACTGTACCAAGTTAAAGATTTTGGCCTACGTGTCTTGCTGGAGAACAGCAAGCAGTGAGTTGTTGCGGCTGGAACTCTGAAGTTGCTGGCACTCACTCTCTGGTGCACTCCAGGAGACTAGTTGCTATCTAGTTCAAATCCATGAATAATTGAGCAGGCAAATCTACCTGCCACCAGATACATTGTATATTACTGCTGCCTTCATTTTTACACAATCGGATTTTAAAACTGTCCCGTTTTAAAATAAATACATTGGCTGAAGTAACCAGGAATCCCTCTCTCCCTCACTCCCAATTTGGTTGCCTTTCAAAGCTGTGCTTTCAAGCTCCTCCTGGAAAGCATATGATTTTGGTTTCAGATGTCCAGCTATTTCAGCAGTTCTCAAATTATGGGTTGGGACCCCAGCGTGGGCTTTGACACCATTTTAATGGGGTTTCCAGGGCTGGCTTAGATTTGGTGTGGCCTGCGACTACAGCTGAATCTTGAGCTCTGCTGGAGCTGAAATCCTTGGATTTCAGTCTTGGCCCCCTACAAGGGAGTGGTAGGGCTTGGGCCCTTTTATTCTGGGCCACGGAACTCAGGTTTCAGTTCTTCTTCCTGGGGCCAAGTAATAATTTTTATTGTCAGAAGGGTGCTGTGGTACAATGAAGTTCAAAACCCCTAAGCTATTGCATCCACAGAGTGATGTCAGTGGGAGTGCCACATGTGCAGTGGCTGTAGGATGAGACTCTCCATTAACAAAGATACAAAGTATTTCCACGGTCAAGCATGTCCTATGCCCTTTTACATCCATCATGTACTGAAGCACTGTAAGTTTGGGAAAGAATGACAATTAAGCAGTTCTGCTGGTCAAAATCTGAGCAGAGTGTGAGGAGGGGGATAGTCTTTTTACATGGTTTTTATTCTATGCTCAATTCAAGAAGTCAAAAGTTTTATGACTATTTATATTTAAGTTTGCAGCACTGCCGTTGGCCAATTTGTCAGTTTCTTTTTTAAAATTACATAATAAAGTAGAAAAATCTGAGAAGTTGAACTAGAAAAATCTAGTTGACCTCAGTTTTTCTTAACTTACCAGACTTGCTGAGAGTAATCCAGCAGGCACCTTTTCAGATGTGACCCTCCTACATAAAAGATTCTATATATAGTTTTGGAAAGTGAAATTGCAGAGCATATATATTTGCATAAGCATGCACACAGAAGTAAGCTACAGTGAACATCTGGTATGTTCTCAGACTATATTGTGCTGGAAAAGGCAGGGTTGGGCTGGAAGTACTTCCTTACCACAGGCCAAAAGAACCAGTTCCCCTTTGGGAGTGGAGGTTGGCAACTTCAGAAGTAATCACTTGACTCTGTTAATTGAAATGTCCTATATAAGCCTAGAACTCTGAGAAATAGTATATACATAAAATTAAACTGGTATTTCTACTGATGTCTGCCTATGGGACAGACACTGAAAGGCCCTAAGAATTTCAGACGTTTGAAGGGGCTAAAACTGGGATTCGGAGCTGTCCGATTTAAGAAGGGGGGACTATTTGCAAACTTCAGACCCAGATCTAGGTGAGGATTTTTGCTACCATCAAAAGTTGGCTCGGTAGGTCACATCTTGAGACCCTAATCTCATTCCAAGAAGCTTCTGCAATGGTGCTTGGCAATGTCAGCAGGGCAGAAAGGTGATGTCTGTGGGGGTTAATGCTAATGCGCGGCTTGGGACAAAAACAAAGGCTCTTTGTTAATAAGGAAAAATGCAGTTTGGAGAGAAGTGAGTATAAATGTGGGGCAGCTCACGGCAGCTCCTACCCCTTTGCGGCTCCCCTCCCCCCAGCCACGCAACAGCACCTTACCCAAGTGCAACCAGGAAAAAGAGCTGCAGGCCGGCCCGCCGTCCTATCGGGCCAAGCGCGCTCCCATGCTGTCGCGTGTGCTGAGCGGGGCTCGCCCCGGGGTGCCCCGGAAGGGAAGGCGGACTCAGCGCTGAGGCGGGGGGCTCGGTGTGTGTCGTTGCACGGTGGCCAGCGGCCGGCAGGGGGCGGTATTGCCACACAGCTGGGCCCCCGCTGCACGGCAAACCCGGAGAGCAGGAGCTGGGCTGCTGCTCTTTCCTATTTGCCGCGAGCGGCTTGTCTCTCTCTGCCCCGCAGGAAGAGACACGCGGGGAGAAGGGGGAGGTAAATCCCCCCCTCCCTGCTGTAGGGCAGCAGCTGGGCCCGCATCTCGGGGGCGGCCCAGAGTGTCAGTAATGGGGCAGCAAAGTGCAGCTGTGTTTCCCCCGCCTCAAAGGGCCTACAGGCTCGGCGCCGAGCTTCTTCCACAGGGCGGGCCCCTGGAGCGGTGGGTGGGCACAGCCCCTACCCCCCGCCAGCCCCGTTAGTAGCGTGCGCTAGGATAACTGTCCGCCGAGCAGCCGGGAGCCACCCCGCTGGGCAGGAACCCGGGAGCGCGTAAGGAGGAGCGGCGCCGCGCGATCTCCCGCCCGCGGCTAGTGCCACAAGGTGTGTGGGTGGGGGGGGGGGACTGAAGCTACCCCAGGGCTGAGCGACGGCGAATAGCCCCCTACTATGCCCCGGTGTCCCCGCCCCCGCAGCAGCCTGCGAGTGACGCGCGCAGAGCTCATTCACACGGAGCAGGCACGGCGCCGCCTACCCGCGCTCATCCAATCGCCCTGAGGAGCCGAGGGGAGGGAAAAGCCGTCCCCGGCGCTGATTGGCGGATTTCTTCGCACCTCCCTTCCCTTCGGAATCGCCCAGCAGCTGTTGCTGGAACTTCAGGATCTGTGACGTTCTGTCCCGTCCGGCTCCCTCTGGTCCAGGGCTGCTCGCCTCGCCCAGGAACGTGCCAGCCACCGCTGCCGCCGTGCTCCCAGTCAGCCCGTGCCCACGCCCCTTTAGCTGTCCGACTGATCCGTCTGAGGTCCCGGCAGCAAAGCGGAACTGCGTAGCACGAGCCCCTTGAAAGCCCTAGTTTAGCCACACTGGGCAGCGCACAGGTGAAGCTGTTGTGTGGACTTCGGTAGCACGTACGGACGATAATTCTAGAGATAAACGAGTGAGTTTCCTTTTTATGGTCTTGTTTATACAGCAGCTACCCACTGCAAACTCGGGGCGCATCTCGATCTATTTTAAAGCATCACAAATATTTGAAGTAGCTTACCAGACATTTACATCGAAGAAATGATTCGCCTCAAAAGCAAACGAAGAGAGTTTTTAAATAGCATATACCTACTTGGTTGCACTCATGTGCCTTCTATGCTGCGTGATCTGCGTTTTATTCTGCTCTGTTTGTATAATGTCTGTATCTATATTGTGAAATCGTCCTCAGGAGGAAACTGGATATACCTGAATTATGTCGATATTTGGCTCCGAGCCTCCTACTTGAGGTGGGGAGGGGGGAGGGGGAGAGAGAGGGAGTAGAGAGGGAAGCGGAGGACGGCAATTCATGCACCACCGAGCACGAGCGCTGCAAAAATCCGGATTCAGCAGCAGGAGCCTGATGGATCCAATCAATTTTTGGCGCTGAATCCCCAAGTTCTATTGCCTCCATAAAAAACAAGTCTTTCAGCTCTTAATGCAGAAAAAAAAAACCTGGATCCAAACGTCGCGCGTAAGTGTGGCTCAAAGAACCCCACCCATTTATACATCCCCGCTCAATAGTACTGCAAAAACAGCACCTGCTGGGTTAGAAATTTCGATTTTGATGTCTTAAAGCCCGGAAGTTTGTACTATCAGAATAGACGACACAGATTTTTTTATCATTCTTGACCAGAAAATGCATGCTCAGATTCATCCTGGCTCAAGCACCATGCAAAGCAGTACCCGAGTCTGATCAGACCAAGCAAACCTATATTGTACTGCATAAATAGAGACCAAGACTTAGTCCACTATAAAAAGCTGATACACCTTGGCATACGGAACACCCACATCTCCATTCATTCTTTTTAGATAGATAGCAAAGGGAGTCATCCTTTTACCTGAGCTAAAATCTGTCCAATCTAGTTAAGGTATCCAGTGCATCGAATGTCAAAGTAGTCTAGGAGATTTATATTCGCATTACAATGTTTTATTAGAAGAGATGTGTCTTGAGTTTCCTAAACTGCTTTGAAAATCACGGGTAGGTTGATCAGCTAAACCCACAAATAATGAGATCATACCGTCTGCTCGTCCAGTCCATAGCTAAATGTCACTGATATAGCAAGAAATTTGGCTGTATTTAGACTTACCAAAATTTGTGATCACCAAAACTCAGTGGATTCAGTAAAAACGTGTATGATGTAAAATGTTTAAATTTGAGGTATCTAGGAAAGAGGCTGCTGGATCCATTTACACATTTGCTTAGTCCACGGTCCCCAATTGTTGGTGCAGTACAAGTAGCTATAGTCATTTTCCGTTCATTCTATGAAATTGGCAAGGAAGGGCCAAAAACTGTTTGGAACCTATGGGGTCCTCCTGCCTGTTTTGGAATTTGGGGAGCTCCCCTACAGGGATACCTCAGGGTCTAGATTTTTGGGGGTTTTTTGGGGGTGCAATAGGAGCAGCTCCACATGTTATATATTTAGATATTTGAATTTGGGGATTAGGAGGCAAATTTTGACTGGATCCAGCTGCCATATGCGGGTATTTCCCGGCATTTTTGCCGTGGGATGCCTAAGGGTCCGACTTTTGCATTGGTGCAGGACCAGTGGCTGAACAGCGGGATTTTTTCTACTCGTTTTTGGGGGCTCAGGTGGGATCTGGATAGCTGCAGTTTTGCTCTCTCTCTCCCCCCCCCCCCCCACCTTCCCCCCAAGCCGGGGGCGAAGGAGACTCTGGAAGGACTGTTGCATAGGCAACGAGCGCCGAGAACAGCTGTTTATGCATATGAGGTGGGCGTGGCGGGGAGCCTTGCCAAGGGCTGCAGCGGGCTGTCCATGCAAATGAAGGGGGCGTGAGGAGCGTGTAGCTCGGAGCCCTGGAAGAGCGGAGAAACCCCATATAAAAACTACTGGGGACATTTCCCAGGCAGAACTGCTAAAGCTCTGGAGACAGCAGCACCCGCGGCGGCCGGGCACAAGCGCTCCGCGCAGCGAGCACAAGTAGGAGCGGCGAGGCAGGGCAGATCGCAGCTCCCCGGGTCGGGCGCGCTCTCCGCTGCCAGCCCTTCTCCAGGCGCTCACAGAGCGGAGCGAGCTCTGCCTTTGTGGGGTGCGCGGGATGCCCGGGGGTCCGCATGGATAGATGTGGGGGCAGCGGGCGGGGGCGGGGGGGAGGCTGCCCAGCTGCTGAGAGCCCCGCTGGGACGCTGTGTGGGAGCGGGTAGGAAGGGGCCCTGGGCACGTCCGCCCCCGCGCTGATTGCTTGCTTTCCTGTTCCGTTAAGAGTCAAGCACCCGGACATCTCGCCAGAGGGACGGAGCAGCCAGTGCTCAGGCTCCCGAGAGGAGACGGCTCCGGACCATGGCTGACGATGAAAGCGCCCCCAGCTGCAGCGGCAGTGGGACTTGCCCGGGCAGTTGCGGCGAGAACCCTCATTGCAACGTGCTGAGCTGGGAGCAAGTGCGGCGCTTGGATCGCATCCTCAGCGAGACCATCCCCATCCACGGCCGGGGCAACTTCCCCACGCTGGAGATGCAGCCCCGGCAGATCGTGAAGGTGGTGCGGAGCCGCCTGGAGGAGAAGTGCATTGGGGTCCGAGACGTGCGACTCAACGGCTCGGCAGCCAGCCACATCCTGCACCAAGACAGTGGCCTGGGCTACAAGGACTTGGACCTCATCTTCTGCGCAGACCTCAAAGGGGAAGCCGAGTTTCAGACTGTGAAAGACGTGGTCTTGGACTGCCTTTTGGATTTCTTACCGGACGGAGTTAATAAGGAGAAGATCACACCGCTTACCCTCAAGGTAAACCTGCTCTTGTCCAGACACACAGCCAAGGGAAGGAGCACTTTATAGCCCTGGAGTTGGGGAGGGAGAAAGGGGTTCATGAAATTGACACCTCACATGTTTTTAGAAAGAACTCGTCTCTCGTTTTACACCTCAATTGTACCAAAGACTTTGACTGGCAGTAGCGCCGTTCGTCAGAGCTAATGAGGGGGAGGAGCCAGGATTAGTGAATTTATCCTTCTTTTAAGAGTTGCGCAGAACGATAAAAGCATAACTTAAAGGGATCATAACCTTATGGAAAATATATGTGTGTCTGCAGGGCTGTGAGTACTTTCCCCAGACATATGGAGAAACTGTATATTTTCTTGCTTTAAACAGAATTTGGCTTAAACCTGATTCACTTTCTGAGTTCACTATAGTTTAGGGGTGAGGAACCTTTTTTGCATCAGGGGCCAGTGACCCACAGAAAAATCAGTTGGGGGCCACACAAGTGAGAAGCAAAAAACCCAAAAAACCCATAAACAAAAAACAAAAACAAAAAACCTCCAAACCCTCAGTGATGTGGCTGTGGCCCAGACAGAGAAGGAGAAAAACTCCCAGGCTAGTAGATTTTGTGTGTTCTACTTCCAAGGTGGGGGGTTGGAGTGCCACTGTGGGCTCACCAATCCCGGGGCAGGGGGAGCCCCGAGCCTTAGGGGCCAGATCCAGGTAAGCTGGGGAACACAGTTGGCCCCCTGGGCCCGAGGATTCCCGCTTCTGGTTTTATGCCAAATAGCATGCATCTGTTTTGTGAGTTGTGGGGCATTTTAAAAATTGGGGCTCTTTTTGGGGTGTGGGAACTGTGCTGAAGGAACAAGCTTTGATTAATTTGCAAATGTAGAAAATATATGTTGTGGAGCCTTTAGAAATGTTTTTGCATTATATTTTGGTAGTGATCTTCCAAATCCCTGAAAATGATTGTATGTGTTAGTCATAAAGAGTGTGTGCATATATGCGATGTGTACCATCACTTTTATTTCCTTCTCTCATGATATATATTTATATATCATGTGTATGTTTAGAAATGCTTTAAAAAGACACTGTTGCAAAAGCTGTTTCTCTCCCATCATCCTTTGCAACTACAGTGCTGCCACCACTTATGTTAAATATGTCTTCTCCAGTTTTATTCAGACTCCTTAAAATACTGTTCAGAAAATGGGCACAGAATGGAGGGGGAGAGAATAAAAACAAAGTCAATTGCTTGTATTGGTTTCTTCATCTGCTCATTTTTGTCTTTTAAATTATAGGAGGCTTATGTACAGAAAATGGTAAAAGTATGCAATGATTCAGACCGATGGAGTCTCATCTCCTTGTCCAACAACAGTGGCAAAAACGTGGAGCTGAAGTTTGTGGACTCCCTGAGGAGGCAATTTGAGTTCAGTGTAGACTCTTTTCAAATCAAATTAGACTCCCTTCTGCTTTTTTATGAATGCTCAGAGAATCCCATGACTGAAACTTTTCACCCTACCATCATGGGTGAAAGTGTCTATGGGGATTTCCAAGAAGCCTTTGATCACCTCTGCAACAAGATAATTGCCACGAGAAACCCAGAAGAAATCAGAGGAGGTGGCCTTCTTAAGTACTGCAACCTTTTGGTAAGGGGCTTTAGGGCTGCCTCAGAATCTGAGATTAAGTCCCTTCAGAGATACATGTGTTCCAGGTTTTTCATTGACTTCTCAGATATTGGAGAACAGCAAAGAAAATTGGAGTCTTACTTGCAGAACCACTTTGTGGGACTAGAAGACCGCAAGTATGACTATCTCATGACCCTTCATGGTGTGGTGAATGAGAGCACAGTGTGCTTGATGGGACATGAGAGGAGACAGACTCTAAATCTTATCACCATGCTGGCCATCCGTGTCCTTGCTGAGCAAAATATCATCCCCAATGTGGCCAATGTCACCTGCTATTACCAGCCAGCTCCATATGTAGCTGATGCCAACTTTAGCAATTACTACATTGCCCAGGTTCAGCCGGTATTTACCTGCCAGCAGCACACATATTCAACTTGGTTGCCCTGCAATTAAGGACCATTTTAAGACATCTGATGGGGAGAACTTTTTCTAACAAACAGAAAGGAGTGATACGCTCCTTAAAATGGGGTGCTTTGTGCAATGATGATCTGCTCTAGCTTTCAAGTTTGGTAAAGCTTGTGGTTCTTCTTATAAATTATGTGAGTATGAGCTAGAAAAGAAGCAGAAATAATTGGATTCTACCCCAGAGCACCAGAGGCCTGTCATTAAAAGCAAATAGCTTCCCCTGAAATAAACAAGGGAGGAATGCTTGATGACAATATGGGTTGGCAATACCTGCTTCCCATAGCTTTGGCATAGAGAAGGTTGGAAAGCCTTTTTTAGAATGGGATATGCAAAAGGGAGAATATGAAAAACAAACAAACAAAAACAAAGCAATTTGCTTGCGTATATTCAGGAGTTAAAAGTAGAGGCATAGAGCAGAGATAAGTTGAAATAAAATGTATATTGGAATTACTGCATTTGGGGCTTGCAACAAGTGCTGTCTATGGAATGATTGTATAGAATGTATAGCTTGCTTGAATAGAACGCTTTAACAGAAACAGCTTGCTCCAGATGAACAGTAGGAGATTGGTGCAGTTATCATAAAACCAGAAAACATATGATGATGAAGTCCATAATTTCCAGTTGCATGCGTGCTTCACATTTTAAAAAATGTGGAAATGCAAGAAGAACAGCTGCAGCAAACAAAACATGCTCAAGGACCAAAGATTTCACAAATAAGTTATTAAAGCAAAGAAGATATGGTAGAATATAAAAAGATGTTACTATATTTGTATACACCAATGTTAATCAAAAGTGCCTGATGCCTTCAGAAAATTTGAAGTGAGAAAAATATAGTTTTGTGGGTTTTACCATGCATTTTGTTTTTATCAGGGACACAGGAAGACAAACAAAACAAAAAGAAAATCCCAAGCTTGTGAATCAGTGGTTGAGAAAATGCCCTATTTTTCCTTGGCAAATGCTTGTATAAAATTAATATTGTCAGTGTGATGTTAGGTACGTGTGTGTATGTGTGTATATATATGTTTGTGTGCATAAATATATATGTATACGTGTATGTATATATATATATATATACACACATACAATGTATATATTAAATGTGGTCTAGGAAAATGTAGCACTTAAGGAATGTTTAAATAAAGTACTGTGTGTTTTCCAGTTTGCAACAGGATGTCATAGGACAGTGGGCACTTTGCAGTGAATTTGTAACCCACACCTGAAAATTTGCAGTAAATGAACCAGTCAGGATTAAGGTGGGATTCAAATAATGTCTTTGGTTGCAAGAACAAAGATTACAGTAATTCAGTGAGTTGCTTGTGAGCCATAATAATTCCACAAATGGATAAACATTTGATTAGCTGATTCTTTTAACACATTTTGTACTGTAATACCATTTTGACATTTAACCCACTAATTTTGTGACTGCATACCTCCATGATGTATAATTCAGTGGAACGTGGATCAAAGATAGGCTATTTAAAACCCCTGACAGCTAAAGAATATTGTATTAGTTGGTCATTTGAACACTAATTGTTAATATTTAATGGAATATTTTAATAGAATGCATTATGCATTCCAGGACCACTAGAATTTAGTAAATGTGAAATGAACCCTTTTTAAAAGTGTTGCACGGTTGCTTAAAATTATATTTTATATATATATATTATATTATATTTTTATGCAAATATTAAACATCTTTGATCTGGTTGTCACACTGCATTTACAATTTTAGTACTGTACTTTATTTAAATGGAATCACTTTACATTGGAACTATAACTATTCACTTTCATTTCTTCACCCAAGAGACAAGTAGGGGAGACTGATGGATGTGGGGGGAGAGTGAAGAAATAAACCATTTTGCAGTTTTTCACTTCAGTGACACATCTTGGGGGAGAGCCGGGTGGGTGGATGAGTAATTCTTCTTCTTACAGTTGTTGACTTTGAAATCCCAGTGCATTATTTTCTGCATTGTTTAAGTTTCAGGTAAAAGAAAATTATGTTTATGTTTAAAAATGTATTTGGAAAAGAAACGTATCTTGGCAGTGTCTTCTCCCCTTGACATTACAGAGCTACTAAGACAAGTTTATTTTTGCCACCCTTTGCACTTTTATCTTTGAAAGCAAGTTTAACAGGAACATAGTTTGCTTACTGAAGCACCTTTCCTGTGAGTTCTTCAGGATATGTAAAAGCTATTTCATTGCCACTCGTGTTTACTTGGGAGTCCTTGTGCCTACCTTCTCTTTCCTTCCTTCCTTCCCTCCATTCCACATTGGCTGCAGTCTGCTTTTTTTCCCCCTCTCCTTCGTCAGAGGAAGGCCTTTCTTGATTAATTATGCAAAGGAAATGTTTGTTTCCCATGGCCTATTGCTTCAAGCTGTAGATCAAGACTGAGATGTAGTTGTCAGAATCAGAGTACTGCCTGTAGCTGTTTGAAGGGTTTTCTAACGGAAGCTAAGAGGGGGGCTGGGGAAATAGGATCAGCTGGTAATGTGGTATGTCCTCGCTTACCACAACTATTTGCTGCAAATAAATGAGTCATCCATGATTTTAAAAGGGTTTTGGGATCTATTGCTGTGCCACAACCACAAAAAGCTGATAATACATGAGACAATGTACTTTTCCTTTGGAGGGCAGCCTTTTTCCATTGCTGCTAAATGTTTTTTGATTTGTTTCCCCTTTCAGCTCAAATGTTATTGCTTTTTATGATTGACAGTAGCTATTCATCTTGTAGTTATGCAACAGGCCTCAGCCTACTGTATCTTTCAGTACATATATAATATGTTTTTGAATATATTATATGAGTATTATAGACCTATTTTGCATATGTAAATGAACAAGTGGAAGAACTGGTAGGATTTTGTTTTTACTGTGGCTGGTAGTTTAAAAGTTGTCTGGAGTTAGTGATGGGAATGAGCCATGAGTTCAGGTCAAGAGTAAAATAAGAACATCTTTTCAAAGCTGGATTGCTTGTGTGATTTGCACACCTTTCATTTCATAAAGTCTATTTTTTTTCTCTCTTTCTTTCTCTCACTTCTGTATACTAGCACTTTTACAAGAAAAAACAAACGCTTGGTATTCTGTAGGCTTCACTTTCTCATCCAATCAATATTTCAGCTCAGAACTTGCTGAAGAAAAAGTATCCCTTTAAAATGCTGAACTGATTAAAAAGGTTGACCTCATTACAGTCAAATTGTTGTGTGACAGTTGGATTTATTGGTAATCAACAGGGAGCTAAACTTTTTTTTAATATAAATATAATGAAACATCTGAGAGTTTTTAAATCAGATTATTTTCTAATATGTTGAAAGTCCCCCAAATGCAAGAACTTTATTTTAAAAATAGAAGGGGAAGTAAAAACACTAATGAAATCATATAATATATTTCCATACTCCCTTTTATGTACTTAAAAACAATTTGTTGCTTATGTTACACAAAAACCTTCAAGCCACACTTATAAGCACATCTTGTTAAATGCTCTGCATATGAAACATATTATGTTGGATGCTCATGCTAGTTCAGAAGAAGCTTTTTGTTGCTGTTGTTGTTTCATTGAGAAAATGAAATGTATAGGGTAAAACTGCAGCTATAAGAAAAGTTAAGAAAACATAATGACATATTCAGCATTTATTTGAATATACTCTTTTGTGTGGTTTTCTTTTAGCAGACAATTTCCACTGCAAGAAAGAAAATCCATGTACTATCTTGCTGTTGAAATAATGGCTTGCTAACCAAGTAAATATCAAAAAGGCCTGCACATTTCAATTCAGCTTGGCTGAAGCACTGCAAACTCTTGCAGTCTGTAGGAGGCTGTGCACATTTGATCTCCCTCAGAATTCCATACAAGTGTTGCCTTCTGTGAGGCATCCCGTTGCAGCAAATTGCTCCTTGGATTGCTCTTGTGGAACATTTTGACTATAGGCTCTGTCACAGACAGAAAAAGAGCTGATGGAAAACAGACTCTAAGAGCTGAAGTGTTTGCATCAGTGCTAGAGGGAACAGATTGTGAATTTTGTTTACAGCATCCAATATTTGGATTTTTTTTGTAAATAAAAAGAAGTTATTTTTTTCTATTGATCTGTGTCTGCTGTCTTCGTGTCTGAAATAGCTCAGCCCTATTCCTAATGAATATGACTAGCTTTCATTAAAAAGAACAAGGGCAGCACTTTTCTGAGAAGCGCAGTGTTCAGCAGCTTTCTGATTGGAGCACAATAAATTTTAAAAAGTTCTGCCTTCTGCCAGCCAATTTTGACTGGGTTTAGTCAGCTACGAAAGAACTTAGCTGGCTGGTGCCAAAAATACTTGGCAGAACACTGATAGAGCAATGTAAATGACCTTAAAATCTGTACCTCATCGAACTAGCAGCTCTGAAGAACCAGACTTTCTAAAAAATATTTGACAATTATTGGTAAGAATATTAATAATATTTAACACACAGTATTTAATATTTTCAAAACAGCATGTGGCCCTGGTTCTGATACCTTTACTGTTGTTGAATGGTACCTTACTCTTCACACGTTTGCATTGATTTCCTTAGGAAAACATGAGGCGTTGGAGTAAGGGTATCAGAATGTTGGCTTGAGTAATAGAACTTCTGTGTGTGCTGGAATCTACATGTCCATTTGATTTGGAACTTTGAATCAGTCTGTTTATTTCCACAGATTCTACATAGACTCTATTTTCCTCACTTATGATATCGCTATTAGCAGAAGTACTTTGCCATGTTTGTGGTGGAGAACCTATGATAATGAAGGCTGGTTTCCCAAAAGGCACTTCAAGATAATATTATTGATAATGACAGCACTAGGTTTTAGTTTATGTCCATTATCACCAAACACCCAGCCCTTTTTCTAAACCAGGGTTTCTCAGACTCTCCCTTCTAAACAAAGTGTTCACTAAAGATTCTTCACTACATTAACTGCTATTACACTCATCTGTTCATGGATCCCTGCTTGGAAGGCTCACACATTTAAGTGCTCATCTGTGCTCATCTGAATGTGCTTTTTTTAATGATGAGTGAACCTATATTCCCTTTTAAGAAAGTAAACTCAGCTTCTGGGAACTGCTAATTTTTCCAGGCATGTGAGCAAACACCTGGCTAAAGGGTAACTTCATTCAGCACAGTACGTCTCTTTCTTTAATGGCTCTGAATGTGTAAAATGATTAGCAGGCTGCACTGACCACTGAAATGGTAGATGGGAGAGAGGATTAACTGCACTGCATTATTCAAAATTTAGAAGGGGAATGGTGCCCGAGGATCACACTAGTACTTAACCATTAGGTTTCAGCAATTTTCCACCCACATGGCAATTAAGGCTGGGATTATCAAGGAAGTAGACATAGTGATAGGTGCTCAACTCCTATTGAACTTCCATGGGAGCAAGACCCCTAATTTCCTTACGCGCCTTAGAAATTCCAAGCATGAATGGATACTCTTCTTCTAGACTGGGTTACTGTTTCCTCTCCTCAAATAACACTTCAGAGATGGGATCATAATTTAAGCCTATGGAGGACTCTGAGGTGCTTAAGTCTTCTTTTCAAAATAGGTGATGAGGTGAATTTCAACCAAATGCCACTGTTGAGTGAGGTGTTATTTTGGGTTTGGAAGAGAGGGGGTTACTGGAAGTAGAGGAAGGGAAAATCTGAGTAGAGGTTAATGGGTTACACTTGGAACAGGGAGCCTGGCTCAAGTAATGTCCCTGCACTTCCCCACCAACAGAAGAAGTGCAGACAATTTCATAATAATATTCCGCAAGTTGCCCTGGCTGCAAGCTCGCTTGAGAAAAAACAAACAAACAAAAAGATTTCTCGAGGCATGAAGCTGAGCCTAGGTCATGGCCAGTTTCTTCCTTGTCAAGGATATGTGCAGCCCCTGCAAGGAAGGGTTTTATGACTTTGGGAATAAGTGATTTCCAACCTAAATAACGGAATGTTCTCATCGGGATCCCCTATGCAAACTATATATTGATTTTCCAGAACATCGTGTACTCTTCACTGTTGCCAGGAGTTTGTGGGGATCTGGTCATGTCATCATAAAACTGCCAAGATGCTTTATTTTCTTCTTCTTCTTCTTCTTCTTCAGTAAAATTCAATATGTTTGGCTGCGTTCACTTCTGTAAATCATACTGTATTGTTCTATACAGTAGCAGTAGAACCTATGTGTAGCTGGAGTTGTCAGTTTTAGGCTTTGGGAGTGCGTCAGGAACAGAGCCGTGCATGGTTTTTTTGACGTTCAGAAGAGCAGTAAGAACACCATAAGCCACATCTGTGTTTCAGAGCTGAGACTAACACCAGCCCTCAAGGCCTGATGGCACATCACAAACAGAATTTGATACTTTATCACACGTTTGCTTTGCTTACAACTACACAGAATGATTATTTCAGGGATGCTAAATTCAGCCCCCTCCGAGGTTTGCTGCCCCCACATCCTGATCTAGATGATGCAATCTTACTGCATGGTTTAAAACATCCTCTAAGCACAATGTCCTGGGTAGCTCTGACCCACGGAAAGCCATGTGGAAATACTGACATTTTTTTATTCCTCAGAGCCCTGAGAGCAGAACAACTAAATTCTACCAGGAAATTCAGAGTCCCCAAATAGCCTCTCGTGTTGCTTCTTTCTGGCTTGTGGCACAATATCTTCACAATGTCTTTTGATGTATTACATTTCTGCCAGAGGTCTCCCTTAGTTTTGGAGTGCCCAGCTAGGAGGCACATTGGCACAGTTTTTCTAGAATGCACATTGACTTAGGATGCGTTATAGGGCAATTGGCTCTATTGAGCATTAACTTTATTTGGGGATTCCCAGAAATGGGAGGATCCAAAATTGCCAGTCATTTTAGATAGCAAAGACCTTTTGTAATAGAACAACCTGCAATGGCTAATTGAAATATCTTTTCTTAGGTTTCTTAAAGGCCTCACCAGCTTCTATAACTATTTATTCCCTTCCCAGATGGGTCTGATGTTTGAAAACCTCAAACTCCTCTCGTATGTCCTGGCCCTTAAAGGGGCAGACCATCTTGTTAGAGAGCATCTCACAATTTTCCCTATCTTCAACGGCTAGATTACTTTCCATTTTAATGATGATTTTACCCATAACACCTTTGTGGCAATTGCAGCACTTGCTTACATGAAAAAGTAATATAAAGAAAGTGTTTCTGTGTTTGGAACTGTCCTTAATTTAGTGAATATCCTGAATGTTTGGAAAAACAGTTAAGCTACTAACCGTTCATCTCTTCTCTCTTGTCCCTTGTTCATCTGTTCTGATTCTTCTGTTCGTCTCCTCTCTCTCGCCCCTTGTTTCCCTGCACACGTTTTTTTGCGCCTCCATCTCCAGTCTCCTTCTCTTCTTCTTCTCTACCTCTTCCACTTCATATGTTGGAAGTCAGCAGGAGGAGCTAGCTCCAAGTGATGTACCAGCTCTTCACAGACTAACAGTGATCCACTGGATATAGTTTGAGAACTCCAATGTATATGTCTAAACCTGACAGTGAAGAGTTACAAAGGGATCTCGCAAACCTGGATGACAGGACAACAAAATGGCAGATGAAATGCAATGTTGGTAAGTGCAAAGTAATGCACATTTGGAAAACATAATTCCTAAACATTCCCCAGAGAAACTGAATAAGCCTTAGTGAATGGCTTTTACTCTCCTTTCTAGTGTCAGTAAATATCGTATTAGTCATGCTTTCCTTGCAAATACTATTTCTAGTTGACTCATAGATTTGTTTAGCATCTTAAAGCTAAGCTATGTGTGGATAATATGCATTTTGGTGTGTTTACTAGCTTGAGTTGTTAGAAAGGATGATGATATACATGTACTCCAAAGGTAGCATTAATTTTCTTTTTTATTTGATTTCATATTAAATATTGTAAGCATTGCTCCTTGTTAACTATCCTGTATTTTAATATTTTACTTCTACACGTATGGGCTGTTTTATTTATATTTATATGAAATATCTTTTTTTGTTTTTATTGGTAGTGCACATCCACACACTACTTCAATATTGGTGTTGCACATAAGACATTTTCAACCCTCCCCAAAAAAATCCAACACATCCAAGGATAGAAAATGTTAGAGGGAAGACTGGTAGCTGCTAGTACACACCCCTATGTGCAGATAAGCTCACCCTCCTGCAAACACACCTACAAACATGGTACTGGCACACGCCTCTAAGCAGCTCTAAACTCTGCTACTCAGAAGGGCAGACAATCTGTTGAGATAGCTCTTAAATTACCTATTGATGCTGGGTAGAACCCAGATCACGTGTCTATCTAGATTCAGCCAAAAGGTCAAAAAATTGTGAAAGTGCCCTCAGGGAAGGAAGGAGAAAGGCAGCCAAGATGGAGTCCGACCACCCACCAATTTTGCCTTTTTGAGCCTTTTGGTTCTGCTCCTATGACCCCATCCAATGCCCACTGCAATCAAAGGAAAAACTCTCATTGACTGCAGAAGGTTGTGGATCAGGCAGTTTGCATTCATGATGCTGAGAAATGTTACTTGTCAGGAAATAGAATTCTCAATGGGAGAGGAAATTGTTCCATGCAAATTTCAGCACTCTTAGTAGTAGGAATGAAGAAGGATGGAGAGATTTTTGTTAATCGCACATGTGCTGTTTAAAAAGCATATCCTTTAGTTGCTTAAATTCTGATTTCCTCTCCCATGCAGGGTTCTATTTCCTGAGAAGTGACATTCCGCAGCAGCATGAATGTAAACCACCTGATCCACAACCCACTACAATCAATGAGTTTTTCCTTTGATTGCAGTGGGCATTGGATGAGGTCATAAAAGCAGAACCAGAGGGCTCGAAAACGCAAAATTGGTGGGTGGCTGGAGCATACATATATTCATCCCAAGGGAGAATTTGTTCTTGTGATGGTTATTTATATTAAACATTTAATATATATGTTGAGGATCTGTTGTGTTAGACACTATATAAATATATATTGAGAGTCCCTGCCCCAAAAACCATTTTTCTCATAAAAGTTGGCTCACCTGCTTAAAAATATAGACCTCCCTTTTAGGATATCTTTAATTTTTTGATACAGGCAGTCCCCGGGTTACATGGATCCGACTTACATCGGATCCCTACTTACAAATGGGGTGAGGCAACCCCGCTCTAGCTGCTTCCCCCCAGCAGACCAGGGAGACGCGAAGCTAGTGCCCCCCCCCAGCAGACCAGGGAGACACGGAGCAGCTTTTCTCAGCAGACACCTCAGCTTGAGAATAAAGGACTGAGGGAAGTGAGGTGTGGGAGAATAAAACTGAGCTCTGGAGAAATGTTTGGCTAGAGTTTCCCCTACAATATGTACCAGTTCCGACTTACATACAAATTCAACTTAAGAACAAACCCACAGTCCCTATCTTGTACGTAACCTGGGGACTGCCTGTATATGATAGCAAAAAAATGGATCCCAAAATTGAAAATCTCCTAAAATATTACGTAACTTCACAAAACCCAAGACAAGCTAAAACTGAAATCCTTGACAATATACCCATCGTGAATAATGCAACTCACGTGTTTCCCTACCAATCTGCAGGTTTAGTGTGCCATATGATATTTGCAGCATTGGGAACTGAAGAGTATGCGTCTCTCTCTCTCTCTCTCTCTCTCTCTGCATGTACACATACAGACCAAATGCACTCACTTCCTTAGAACATAAGAACGGCCGTACTGGGTCAGACCAAAGGTCCATCTAGCCCAGTATTCTGTCTACCGACTGTGGCCAGCACCAGGTGCCCCAGAGAGAGTGGACCGAAGACAATGATCAAGCAATTTGTCTCCTGCCATCCCTCTCCAGCCTCTGACAAACAGAGGACAAGGACACCATTTTATCCCCTGGCTAATAGCCTTTTATGGACCTAACCTCCATGAATTTATCCAGCTTCTCTTTAAACTCTATTATAGTCCTAGCCTTCACAGCCTCCTCTGGCAAGGAGTTCCACAGATTGACAACACACTGTGTGAAGAAGAACTTCCTTTTATTAGTTTTAAACCTGCTACCCTGTAGGGGAAATTCAGGCTGGCAGAGAGCATTTAAAGTAGACTTTGGATATAAAATAAACTATCCTGGTTTCTACCCAGATTCATAGAGGCATAAAGGCAGGAATTCTCCCCACAAGCAAAGAATAGCCAGAGAACCACTTTGCCCAGACTGCATCATTTGGCTCAAAGTCCATCTCTTCCTAAAAATAAAGTCACTATCACAAAAGTCAGCAGCCTTTCAGAATTAAACTGGCAGCAGGAAACTATTAGCTTGGTACACTGTTTTGTTCCATGAACATTATCTCTTTCATATATCAAATTACAATGTTTGAAAAATCCTGATATGCTAAGCAGTTTCTAGACAAAAGTTGTTAGCGGTTTAATCACTGCAAACCGCTGTAAATAACAAGGTTGGTGCAAACTAATAATAGCTCTTTTTATAAGTCAATAGAATAATTTGAAATGCTGTTGCAAGCCTGCGATTGTACTTTGCGTGCATTTGAGCCATATGCTATGGTTTAGGGGTTATCCGTGTTTCCATTATAAAACCCTTCTTTCCAGGTTTATAGTTTGGCTGTAAAAGTGCCATAGGAGCCAAAACTTGGTGAGTCCACATGTGGGTTAAACCCACAAAAAGCAAGCAATTCAGAGGCAGGAATGGAATTCCCCTCTCTATGTCCCCTATGATGCCAACATATTTCACAGCATATTATACCAGAGAAATCCTGATGATTCTGGTTGAGCTTTAATTTCATATGAACTGGAACATTCCACAAACTATGATTAGTGGTGAATACTAACTTCATCGTTACATAAATAAAAAAGTAATACATTTGCAGAAGCTTGGGCCACATCATGGTCGTTTTGATAATGGGTAGGCATTCTCCAAAAATTTGGCAACCCATGTACAAATTTATTCAAACTGGGACTTTCTTGCTCTCTGAGGCTACATCTAGACTGCAGGCTTCTTTTGAAAGAAGCTTTTCCAGAAGAGATCTTTCAGAAAAACTTTGAAAAGAGCATGTCCACACTGGTTAAGCAGATCGAAAAAGCAATCTGCCTTTTCGAAAGATAGTGTCCAGACTGATTGGACGCTCTCTCGCATAAACGGTCACCCGGAACCACTTCAGGCAGGGCTTTAGGTCACTAGTTCCTTCCAAGTGCTGGTGCTGGAGCCTAGCAGAGTCATGGGCTTAAAGGGACCCCCCCCGGGACAGCCGTTTCTCTGCTTCTGCTGCGTGCTTGCCTACCTCCCTAAGGGACGGCAAAGTTCTCACAGTGCCTGCTGTGGTTGCCCAGTTTTTTTGGACTCCACAGCTTTTTCCTTTGTGCCATGGAGCTGGAGCTGCCCCTGGGCATGTGATGGTGCTACATGGCCACGCTACAGTTTCTGCAGCACTTTGTGCCTGCTGGTCTTGACCGAGCTTGACTCTGAGCTCATTCTAGGGACCCTGTCCCTGGGTGCGGGCACAGCACTCTTGCAAACGCAACTGTAGAGAGGTGCGTCTGGTGGCTGGACACCAGTTCTGACTGGTGGGACCGGCTGGTCATGGAGCGGTGGGATGACCAGCAGTGGCTCCAAAACTTCGGCATGAGGAAGGCCACCTTTTTGGAGCTATGTGCCAGGCTCGCCCCACCCTCTGATGACGCAACACCCACCTGCGGCCTACCATCCCCCTAGAGAAGCAGGTCGCAATCACCTTCTGAAAGCTCACCGCCCTAGAGAGCTACCAGTCGGTGGGCAACCAGTTCGGTGTGGGGAAGTCCACCATCGGGGCCCTCCTCATGGAGGTAAGGCACTCTCAGGCTGCAGTCCCTGAAGGGGAGGGAGGAGTCCTGGAAAAGGGGGACCCATGGGAAAGGGGGCTGGAGGGCCGAGGTGTGGGGGAAGCCCCATCCCCAGGGGGTTGTGCTGTCCTGCCCTCACACAGCCCTGCTGCAGGGGCGGGGGTGGCCTCATAGGAGGTGGCTCCTGTGGTGTTGGGGGGAGGGACACCTCCCAAGGGCTCAGGCACTCCCTCTCTCATTCGCTGTTTTGTGTGTTAGTTTGTTTCCCTCTGCAGGTTGTGTGGGCCATTCTGTTGCAGGGACCCACATCCGTGCACCTCTACATAGAGTGGCCCAGTGCATCAACTGCAAAGGCTACTTTTCTATGGTGCTGCAGACCCGGGTCAACCACCATGGACAGTTCATGAACATTTTTGTCAGGTGGTCGGGCAGGGCACATGGTGTCCAGATTTTTCGGAACTCCAGCCTCAATGGGAAGCAGGAGGCGGGCACATTCTTCCCCTGCTGTGACTTTGCAGTTGGGGATGTGCAGATGCCATTGTGCATCGTGGGGGATGCGGCCTAACCCCTGATGCCATGGCTAATAAAGCCTTACACCAGCCACCTGGACCCCAGAAGGGACCAATTTAATGCCCACCTGAACCAGGCCAGGATCAAGGTGGAGTGCGCCTTTGGCTGCCTCAAGGCATGGTTCAGGTACCTCCTGACCAGCCTGGACGTGGGGGAGCACAACATCCCCGAGGTCGACATGTTGTGTCCTCCACAAAATTATGGAGAGGAAAGGGGAGGCCTTCCTCCTGGGGTGGGAGGCAGACGCCGGCCGTGAGGGGAGACCCTTCGCTCAGCCGCAGACAGCTACCATCTGCCAGGCCCATCAGGTTGTGGTGCACATCCGGGAGGCCCTGAGGGAGAGTTTCTCTCAAGCACCCCACTAGGGGCCTCTGGCTTGCTGCACTATCCCTTTCCCACCACAACTCCTCCCATCACCCCTTCCCTCACCTCTCAATAAAGACACCTGTTTGGTTTTAAATAAAATGAACTGTGTATTGATCTTTCAATCAAAAAGTTAGGGAGTGGGAGGGTGGCTCATAACCTGGAGGGGGATGGCGGCTGGGAGTGGTGTGTGTGGGGGTGAATGGATGTGTCACCTCAGGTGTGGGGACCTCGTCGGACTTGGGTTTGGGTGGGTCCTGGGACCACAGGGGTATGGCAGGCGGGGGGGCTGGAGTGGGGTCAGGGATGGCAGGGAGGGTGGGAGAGAGGTCATAGGCATCATTTGGGGAGAGGGCATGGGCATCAGTTGTGGAGGAGGCTTAGGTATTGCTTGGGGAAGGAGCAGAGGCATTTCTTGAGGAGGGAGCAGAGACATAGCTTGGGGGGAAGAGGGAGGAGAATGGGTATAGCAAGGGTGGGGGCAGGAGGATGGTAGGCAGCATCCGGGTGTTGGACCTAACCCGACAGCAGCCAGGTGCATGTTGACACATATGCTATCGCACTGCTGCATGAGCTGGTCCCATGCGTGGTTTCGCCACTCTACCTCCTCCCAGATCTTCTACTCCAGGGTCTGCTTTATGTTGTGCAAGACCCTGACATGCTGCTGCATGAGGTCTTCCTGGACCATGGTGTGCTCTTGCGTCCCCTGGACTCTGGCAGCTGGCTGTTAGAGAAAAGAAACTGCCCCCCCAGTAAAAAAGTTTGGCCAGGCTGCTCTTGTTATAGTGGGCTGCAGTACTCCTTGAGAGAAACCGGCCGCACCCTTCCTGCATACCATTGCCTTTAGAAAAAAGGAAAGGTGTGAAAAGGGGAAAATAGCCTCAGACTCTCCCACCTGTCACCTTGGCATGAGAACTGCGGGGCTTACCTGGTCGCATGAAACCTGCACAGTTTCGGCCCAACCCCTGGGACACAGACCCCCCACTTGGTGACCATTGGGCCATATATGGTAATATGCAAGCGCGGGAAAGCGATGTGCAGATTTGGGGATAAATACCCATCGCACAGTTCGCTCTAGGAGGTCTTCACAACACACGTACCACCGTGCGTGTGCCTTCTCGTATACTTCAAAGCACTGCCGGCCTGATCAACCGACCAGCCACCTCCCCCGACTCTCGGGCGTAACCAAGGCCTTCGCAACCGAATTGATATCTGTGAAATGTTCCGTGTGCTGTGTAAGTTGGTATGTATGATTTGATTTTTTCTTGTTGTATAAGCTTAGTGTTGTAGTTGTTTGTGGGTAGTACATAAGAATTTGTAGTTATCACTGTTATTTTATTACTGTAGCTGGATATTTTAAGATTAGAGACTATTCCCCTTGCCATTCCCATCCCTATATCTCTGACACGTTTTACTAGAAACCATAGAATAAATATAATAAATACTGTAAATTCATTATTAACACGGTCTATTAAAAATCTTAGAATACATACTATAAATTCACCACTGTCATAAATAATTATTTTTTATTTGATAAAACTGTCCACCTGGTTCTGTCCTTCCCCCCTTGGGTATTCATTATCGGACCTGTGATTCTCGCGACACTGGCTTGGGTGATGTGGCTTGCCCCTCAGTCCTGACTGGTCTGGCTTTGGAGAACACATATAGGGAGAGGCAGTCAGCCATCCTTGCAGACACTCTTCCTGAGGCCATGCCCTCCACTGTGAGCAGCGACCAACAGTCCTTGTGGCAGAGGGAGGAAGGCCATGTGTGGGCTGCACAGCAGGCCCTGCCTCACAGAGGCCCCGAGGTGCCCAGGGAATCATGCTGCCTGCTTCCTGCCCCCCAGGGCCAGATGTGTGTGTATATGTGGCCTCCTATGAGCCTGGGAGCAGGAGCCAAGCCACGCTCAGGGGCTGGCTGCTGAATCCGCATGGTGCACACTAACTTGGCACGTGGTTCCACATCTCCGGACTGCAGCATGATGTACAGCCCGAGCAGGTCAAATGACGCTCATACCCCACCCCCTCTGCTCCTGCTTCCTCCGCCCTGTGTGTGGGACAAACTGAGAACACTCACCTGAAGATTCCTCCCCAGCATCAGAGGAAGCCTCGGAGACCTCCATGCTCACAGGAACCCGCTCTAAGGAGAGCATGATGGTGGCCGCATCATCCGCCTCCTCCTCATCCTGCTGCTGTCCCTGGTCCTCCTCCTCCCCCTCCACTGTGACCTCTGACCAGGCAATAACCGTGTCGAGGCCGGAGTCCATGGCAACAGGTGGGGAAGATGTTTCCCCATCCCCTCAGGAATTGGAGCAGCTCCTGGTAATAGGGGCAGGTGTGGGGTCCTGCCCCGGAGTGGGAGCTGTGCTCTCTGGTCCTCATGTATCCCTAGCGGAGCTCTTTCACCTTAATCCAGACCTGTTTCAAGTCCAGGGTGGGTGTCCATGCTCCACCAGGGACTCAATCATGCGCTCAAAGATATTGGTATTACACTGCGTGGAGCGGAGATCCTGCAATGTCTCCTCCTCGCCCCAGAGCTTGAGGCGGGACAGGATATCCACTCCGGACCAGAAGGATGCCCACCTCTTGGTCCCCTTGGGTGGGTCCTGGGGTCCCTGGGGCTGCTCCCTGTGAGGGCCAGCGGGGTTGTGGGGGGCTTGAGACTGGGCAAGGCCTGTGGCAGGTTGAGCCGTGAGGTCAGGGTGCTGCTCTCAGGCTGGCTTCCTGTCACAAGTCTTGTCCAGAGTGCCTGCAGCTTTAAGAGGGACCAGGAGACAGGAACTATAGAGTTGTGATTACTTTGAATGCAGTGGCCACCAGAGCACCTGTGTTAATTCCTGGAGGCCTCTTCTTTAGAAAGAAAACCCTCTTCCCCATCCACACATGACTTTTTCTGAAAGAACTCTTTCAGAAAAAGGCTTCTTCCTCATAGAAGGAAGATTACCAATGCTGGAAAACTCCCTCTGTTCTTTTCATTTACTTTCAAAAGAACGCTATTGCAGTTTGGACATAATTGAAGTTTTTTCGGAAAAATGACAGTGTTTCTGAAAAAAACCTCTGTAGTATAGACATACTCTGAGTGGCAGATGGAGTTCAAAGTGAATCAATTTAAGTATATTTATATAATGTTATAGTGATGTAATCAGTCTATTTTAGACTCTTTCCCAAATGCATTTGCTGCGTTCTGTGTAGTAATGAGAAATGTTCCTATTTAAAAATATCCAGTCAGGCCTATTTAATCTTGAATAAAAAATTTAGACTTAATTTCCTTAAATGTAGACAAAGGCATACATGCTACAAGTTTAACAAAGCAATGCAATAGACCCACTGGAAAATTTAGCACCAGCTAATTATTCAAAGAATCAGAGATATGTCAAATCCAGGCACAGATTAGTTAGTTCTTACATTGGCCTATATTATAGGTATTGCCTTCTCTCACTTCCTGGTGCAGTCCATAGATCACTCTCCTTTCTATATAAGATGGGGTCTACTTCATTCTCTGTTGGTCCAAGGATGGAGACTGGAAAGGCCAGGGTGGAGAATGAGTGGGCTGATGAAGTCCACATTATCTATCTCCTCTGACCCAAGTGAGAGCCTGAAGAAAGGTTAGCATAGCTGCAAAAGAATCCTGGGGATACAACCTGGGACTGCGGTACTACTGTGCTCCCTTAACGCTCCAACCTGGATTCTCTCTCATGATGCATTACTACTTACAAGCTGCAACCCCCTCCAGGTGCCCTTATTTCTCAGACACCAGCATAAGGAGACACACCCAGCCAAGCTACATGAATGCTCTCCAAGCCGCTTGTGACCTATATATAGAGAAAGAGACTCCAGCAAAGCCCCCAAATCCCCTGCCTTGCACCCCACAAATGTATTCTCTTGCACTGTTCTTGCGGGTAGGCTTGCGAACCTAGTGAGGAGGGCTTTAAACTAGGTTCGTCGGGGGATGGTGACCAAAACCCTGAGGGGAGTGGGAAAGTCGGATACCGGGAACAAATGTATAAAGCAAGGAGCAAGAAAGGAGGACCCCAGTTTCGAATGGAGAAGATAGGGCAATCAACTGGTTACCTGAAGTGTTTGTACACTAATGCGAGAAGCCTGGGCAACAAACAGGAAGAACTGGAGGCCCTGGCCCAGACCAAGAAATATGATTTAATTGGGATAACAGAGACTTGGTGGGATGACTCTCATGACTGGAGCGCGGTCATGGAAGGGTATAGACTGTTCAGGAAGAACAGGCAGGGGAGAAAAGGAGGAGGAGTTGCACTATGATTGCTCTGAACTCCAGTATAAAGAGGGAGAAAAACCTGTTGAGAGTCTATGGGTTAAGTTTAAAGGAGCAAACAACAGCATTGATGTTGTGGTTGGTGTCTACTACAGGCCACCGAATCAGGTGGATGAGGTAGATGAGGCTTTCTTCGGACAACTGAGCGAAGCTTCCAGATTGCAGGCCCTGGTTCTCGTGGGGGACGTTAATCACCCTGACATCTGCTGGGAAACCTATACGGCAGTACACAGGCAATCCAGGAAGTTTTTGGAGAATGTTGGGGATAACTTTTTGACACAGGTGCTGAAGGATCCGACCAGGGGCTGTGTGCAGCTTGACCTTCTGCTCACAAACAGGGAGGAACTAATAGGGGAAGTGGAGGTGGGTGACAACCTGGGAAGCAGTGATCATGAGATGGTAGATTTCAGGATCCTGACCAAAGGAAGAAAAGAGAGTAGTAAAATACACACCTTGGACTTCAAAAAAGCAGATTTTGACTCCCTCCGAGATCTGATGGGCAGAATCCCCTGGGATGTTAACATGAAGGGGAAAGGAGTCCAGGACAGCTGGCAGTATTTTAAAGAAGCCTTATTGAAGGCACAGAAAGAAACTATCCCAACGCGTAGCAAGAGAGGCAAACATGGAAGGAGACCGGACTGGCTTACAGGGGAAATTCTTGGTGAACTTAAGCACAAAAAGGAAGCTTACAAAGAGTGGAAACTTGGACAAATGACCAGGGAGGAGTTTAAAGGTATAGCTCGAGAATGCCGGGGGGTTATCAGGAAGGCGAAAGCGCAAATGGAATTGCGACTGGCTAAGGATGTGAAGGATAACAAGAAAGGTTTCTACAGGCATGTTAACAAGAAGAAGGTGATCAGAGAGGGTGTGCGGCCCCTAATGGATGAAGGAGGTAACCTAGTGACAAATGATGTGGGGAAAGCTGAAGTACTCAATGCTTTCTTTGCCTCTGTATTCACGGACAAGGTCGGCTCCTGGACTTCTGCGCCAAGTGACGCAAGATGGGATTAAGATGGACAGCCCGTGGTGGGTAAAGAACAGGTTAGGAGCTATTTAGAAAAGCTAAACGTACATAAATCCATGGGTCCGGACTTAGTGCATCCGAGGGTACTGAGGGAGTTGGCAAATGTCATTGTGGAGCCTTTGGCTATTATCTTTGAAAAGTCATGGAGATCGGGAGAAATCCCGGATGACTGGAAAAAGGCAAATGTAGTGCCCATCTTCAAAAAAGAGAAGAAGGATGATCCAGGGAACTATAGGCCGGTCAGTCTTACCTCGGTTCCTGGAAAAATCATGGAAGGGATCCTTAAGGAATCCATATTGAGGCACTTGGATGAGAGGAAAGTGATTAGGAATAGTCAGCATGGATTCACAAAGGGCAAGTTGTGCCTGACCAATCTGATTAGCTTCTATGATGAGGTAACTGGCTCAGTGGACATGGGGAAGTCAGTGGATGTTATATACCTTGACTTTAGCAAGGCTTTTGATACGGTCTCCCACAATATTCTTGCCAGCAAGTTAAGGGATTGTGGATTGGATAAATGGACGGTAAGATGGATAGAAAGATGGCTAGAAGGCCGGGCCCAGCGGGTAGTGATCAATGGCTCGATGTCAGGATGGCGGTCGGTTTCTAGCGGAGTGCCCCAAGGTTCAGTTCTAGGACCGGTTTTGTTCAATATCTTTATTAATGATCTGGATGAGGGGATGGATTGCACCCTCAGCAAGTTTGCGGATGACACTAAGCTGGGGGGAGAGGTAGATATGCTTAAAGGCAGAGATAGGGTACAGAATGACTTAGACATAAGAACATAAGAACATAAGAACGGCCGTACTGGGTCAGACCAAAGGTCCATCTAGCCCAGTATCCTGTCTATCGACAGTGGCCAGCACCAGGTGCCCCAGAGAGGGTGGACCGAAGACAATGATCAAGTGATTTGTCTCCTGTCATCCCTCTCCAGCCTCTGACAAACAGAGGCCAAGGACACCATTTTATCCCCTGGCTAATAGCCTTTTATGGACCTAACCTCCATGAATTTATCCAGCTTCTCTTTAAACTCTATTACAGTCCTAGCCTTCAAGCCTCCTCTGGCAAGGAGTTCCACAGGTTGACAACACGCTGTGTGAAGAAGAACTTCCTTTTATTAGTTTTAAACCTGCTACCCATTAATTTAATTTGGTGTCCTCTAGTTCTTCTATTATGGGAAGGATTGGAGGATTGGGCCACAAGAAATCTGATGAGGTTCAACAAGGACAAGTGTAGAGTCCTGCACTTGGGACGGAAGAATCCCAAGCATAGTTACAAGCTGGGGACCAACCGGTTAAGTAGTAGTTCTGCAGAAAAGGACCTGGGGGTTACAGTGGATGAGAAGCTAGATATGAGTCAACAGTGTTCCCTTGTAGCCAAGAAGGCTAATGGCCTATTAGGTTGCATTAAGAGGAGCATTGCCAGCAGATCCAGAGATGTCATCATTCCCCTTTATTCGGCTTTGGTGAGGCCGCATCTGGAGTATTGTGTCCAGTTCTGGGCCCCCCACTACAAAAAGGATGTGGACGCATTGGAGAGGGTCCAGCGGAGGGCAACCAAAATGATTAGGGGGCTGGAGCATATGACTTATGAGGAGAGGCTGAGGGACTAGGGTCTGTTTAGTCTGCAGAAGCGAAGAGTGAGGGGGGATTTGATAGCAGTCTTCAACTTCCTGAAGGGAGGTTCCAAAGAGGATGGAGAGAGGCTGTTCTCAGTAGTGACAGATGGCAGAACAAGGAGCAATTGTCTCAAGTTGTGGTGGGAGAGGTCCAGGTTGGATATTAGGAAAAACTATTTCACTAGGAGGGTGGTGAAGCACTGGAATGGGTTACCTAGGGAAGTAGTGGAGTCTCCATCCCTAGAGGTGTTTAAGTCTCAGCTTGACAAAGCCCTGGCCGGGTTGATTTAGTTGGAATTGGTCCTGCCTAGAGCAGGGGGCTGGACTTGATGACCTTTTGAGGTCTTTTCCAGTTCTATGATTCTATGATTCTATGATCTTCTCTTGAACAATGCAAACTCATTCATTTGTTCACCACTTAGTCAAAAGACAGTGGACATGTGCCAGTCTTGGTAATCTGAGCTGATTCCCCAAGCACTTTAGAGAAACCTACTGGTAGAGGTAAAACATTAAAATTAGTTCATTAACTACAGAAAGAGAGATTTTAAGGGATAATAAGTGGAAGAGGTAACAGAGATACTCATGGAAATAAAAAGCAAGCACACATTCTAAATCCTAAACTTTCAGACAGCATGATTTGAATCAAACAGTTTTCCTCACCCTGACAGATGCTGCAGGTAGGTTACAGTTCTTAACACAGGTGCCAGCTTCCTTCAGATTTTGGGAGTGTTCAGCCACCTGCAGTTCCCCCTCCTCATTCTCCCAGTCTCTGTCCCTGCCTCTTCCCTCCCTCCCCTGCTTGACCCCTGCTCTCATTCTCTCCTCCCCAGTACCTTTTGCAAATTGTGGAACAGCTGTTTGTGGTGAGTGAGAGGAGCTGGGAGGGAAGGGAAAGAGTTGATTGGTGAGGCTGAAGACAGATGGGAGGTACTGGGGGAGAAGCACGGGAGCTGGCTACCAGTGGGTGCTAAGCACCCGCTAATTTTATTCCATGGGTGCTCCACGATGGAGTCAGCACCTATGGTTCTTAATATACAGGCTAAACTTCCTTCTCATCCTGGGACCAGTCTCCTCAGTTCAAAGTCTTGTCTTCCCAGTGCTCTTGTTGTCTTCAGCATAGGTGGGAGAGGCGTGAGATGATCACCTGCTGCCACTATCCCAAGGAAGATACTGGCCTAGCCATATCCTGGTGGGTCTTGATGAGCCCCAGATTTGAGCGATTCCCATTGTGTGGTGCTTGTGCAACTGTCTCTTACAGAACTGTAAATCTTTTGATTACAATTCCCCTGCTGGTTAATGATTCACGATGGCTGCTTAACATCCATTTGAATATGCGTCACTGCCTTTGTAGTCACTGGAGAGCTAGCCGCAGCGGGTTTCTCCCAAACTCATAACATATTTCAATAACCACCATACAGCAAAATCTCAGAACTTCATACACACTAATGAAATACAGTTTTGGACAGAACCGTGAATTGCAGCAGATCATGGCCTTTCATATGGTATCTTACAAGGCAGGCGTTGTATGAAACATCACCACCACAAACAGGTGATGAGTATGGGGGTTGCAGGGTGTTGTTTTGAGGTATAAAATGTCACAACAGCCTTCCTCTGTTTCACTTTATCCTCAGAGTTTCCCAAGCAGCCAGAAGCTGAAGTCATCCCTGAAAACAAGGCTCCAGAAGAGCTGTACCAGTTGGGCAGGAGAGCTATAGCTAGAATAGTTAGTATGCAGGCAGAGGGCCACCACGTGGTTGGCCCTGAACTCCCATGAATACTCTGGGAGTCCCCAGAAACAGGGGTAGTGCCACTGCAGCAGGGGCATGAGTTAAGGTAGTCTTCATGGCTAGTCTAGCTTACCCTGGTCCAGGGCGCAAGCGGCTCAAGGCTAAGAAAAATTAATCTGCTTTCCCCACTGCTCCCTGGGGTGGGCTGTTCACTGGCACAGAGATGAATCTAGCTCTGTGGACTTTCTTATTGCCACAATACTCAGCTGTAACACTTTCAGGGCTCTGTCTAGCTCCTATGGAAAGCAAGTTCTACGGGCCATGAAGGAACACTGGCTTGTAGGAACCAGCACTGATGAGGAAAAAGAAAGTTACAGGCCCAGGGAGAGCTGCTGGTGGCACTGATACATCTGAGAGCATATTACAGGGCTACTGGGAGTCTTCTAGAATTATTGCTCTGAGCAGCTGCCAGTTCAGCTAGCAGGTTAGAGGCATGCGTTGGGAAGGTGGTGCTTCTAAGTACCTTCTATTGACAGGCTGAGCTGCAACACTGCATGTTCATAGAATCATAGAATTCTAGGACTGGTAGGGACCTCGAAAGGTCATCAAGTCCAGTCCCCTGCCCTCATGGCAGGACCAAATACTGTCTAGACCATCCCTGAGAGACATTTATCTAACCTACTCTTAAATATCTCCAGAGATGGGGATTCCACAACCTCCCTGGGCAACCGTGACAGTTAGGAACTTTTTCCTAATGTCCAACCTAAACCTCCCTTGCTGCAGTTTAAGCCCATTGCTTCTTGTTCTATCCTCAGAGGCCAAGATGAACAAGTTTTCTCCCTCCTCCTTCTGACACCCTTTTAGATATCTGAAAACTGCTATCGTGGTCCCCCTCAATCTTCTCTTTTCTAAACTAAACAAACCCAATTCCTTCAGCCTTCCCTCATAGGTCATGTTCTCTAGACCTTTAATCATTCTTGTTGCTCTTCTCTGGACCCTCCCCAATTTTTCCACATCTTTCTTGAAATGTGGTGCCCAGAACTGGACACAATACTCCAATTGAGGCCTAACCAGCGCAGAGTAGAGCGGAAGAATGACTTCTCGTGTCTTGCTCACCACACACCTGTTAATACAATTTTCTCAGTGAACTCCTTGGGGTTGCATAATTACATTACTGCTCAGCACTATGGAGCTAAAACCAGATCATAGATAACTAGTTGTGCATGTGACTGACAACATTCCAATTTTAACGGTAGCCCAAGGGCCTGACTCTGCCACCTTTACTCATGCTGAGGAGAGCCCCAGTTCAGTGGAGCCAAAAATTTGCACTGCTCAATGATGGCACTGTGCATTTCTCTGACACCCTTCAGGAGGTAGGTACCACCCAGGGTGTTCTCCCCTTTAAAGTGCTGGAGGATAGCTCTACCAAGCTTTTTTCTTCTGAAAGCAATCTTAACTTTGTCAGTGTCCCATTAGTGAGGTAGAATTTGCATAGGCACAAACGACCAATTATAGAATGGCTTCTACAGCTCTTCTGTGCTGCAAGGAAGGAAGTTCAGCCAGAAGAGCAATGTAGCTTCTGCTTCTCTTGGAACTTTCCATCCTGAATCCCAAGAGATGCAGCTGTCACCTGAGGCATGTAGTCTAGACATACCCATTGGCTACGTCTAGACTGGCATGATTTTCCGCAAATGCTTTTAAAGGAAAGTTTTCTGTTAAAAGCATTTGCAGAAAAGAGCGTCTAGATTGGCACGGACACTTTTCCTCAAAAGCACTTTTTGCGGAAAAGCGTCCGTGCCAATCTAGACGTGCTTTTGCGCAAGAAAGCCCCGATCGCCATTTTTGCCATCGGGGCTTTTTTGCATAAAACAATACCGCGTTGTCTACACTGGCCCTCTTGCGCAAAAGCATTTGCGCAAGAGGGCTTTTGCCCGAACGGGAGCAGCATAGCATTTCCGCAAGAAGCACTGATTTCAGACAGTAGGAAGTCAGTGTTCTTGCTGAAATTCAAGCGGCCAGTGTAGACAGCTGGCAAAAGCAGCTGCTTTCCGCAAAAGCAGTCTAGGCACAGCCTTAGTGTGCCACTAGTCCTATCTTACTTCTGTCCCTTGACAGAAAGTGAGACCTAGAAGATCTGCTGAAGTGGATTGGAGCTTTCTTGGTTGCTTTGTGGGTATAGATGTAGCAAGGCACATTTCAGCCCATAGGGCTTTATAACAAAGCAAGAACAAGTTTGTCCCATTCTATAATCCTCTAAGGTCCAAGATTCTGCACACATTTGTCTTTGTAGTCGGACCCTTTCATTGAGTGCCCTTTTTACTTTCACAAATGCATGCCCAAATCGTGGCTTTTTCCCTTTAAACTTAGAATTTGAGAATTAGGGAATCCAAGCAAAATGAGCAGAAAACATTCTAAAGTGTCTATTATTATAAATCGGTTACTTTTGCACCACTGATATTTTTCATCCTGCAAAGGACAAGCCCAACTAGAAAAAATATTTATCCAATAAAAAAAAAGAAACCTCTGACATCCAACTAAATATAAGGAAAGATAGTTCCATCCCTTGACAAATAAGAAGTTAAAGCCAATCATTTTTCTTTTGCTTTCTTGTTGCTATTTATTCAGCCTTCATGTAACTAATGAAGGGACAAAAATTTTCACCCTGGATTTACCTTTTTCCAAGTTGCCTGAAAGGCATTTGGCTCTTTGCAATGATTATCAAATCACTGCCTATTCTCAGGTTCTCTGACTTTAATAAGAACTGCACAATTGTAAAAAAGGTCTTGTCAGGAAGAATCCTTTGTCCAAAAGCACCTATCACCTTTGTTATACAAAGCTGCTTATGTTCCTCCCCTCAGAGTTCCTCCCCTTTCTAAGACGTGGCATATTGTCAGAGATGATTCACAAACCTTTAGCTGTTCCAGGTACGAAGGCGCCTGCCAGTCCATGTATGACCCTCCTGATCACTTCTGAGTGGCTGGGCAGCTTACAGCAGTGGTTCCCAACCACCAGTCCGCAGACCGGTGGCAGGCCGTGAACCTCTGCCTGTCAGGCGGTGGCACTCTGCCAGGCCATGCCCCCAGCTGCTAATGAGCCCTGCCTTGCACATTCCCTGTAAGGTGCACCCTTGTGTGTGTACTAAAAATTCTCCTCCCAGGGTGAGTGGTGCTACAGGCTGCCCCGGTGTGCCGTGGCTGGAGCCTGCCCATGGTGAGGCAGTCCCTACTGGGGCAGCCTCACCATGGCCTCAGTTCCAGCTCCAGCAGCAACCATGCAGCCCGGCCAGTGGAGCTGCATGGCGGGCGGCTGCCCTGTGCCCTTTCTGTTGTGGGCGGTATGTTTGGGACCAAGGAATGGAGTCTTTGTGGCCAGGAGCATTCCAAGGAGGTTCAGGATAGAGGCCCCGGGGAGCCACACTGGGTGTCTGCAATTTCTGCCTTTCCTCCAGCAGAGCCCAGCTTCCCCTACAGGGGCTCCCCTGCCAGCTCCCGCCCGCACCATGTGTCTGGCCGCTTCCCAACATCCCAGGGCGTTGCAGCCAACAGCACTGGTCAGAGTTGTGTGGGGGGAGTTGGGCTCCCTGGCTCAAAACAGCGGTGTCAGGGGGGCTACAGCCAGGAGCCTGAGATGCGCATAGGCTGAGTGACCCTGCGCTTCTAGGCCCCAACTGTTAATGGTCTGGAGAGGAACTTGAGCTAACAGAAATGTGCGCTGCCCCTGTCGCCTGTGCCGCAGACACCGCCGCTCCCGTGAGTGTGTTGGGGGCTGGGCTTTCACCAGGCCTGGCAGGGTAGAGGTGGGGTCTCTTCCTGGCTGCAGAAGAGCACTTTGCTGTGTGATGGGAAGGTCATGCTGCTACGACCTGGGCAGCAGTGCTCAGCTGGTGGCTGGGAGACAGTGCAGAGCTGGGTGAGGGGGTCAGGGCTAGTGCTGGGGGGAACTATGGGGGCAGAGCTGGCACTCAGGGGCTCTGGGCGTGGGGCTAGTACTGGGGAGGTTGTGGGGGAAGAGCTGGCACTGGGGGGTCTGGGGATGGGGTTAATATTGGGGACTGGGGGCTGGCACTGGGGGAAGGTTCTGGGGGGTTGGTGCAGTGGGGCTCTGGAATCAGGAAGGAGGCATTGGGGCATCTGGTGGTGATGGGGCTCTAATGGGTGGGGTGCTGGCACTGGGGAGGCCTGAGTGGAAGAGGGTGGCACTGGAGGAGAGTTGGTGTCGGGGACTCTGGTATCAGTGGCTGGTGATGGGGGGTATTGGAGAGGTGGGGGCTATAGGGGTTAGGGCTGGCACTGGGGGACTCTGGAGGCCAGGGCTTTGGGTTGATGGGTAGCATTCTATTTGAATATTTGCATGTTATTTATGTAATTCAATTATGTAAATAATGAATATGCAAATGTTGCTGGTCCACCAAAATATTGTGAATGGGTTTTCTGGTCCCTGGTGTCAAAATGGTTGGGAACCACTGGCTTACAGTATCCACACAAATTGCATCCGAAGCACCTCCTTTAGTTATCTTGTTATGGCTGTCAGCCACCTTGGTTTGCTTATACAAGGCTCAGTCTCCACACCCAAATCAGTGGAAACTGAGGGCACTGGATGATTCTTAGGATTGGGTTCAATGTGATGTTTCGAGAACACTGGATCAGTAATATTTCTGCATAATCATTGGAAACACCTAATTGGACATTTGAAGCCAGGACAAGCAAATGCTGAACATATTTTCTCACTACAAATCCTCCAAACAGAGTGGGAGAAAGTTAATTCTTATTCGTGACTTTGCCTCTCAAAGCCTCTGCTCTTTTGGACAATCCTAGCTAGGAGGCATACATACCTAATCTTGCTTGGTCTAGCTATACACTGATGTCACCTTATACTAAAAAGCTGAAGCATGATTAGTGTTTCTCATCTCAAATCAATCTCAGATGATGTATTGAAACACCCCCAGGAGAACTGGTGTAGGCAGGAGATCAGTATATCTTGTCAGTATCTGGGAGGGAGGTGAAATGGAGGAGGGAGAAGGGAGCAATTTCTTTCTGAAAAGCTTTTCCCAGCTGAGAATCAGAGGGGAAGTAACTGCTGAAGACTCCTGGAAGCCAACAGGCTTAATCAGCTCATGTGAAGTCACTCAGTGCTGGCACCTTAGAGAGCGCCACACAGCAGCGGGGCTGGCTGTTTTCAGGTACTGACATGGTGCTTGAGGAATCATACTGCACAGCCATTGTCTAGGTCACATTTATCCTGTGACTTTCCATGGCTAACTGCTACGCTATGCTTTGCTGGTTGGATCTGTTGCTCCAAATTAAAGTCTGGCTATGGAAGAGGGCCTAGCATGTGCATGAGGTCACGGAGCTGGATCATGCAGCTTGGACTTTGCTTCTGCCAGGAACAAGAATTAAAGGTGAGTTTTCAATCTAGAAGCCTAGGAACTGAGCCACAGAAAGTGAGTTTCTGCAGCCAATGAGTTTGGAGTAGGCTGTTCCAGGGGGTCTGTGACATTTACGTTTAGAATACAAATGACTCACCCATTTTTTGTTCTTTTCTTTTAAAATTGCTGTTTGAGCGCTTGCATTTACTAGCTGGTTTCTGCAGGCCTCCCACATATTCAGCTGCCATTGAAGTTCATTGGAGTTGCCCATGGAGGCCTTCTCAGAACTGGTGTGTAAAATTGCCCTTCTGTGTCCCCTGTACCAGGTTAAAGCGTGTCCCACTTCCTCAGAAGTCTCAGAGGGGTAGCCATGTTAGTCTGTAACATTAAAAATGTGTAGTCCTGTGACACCTTAGGGCTCAGCTAGACTACATTCTTCTGTCAGAAGAGGAATGTAAATGAGCCCAATCGAAAGCGCAAATGAAGCGGAAATTTAAATATCCCGTGCTTCATTTGCATATTTGCGGCCGATCGCTTTTTTTGAAAAAGGGTTTTTCAAAAGTGAAACTGCAGTCTAGATGGGGTTCTTTCCGAAAGAATATATCATTCTCAGCTGGGAAAAGCTTTTCAGAAAGAAATTGCTCCCCTCCCCCTCCTCCATGTCACTTCCCTTCCAGATATTGACAAGATATACTGATCTCCTGCCTTTTGTTGGTAAGAACCACTTCATAGATGAGTTTGAGTGGAAATAATAGAATCCAAGGGATATATAATAGCAAAAAAAGTACGTGTCGATTGTAGGGCCTGTGTTAATGGAGCTAATTAAGTGGCTGGATGTGCCCCGTTCATAGCTTTTCATGTGAAAATACAGATCCCTGCCTTTGACATTCACATTCTCAGCACTCCAACAGCGTTTTAAAGGGCTTGAGGGTCTGGCCACCATCATTGCTGCCGTAGCAGGGGTGGCAACTCAAGGCCCCAGACCCCTTTGAATTGCTGGGCCCCAGGAAAACTGACCTTTTTGGCCCCAGTTATCGGCAAGCCTGACTGGCTGTTATCACCCCCTTGACATCTACATACTCATGTCCCATTCGCCTCTTGGGGTTGCAAGAGCGCCTCATGTAAAGTGCTAAGTTACACCTTCTTTTTTACAGCTGCTTTAGGCACACATGTGCTTCATTGAAGAACTAGGGCATCTGTGGAAAAAAGCTATAAAGACAGAGACACAACCAGCATACCACTAATACTCTCTGGGCCACAGTTTGAAAAGCAGTATTCTAGTATTTCTATGTACTGCAGTACTTTTCGTAGCAAGGCACATCCGGCCAAGGAATCATGTTGTGTTTCACATTAACATTGCAAGCTTCAAAAAGTCATATATTGTATCTGATTTGCCTCGCACTTTGACATGTGCAAGTTGGAATAATACCTGGAATGAGTGGAGTTACACCAGTTTGAAATCAGTCAAACTGAGAGCAGAATCATGTCCAGCATTCCTCGCACACACAGAAAAGAACATTCATTTGCTCTAAAGTTGTTTTGTTTTGCTAATTGGGGATTACAATGTACAGGTTGAACTTCAATACTCCAGTCCAGAAACATACATGGTCTGGAATGGTTTTAGTTACTTCGCTGTCTGCTTATCATGGGTGTGGCCATTTCCTGCAGTCCTGTAAAGTTTGCTTACAGCCACCAATCCTGGCGCTCAGTCTTCTATGCTGATATTTAACTATACATCACTCCTAAATGTCTTCTAAGAGCCCAGCAAGCAGGGGAAGGGCTGGTAATGCTGCTAAGTATGTTTTTTATGCTTTATTTACTTGTTTTCTTGTGTCAATACAATAAAAGTGTGTAACAACACTAACACTTTGTTATGAAGTGAGCTGAAAAGCTTTGACCAGGTATAGGTTTATATAGGATGTATCAGTTCAGTCATACATTATTAAGTAACATTGCAAATGCTGTTCTATTTATTTGCCTCTGTGAAATAAAAGTAAAGAGACCTCTTGACTGCAATATTGACCTCCTGTGGCAAATTCTCTGCTTCAGCACCGATCAGGACCCGAGAGTATCGGTCTACACAAGTTCAACCTATATTGTGTATATAGAAAAAAATCAAAATAAAATGTGGTGACATTTGAGAGCTATAAGAGAGATATTAAGTGAGCAACTGGACAAAAAATAGATTATTAAACACAAAACTGTGGGTACGTCTAGACTGAAAGTTTCTTTTGAAAGAAGCTTTTTTGAAAGAGCGCTTTTGAAAAAGCTTCTTTCAAAAGAGAGCATCCACACCTCAAAACTGGATCGAAAAAGCGATCTGCTTTTTTGAAAGAGAGCATTCAGACTGCATGGACGCTCTCTCGAAAGAAAGCCCTGGTTGCTATTCACAGAATGGCCACCAGGGCACCTGTGCTTTTCTCGATTGCCTCTTCTTTCGAAAAATGACCCTGTTCTGCTTCCACACATGCCTTTTTTCAAAAGAACTCTTTTGAAAAAGACATTCTTTCTCATAAATTGAGGGTTACCAATGTCAACCCTCCCCCCCACACACATTCTTTCAATTTAATTTTGAAAGAATGCGATTGCAGTGTGGACGCAGGTGAAGTTTTTTGGAAAAAAAGGGACATTTTTTTCGAAAAAACAATGTAGTCTAGACATACCGGCTACGTATGTAGGAAGAAGAGATCCTCCGGAAAAGGGCTTTATTCCGGAGGATCGCGCCAGTCTAGACGCTTTTTTTCCGGCTTTTCCCCAAGCCGGAAAAAAAGCGGCGGACATGTTTATTTAAATCCGCGGGGGATATTTAAATCCCCTGCGGATTTCCCTATACTGACTTACCTGATTTGCATCCCTTTTCCGGAATTTGTGGCCAGTCTAGACGTAGCCACCCTGAGTTACACAGAGCTCATTATCTAAGTCTGTAAAATGCACCCTGCATGTTTGTAACACTCCAAGCACAATAGTCAGAGATAACAAATAATCATACAATCTGCATGGAAAATGAAAGAATACTGATGAAGTGCAATCCAATTTCTGAGAAGCTAGGTAGAGGTAATCCAGAAAAAAGTAGATTCATAGGCCCAACCTCTATGATTTGTCATTGCCTTCAGCAGGACCACAATTTGTCTCCAGTTCTTTAACTGGAATAATTAAAACCACTTGTGACAACTGACCAGCATTCCAAAGTTCCAGAGATACCACAACTTCCTCTTCATTAATGAAAAGTACTTCAGAATTCCAAGGCAGGATTATTTTCAAAGACTCTGTAACTTTGGTCTCAGTTCAAGGTGCCAACAATTCGTAGTGTGAGGAAAAAATATTCAGACATTTCTTAATTCCAGTTCTGCAATGTAGAATAATTGCTTCTATTTATTTACTGTAGTTCTTCTGTGTTCTCTGAAACTCCAGTGTGATGTACATTTAATTTCACCAATATATGCTAACCCACAACTAGTAGTAATCGTGTTGGCTGCAGTTTGATGAGGTTCCAAATGTCTAATTCCAAACCTATAAAAGTCAATGGAAGTCTTTCCCCTGATTTGAGTGTTTTTTGGCAGAGGATTGTCAACAATTAGGAACAGCAGCAGTTGGATGGCAGCACTTTTTAACAGTGTTCACTATATGATGCATAGACCCTGAAAACACTTGGCATTTCTCTTGAGATTGTCAAGAAATAATATTAACAAATTATATGAATGTGTAGGCTTTTCTCTTTCTATTTATCGAGTATGATAGTGACACTTTACCAGGCCTGATGAGTAAAGCTAAAATGTCTGGAGTTTTAATTTGGAGAGTCATAATAAAGTAGGGATGCCTGTTTAAATCTTATCCCAATAACTGAATCTTTGACACTCTGAACTATTTCCATGAGACTCTGTGGTATCTCATTCTCTTTCCCTTTCCCCTCAAACTCATGTGTCTTCCCAGGAGCCTTTTAGCCTCAGAAAATAGCATGTTGATTTTATATGTTTTTAAAATTCAGTAACACTTCTCTGCTCAAAATTAGCAAGGAACGTGTAAAAGCTGAGCAGCAAAATCAATCCCAATCCATTTTCCCTTAACAGTATCATTTTGAGGTTGTATTTTCCACTTTTGTACTTCACTTGGGTATCTAAAATTCCAAAGCCTGAAGAGCTGAAATAAAAAACGGAATGCTGCTCTTATAGGCTTTATTTTTTACCTGTTAAGTCACTACTTTTCCACATTAGTCACTGGGTAAAGATGTCGGGCGTTGATTCAGACGATGACAATATATAATGTCTTTTCCACATTCAGTTTCAAGCTAGGAGAAGACTTCCTCTCTTGTTTTCACAGGAATTTTGTGAATTCCAGTAGGTATATTTTTCCAGCCTCACAATTTTATTTGCATTTGGAAATTGCCAGTTGAAATATCGCCTTTCCTATGGAAAAGCTGCTAATACTAAATCATAACAGCTTAAGTATATTTCAAGTGCTCAGGTTAGATGGGCTCTTTATGCATCAAGCAGAGTTCCTTGGTAATATTGTGATATGATTTTCTGTGGATATCATGAGTGCAACTTATTTTTTGTCCTTATTCCTAGATATAGCATATGGACAAATGGATTAAGAAAACGGGTTACATATACTATAAGGTCATTTGAATTAAAACTTCTGTTTGGATTATCTTTCTGAGAGTAAATGTGGTAATTGAAGCAGGCAGGAAAATAAGAGGAACTACTGCACATATGCTTAGTGGTGGTTGGTAAGAATCATCTTGAGGTTAGGTGGTTGTCTATAGGAGACTATGGGTCTGTCTCCCAGAGCCAGACAGAGACAGACCCATAGTCTGGGAGACAGACCCATAGTCTGGGAGACAGACCCATAGTCTCCTATAGACAACCACCTAACCTCAAGATGATTCTTACCAACCACCACAGGACATACCACACTAATACCAACCCTGGTACCTTCCCTTGCAACAAACCCCGTTGCCAGCTTTGTCCACATATTCATTCTGCTGATACCATTATTGGACCTAACCAAGTGAGTTATAAGATCAAGAACACATATTCCTGCGCATCCAGAAATATAATCTATGCTATCATGTGCCGAAAGTGTCCGTCTGCTATGTACATTGGACAAACATCTCAGACACTTCGCCAAAGGATTAATGCCCACAAAACAGATATCAGACAAGATCACAAAGAGAAAACAGTTTCTTGCCACTTTAACCAGAAAGGACACTCTCTAAATCACCTGCATTCTGCTACAAAGACCTTTTACATCTGCACTTGAAAGGGAATCCTCTGAACTGTCATTCATGTTAAAATTCGACACTTGCCAACAAGGACTTAACAAGTCTTTGAACTTTCTCACCCATTACCAAGACAGTTTCCCCAATTATCACCTCTAATACCATTAACTCACAAACATCCCACTCTCCCTACCTCTAATATCATCAATTCACAGACACTTACCTTCCTTCCTCCCCCTCCCCCCCCGCATTCCCCTCCTGTTCTGCAATGTGATTTGTCCTTTTCATATGTGTTCATTTTTTTAATTGTATCCTTTGGTATATATGGTTGTGACTACTTTCTTCCACTATTTGATCTGAGGAAGTGGGTCTGGCCCACGAAAGCTCATCATCTAATAAACCATCTTGTTAGTCTTTAAAGTGCTACATTGTCCTGCATTTTGCTTCAACTACCCCAGACTAACACGGCTACATTTCTATCACTATTCATCATATTATTGACATTTTGGGAACTGTCTCCATGATTTTGCCTCCTCAATATCCCTTGAAATATACAGACAACTGGAATAGAGCTATCAGTATCTGAAGCTGTCAGGGCAAACTGATAGGTGAGCTGTCTCTCCTCCTCTTGGCCAAGTCTCTCAGCTCCCCCACTTTCAGCTTCTCCATTTCTTTCAAGTGACAGATTTACAGAGATTGGGTGATCTGGATGAGCAAACTAACCCACCAGCATCTCTAATTTTGGAATAAAACATTGAGAAAAAATAACCCAGTAGTTCCTTGAGGAAGTGAGAGATTGAGATCAAAGCCAAGAGTTTCATGCCAAAGCCTATTTAACTCAGGGGCAAATAGTTTTTATTTAGGGACTGTAGACCTGATTCTAATTTCACATAGATGCAAATCAAGAATAGCTCAATTGAGGTCAATGGAATTACACCACTGTAAAATTAAGGACAGTGACATCAGAATTAGACCTTAACGTCATCTTCTCTTTTCATCACAGGAGCAATTATAGCTAATGACTGCTAAATATTAAAGGTGGTATCTTGTTAATGGCCAGATAAGTAGTTAAATAACATAACAAGTATACTGAACTAACAGGACAGGCATGGTTAAAGTAGGAGAAATCATTCAGGGACTGAGCAGACTATTTAAGGTGGTTCTAGCTAAAGGTAGTTTCCTGCCAGTCAAAAGGAAGTGATCTACATTTGTCTCTGCATTTAGAAGAAGAGATGCTTGTGGGGTATTTCTTCAGGAATAGCCTTGCATTCTGGAAGGTGGGATGGCTCTTGACACAAAAATGCATTCCTAAAAAGGACACGTTGATACATTCCCCTGCTAACAGCTTACAACAATTTCAGATTTTCTGTTTTATGGCTATTTCAACATGCAATCACTGTCTAGCTATGAGTTCTCCAGATGAAATAATTTGTGTTCCTTAAATGCAGCATACATGTAGCCTGTGTATACTAACATGTGAAAAATGCAAAGATAGTCAACTACTATCTTTTTTGCTTTGCCTCACATTAAAAAAACCAAACAAACCAGACCTGAATGTATCTATGGCACTTTGCTTTACTCATAAAGTTGAACAATATTTTATTTATCAATCCTCACTTAGTTGGTTCTTTTATAGATAGATAGATATTAAATATACAAGATCAGCAACTCAGGCAAGATCTGTTACATTTAAAAAAGGATACTAAATTGTATGAATATGATCATATCCCTCTAAAAATTAAACATCTTCTTGGGTAACTACTAGTAATATACTAGAAAATCTCTGACTATTTTGAAATGGAAAAAAAAACCCCTTACATATAAAATATTTTTAAAATACTCCCCTTCTGTTGGAAACAATAGCTGTCATTACTGAAGCTAGATCATTTCACAAGACATCATCATTCTGGAAAGAGATATCCCAGAATGGCTGGCAAATATAGTGATCTTATGGAAACAATTTCTGGATGTTCAGCCAATCTGATCCATGTTCTGTCATGTTAAGCTGGAAAATAAAATCTGTTTTTCCCCATAACTTCATACTGCTATGCCTAATCATTTCACTCAAATCTAGTTACAGCCTAACAGAAAAGCCATCAATAAATTGGATGAAAGTGAAGAGACATACGAGTTTTTGTCTGAAGAAACTCTGGAGAGTGCAGCGCAATTAGACTATGTCTACACCATGAGATTATTTCAAAATAAGTTATTTCAAGATACTAGCTCCCGAAATAACTATTTTGAAATAAATTTATATCTCAAGGAAAAAGGATTTATTTCAAAATAACCAAAATTATTTTGAAATAACAGGCTTAGTAGTGTGGACACTTTGCTTCTTATTTTGAAATAAGGGGAGTTATCTTGAAATAACTCCTCAGTGTAGACATGCCCTTAGTTACTGCAGGCATGATACAAGTCATCATGGTCCAATTCAGTGGTTCATCTCTATGCAGCAAGACTGTTTAAGCACTACAGTTTAAACAGGAGAGTAGTCCAATTGACTTCAAACATAGAAAATCTTGTCCCAATAAGGCCAGCATAGAATACCCACCCATCAGTTAAATTAGATCAGTGGTGGGCAACCTGCGGTCTGCAGGTTGCATACAGCCCATTGGGGTTCCAGGAGGACTTGCAGGTGGCATAAAGGATCTGTCGAAAAAGGCTTGCTTTCTTCACAGCTCCCCCTCTAGACTGCTGCTTTTTGCTGACAAAGTGCAGAGTTGGCAAAAACAACGACCATTTTAATGCAAATTAAGCGTGGGCTATTTAAATCACTACTTCATTTGCAATGTCAACCTGCCTAATCTGCATCCCTCTGCCGACATAGGAATGCAGTCTAGACATACCCTTCAGGTCAGCCCACCTATTGTCAGAAATGGGTTGTTAATCTATCTATAAACTTTATGTCCTACATACTGCCTGTATTTCTTAGGGTTTTCAATCAGTCCTTCAAATTTATATCAGCAATTTTAGTAAGATTTGCATGGAAATCTAGAGGCCATTTTCAAAAAGTTAGGTCCAAATCCTCACCACTCATAGGGTATGTCTACTACCCCGCTAGTTCGAACTAGCGGGGTAATGTATCCATACCGAACGTGCAAATGAAGCCTGGGATTTGAATTTCCCGGGCTTTATTTGCATAAATCAGCTGGCGCCATTTTTAAATGCTGGCTTGTTCGAACCCCGTGCCGCACGGCTACACGCGGCACGGGCTAGATAGTTCGAACTAGCTAGCCATTCCGAACTATCTGTACGCCTCATTCCACAGATAGTTCGGAATGGCTAGCTAGTTCGAACTATCTGTACGCCTCATTCCACAGATAGTTCGTACAGATAGTTCAATCTGTGGAATGAGGCGTACAGATAGTTCGGAATGGCTAGCTAGTTCGAACTATCTAGCCCATGCCGCGTGTAGCCGCGCGGCACAGGGTTCGAACGAGCCGGCATTTAAAAATGGCGCCGGCCGGCTTATGCAAATAAAGCCCGGGAAATTCAAATCCCGGGCTTCATTTGCACGTTCGGTATGCATACATTACCCCGCTAGTTCGAACTAGCGGGGTAGTGTAGACATACCCATATAATCTAGCGCAATCCAATAAACTCATGCAAACCCATGGGGTTGGTTTGAATTTAACAGTTATAACTGACAGTGGTTTTCCTTTAATGCCAGCAATTAACTGGCTGAAGGGTTTTTTTATGTCTCTCAAAATGTATTCCATTCTAGAGAGGTGTGAGAGTTCAGATAACCTTCATTTACATCATTTACAGCATCCAAACAGTCAACGGTTTATCTGAATTAGACTGATAACCCAGTGCGTTTGAGAATGGCATCTACTGATGCTGAATCCTGTATACAGTGTTGCTTAATTACAAAGTGGATCTTGAAACACAGCCATTCTTTCAATCAGATGTTTGATATGTTTAAAAAATACGTGATACTAAACTACAAAAAAAGAAGTAAAGTTGAGTTATATTTATGTTCAGCATTTCAGGATCTCCCTTGTGATTCAATGAATTCACCATGTACATAATAAAGAATTCTAACCCTCCTAAATTATTAATAATAATTAATAAATCTAGAAACAGTAGTTGACCACTGTATGTGTTGATATGTGTGTTAATGTAGGATTAAAGCTTTATGGAGAAAGCCACCACTGAAGTCTGCCTGTTCACCAGCTGATTCCCAATTAGGGGGCAGTGCAACTTTTTATATGCACAGATAGTGATTGATGGGGATGATCATTTGTCATGTCATATCCTGGGAAACATGATTCTGCTGGAAAAGTCTCTGTGTCAAAAGGCCAGGCTGTGGTAGATGTACAGCTGTTGTTCAGTTTAGTAGCCAAAACAATTTTACTTGTGTTACTGTTGACCCTTTTTGAGTCAACATAGCCAAGCAATTTTTGAAAACGTACTCATATTTCTTCTGTTTTTTGCATTATCACCAAGGGTGAACCATCCAGAATCAGTTTGTTGTAGGTTAATGAAGGGAAAACAAAAAGTGGTCAGAGTATGAATCCATACATGCCTTTCCTCTTCATTTTTAGTCCTACTTACCAACAGAGAATAAGAATGTGATCCAAGAAACAAAGTATATGCAGTTTATTTCAGCAATGACTTGTTCTTTTAGGGTCTGATCCTGTAATGCTAATCTATGACATGGAACCCTGCCAGATTTTAATGGGATTCCACATGGACATTGGAGGCAGTATTTTCATATTGCACAGCAAAATAAACGCCATGCTAGGGAATTTCATTTTGTATAGTCAAGTCCTTAAAATCACTGTCAATAAATCACAATACTATTCACCACAGCTACAGTGAACTAAGTCATGTGAAAATAACTAAGCATTTGCAGGCATCAATTTCACTACCACTTGTTTTTGTAGTTATCCTCTGTAAATTTGCTCCTATATCCTCTGGTTAAATGGCTATATATCTAGTATTAAGGTTAGCATTTATTTAAAGTGCCCATTGGCTGCTAGGCACTTTACAGATCTGTATGAATACAAGGTCCCCGCATGAAAGTATTTATAACAAACTGCAACTGAAAAGTGAAGGTTATCTTGTAACATGTGAGTGCCACGATTTCTCTGTGGTTGCTTTTTAATAATTTAGATGAGAATGTTTTCCAGAACCTGGAGTATTGTGTCCAGTTCTGGGTCCCCCATTACAGAATAGATGTGTACACACTGGAGAAGTAGAGGGCAACAGAAATGATTAGGGGGCTGGAGCACATGACTTATGAGGAAAGGCTGAGGGATTTGGGCTTATTTAGTCTACAGAAGAGAAGAGTGAGGGGAGATTTGATAGTACCCTTTAACTACCTGAAGGGAGGTTCCAAAGAGGCTGGAGAGAGGCTGTTCTCAGCGGTGACAGATGACTGAACAAGGAGCAATGGACTCAAGTTGCAGTGGGGGAGGTCTATGTTGGATATTAGGAAAAACTATTTCACTAGGGCTACGGGCTACAGTATGAACATTTTCCGGAAGAGGAAATGCAAATGGAGTACTTATTAGCATATCTTGCACTCTCATTTGCATATTTTGAGTTTTTGAGGTAGAAGGGATTTTGCACAAAGGGGGGGTTTGGCACAAAAAGGCGCCGTCTACAAAGCACTTTTTTTGCACAGAAACCTCTTCCACAAAAAGAATCGGAAGATAGTATACAAATGAGAGAACAGGATATGCAAATGAGCACTCTATTTGTATTTCCTCTTCCGGAAAAGTTTCATAGTATAGCCATAGCCTAGGAGGGTGGTGAAGCACTATAATGGGTTACCTAGGGAGGTGGTAGAATCTCCATCCATAGAAGTTTTGAAGTCCTGGCTTGACAAAGCCCTGACTAGGATGACTTAGTTGGGGTTGGTTCTGCTTTGGGCAGGGGGTTGGACACAGTGACCTCCTGAGGTCTCTTCTAGCCCTATGATTCTATGATTCTAACTTTGCCTCATCAGAGCAGCATAAAGTGGCAGGTGTCCAGGAAAGTGTCTGACTTAAATGTTGAAGCAAGAGGGAAGATTTGTAGCAGCAAAATCAAGAAAGTGTGAGAAGGTGTCACGGTGTTAGGGTGGTGGGTCTTTTGAGGGATTTTTGCTTCTCCTGACTATGTCTCTTTAGTTTAATCTTGGTCAGGGATTTTTTTTTTTTCAGATACTCATCTTTAATTAAGTCTAACAGTTTGCTTCAGTCTCTTGCTATATTATGGATGCAGCCTGGTACAGAGATATAATCTTTTGCTATCCCAGGACTTTCAGCCTGTCCTTTCCTCTCTCTACTGTTACTTTATAACAGGCTTTTTCTCTATTGGCAGCAACTGTGGGTGACTGTCTTTACAATTAGCAGCTACATAGGGGTGTGATATTTGCGTGTAAACTAGAGAGACTGTCCTCTATTTATGCTAAATATGGGGATTGTAGGTCCCCTTTCAGCAGACATTTCACAAAGAGATCAAGCTGCTTTACTTTCTATCTGCTTACACACCCTTATTGGCTTTTTTTGTGCTTCAGTTCCAACTTTTGCATTTCATTAATTTACCCCATTTTATATTCATGAAAGTAGATTTATCAATAAGAACATAAGATTGGCCATACTAGGTGAGATCAATGATCCATCCAGCCCAGTATGCTGTCTTCTGACAGTAATCAAAGCCAGGTGTTTCAGAGGGAATGAATAGAATAGGTGATCAAATGTTAAACATAGCTTACCTTATGATTAATTTTGGTTTTATGAGCTTATGCAGCATAAGCAGCTTGGGGCAGATTTTCAAAGGCATTCAGGAGGCTAAAGATTCAGATAAGTACTTGGTGGAAATTTCAAAGGAACCTAGGCAGGTTAGGTGCTTTTGAAACTTCTAGAAATCTATCTGAATCTTCATCCTCCTAAATACCTTAGAAAATCTGACCTTTAGTTCCGCTTCTGATGCTTCACAGATCAAGCCTTGGATCTAGGAATCTTTGGATTTAATATAGCTCTCTAGCTCTAACCTATCAGATGAGGAAAATGTATGCATAAAAAATTTATGTTAAATAATTAAAACAACCCAATGTATTAGGCTTGATGAGTTTAGAGGATAAATTACATCCTCTGGAAAAATTAGAATATTAATTTTTCTCATATGGTTTCTGTACCTGTTTACACTAGGCAAAGTCAGAAACCTTTAGACAACACTATCCCAATGGCTCAGCTTAATAGCAAACCAATGGAATATTTAACAATCCATTAACATCTTTGTGAATAGTTAGTCTGGTTTAGGGCAGAAAGCAAAATGCAAGAGATCCCTTGCCTGCTTCATTGTATGTATTAGCATTGATTGACGTAATTACATGAAAAGTAAAATTTTCAAGTAGATTAGGCACTATTAGGAGCCTGAGTCTCATTGACTTCCACATGATTAAAGAGACCGGTGGTAAGCAATCAGATTACACAGTGACAATAACTAATAGCAAATGCACACGGATTATATATATTATAAGTAGCAGGCTGAAATATGTTTCCAGGCTCTTAAATCACTTATGCACCTTTATAAGGTTTATCCTAGATCTGCTTAATCCTAATTTAAGAATGTTTTATTCATGTGGCACATTGTCTCACAGATCATTCTTTGCGTTCTATTGCTAATCCATAGGAAGGCATTCTCTCTTCCCGCCAGAGTAAAACTTCTCTTCTCAGTCTGTTGACTATAAACATACTTGTCTCATTAATGTATTTATTTGCAGTGCTTCAGGCCCTACTTGAATTGTGGGATAATTGTCAAATAATTGCAGCTGAGTTGCAGACAAAATATAAAAAATCATGGAAAAGTAATAATGGGCCTTTATTAATTGTGGTAATTTGGAAAAGCTAGAGAACACTGGTTTGTTTCAGAGAAATTTGCTTGAACAATATACACACTCAAGTATTATTTTATGCCTGCTAATTTTTTTACTAACGAGACATTTTGTTGCAACTATATTATAGGGTTTGTCTACATTATACCATTATTTCGAGATAACTAGCATTATTTCAAACTAACCATGTGAGCGTCTGCACAGCCATTCCGTTATGTCAAAATAATTTTGAAATAATGGATGGTTTATTCCGAAATCTGTAAACCTTATTCTATGAGGAATAACGCCTATTCCAAACTAGGAATTTCTAAATAAGGCATATGTAGAAGTTCCACTGCTGCTATTTCGAAATAGCCCCTCACCAGGGCCATTCTGTTATTCTGCCCTAGTGCCTCCTGGGAATCTACATGAGGATAGCATGTTTATATTAGGGAAGCCTGCCTCAGATTAATTTTGAGGCTTCCCTTCAGTGTACACGTGCTATTTCAAAATAAACTATTCTGGAATAGCTTATTTTGAAATAAACGTGCAGTGTAGATGTACTCATAGTCATTTTAAAATGTCTACCCTGTACTTTTAATTTACATCAAATGTGCTTTGATGTAAATTAAAAGTACAATCACCTATGAAATAAACCAGATGATTTCATACCCTCCATATTCAGAAAATAACCAAACAGAAATAAAATCAACCCAACCAGACTTGCTTCACCTATAAATATAACCTCACAGTGCCCCTCTTACTCCTAAATGGACCTTGAAGAATGCCCAGAAGATGAACCAATCCATGCTATTTCAGATCACGTGAGGGGAGTAAATTGCAAAGTCCGGGGTCTCTCCAGAAGACGAGCATGTTGGTGGCTTTAGTCTCAGCTGTGAGGACTCCAGCGCCCTGTTCCCCTAAAGGGATGCAAACTCAGGGATTATCAGGGGAGCCTGGCACAGGGTGGCTGTAGTGGTCCCCCTCCTGCACTCCCTACATGGTGGAAGCCATGGGAAAGTGGAGCAAGTGCACCCACTAAGAGCGCTGCTCTTCCCCATGCCTCCCACTACCATGGGGTGTGTGTGGGAGCCCAATGGCTGCTGCTGCCACCCTGCACCAGTCCCCTACTGGTAATCCCATGGCTGTGTCCCTTGGGGAATGGGATGCCATGATGGGTGGGGGAGAGAACAGGGCAGTGGTGGAAGGGGGGGCTTGGGAAACAGGTTTGAACATGTCCCTCCCCAGCCGCTGGGTCTCTTGGGCCAGATTGGATATATGCTCTGGCCTGTAGATGGCATACAGGCTGTGAGTTTGAGACCCTGGATCTAAAAGGAACTATTGACCACACTCAGCCAGGGGGCACATACTGTTCAAAGAGCTGCCTTTTACTAAAGTGGTAACATTCCAGGATCTAATAGAGAGCCAGGAAAAATGAGCAGGTGGCCCCCAGAGAACAAGACCCTGAGAAAACCTCCCAATATAAATCACAGATTTCACCCTTGAGACTAACCACAGACCTGTCACAGCCAAGTGCAACAGGACATGATATTTCACCTTTGTCTTGACAGGTGGATACACACATCAGTCCTCAGTTTGACATCTGGCTGCAGTTCTTGTCAAATTCAAAAATGCTTCCTCCTGCCAACACACATTTACTACTGTTTTATCTGGACTGAACCAAGAGCTTCAAGTTTGCATCCAGATGATGGGAGCCACTCTAGAGTTACATGGCACCATCAGCTCTGAGATCTGAATCTGGCACTGGGTGGTCAAAGAAACAGCAATATCCCAATGTGATGAAAAAGAGAGGAAAGAATTTGTCATGAGGTGAGGCCTTGGGGGGGAGGGCTGATGTCACAGGGTGAGGGAGAAATGGAGGATTTGCCACAGTGGGCTTAATTAAAAGAAGTTTGAATTTTCAGAAGAAGTGAAAACTCTGTTGCCAGCCATTTCCCATAAAAAGCTATGTTGCTTGTGAAAATTACCCACTGAATGCCATATAAAATGGATAATCGGTATTAGGATTTGTGTTATTCTACATGGTGAAAAAATGGAATCCAGGGTGCCCATGTTTGAAAGAAGTCCAAACCAAAGACATATTGGATGTTCTTCGGGAGAATGTTATTACACCAGTGGCCTCATCACACCGTGCCAAAGATCCACTGAAGGAAAATATGGTCTACTCAGCTAGTTCAAACAAACCAGACTAGAGCTCATGGACAGAATTCCTCAGCGTTAGTACACTTCATGCCAGGACAAACTAAGTTCATTACTGTCTATGCAACTTCCAAGAATATACCAGTGAAAATAAACACAGGTAATAATTTCTGACATTAGTGACAGGGCTTTTACAATAGAAAATCTTCCTCCTGATGGAAATTAGAAAGGACAAGTAAAAAATAATTCCTTTAAAATTACAAAAGTGTATTTACAAAAATACAGGAATTGCAAATGAAAAGCTAAAAGAAATCTCTCAAAGGCATGAAAACATTTTTTTGAAATTAATCCAGAAAGAAGAACAGAGAAGTTTTATTACTTTGCCAAAGGGAAAACTTTGTTTACTGTTGGCTAATAGATCCAATTCTTTAAAATGTACGTAGGGAGGTGTGGATGTGTTTGATGCATTTCATCCATTACACTTGAGTCAAGGTGGGGATTTTCCACCTGATTAAAAAGGGAAAATGGAGTATTTTGTACTTGGATAGCTAACTGCCTCCCTTTCTTCTGTGCTACTGCTTGTGGGGGGGCAGGGGTGTGTGTGCTTTGGAGTGTTGGCAACTGGTGAGGTGCCCAACCTGGATGGCAACCCCATCTCCATCAACAACACAGAAGGGAGGGAGGCAGGGTATGGTATTGTCACCCTTCCTTTTGTGCTGCTTCTGGGGGCAGGGTTGCTGTTCAGGTTGGTGCTAACTTCTAAGCTGGGCAGCAAGAGAGTGTGGGCGCTAGGCTCAGAAGGTAGCTTGCCATCAGCAGCAGGGCTGCTATTGCCACTCACTTTCTGTGCCGTTGCTGGTGGAAACCTGGTTTTCCAAGCTGAGCAGCCAGAGAGTGGCGGCTGCTGGCAGGAGACCCAGCTCAGAAGTCAACACCACCATCAGCAGCAGCACAGAAGGAAGGGTGGTGTTGCATGGTATTGCCAGCCTTCCTTCTGTGCTGCTGCTGGTGGCATCTTTATCTTCTTTCTTACCCTTTTCTCTGAATTGGTTCTCAAGAACAATTTTTAAAAATAATTGTTATCAATGAACTGGAAAAAATATAAAATCCCTGCTGGTAACATGTGGGTGACAAAATGTGAGTAGAGAGGTAAATAAGGATGAGACCAAGGTAGTGAGAGAGAGTAATCTAGATCCCTTGGGAAGCTGGACCCATGCAAGTGAAACACCGTTTTCACAGTCAAATTGAAATCCCTAGCTCTAGCCCCAAGTTGTGCAGGCCACAGCCCTGGAATGGGGAACTGAATCTAGGCAAGCAGGGCTTCTGAACAGGATTTAGGGGTTATGCTGGACAAGTGACACATTCAGTGACACTTGTGAGAAATATATGTTTCTGAAAAGTTTTGTCTGGTGTCAATCTGAGTGCGAAAATTTTCAGACTTTTTGGTGACTCAAGAACATCCATGGGGGAGGTGTGTTGCAGAGCAGGGATCTCAAATGTCATCTTTTTTATCTAGGTGAAGTGTCCCTTAATTGCTGGACTAAAGGCAGAGCAGTATTAGCAACACCCAAAGTATCTGTTCTGGACCTTTGGTCACAGGCCCAAATGGCGTGTGACAAATTTGCTATTCCTTTCAGGTCACTCCAAACTGCATTTTTCATTCAGTGACCCTCTTTGTCCAAAAATGTCACCCAGGTTTCCATAGAACACCCAGAGCTAAATTCACAATTAGGTTGAGGTGTGCTGACACTGAAGGTCACCAGGCCTAACTTTCAGATGACTCTCAAAACCTGGCCTATTCAGGGATATGTAGCACAATAAATATACCAGAGGCAATTGGTGGGTGCAGGTTGTGAGGCTGAAATCTTAGAATCATAGAATCCTAGGGCTGGAAGAGACCTCAGGAGGTCATCAAGTCCAGCCCCCCATATTGAAATATTGAATTGAATTGAAATACTTCATTCAATTCCAATTCTTAAAAAAAAAAATCAAACTATTACACCAGCATTTTCACTTTTCAGGGATGAGTGTGACATGCTATTTGCTGTGTGAATTTTTAGTTGAAAAGTTCCAAGAGCCAGCAGACACAATCTAGGATTTAAGAGGGGCTAGAAAGGATGGGAGAGAAAGTGGCATTGCCATAATTTTAGCAGAGGTACCATGTGTGGACTCAAAAATAGCTTGTGAGTGTGGAAATCTGGGATAGACAAGAACTCTATGTAGAATGCTGCCTTTGTATACAAGGATGCATATAACCCTTTGATACTAGAATAGAGGTGTGGGGAAGTGTATATATTCAGAAATCTCTAGCTGTGCTTGCCAGTGGATATGTTAACTGAGATTTATTTGGGGTAGAGGTTAAAGTGTTGGTTTTGATCTATAAAGCCCCCAGGAATCCCTATTTATCTGAATTTTTTGTTGGCAAACTTTGGCAGTCTAACAATGATACGCATGAGAAGACCTTCCTTAATGTATTTTTGTCCCTACCAACTCTATTTAGTATAGGGTTACTCTCTTATAGGAACTTTGTTCCAGGTTATCTTTCTGGTACTGGTCCTTTACATTTGGCAAATCACACAGCTGCAGTCCTAAAGTAGCCATTTTGTAGATGATTGTTGCTTGCTGTTTCCACCTCTCTTGTAGCCAAAAATGTTCTTAACTCCTTTTGTGCTGTCCTCTGGTTTTTAAATTTCATATGGCTGAGGAGATGACACATTCTTGTAAGTCTTTATACAATAGCCTCATGTGTTACATAGTGTCATCTGTTTATAATGATGGTTGTGTCTAGAAATTCTAATATCACTAGAGCTGTACTTGGTATATATATTACTTACTATAACTTTAATGTTTCATTGATGTTTGTTCTGGAAAGTGTGGATAATTTGATCCACTATATAGTAGAAACTTACTGCAGAACAATGAATAATCAAGAGAAATGGCAGGCTATAGAGTTTCTGCCTACAATTATCTGTAGGCTAACTGAGGAATTAAATGTTGTAAAGGTTTGGTGTTGGTTTGTAGTGAGGCCACAGAGTGCCTCTGATTTGGTGTTGAGAGTAATTGGTAGTAACATAGGGAATGATACAAAAATGCAGGCTGCAGTCTGAAGCCTTAGGATATGTCTACATTAAAGCTGGAGTGAGTTTCCCTGGTTGGTTAGATGAAGTGGTGCTAGTGGGGCTAGAGCTAAAAGTGTATCAGCGTGGGTGTAAAGGCTCACATTGCAGTTCAGGATCTCAAGCCCTCTCCACCCCATGGCTCTAAGCTCAAGTGGCTTGTCCGAATCTCTGCCAGAGCTTCAATACCCACTCTCATATTTTTAGTGGACTAGCACTAGTGTCTGTCTGCCCGTGTTAGGGGGCTCACCCCCAGCTGCAATGAAGATATACCCTCAAGGGCTTCAGCACTTTACAGGCTCAGACCCTAAATGTTCTTATCCTAAAGAAGATTATAACTGAAAATGTTATGCAGTGCAAGATGCTTGGGATCCCACTGAGAGAGGCCAGACTTTTGGGGCCAGCCATTTGGCCCCCTGTGCATCTCAGAGGCTGACATACCCTTGCAAATCCTTGATCCAACAGGAGTTATAGTAAGTCCTGGGGAGTAATTCAAGGCAGTGGATACTCTAACAGGTGCACACATGTCCCCCACTTAGATATGCCCCTAACACAGTCATAGGGCCTGTGAGCAGATCCTGTTCTTCTCCTATCTTGCTTTTACATGAGGGAAACCCTCAGGTGGCTGGTCACACAGCCTCTAAGATTGTTTTATTATTAATCATGTTTATTACTAGAGTGTATGTAAGGGCCAACCAAGAATGGGCCCCCATAAAGGTAGACACTGTTCAAACATGGCGTAATGGCTGGTCATAGCCTTGACAAACTTACAATAAGCCAGATGCAGGGCAAAAAAAGGGGTAAAATATGTGAGCAGAATGAACAATGTTGTGTCAGTAAATGTTGTGTTTGTTCCACAGTTGTGTGTGTGTGAGGGGGGAGGTAAAACACTGAATGGAAAGGGATGTGCACAAAGGAAGAATAGGTGAAGATAAGGGAGAAGGTATGGAGGGAACCTGAGGTGAAGTGTCAGTAAGGGCTGGGGAGTGAGAGAGTTGGATCCAACAGCCAGTCAGGACAGGGCAGAAAAAATCCAGTCAGCTGTAGAAAGTTCTCTGTATGTCCCAAAACTCCTGCTTTGGCTGCTCTGCTCCTACCAGCTGGAGTCTCTAGCTGCTTCATCTCTGCCATAGTATATCTGAGGATCTGGTCTGAGGTATTCATAGTTATCATACAAGGAATTCTCAGTCATTGACTTGAATAGGAATAGGATTTCACTCTATGACATTTTTTATGAATATGTTAGTTTATTCCTGGTCCCCAGATGCTTATTTCTCCAGCTCCATATACACTCAGTGGTGAGTTTGGTGAGAGAGAAAGGTGGATGTAGTTGCAAGCCTTTCTCATTAGTCTCTTAAGGGACTTCCATAATTCAGGACACATTCAGATTTGAAACAGTGAAGAGGAGATATGTACTTCCTAGCTAACAGAGGGTAACAAACAACTAGCCTGTAGCAGGAGTTAATTCAGGATTCCCTTGATGGTCCGATTTCCTATTTTCCTCACCATGATTTAGAGTTTAATTACTGGGTGAGGTTCTGTGATCTTTGCTACACAGGTCAGACTAGATGATTGCACAGTCATTGCCTTTTGGCCTTGAAAGCAATTGATCTATAGGTAGATTCGATTGCTCGAGAACTGATGAAGAAACGTGAGCTGGAAGAGGAACAGTGCATATTACTTTAAAACATCCCTCTTGTGTGTGATTATTCTAATAATCTAAAAGGCTTAGGGATCATATATTTAATTTCAGTACTCAATTCTTTCTTTCTTTCTGTAGGCAGGTAGGTAGGTAGGTAGATGGAGGTGGGAAAAATTGTTCTCTGATGATAGGAGAAGAAGCAATGAGCTTAGCTTGCAGCAAGGGAGGTTTAGGTTGGACACTAGGAAAATCTTTCTTTCAGAGTGGTTAAATACTGAAATAAATTGCCTATGGAGGTTGTGGAATCTCAATCACTGGAGATTCAGTAAGTTGGACACATACCTGTCAGGAAAGGTCTAGATCAGGGGTTTCAAATTTCCAGCCCATCAGCCAGTCCTGCCTGAAATCATTGTGCAATCCTTGGACTTCTGGTGTGTGTGTGTGTGTGGGGGGGGCTTGTCTGTTACCAGACCCCAAACTACGCCCCTTGCCTCCATCATCCTGCCTTCTCCCCCCCATAATACCCATCTCCTGAGCATGTGGCCTTGGGGATAACCATGGGGGAGCTGGTACAGGGCAGCGATTGCACCCTCCCTCACTGAGGTGGCAAGAGCCATAGGGAAGTGGAGCACATGGGGCGAGTGCATTCACTCTGCTGTGCTGGGCTGTGCTCCCCTTTCATCCAGCTACTGCTGTCGTGGGGAGTCTGCGGGAGTGGTGACCACTGCCACTCTCCTGCACCACATCCCCAGTGATTCCCAAAGCCATGTGCTTGGGGGACAGGGTGCAATAGGTTTAAGAGGGAGCAGGCAGGGAGATGGCTGGAAAGGATGGGGTTTGTGGACCAGTAACGGACAGGCCTCTTCTGACACCTCCCTAGGCCTGGTGGGTGTCCTAGGCCAGATTGCACAAATCACTCTGACTAGCTCACGGGCCGGGAGTTTGTCACCCCTATGCTAGATAATACTTAGTCCTGCCATGACAGCAGGAGACTGCACTAGATGACCTGTTTAGGTCCCTTCCAGTTCTATCATTCTATGACTTAGAAATATGTTAAATAAAATAATACAGTTCTGCCTAGAGCTTTCAACCGGATAAAGACTCCATTGTTGTAAGTCCTGCAGGAAAAAAAGGTGACAAACTAAAAGACAAGATATAAGAGGTAGACCTGACAAATTATTGGGTCAGAATCAAGGTCAGAGCAACAAATATAAGAAGATTTGCATAGTTGAAATCTATGGGTCCACATAATTTGTGTCCAAGAGTTTTAAAAGAGCCCATTGAGGAGCTCACTAATTTTGATTTTTCAGTAAATGTTGGAGCACTAGAGAAATTCCAGGAGACTCAAAGAAAGCTAAGTTTGTTCCAATTTTTTAAGAAGGTAAATGGGGAGAAGTGGGTAATTACAGATCTGTCAGCATGCCATCAATTCTTGGGCAAGGTAATGGAGCAACTGATATAGGACTTTATTAATAAGGAACTAAAGAACGATAGTGTAATGGCTTCATAGATAATAGAGCTTGTCAAACTAGCCTGATATCTTTAAAAAAAATAAAATTACATGTTTGGTTAATAAAGGTAGAAGGATTGATTAAATATGCTTTGATTTCTATGAGGTGTTTGACTTGATACTGTACAAAATTTTGATCTGACTGATAAGCTTTAAAATGTAACCATGAATGGAAAATCATCATTGAACTGATCTGTTTTCAGTGTGGTCCTACAGGGATCAGTTTTTGGCCCTTGTTGTTTAACATTTTTATTGATGTCCTAGAAGAAAATATAAAACCTTCATTGATTAAAGTTTGCAGCTAACTAATTGGAGGAGTGATTCAAATAATGAGGAGGGCAGGTCACTGATTCAAAGAGATCTGGATTGCTTTGCAAACTGGCAAAACCAAGTAATATGCATTTTTATGCAGTTAACTATAAATATATATATCTAGGAACAAGGAATGTTAGGCTACCATTAATGAAAGGGGAATTCTATAATGGGAAGCAGTGACTCTGAAGAAGATTAGGGTGTTATGGTGGATGATCAACTTAACATGAACTCTGAGTGTAATGATGTAATCAAAAGAGCTAACATGATCCTCACATGCATAAATAGGGGAATCTCGAATAAGAGCAGAGGTGTTATTTTATTTCTAGATTTGTCTCCGGTGCAACTGCTGCTGGACTAGCATGTCCAGTTCTGGCATCCACAGTTGAAGAAGGATGTTGATAATTTGTAGAGGGTTCAGAGAAGAGCCAGGGAAATTATTAAAGGCTTAGAAAATCTACCTCTCTGCGATAGACTCTGGGATCTCAATACATTTAGCATCACAAGGAAAAGATGACTTGATTACAGTCTATAAGTACCTATACGGGGAACAAATATTTAGTTATAGTCTTGTCAATCTAGCAAAAAATGCTATAACACACCATTTCTCAAAATGGTCCACAAAACCATTCTGAGAAAGCTGCTAACTGGACATGCTGGTGTGTTTCTTTACCAGAGCTGTGGCCGCAGAGCCTTGCAGCTCCCATTGGCTCCAGTTCACAGTGAGCAGCCAAGGGGGACTGCGGAAAGCTTGGGGGGTTGAGCCTCACCGCTTCCTGCGGCTCTCCTTGGCTGTATACGGCAAACAGGAACCAATAGGAGCTGCAAAGCTCTGTGGCCAGGGTGCTGGTAAATAAGCACACCAGCATGACCAGTTAGCAACTTTCTCAAAGTGGTTTCACGGCCCACTTTGAGAAACACTGATGTAACATGATCCAGTGGCTGGAAGCTAAATAAACTCAGACTGGAAATAAGGCCTAAGAGTAACTAACCATTGGAACAATTTACCAAAGGTCATGGAATATCCTCCATCACTGACTATTTTTTAAATTAAGATTGCATGGTTTTCTGAAAGATATTCTCTAGGATGGCGGTTTTCAACCTGTTTACTATTATGGGCCATATATGCAGCTTTCTTTGGGTTATGTGGGCCGCAATCACACACTATGTAAACTCCTTGTATGGCCCTGTGGAAGTCATATGGGCTGTACATGTGCTGATTGGGATGCAATTGTCTCATGGGATTCAGGTTGAGAACCACTGCTCTAGAAAGCAGTATCTATAGTCTGTTTAATACAGGAGATCATGCTAGATGATCATCATGATTCCTTTTGGCCTTAGAATCGAGATCTAGGAATGAATTAATATTAACCAATAATGATCGCTAGTAACAATTTGCCATTTGTCTGTTATAAGGTTGAAGTTTCCTGTCTGCATCCCAGGAAAGGCAAGTTAAAGAAGATCTGAGACATCCTTAACAGTCTGAGAAGTTGTGCAGTGTTTTGCATGGTTGTTATCCTTCACTCCAGATGCAGTTGCATTTCAGTGATCCAGTATGCAGAGAATTGTAAAGCACTGTGGTATCATTCAGGATAAACAGTTCTATGTAAAGTAAGTTTATAAATACTATAATATTTTGTGCATTAGTATTACTATGTACTTTCTATCCTCTTCCCCTCGTCACTTAGCAGATACTTAACATGGTCTGATCATGTGGTAGTTACTGATGTGAGTAGTCCCATCAAAGTGTATCGACCAACTCTTCTGAAGGTTATCGTTTTGTGGATTGAGGTCCTAAGAAATTAAATTCAGGGGTACAAATGTGTCCATTAAAGCCAGTTTTCAATCTGCATGATTTAAGCCCTTTTAGCAGTTTAAAATTCTGTACAGTTGTTTAAAGCTACTGTACAAAATTAATGGTCTGGGCTTCATTTTCTTGTTAGAACTGCATTTTTCACAGACTGATGTGGAGGCCTTTGACCTTACTAAATACATTTCTGATTGTGACAAAACTCAAGAATAGGGGGGAAAGCTAGATAGATATGCTATGCTTTGAGGTCAGTTCTCTTTTCTCCTACCCCAGAGCAATGCAGACAGATATTGTGTTACATTTCCAAATATTCTCCTGACAGCAGATGTACCTCATTCCTGACCTACACGTGCCATTATTGCAGACCTCGGATTGCCTTCAGTAAAAGCTGTTGTTCATTCTGCCATACTGTGTGCTAATTGTGTAATATAAACTCAACAGAGAATAGGTCAAGACCACCAAGCGTATTTTCACTTTTCTTCAGAGCCAAGATTGAGAATAGGAGGTGGGAACAGTTCTGGAAATTGGAATGCAAAGGTGTATTTATCTAATCCTTCACAGAGAGGAATCTAAATTAGTTTTCCAAACACCCTTTCTATACCATTTCCATGCAATGTTACGGACTGTACAACAGTGCCAGAATTTCCTGTGATGTCAGTGGAGCAGGCCCAAAGGAAAAGGGTGGAGAAACAGTTTCAAGTTCAACAAAAAAGCAATTAAAATAAACATGAATCAAAGCCCCTGAAAATAAATTTTTCACACAATCAGATTCTCCAAAAAAATCCCTCTGACTAATATTCCATCGATCTCCAGTTAGCACTCCAAGTATAACTTCTTTTTTCCCTCCCTTCTGACTTCCATCCCGACACTTTCAGAAATCCAATTACTAAAAAATACAAAAGGAACATCACTTTTAGCTCAAAAGGGTCATCACTGCCATTATGGAAGAAGAGACTGACATTCAAGTAATAGACAATTTTCAATTATTGTTAACAGAATATTTGGCAGGAGCAAACAAAATGAACTGTTCTTATACGCTCTAAATAATGTCTATACCTGTTTCTTCTTAATTTTAATAAATATGGCATTTCAAATTAGACTTTTATATATGAGAGAGAGATGCATGCAGACAGATGCTAATATTTGCCAGGTTACATTTTTTTTTTTTTTGTGAAACACGCATTTACTACCAATCCCCCTCTCTTTATAAATGCTCTTCATAATTTTTTATTTTTCACCATTGTAAATCAATACGTTAGTTGGTTTAAAACAAATACAATTGAGCTAAAGAAGAAGGGGGAAAGGATTTGTAATCCTTACACACATTCATTGAACAGCATTAACTGTTGCTTTTTTTAAGCGACCAAATTTTCTTTCCGGCACTAGATTGACAAATATATAAATCAGCAACTTGAAATGTGTGTACGCATTTTTCAAAGTAATAAAAATGCTAAAACTTTCCTATTTTGCATCTTGTAAAATAGAAAAAGAGCAACCCTTTTTGAATAAAATGTTCTTACTGAGCTCAGCTGGCTCAGTCAATCTCTGCATACACAGTGCACATTCAGAGTTGCTGGGCCATGTTGACACATTCCAGTGACGGGTGCTGCTACTGTTGACTAAAATGGAATCCAGCGCATGCTTTTCTTGCAAAAGGCCCAATCAATTCAGGAAAGTATAGGTAGCATTTGCATGCCAGCTGTGAAGGAACATCTGTTGATGACAAGAAGCCAAAATGGTACAGTGGTGAGTGGCTAGAATGTCTGCAAACAGTTAAAGAGTTGTTGCTGAATGGATATTTTGCTTCTTGTATTACCTAAGGGAGTTTGGTGAATTTAATTTAAAATTTAATTTTACAGCAATTCATATAAAAAAGAGTAAACTCTTTGAGGCTGAGATGATGGTCTGCATCTATATGCCTGTACAGTGTCTAGTACCACAGGGAGCTATCACAATAACAGATATTTATTATGATTATTAATGAGCCTTTCATCATTAATAATAAAAAAGGGGAATGAGATCATCATCATCATGACCATGGTACCCACTCCTGATGTGCTTCTGAGGGTTCTTTGTGGATTGGCCCACAGTATATGGTAACAGTGCACTGGGAGGAAAAGTCCCCTCTGCTAGGATGCTGCCATCATACCTCAAGACTATTCCAAAAGAATATGTGGGTACATTTGGGGAGGAGAAAGATAAAACTGATTGGAGGCAAGAGGGACAAAAATAACATGTGGAAAGGATGAAGCTGGCATGAATTGATGTGAAGTGAAAAGATGCACACTAACTGATGTTGGAGCGCAGACACATACGTAATTCATGTGGAGCCAGGGGACAGGCAGATATGGGCTGGAGGGGCATTGTATTAATTGAATGGGGTTTGGGGAAACTGGAACTTTGTGTTATTGGGCATCACTTTATGCAAATGTCCGTAACCTTCTGTAATGGTGCCTACTACTTTTGTTAAGTGCTTTGAGATCTGTTGCTGAAAAGTGCTGTGTAAGGTAGTAGGTATGTGCAAATTAAGAATCTACCTTTTATGTCATTAGATATTGATAGGAATGTATATTTTGAAGCTTGTTTCATCTGAAAGCAGGAGATCTGAGTATTTCTTTAGATATCTATGCACAGTTATATATGAAAAATTCCTGAAATTTTGAATATAAATTGCCTTGGAAGAGAAGAGGGAGCTGCTGGTTGTGTAGAATGTATACTATTTTCATTTGTAGTCAAAGATGTGACCTTTGGAAATTGGCATTGCAACACTTAAACCCAGTAAGTGGATGGTTGGGGAGGATGTAGGGCTAGATTAGAGTTTAACTGAATTTTTCCACTGTTAAAAGTTGTTAGTTTTTTTAGTTTGTTAGTTAATTGAAGTTGGCAGTTTTTACATGAATTAAACAATCTTAGTTTGTTCTCTAACTTCCATTTCCTTTGAATGTTCAATGAACTATTTATCTACATAGTTTTTATTTTACAAAGCATATACACATTTTCATCAAATTACCACTTCTGAAAAAAGACCACTTTCCTCATTTTTAAAAATGTATCAAACCATGATATCTCTCTTAATTATAAATAATCCAGGTGACAAACGGCAGTACCTATTTTCATAGCTGTTACACAAACATCTTCTGTGCGCTAACTGAAATGAAGCAAAGCAGTAACTTTACTGTGATTAACCTTGCTCAGAGCATACAAGCACTGGTTATTCTATAACTTTCCCTTTCGTGTCTGGATTTCTGTATGCTAGTGAATGACTTTGTTCTGAACACTTCTAGATAAATATTATGTATATTTAGCCTTTGCTAGAAGGTATCAAAATAAGATAATCTGATATATTCCAGAACCCTTTGCTACCCCAGTTTATTTTTTAAAAATTAGTTTTATGTGCTAGTTTAGTGATGGAATTGTATTGTACACAGAAGCAGCATGACCAATTAGAATGTTCTTTATTATTTCCTGACTATTTTGCTTCTTTTAGGCATTTGACTCATGAGTTTCCAGTTCCATAACCTTTTTTCTCACCCTTCTCTTTTTGACAAAATGCATAACGCCCTTACTAGATAGTTAGAGATTATCAGGTGAGGCATGCAAAGTGGTTTGCCGTGTTGCCACAATGGACTAATTTTGTACCTCTAAGAGCAGAGCTCTCATTGAGTACCCCTGGTCACTGCAGCTGACTCTTGGGTTGGCTATCTGGTATTAGCATGCAAGGCATGGATGTTTGTCTGTAAGAGATGCTCACTGTCCACCTATCTCCTACACCATTTTCTGAGATAGTGTCCTGGGTCAGGGAGTGGCAGCTGGCTAGTGAGAAAGGACCATAAGACTATCTCGGGTAGTTTGGGCCCCTGGCCATCCCTACGGTCTCCAAAGAACAGAGAATAGGCCTTTAGGAGGTTGTCTATGCATAAAGTGAACTCATGACACTAAGGAGCCAACAGATTTTCACAGGTACAGGAGGAGAAAAGGGAGCAGGCTGGATGGTACTTTATTCACAGAAGGGAGGTAAAAGTGAAAGAAGAATCCAAGATGGTCCCTGAGGTGCTGGGTTTTTTCCTCCTGCAAAACAACAGTCGACTGGCGGTGGCAGAGACAGGCAATAAAGATCTAATTGGAGACAGCAGCTATGTAGCACTGCTGCAATGTAGGAGTCACCAGCATTAGATGCATTTTGGGGGTGGGGAGACGCAGAATTAAATTTTTGGAGAACTATTCTCCAAATCTCCACTCCTACCCTAACATCCCAAAAACCCAAGCAGGAAGTGCTGTGGCTGTAGATTTGGATGGCTTGTTGACCCATAGGCATGCAAAACAGAGTACCCAAGAGGGATAGGAATCCCATATATAGCATATGGATGTCTTTAATTTCCATAATGACTATGACATTCTGACCAATGAACAACAGATCTAGTGACTTCATTACTGTGTAGCTTTGTTTAGCTGCTTCCTTGTGCCCTATGTCAGTCACACCACTACTTGACTGTCCCATTCCCATTCTGTGTCATCTTATGTAGGTATTGTGTGCTTCCCTAACTCACCTCTCTAATTACCATTATGAGTAGAACAATTTCATGCACAAGGCAATGGTGTAGCGGGGTAAGGGGCAGTTTCCTCCAGGCGTCATGTTAGGGGGGTGCCAATTTAGTCCTCTCCATTCCCCCTGTCATCCCTAGGCTACCCTGCTCCTCCTCCACCTGCTGCCGCCAGCTGGCACCTCCTCCCTGCCTCTCCACCCCTAGTCCAACCCTCCTTCATCTCTGCAGGAGGGTTAGTGTGTGTGGGGGCCCAACCCCAAACGGGAAGGAGTGGTGGAAGATGCGGTACAAGCTCCCCCTTCCTCCCAGAGTCGGGCTCAGCTGTGCACCAGGTTCGGGGCAGAGGGGCACACATTTTGCCTTTGCCCCTGGGCACATAACACCCTCGCTATGCCTCTGGCACAAGGTGCTCTACTGTGCACAAAAGTAGGTGTGTTTTTGGTTCTGATGCACAGTTCAGACCCTATGCTTCTTGGTCAGTACATGATTCAGGGAGTGATTCACTGAGCAGATTACAAGATGCAATGTCATTTGTCTAGCTAAAAATCAGTCTAAGGTGTAGTCAGTTTCCTGGTGTTGCTATATTGAGGTCACTCTTTGGAGTGATTTCCTCTTTCTACCTGCCCTGAGTATACTTGAAAAAATGTTATAAGTAAAAACTGACAGTAATTTAAGCGTGAATTACTTGTGACCAGTTGAGTATGCACGACATACAGGCATACAGAATCCACTGATTCACCCATGCTGGCAGGGGCAGATAACGATTTTGGGGGGCCCAGGGCAGCACAATTTCACGAGGGCCCCCCCTTTGACACGGCGCATGAGCGGGGCTTCTTGAAGTGCGGGGCCCGCGGTGGCCGCCCCGCTCGCCCTGCCCTATATGTGCCCCTGCATGCTGGTACGGAGATGGAAATGGCTTCTGCCTGTCTCAGGAAGGCCTACTGCTGCCCATAGAGAATGTGAGGATCCACTGACAGTGTTTGCACCATGTCCTCAGTCAAAAATTGTACTTGAGGTTTTGGAGCTTTACTTATTGCCATGGCTTGATAGGAAGGAGCTCTACTGACAGACACAGTTGCAGAGATGTATAAAATCAGCGTGCCCTTGATTGCCCTGGTCATGTCCCCACACAAGCTAGCATCAGCCATACATCAGGCTGTGCTGGCTTTCTGCGGGATCCCTTTCTACCACTGTAATCTTGCTGCCTCTGTGGATAGACTCTTTGACAGCAGATGTCTTTCAAATCGATTATGCTGGAAAAATTGGCATAATCCAGGAATGAATCTAATCCAGTACAGAGGGTCCCTCCCACACACAAGGAAAATAGAGCCTTTATTTTTTACTGGATTTCGCAGCAGAAAGCTCCACAAATAATATTAGTTAATTATTAATTTAGAAAATATGCAAAGTGCACTCTAACTTCTAGCTAGTGTTGATTAAGGCATATGAGTATTCTGAATGAGGGAAAATGATATCCAAGTATTCATGATGGCCTTCATCAGACAGATGGAGGAGGATTATGCTCACTGGAGACACAATTGCTTCTCGTATCCTGAACTATAAATTAAGTTCACAGCTCCTCCATAATGATAAAAATAATAATTGTATGTGCATTACTGTTACATCCGTTTTTTATTTGCCTTACAGCAAATGACCACATTATGCCATCAGTTTTCTGTCCATTAGCTGAGAGGAAGTTTGTGTTTGCTATTTGCTTGTGCTACTGCTTCATGCTTATGATGAGAGTTTAGAAATCAGGGTTTTCAAATAGAACAACTTTTAATATAAGAAATTGTAGCTGACAGAAAAATGGGGAATACTCCTTTAACAGAGGAAAGCACAAATAGCAGGGAACATCGTATTCTGCAACTCTTGAGGTTAAAGGTATTTTTGAGTAAAGATTCATGGCTTTCATGGCCTGCCAGCACCCTGCTAATCATGATCATTCTGCCCAGTGAATGTTGTTGTTGTTTTTTAAAGTGGTGATAAGGTAATGAATGAGACCTTCGTCCTTTGTCTCAAACACAATTTACTGCTAAGACATTAATTTACTGTACATTAGATTTAACTGCACCAGAATTGGATTTTGTTCATAGCTTCAAATACTCATGCTTTGTTTTTATGCGTATATATGTAACTATTTTATTTTATCATGGGAATTTTTAAAGGTTTGAAACATAAAACCTCCAAGAATTCAATGAGCAGTGTAATTGCAATAGACAGTTTCTTGCCATATTTAGGTGATAACCTAACCAGGAATTAGTTTTTTGATGTGAGACATAAGTTATATAAAACTTATGGGACATTATCACTTGAAAAAAAAACTCAATAAGTACTAGCATATCCAATCCAGTTCTAATTTTCCAGCAGACAATCAATTCAAAATTGAACAATGTTGCCTATTTTGGAATTATATCATGTGTGTGAGGCATTCAATCTATAGCAGAATTATGAAACATTATAAATTACAATGACTCAATTATTGCAGAATTTGATATTGTTCAAAACTGGTCATTTAGACTTTTGGACCGACATGGTGCCGGATTATCAGATTTGCCGGAGAATCGGGAGGTCCGGTAAAGCTGCACGGCTTAACAGCTGGCCAGGACACAATCTCCCTCCCTCTCCCCTCCCCTTTCCTCTTCACGTCTCTCTCCTCCGTGCTGTAACCTGATCCTCCTCCCTCTCCCCTCCCCTTTCCCCTTCGCTGAAGAAAAACGCTCTTCTCCATACTGAAACAAAAAACAGGACTGTGTAGCACTTTAAAGACTAACAAGATGGTTTATTAGGTGATGAGCTTTCGTGGGCCAGACCCACTTCCTCAGATCAAATAGTGGAAGAAAATAGTCACAACCATATATACCAAAGGATACAAATAAAAAAATGAACACATATGAAAAGGACAAATCAAATTTCAGAACAGAAGGGGGATAGAGGAGGGGAGAAGGGGGGGAAATAAATGTCTGTGAGCTAATGATATTAGAGGTGATAATTGGGGAAGCTATCTTTGTAATGGGTAAGATAATTAGTGTCTTGATTCAAATTTGAGCGTAAAGTGTCGAATTTAAGCATGAATGACAGTTCAGAGGATTCTCTTTGAAGTGAAGTCTTAAAAGGTCTTTGAAGCAGGATGCAGGTAATCAAGTCATTGAGACAATGTCCTTTCTGGTTGAAATGGCAAGAAACTGTTTTTTCTTTGTGATCCTGTCTGATATCTGTTTTGTGGGCATTGATCCTTTACAAAACAGATATCAGACAATTTAGCCATAGGGCTTTCTTGAGCAAGAAACCCCTGCCACGTGTCCACATGGCCCTATTGCGCAAGAGCTCTCGCACAAGAGAGCTTACACTTGTTAGAAAAGAGCATAGCTCTTGCGCAAGAAGCCCTCTCTTACCATGCTTTACTGTAAACTTCTTGCGCAAGAGAGGGCTGGCAGTGTGGACGCTCTGTGGAAGAACATCCATTCTTGCGCAAGAACCCGCCAGTATAGACATAGCCCATGAGTGGTCTCAAGGAGTATCTTCTGTATTGTGAATTTATGCAATGCAGACATTCCTGTTTTATATTTTCTTAAGAACAAACCTACAGTCCCTATCTTGCACGTAACCCGGGGACTGCCTGTATTTATACTTTATGGCTGCGTCTAGACTGGCCGCTTGAATTTGCACAAGAACACTGATGATCTGATGTAAGATTGTCAGTGTTCTTCTGCAAATACTATGACGCTCCCGTTCGGGAAAAAGCCCTCTTGTGCAAATATATTTGCACAAGAGGGCCAGTATAGACAGCTCAGGACTGTTTTGTGCAAAAAAGCCCCTATGGGGAAAATGGCGATCGGGGCTTTCTTGCGAAAAACCATGTCTAGACTGGCACGGACTCTTTTCTGCAAAAAGTGCTTTTGTGCAAAAGCATCCATGCCAATCTAGATGCTCTTTTCCACAAATGCTTTTAATGGAAAAACTTTTCCATTAAAAGCATTTGCGGAAAATCATGCCAGTCTAGACGTAGCCTATATGTAGGTGTTCTAGTGCTAAGTGATATATCAAGTGATACACATCAAAGCTGTTGAGATTCTGCTGATACTGATATGATTTGAAACACTAGCATTAGTTAAACTATAATTTCTCAAATCTGCTGCCTGATTTTACAGAGTGAGTGAGAGAGAGAGAGAAGGAAAAAATGAAATGATGAATTTGTTTTTCTTTTAAATGTTAAGGTTAGTTTTCATCAAAATTTGCTTTATTTTTTTAAAAAGTACCAAGTTCTACTAGGCCAGCTACTCTTTTGAAAAGTGTGATGTTCAATTATCTTCACAGATACATTTTTTAATGTCCAGAAAAGACTACTATGAACATCTGCTTAGCATAGGCTCTAAAACGTCACCTCATAATTCTCACATTAACATAAACTACAACATAAGCTTTAGAAAGACCTCCAAGCATTGTTAATTGGATTTTGCAAATAACCTGCACCTTCCCTGCAATAACTCATGGATGTCAAATATAATAGGCCAATTAATGGTGGGATATTCCTTAGTTTTAATATGGATTGTAAAGATACTACATTGTCTGCTATCAAATGTTTTAGTTCTCCTTTGCACAGCTGAGTAGGTGATGATTCCTAAGACGGTGTGAAAATAACAGCAGAAAGGAAAACCTATATCATTCTTTTAACTATATTCTCTTGAGTTGTGGCCTTATTAGAGCTCACACAAGCTGAGGAGAGTCATTTTGTGTATAGAAAAAGGCATATGGCATATGAAAAAATGTTGGAGGGGGACATGAAGGATGAAAATATATAAGATCTGCCACCATACAGAGTAATAAGTAACAGGATAATAAAAATTGAGGGGAGGGAAACCCCTCCATCCTGCCTGGCTATAGCAAAGGATGAGATTCATTAAGGATAAAATACATCACATTGCTATAAAGTCTCAGAGGGGTAGCTCAGTTAAGCTGTAACTACTCGTTATCACATTGCTATGACTGCCAATGTGTCACCAAAAGTTCATGTACCACATAAATTTTATTAGCACTGGAGAGAAAGTAAATGCTAAACTTGATCAAGTCACATAATTAAATGTTGCTGAATAAACTAGCTGACTGGGTTAATAATATGGTCACTGTAATAATCCAAATAAGGTTAGGATTTATAGAGATTCAAAGGATTTTGAATAAGGCCATCAAACTTGAGTGCTACTTTATAATAACAGTTGTGGGAGTCATGACTAGACTTCAAGAGGCAAGAGTATTTTCAGTGTTGGATGCCAGCCAAGCATTTGGCAGCTCCAACCTAGTATAGAGAGTAAAAGTTCACATCTCCAGCTTCTCTCTTCATAGAGAGATGTTAAAAGGAATATAAATGAATGTTAAAGGAATCTCTTTGGGATTTCCTCATCATCTGAAATGTATCAAAAATAACATGACATAGAACTTTGAGGAGTTAGAGATGATGTACTCGTTGACATGTTGATTAGAGCTGAAAATGATCAGCACCACAGTCGGGGCCTATATATTGTTTTGTAGAGTTATATAGGAAAGAGCCATAAATTTATCAGGAGTCATTGCTGTACTGGTCTGGGTAAGCTCTGTAGGACACAGACTGAATGCAAGTTCAAAACATCCACTAACACACAACCAAATGGTTTGTCAGTTTGAAAAAGAAATTCTGACTATTATTTGGCAGTGATTAGTTTCATGACTATGGGCAGAAATAGGTGGTGGTAGAAATAGACCATGAAATGCTGGAACCATTGTACACATTGCTTCCTTGATTTTAGCACAGTAATAGGTAACTGAGGCTAGTGAGTAGTCTGAATGAGTGGCCCTCCATCTCAGTGGACCACAAGATTGTCATAACCAAGCTAGTCTCCCAGGGTAAGGTAATTTTGCTAATTGCACTTACGTACTTTTAGAATGTTCAGGGTGTTCCGATTGAGCCACAGCAACACTTTGATTGGATGCAGAGGGAGCACACGGCTCTCTCAGACAATGTTGTGTGCAATCAGCATGTACTTCACTGCATGTGACACTTCAGTAATATTGATAGGGGAGGGAAAAACTATGTGGACAGAAACCAGCAGAATTTAGGAACCTTGCACATAGATGCTCCTTCATCTGTGTTCTATGGGTGATGGGACTGAATATTTGTGTTCAGGGCAAAGGACTGGTTGTATGGAAACTGAGTCAGATGTTGCTAGACTAAAGCTATAGGAAATCCAATGTTCTTTCAGTGGCTACTGTTGCATAGTTGCAGGAAGATCCAGCCACAGCTAAATCTGGAGAAAGCCAGATGACAAGCCTGGTTTGTTTAATAATATGTGGCTTGTTCCAGAGAGTTCTCTTCTCAGGGCTGTTTAATAATTAAATAGCTTTTTCTAAAGAGAAGGATTAATTGAAGGGATGATTGTTTCCTGAATTCTTTAGGGTAACAGCAATTTCTCACTCTGTCTGACATCCCAGTAGGCTGTATTTAACAGAGGTACTTTGAATCTGATGTCAGCTGTAATGTGGAAGAAGGAAGCCTCTCTAGAACTTAAAAAGGCTAATCATTATACCAGAGGTTTCCATGACTCAATTAAATGTTTAAAAAAGGAGAGAGGTTTATGGTTACCTTTATTCAGGAATCTGGAGACATGCCACCGTATGAGTAACCTTACAAACCCTGGGAAATTAGGCCAGCCAAATGTATATTGCGTCCTTTAATTCTCACAAAAGACAAATTGGAATCTTTGTTAACATAAATCCAAACACCATGATATCTGTTATGTGGGGGTTCTTTTTTACTTTTGTCTGGAACCTTTTAAGAATTATAATTACCATGTTTAAGGCTCTGGAAGAAGAACCAGTGTTGTTTCCTTTAGATTTATTTAAAAAGAATCAGGATCTGTTCACCTTCAAATTCAGAAGCTCTGTTCTGAATCTAAACTTTGCTGATGCCTTTGTAGGTCAAATTTTTGTCTCTGTGATAGGTGAAACCAAAACCTGAGATTCAAGGACCTTCAAATTTGGGAGAAGTGCAGCTACAAAGCTGACCTTTGTGACTTGTCTGATGGCTACCATCTTGGACAGCACAACAGGGATTGTACTAGAGACCTCCAAAGGTAATCATGTACTGCTTTAACTGAGTTTGAAGGGTCGTGGCTTTGTAGCAGCAAACAGTAACTCACAGCCTCTGTGAACTGGAAGAACACATTCACTCGTGAATTACTTTCACTCATCTCCTTTTGTGAAAAAGGATGATAATGAAGGACACTCCTTGTACAGCATTTCTAGACAGAGCTTTCAAATACTTCCATAGAAACAGAATTTTTACTATATATATTTCTTCATTATTTTGTATCACAGTTATTCATCTTTGTAGCTGTCATTCTGCTTTATGGTGCAGTAGGCCAATGAAATCTCTGCCTGTATGCCTGTCTGTTACAACCAAAAGCATATGTATTTCTCTTTAGTCTGTCACCCAGAATATATTTCACCAAATCCAGATGTCTCTGAGAAAAATTAAGTAGTGAAACAAAAACAGGACAGTGAATGATTATTAGAAATTTGCTTCTTTTAAGGAAGATGTCTTGCTCAGAATCTTTGATGAAGGGAATAGTTTTCCTCTGTATTTTTCAGATGCCTCTAGACCATCCTAAAATCCTTTAAAATACTTGAATAACTGCTAACACCTTTTAGGATGTTTCATAAAGTTCCAACAAGCATTTGGAGAAGTTATATTATTCCTTTTGCACTTATTGTCATGGCTGCAAAATTGCATCTTTCTCATTCTAGACTCATTCCAAATAATGCCAATCCAAGGAGCCCATGCAACAGAAGGAATGGTTCATGAAGTAACACAAATCTCTTTTTAAAAAGGCACTTTATTTCTCCCAAAGATGGCTTGGAAGAATAATCCACACTACGTCCGTGACCTATTGATTTACTAACAGCCCGAAAATATAAAAAAGCCATTTTCCTCTAATGAAGACAACTGCTTTTAGGCTACTTTTGTTTATCTTTTTGCTTTTATACCATCACATGGGATGGAATGACAGATGGCTGTGAATGAACATGGTGGCTTTGAAATTCTCTGTGAATTTGAAAAACTGGGAATATGTGAAATTGACATGTATAACTCTGATTAGCTATACACATATAGGCACCAAAAGAATAGTGCACACTAATAATAACATGCACCAATGAATAGTCTTTCTAAGAGGACACATTTTTCTATTTATCCTGCTAAAGAAAAACATCCTTTATCTCTGTTACAAATGTTTAAATAAAATGGGAAAAACCCTCAAAATCAAAATCAAAATAAAATAAAAAAATCCCATCCTATTTTTCTGGTATAATTTTGGGGTTTATGGTACAGTCATATATGCTTTACAAATGAACTCTCTCATGGTATACATTATCACAGAATAAATAGTTTTACAGAAAATTTAGTTTGGCAATTGCTGTTTTATTTGTTGGTTCAGACTGTGCAAAAGGGAGAATATATATGGCAACGAGAAATCTATTTTCTAATCACAGTCTGTCAAATAAGGGTCTGTTCAAATACTGGCTGATTTAGTTTGCTTGTATTTCTTTATTAAAAGAAAGAAGATAAAAGGGCAGAAAGTCAATATCAACAAGCATTGAAGCCAGTTTAATAATGATATTCTGTGTGACAGCACTTTTCATGATCGTTATAGTCCCAGAGGACTATAAATCCAATTGCTAGGTTTTCTAAATAATGCACCGCTACTTGGGGAATCTTCTTGCACTTATAGTCAGCAGGATCCTTTCATTTGAGGATCTTCAAAGCTTCAAATAATGTTCATCACAACAGGTTGCAAGTGTAGATTAAATGAGTGGTGAAGATTTGTAAAAGTTGTTGACTTAGCATTTGGACTATCACGTCACTTTCAATTCAGTGACAATGGATGTCATGGAAACACCAATGTCTAGAAAAAAATTGAGCATATTCATTGGTCTTACCAATTCATGACATCAGACTTCTTAGAGATGGACAGCTCAGTGCTGCTGACATTTTCCTCTGAAGCTCAATAACTTAAATTTTACTTCAATACCAAATGACTGAGGCGAATCGTATATTTTGCATCTACCGTATTTTCCGGCGTATAAGATGACTTTTTATACTAAAAAACATCCCCCAAAAATCGGGGGTCATCTTATACGCCGGGTATAAACATGCTGTAGCTTCGGTTACATACAGAACGTCCCTGTGCTGATACTGTATGTACCGCGCTGAGCCAATCACGGCAAGCGGTGTCATCTATTAATGCATACAAAGCCTGCTCGGATTGGCTGAGTCAGAGAGGCGGGCTATTACAACCTTTGCCAATCTGAGCAGGCTTTGTATGCATTAATAGAATACACCGCTTGCCGGCATTGGCTCAGCGCGGGGACGTTCTGTATGTAGCTGAAGCTACAGTACTGTATTAGGGCACATCCAGCAGACTGGTGTTATTAAATGGTGTTGCCTCGGAAGGGGGGTAGTCTTATACGGCGAGTATAGTCCAAAACCTATGTTTTAACTGGAAAATTAGGGGGTCGTCTTATATGCCCAGTCGCCTTATACGCCAGAAAATACGATAGTCTGCATGCTTGATTTCTGGTGGGAATACAGATTCTGCCACGCTTTCATCAGGCACTCACTATTAGATCCAAATTACTTACATATTGTATGTTCCAAAGAATGAATCAAAATGAGAACTGCCAAAGTGTGATCGGGAGTTTACCTCTCACCAATCCTAAAAGATGATGCAGTTAGAGCCAACTAAATTAATAGACTGCACCTGGAGGAGAGTCTGGTTTGACTGAAAATGCTTAATGGCTGTTAAAACCTAGCTGGGGGGAGAAACAGGCTAAGATACAAAGCCAGGAAGTTTGCAGCAGAAAGTGGCTGCAGTGTGGAAGTTAAAGCATAAAGTTGTAAAAGACACCAGGGGAGGGAGGGAAGGAGGAGAAGGCAGCCCGGGGACATTTGCTCAAGAGAATGGTTTACCTAGAAGCATGGGGGAAGAGATCCTGTGCAAGGTGAAGTAAGGAACAACGAAATCAGAGATTAATGCTGCTGATTGTAGGGTCCCTAGGCTGGAACCTGGAATAGTGGGTGTACTGGGTTTCCCTAGCAGGTGCCAACTGAGCATCTGGTCCAAAGGGACTTTGATACTCCAGGAGGAATATTCAGTGATCAACTTGGAAGGCTGAGTCATGAAAGAGCACTCTGAGTCCTAAAGAGTAAGAGGCCCTGCAAGGTGAACAAGCATCTGCGGGAGGCACTAGACTAAACAAGACCTGATCCCAGACTCAGGCACAATGGGGAGTGGTATCTCCATGGTGTGTGTACCCCATTAGAAAATGAAAACAGAATAAAGAGGTTCCCTACCTGAAATGGGAACTCTGTGAAAAATCTACATGCAGCAGGCTTATAAGCATTAACAATTTTTTCCCCCCAAAATTGCTCCTTTTTCTCCTCTTGGGAAATCCAGACTATCTCACTTCTCTGAAGGGGCATATCAAAGGAGGTGTCATTTCCATATGAGATTAATTGTGGATAAAAGTGAGATTCTAAGTTTTCTTTCTTTAGAATCATGTTGTATTCCCCCCCAAAGGCACCTGATCCTACACCAGTGAAGTCTGTGGCAGATTTTTTTTATTTCAATGGGAGCAGATCATTTCACTGGGACCATATTGTGGTGGCATTCTTGCAATAAAACCAAACACATCATTCGGTTTGGGTCAAGGCTTTGTCATTTCCATTGTTTTGCAGTTCACCCCAACCATGCAGCTGCTTATTGCTGCACTACTGTTTGTCAGCTTCAGGGTTTAACATGTTAAGCAAGTGGAATACCCACAATGCTGGATGGTGCTGTAATGATCAAGGAATACCAGGAAGTAGTTGGAAATGAACATGAGTTGCCCTGAGTTTGAAATTCTGTTGCGCACAAAGAAATCAGAGAAACAATCTGAACCTAAACAAATCTAAATTAGGCTTTTCTCTTGCAAAGTGATGTAAGGTGAAGTAGAAGATTATACTTATGCCGTTTAGCTAATGTCAGGTAATTGACAATGATGGTTATCCAGTCACCCTGAAGCTTATCTTCATTAAGATTGGCAGCTTCATTTTTAGACACTGAGATATTTCCCAGCACACTGTCAAGATAATCTTTCTTGTGGACAACATATGTTGACCTAGATTTTATTTGGAAGGGTATCCCGTATAAAAGAAAAATAACAAAAGTATTTATTGCCTGCTTTGCTGATAAGTTATTTTCTTATGTTTAAACTGATTTACTTTTTCCAAATCATGTGTCTACATTTAAACAAAATAATATTAAACTGAATGATTACTAATAAAGCAAGAAAAAAATTAAGGGAATCTGACACATGATTAAACATTAAAACCATAAATGCCAATATACTACAGAAAAACAGAGTCAAGCAAAAACTTCATCTTTAAAAACTACTACATCAAACAGCCTTACAGTACTTGCTCAGTTTTAAATAGCCAACAATTAATTCTCTCTGGATTGTTTCTCATATTAGGGTTTTATGATGTCATTCATTTTATCCTGTCTTTGTCAGATTACAGAGCCATTAGAAGGACATCAGGATTTTTTGAAAGGCTACTAGGTATAACTTATTTGGAAGATTTCTGTGTTTTAAATATAAATGTATAATGTTGATTTTTTTAATTAAGTTGAAAAGACATTTACACACGAACAGCTATACAGTCAAATAAATTAGTCTTGTATGTTGCTCACAGATTTTAATACATCGGAAGCCATTTATAGATCAAAAAATGCGAGAGTTGTTTTCCTTGTGGTATTGTTACAATTCAGGAACTGAAATATGGTAAAAAGACCAGATATCACTTTATTGTCCTCATAAATGTTCCCTTAGGATATTAAAGACTGTGAAAGGCCTAAATGTAAATACTGGATCTCGCTGACATCCAGATGCTCCAACTCTGTAATCAGATGGAGCCTGCCTTTGTGAAGAGTGGAGCTGGGTGAGAAATGGTTTTGCTTTCCCATGAAAGTTTGAGATTTCGAAATCAGGCTGAGTAAGACTTGAATCTTTGACTTGCAGCTAAAATGAACAGAAGGGGGAAGGCTGAAGCCCTGCAACACCACCAAAAAAGACATGTCTATGTAATTAGGGACTCTCTTCTAGAAGAACAAATAGGCCGGCCTCTCAGACAGATCCAGAGAACAGAAGGGTGTACTGTCTGAAGGAGCTAAGATACAGGATATGAACTTCAGGCTGAAGGGGATCCTAATAGTAACAGGAAAGAATCCATCAATTGTCCTGTATATGGAAACCTGATGCCATGAGAGAAGACTATGCCAGGGTTGGGAAGACACCTAAGGAAAAGGGGCTGAGGTCATTGTCAGTGGAATTCTACCTGTCCCTACAGAAGCAGAGTGAAGGTTAGACAAATTTATGATGATCAACAAATAGCTCAGGCAGTGGTGCTATGAGGAGTACTGTGGGATGTTTGATCACTGGGAGGCATTTGCTGACATACAAGTCCACATAGGAAATTATTACCACATAGGTAGTTAAAATGGAGAAGATAGGGACTGATGTGAGAATTGAAAGGTTGGTAAGGAACTGGTTCCAGGGGAGACCTCAATGAATCATACTGAAAGTTGAACAGTTAGGCTGGAGGGAGATTACCAGCAGTGATGGATTAACACATGGACTGACAGGACCTGTGCCCAGTTACCCTAGCCAATTTGGGAGCCCCTGTCAGAAGAGGCCAGAACTCTGGCCATGGCTCCTGATTCATGTTTAAAAAAGATGAATTAAACCTGGAACAGAGAAGGGTCACTAGGATGATCAGAGAATCTACCTTAGGAGAGAACATTTATGACAGTTGGCTTGTTTAGCCTAATTAAACAAAGGCTATGGGGAGCTGTGATTTAACTTTCTAAATAAATCAGGGAGATAAACACCAGGGAAAGAGAGAAATTATTTAAGTACCATTGTTGGCACAAAATCAAATGGATGTAAACTGGCTAGCAATAAGTTCAGGCTTGAAAGGTAGAAAAAGGTCTTTAACCCTCAGCAGAGTGAAGTTCTGGAACAACTTTCCAAGGAGGGTAGATGGGACAAAAACACTAACTTTTTTCAAAGCTGAGCTTGATACGTTTACAGAGAGGCTGATGTGATGAGATTGCCAACACTTGCATATGGTCTATCTGAGACTGCAACTAGCACATATCTCCAATGGCTGGTGATGGGACACTAGCTGGCTATGTCTAGACTGCAAAGAAAAGGTGAAAAAAGATATGCAAATTATAAACCACAATTTGCATATCTTCTGCTTTTTTTTCTCTCTCGAAAGAGGCTTTTCCAAAATTTGGCCTGTCTACATAGGACCAAATTTTGGTAAAACCTCCTCTTTTGGTAAAACCTCCTCTTTCCTTTCTTCCTCATACAATGAGAGTTACAGGGATGGTGAAAGAACGCATCTGCTTTTTTGGAAATTGTTCCGAAAAAGCAGACTGGTTCCTTGGACGTGTCATAGCTTTTCTGGAATACCACCAGTATTCCGGAAAAGCTCTGCAGTGTAGACATAGCCTCAGTTACTATAAAAAATTCTTTCCCAGTTGTCTGTCTGGTGGGACTCACTCATGTGCTTGGGATCTAACTGATTGCCCTATTTAGGGTCAGAAAGGAATGTTTCTCCAGATTACATTGGAAGAGGCGCAGAGTTTCTTTGTCTTCCTCTGCAACATAGGACCCAGGCCACTTGCTGGATTGAACTAATGTAAATGGTGGATTCCCTGTAACTTGAAGTCTTTAAATCAAGATTTAAAGTAACAGTGCCAGAGGTTGCACTGGTGGGTGAGATTCTGTGGCCTGCAATGTACAAGCAATCAGACTAGAGGATCGTGAGACCTTACAGTCTATCAGTCTCCCACATCCCAGCAGTGTGCCTTAGTCAGTGGTCTACTGGCTGTGCTGCTAGGAGTGGCAATATGTCGGGGAGAGAGAGAGGTGGCTCTTGCAGATTTTGTCTCAGGCTTTATCCTGGGTCTAAGAATATTTTCCTAATGAATGGTGCTTTCCCACCAAAACCTGTAGCTTTGAATCAGTATTTTCTATTGAAAAATGGTTCAACTGAAAAGTTCCCACCAGCTCTCACTGTGTACTATTGAAGTTAAGTGGGCTCCGCATCAACAAAGGAGTCCCTGATAGAAGAACTAATTGAAACACAAAGCCCTAGTATTAGCTAGAAGGTGAACTCCTGCAGTAGCTCTAATAATCATTTTATGGGACCACAGAGCCCAGGAACAGGGCAGTCTGGCGGCGGGGCTGGAGTACCATGGGGGGGGGGAGCACCAGCAATACAGCCGGGAACCCAGTGTGTGTGTCTGAGGGGGAGGACAGGCAGAGTGGTGGGGAGTTTTGGCCCTAGTGGCTGGGGAGCTCCATCCCCATTCTGGCTGAGGAGGCTGAGGAGCTCCAACCTCAGTGGCAGCCAGGGAGCTCTGGCCCGGCTCCAGCTGTGGAGCTCCGGCCTTATCTCTCTGCCCTGGCCGTGGAGCTTCAGCCTCAGCTGCAGAGCCAGGTGACTGTGGTGCTCTGCCCCAGTTGTGCAGCTCTGGCCATGGCACTCTGTCCCCAGCAGTAGCAGGGCCAGTGGCATCTAGAGAGTCTGGGGAGAAGGGGTGCTAGGGCAGCAGGCGAATCTTCTTGTCTGGGACCAGTCAAATCCCAAGGGTGCCAGACCAGCAAGGTCCAACCTATATTGCTTACTGTGATTGTAATAATCAGACTTAGTGCTTGACACACCAAACATCTATTCATGAGATGGGTACTAATGAATTATCGGTCACTCCTTCCCCATGGTCACTTTCACCTTGATTTTTTTCAAGATGTCCTGTCAGTGGAACAGTTCTATGCCTTTAGGAGGTAACACAGCATTAGCATCATTAATGGAAAAGTATCATGAATATTCTTCCTGAATTTGGTGACAGAAAACTCTTTGCCATGTACTCTGGGTTGCCCTGGTAGCCTTTCTGCTTCCATAATTCACCTTAAACAAAATATTCAGTGATTCTGAAAGTGAAATATCACACAAATAAATAGTAACTGATCCTGAGGTGGTCACATTTGATTTAAATGTTATGTGAGAGATATGGTTTAAAGGTGGTTAATAATAATAATAATAATAATTAATAATAATAAAAATAACAATTTAAAAAACAAAACAGAAACAAGACATATGCTCTTTTTGTGTATTTTTATGATTTAAAAAAAAAGTCTGAAAATGTCTTTCTTTTGGGGTTTTGTGCTACCTTAAAAGCTTAAATTATAAACAAATCTATCCAGGCCTTCTTTGTAACAGTATAAATTAAAAAACAAGTTCATGAGGTCAATTTTAAAAAAATACCTCATTGCAGGTCACTTTAAAGAGTGAATTTAAGGCATCCACTTTCTAGGCCTGTGCAAATTCTCAAGGATCTCTCTGAAACCGTCCTTACCAATCATCTTCAACAAGCTAAGAAAAGCTCACACAAGTGCCCTCTCTCTTGGAAAGAAAATGCAAACTATTCCACTTAGGAAGGAACAATCAGTTGCACACATACAAAACGGGAAATGACTGCGTAGGAAGAAGTACTGCAAAAAGGGATCCTGGGTTATTGTAGGTCAGGTGCTATCTATAAGTTTATTGCTAAAAGAGAAAACATTATTCTGGGATCTATTAGTAGGAGCGTTGTAAGCAAGACACAAGAACTAATTCTTCCAGTCTACTCTGTGCTGATTAGGCCTCAAATGGAGTACTGTGTCCAGTTCAGGAAAGATGTGGACAGATTGGAGAAAGTCCAAAGAGCAACAAAAACAATTAAAGGTCTAGAAAACATGACCTATTAGGGAAGATTGAAAAAATTGAGTTTGTTTAGTCTGGAGAAGAAAAGATTGAGAGGAGATATGTAAACAGTTTTCAAATATATACAAGGTTATTACAAGGAGAAGAGAGAAAATTTATTCTCCTTAACTTGTGAGAATAAGACAAGAAGCAATGGGATTCAATTGCACATGGGAGGTTTAGGTTGGACATTAGGAAAAACTTCCTATCAGGGTGGTTAAGCACTGGAATCAATTGCTAAGGTAGACTGTGGACTCTCCATCTCTGGAGATTTTTAAGAGCAGGCTAGACAAATACCTGTCAGGGATGTTCTAGCTAATGCTTAGTCCTACCATGACTGCCGGGGACTGGACTAGATGACATCTCATGCTCATGGTTCCTTCCAGTCCCACAATTCTATGATTCTATGTGACAACAAAGGGAAGCATGAAAGTAATGATTAATGTGAAAATCTGACAATACAGAGACGAACATTTTAAGGCAGTAACACTTGTCCCATATGCATATATATATATATATCTATATATATATATCTATATCTCTTCATACCTTACCTGTAATCTTGGGAATACAAAAGAGATTGATATATGTATACACTACATTTCTCTGAGTTCTGTGAGTTTTGCTTAATTAGTCTTTTTAAGCCAAGTTTCTAGCACACCTGTTAGCTGCAGAAGTAACTAATAGACTAATAAATAATGTAAAAATCTTAATGAAACTTTTTACCGTATTAAAATGAGACAATTTCATCTAAAGCACATGTTACTGTGAAATGTTTCATTTGTTACTAAATTGCATTTTCCAATGGAAAACTGGTTACAAATTTTAATTGGGTCTAATAAACAATATTAATTCTGAATTTATGATGCTTGTAGCCTGTCCCCTCAGCAGTGGCTCAAGTCTCTTCCAAGCACTTGTAATGTGGAGTGACTTCTGTCCTTTTCTAGCATGGGGTTGGTCCTAGACTCTGGCTCTGTTGGTTGCTGTCCCACCCAAGGGACTTCTCACTCTATGCAAGGGTGCAATCTCCTAAGAAAATGAAAACTACTGCTAGTGGACCAGTAGTGTAAAACTGAGCACAGAAGAAACAAGCAAGTACATAAACACAAACCCCAGTCAAGAAAAGACATACCCAAAAGAACTGTATAAGAAAGGGGAGAGTGTCTTTATTAGGAATAGGAATAATGCTCTGGAGAAAGAAAGGGTGAGAGTTAACTAAATACAAATCAACCACTTTCACACCTCCCAACACCCAAAGCTCTTCCCAACTCCCAGCTTCCTCATGACACTTTCCCAGGCAGAAGGTACACTGAAGATGAGGCCAGAGATGAGTACTGCAGCACTGTGGACATTCACTAGTTTACACAAAAATAGATGATTCCTTATGAGTCCTTTTGCACTGGGTGCATAAGGGTCCTTTTCTGGCTCCCACCAGGCCTGCTGGTCTCTGGTCTGGAGTCCTGCAGAGATCTGAGTTGGATCTCCATTGCTGGCATTGGTCAAATCCCTTTGACTAGAGAGACTGATCTGTGGAGGGTTGGGACTGCCTGAGCCATTTAACTTTCCCACAACAGTCCAAAGATTCCTTTAGGGGGCAGAAAGCTTCTCTCTTAGCTCCAGATTCAAACCTCAAAACAGTGTGAAACTAAAAACTCATCTCTTTGTCTCTGAGTCAGACTGTTCCCTCCCTCTGAATAATCAGTGACCTAGTGCCCTGTTTGTCCAGACCACTCCATGCAGAAACCTCCCTGTTGGTCTCAGCAGTATTTTCCAGTTTATTCTGTCCCTACATGTGACTCCAAATATGCATGGAAATGGTGCCAGAGGGTTTTAGTATCTATTACAGATGTAGTCCCATGAATAACTCTCCCTAGAGGTGCAGGCTGGCACTTTAGGAGCTGGCAAACTCCAAGTAAGTGGTTACATGGTTTAACGTCAAATTAGTTTAAAATCTATTTTAATTAAACTGGTGCTAAGTCCAGAGTAGACACTTTTCAAGGTCAGTAATCATTATAAACATGGTTTCAGTTTGATCAAGGTTTTTTTTTTTTTTTCAACAGGATGCCTTTGGGTCAACAGGGGCAGCTTTTCATATAGATAAGGTCTCTGTTTCCTACTGTTTTTAGATAAGACCAATGCTCTTTACCTCTGAGGATATTGGTGTGTGCTTTTAGCCTTAACGCCAGCCTATTGAAGCATTTTCGACTGGAAAAATCTCTATTATGGGATTTCAGGGATTTTTGTACAATGTACCTTGTAGTACACAAAATATTTTTGTATGAAGAGGCCTACTGGATTTTTTAGGAGTGAGGAGTATGGAGGGGGAGGGGAAGTAGCCTACTGCCATGTAAATAGAATTTTAGGCCATAGAAATGAAGAAAGATTAATTAGATCATCCATTTGTCTCCCTTCAATTATTCCCTCCATTTCCCATGTTTTTAAATTACAATTATTAACCCTTTTTTGTATTGCATTAGTGTCTACTGGCCCCTCTCATGAATCCCCTTGTCTTGGGGAAAACAAAACACTGCAAAACATAGTCCTTGCCCCCAATGAGTTTATAATCTAAGAAGTGGTTTTTATCTAATTCAATTTTTTCCCCTTTAAAAGCTATTCCTGAAATTACTTAATTTAATTTATTTCTCTTCCACATGCTGCTTTTTATTTGCATGAAGAGAAAATGATTGTGACTGAGGTTTGGTTCATGGGAACTTCCCCATTTATCTGGCTTACGCCCTGATCCTGCAAACTCCTCTGCACTGTCAGGCACATATGCTGAAATGGAGCCCCACATAGTTCAGTAGGGGGTCCACCCATGATAAACAGATTTGGGGATCTAATTGGGCCACAAAACTCATGCTTTTGACATTTTTTTCATTTAAGTTAAACTACAATTATATGAAAATTGTAAAGTGATTTTAGATGGAGGGGCAAGGGTCTCAGCTACCTTGTTTTACAGTTCTATGGTTATACGTGTGGTGTGTATATGAGCATTAGTGAGTGAGAAAAAAAGAAGACGTAACCAAAATAAAAAAATATTCCCAGTGGAAAAATTTGACAAGTCTCATCACATAATAAAAAGCTGTTTCTAGGCACCAGCCCTGGGCGCATCAGATGTCTCTCTTTAATAGGAAGTGAGCATATTCCTAAAAAGTCAGTGCACGTTTTAAATGTTCATTCCTCTTCCATATGTCACTGAACTCTTTTTAGCCTTTCTCGTGAAATAAACAATAATAAACAACAGGCTGGAACATCTTTCAGAAGAGCCTAAGGCTTTTTTTCTGGCTAACCTGCTTCACGGTTTCTACTTCTTCCTACAGAAACACAGAGAAATCTCTGAAAATTGCTCTCCAATAGCACTGCCACTTCAAACACTCTTGTAGAAAGCATTGCTTCATTTGTCAAGATATTTACATAATATTTTTCAAATGCTGGCATTTATTTCAATGTTTATCCAGGCTCTGGTTCTTTTAAATAGCGTGGTGCCATTTTGAGGCATGAAAACCAAGGATGAAACTCTCATTTCCACATTTGTTAGAGTTGATTTCATGTAGGAGACTGGGGGAGGTGTGCTCATGATTTACTGATTCTGTTTTTACTTCTCATATGCATGTATGATTTGTATGATTTTTGTATGTGAAGTTATATGTATTGGCTATGTACTTGTATTTCAAATGTTTGCTTTGGGGAGATATCAACAGGAGGATTGGTCAGCCTATTGTGAGAAGACTGTTAGTTGACTGAATAGCAGTACTTGTCTGATAATGTACCTTAGGTGGTGCCAATCCACATCCGATGAGCTTTTCTGTGAAGGTTCAGACCACCATGTGAGCAATGGCTGCTACATAAAAAGGACTGAGTCATGCATAGACAAGTGAGTTAGTGTCATAACCATAAGGGTTGGTCAGAAGCCTGGGGACTAAAGGGTTAACCTAGCCAGCTATCTGGTCATCCAATGGTAAGGCAGATAGGGATTTCAAACTGAGACAAGGACATTTTTAATTTTTCCCTCCTTTGTCTCTGGGCCAGTTTGCTCTCTAGATACTAAGGGAGAAGGAGGCATGTTTCCCTCAAAGAAAAAAGACTCTTCATTATGTCTGTCCGGTTTTGTTGTTTTCTGGTTTGGGAATTTGGATCTGAGGTCTATGCTGTTAGAAATGGATTTTCCTCTCTTTCGTAACTAAGTTTTGGCCCATGGGGGGATCCCCCATGAGTATATTAATTGGTGGCTTTTACTATCTAGCCATTCCAACTATGCTTGTAACTGTGGTTTTGTTTTGATAATTAAAGTTGTTTCTCTTTTTTATTAACCGGTATTGGTTAATTTTTGTGTCTTGGTTTTACTTTAGGGATGAGATTTCCCAAGTGATCTCTCCCCTGGTATTTTCTTACAAATACTTGGGTGGTGTGAGTGGTTTTTATTCTCCAAAGTTCAGGTATTAGGATTTTGAGAGACGTTTTTGTACAAAAGCCTGTAGAGAACAGGTTTTGGGGTGCTTTTGCGGGCCCCCACTTCTGCATTCATCGTGTCAGAATGGGGAACAGATTTGACAGTTGCTAAGGGGAGTATCTTTCTGCTTCTTGGTTCAGGGTCACATCATTGAGGTGGGTTTTATTTTTGGTTGTTTTGATTTGGTGAGATTGTTTTTCATAACAACCAAACAACCAAAAATAAAACCCACCTCAATGATGTGACCCTGAACCAAGAAGCAGAAAGATACTCCCCTTGCACAACAAAGCCTAATGGGTACTGGGTTAGTAGATTTTGTGGGGCCCCTGTAGGCTCTGGGGTGGGGCCAAAAAGGAGGGGTTAAGTGTGTAGGAGATGGCTGCCGGGAAGCAGGGTTGGGAGTGGGGTATCTGGGACAGAGAAGGTGTAGGTGTGAAGTGGGAGTGCAAGAGCTGGATAGAAGAGGGTGTAGCAGTGGTGGTCTGGGTGGTATGTAGGGTGCAGGAGTGGGTTGGGTATGAGAGCGCTGGGCAGGAGATAAGGTGGGGCTGCATGGTCTGTATGGGAAGAGGGTGCACGAAAGGTGGTGTCTAAGGAGATTACTTGTATGACTTTTTGCTAGATAGTGTGGTAAATAGAAGCCCTGTTTGTGACTGGTTTAGTGTGTCTTTTAATAGAGGCTCCCAGTCTTGGGCTGTAAGTAGCCCTGTCTCTAAGAAATTCACCCTGAATTGACCCTCTCAGCAGTGCCCCCCACCCTACTGTATTACAGCTATGTACATATCTGTATCAGTCCCTTTCCCAAGCACTTAGAATCTAAATAGACAAGAGTGAAGGAGAGAGGATGACTATGTGAAAGCAGAGTCAGCACAGTAAGGGTTGGCAAACATCTTGTCAATGCCACTTAAATATTTTTTTCTGTTCTTATTTTTTGTTTTGGAAATGTAATGTGTTAGAAGGAAGATGACGGAGACAAGCAGGAGTGAAGGAGTTAATAGGCGCAAAGCAGAATGAAAAACATACATGTGGTGTGTGTGTTGGGGGGGGGGAATTGCAGGGGGAGAAAACAGGAACTAGGGAGAGGAAAAGAGTGGGAGAAAGCATAAAGGAAGAATAGAAGAGCATGGGGGCCTGGAGGAGTGAGCCGAGAGTCAAGAGACTATGAGGGAAATGTGCAGGAGGAGGTCAAAGCAAACAACCAATCAATGAACAGACATAATCAACCAAGTCTATGGTGAAAAAGATCAGTCTGACCTCACCCTTCCCCGAGCTCTCCAGGCGTCAGGGGGCTTGAGCGGACCTACCACCTCTGCTCTTGTGCTGTTTCTGCTCCAACTAGCTCTGCTGGAGACAATTTCTTTACCCTTCCAGGTTGCCTCTGCCCTCAGACTGTTGCTTCTACCTCCCACCTGGCTCCATGTGGCTGGGGGAAGGAGCAGCATGGTGTCTGCTAACCCTTCCCCATCAGGTCTGAGTCCAGCTAAGGGACAGAGGAGGGCAGGGGAGCCTTTAGTGAGCAATTACATACCGTGGTGTGTTAGGTCAAGTTAATATAGGATAGTTGCATGTGGAGGAAAATACAGCTGTGCCTTGTGAATTAACCCTCAGGGATATTCTTATTTACCCTTAAAGTAATCTTGCACGAGGACTGAATACTACATTGTTCATTCTGGAATCAGACAAAGTGGCTTATTTAGAATGTTGCATGTTATTTTAAGCTAAGCAGTACGATGAGCATTGATTGCCAAATGTTTTGCCAGGTGTCATTTGCAGTAAACAATTTACTTTCACTTCATTCTGTGTTGCCACTCCTTCCTCTTTCTTGAACCCTGTCAATGGGCCTGATTAATTGTTGCCTTGTTCCTTGTTTGGTTGTTGACACCCCGTGCAAAGTCAGTATGGAAAGATAATGCTCGTAGATGTTAAGACCAAAAGAGACCATGTGAGCATCGAGTTGGATCTGCTGCACTGAACTAGCCATGGAATTTCACTAAGTGATTCTGGCATCAAGCTCCCAACTTCTAACTGTTCTGTTTTAGAAAGACATTCAATCTTATTCAAATGAAAAATTGGAGGAAAGCACTATAAAGTGAGGATGGTTGCTTTACACTGGTGTATGTGACTAGAAGCAGGTAACATTGAATTAGGCTCAATAATTTCCTTGGTGATGAGGGCAGCAGAATGGGGCAGACATGCACTTGTACGTATTGTTTGTAACCTTTTTGAAATAACATGTCTAGCAGGCCACTGCCTTTCAGCCTATGCCATGACTATAAGTTGTAGCCAGTATTGATGGGACAGCAGGAAGTGATGCTGTGCATGTGTAGCAAGCCTGCAGGGAATTGCATGCAGGCACTGGAAACCATATATGACTACTGTGAGACATTTTGACAGTGTATAGCCCTTGTTCCCACATGCCATCCAGTTGTCCTGGTCAATGGGAGATGAATGGGGTTGTAGTTCTTATTTTATTCCTGCCCCTCTCCAGGGAACACCACAATACTTCTGGCACTGAAGTCTCCTAGAAGTATAAGGAAAAAAATGGTTCAAGGGGCTGAAAGCTTCACTGTGCACCCTCAGAAACCTGCACAGGACTTTAAAAACATCCTCCGCCATTTGCTTCCAAATCTAACTATATCTTAAAGGGGTTATCCCTTTCAGGCATATGAAAAAGGACTGCACATAGAGTACTTTAAAATAAACCACTGCTTTCAGATGGCAGTACATTTGGTTAGCTAAATTCTGGAGTCCAATCTGGCCTTACACTATATTGAATGTGAATTTATGTTTTTAAATTATTAGTCCCACTATAAACTCGGTAACTTTACTTCTGTGCTCCTATTTAGGCTGTCTCCACTTTTGACTGTCATTCAGGCAGGCTGTAGTTTACAGGGCATGCAAAATGATGCACTCAGTTGTCTATTCTAGCAGGGTAACGTGGCATGCCTTTTTGAAAACTTTTCCAACACAGCTTATGTTTGTTTTCAGTTTTAAATGATTCAGGCTCTCCTGCTAACGGACTCACTTCTCTTAATTAAATGGATGATGTGTCTCTCTTTGAAGGACACCTATATCATGTTTCTGATTCATGAAAATAATCTGAGCGGCCTCCAATTTTTCTGGGATGACAAATGTTGGCTGTTCACCTTTCCGTTCATAGAGCTCATAATGGGTTTTCTGGGATTTAAAAAATGTTACCACATTTCTTAGTCACTGGCCGTGTACTGAGGACATTTTTCTAGAAGAACTGATTGCAAAATTAGCAGCCACTTTATTCCAGTCAGTTTCCTTCAGAAAACTCTCTAATATAAAGGCTTGGGTGTTGTTACTGGTGGGAAGCCCATTTCTCTTTAGTGATAAAAACAAAGCCAGTCTTAGCTGTGATCTCTTGGATGACTATCAAGCTCCAAAAGAAGCAGTTGATAAATACTAAAGTGGATGAAAGAGAAAGGGAGGGGGAGATAGAAAAGAGAAAGAATTTAGTTTGAGAACATTTAAAAGTATTTATTTTTAAGGGAAACTACAGTAACTATCTGAGGTAACTGTGAGACTATGAATGTACTGAATATAAATCATAATGCAATTCATATGGTAATATTTGTGATTACTTTAGGAAGGGCAAACGTTCAAGCTCCTACAGCCATGATAATTCAGCCACACTGTACTGATGGATTATTTTTTATTTATGTTTTTCTTGTAAAGGAACAAATGGTATCCAGTCCCTGCACGTCTCCATGAGGGAGGAAGGGCACAGGTCTCCTATTTCCCGAGACAGAGTACAACTGTTCTTGTAGTTCTCTGAACACAGAGGCTATGTCTACACTGGCCCCTTTTCCGAAAGGGGCATGTTAATTTCACAGGTCGTAATAGGGATATCCGCGGGGGATTTAAATATCCCCCGCGGCATTTAAATAAAAATGTCCGCCGCTTTTTTCCGGCTTTTAGAAAAGCCGGAAAAGAACGTCTACACTGGCCCCGATCCTCCGGAAAAAAAGCCCTTTTACTTTGAAGTAGGAATAAGATCCTCCGGAAAAGGGCTTTTTTTCTGGAGGATCGGGGCCAGTGTAGATGCTCTTTTCCGGCTTTTCTAAAAGCCGGAAAAAAGCGGCGGACATTTTTATTTAAATGCCGCGGGGGATATTTAAATCCCCCGCGGATTTCCCTATTACGACCTGTGAAATTAACATGCCCCTTTCGGAAAAGGGGCCAGTGTAGATGAGCCCAGACACTGCCCAGGGTTTGAGCCACTGGGTCACCCTGCTGTGCTACATGAAGGAGATGTGGTGCCCTAAAATAGTGTCTCAAGATCCACAAAGGTTTTGGGAGAGGCCAGTGCCTATAAACGCTTCCATAGCAGCACAGCTCCTCACTAGGCTGTCCAAAATTGTGTTTGCTTCCTTCTTCCTCCTCAAAAAAATGTCTACGGAAGGTATTCACTGTGCAAAGGAGCCATCAACAAAATAGTAGGGTCAGTGCTATTATATGTGTCTCAGTTTTTGAGAGGGGAGAAGGAATGATGCTGTGGAATGCAGCAACTCCTGCCTCCTGACCTTTGAAGCACATGTGTGACATATCTATGGAGGTTTGGTTCCTGAGCTAAAAACTGCCATGAACTTGTAAACAAGGGGGGGAGGGGGCAAATCCAACTGTGGGATCTGAAAGAATGACACCTAACAGAACTCTGTTTGGTGCTGGGGGGTGACCACTGGTAAGCTTTAAGTGCACACACAGGCTTTTATTGTTCTTTATGCCTTTTCTCTAGAATGCTTTTTGTATGAAGAATAAATGGAAGTTGCTTTGCAAAGTCTCGTTGTGCACTGTTTTAGCTTCTAGAGAGAGAGAGCAGTCATAATGTTAGACCCTAGTCAGACCTGCTGGTGAAATCATTAAGGTCTGGCTAACTGCCTATCTCCCCCGCCCCCTCCACCACGCGTGTAGTTGTTCCTAGCCTTGCAATCTCCCCCATATGCCACCAGTATATATGTCCAGGCCATGCTACCTGCCCCCCCAAACAGAAACAGAAAGTATCCAGGCCTAGGGGCCAGAGCTCAAGCAACACTGCCCAGAGACCCATGCCTACCCCCTCATTCCTTAATCCCTGGTATTGAGTCAGAGAGGCATGGGCCTGTGCTAAAGAGAGGCAAGGGCTCAGACCTGAAAACCCTATGAGGTGCCCATGATAAAGACTGAGGTGCAAGGAGGCAGAGGAAGTACAATTAACCCTAAAACTATGGTAATATGGTGGCAGCATATATGGGTTCTACTATAGTGGAGAATTGTTGATAAAGTACCAGCAACAACACAAGTAAATGCAATGGAAGGAAAAAGCATAGAGAAAAAAGGGTCTTGTAGGATTTTTGGGGAAAAGAGTAATGAAAAGAGAGAGAGGAGCAGGAGTTCAGAACTGTTGAAGACAGAGCAGCTGTTGAACTTGTCTGCTGCCAATCTGAAAAAACTGGAGGTGGTAAACCATGCTAAGCTCAGCCAATCTACTGCAGGATGGGGTAGCTCCTTCAGAAAGAGGACTAGGAGAATTCCTTTCTCCTGCAAGGCATACAGAAAACCAAGGAGACAGTTTTACAAATGGTCCAGCAGAAGTAGCAGTGATGGTAACATGTCCAGAAATGTGTAGTATGGAATGGGTTCTAGGAGAAGGAAAAATTGTAAATCAGCAGGTCCAAGAGTTTGAAATTATACCACAGACTCCTCACCTCGAAAGGAAGTGGGACAGGTGTCCCTATCCAGAGACATATAATAGTAGGAGATCAGGAGATCAGAGACTGGGGCTTCTGGAGTGGACCATAGAGTGGGATATATGTGTTTATTACCCTGAAATTGTGACGAGTGGGGTTTGAGCAGTTTACAGTAAATAAGCCATGAGATCACACCCTGATGTAGATAAAAGAGATTACTGTCTAGCTGCTCAATTCAATAGCTCCATCCACCATGTCACTGAGGGCATGTCTACACAGCAGTGTTATTTTGGAATAACTGATGTTATTCCGAAATAACAAAGAGTGGGTCTACATAGCAAGAAATTATTTCAAAATAATGGCGAGCTGGAAGACTTCTTACTCTGACTCCTGTAACCCTTATTTCACAAGGGGTAAAGGAAGTCATAGGAAGAGTGTTCTTCCTTTGGCTTCCTGCTGTGAACACAGCACCAAATGCTGAATTAAGTTATTTCGACTTCAGGTGCACAATTGACATAGCTCAAGTTGAGTAGCTTAATTTGACTTTTTCCCTGCTGTGTAGACATGCCTTGAATGACAAAGGAGTCATGTGGGGAAAAAACCCAGTATGTGGGGGACTAGTGGGGAGCCTGGCACTAGCAGCAGGGATCTGGGCCCACACTCCCTAGCAGTGGGAAGCAGAACAATGTGGCTGAAAGTGGGAGGGGAGTGGATTGGTCTGGGATGGAGTGAGAGCCGGGTAACATCTGCAATGGGGGAGGGCTAAGTGTGGCACAGGTAGGAGTCATGTGGAGGGGTCATGTGGCCAGTGCCCTTCTTGTGTCCTTCCCCAGCAATCACCACTGGCCTTTCTCACAATGCATATGTACAAGGGAGCAACCCTATTTCTGCTGTTTCCTAACTTCTGAGTGTTTGTCTTTGTAATGATAATGTTCTTTCACTGTAGATTTTTGAATGTGATACTTAAAAAAGAAATTCTCTAGCTAAACCCTCTTCTCAGTGTTCATATACATTTGAAAATAATACATATTATGGACACAGATGGAAATATATCACAGACCAGGATTCTCTCATTCCTTAACTGCTCCTGAGACTTTGAAAATTATAGTTTCCTATGTACTTGTTAATTTCTCCTTATAATAATATAGCCCTATGTTATGTGAAAATGTGAAGGACCTATCCTGCTCTCAGTTGCGATGATGTAAATCTGGAGTAACTTTATTGAAGTTTATAGAGCTTTCCATTATTTACATTAGTGCAACTGAGAACAGAATTTGTTCCTTAATTTTTACTCTTGTCACCTGGACATAATTTTAGCAAACAGACTGTGCAACTATTCATAAACAACCCCAAAACAAAACCCCACTACTTCTGAATAGAAATTTGCCACTGAGCTTTATTTAAGATTTTAAAAACATAATCTTTATGCTGTTTTGGTTTTCATATTTTCAAATTCTGTATTAGAGCTAATTGAGCTGTCGCTTCAATGCCATCACTGATACAGTAAAGTAATAGAACAGACATTGAGCCATGCTGAATAGTGAAGACAAACAGTCAGGTTTCAGTGTGGAAAAAATTTATCTTGACACCCCCTCTCCCCATCATGTTCTAGCCTGATTTTAGGAATCTCTATTTGACTTGCTCAGCAAGCTCCCTCTGCTTTTGCTGAGATGGGAAAATGAAACAAAATGTTATATGTGGGCGTTACCATTCCATTCTTTCTTGGACTTTCAAAAGAACTGGGTCTTTAATGTCTGACCTTCCTTTAATTCATGCACGACTCGCACTGGAAATTCCAATTTTCTGCCATTGGATCAGGCACAAGTTGACTCTGGAGGAGCCTCTAGCCATTCCCAGACATTGTTTATGGCCTTAGTTCAGAAGGCTCTGAGCCAGCTCTCTTAGTTATTTGTACCATTTATCTTCCCCTCCCCCATTCAATCTTAACTTTTTCCACTGCTGTGAGAAATAAGCATTTATAGTAGTCTGCAACGTAGTCTCTTTACCCAGTTCCTTAATGAGCATTTTCTGCCCAATGTGATGTGACATTAAAAGCTATAAGGGGTTTCAAATATGTTTTCATTGGCCAGGCTTGGGATCCACAGCTTTCCTTTCCTCTCCATATATGTGGTGATCTGAGATAGTAAGGAATGGAGAGCTGTAACTCGTGTGTCGGCATAGCCTTGTGTCCTTGCCCTGCATGCAGAGCTTGGCTAGCTAGTCCCTCTTTGACTTGCACAGCATCAACTAGGAAAATGATTAGGGGAAATGACTGATAAAATCTAAACAAATTATTTAACAAAAACATCTTTTTTTGTTCATCATGTCATCAAAAAGTTTATTTTTTAGCTTCATATAAATGAAGTTCACCCCAATTTTAATTTAGACTGCCTAGAGAGTTTCAGTCCATGGCATAGCTTTATATTTTTAGGGATCAGGATAAGTAGTTCAACCAACTTTCTTTAAATATAACTACTCTGGAGTCTTTGGAGGTTTTAGCTTGTTGGTAGTTTGTTTACTTGTTTATATTCTATGAATATGATATTAAGTATTTAGACAATTGGCATGGGTAGCTGGGAACTGTATTGGGTAGTCTCAGTAACATGTATAGCTTATAAGTCTCAGAGGGCTAACCGTGTTCGTGTGTAACTTTAAACTATATTGTATCATTCATCTGATGAAATGGGTTTTACCCACAAAAGCTCATGATATATTTGTTAGTCTGTAAGCCCTGGTCTAGGGAGTTATTTTAAAATAACAAGGCGAGCGTCCATGCTACCAAGCCAATTATTTTGAACCAAGGATCTGGTTATTTCAAAATAATAACTCCTGATTTCCATGAGGAATAATGCTTATTTTGAAATAGCAGTAGTGTGGACACTCCACTGATGCTATTTCGAAATAACTACTCCCCAGAGCCATGGTCACCAACCAGTAGATCAGGCTCTACTGGTAGATCTTGGAGCCTCCGGCAGGTGATCCTGACTGGTTTGGCCAGGAAGCTAGCAAGCACTGACACTTCAGTTGCTCCTCCCACCACTGTCCTGCTGCTCCTGCTCCTGCCCTTGCCTGGGAGCTGACCCCTGGGAGCCTCCTGCTTGCTGTGCAGAGTATGGGAGGGAGAAGAGGGAGGTGATGATGTCAGGGTGCCCCTTCTCCCCCCACTTCTGTACCCTATGTCCACACAGAGAAAAGGGGACGGAGAGAGCTTGACAATGCAAATCTCTGGCACTCTCACACACTGTGTGTGTGTCTGTCATTCTGACCAACACACACTGTCCTTCACTCTCATCTCCCAACCCAACACGTACATGGGGGGTTGTTGTTACTTCTTTTACTGCTAGCAAAGTGGGTTATGTTGGTTTTTGACTGGCCTGTACATTTCATAATTTTCATTTCTCTCTTACACTTGCATTTAATTCTTTGAGTAGTTAGTACTAAAATGCCTAACCGGTCATGGCTGGAGTCATTATCCCTATGATAACTGCTGCTTCTGGAAGTGGCTGGCATGTCCCTGCAGCCCCTGAGAGAGGCAGAGCAGGGAGTCTCCACATGCTGTCCTTGCCTGCAAACACCACTCCTGCAGCTCCCATTGATCCGTAACAGGGAACAGGGGCCAATAGGAGCTGTGTGCTCAGTACCTGTAGATGAGGAGCAGCACATAGTGCCATGGAGCCATTGCTGTACATGCCAGCTACTTTCTGGAGTGGTGCAGGGCCAGGGCGGGAGTAATCCTGCCTTGATCCTACCGTTCTGCCACCCGGATACCATCTCAGTTAAATGGTGCCCAGTCAGAGCCTGCTTTCTCAACCCCTGTCCCAGACCTGAACCTCCTCCAACACACAACCTCCTGTCCCTGCACCCAAATTCTTTGCTAATTTTTATAACACTTCACTTGATATGAACTACACTGAATAGGATGTCCCCAATGAATAGCATGTCTTACATAGACCCAACTGGAAATTATTTTCTATTCTTTGGTTAATACCACAACTTCAACAATGTGATATGATACAATGCGCATATGGCAAGAGAGACTTTGAGAAATTTGAATCTATTTTGCAGTGATACTAGGACACCAATATTCAGTTTACGTAATGATGATACCTACTGTTTACAAGCTACCTGTCTCATCCTGTGGTTGACTCTGCTACTTGCACACCAGTGCCACCAAATCAGTTCAAGTCATGAATCAAACTCAGGCATCTCATCTCAGAGTGCAGATCATGACAGCTTTTCCAGCAGGCTAGTCACCAGAATCATAGAATCATAGAATCATAGAATAATAGAACTGGAAGGGACCTCAAGAGGTCATTGAGTCCAGCCCCCCGCCCTCAAGGCAGGACCAAGCTCCGTCTACACCATCCCTGACAGATGTCTATCTAACCTGTTCTTAAATATCTCCAGAGAGGGAGATTCCACCACCTCCCTGGGCAATTTATTCCAATATTTGACCACCCTGACAGTTAGGAATTTTTTCCTAATGTCCAATCTAAACCTCCCCTGCTGCACTTTAAGCCTATTATTCCTTGCCCTGTCATCAGAAACCAAGAGGAACAAATTTTCTCCTTCCTCCTTGTGACACCCTTTTAGATATTTGAAAACCGCTATCATGTCCCCCCTTAATCTTCTTTTTTCCAAACTAAACAAGCCCAGTTCATGAAGCCTGGCTTCATAGGTCATGTTCTCTAAACCTTTAATCATTCTTGTCGCTCTTCTCTGTACCCTTTCCAATTTCTCCACATCTTTCTTGAAATGTGGCGCCCAGAACTGGACACAGTACTCCAGCTGAGGCCTAACTAGTGTAGAGTAGAGCTGCAGAATGACTTCACGAGTTTTGCTTACAACACACCTGTTGATACAACCTAGAATCATATTTGCTTTTTTTGCAACAGCATCACACTATTGACTCATATTCAACTTGTGGTCCACTATGACCCCTAGATTCCTTTCCGCCATGCTCCTTCCTAGACAGTCGCTTCCCATCTTGTATGTATGGAACTGATTGCACTTTGTGGAGCACTTTGCATTTCTCTTTATTAAACCTCATCCTGTTTACCTCTGACCATTTCTCTAACTTGCTAAGGTCATTTTGAATTATGTCCCTAGCCTCCAAAGAAGTTGCAACCCCACCCAGTTTGGTATCATCTGCAAACTTAATAAGCGTACTCTCTATCCCAATATCTACATCATTGATGAAGATATTGAGCAGTACGGGTCCCAAAACAGACCCCACCCAGTTTGGTATCATCCGCCAAATAATGATGATGGCTAAATGTCTGTTTATTTTGTTAATATTATAATGAAACCTTTTAATATGAGGGTGTTACCTTTTTTTAGGAATTAATTTACTTATTATACTAAGTCCTTCCAGAAGGTCTCTCATATTTTCTTTCAAAATATCACAGCACCAAATTCCTAGAGAAATACAAAATGGGATTAGGAAAAGCTCGCTATTGTACATGAGCTAAAAATGTTATAGGCTGATAGTAAACAATACACAGTGGAGGAGTGGAATGCACTAAAGACAACAGCAAACTATTTGATGAAATTTGAAATCCAGGATCCATAGTGGAAAAACAATGAAATACCTCCCAATCTGGGTATCAAGATAATTGAGGTTGGAACATTAAATTAAAATTAGTTTTTCAGGTGAAAGCTAACTATTGGCAGAGGATGTTTGGATTTGAATTTCTCTCACCCCAAAAGAGACATCCCATGACTCCATTCACAATTTTATTAGTGTTCATTTTGAATATATGTGTACAAAACACATATAATAATTTATTTTGATTTTTTCACAGAATTAAACAAAATGAAACTTGCTCAGACTCCCTAAAGCCAACCCAGTTTCTTAAACTATAATTTTTTTTTCATTTAATCAATAGTCTCTTTTCTCTGACTGTTCTGTATCCTTCATACCACTCTGCAAAAGGCCTATGAAAAGAGATGAGGTTTTCATTATATCCTGTAGGTCAGCAAATACAGGCTCAACTGGAATAACAGAAGTATGTTCCAGAGAAGAGGACACATCATGGAAAAAAACGGGCTATCACCCCTGTCCATGTAAAGCCAGTTTGCATCAGCATGGTGATTGAATTAATTTGAAATGATGCCAAAAATTAAATATATGGTAAAAAAAAGTATTTATTTAGGAAGCATCTCAAATATAAGAAAAAATCTTTATACAAAGGAGGGAAAGAACTGGATCTGTACTTGCCAGTTAATTTTTATTCATCCCTTGAGTATAGGGTTCCAATTCTTCTCTCAGTTACACTGGTGTAAATGTGGAATAACTTTGTTTAAGCTTGGTCTTTAACCTGACTTCCCAACCAAAATGTCTCATAACTTGGAGAAAGTATTTTTTTGCCTGCTCTGGGACCTGATCTGAAATCCGTTGATGTAAATGAAACAACTTTCATTGAATTTGATGGGCTTTGTATTGGACACTGGACAGTAGAGCTGAGGAAAAAGCCCCTATGCAGATACTTTCAATGCATCCATTTGCCTATCAGCTGTTCCTTAAAAGGAAATTATTTCCAATTACCATTTTGCTCGATTTACATCTGCATCCCAAATCAAGAAAAGGAGAAATTAGAGCTACAAGTTATAGCTGGATGCATAGACAGGAAGAAAACAGGAAAGAAAGAAAATATAAAAGGCTCACCTGGTGTTTGCTGGTAAGTTCAGAACTTATGGAAGGAAGACAAAAACAGTTTTAGGATTTTGGCATTTTGTGGCTGACCAGCATTATAAAACAAAAACTGAAATATTTTGCTTCCCTCACCCAATTCAGATCTACAGTAGAAATTCATAGAGATATCAGACTAAAAAAAAAATTCCCTTTATTCAAGGTGTATACCATTTAGCAAAACATGAGCAATCTTTCAGCACGAATGACAACCACAAACTAGCCATGATTAATCTGTATTAGAGAGTTTCAAGGTGCACCTGTGCTTACAATCAAGGGTTTTCCTTTTCAGTTTCATTTAGAAATGTAGCACGCACTGACCTATTAATAGATGTTATGGAAATAATGAGTGACTCTTTCAATGAAGTGAGAATGTGCTGTAGGTGGGATAAACTGCACCATCATCAAGGTTCTGAATCATGTGGAAGTAGGCCTATAAGAGGGAAATGACAAGGCCTGTATGCAAGAGATAGTAAATTAGCAAGCTAAAGGTCCATCTGTGTTTGAAGAGAGAGATAAGCTAATATTTGTCAGTTTAGAGGAGTAAGAATATATTTTAATGTACTAATTGTCCGAAGGCCTCCAACACTACTGGCTTTTCAACATGACAATGAAATGATCTTGAGTCCTGAGCATAAAATCAAAGGTGCCGTGTCTTGATGCTAACTAGTAAACTTGATCTTTGAGATAAGATGATGGAAAGGCATTTTTAATGACATTTGAAATTATTGTACTATTCACTGAAAAGTGACTGGGATGTATTAGTTACCAAAAGTGGCAGAATCAGTACTGCAAAGTAAGCATGTGACTAAAGTACAAGGAGTAAGTTTAAATCGCTGGAGTCGCACAGTCTGTCTGTGAATACAATTTTGAATCTATAGCTCCTATGGTCCTGCTTTTTTTGTTCAATGCCTGATTGCATTAACCAGTTTCATTTGCACTGTAATAAAGAACAGGCTGTTGCAATGAATTCAGAAACCATTCTTCAGTCCCCTCTATAAAAGACAAGCAGGTGTTATAATGTAACTGGATCTGAGGCAAATTAGGATGAAGTTATGTAGGAAACATAGGACTGGGTGGTGCACATTCCCTAGATGTAAGCACTGCATTTTAAATTAACACTAGATGGCTTTCAATAAGTTCTCAGGCTCTTTTTTATTAGGAGCTCAGGTGTCAGGAGAGGAGCTTGTGGCAAAGAAAAGGCAAGTTGTGATCTGTAGAGCAGAGTATGGAGGGAAATATTCTATGGAAGGGAATAAGTATTAGTCTAGGTATCCAGCATTTCAAGTGCTCAGATACCGTGATGAAATAAGGTGGTATAGGAACACAGACAGATCTTAATACAGGTTGAATCTTTCTAGTCTGGCACTCTATGGTCTAGCAACATCCATGGTCCGGGTATAGCTAAGTTTCCTGCGGTCCCAAAGGATATGTCTACACTACAGGGTTATTTCGAAATATCTTATTTCGAAATAGTTAATTTGAAATAAGTTATTTCAAAATAATGCGCCTACACACAAAATACATTTCAAAATAGCGTGTCCACAGTGAGTGGACACTGAATCATATTTAAGGCCAGCCAGAACCAGGTCCAGCAGGGCATCAGGTCAGGAGTTACTCTGTGTGGCTGCTGCCTGAGGCTATATGAGGCCTGTGCTTAAAGGGACCCCCTGGACAGCCAGTTCTCAGTTTTCCCTGCTTGCTTGCCTACCTCGATGAGGGACAGCAAAGCATTTTGTCTCTGCGTGCTCTGGTTGCCCTCATTCGGGACACCACAGCACGCTGCAACATGGAGCCAGAGCTGCCCCTGGGCACTCTGGTGCTTCTCTTGGACATGTTTCTGTGAGCCTAGCTGCGCTTGCTGCAGGCTGCCATCTGGGAGGTCCATTGGGGGGCTGTCAGTATCCAGGAGGCCCTGCGGGAGAGCTTCCACCCTGAGGAGCACTAAGAGCCTCCCTGGTCTGCCCCACTGGGGACTTGTACCTCATTCCTCCCTCACGTCCTTCTACTTACCCATCCCTAACCCCCCTTTCTGATGTCAAATAAAATTCATATATTTTCATGAACACAAACTCTCTTTATTTAACAAAAGTGTGTGTGTGTGGGGGGGGGGGAGAGATGAAGCTCTGGTGAGACTGGCGAAAGGAGGCGGGAGAGGGGAGAAGAGAGGGTGGAAGAGTGGAGGGGGAAACCTGGGAGGAGGGGCTCAGGGTTGGGGGGTCTCACCGGACCAACTTGATTTTCATGCAAACCTACGCATGAGTTCACATGTGGCCTTTGGTGGCCAGGCTGGCAGCTATCCTGCCATAGATGGCCATGTTCCTCCATCTAGTGCAGAGATCATGGACGTTGGGGGCATCCCCCCCAAACCTGAATAAAGTCCATGAGCTCCACCCTGATCTAGGAAGGCGCCTGCCTTCTCTGGGCCCTGGCAGGCTCCTGGGAGCTGGCAGACTGCTCCTGGGGAGCAGTGGAGGACTGGCTGCCAGTGGCTTGCTGGCTCCTGTTTTGTGGCCACAGCATCGGGGCAGTGACTGCTGACTCTGGGCTGGCAGGCTTGGAGCTGGCACTGGCACTGTGGTCAGAATCATAAGAACATAAGAACGGCCGTACTGGGTCAGACCAAAGGTTCATCTAGCCCAGTAGCCTATCTGCCGACAGTGGCCGGCACCAGGTGCCCCAAAGAGGGTGGACCGAAGACAATGATCAGCGATTTGTCTCCTGCCATGCTTCTCCAGCCTCTGATGAACATAGGCCAGGGACACCAGAGTCAACTCATTTAAGGGATCCAGAGATGGAGGAGGGAGAGGAGTGTTCTTGTTTGAGGCTGGAGTGGCCACCAGGGCACCCTGGGAAGGCTGGAGGCCCCCTATTTCAAAATAAGTGTCTACACAGCACTTATTTTGAAATAGCTATTTCCAATTTGGCATTATTCCTCATGGAATGAGGTTTACCAAATTTGAAATAAGTGCTCCGCTATTTTGAATTAATTTTGAAATAGTGTTTTGGCTGTGTAGACGCTATAAAGTTATTTCGAAATAACTATGATGTGTATACATACCCAAAAAGTTTGTTTACGGCCACCAGTGCTGACTCTCAGTGTTCTGTGCTGTTATTTAGCTTTAATTTACTCCTACATGTCTTTAAGAGCACAGTAAGCAGTGCAAGTGTTGGTGATTCTGCTAGACAATATTGACCTCCCATGGTTCAGCACCAGTCAGGTCCTGAGGGTGTTGGATTAGAGAGGTTCAACTTGTATAATATAAGTAATGTATACAGCCTCCTCCCCCACAATAGAAATGAACAATATCTGGAGTGGCCTACTGAAATTCTTAAATGAAAAGGACTTTTGCATGTATATAAGTAATAGTAATGAGAAGGAGGCTGTCTTTTCTGTTGCACGTCACACAAGTCCTTTCCCTTTGATTGGCACTATTGAGTACAGTGAATAGTCAGTAATAGATCATGAATGAAGCTGAGTGAATAATTCATAACATGTTGAATTTTGCCTCTCTTTCTATTTCAGATGCAGATCAGAACATTCTCTACGTCATTGGTGCATTAAAGTTATTCATTAATTATCATTTCCCCCTAAGCAAGGTTTGTTGCAAATATTTTCAAATGTCACAGTTTGCACTGTTGGTTGTTACGTGACATGATTTCTGCTTCCTGACTGGATAATTTAAATGACTAATCAACACAATACAAATGAATAAACAGATTGGAGTTATGTTTTCAAAGACATGCAGGTGCAGAAATCTGTGACTTTCCACACACAGATGGGAGAGGTAAAGGGACATTCTTTACCTTGGTACCGAGATACAGAACCAAGAAAATAATATATTAATATATTCCTATATTAATAGTCCCTGTCCCATAAAGAAGGATTCAAGTTTAAGAATACAGCCTCTGGTGGTCTCCTTTCCAAAGCATCATTCTTGAATTAGAACCTTCCTTTTGTACAGTGGTCAGCAGAGGGAAAACTCTAGCATTGTAGTTCTAGCCAACAGATGGAGTAAAGTTAGAGGGCCTCAAACTTAGGGCAGAGATATGGATTATCCATGGAGATGGCCCTGACCTTCACAATTTTCATCTTCCCTTATCCTGTAGATCTTGGGGGAGCCACAGGATTACATGGTAAACAACTTCTCTGTTTTGTGCTTGCTCCCTCTCTGGAAAAGATCCACAAAGGGAATCTCACCTCTCATTCACTTTCTCCCCCAAGACCTCTCTTCTGAGTTTTACAGCATCAGGAAATGATAACTCCCTTAATTCTATCCCATTCACGTTTCCCTCCATCCTTAGAGTTTCCATGTTGTGAACATTTGTAGATAGTTATCATGAGCCCACAGTTGGACTCTATGGAAGCTCTCTCTCGGAAGCTTGCAGTCTATGTAGGCTATGTCTACACTGAAGTTCTTTTTTGGAAAAAGGGACGCAAATTACAAACTGCAATCTGGTTCTTTTTTTGGAAGAGACTTTTCTGACATTTGGCCCATCTACACGGTGTCAAATGTGGGAAAAACCTCCTCTTTCAGAGGAGCCCTTATTCCTCATAAAATGGAATAAAATGAGGAATGGAATAAGATGAGGAATACAGGGCTTCCAAAAAAACGCGCCCACTTTTTTGGAAACTGATCTGAAAAAGCAGAAGCGTTCCCTGGATGCGGCACAGTTTTTCTGGGATACCTCTGGGTATCCCAGAAAAACTCTGTAGTGTATCATCATCATTCTTCATGCCCACTGGCATATAGGGCAGCAGTGTAGGCATAGCTGTAGCCTAATATTGGGATGGTCTCAATAGTACTGGGACATCTGGTCACCCTACATGGAGTACAGGTGTTGGGTGAGATTGATACATACAGGCACCTAAAATATTTCCTAAAGTCTAAACACTGCATGATTTTTATACATCTAATACCTATTTTAATAATATTAGCACACAGGTGAGCCAGATTGGTGTTCAGCTGTGTATTTGTCAGTGTTTGGAGAGGCCTAGAGGCCTTGGCATGAGTTTGCCCCTGTTTTGCCAGCATTGCAATATACTTCTGTGCTCTTCCCCAAAGCATGATAAATGCTATTTATTCTCTTAAGGCTGGTATTCAAATCCCATGGCATTATGAGGCAGATCCTCAGCCAGGGTGAATTGCACCATTGACTTTACTAGTCCTATGCCAATTTACACCACCTGAGTACCTGGCCCGATGATCCAAGCTAATTTAAATAACACACTGGCCAAATTAATAATGAGAAAAGTGTTTACTAGCCAATAGTTTGTCTGATTATATTGACATGCCATGGAATCACAAATGCATCTGTCATTCTGTCTGCCAATTGAGGCTTGCCCCTTATGCAGCAGTGGTAGGCAATATGAAATGTATGGCTGCCCTTTCATGCTGTATTACAGAAGAATCATGAGAGCTCCTTTTGAAGAGCTTCCCCTACAGATTGCACAGTCATGACTTCTTTAACTGGGCTTGACTGTGTGTTTTCCTGGTGCTGTAATTGATCTGGTTTTGTGTGTGTGTGTGGGGGGGGGGGGGGGACTAAAAACAGATTACCACATTGATTTATTGATTGATTACTCAGAACCATTGAGTGCAGAACCCCTGAAGTAGCATGTTGATCAGGCCCATTTTTTCAGATTCAAGTACATTAAAGCCACCAGTCTATACCCTTATACCATTTGTAACGTTCTAGTTACTGCAGTATCTAGCACTTTGTGGTTTGTAGAAGATTTAGGCTGACCTGACAGGAAACTCTGTATAGCAATATTCTTGTGCGTGTTGAGAATATACTTTTGGCATGCGTTTTCAAGCAAATGTCAACATAATTGAAACCATAATTAATGTCTTGTGTGGTTTTTTTTTTTTTTACAAGCCTCCCTTTTTATACATAGTGCTTCCTGTTCTGCCTTCTGTTCCTGCCCTGGAGCTCTCTGACAGTTTCCTGTGACTGTTGTTTTTTCTCCATTTCCAACTGGCAGCTCAATCCATACTCTCGTAGCCTTAAAAGCAGACCTATCTGCAGTTTTCCCTTCTAGATAATGTTCGTCCTCTCATAAGTTCACATACAAGTACTGTGTATCTGCTTCTTGAATACTAACTGCCAGTTTTCTCATCGATTGCAACAGAAATGTTATGAGCACCTTCCAAGGCCTGTATTATTTATAGTAAAATTGTATCTATACTAATAACAGAGATAAATGTCTTGGACCTTCTTATATTTCTTCTGATTCTGTTTCTTTTTAGGGTAAGTAGGTGAGTAGATTAACAAAAATTATTTTATTTAAGTACAATACACTTTTAACAGTGTCCTAAATGACACAGGTGATAATGTCTCTATCCCTACTCAAAACATAGAGATTTCACTGTACTTTTAAGGACAGCCTTATATTTGGGTTGGGGCCAAGCTATGCTGCCCCAGGGAAGGATTCAGGGATCCAGAATGCCTGCTTGAGACCTTTGTAAATAAGGAATCAACTATCTCCTCTACCACTCCCTCTGTCCACTTCCTGTGTACATTAAGTAACAATCCAAGAGCTTGTGCAGGGCCCCAACTCATTCTGGTTTCTCTTTGTGGTACTGTATGTCCTAGGAGAATATGGAGGAAACAATTCCTTACTGTGCTACCCTGAGGACAGGGACCATAACTGTGCTTGTCCCTTACAAGGACCATGCAAAGGTGTAAAGTAAACTAGTACCTCCCCTTCACCCCACTGAGCACACTAGAATGAGTGAAACACAACCAGCTTCTCTACATGTCTTCTTCCTGCATGAGATGGGATGGAATTGTATAACAGTTCTTTGAATGGGATAAATAAAACTTGTGACAAATTATTCCATTACTTTTTCATCAATTTCTGTTCAGGAGTGTATGTGAATAGATCTGAAATCTAGGAGTGGACCATTTATGCTTATGCTTGAATTCCTGTCCTCTCTGACTTCTGACCACTCCACTCCACTCCACTGAAAATACACACAAAGGTCTTCAAAATAAAGTTCCTCCTCCTTTATTTTGCCATCCTTTGATGCTGTTGATCACTTTCAACCCCTTGTTTTCTTGTCCTCCATTGACTTTCCTAACCCTTCTGAATTCTCCTTTCATTTCTTTTTTTATGTCTCCTTTGATGGTCCTCATCCACTTCTCACCCCAACTCTGTATGAGTCTGACAGGATTCTGTCCCTGATCTCATACTTTCTTCCTCTATTCCTTCTCCCTTACACATCTGTAGATCCCATGTCTTTTTTCTGATATCACGCACATCCATTTTCCTCATGCTTTCATATTGAATACTTAACAGATGCCTTCAGTGGCATCACTACCAGCTCAACTTAAACTGAGACATGACTCAACTTCTATAGCTCCACTTGCACTTCCTCCTCTCTGTTCAGCCTTGGCAACTTGACTATCCTCACTGTCACTCAGGCTGACAACCACTGGGTTATCTTCAACTCTGTTACCCTTCCTTCTGTCAGGAAGCCTGCCTCCAAAATTTGCTGCTGGTTCCTCTTTCTCATTTTGAAAACCACCCTTTTTCTCTTTTAGTCCTAGGCCTAATCATTTGGCTTGCTTCCATCACTTCCTTCTCTGGGATCTCTAACACCATACTGCTTCCTTCCAGTTAATAAAAAAAAAGTGGCTAAAATAATCTCCCTGGCCTTCTGATCAGCCAGTGACACTCCTCTTTGAATCCCCTCACTGCTTGCCCCTTGCCCACTATATCAAGTTTAATTTTCTCATCCTCCTCTTCAAGCCGTTGCATAACCTTGTACCAGTCCTCATCTCATATTCAATTTCTTACCATGCAGCTTTCACTCAAAATGTAACTTCAAGCTTGTTGCTCCTTTCATTTCTTTCTCTCTCTCTCTCTCTCTCTCTCTCTTTTGATGTTAAAGTTTTTTTTCACACTGCATGGAGCAGATTTCCCATCATATGGCAGGTTCCTACCCTCTCATTGCTGAAATCCTTCCAAAAGACTTGTCTTTTCTGTAGTGCTCACAAACATCAATCCACATCAAATGTCTTTTGTTATTTTATGTCATGTTATGTTATTAAAGAAGAAAATAAGATTAGGGAACCAAAACCAAACAAAGAACTTTATACAACTACTTATTGTGAGTTTTCTAGATTGTGGGTTTCCTTATCCATGTCTGTCTTTTGGACCATAATTTACCAATGGTTGTGACTGTCTTTATGCTTGATGTTCTGTGTAATGGCAAGCACCTTTTGTGCTGCTCATCAATTGATTATTTACTTTTCAACTAGAGGCATTTGAACAGCTGAAAATGTAAACAGGCAGCTTATGTAAAGATGCAGGAAGTACAGGGGATGAAGTATAGTTTGATCAGAACCAAGTCTGGTGAGATCTTATAAAATGAAATCAAATTGGCTTGGATGTGAGGTCAGTCCCATGGGTTGCAAATAAGCTGTAAAGAAAGATAAACAGCCATGTGCTGTATCAGGGAAAGTATCTGGAGGATGCTTCTTATTTATCATTTTCATTAGTGAGCTGGAAGAATGGATTAAAAACATGTTAATGACATTCCCAGATATCACTGAACTGGGAGGTGCTGGGACTGAACAATAATGAAGCCAGAGAAATAATAAGGGAAGAAGAGAAGTTAGAAATATGAGCTGGAAATAACAAAATTAGAGTCAAATTAGAAAAATGCAGCTGGAATACTCCAGAGGAAAATTAACTTAAACACGGATATATAGTGTGAAGAAGAACCCTGGAAAGCAGTAAGGCCAAAAGAGGCCTGGGGGACAGAGGTCAGCAATGTGATCTGGCTCTAAGGAAGTGTCACCTACCCAGCCATCCTCCCTGTGGTTGTGTGGGATGGGTCACCCTTCTACATGATAGCAGGGCTCTGTCCCCGGTTTAATTTTGGCTTCCATATATCAGGGTGCAGGTGTGCTTACACCTGAGGGTGAAGCCTGTAGGGCAGTGGCCTGCCCCCCCAGGAGCTGTTAGACCCTACAGCCACTGGCACAGTAACAGTTCCAACCTAGTGCCCCCTCTTTGGTAAGTTCCTTTGTGTCCGTAGCTCGCCTCTGGGCTGCTCGGGCTGTAGCCCTATTAGTCTTTGTCTCTGGATGGGACTAAGCCTGTCCCAGCGTGTGCTCCAGTCACTCGTGGGGTAGGGGAACTTGAGCCCTCCCTCTCAACCTAGTTCCAGCCCAGGACCCTAAAGAGTCAGACCCTATGGTCTTACCCGAATGGTAAGTGTGTGATAAGCACTCACCACCCCTTCGGGGAATCTTCTGTGGTAATTCCCTGTCCTGGGCTTCTTCCTACACAGCTTAAATGCTTCAGCGGCATCCGCCGCCCATCGGCCCCATCATGGTGCTTACCCAGCAAGGCTGGCATCGTGTTCTCTGGGGCAAGGGTGGTCATGTCAACCACTCCAGGGGGTCCCCGGGTGACTGTGTAGTCCCGCTGCCAGCCTCAGACTCCCCTCTCCGGGGCCGCCTTTCCGGGCCTCCTAGGTCTGTACCTACAGCCCAGTTGGAGCCACTCCCCCTGCTACCCGCCCAGGATACTCCTCCCGTGGTGTTGCGGGCTGTCTCGTCTCGGGGCTGCTGGTGTTTGGATCTTTGCCCCATCCCATTTCTCCCTTCTTCAGGACCTGTGCGTCCTCCCTCTTGCTCAACGGTCCAGGTGCCGCTTTTAAAGTGCCCACAGGGCCACCAGAGCATTCACAACAGCGCTGGGCAGCGCACCATCTGGCTTCAGGGCCACAGGCATCTTCCTGCTGCCGAGAGGGGACAGGCTTGCCCTGTCACTGGAAGCCAATGTGATTAGAGGCTATATATACAGAGTCACTGCATCTCTGAATAGGGAAGTGTTGCTCCTGGGATACTGACTTCAGTTCTGTGCACTTCATCACCAAAAAGATTTACACAAACTGGAATGAGTTCTGAGAAGAACAACAAAACTGATTAGGGGAACAACAGGATTGATTTGTGGGGAAGAATTAAGAAATGTAAAGATGTAAGGCTTTGTGAATTTGAGTGACAAAGGTGGGTAAGATCAACATCTACAAGTACTTAAAGCATGTAAATACTAAGGAGGTCATTTTTTCATTACTGTGGAACTGAAATAGAAGCAATAGGCTGAGATGAGGAAAGGGAGAATATACCATAGATAAAACTTTAGGACAAACCTCCTGAGAGTAAAATCTACTATATGGAAGTGTGGAATAGTCTGCCGATAGAAGTGGTGAAATACCTACCCCTGTAGACATACACGACTCGATGGGATAGAGCATTAGAAAATGCCTCTTTGGGCGCAAACTTTCCATGGATTGGGTTGGGCTATCTGGCCTAATACAGCTTTTCTTACTCAATTTCTGGTTGTTCTCTCTCCAGCTCTGTGTTGAACGGATGGTATTCCTCATACCATGGAGTGGCATGGACCCCTTTGGGGCCATTTGAAGTTCTACTCTTTTTGTGAAATCTAAGTCCCAAAGTCTAGCCAAGCCCACCAATACTGGGCGGGTAGCTCTTTGAGTCTGTTAATGCTACTCTTGAATCATCAGTCAGGGTCACTAACTAGTAAAAGGAAATATCTCCCTTCAGATATTGAAAGGTGTCCCTCCTTTGGTAACATACTATCCCATGAGACAGCCCATATCATAGAAAATCTTTCTGTTCTAAGAAGCCTTGTGTAAAAGATATAGTCCTCAGCTCCTTGGAACTTGGATCAGGGTGTTGGAAAACCTTTGATACAGGTTTGAAACAGAAAGTATCTGCAGGAAGAAGCAAATGGATCCAAAAGGAAAGAAAAATTAGACCCCCCCACTTTGAACTTCACTTATGTGGGCTCTGAAAAATTGGAGAATTCAATTGTTACAGCTATGTTATACAATAAAGACAATCTTTTCATACATTGATAATAAATCAACCTCTTTCACAGAGACTGGGATGTGAAAGAAAATACTTTCCTACCTAGACATAGGCAAAAACAGATTAGGTGTCCTGAAGAGTTTCCAGGAGAATGCCACAGCATTCTTAATGGAAAACCGGCACTAAGATGAGCCATGCATCATTTGATAAAGGAGTCAAGACTCAGGTACAGGTGAAACTGCGGTAAGAGAATTTCTACAGCTGAAAATTCTCTGTTGTAGGCCTTGCCAGTTCCACCTTGGGAAAGGACTGCTGAAATACCCTTATCATTTGCAGCTGCAGCTCTGGGGAGCAGACAGAAAGGCGACCTCTCCTTAGGAGATCACTTGCTGATTTAACTATATGACACATATGAGATGAAAAAAGTATTTTTCATTCTCAAGCTTGATCTGGCAGTCTCAATTGTATTAAATGGCATGAGACCAAGCAGACATTGTATTACCATATCTGAATAATTCAGAGTCAGATGTGCAAAGCAGGAAAAAAAAAAAGATTTTTTATCCAGTGGTTATAAACAGAGGTGGGAGGATAGAGTAAAAAACAAAATATCCATGAATATTTTCTCACATTTTAAAACACGTTTATTTTGTCTGTTTTCCTCTCGTGTGTGTGTGTTTTTGACGGAGTATTTGCCAAAAGCAAATTTACTGGTGGGAACAGTCATAGATGCAAGCAATATTGCAGTATTAGAATATTGCAGTTTTAGAAATTGAATGCTGAATCTGTGATTGAGAATCCCCAGTGAGAAAATAAGACTGCATGTTCCCTCAGCCAAGGCGCACAAACATACCATGTGACTGAACTATCTTTCCAATGAGAACAGGTCAAACAGTTTCAAGGTTTTCCTCACAAACAAGACTAGGAATTATTTGGCAATAATACTAGATAAACACAAGAAAACTGGTAATTCCATGTACACTTCTCAAAGAGTTCAGTAAAACTCATTCACCAACTTGTTACGAAGTATTTGCCCAACTATAATTGATGAGGGTGTGTGTGCGAATATGCCAGTGTGGTCCTAATATATATGAGGCTGTCATTCCATTAGGATGAAAGGCAATTTGGAGTTGTAGAATCAAAAGTTTATGAGTCTGATCTCATTCAGTCTCCTAAGAGATTACTTTTGGAAGAGAGGATTCTGGATGTGGAAGAAATTACTGTATATTAAAGCCAACACGTGCTTATCTGCTTTCTCTCCTTGTGCATGTAAAGATTCCAAGAGGATTAACTGTCCAGATAACTGAAAGGTTGAGAATTCTGTATTTTAACATAAATGTAGCAACTGATACGGTACATTGAAGATGACGATCAAATTAAATGGAGAAATCACTGTTCATTGTAAGTTTAGTGCTTTAAAGTATATCCTGCTGGTAGAATTCTTGAAAGCTGACTAAGCTTTGTTTCTCAAAAAGAGACCCAATATGTTACCCCTGTTCCTAGTGACTAATATCTATTATGGACATAAACTCATTGAAATAATGAGACTACTTGTATGATCTTGCTTAACTTAACTAGAGAGTGGCAGAATACCACTCTCCCCAAGTGGGGGGAAGCAGGAAGACCAATCTCATGTGTCTCTGGCACTTTTAACAGTAGTGGCAGGATTTGATTTCAGTATGGGAACCTCGATGTTTTCTTTTACAAAACTGAACAATGTGTTGTTAGAAAACGGGTGAAGAAGTAACACTCCAATGTATTCTAGTTTGACACCCAGTGTCTGTTATCTTTGCCCTCATTCTTCACTGTGGTTATCAGGCTAGAAAATATAATTTCTTTCACCAGTTAAATATTGACCTTATATGATTTCTAACAATAAAATACAATTCCTGTGGGATTTTTTTTTCAATGGAAAGCAAAAGTACACAACCAAGGATAGAGGATGGATCTTAACCAATAAATTGCAAGCGCTTAGTCATTTTCTTATATATTTTACATCTGTATCATATTGATATGCCCAATGTGAAAAGCTAGTATTTCTCCAGGCTACTTAAAATTGCACTTTTGATTTATAAATTTAGAACCTGATACTGTAAGGTGTTGACCAGTCCCTTACCTGGCAAGAAAATCTGTGGGAGCAAAGGGCATTCATAGCCTCTAAGCAGATGCTCCACACCTTACTGGAGTAGGCCTTTAGGGCATGTCTACACAGCAGGGCTAAAGCCGAAATAAGCTACACAACTTGAGCTATGTCAATTGCGTAGATTAAGTCAAGATAGCTAAATTCAGTTTTTGGCACGGTCTACACAGCAGGAAGTCCAAGAAAGAACACGCTTCCATTGACTTGTAGTGTGGACGCGGATTATGTTATTTTGGAATAACATTAGTTACTGCTGTGTAGATATACTCTTAATGACATTATATATTGAAAATGCACAACACAAACTGGGCTTGTCCAAGGTCAGAAGAGAATTATTGAAGCTGATGGAGTTGCTTGATAAAATGATAAAGATCATATCAAACATGTTTCCTACTGTTTCATTGTTTCCATTGTGAATTTCTAAAATCACTGCCAAAACGTGAAATCTGATTGGCTCTTGCATACCACATTTGTCAAGGAGTGAATAACAATAAAAATGATTGTTTTCATTTTACATTGCATTGTTTAATATTAAATGTCAGTAAGTTTACTTTATGCTTTATTTTTATGAGATTTTTATTAATAACTCAGCTCAGTAATTTTCCTTTGGCCTTATTCAACCTGACTTGGAAATGTTCTTTCAGAAAATATTCGGTAGACTATGGAAATAGAATTTGTGTTTCTAAGGGTGCATTTAGACAGCACCCTTCTGTTGGATTAAGCTACACAAATTGCATAGCTTATTCCGGGTCTAGGTTGAAAGAGCTTATTTTGAAATTTGGTGCTGTGTAGACAGTGCCAAATTTCAAAGTAAGGCATTATTCCGACAAATCCCTTAACCCTTGTGGAACCAGGGGGTTACAGGAATAGCATGCCTGCTGTGTTGGGAAATTGCAGGTGCGTTTAAAGATGTGGCGTTGCTATTTTCAAATACTTTCAGTGTCCTGAAATAGCGCCACAGCCTAGACATACCCTTAATCTAAAATCTCCAGTTTGACTTCTGCCCCTTGCACTTCACTGAAAACACTCTTGCCAAAGTCTGTAACAGCCTGTTCCTAGCCAAAGCTCAGAACCAGTAATCCACCCTCATCCTGGTTGATCTTTGATGCAGTCAGCTATACCCTTTGTGAAATTTTATCCTTTCTTGATTCTCCTTTTACCTTTCCAATTGCTCCTTCAATGAGTCCTTCAGAAGATATGCCTCATCTGCTTTCTTAATCTCTCCTTCCTATCCAAGCCCTCCTTGCTGCCTCCCTTCTTGATCACTGTACGCAACAGAGACATCATCCTGCCTGTCACTCAGGCCTGTTCACTTGACCTCAGCTTCTATTTTAACCTCACTCTAGATCCTTGTCTCTGGGCTATATCTAAATCTTGTTGAGTCTTTCTGCTTACCATCTCTAAGGGTGCATCTACACTGTGTCTGTCAATTGCATAGCTTATTTAGAAATAGGGAGAGTCTACACAACACTTATTTCAAACTAGAGCACCCTTCTTCTGACTTCCCTTACTCCTCATACAATGAGGGTTACAGGAGTTGGAGTAAGAAATCCTCCATCTTGACAGTATTTCGACACTATTTCACCATTATTTTGAAATAACTGCCTGCTGTGTAGATAAGGACTAAATTATTTCTGGATAGTGTTGCTATGTAGACGTAACATAAGATACAGCCTTTCCTATCCATCCATGCAGCTAAAACTCTTGTCCATGCTCTGACATCATGATTACCTCAATGTTCTCTCTGTCATTGACAAATGCAGTCTTGCCCTCCTCAGGTCCATTCAGAAAGCAGCCACAATGATCATTTTCGTAGCATGTTGCTTTGACTTCTTCAACCACCCTCTTTTTGACTCCCTCTACTGGCTTCCAAGTCTCTGTTGCACTAGAAAGTGCAACAGAGCACTTGCATAGACCTGAAGAATGAAATTGCTCTTTTAATGTATGTGTGGTGGATAATTTTAGTAGCTAGATAAAGAAAATGAATTCTATCTTCACAATAAATGTGGCATATTGTCTTATCCCCCAAACAAATTCCTGCTAGCTCTATTACTCTAACACATACTCCCATTTCAAAGCTCTTCACAGGCAATCCCCACCCTAGTTATTCTGTCTCATTTACTATTGAGTGAAAGAGGCTCGCCTATCACTGGCCCACAATACCAATCTCCATCGTTCACTTACTATACTTTCAAATAAACAACTTTTTGTTTTCTTCTGGGCTGCCCTTCACACTTGGGAGGAGCTCCTCATAAACATTGGCAAGAATACTTCATTATCCACTTTAAAATTCCTCCACGCAACTCTCCTTTGCAACAATGGCTACACAAATGTTGAAAATTATTAGGCTGCTGGTGTGCTGATACTACTGACTTGTCATGATGATTGGTGTTATCTCATTATTTACTTGTACTCCACCATTGTGTCCGTCTGCATCCATCTGTTGTCCTATATTTATATTATAAGCTTCTTAGGCCATCTTTTTGTTCTGTGTTTGTGTACCACTTAGTGAAGTGGGGTACTGGTCCATACCAAGAACTTCTAAGTGCTATGTTAATATGAATAAATAATAATCTCTCTCTCTCTCAAAAAGTTTTTCCTGCTGTGTGACAAGATGACATCATCACGCTCTCTGGCCACAAAAGTGAAAGCAGCCAGAGATAGGGTGGTTGGCGAGTATAACGAGCATGGGGAGCAGCCCACTAGTGATGATAATTAATAGTAATAAAGTGACTCATTTGATTTTCCACCCGGCATGTTTAATTACACAAGTGCTTTAAAGGCTATAGTCTAAAGAACTTACTCAGCAGTTGCTTCAAGAGAATGGGCATAAGATAAAATATTCCTCAGAAGGACTCTTTGGATGCATCTACGCTGCAAGGCTGAACTTATCATAGAATCATAGGACTGGAAGGGACCTCGAGAGGTCATCGAGTCCAGCCCTCCGCCCTCAAGGCAGGACCAAGCTCCGTCTACACCATCCCTGACAGATGTCTATCTAACCTGTTCTTAAATATCTCCAGAGAGGGGAGATTCCACCACCTCCCTTGGCAATTTATTCCAATATTTGACCACTCTGACAGTTAGGAATTTTTTCCTAATGTCCAATCTAAACCTCCCTTGCTGCACTTTAAGCCCATTACTCCTTGTCGTGTCCTCAGAAACCAAGAGGAACACATTTTCTCCTTTCTTCTTGTGACACCCTTTTAGATATTTGAAAACCGCTATCATGTCCCCCCTTAATCTTCTTTTTTCCAAACTAAACAAGCCCAGTTCATGAAGCCTGGCTTCATAGGTCATGTTCTCTAAACCTTTAATCATTCTTGTCGCTCTTCTCTGTACCCTTTCCAATTTCTCCACATCTTTCTTGAAATGTGGTGCCCAGAACTGGACACAGTACTCCAGCTGAGGCCTAACTAGTGCAGAGTAGAGTGGCAGAATGACTTCACGAGTTTTGCTTACAAGACACCTGTTGATACAACCTAGAATCATATTTGCTTTTTTTGCAGCAGCATCACACTGTTGACTCATATTCAACTTGTGGTCCACTATGACCCCTAGATTCCTTTCCGCCATGCTCCTTCCTAGACAGTCGCTTCCCATCTTGTATGTATGGAACTGATTGTTCCTTCCTAAGTGGAGCACTTTGCATTTCTCTTTATTAAACTTCATCCTGTTTACCTCTGACCATTTCTCTAACTTGCTAAGGTCATTTTGAATTATGTCCCTATCCTCCAAAGAAGTCGCAACCCCACCCAGTTTGGTATCATCTGCAAACTTAATAAGCGTACTCTCTATCCCAAAATCTACATCATTGATGAAGATATTGAACAGTACGGGTCCCAAAACAGACCCTTGCGGAACTCCACTTGTTATCCCTTTCCAGCAGGATTTAGAACCGCTAACAACAACTCTCTGACTACGGTTATCCAGCCAATTATGCACCCACCTTATCGTGGCCCTATCTAAGTTAGATTTGCCTAGTTTATCGATAAGAATATCATGCGAGACCGTATCAAATGCCTTACTAAAGTCTAGGTATATGACATCCACTGCTTCTCCCTTATCCACAAGGCTCGTTATCCTATCAAAGAAAGCTATCAGTTTAGTTTGGCATGACTTGTTCTTCACAACCCCATGCTGGCTATTCCCTATCACTTTATTACCTTCCAAGTGTTTGCATATGATTTCCTTAATTACCTGCTCCATTATCCTCTCCCTGGGACAGACGTTAAACTGACCGGTCTGTAGTTTCCTGGGTTGTTCTTATTCCCCTTTTTATAGATGGGCACAATATTTGCCCTTTTCCAGTCTTCTGGAATCTCCCCTGTCTTCCATGATTTTTCAAAGATCATAGCTAAAGGCTCAGATACCTCCTCTATCAGCTCCTTGAGTATCCTGGGATGCATTTCATCAGGACCTGGTGACTTGCTGACATCTAACTTTCCTAAGTGATTTTTAACTTGTTCTTTGTGTATCCTATCTTCTAAACTTACCCTCTCTCTGCTTGTATTCACTACGTTAGGCACACCTCCAGACTTCTCCGTGAAGACCGAAACAAAGAAGTCATTGAGCATCTCCGCCATTTCCAAGTTTCCTGTTACTGCTTCTCCCTCCTCACTAAGCAGTGGGCCTACCCTGTCCTTGGTCTTACTCTTGCTTCTAATGTAATTATAAAAGGTCTTCTTGTTTCCCTTTATGCCTGTAGCTAGTTTGATCTCACTTTGTGCCTTTGCCTTTCTAATCTTGCCCCTGCATTCCCGTGTTGCTTGCCTATATTCATTCTTTGTTATTTGTCCTAGTTTCCATTTTTTATAGGACTCCTTTTTTATTTTGAGATCATGTAAGATCTCCTTGTTAAGCCAAGCTGGTCTTTTGCCGTATTTTCTATCTTTCCTACACAGCGGAATTGTTTGCTTTTGGGCCCTTAACAACGTCCCTTTGAAATACTTCCAACTCTCCTCATTTGTTCTTCCCTTCAGTCTTGCTTCCCATGGGACCTTACCTACAAGTTCTCTGAGCTTATCAAAATCTGCCTTCCTGAAATCCATTACCTCAATTGTGCTGGTCTCCCTTCTACCTTTCCTTAAGATCATGAACTCTATTATTTCATAGTCACTGTCCCCCATACTGTCTTCCACTTTCAAGTTCTCAACTAGTTCCTCCCTATTTGTTAAAATCAAATCCAGAACAGCTTCTCCTCTGGTAGCTTTTTCAACCTTCTGAAACAGAAAGTTGTCTCCAATGCAGTCCAGAAACTTATTGGATAGCCTGTGTTAGTTTCCCAACATATGTCTGGATAGGTGAAGTATCCCATCACCACCAAATCTTGGGCTTTGGATATGCAAATTGATCTATGTCAACTGCGTATCTTATTTCGAAATAGGGAGTATCTACAGAGCACTTATTTTGAAAAATACAGTACTCTTTCTCGGACTTCCCTTACTCCTCATACAATGAGGGTTACAGGAGTCGGAGTAAAATGTATTTTGACACTATTTCAATATAACTGCCTGCTATGTAGACATGGACTACATTATTTCGGAATAGCGCTAGTTATTTCGAAATAATGTTGCAGTGTAGATGTACCCTTAGGGTCTTTAATTCACTTTTCCTTTCCTAGTGAAAATTTTGCAAGAGATAGGATAAAGATTTCTTGTTTTGTCCCTTATTGTGTTTAATTGAGAGATTTGAATACCTTATACTAGTGCAACAAAAGCAGAGCTAGGAAAAGGAACATATATGTTAGTTGGCTGTGATGGGTTTACTTTAAAAAAAAAAGAAAGCATTTTTCTAGTGTAGGAAAATGAATTAATTTGACACAAATGGGTGACTCAAAACTATTACCCCATAAGATCTGATCTTACTCATCAAATTTGCTCTTTTTTTTCCTGAGTAATTGAGTAAAACTGTAGAAATTTATATGGAAAACTATGGGACTACAGAATAGAATGAAAACAATTATTTTAAGAGTCTTATTGCTGGAGTGTTTATAGTTGTTTATCTCATTTACTTATTGCCTTTCTTGTTACTTTTTATAGTAAAACATATTGACTGCAGCAGTAATGTTTGGATACTTGCACCAACCAGAGAACTGATGTACATATTGACTAAGCCTCCCTATTGGTAAATGCAGCCAAAAAGCTGTCCCTGAGTCTAAACAGATGTTTCTGTTGTTTAGCCCAATGAGAAATTTATGGTGTGTGTATTTATTTTTCAAAGGAGAATGTTAAATTTTCATTCAGGCTCAGAATCCAATCTTTCCTGGATTTAGACTTGATAGCTAGATTGGAGCAAAACTTGATGATTATCTGAAATATTTTAAAAGATTTTATAGAAGATATTTATTTCCTCATTTGGAAGACAAGGCCATGAAAACTACATTGTCTCACTTGTTAAAGAACCAGACTGACAAAAATGTTCTACAAGTTTACTTGCAGACAACAGGATTTTATGTGACCTAATCATGTCAATGTCAACTGATTTATATTGCCAGTAATAAAATATATTACCTGATTCTGTTTTGAAAAAAAGACATAAAACTTCAGCCAGTTAGGAACAAATCAATTAGGAAGAAGCCAATAATGTAAATATAATTTAATATATTAATTAATATTAATCATGTATAATGTAATGCTTTTATTATTTTTTTAAAAAAATGAATTAATAGTTCTGAAAGGGTCCATTCATGTGCTGAGCAGGTATAGCTTAGGGAGCATAAATACAGACTTTCCTAGATTACTATTGTACTTCAATCAGTGAATCTGTAACCTGTTCAGAAATAAGCATATCAGTCCGTGTCCGTTGTCTTGTGCCAAATGTCCGACTCGGCGCCATATTTATTTTCTTCTCAGTACCTTTTTAATGCAATCACTTTTACAAGGAATGATCGTCCAGTCCCGATTCAATAAACCACCATTCTCAGCTGTCATCTCTCTCTTTGAAAGTTCTCTTAAGGTGGCTGGCTGGTCAGATATGCAGCCTCAGAGGTAGATGCGACAAAGCTTGTTTCCTGAGTCCCTTCCTACCACATTCTCAACCCCCTCCAAAGTCACAAAAGAGGAAGGGGTTTGAATTCATGGAGAGTGAGTATGTTCTTACTGACAGTGATCCAAAGACTCTCCTTCAATTGTGACCCTCTAATCCTCGTCTGCCCAGGAGCCTTCAGTGGCTCTGCTGCAGGGTCTGATTCAGGCATGTAGAGCTTCTGCAGCCTGCTTCTTTGTCTGTGTACCTTGAGTTGGGCAATTCATTTTTCAGCTTTGTCACCATTGTAACCATGCTCAGCAGATGCAGCTGGATGGGGCTTTCTGGGTACAGAGCTGCTTATAATCCTTGGTTCCCCAGTGTGAGACCTATACCATCCCTCACCTTTACCTCAGGCTAAAACCCAGGGGCAGGTCTTTTTTTCTACTTCTCTCCATTGATAGGGCGAAATTCCGTAAGGACAAATGCAAAGTATTCCACTCAAAAAGGAGCAATCAGTTGCACATGTACAAAATAGGAATGACCTCCCAGGAAATGCAGAGAAAAGGATCTGGAGGTCATAGTGGATCACAAGTTAAATATAATTCAACAATGTGACACTTGCAAAAACAGCAAACACCGTTTCTGTTCTGGAATTCTGGAATTCATTAGCAGTAGTATTGTAAGCAAGACACAAGAAGTAATTCTTCATTCTGAATAAGCTTTAACTGGAGTACACTGTCCAGTTCTTGGTGTCATGTTTCAGGAATGATGTGGACAAACTGAAGAAAGTCCAGAAAAGAGAAACAAAAATGATTAAAGGTCCAAAAAACATGACCTCTAAGGAAAGGTTGAAAAACTAGGCTTGTTCAGTCTGGCAAAGACAAGACTGAAAGATGACATAACAGTTTTCAAATACATAAAAGATTGCTATGAGGAGCAGGGAGAAAAACAGTCTACTTAACCTATGAAAATAGGACAAGAAGCAATGGGCTTAAATTGTAGCAATGGAAGTTAAGGCTGAACATCAGGAAAAGCTACCAAGATGATTAAGCTCTGGAGTAGGAAGGTGTTCTCAAGGAAATAATACCAAGTGCTTTATAATAATAATACCAATGGGCCATTTCACTTCCAGCAGCAATCAACTGCTGAGTAATTCACTATCTGAGGAAACAGATTTCTGCTCATGTATAGAATCTGAGGGTATGTCTACACTACCACCCTAGTTCGAACGAGGGTGGCTAATGTAGGCATTTGAACTTGAAAATGAAGCCCAGGATTTAAATATCCCGGGCTTCATTTGCATGTTCCTGGGCATTGCCATTTTTAAATGCCCCATAGTTCGAACTACCTGCCCACGGCTACACGCGGCACAGACTAGGTAGTTGAATTAAAGCTCCTAATTTGAACTATCGTTAAATCTCCTTGCAGGAGGAATAACAGTAGTTCAAATTAGGAGCTTTAATTCGAACTACCTAGTCCGTGCCACGTGTAGCCACAGGCAGGTAGTTCAAACTACGGGGCATTTAAAAATGGCGGTGCCCAGGAACATGCAAATGAAGCCCGGGATATTTAAATCCTGGGCTTCATTTTCAAGTTCAAATGCCTACATTAGCCACCCTAGTTTGAACCCTAGTTAGACATACCCTGAGGTTCTTTGCTCAGGACCTCTTTCAACAGTATTAACCCGAGGTCCACTTATGGGGCTTCTGTTTGCAGAATAAATTGCTTTACAAAGACAGGTGGAGGAGAACTGGCCCTGGGTTGGCTGGTCCTTTAAGGGTTTGAAGGTCCTACTGTAGGCCTTTGTCCACTGGTGCCTTTCACCACGTTGGTAAGAGGAATGACTATCATGGAGAAGTCCATTTACTTGAAGATGAACTGTAGCTCAGCAGTTTCTCTTTGAAGTTTGGTCCTGAAGTTTTTTTGTGCAGGATGGCTACCTTTAGATCTGCAATTGTGTGTCCAGGGAGATTGAAGTGTTCCCCTACAGGTTTTTGTATGTCGCCATTCCTAATATCTGATTTGTGTCCATTGATTCTTTTACGTAGGGACTGTCCAGTTTGGTCGATGTATATAGCAGTGGGGCATTGTTGGCACATGATGGCATATATTACATTAGTAGATGTGCAGGAGAATGAACCAGTGACAGTATGGCTGATCTGGTTAGGTCCTGTGGTGGTGTTGCTGGTGTATATATGTGGGCAGAGTTGGCACCGAGGTTTGTTGCATGGATTGGTTCCTGAGTTAGAGTTATTATTGTGCGGTGTATAGTTGCTGATGAGAATATGCTTCAGGTTGGCGCGTTTTCTGTGGGCAAGGACTGACCTGCCTCCCAAGGCCTGTGAAAGTGAGGGATCATTGTCCAGGATGGGTTGTAGATCACTAATGATGCATTGGAGAGGTTTTAGCTGAGGACTGTAGGTGATGGCCAGTGGTGTTCTGTTGGTTTCTTTCTTGGGCTTGTCCCGTAGAAGTCTGGCTCTGTCAATCTGTCTCCTCACTTCCTCGTGTGGGTATCGTAGTTTACAGAATGCTTGTTGAAGATCTTGGAGGTGTAGGTCTCTGTCTGAGGGGTTGGAGCATATGTGATTGTACCTCAGTTCTTGGCTGTAAACAATGGATCATGTGGTGTGTCTGGGATGGAAGCTGGAGGCATGCAGGTAAGCATAGTGGTCGGTAGGCTTTTGGTATAGGGTGGTGTTTATGTGACCGTCACTTATTTGCACCGTGGTGTCCTGGAAATGGACCTCCCGTGTAGACTGGTCCGTGCTGAGGTTGATGGTGGGGTGGAAGCTGTTGAAATCATGGTGAAATTCTTTCCTTGACAGCTTGTATTCCATTTGTATTTGGGATGTTTGTGTAGAGAGCCTCTACATCCATGGTGGCTAGGATGGTGTTTTCTGGAAGATCACCAATGCATTATAGTTTTCTCAGGAAATGCATAGTGTCACGGAAGTAACTGGGGGTATGTCTACACTACCCCGCTAGTTCGAACTAGCGGGGTAATGTATGCATACCGCACTTGCTAATGAAGCCCGGGATTTGAATTTCCCGGGCTTCATTAGCATAAGCGGGGAGCCGCCATTTTTAAATCCCCGCTGCTTCGAACCCCGTGTAGCGCGGCTACACGGGGCTCGAACTAGGTAGTTCGGACTAGGGTCCTATTCCGAACTACCGGTACTCCTCGTGAAACGAGGTGTACCGGTAGTTCGGAATAGGCACCCTAGTCCGAACTACCTAGTTCGAGCCCCGTGTAGCCGCGCTACACGGGGTTCGAAGCAGCGGGGATTTAAAAATGGCGGCTCCCCGCTTATGCTAATGAAGCCCGGGAAATTCAAATCCCGGGCTTCATTAGCAAGTGCGGTATGCATACATTACCCTCCTAGTTCGAACTAGGAGGGTAGTGTAGACATACCCTGGGAGTGCTAGTGGCGTAGGGTCTGAGTAGAGAGCCCACATATCCAGACAGTCCTTTAGTGAGAGTGCCAATTCCGAGATGATGGGGCGTCCGGGATTTCCAGGTTTGTGGATCTTGGGTAATAGATAGAACAACCCTGGTCGGGGCTCTAAGGGTGTGTCGATTTGTTCCTGTGCTTGTTATCATGGAAAAGTCTGGCATGAACTGCCAGTAATAGCTGGCCAAACCTAGGAAGTGTTGCACCTGCTTTTTGGTGGATGGCAATCTGTCAGTACCTGGACTTTGTGCAGCCAGACCTTCCCCATGGTGTAGATGAGATATGTCAGTTCTTTCCATCCTAGGAGCTATTTGGCCAGGTTTGCTGTAAGTCTTTCCTTCTGAAAGGTTCATCAGCTTCTGAAAAGTGTCTGCCACTCCATGGGGACTGACTGGCATAGTCACAATTTGGTATAATCCAAAGAGGAAAGGGAAGGCCATCTTTTTCCAGGACGCAGCCACATCAGGGAGATTTGATCTTATGGGATAGGCTAATTTGCACTGGAAGGGAGGAGTCTCTGCTCCACCATTTCAGAACCTCCCCAAAGTGGAAAGTGTCAGTTTGGTCCCATACACTCAGTGAAACATTTGTTGTGGGGTAGGGTCATACATCCTTGCGTATGAAGCGGCGGTATAGGGGAGTGCCTCAAGAGACTCTACTACATTTTTTTGCATGATTGTTTAGCTGAATCTGGAATCTACAAGTCTGAGACCTCCAATTCATTGACTCCTACTAGGATTAGTATATTGGCTATCTTCATCTGCGAGCAGATCCTTGTCTGTCCATAGCTACAGTCCACAAAAAGGCACTCCTGCCTAAAGTGTCCTTCCTGTTCTCACTCAAAATGGTTTTCCCTCAGGGTCATGGTTAGCTGTTCTTTCTCTGGGGCTGTGAGTGTTCCTGGTGGCACATCTCCTTTCCTGGGGACCTCACACTTTCTCAGCTCCAGCTTGGTGGCTGGGCTTCAGTCCCTGGACAGAGGTGATGTGAAGAGGAGTGACTAGTTCAGCAATGTTCAGAAGCCTGCCTTCCTATCCTGTCCTCTATTAAACATCATTGTCTGGAGTTTGGATGCCCTGATCCTAGATGTCAGAGAGGCTGGGCTCTCTGCTGCTACAAAATTCTCCATCGGGATACAGCCTCCACTTGATGGTGCTTTACCCATTCTTTCCCTTCACCTGGGAGAGAATTTGGATGAACTTCTCCTGCAAGAAGCTTCTGCTACTGAAAGTCCTGTCTGTTTCTCAATGTCTAGCCAATGGCAACACTAAATCTTTCAGGTACTGTGCCTCTGCCAAGAGCTGGACTTTTGTTGGACACTTGTCTTTCCTGATTCATTGGCAGAGAGTCTTGGAATTGAGGTCCATGTAGCCCCTAAAGGCTGCTTGGGATCTTGGCTGCTATGGGCAGCTTAGGTGGGTCCCATCAAATATGGGTTGAGGACTGTGACCAGTGTTTCTGCAGCCAGCACGTTGTGGTCACAACCTGCTCAAATATTTGCAAGAAGGCTTCCCGTTTATCCCCAGCTCCCATTTTCTCATGTGAGAGGTGCAGGGCAACATGCAGGGGAGAGGGATGCATCACCTGAGGTCCTGGTGCTGAGGCATTAGATGTTTTCTGGAGCTGCAGGAACATTACTACATACTGGATTAGGTGTTCCTGTTGCGTCTGGTGCTGGTTTGCTGGCTTTCAAAATAGCTGCTGGGCAATCATAGAATCATAGAATCATAAAATAATAGGACTGGAAGGGACCTTGAGAGGTCATCGAGTCCAGCCCCCCGCCCTCAAGGCAGGACTAAGCTCCGTCTACACCATCCCTGACAGATGTCTATCTAACCTGTTCTTAAATATCTCCAGAGAGGGAGATTCCACCACCTCCCCTGGCAATTTATTCCAATATTTGACCACCCTGACAGTTAGGAATTTTTTCCTAATGTCCAATCTAAACCTCCCCTGCTGCACTTTAAGCCCATTACTCCTTGTCCTGTCCTCAGAAACCAAGAGGAACAAATTTTCTCCTTCCTCCTTGTGACACCCTTTTAGATATTTGAAAACCGCTATCATGTCCCCCCTTAATCTTCTTTTTTCCAAACTAAACAAGCCCAGTTCATGAAGCCTGGCTTCATAGGTCATGTTCTCTAAACCTTTAATCATTCTTGTCGCTCTTCTCTGTACCCTTTCCAATTTCTCCACATCTTTCTTGAAATGTGGCGCCCAGAACTGGACACAGTACTCCAGCTGAGGCCTAACTAGCGCAGAGTAGAGCGGCAGAATGACTTCACGAGTTTTGCTTACAAGACACCTGTTGATACAACCTAGAATCATATTTGCTTTTTTTGCAACAGCATCACACTGTTGACTCATATTCAACTTGTGGTCCACTATGACCCCTAGATTCCTTTCCGCCATGCTCCTTCCTAGACAGTCGCTTCCCATCTTGTATGTATGGAACTGATTGTTCCTTCCTAAGTGGAGCACTTTGCATTTCTCTTTATTAAACTTCATCCTGTTTACCTCTGACCATTTCTCTAACTTGCTAAGGTCATTTTGAATTATGTCCCTATCCTCCAAAGAAGTTGCAACCCCACCCAGTTTGGTATCATCTGCAAACTTAATAAGCGTATTCTCTATCCCAATATCTACATGATTGATGAAGATATTGAACAGTACGGGTCCCAAAACAGACCCTTGCGGAACTCCACTTGTTATCCCTTTCCAGCAGGATTTAGAACCGCTAACAACAACTCTCTGACTACGGTTATCCAGCCAATTATGCACCCACCTTATCGTGGCCCTATCTAAGTTAGATTTGCCTTGTTTATCAATAAGAATATCATGCGAGACCGTATCAAATGCCTTACTAAAGTCTAGGTATATGACATCCACCGCTTCTCCCTTATCCACAAGGCTCGTTGCAGTAGCTGATCTTGTTCCTGCTGTTGCTGAGCCACTGGCTGTTGCTGGTTCCTTACCATAAGTTTAAGCAGGATTTCTGCATCATTTGATGGGGTCAGTTAGTTGGTACGTCTCTTGTCCTTCTAATGGAACTTGGTCTCTCTCTGTGTTAGGTTTGATGTTTGAGCCTGACAGTGCCAGCCAGTAGCAAGAGTCAGTAGCTGCACTGCCCAGCAGTGAGAGCCTGCCACTTTGCCTAGTGGCAATTGTCTATTGCTACCAGTAGGGAACCCAGGATTTCCCTGCTCCAATGGATTCCATCCCAGAGACCCATGAGTGGCCAGTCAGATATGTGGCCTGGGAGGGGATGCTACCAAGACTGGTCCCTGGGGCACCTTCTAATGTGTGCTCAGTGTTCTCCAATGTCATGGTGTGTGTGGGTGGGAGGAGTGGAGGCTCTTCACTTTCAATCCTGGTCCCCCATTTCCAACCTCTACCAGAGTCTTTGGTGGCTCTGCAGGAGGGTCTGGTGCAGGCGGTGTGAAGCTCTGCAGACTCTCTGGGACCACTGCAGGATTGCTTCCAGGTCCTGTCCACCCCTTCTAATCTATGATGCTTCCTTTTGAGCTCTTCCTCTACGGTGGGCCTGTCCAGCAGCTGTGGCTAGCCAGGGTCTTTTGGGACCAAACTTTTGGTTCTCCTGTGTGGGCCTATGTACCCCGTTATTCTATGACACAAAAGAAAGTCTTTAGTGAGTTTTTACATGATGGTAGAATAAACAGCACTACCAAACAGTCATCCATCATAAAGAATGTCAACCTCTATATCTGTGGTAATTTCAGAGAAGAGAAATAAAGTCACTGGAATAGATCTATTCTGAATAAAAATGTCCCCTTCTTGGCAAACAAATAGCAAAGGTTTGCTGAGCATAGTGGTGAATCTTTTTTGTAGTTTTGTTTTCTAGTGAAGGAAGAAATTGATCGTGTGGCAGTGTTATATTGCATTGAAATGATTTCTACATCAAATTGTAGAAAAGCATATGAAGATAGAATGTTTTAGTGAGAAAGCACTAACTAAAGATACATATCAAAGAGGATTGATGGGGCAGATGGAAATGGCATCAATGTCAGTAGCCAAATAAATGGAGATTATTGAAGGAGTTTTAATGTAATAGACAGCACTGTCATTTTAATTCCTCCTTTCCAGAGCCAGTCAGTCATATCTATAGTGTTTTACATTCTGGTAGAAAGAGATGGATGCCTAGCATTTATATTAGGTAGAATTTGAGTCAGACTAATCTCAAATTGAACCAGAAGAGGTTCTGGCCAAAGTCCAATGGTCATCCTAACCTCAGATTAAAATCTGTCCCAAAGTTAAAATCAAACAATACATGTTGTATATTCTGTCTGGGTGAGGCCTTTAGATGCCATGAGGCCCTAATATGTTTGCCAAACAAGAGCCCTCACCATGGATTATTGATTTTCAGGATTTCAAGAAAGTAGTTCCCTTAGCTCCAAGTGTTGGTCCTAAATCCTAAATGGGATAGTATCCCAATAGCATTCTTAGGCAAGGATCTTATTGAGCATAAGAACATTTGGCTGAATGCTAAATAGAGGGCTGGACACCAGGGATAAATAAGTCCAATGAAACCAACATGATGAGAGTATTATTTCTTCTCCCTATTCTTTGTGCTTGGGGGTCAGAATTAAACAACCAGATCCAGTAGTTTATCCAAGACTATAATCAGTTTTTCTGAGCCATATTCCTTCTGATACATTCCAGAAAAGAATTAAAAAAATCTGAACATAAGAATCCATCTGATCATAGGTTCATCTACCACAGTATCTTTTTTTTGACAATGGCCAGTGCCAGATTCTTCAGAGGAAATGAACAGAACAAGGGAATTATCAATTGTTCAATCCCAGTCTGACAATCAGACATTTAGAGATACTCAGAGCATAGGATTATGTCTCTAACCACCTTGGCTAATAGCCATGCTGCACCTATCCTCCATGAACTTATTGAATTAGTTTTTGAACACTTGTATACTTTTGGCAATCACAATATCCATTAGCAATGAGTTCAACAAGTTACCTGTACATTGTGAAAAATACATGCTTATGCTTATTTCAAGCCTGATGCCTATTCATGTCATGGGGTGACCGCTGATTCTTATGTTATGTGCTTCCCTATCCATTTTCTTTCCATCATTCATGATTTGATAGACGTTTAATATACCCCCCTTAATCTTTGCTTTCCTAAAATGAGAAGTCCCAGTCTTTTTAATTTCACCTCATGTGGAAGCTGTTCCACATCCTTAATCATTCATTTTTCCATTTCTAATATAACTTTATAGAGATGGGGCAACAAGAACTGTATGCTGTATTCAAGGTGTGAACATCCCATGGACTTATATAGTAGCATTATGATATTCTCTGTCATATTATCTATCCCTTTCCTAAAATTTTGTTAGTTTTTTGATTGCCATTGTACGCTTAGCAACTATTTTCAGAGAATTATTTGACATCTAGAACTCTTTTTTGAGTAGTACCAGCTAATTTAGAACACATCATTTCACAAGTATAGTTAGATTATATTTTCCAATCTGTATTGCTTTGCATTTATGAATATTGAATTTCATCTGCCATTTTGATGCTCAGTCACTTAGTTTTTTGAGACCCCTATGTAAGTCTTCACAATGTTCTTAGGACTTACCTACATTGAGTAATTGTGTATTGTTTGCAGACTTTGCTACTTGACTATTTATCAGTTTTTTGTGATTATATATGGTATATTAAGCAGCATAGGTCCTACTACTCATCTTTGGGAGATTCTGTATTTAGCTCCCTCCACTGTGAAAATTATCTATTTATTTCTACCTTTGTTTCCTGTCTTTTAACCATTTACTGATCCATGAAAGGACTCTTATGCCATGACTACTTACTATGCTGAAGAGTCTTCAGTCAAATGTATTGTGAAAGTACAAATACACTATGTCCATTGAATCACCTTCGTATACATTTGTTGAGAATTCTGGTAGATTTCTGAGGCATGACTTCCCATTGCAAAAAAATCTTGTTGATGCTTCCCTAACATATTGTGTTCATCTTATAAGTACTGAATCTCAGCAATTTTATATCTAGCCACCTACTTCAATTTGTGGTTGATTACATCAGCAGTTTTGTTGACCCTTGGACTTTATCTACACTAAAAAACACACACACACCAAAAAGAAAAAAAAAGTGTTCTCAACTCATTAGCTCCTGTGAGGTAAAATCCTATGAAGATAAAATATTAGTGATGACAAGGGTTTGTAGTTTTCATGAGTTAGCATGTTGCATTAAAGACTATGAGCAAGTCTAGACTTTTACATTAGCTACTAATTTTCTGAAAACTTCAAGCCTTTCTCTTCACTGAATTGTTACTTTGAGTTAGTTCGTTTGAGCGTAGAACACATTTTTGTGTAGTGAAGAACATGAATTGCAAAGACCCGATGTGGAAGCTTATGGAATAGAAATCACATGCCATGAATTCTGCTGTCTCTGAGTTCATTTCCCTTAGCCGTCTCATCCCCCATGATGCTGTGAAGGGATACTAAAGGCCCCAGTTCATCCAACAATAAAACCTCAGCACCTCACTTCACTGCTCAGCTATAGACAGCAAACAAGCTATGGAGAAGAAGTAATTTAAACAAACACTCCTCCTTCTCTCATCTAGTAAGATATATAATATGATGCAGCAAGAATGACGGACGACCACATTTATTATGGGAACACTGATTTTTATTTCAATAGTTTGGCACATTCATAAGAAATAGCTTAAATATCATTATATGAAAAATCCGATATGCTGAATTGTAATACTGTTTGACAGAGTCTTGAACTCTGGTGAAGAGCAGACTTTTAAATCTTGTAATCCTACTACCATTTACTTGGTGGGCTGTATTATCTGATGGAATCTCTGCCAGATGAGGGTCTCTTTATTTGACCTTAATTTTCCTGTTACCACCTACAGCTTTAACTCATGAAGCCAAAAATTCCCTTGGCTGCTCTCCAGGAGCTTCTGGGCCTTATTCTGTGTAAATTCAGAATAATTCTACTGAGTTCAGACTCCATTCTCTCCCAACTTTTTTCTCTTTAAATCTTAGGCCTAGTTCTGCCTTTCTATAGTTTAGGGGGATTTCTCAGTTGCTGAGACTGAGACTGTTACTAATTTTGAACTCTTATGGCTGCATGTTTCTTACAGTTCTCTTTTGTTCCATGAAATGTTATAGCTCCTGTCCATAGCTTGCATTTTTCTGCGCTGTGTATTGTCCTTTGCCATGATACCAGCAGGAAACTACTGTGACTAAGTCTTATGTAGCTGAAGGTATATCTATGTAGCAAACAAACTCCTGCAATAGAAAGTCTCACAGCCTGAATCAACTAATGCAGGCTCTTAGGGCTTGCACCATGGGGCTAAAACCAGTAGAGTAAATGCTGACATTTGGACTTCAGCCTGGACCCTCTCCCCCCTACCCGGTCTCTAAGTTTTGGAGTTTGTCTCCAGCCTGAGTCCGTATGTCAACACTAATAGCTTTTAGTCCCACAGAGTGAGCCTCATGAGTCAGTCAGTTGACCCAGGCCCTGAAGCATGTCTACACTGAAGTTAGACATCTGTGGTTAGCTCATGCCAACTGAGTTGGGCTCATGGGGCTGTTTAATTGTAGTATAGATGCTTTGACTTGGGCTGCAGCCCAGTCTCTAAGATTCTCCCACCTTTCAGGAGCTAGGGACCATGCTCTAGCCCAAACCCAAATGTCTACACTGCATTTTAACATCCTTAGCCTGAGTCCCACAAGCTTGGCACAGGCCAGCTGCAGGCTTCTAACTGTAACGTAGACATAACCTGAGACTTGCCGCTGAAGATCTATTTTTTCTGTGTAGATTGCTGACATGACCAGGGTCTCTTGGATAGGTAAACTTCTATACTTCTTAATTGCAGGCAGAGCACTTTAGAAGACAAGTTCGTTTTGGCTCTTTCCCAGTTAGACTTGGGTGAATGGCACAAAAGCATTACTAGGAATATTTGTTCAAATATTTAAGTGAATGTGCTTCCCCACCTCTTTTGTGTTTACTCTCCACAAACATCTGAGCAACTGAGACTGAAGAGGCAAATGTTCAAGGAAATGAATGTTAATCACCTAATTTGCATATCTGTGGCAATGGCTTTTATATTAGCGTATGTGAGCTGCAAGTGTGTGTGCTGTCATCCAGTCAAATAACAATACTGCATGACTTTTGTTTCTCAGCTAATCAAAACATCTTGACTGCCAAATACTGAAAACTAACAGAAACCCCTTGGTGAGCAATTCATTGTATAACACTTGCACAAAAATTAATATTTAAAAAAATAGATCTGCATAAAATAGAAAATGAGTCTAAGGTAATGAATAACTTGTTATGGATAATTCAGCCTTACCCTCGCTGATTGAACTGGACAGGTACTGTTCAGATCATAGAATCAGGGGACCACAAGGGTCATCTATTCTAACTCCCTGCCAAGATGCAGGGTTTGTTGTATCTAAAACTTCCAAGACAGATGGCTGCCCAGCCTCCATCCATAATCTCCTCCTGTCTGGTCCATTGTCCTACTGTTCTTACAAATTATTAAGTTTTCCCTAAGATTTAGTCTAAATCTCATATGCTGCTGTTTGAACCTCCTGTCTTTTGTCCTGCCCTCTGTGGCAAAAGAAAAACTTTTCTCCATCTTTCTTGCGGCAGCCTTTCAAGTCTCTGAAGACAGCTATCATATCTCCCCTTAAGCTCTTCTTTTCCAAATGAAAAATACACCATTCCTTCAACCTTTGTTCTTATGGCTTACATTTCACCCCTTTGATCATCTTTGTCACTCACCCCTAGATTTTTTCCAGTTTCTCTACAGCTTTCTACACTGATGACCAAAATTGGATGCAAAACTCCAGCTGAGTAGAGCAGTACTATCACCTGCAGTGATTTGCATGCTATGACTCTGTTAATGCAACCTAAAATTATATATGCTCTTTTTGCAACAGCATCACATTGCTGATTCATACTGTGTCCAGATTCAGTGCTGTTGTCAATACAGTTTCCCCCACGTTCCATTGGTACTTTTGGTTTTTCTTCTCTAAGTGCAGCATCTTACATTTATCTTTCATTTTGTTATCTATAGCTTAGTTCTCTAATTTATCAAAATCCCTCTGACGTTTAGCTCTCTCCTCTGAATGTTGGCAATCCCCTTGGCTTTGTGTCAGCTGCAAAACTGATCAGTATACTCTCTATATGGATATCCAGGTTATTAATAAAGATGTTAAACAACACTGGATCAAAACAGATCCTTGTTGACACCTCCCTCAAATCCAATGACATTCCATTAATAATTACCATTGTTTAATGAATTATGTTTCCTCTTAATAGTAGCTCTGTCTAGCTTCCATTATATAATTTTTAGGGATTGTTCCATTAGCCACAAGTGTCTGAAAACCAATGTTTGTTATCACTCTGATTCAGAATAAATTACTTAGGGTACAGTAGAAAAGAATGCAGTCATTTTGATCCTCAGAATAAGAAGTCCCCAATAGAATGACTTCATAGGGACCCAGCTTTTCTCATTTCTTATTCTGAAAGCTGGGAAAAGTTATAGAGGGCCAGTATTTTTATCGAGTAGTTTATGTATTTTTCTGAGCAATTTATTAATTGAATCAATGATGTTTTTTTCCTTTTAAAATATTTTTGTTGTTTAGCGCATAATCTCACTACCATTTCACACATTCTCAGTAATACATATTTTTTTCTGAAAATGTTTGACATAAGTATGGAAAAAATCAGAAAAACAATTTTGGTCTCTAATTTGGAATTAACTGCTTACTTTAAATGTTGTGGGCTTTTTGCCACTGCTGGGAATATCTTCCCACTCCCTCACAAGCAGGAAGTTTTAGAAACTAGGATTATAGTTCATTTAAAGGAACTGGAGAGATAAATGTGTTTTTATTGATCCCTTGGTGCTCTGAGTCATAATGTTTAAACATGGTCATTTCCAAAAAAAATAAAAGAAACAAAAAATTTTCCTTCTGCAGTGCTTTCTAGTCTTATTGCAAGCCAATCCAGGCAGGTCCATGGAACTAGAAATTATAGTGTCTCACACAGTGATAACAGTTGCCATGCTGGACTTTGTTCAAAGACATAGGTCAAATTAAAGTTACAAGAGCAAAAGAAAGCAAACCGTTCTAGCTGGAACTAAAAACTAGGATGAAGGAATGCTGGGGACCGGATGTTTATCAGGGTCACATTTTTAAGTCTCAAATGTCCAATCTTCTTTATATAGGTCACTATAGAAAGTACAAGTACATGGGGTATGCATTCTTTCTCACCCAAAAATAGTGTTCTGCACATTCTCTTTTTCTTCCCATGAAGCATGAGATGCTATACATAACATCATAATTTAAAAATATTGTCACCTATCTTCCTGTTAATTAGTGTGGGGAATACTCTTCTAAAGGAAGTGGTGAAAGTCCTATCTGTTGAGACATTTGAAATTAGAAAGGATAAAGCACTGAAGATCACATTGTAAGGAACAATCTTCATGCATGCAGATGGTGTAGGTGACCTACTGAGAGTCCTTAATGTCTATCATTTTTTTTAATAGGTTTTTCTGCAGTTTTGGCTTGACACACTAACCCACAGACGTGCTTAGCTGTTCTTTGGACTCTTTTACGTGCTTAGCTTTTAATTTGTAAAATGATTCTTTGGGAAAGTAGGTATATAAGCCAAGTCTTTCAGACTTAGGTGGATTACAGTTAGCCTTTTAAGTCCATTTTTAGTCATTTTAAATGTCACTCCCTCTCCCCCTCCACGAAAAAGTCAGTAGGCTTCAGATGTCAGTTAAAATGATTGGAAAAATAAATTGTTCAGCATTGAAGACTGTGTCTCCTCTGTTCAGGGGGTCAAATGTTCAGACATGCCTAAGTCAAGAGGATTTAGGGAATGTCTACTGTGCAGTTAGATAATGAGCAAAGGGGCTGTTTAATTGCTGTGTAGATGTTCAGGTTCAGCTGGAACCTGAGGTTTAGGACTCTATAAAGAGGGAGGGTCTCAAAGCCAAGGCTCCAGTCTGAGTCCAAATACCAACTCAGCAATTAACCACTCAGCAATTAACCTTCACCTGAGTTCAGGTGCCCGAGTCAACTGGCATGGGAAAGCTGTGGGTTTTTAATTGATGGGTAGACACGTACTTAAGCATTTTTAGAGGGGGTAGCAGTGTCTATATTTGCAAAAACAACAAGCATATCAATATATATATATGATATATATACACAAGCATATCAAAAGAAGGGAGTTACTTATCAAGTGTAGGACCAGTGTTAATAAAGCCAATTCAGTCAGGGTGGATGTGGCTCACTCCCAGCTGTTGATGGGAAAGTGTGACTACCAAAAGAGGGAAAATTGCCTTTGTTGTGTTCTAAGCCCTTATTCAGTCCTAATTTGATTGTGTTAAAAATGAATATCTAGTGTTTGGCTGTAGATTATATTAAATCACAAATAATGACTTTTCTGTGTTCATTTGTAGAGACTATATAAATACAAGGTTTCAATTTTAGAAGATTTTCTTAAAATGTTGCTTAACTTTTCATTTGCCCGGGCTCAGTACATGAAAAGCTATTGCAGTCTTGCAGAAAGTCTTCAATAAGAAGCACCAAAAAGACTGAGACCTATTGGAGAAAAAAGAATGACTGGGGGAAAGCCTTTTGCCTTGCTTCTGGAGTGAAGGATTTGTGTGCATGAAATTCCTCTCCTGCTTTTATAGAACAGACTCACGTAGAGTAAGTCGGCCTTCACATCTATATCAGTATCAATGCTTGTGCCGTCTCTTTCATATCAGTAACTGAGAACATAGCTGAAGGAATGGCAGGGCTCAGGTGGGATTGCTGGTGGTTAGTGGGATGTTCTTAAAACTGTTAAAATTACAAAGCTATTTGTGACTGTGATCAGTGACTTGCCAGAGGGACTAGACTGAGAATGCTCAATCAGGGAAAACTGCAAATAATAGGGCAGATGATCCCCCAAACTGGTGAGTTAGTCTCTTAAGTAGATTCACCAACTCAGTGACAAAACAATTTCTATATTATCTTACTTGTTACTAAGAAGCTGAAATATAGTTCCCTTAGTTTAAACAATCCAGCCTTTGGCTCTCACCCACAAAGCCAAATCTATATGGTGAGGATTATTTAAAACCTAAATTACCATGTATAAAGTTCTACCGATCCCTAAAGACTGGACATATTACCTACCTGGTCAATGAATGTTTCAGTTCTTACACAAATAGGGTATGTCTACACTACCCCCCTAGTTCGAACTAGGGGGGTAATGTATGCATACCGAACTTGCTAATGAAGCCCGGGATTTGAATTTCCCGGGCTTCATTAGCATAAAGCCGGCGCCGCCATTTTTAAAAGCCGGCTAGTGCGAACCCCGTGCCGCGCGGCTACACGCGACATGGACTAGATAGTTTGGATTAGGTGTACAGATAGTTCGGATTAGGAAGCCTAATCCGAACTATCTAGTCCGTGCCGCGTGTAGCCGCGCGGCACGGGGTTTGCACTAGCCGGCTTTTAAAAATGGCGGCGCCGGCTTTATGCTAATGAAGCCCGGGAAATTCAAATCCCGGGCTTCATTAGCAAGTTCGGTATGCATACATTACCCCCCTAGTTCGAACTAGGGGGGTAGTGTAGACATACCCATATATACTTACAGTCAATTTTCATTAACTAATCTAAGATTTATTTTAAAAGATCAGCGTTGCTATGGTTAAAAGATTATACACACAGATGTGAATAAAAGTAATAAAGGTCCTAGTCCAATTTCATAATAGAAATGGTAATACCCCAATAGGAAGTTCATGTGAAAAGTTTGTTCAAATTCTTCCATAAGAATTTGCAGGGATAATCCAGAGTACACCTGGAAAACTCAGTCTTGTGGCTTGAACTTCCCTGACAAAAACAAGGAGTCCCAAGCTAAGGCACCTTAGTGACTAACATGTATTAGGGAAAGGGTCTCCAACCTTTTTAAGGACAAGATCACTTTGGCTATGTCAACACTGGCGGCTTCTTGTGCAAGAAGTCTTGTGCAAGAAAACATCCACACTGCCATGTGCGAGCTGTGCTTTTGTGCAAGAGCGCCCGTGGCAGTGTGGCGGCTTTCTTGTGCAAGAAAGCTCCTGAGGAGCGTCCACGCTGCCCTCTTGTGCAAGAACTCCTGCGCAAGAGGGCTTACACCTGTTAAAAAAGAGCATAGCTCTTGCACAAGAAGCCCTCTCTTACCACGCCGTACTGTAAATCTTCTTGCGAAGGAGCAGGTGGGCAGTGTAGATGCTTTCTGGAAGAACCGCCATTCTTGCACAATAATCCACCAGTGTAGACATAGCCTTTTTGAATTTAAGTGCAATGTAAGATCTACCTCAGACCCAAATACCCTGCCTCCTTTGTGCCCCTTCGTTCAGGCCCTGCCCCTGCTCACTTCATCCTCCCTCCCTCCCTCCCTCCCTCCCCCATTGTCCCCCCTTTCACCAGGCAGGGGCACAGGCTCTGGTCTTGGGCTAAGGGATTTGGAATGTGAAGGGCTCTGAGCTGAGCCTGAGTCAAGGAGTTGGGGTTCAGGAGGGGATTCAGGCTCTTTAAGGGAGTTTGGGTCCAGGGGGCTTGGGGTTCAGGAGGGGGTTCATGACTGGGGCAGGGGTTCAGAGCTGAGTCCAGCTGGACACTGCTTACCTCATGTGGCTCCTGTGTGGTGGTGCAGTGGGGCTAAAGCAGGCTCACTCCTGCCCTGGCTCTGTACCACTTTCAAAAGCAGATAGCAAAGTCCCTCCATCCCAAGCCCTGTTGTGCTCCCCCCATTCTGTGGAAATAGAATACAGGGTGAAAGAGGGGACACCCTGACATCAGCACCCCCTCCCCCTCTTCCCTAATATATACCACAAGCAGGAGGCTCCCAGGAGGGAGACGTGGCAACTCCAAGGCAAAGGGCAGGAAGTACGCAGCAGTGCGGGTAAGGGGCAGCTGAAGTGCTGGCACTTGATAGCCTCTTGGCCAAACCAGTCAAGATCACCTGTCAGAGGCTTCAAGATCTACTGGTAGATCCCGATCTACTGGTTGGTGAGCACTTTAGGGCATAAGCTTTCATGGGTAAAATCCTCTTCATCAGATGAATTGGAGTGGAAGTTATAGAAGCAGGGTTAGATATAAAGAAAAAGTTGCTTGTGTTAATGAGGCTAATCAAGTAAGGGGGGAACATTCACAGCATTTGGTGTAGAGATGTGAATATCCAGAGAGGGGAAATTGCCTTTATAATGAGTGAATCTGTTGAGATCCTTATTCAATTCTAAGTTGATAAAATTGAATTTGCAAATTAATTCCAACTCGGCTGTCTCCCTTTATAAATGGATTTTGGAATTCTTCAGTAGGAGGATGGCTACTTTCAAATCCATTACTGAATGTCCAGGAAGGTTGAATTGTTCCCCTACAGGTTTATGTGAAATCTGAGATAAAATAGGATCAGGTCTGAAGCTTCCTTTATAGTCCTCTAGCAGCAAGTGATCACAGCAAGCAATCTTTGGCTGAAGAATAAGTAATGAATCTTGTTGCTTTGATGCAAATCCCTATTTCTTAGTTATACTCTGAAAATTAGTTTACTTCATTAGCATAAGGCAATTAATCAAACAGTTCTTAGGCTATCATCCTCATCATGTTTCCAGTATGCCTCTGGCATTTAGGGGAGCGACACAGCTCCTCCACAGCTGTCTGTTTCAAGCAAGTCTTTCAAAGATTGCCTAGTTGTGCCCTAGGTTTTCAGCTCCACTTCCATATCTCTTCACCATGCTATTTTTGGATGGCCTTGTTCTTGCTTGCCTTCAGACATCCATCTTAATGCTATTCTGGTGATGGAATGAGTTTCCATCCAAAACACATGGCCTAGCCATCCTCAGTGCCTCCTTCTAATGATGCTGTTCGTATCTTCTTGGTTGTTCTTTGTGAATAGCTCTTGTTTGAGGTTGTTCAGGGTCAAAAGGCAGAGGATTTTCTGAGACAGGTTGAATGGAATGAGGACAGTTTGGACATGTCATACTTTCTCATTCTCCAGAATTCTGCAGTCTAAAGCATTGTTAAAAGTACACAGTTCTCATAAACCTTGAATTTGGTTTCAGGATTGTATTTTGATAGTTACCAGACTGTATTTAAGCTCTGGACAGTGTTCCTGACTTTGCTGATTCTGTTCTGGATGTCCTGGCTTGTTCCACCATTCTGGCTTATGGTGTTGTCCAAGTATGTGAATGTTCTCACTAATGCAGAAACCTGACCCTCTATTTGTATTGGTGATGGTTGAGGAAATACTAAAGGTCATGATATTTATCTTATTGCAGTTGATTTTCACTCCAGTTTGCTGGCTGAATACATTGAGACAAGCTGTTTTTTCTTGCATATTGTGTTGGGTATGTGATAGGAGAGTGAGATCATCAAACCCAGGTCTTCAAGGGAATAAGAATAGTGTCTATTTAATGGGCCTCTTGGCATATCTTCTCTTGTTCTTCACATTATCCATTTGATGGCAATATTGAACAGGATTGTCGACATGACACAACTCTGATGTACTCCAGTTTTAAACTTTAAAACTGAGCTCTCTGTGATAAACACAACATGTGACGTTGAAATAAACACTTTTGATTATGTTGATTGTACAGAAAGGGACTCGATATGCCTGTAGAATGCGCCATAAGCTGGTGAATGCTATAAAAAGCCATTTCAGAGTCTATGAAGTTTGTGTTAAACTGATTGCCATTCCAAGCATTGATCTACTGTGCTTTGTAGAGTGAAGATCTGATCTGTGCATCCACGGTCTTTTTTTCCAAAAAACAGCTTGTTTTTTTCTGAGAATGCTGTCAACTGCTTCTGATACATGCTGTAGTATGATCTTACATAACAACTTGCTGGCAGATAAAAGTGTGAAACCGGGTCAGTTCTTACAATCACTGAGTGTTTCTTCTTTTGTATCTTCACTAGTACCCCACTTGTCCACTCATTTGGCACTTTTCAACTTTCTGAGACTGATATAAATAGAGGGGCCTGAATAGATGCTGCTAACTGAGGAGTTACCTTAAACAATTCTACATCAAGTTACCCTTGCCAGGAGCTTTCTGATTTTCTAAGGGTTTGATGACTTAAATGATCTCTTTAATTGAGGTGCCTGTGTTGATCTATCTCCTGAATAGTGCTTGCCTCCTCTTTAGGTGGCTCCCTGTTCAGCAAACTATAAATTTCAAAGATAAATAAAGACACTGAAATTATTACACCACAAGTTTCATCTAAATGTTAATATCCTCTTTTGATCTCAATACACTATAGTAGTGCCACATTACAGCAGGGATCTCAAAGTCAGGTAGTACAAGGGGGCCTAATTGCTGCTGCACCCTGCACCAGGCCACACCAGTAATTCTTGAGGCTCTGTCCCTCAGGAGATAGGGTGCCATGGGGAGAGTGGGCAGGGCAATGGCAGGAAGTGGTGGAGTTTGAGGGATGAGAACGACAGGCCAGTATATCCTTATTGTCCTCTACTGTACACATCACACCATGTTCCAGTGTACTGCTATCGCACAAATTAACTGAAAAATCTCCCACTGCTCCATCCTGCTTGGGCTGTACTTTGTATAGAACACTGCCTTTCACTTTTAAGGAAAGGACCATAAACTTTATCAAATTAAGTGTAAAAATCATATATATAGTAGCCCAATGTCTGGGACTCTATAACGCTGAAACACTGGCTGTTCCCTCTGGGCGGTGCTGTTGCCTCGTGTCCTGGTGCTCGGCTGATTTCAGCTGCGCCACCGTGAGGGAGCAAGCGGCACAAGCGGCCGTTTGGGGTCCGTGTTCTCCATGCAGGACAGGGGTGCTGCATGGGGAGCGTGGGGCCCAAACGGCCACTTGTGTCGCTTGCTCCTGCACGGCGGCCCAGCTGAACAGTGCAGAAATCAGCCGAGCGCCATGGCGGGAGGCAACAGCACCGCTCAGAGGGTACAGCCGGGGGAGGGGGGGAGCCTGGACGAGCGTGCATCTCTGATGTCAGGAAAGGGTGCCGGATTCAAAAGGAAGAAAGTGGAGCAGACACAGAGGATGCGGAGGAGACTGAGAGGAGAACGGAGGAGGCAGAGGACAGCGAGAGAGAGAGTGAGAGAAATGCATCAGGAGGAGAAGAGAAACACAGAGTGAGAGGCGGGAGGGGGAGAAGAGAAAGAGAGAGAGATGGAGAGAGAGGCAGGAGGCGGATGAGAGCTGAGAGAGAGAGAGGGTGAGGTGGTAGGAGGAGAAGAGAGAGAGAGGCCAATTGTGCCGCTTGCTCCTGCATGGTGGCCCGGCTGAGCAGCGCAGAAGTCAGCTGAGCGCCACAGCAGGAGGCAAAGAGGAGTGGGGGTGGGGTGACATACACGCTCATGGGGCAGCGCCTGGACGAGCATAGCCTGAGGTGTCATTAAAAGAGGTTTTGGGACAAATTGATAAACTTAACAGTAACAAGTCACTGGGACTGAGTGGCATTCTCCGAAGAGTTCTGAAAACTCAAATGGCAAATTGCAGAACTATTAACTGCGGTTTGTAACCTATCCTTTAAATCAGCTTCTGTACCTAATGATTGGAAGATAGCTAATGTGATGCCGATATTTAAAAAGGGCTCTAGAAGTGATCTTGGCAATTACAGACTGGTAAGTCTAAGGTCAGTACCGAGCAAATTAGTTGAAACTATAGTGAAGAATAAAATGTTCAGACACATGGATGAATATAATTTGTTGGGGGAAGTCAATATGGTTTTTGTAAAAGGAAATCCTGCCTCACTAATCTGCTAGAGTTTTTTGAGGGGGTCAACAAATATGTGGACAAGCGGGATCCAGTAGATGTAGTATACTTATATTTCCAGAAAGCCTTTGACAAGGTTCCTCTCCAAAGACTCTTAAATAAAGTAAGTTGTCATGGGATAAGAGGGAAAGTCCTTTCATGGATTGATAACTGGATTGATAAAGACAGGAAACAAAGGTTAGGAATAAATGGTAAGTTTTCCGAGGGTTTGTCCTGGGACCCATCCTATTCAACTTATTTATAAATGATCTAGAGAAACGGGTAAACGGTGAGGTGGCAAAATTTGCAGATGATACCAAATTGCTCAAGATAGTTAAGACTAAAGCAGATTGTGAAGAGCTTCAAAAAGATCTTAACAAACTAAGTGATTGGGCAACAAAACGGCAATGAAATTTAATGTTGATAAATGTAAAGTAATGCACATTAGAAAACCTAATCCCAACTATATATACAATATGATGGGGACTAATTTAGCTACAACTACTTAAGAGAGAGATCTTGGAGTCATTGTGGATAGTTCTCTGAAAACATCCACTCAGTGTGCAGCAGCAGTGAAAAAAGCAACTAGAATGTTAGGAGTCATTAAAAAAGCAATAGAGTGTAAGACAGAAAATATCTTATTACCTCTATATAGAACCATGGTACGCCTACATCTTGAATACTGCATACAGATGTGGTCACCTCATCTCAAAAAAGATATATTAGCATTAGAAAAGGTTCAGAAAAGGGCAACAAAATGATTAGGGTTTTGGAATGGGTCCCATATGAAGAGAGATTAAAGACTTCGACTTTTCATCTTAGAAAAGAGGAGAATAAGGGGGAATATGAGAGAGGTCTATAAAATCATGACCAGTGTGGAAAAAGTGAATAAGGAAAAGTTATTTACTTATTCCCACAATATAAGAACTAGGGGTCACCAAATGACATTAATAGGCAGCAGGTTTAAAACCATCAAAAGGAAGGGTTTTTTTCACTCAGCGCACAGTCAACCTGTGGAACCCCTTGCCAGAGGACTTGGTGAAGGCTAGAACTTTAACAGGATTTAATAAAAAGGCTAGAACTTTAACAGGCTAGATAGATTCATGGAGGTTAGGTGCTTCAATGGCTATTAGCCAGGATGGGTAGGAATGGTTTTGCTAGCCTCTGTTTCTCTAGAAGTGGGAGACAGAGGAGGGATCACGTGAGGATTACCTGTTGTGATCCCTCCCTCTGGGGCATCTGGTATTGGTCACTGTCGGCGGACAGGATACTAGGCTAGATGGACCTTTGGTCTGACGCAGTATGGTCATTCTTGTGTTCTTATGTTTCAACTACAGCCCCACAGCTGAGCTTCAGCTGTGATCAGTTGCCATGTTGCCAGTTTAGCAAAGGAGTTGCAAAACAGCAGAATCAGTAATGACCTGAAGATTCATAGGGACCATTGTGCCCTTCTAAATCTTCTTATTTAAGAAATCACTATGACCCACACTGGATGGTTCAAAGTATTCTGGGGTCCCTAATTTCTTCAGATTATGGGTGTATTGGATATTTGCAGAATATATGAAATCTGTGTTTCTGCAGCCATTCATTTCATGTACCTAGGAGAATTTTTCATCAGCATTACATACATTTTAAATTCAGGATGATTTCCTATTGTATATTCAACTATTACAGTGTCAAGCCTGGTTTTAAATGTCCCATCACTTCCCTTGGCAGACAGTTCCAGAGCACAATATTGCTGTCAAACATCCTGCTTCAGATTTTTTCCCTGATAACCAGTTAAACTTTTTCCATAATGTACTTAAGTCATCAAAAAGTTGCTGGACAGTCATACCTTTTGTTTATTCTATTCTAGATCAGATATACTCCTGCAATGAAGGTTTGCTGCCATGTTACTAATCATCCTGAGCATACTAGTCTCATTTTTATTAACAGAGATGGGCTGCTCTACAAAAGTAGGAACCAGATCCAAGTGTGGATTTGAAACACTGAGATACTGAGATCTAGAGTTTTTCCTATCCATTATGCAATATAGTTCAGATGCAAAATGTGGAGTCATATCCACGTTTCGATTCAGAAAGGTTTAGATTCAGAAACGCCTCCTTTATAACATACACACATGTACATACAAATGCTTTCTGCCTCTCTTCCCCCAAACATTAAGGGATTTGAAATCCAAGGAATTAATTTGGCCAGAGCCTTACTCTAAGTGCAGCATCCTACAGTTTAAAATGGTCTTAATGCAAGACCTTATTTTAAGACAGATTCCCAGTTTACACCATGTGCCAATTAAAACCATGAAAATCCAGCAACTAATAAAATATGGGATATTATAAGATTTATGTTACATTTCAGTTGACAGCCCTTCTTTGCCTATAGGCAATATTGAAAGGGTTCCTTTTAAGTCTTGAAGCAATTAAAATTGCTCTTGGATTCCTCCACTAGCTCTGACTGGCCTTTCAAAAATTCATCTCACTCCAGCATATTATAAAATGTCTCTCTGATCTAGTCCAGGATACAAGAATCAGAGAATGACTACAAAGGAGAGGGATGTTCATGTTCTGAAGGAAAATAAAAGAAAAGGACAAATAATGAAGGAAAGAAAAGCCAGAAGGGGGAAGACCATGAGTTGTATCTAAGAGGAATAAATAAGAGCTTAGGCTACGTCTAGACTGCAAGCCTCTTTCGAAAGAGGCTTTTTCGAATGATACTTTCGAAAAAGCCTCTTTCGAAAAAGAGTGTCTAGACTGCGAGCAGTACTTTCGAAAAAGCAAGCCGCTTTTTCGAAAGAAAGCACCCAGGCAGTCTGGATGCTCTCTTTCGAAAAAGCCCTATTTGCATTCAAGAACGCCTTTTTTCAAAAGAGCACTTTCGAAAAAAGGTGTTCTTCCTTGTGAAATGAGGTTTTCTGCCTCGAAAGAAAAGCCGCGTTCTTTCGATTTAATTTAGAAAGAACGCGGCTGTAGTCTAGACGCAGGTGAAGTTTTTTCGAAAAAAGGCTACTTTTTTCGAAAAAACCCTCGAGTCTGGACACAGCCTTACTGACAAATCCTGCAGTTCTGTGCTGGTGGAATTGTTGGAAAGCCTTGTATTGCTAAAGGTTTTCATGTCTGGCTTCACTAGGATGGCTAGATTATGGAGCTAGTCACACCGTGATCATTAATGCTATTTTTAAAAAAAATGCAGTCTTGTGTCATTGTTTTTTGCCCAACAGCAATTATTTTGCATATTTGTAAATTTTTAGTCTTATCACCAGAACTACACTGATGTTATATAATATTGATGGCTACTGAACTATCCGCCCTGTGGGATGGGAGTAGAATCTGAGGTACATGGAAAAAAGTGGAGATTAACGCATTCAGGAGTGCAGCCGTGAAACTTTCCCCATGTAAAGCAAAGCCAGAATAATGGGAGATTTTTATGTTGTCTTTAAGTGCAAAGAGGCAGAGTACATGAGAAGCAGGGGCTAAAACTGCTTTAGGAAACCTTTGTACTTTCCTGATTCTGGGCCATGCTAGGAGTTGTTGAGCCCCTAGTTTGACATAAACAGTCCCAAGGCCCAACTGAGGGCTGCCTTCCCAGGCCGCTGAATGAGCTGGAGCACTAGCCTGGAACCCTCAGTAAAATGCTGCTGCTCTCTACTCCCACTGCTAGCCCTACCCTTGGCCTTTCCCCTGCTTGGAGGCTTGTGAAGGGGTCCTTGGAAGACAGCCTTTCACCTGCCTGTGTAGTGCCCGTACTGCCTCCGCAAGGCAGATTCAGGGTGTCAGAGCCCATTACTCTGGCCCTTTTACCCAGAATAAAGGAGCCAGAGCAGGCCTTGGATCTCTGTGAGGTACTTCCTGCTGTGTCAGGCTTGACAAATGATGATACTGGGTGGAAGCATGTCTCTTTTCATTCTGTAGGTTGTGAACCTCCTAGCAACTGCAGCACTCATCCAACCTGCTAGGGATGCTTGCTCAAAGTGGCTAGAAACTGAGGAGAGAATTTCTAGCTGTTGGGAAATCTGAGTGATTGACATGGCAACTTACCACAAGCAGAGAAGTAGGTGATCTACCACAGACAAGGTAGGATCTGTGGACCTGGACTGTTCATCCGGCAGATGTGCAAATTGTCACAGTGCTTAAAGCATGCCAGGTTGCAGACGTGGGATATAGTATTGCAGAGCAGCAGCTGGGTCAATGAGGGGTACACATTTTAGTACCATGTGCAGGAAAACCATAGGTGTTTTCCCCAGCCACCCACCTCTTAGGCTAGAGCAGCACCTCTTAGGGTTGCACAGGTAACTGGGAAAGTCTGTACATGTCCTATCATTTTTATGAAATTTCACCCAAAGAAAAATTGTCCAAAGTATTCACAGACTGAAAATATCACTTGTGCACTTGACCAGGTCCATATTTATTACTAGAATGTAACTAATGGAAGGACCTGTATTTTTTAATAGATTTAGTGATTTTACTTCTTGGATCAACCCCATTTGAACTTATATTGCAAATAAATTAGCCAACAAATGTAGTGCTATTTTAGCTTACAAAACACAAACCAATTCTTATTTCTAAAAAATGCTTGCTTACTAATACAGAGATTGTTGGTTCGTGATATAATGGATGAAATCCTTAATGTAGTCTTCCAGAAGGAACTCTACTCAAGGTATCCCCTGGGCACAAGGACTGCTGCTGTTAGAACATTAAACAATACAAGATGTGTGCTGGTACTAGAACTGCCTGTGTGTTTGGGATTTTTATTGTTAAGAGTAAATTGAACATCAAGCAGCATCTATGCCTAGAGTGTTCTAAGTTTATTATTGTTCAGCTGAACTCATTTGAACCCAGCCCATTGAAACATGAGCAAAATTGATTCATTTAGTAAATATTGCAATAGGATTGGAAAGTTGTTTCTACTGTCTGGAGCTATATCTGCCTGTGATGCAGACCACTAGATGGGAATCCAAGGTCTGACCCTGAGAGTTGCTGATCACTTGTAATACCTACTGAAATCAATGGGAACAGTAACTTCTAAAGCACCCCTCAGGATCAGGCCCTTAGGCCGAGGGAAACTTTGCTGCAGAGACATTTATGTTTGTATCTTTTTCCTTATAGTCTTTGGCAGAAGACAGAGAAATACCAGGGTGTTGTGTTGTTGCTGTCAAATACCATTTGTAAGATTTGGGAATGTACTATGGAGGAAAATAAAGAAACATGGTCAGAAGTGGCTTTGATTCTCAGGGAACTAAGCTGATAGAAAGGGATGGAACTGGGCTGTTATTTGCTTCCTCCCCAGTTCCATGGCCAAAATTGGATAGTGAAGCTACTCAGTGCCTCTGCCTACACTTGCACATTCTTGCGTGAGAACGGCCGTTTTTGCGCAAAAAACTTGCCGCCTGTCTACACTGCATGTGCGTTCTTGCACAGTAACTCTACAGTAGAGCGTCTGAAATCAGGGCTTCTTGCATGAGAACTTTGACTCTCCCACTCAGTAAGAAGCCTTCTTGCACAGGTGTTCTTGCGGAAGAGGCCAGTGTAGACAGGCAGCCAAGAATTTTTGCGCAAGAACTGGCCAAACAGGAAAAAAGCCAAGTGGCCACTTGGACGCTCCGTACCCGCACTCACAGCACCAGACTTCCTGGTTACCGGAGCCCCCTTGAACAGGTCCGGGCTAAGGTGAAGGAGCTGCGCCTGGGCTATATCCGGGCCACTGAGGGCCAGGGGCAGGAGCCGACAGCTGCCTCCACTATGACTGCCTGTATGCCATCCTTGGCAAGACAGTAATTGAAGGCCCCACGGTTCCTGTGGACACCAGCTTGTGGCCCCCTGTCATCAGGCCAGTCAAGGCGGAGGAAGAGGTAGAGCTGGCCACTGGGTTGGAGGAGGAGGACGATGACCAGGGCAACAGCATCACCCTGCACATCGAGATGGTGCCAAGCAGTCAGGATGTCTCCCAGGCTTCGTCGGAGGCCGGGGAAGGATCCTCTGGTGAGTGTTGCGCTTTTCACTCATAAGAGCGGAGGGAGCCAAGTACCCAGGCAGGAGCAGGAGGGAGCGTCACTCAAGCATTTCGAGCTGCATGCTGTGTACCAGTATGCGGCACATGCAACTTTGTGCAGCCTGACTGTGAGGCATGTGGATACAGCAAGCAGCTTCAGGGCACGCCCGGGACCGTACTGCTTGCAAACGGCCCGACTGGGGGGGAAGGAGCAGGGGCAGATATAGGGCAAGGCGAGTGGGGCGGCTGCCCTGGGCCCTGCACTTCAAGAAGCCCTGCCCATGCGCCGTGGCAAAGGGGGGCCCCACGAAATTGGGCTGCCCTGAGCCCCGCAAAATGGTCATCTGCCCCTGGGAAGGAGGGTGCCGGCTGGAAGCAGCCAAAGCCCCAAAGAGCTCAGGCCAGACCCCACACCTCCCAAAGGGTGCCGCATACAGACAGCACACAGCCATGCCTGGCTGTGCGACACAGCAAGCTGCTCCTGGGAAAACCGCAGCGAGCCAGCCCTGTGAGCACGGCCCCCACTGAGTGCCTAGCCTGCTCCCGGCCTCTAGGCTGGCCCTTGAGGGAAGCCCCTCACTGCGGCCACACACTTCCCTGGGCTACTTGGCTAGTGGGAGGAGGGAAGTGATCAGCCTGGCCCTAGGGCGACTTGAGTTTTGCTGCAAGGACAGTACACTCCCCAGTCACCCCTGGCTCTGTCTCCGAGGACATCACTTGACAGGAGTCCAAGAGCCCAGACTTCATCTCCCAATACATGCTCTCATGCAATGTGGGGATTTATCTTGCTCCTCTTCAAACTCTGTTGAATAGTCCTAAGCCTTCACAGCCTCCCAGCAAAGAGTTCCACAGGTTAACACAAACCATGCCAAGGATCCAGGGCATGGACAAGGGGTTATAATCCATGGAGGATCACTTTACTCCAGGGGGGAGTCCTGTATGAAAACATACACACAGGGGAGGACTGACTGGGCCCAAGCCACAATACTGTGGTGTCACCTGGGCTCAGGGCTGAGGGCACGGGGCACAGGGACAGTGTGGCAGGGCTGCCTGCCTGACCTACCATTTCCTCTGTTCCCTGCAGCAGGACCATCCAGGAGTGAGGGACCCTCCAGCCCTGTGGCGGCGGCAGCACCCCCAAGGGTCCAGGTACCAGCCCGGCGGGTCAGGCAGCAGGACCAAGTGCTCCGATGCCACGTCCAGGCCGTCGAGTGCATCGAGGTGGCCATCACCAGAAAAATCATCGCTGACCTAGAGTGGTGCCAGCAGGCATGGGGGCAGTTCTTGCACCGGTGTGACCGCATGTGCGATGCGATCACGACTCTGACATCGCACGTTGGTCACACCATGCACTATGGCATGGCATTGCCTCATGCACCTGCTCTCCCTGCCCCTCCAGCCGCCTCTCCTGCTGCCGCCCTGTCCCCACCTGCTGCATCCCATCCTGCCCACCTCCCTGTGCTGCCTGCCCCGATGCGGCCTGAAGGCCATCCAGGCCTCTGCCCTCACAGAGGAACTGGTGGGAGCAGCCCGCTCCCAGTTCCCTCTTGTCCATGGGGATGGTGGCCTGCAGCCGGGTGGTGAGTCCCTGGACTGCAGGGGCGAGCCAGGCACACAGCTCCAGGAATGTCTGCTTTTGCATTCGAAAGTTCTAGAGCCATTGCTGGTCGTCCCATTGCCCCAGGACCAGCTGGTCCCACCAGTTGGTACTGGTGTCCAGTCTCCAAACAGGCCTCTCCATGGTGGGGTGGGGATGCCCCATGGACACCACCGCATCTGTGAGGAGGGAGTCCAGAGCAACCTCCATCTTGAGGTCCTGGAGAAGCAGTGCAGCAGCATGGAGCAGCAGCTGCAGGCACTCCAACATGGCCGGGAGGGGCCAGAGCAGGCACGGGGCCACCCCTGGTTCCATGGCACAGCAAGGTGAAGGCAAAATGCAGAAAAGGCACTAGGGCTCAAAGCTATGGTGTCCAATAAGGCAGAGGGCAACCACAACTGGAACTGCTACGGCTGTCAGTCCCTACAAGAGGTCCTAAAGCTCGCAGCTGGAGAGAAGCGGCTGTCTAGGGAGATCCATTTAAGCACGCGTCTCAAAGGAGCTCCAGCCCCTGCCCCCGGAAAGTCCTGGTGCCCTTTTGCCCTCTGAAAAGTAGTTCCAGGCTCACGCTTTTGCGCAAGAGTGTCCCGCCAATGTAGACGATCTCTTGTGCAAATGCTTTTACGCAAGAACTCTTACGCAAAATGGTACTTGCGCTAGAACGTAGACGTAGCCTATGTGTTGCAGAGTCTGTGTGGTACTCTGAGAAGCAGGAAGCTCCAAGCAGCCATATGTTAATGATAGCTTGGTCCTCCTGATGGAAACTAGTTCATTATTTTTGTGACTACAGTTCCTTGTGCCTTCCTGAAAAATAAAATAAAATCAGAATGCTTGCCAAGATGAATCAAAATCAAAAGAACTCAGTTTGTCCTAGAATGTTGTAGTTTCACCCTGCCCCTCACACCAAGATGGATTCCTAGTTAAAGTTCATAGAGGATGTTCTGGGATAAGGTGATATAATAGCTAAATAGACACACTATTTTATGTACCTGACAAAGCAGGTTACAAATCTGTGAAAAGAATTCTGAACAACAATTGTGAGTACTTCTACTATTTTTCTATTCCTATCATCCCATATCTAACATTAATATTTGTATTCATTGGTGCAAAACACAGCATTAGCTCAGACAGATATTTTTCCTTAGCTGAATGAAAGATTCAAAAGATTCAAAGACTCAACCACGTGTCAACTCAAAACAGAGCATGGCAAAGACTGGTTCTTTACATATTTCTTTCCCCATTCAGATCAGTTCTCAATATAACAAATTAACGCATAAAACATATTTACTAAATATTTGTAAAATATATGCTGCATTTGACCTAAAAAGAGTATGTTGGCCTACCACATATTCAATCCTGATTTCCTGTAAATAAGATACAAAAATCTGTTGAACTGTGGATTTTGCATTATTATCAGAAGAAATAATTTTTGTTTGATGGAAATAATGCTGCCTAAGTTTTCTAATATTGGGTAATCCCCTATACTTTTAAGGTAAAATTAGATTAAGGCCAAATATCCCGTGAAACAAGAATTGATATGGGGCTTCAGTAAAAAGAACCTTTTAGCATCTTGGATTAAGTGGAAAAAAAACCTGATTTAGTTAGCATGACTTGAATTACTATTTAATACCCAGTATAACAAACATCCAGACCTGAAGAAGAGCTCTGTGTAAGCTCTAAAACTTGTCTGTCACAAGCCAAAATTGTTTTTTGTACTATTACCTCACCCACCTTCTCTATCTAGTATAAACACACTTAAAGATAGTTGGTAGTATTGTAATTGAGCTTCTCCCCACCATTATAAAACAATAGGCGCACATGACAACCTAATGTCCCCAGGAAGCATAAAATAATCGTGTAAGTGCAGGTCTCATTACTGCAGATGGGCCTCCTTACTGGACAAAATCGTTAGAACCAGAGGGCGATATGGTGAAAGAAAATTTTAAAATTAGATTTAGCCCTGGTTATGTAAACATTCTTGCACATTCTCCTTATGAAGCCCCTGGCACTGGCCACTGTTAGAAGACAGGTTATTCGTCTAGATGGACCATTTGTTCTGACCATTCTTATCATCTATTAGGTGCTTTTTTCCACCCAATAGTAGAGTTTCATTGTCAGATCCTGGTGACATGATTTTTGTAACAATTCTCTGATAAATATATAATCTCAAGAGGAATTGTCAAAGCCTCACTGTTTCCATGGTTTCCCTGCCTTGAGGTTGAGGTCTAGCTTTCCCAGGGCTATAGGAAAGTCTATCAGGAAGTTCAGGATTGAGTGGAACCAAAGTGTGGAAGGTCAAAGGGTAGAGTCAGATGGCAATTTTCTGACTAATCCTTCATTACCTTCTGCAGTTGTGGGAAGAAGGAGAAGAATACTTTCTACTGTGGTCCATATGTTCCTGTCTAGATTGGAAACCCATTATGATCAGAGTTTCTTCAGCTGGGTGAAGTAAGACACATTATCTATCAGACTGATGGTAACCAAACATCTTTCTGGAAGCCAGAAGGGCAGACTGAGCAGCAGAGGATGTCCAGCTATTGTTAATGTCATCTGACAATTCAGTATTTGAGAAGAAGCAACAGAATACATGATATTGATATACAGTGTCAAATTGTCAGCAGCCATTTGCTAAACTATGTCAAAGAGAGGATGTACTTGCACACTTTTTAGGGTTTCCGGGCTTGGTTACTGTAATACGTATCTAGGAACGAGACTGATAGCATTATAACAATGTATAACCTTGAGTTCAGAACATAGGGGCTTGTCTACTAAACAGCACCAACTGCTGAGAGCACATCATGCCAGTGCCCTTCTCTGTATAGTTGGCTCCCTGTTTAAAAGCTGAAGCTTAGGCACCCTCTTCAAAGTTCTAGAGGGATTATCCCAAGCAACCTGAGGAATTGGCACACTCTGCATGATCATGACTTTCCACAACATCTATATTCTGCTGAAACAATAAAATTTCAACATCAGCAGTGAGGCTTGAGAGTCAGGAGGCAGAACTTTCTCATAAGTTAGACTGCATATCTGGAACTCAGACCAGAACTTGATCAGAATGCCCATGAGTTTCAGCATCATCATAACAAATGTACCACATCTCTACATCTCTTTGTCCTAGTTTACCTATAATAACCAACTTTTTTGGGGTCGGGGGCTGCTGACCCACCAAAAAAAATAAAAAATAAAAACCAGTTGGGCCACACACAAGCGAGAAGCCCCTAACTGAGAGAAAGACACTCCCCACACTCTCTTGGCACACTAGAGCTTAGGGGGCCCAGGCTAATAGATTTTGTTTGCGCCAGCCCTGCAGGCCCCAATGCTGAGCCTTAGGGGCTGGATTCAGGCAAGCCAAGGGCCACATCCAGCACCCAGGCCTAAGGTTCCCCATCCCTCCCTGAAAAATGTTAGAAATATGAGCCAAAAATTTCATGCAGCACCAACTGTTGCTTAACTAGTATGTTGCATGGGGGATACGTAAACTCTGATAAACACAAAAACATGAAATTTGCCGAATGTTTCTCTGAGGCTGAAAGGTCGACTTTCGATAACATTTTTATGCTAATTGCTTAATTTATAAGTGCCCGAAAGTCTAGAGCTAGATGCGTTTTAGAAACAAATAAAGATGCAATCTCTATCCTAATGAACATATATTCTAAATCTGACAGGACAGAACTAACGTTGGTCAGCACTGAAAAAGTTGGAAGGAGTAAGAAGAAAAATTACAAGGGTTACAATAATATCAAGTGCCTATGCAGTAAAATGTACATATCTTGTTTATAAGAAATGAAAAGTTTAGGAATCTCCTACTGTCTCATTGTCTATAGCACAACTGAGCACAATGGAAAATTATAGAATTTGATCCTGATATACAATGTCTCATTCTGCATATTAAAATGGTAGGCAGGAACAGATTTCATTTGGCTATCCTGTAGTTTTAATGGAAAATTTCTGTGATATGCTGGAACAGATTTTATTAAGTCTGTTCATGCAAATCATATGTCTGAAGAACACTTTATTTCAGCATGAGCACCTCAAGTGTTCTGTAAAAAAGTGATAGCTAAATGACTGCAAATGGGAGAGAAGTAAAAAAATGAACCTGTTTATATTGTAGATGAGCAGTATAGTATATAAGATATATCAATAGCTCAATAGTTTTGCAACAACAGGTGTAATCATTATATAATGCTTAGGATCTTCCCTTCCAAGTTTTTCTTCATGATTTTCAGTGTCATATATAGAGATGATCGAAAAAAATAAAATTACACACATTTTGGTATAGCAAACCAAAAGCAATTTTGTCATCCATTCTTACTTCTCTTACATAAAACTGTAGTTATACCAGATACAAACCTGGCAGAACAATATTTTTTTTCATAAAACTGCTATTGACTGTGGTCCTTAATGACAAATTTTAGGCCAAAGTTACTTCCATAGATGTCAATGGGAGCTTTGCCATCCAAGTGAATGAAGACAGGTTCAGGCCCTTGAACAAAAGGCACAACTATGTGTGTATGTATTGCCTGTCCTATACTTCACAAGATTGTGCTCCAGTGTTTGGAGGCCAAAGCCTTGAAAAAATGTAGCTCAACTCAGCCAACTGTCAGTGGTAAGTATGGAGCTTTGTGTCTTGTGAAATTTATTGGATTGACCCTATTTGTGCGCTGTGATATTGCCAATGCAAACGTGGCAGTAGTACAGGAGCTTTTTTTTTGAGGAAAAACGGGTTCAGTGTTCATTAACGAAAGTTAAAAATGAACTAAAGGGGGTTGCTTTTACTTCCTTTCTTGCAAAAATGTTGCATCTGTTGAATGTTGTTTCAGCAGTATCAAGGCTGAAGTGGATATTCTGGCTAAGGACTACAGAACCAAGTCCATAGTTTCTAAATGTGTTCATATACCGTATCCTAGAGTGCTCATTTTAGCCCTAAGAATTCCTTTTTTAATAAAGTAATGGCCAGTGTCTTAGAAATGCTGAAGAAAAGGTCCAGATAGTATGTACTGCATGGCCAGAATACTTTGCAGAATGCAAAACAGAGATGGCAATAAATGAGAAAAGGCCCTTTGATTGTACTGCTACTGCTTCTATAAAATCCCCAAACTCTTAACTAGAACTGGTTGGAAAATTGTGATAATTTATGACAAGCTTTCACTGAAATTTTGAATTTTTAAGTTGTTACCAGTTTTGCTTAATAATTTTATTAGTCTGTTAAAATAACTTATGTCTTTGTGATGGGCAGATAGTCACACTGGTAATGAACATTTAGATGCCATAAACCTGTCCTGCTTCTTGTCAGCCATGAAGATGGAAATTAAAAAGGGGAGGATTAGACCACCTGAAGGCTGACCAGGAAGGAAAACAGAGAATTGCTCCTTTCTTGATGAGGCAAGAGCCTAGTGAAGCTTGCTACCTAGAAAAGCCATAAGGTGGATGGGAAGATTAGCTCTAGAAAGATGGACAACATGGTGACAATCCTGGAGCAGGAGGGTAAGGTCTTGCTGACAAGTGCTCGGATGACCCTAATTTTTAGTTTATTGTTTTCATATTTGGTTTTGGACAGGTCAATGAGGGGTAACACTCAACTGTCAAGGATCTAAGGCAGCAGAGTCATGTCCTGATATACCATAAAGGGGCTGTACCTACATAACCCAATTAGTCATACATTAGTGCTTCATGTACCTTTGGAAAGAGTGTAGTTTCCCCCGTTTTGAATAATTTGCATTCCCAGTAATGGAAAACTGAAAATGTGCCTATAAAAATGAAGAATTTCTTTGGAGCAAAAGAACGACCATACTGGGTCAGACCAAAGGTCCATGTAGCCCAGTATCCTGTTTGCCAATAGTGGCCAATGCCAGATGCCACAGAGGCAGTGAACACAACAGGTAATCATCACATTATCTGTCTCCTGTCATCCATTTCCAGACAAACCAAGGCTAAGTACATTCCCACCCATCCTTGATAATAAACATTGATGGACCTAACTTCCATGAATTTATCTAGTTCTTTTTTTAATCCTGTTAAAGTCCTAGTCTTCACAACATCATCTGGCAAGGAGTTCCACATGTTGACTGTGCGCTGTGTGAAGAAAACTTCCTTTTGTTTGCTTTAAACCTGCTACCTATTAATTTCATTTGGTGACCTCTAGTTCTTACATTATGGGAACAAGTAAATAACTTTTCCTTATTCACTTTTTCCACACTGGTCATGATTTTATAGACCTCTGTCATATTCCCCCTTAGTCTCCTCTTTTCTAAGGTGAAAAGTCCTAGTCTTTTTAATCTCTCTACACAGGGAACCTTTTCCAAACCCCATTATTTTTGTTGCCCTTCTCTGAACCTTTTCCAATGCTAATATATCTTTTTTTGAGATGAGGTGACCGCATCTGTACTCAGTATTCAAAATATGGGCTTACCATGATTGTATATAATGACAATAAGATATTCTCTGGTTTCGCCTCTACCCCTTTTTTAATGATTCTGTTATTGTCTATTTAGCAAATGTCTATTTGCTTTTTTGACTGTCACTGCACACTGAGTGAATGTTTTCAGAGAACTAGCCACAATGACTCCAAGATCTCTCTCTTAAGTAGTTGTAGCTAAATCAGTCCCCATCATATTGTATGTATAGTTGGGATTATGCTTCCCAATGTGCATTACTTCACATTTATCAACATTAAATTTAATTTCCCAATTTTGTTCCCCAGTCACTTAGTTTGGTGAGATCTTTTTGAAGCTGCTTTGGTCTTAACTATCTTGAGCAGTTTAGTATCATCTGCAAATTTTGCCACCTCACTGTTTACCTCTTTCTCCAGATCATTAATAAATAAGTTGAATACAATAGATCCCAAGACAGACCTTTAGGGGACAACACTAGTTATCTCTCTCCAGTCTGAAAACTGACCATTTATTCCTACCCTTTGTTTCCTGTCTTTTAACCAGTTATCAGTCCATGAAAGGAGCTTTCCTCTTATCTCATGACAACTTACTTCACTTAGGAACCTTTGGTGAGAGACCTTGTCAAAGGCTTTCTGGAAATCTAAGGATGCGATATCCACTGGATCACCCTTGTCCACATGTTTTTTGACCACCTCAAATAACTCTAGTAAGGCACAATTTCCCTTTACAGAAATGATGTTGACTTTCCCCCAACAAATTATGTTAATCTATGTGCCTAACAATTTTATTCTTTACTATAGTTTAAACTAATTTGTCGGTTACTGACGTTAACATAAGTAAATGTTCATTTGAATTTTGCAACTACAACACCTTGATGTTGCTTGTGAGAGACATTAGGTGGAGGGAAGATTTGCAAAGGACATAAAACATTGTCAATTTAGAGGCACATTTATTCTCTTCAGAAAGAAGTGTGCTCAGTTTTGTATTTTAAATGCCTGGTCCCACTCAGATTATGAACATTAACTGGACATCTACTGGCCTTAACTGTGGTTCAGATTACAGACACCAATAAGTTAGAGAATGTTCACTCCAGAGTTTTAATTTGGAAACCTGTGTACCAAAAGTCAGTTCATACCTACTTAAATCTGCAAGACAAGAAAATAAAGAATGGCTTAATGTGTTCCTGGGTTTAAGAGAAGAAACTGTAAATGGTTTATAAAGATGTTCCCTGAAGATTAGATTTAGGCTTTATAGAAGTCTGGCTATTTTTTGTGAAAAGCGGAGAAGCCATCAGAAATAAAATTGGCAGGTGTTTGATTCGAACAGTGTGAGTAAATGAGATCACATCAGTTCATAAATTCAGTCTTTCACACCTCACTAAGATCTCAATTATTTTAATCCTATTTGCAGTATGTAATTTAGGCTTCTATCCGGCTCAGCAGAAAAATAGGAAGTTACTGTACATGCCAATATTCTTCATGATTATCTGGGTTTAAGTTACACTATCTTTTAATTTAAGGACACCTTAAGTTACCTGGCACAATCCCAGAATTGTGCTGTATACGTATCTGTGTATTGTTTGAAATACACAATTAAAGGTTACAAAATGTGCGATGAAAATGTGCAACTATTTTACAATGATCTCAAAGTATGTATAAAATCACTGTGGATACAATGATACAAAGACTGCTAGAGTGACAAATGGTGATTTAGACAGGGCAGTCATTCAGAGATAGCTGTATCACTTGGTAAGCAAGGCCCATTTGAACAAAATGCAATTTAAGTCAGTAAAATGAAAAGCTAAATATAAGAAACAAATCTAGGTCTTATCTACAGAATTTGGAGCAGTGTCTTGGAAAGCAATGACTTTGAAAGGATGTTGGATCAGAGTGGGCAAGCAACTGAACATGAGTTCCCAGTATAGCGTGGTAGCAAGAAGAGCTAATACAATCCTCAGATATTGAGACATGGGACTCTACTCTTTTCCAGTCAGTGCCTCCTCCTGGCAGATTTAGGGACTAGCTCAGCCACGCCAACACCCTTTTTTCAGCTACTTTCTGTACTATGTTGTCTCTTAGGCGATCTGCTTCTTCCTAGGAGTCTTTCCTTTAGCTTTTGGTCCCACCTGCTGGGTGTGCAAACTCAAACTTGCTCCTTCTAGACAGTAGCTACAGAATACTAGAACCTGTCACCTCAAATATTTCTCAGAAATGCCTGAAGATAACTTTCCTGCAGTCCCTGTCTGGTCCCAGCTCCACTCCCAGCTGGACTTCATCAGCGAATTAGTCCTTAACTCCCCCTGGCTTTTCTCCAGATGCTATGAATAGGTTAATTGGCCTAATTTATACCTCTAGGCCTTGTGTGGAGTAGGTACCTCATCACAGATGTATAAACAGATGAGTAATAAGGTGGGTGTCACGTTGCTGGATCTTGAGGGGGGCAGCCAGATCACTGATGCACCCATAGGTGGGGGTGTTGGCCCCAAAAATGGTATAGAAGGGGGCCATGTGAGGTATTGAATAGAAGCTTATTATCTGATAATCCTATGTACACTGTTCATGTGTTTGTATAATGTCTGTGTGTGCAATTATTAGCATGTACTTGTATGGACACTGAAGATTTCCCTGCATGTGGTTAAGCATTGGGCAGAGCACAGCCTGTGGACAAGCTAATTACCGAGGCCCTGTGGAACAATGGCTCTCAATGGGCCAAGGACACACCCAAAGAATGGGGGCTGTCACCTGAGAACAGCCAGCAGGGAACACAGAGATTGGCCTCTGACCAGGTGACCTGCTACATACTAGAAGAGGCCAGCAAGGAGGTATAAAGAGGCCATGTGGTCGATGCCATTTTGTTCTCAGCTCAGCACTTCATCCCAGAGGCAGCATTGCAGGGATCGAAGAGCCCGGAAGACCTGTGAACCATCCTGATGCTAGGATGTGCAACAAGAACTTTTAAACCAGCAGCTGTAACATCTCTGCTAGAGCCTGCATCGAGGACTGGGAGATTCGGTGCATGCAATGTACTATTCTTTAACAACCTTACTCTCATGCTTTTCTGTATTGTGATAATAAACCTTTAGGGTACGTCTACACTACAGTGCTAATTCGAACTAACTTACTTCGAATTAGTTAATTCGAACTAAGCTAATTCGAACTAACGCGTCTAGAACTAAAAACTAGTTCGAATTAGCATTTTTCTAATTCGAACTAGCATGTCCACATTAAGTGGACCCTGAACCGGGCTTAAGGATGGCCGGAAGCAGTGCCGGCAGGGCATCAGAGGAGGACTTAGAGCATGGAGATGCTGTCTCAGGCTAGCCGAGGGCTGCGCTTAAAGGGACCCGACCCCCACCCCGGACAGACAGTTCTCAGGGGTGCCCTGCTTGCAAACCAGTCCTGGCTTGGAGTGCCCGGAGTGCCCACACTGGGCACATCACACCACTCGGCCATCAGACCGGCTGCACTTGCCGCAGGCTGCCATCTGGGGAGAGCAGGCAATTGGGGGGCTGCAGGAGAGCTTCCACCCCCAAAAGCCCGCAGAGCCAGCCCAGTCCTCCCCATCGGGGGCTCGTACCCCATTCCTCCCTCACCTCCTTCCACTTACCCTTCCCTAGCCCCTTTTCTTGATGTACAAAATAAAGGACAATTGTGTTCAAAAATGGAATCTGTCTTTATTGAACAAAACTGGGGGAGACTGGGAAAAGGAGGTGGGAGAGGGGAAGAGAGAGGCTGGGAGAGGGGAGGGCAACTACAATGATCCGGGGTTGGGAACAGGTCCCATATGAAGAGAGGCTAAAGAGACTGGGACTTTTTAGCTTAGAAAAGAGGAGACGGAGGGGGGACAGGATAGAGGTCTCTAAAAGCAGGAGTTGGGTGGAGAGGGTGCATACAGAAAAGTTCTTCATTAGTTCCCATAAAGAAGGACTAGAGGACACCAAAGGAAAGGAATGGGTAGCAGGCTTCAAACTAGTAACAGAAAGTTGTTCTTCACAAAGCAAAGAGTCAACCTGTGGAACTCCTTGCTGCAGGAGGCTGTGAAGGCTAGAACTAGAACAGAGTTTAAAGGGAAGTGAGATCAAGTCATGGAGGTTGGGTCCATGGAGTGGTATTAGCCAGGGGGTAGGAGTGGTGTCCCTGCCCAAGGTTTGTGGAAGGCTGGAGAGGGATGGCATGAGACAAATGGCTTGGTCACTGTCTTCGGTCCTTCCCCTCCAGGGTCCCTAGGGTTGGCCGCTGTCGGCAGACAGGCTACTGGGCTAGATGGACCTTTGGTCTGACCCAGGATGGCCATTGTAAGCTCAGGGCGCAGGGTCGGGGGTCTTAGTAGACCCCCTTGATTTTCATGCACACCTGCTCCTGGGTGACCAGGCTGGCAGCTCTCATGCCCAAGCCGCTCACTTTCCTGTGCCTAGTGCGGAGATCGTGGACAGGTCCACGATGTCCGCATTAGCCCAGGTGGGTGCCCGCCTCTTGTGGTCCCGGGCAAGCTCCCGGGAGCCGCCAGTCTGGTCCCGGGAAGAGGGGGAGGGCTGGGGGGCATCGGGTGGGTGGCTCGATCCGTGCCAGGTGCAGGGTCTGCTGGCTGGGTGCTGGCAGGCTTGCACCTGGCACGGGCACCGTAGCCAGCCTGTGCCCCTTTAAGAGGTCCGGGGCCGGGAGGGGGGCATAGAGTTTCCCTGGTGTTGGCCAGAGTGGCCACCAGGGAAACCTGGGAAGCCTTAGCCTCCCACTAGTTCGAATTAAGGGTCTACACAGCCCTTAATTCAAACTAGCTAGTTCGAACTAGGCGTAATCCTCGTAAAATGAGGTTTACCTAGTTCGAACTAAGCGCTCCGCTAGTTCGAATTAAATTCGAACTAGCAGAGCGCTAGTGTAGCACCTATTAAAGTTAGTTTGAACTAACGTCAGTTAGTTCGAACTAACTTTGTAGTGTAGACATACCCTTAGATATAGATTCTAAAGGATTGGCTCAGCATGATTTGTGGGTAAGATCCAGAGGGTAAATTGACCAGGGATCTGTGGCTGGTTTCTTGGAACCGGACAGAACTTGTTCGGGGTAGATGGGATTGGGTGATAGGACCCCCCCACCTGTGTATAGGCCCGGGGCCATCTGGGGCACGGATATGGCTGGCGTGTCGGAGGGGTTTTGCTCATGAGGCTTCAGGCAGGCTGCTGAAGCGCTCTGTGGGACTGGTTTGTGGCCTGTTTGGAGAGGTCACCAGTCTGGGGGCAGTAAGGAGCCCCGGATTTGAGCAATTCGCCCTGAGCGGATGCCCTCAGCTGTGCCCAGACACGGCCCAGTCCGTCACAGTGGGAAAAGGAGGTGATGCTACTTCTGTATGCTGCATTGGTGAGACAATTGCTGCTTATGGTATAATATTCTGCAGGCAGATAGAACATATAGCAAAAAAGTTCTGTTGCCTAAACATTGCTTTATTGAATGTGCTTTCTTTACTCCTGGCAATGTCCCCTTAAACAATTCCTCTCTTTCCTTCATGCTTCTATGGCATAGTCAAACTATACATAAGATTGTCCACTAAATCTTTTCTCATATATTAATTCCTCAGTCCAAGATGTGCTGTCTTGTCTTACAAATATTTACTAGAAAAGAAAAAGGAAAAGAGAGCACACTGATCTTCTTTTACTTTATTTTATTTTAAAGCCCCATCTCTAACATTAGTGCTTTAAAACACAGTGGAGAGGATGAAATTCAGTGTGTACCCTTCTCCTTTTTCTTTTCTAGTAAATTTCATTGTTATTGAAAGATCCCAATTGAGAGTTTTGATCAAAAATAACTTCATTTTTTAGGACTTATGTCGCGGGGGAAAGGTATAAAATATGGAATAAATAAAATGTAAAATGACCCCCTCACACACACACACACTTTCATCTGTTATGTGGCACTGAACTGTAGTTTTCTAATTTGTGTTGATTATGAAATAGAAGTAGTGAAAACAAATCTGAGAATGAGCAGCTCAGAGGATAATCATATTCAGGAGAGGGGGGATTACAGTGTTTCTCTTCATTTTTGAATGGTGACAATGAATGGTTGAGTGGCTCAGAAGGACAGGAGATTGGAAATACTGGAGAAGTTCTAGCAAATAAAGAAGTATGTTTTTGTTTTAAAGCTAAAATAGCAAGTGCTAAAAATGGTAAAGGGATGGAAATACACAGCTGGCAGAAAAATGAGATATAGGGTGGTAGGAAGAGACATTAGAAAAATTAATTTTAAAGTTAGTTTTTCAAAGTATATAAAGTTAATGTAGAGTATATAAAGTTATGCAGCTGAGCCAACATAGTGTTTTTTCTTACCATTTCGTGTCACAGCAAAGAAGGGTTATTTAAAAAAATAAATCTTACTATATATTGCATTACAGATAGTGTGGGAATTTTTGCTAAGAGACAAATTGTGTATGTGATTTATAATGGAATTGGAACTAAAACAGTGAAACAAAATTTTGAAGCAATTGTCAGTTGCAGAAGAGCTAGTGAATAGGTTTGGGTCCCAGTCCTTCACCAGGATATACAGATGTAAAGGTCTGACTATTATGACATTGTGAGATTGAAGATTTAGCTTCCCTGATCCTGAAGGGAAAGCATTTTGAAAGTGTAAGTGACTGTACAGGTTCTATTATATTTGAGGTGAAAATGAAGTGAAGGTTATGTGGATATGTAATAAGATACAGTAGCTGTATGTAAATCACTCTCCGTACACTCAGATGTCTAAATTCTGACCTTAGCTTTGTGCAGATATCTGTCATAGAAGTTAACAGAAGCTGCACACATGAATCAATAGGCTAAATATGGCATTTATATGTTAATGTTTATCTTGTATTACTATTCATGGCTTAAATATCTGTAACTGTTTTTAAAAAAACTTGTTTTTTACTAAAAATCTCTGCCTTTTGCTTTGGTTTAATAACAAGAGTAGTCATATTATTATATTAACTATATGCCACTCTTACCACAAAATAGCAAAAAACATTGTAAATTTGGTCTTTTAAAAAGATATATAACAGTCTTGTCTTTTTATAGTAAAGTACAGGCAGTCCTCGGGTTACATGGTTCCGACTTACATCGGATCCCTACTTACAAATGGGGTGAGGCAACCCTGCACTAGCTGCTTCCCCCCAGCAGACCAGGGAGACGTGAAGCTAGCGCCCCCCCCCCCCCCCAGCAGACCAGGGAGATGCGGAGCGGCTTTTCTCAGCAGACACCTCAGCTTGAGAATAAAGGACTGAGGGAAGTGAGGTGTGGGAGAATAAAACTGAGCTCTGGAGAAATGTTTGGCTAGAGTTTCCCCTACAATATGTACCAGTTCCAACTTACATATAAATTCAACTTAAGAACAAACCAACAGTCCCTATCTTGTATGTAACCCGGGGAATGCCTGTATTCTATTTCAGTTAAACATAATCAGATCTTTCAGCATTAGTGCACATGTAAAAATTATTTAGAAAAAGTTCTGTATGCATTTTATTGCACTCGGATTGTCAACAGAGTATTTCTCGAAATCTTCTCAGTAAGTAGTGCATTCACTCATTCCTACTTTGTTTTAAAATACTGACAGTCTAAGAAATATGTGAAATGTGATGCAAACCAACAGAAGTCATGATATTAAAATTCCTAAAGCTGACTCTTAGGCCCAATCTTACATCACTGTTAGGAGAAAAATGTCATCTTGGGATGAAATAATGACTGTAAAACCTTTGCTTTAAGTTATTCATGGACAACCTTGTCTCATGGGTAAGTGTGCATTTAAAAATGACAACATACTACGGGATATTTAAGAAAATCACCTAAGGTAGATTTCTTATTGTATCTTTTTTTATTTGCCTTCTACATTATAAACTCTCCAGGAATATTGATAGCTGTGTCTTGTACATAATCAAGTCCATGCTTTTTGCTTAGTACTACTACTAGTAATAATAATAATAACATGGTCTCCCAGAAATATATATCAAAGACTTGATCCCATAAAACATGCTAAGGTGCTTTCTTGAGAAGCACAGCAGGCTTTTCTCTTTCTATAAAGCCCACCAATTAGCAAACAAAAGATCTGGTCCAAAGATAATTGAGGGGATCCTACAATTTTTTGTATCAGGTCCAAGTAGAAATTACAGCATTTTTTCTGCTCACGTAGACTTTTTTCAACATTTTGCCATTGATTTCAGTGAGCACAGGATCAGACCCTGCTTTTGGTTTGTATGAGATCAGTAATCATCAGTTGATGCCTCAGCTATTTTTTAAAGTTCATCTATAGTAAAACGATCATAAAAGTTCAGATTAAGTTCAAATAGTAACTCAGTTCCCTGTACCAAAATTAAAATTAATGCTTAAAATAGCAAGCCCGATTATGTGCTTCACATACTTAAAGCTGACTGCATAAATAAGCTTTAAGCTCAAATTTAGTGTGTGTGTGTGTGTCTGTGTTACTGTTTTCCCTTTTCTAATCGGAGATCTGGTTAAACAATAATTTAATAATTATTAAAGAGCTCAAGGATTTCATAATGAAGCTGAAGGAGACAGTAAAAGTATTACCCTCGGAAATAATACAGTATATTGTGGTCCAGCTGGCCATGAGATAATATGTGCTTCTGTCTCATAAGGGAAACAATATAGAAGGGCACAATTATTTTCCTTGCTGCCTTGGTACCTTTTCTTTTACTGCTGAACTGATTTTTGACACTGGTTTTCATTGCTTATATGCCAAAGGTGAAAAGCTCCCACTCTTTGGTTAAGAAAATAATAATAGCAAAAAAGAAAAAACCCAACCCACGCTCAAAGCTGATGCTGTCAGTGACATTGTATGTACATTAAACAAGATCATTTCAAAGGATTACTGAGGCTTTCCAGTGACAAGTAGCTGGGGTTTATTACTTTGTTATGATATCTCAGCTTCAAAGAAGACAGTGTTCCTTCTAACCTCCCCACAGGAAGTGTGGGCAATTCTAAATATAGGAGTACCCAACACCATGAGCACAAATGAATCTGATATGCATCTAGATAAACTCACAGCAAGAGGGAAAAAATGGTTCTATCAACAAACATAACCTGAACCTTTCCATAGCTAGTGAATTTTTATTAGAATATCATGGTTATGCTTTAAAACAAAACAAAAAACAAAAAAAAAACAAAAAAAAACCACCACCCTTCAGAGCATCAGTGGAGTTGCTAGAGATGTTGGTGCACTGCCACATGAGATCTTGTGTTGAGAGATTTTAGGGGCTTGTGTTAGCAGAAGCTTAAAGAATTGTTACCAGTGACTGGCATTATTGATATTTTCAGTTCTCAAGAGTGGCTTTATGGGGACTGTCTCAGTAGTCTAGTGAGAGAGCAGAGCTTGTGCCTCTAGCCTATGCTATACTCAAGCTAGAAGAAACAAAAATTTCTGCCAAGCTGGGGGAGTTTATCATCCTGTTTTTGAGATGGCATTGGAAAGGGCACGTCAGTTGTGGTAGCCTTTCAACAGCATTCCCATTAATACAGTCCCTACCTAGAGAGTAAAATGACCAATGAGAAACCCTCCCAAATCTCCTGAATTAGAAACATCTGACTCAACTTCCTCAAAAAATCATGAAACGCCTCCCTGGCCCTTCAAAAGATGAGACCCTCAGTCTCCTGCAATTGTCAAAGCTCTCCTGACCTCTTTGTGACCTGACCTTTCATCTCCTCCACCAAGATCTTCCCAATTTGTGTTGCTTTGTATACAGAGAGCCCTTAGACAACTTTCCTCTTATTCAAATGGGCTCCCGGGGTAACAACAGAAGCTGCCAGTTCAAGCACTTCATCTGTATCAAATCCAAAGTTTTTCTGACTATTTACTTTAGTGCCAAGAAAATTCCCATAGCTCCTATATATCCTCTCTCCTCAACTTGCATACCTAATTAAAAAACAGGTTATACAGTGTGTAACAGGGCAGCTGCCCTGTACTGGCCCCTTAAGAGCCAAACCCCAGCCTGGAGCAGGCCCGGGGAGTTCAGCCCAGCTGGGCGGCGTTGGCCAATTAAGGCCCAGCTGGGGGCTATAAAAGGGAAGGGCTGCTTCAGCCAAGGCAATGTGAGCCTGGCTGCTGAGGGAGCAGGACACTGTCTGGAGCTAGGGCAGGGCTAGAGAGTCAGGCTGGGCCAGGACACTTAGACAGACAGACAGACAGACAGACAGCCTGCCTGCCTGCCTGCCAGCCAGCCAGCCAGGCCTGCGGCAAGGCTGTGAGCCTGGCTGCCGAGGGAGCAGGACGCTCTCTGGAGCTAGGGCAGGGCTAGAGAGTCAGGCTGGGCCAGGACGCTTGGACAGCCAACCGGCCAGCCTGCTAGGCCTGCGGCAAGGCCGTGAGCCTGGCTGCCGAGGAAGCAGGACGCTCTCTGGAGCTAGGGCAGGGCTAGAGAGTCAGGCTGGGCCAGGACGCTTGGACAGCCAACCGGCCAGCCTGCTAGGCCTGCGGCAAGGCCGTGAGCCTGGCTGCCGAGGAAGCAGGACGCTCTCTGGAGCTAGGGCAGGGCGCTCAGACAGCCAACCGGCCGGCCTGCGGACAGGCCTGCTGGAGAGACACCAAACCCCTGGAAGGGGGGCTCAGAGCGAGTGACTTGGGCACTGCCGGAGGGCAGTGTGGCGAGGAGAGCAACGCGACCGGAAGATTCCAGAGGGGAAACGCCACGTGAGCGGAGCCTGTGTGGGCGGAATGGACTGATTCCGGGGACAGATGACGGACCCCCGCTACGGTGGTGAGTGACCCCCTCACACAGTAAATGATACAGATCTTGCTGAACTGACATAAATGAATACACCTGTCAGATTTTTGTGAAGCTCCAGGAGTACCCTTGACTGTTTTGACAACCTCAACTTGTACAGCCTCTATGATACAGTCAAGGTATTCATGGTGGCTGTTTGCAGAAACATTTTTATAAACTAGGCACTTTATAGACAAATATTGCCTCAGGAATTTAAGTAAGGGGTGCACAATTTGTGGTTAAAAGTCCTTATGTAATATCCACTGGTGTTTCCCCCAAAATTGTACTCTACTTGTTATCAGGTCACTTTACTGGTGGCCCTTACTAAGACACACCTTGAAACTAAGGTTAATGGTGGGGAAAACATTTCTGTCCAACTTAAGCAAACTGACACTAGACTGAAACCACATGTTCCTTGTTCCCAAAATAAACCCTGTTAAATTCATAGACTGCCAAGAAATAGTTCTGCCATTTATTTTTGAAAGATCTTTCATATGGCAATGGTGGTGGCACATTCTGGTTTCTATCGAGGATCATCAGTATTTTTAATTCTGGAAAACTGGACATCTGTCTTCATCATCTTATTTTAGAGCTCACTTGCTCAGAGGAATGACAGCCTCATGCACTGAAAGAGATTGCACAGCCCAGTAGAAAGAAGATTGGCTTCTGTTTGGGCAGTCTAGGTTCTGCCTGCTATGGATAAGCCATTTCACCTCTACATCAGTTTCCCTCTCTTTATAATGAAGAAAGTAATACTTAGCCTTCTGGTAAAGTGCTTTGCACACTATTATTTCTACAGTTTCATCTAAATAAATTGGTGAGAGAGCATATTGTTCATCATTGCACTGCTTCACAAAATATTTTTTTAAAGGTGTAATTCTCCTCTGATGTTACATTCTGCTGGAAAGATTTAATCAGATTCTTTTAAAGACAAGCCTTATTTTTTCTTGGATCTGGACTTCCAACACTCCTGCTATCTGAAGAAGTGGGGTTTGCCCATGAAAGCTCATGATACCATCTACATGTTTTGTTAGTCTTTAAGATGCTACTAGACTATTGGTTGTTTAAGTTTTTCCTGTTATAGACTAACTTGGCTGCCCCTCTGAAGCTTTTGAATTATTCCATTATTATTCCATTTGTAATCTCTAGCTCTGTTTGGGACACTACTAACAAAATCTCAATTTAGAATTTGGAGGCCTACCTATGCTGCTGAATATGAAAATTTCTTTACTTAGAAAAATGATCTATCTTCTAATTGGCAGGTCTACAAATGTAATCTTCTCTTTCAAAATGGAGATATAATTGCAGTAACGGAGGGACGTGGAACCTCTGGCACATGGTCTGCACACAGTTCATCAGAGTTAGCTGCTTGCAGTCAGTGAGATGGTTTGTTTACCTGACCGTCTGCAGTTACAGCTCCCAGTGCTCTTAGTTCACTGTTCTTGGACAATGGGAGCTATGGAAAGCAGCATAGTTCAAGCCACCACTTCCTAAAGCTCTCATTGTCCAGCAACAGTGAACCATGGTCACTAGGAACTACAGGGCTCTATGCCTGTGGATACTCAGGTAAATAAATCATTTAGTAGCTTGCCAGTGGCTAATGCTGATGAACAACATGTGGCTAGTGTGCCAGAGGTCCCCCAACCTAGGAGTATAAAAACTTAGTTTCTTAGATCTGCAGTAATGTATGCCAAGACTGTATGAAGAGCTTTATGTAAGCTTGAAAGCTTGTCTCTTTCACCAACAGAAGCTGGTCCAGTAATAGATGTTGCCTCATTCACCTCATGTCTTTACAAATCAAAACATGTTTCCCTGCTTTACTGCAATTATTAATCCATGTGTCATAGGTTGGCTATTCCTTGAATAGGAGTTGCCATAAGCCTTGTTTGTGATGGCACCCCCCATACGCCTATCCGGACTGGGGTTGTGTTGTCTTGGGTCAATTATCAGACCTACCCGGGAGGGAATCAGGTTATTTCCATAATGGCTGGGAATGTTCAGATGGAAAGGAGGAGGATGTCGCCCGTGACAAGCCTTAAAGGGAGGGTGGCAGGACAGAAGGAGCTAACACCAAACAAATTACTTGGATAGAGACCTAGGAATTAGGATCCAGTTGACAGAGAACCAAACTGGGAAGAAAAGCTACATGGACAAAACCCTGAGGTCAGAACCAGGTTTCTGGGAAGAAAGTTTGAAAGGTCAGCATTCTACTTGATAGCAGAGTAGAAGGATTTTGTTTCCCTTGGGACCTTTGTTCATTATCAGTGTCCGAGCCGGGTGCACTAAGAGATATGCACCACAAGAAGGTGCTGCAGAACCCAACCCTTCCAGACCTTGACAAAATCAATTATATCTTGGCTTTTCCATGAGCAGAGCTTAACCCCATGCTGGTGAAGTAGCTTGATAAGTCTCCTTCTGCCCCCAGAGTTACAATTCTGTTCATCTTAGATTTTTATACTAATATCACAGTGGTAGACTCAGTGAAAGCTCTGTAGACTTGTGTACTACAAGAAATGCTTCTCTCCTTAGTAACCAAGCAATTTTCCCACTACATGCATCAACAGTCCACCTATTTAATTTCTTATTTTCTTCACGAACATTTTCATTTGGTGAACATTTCATTTGTTTGGTTGCTTTGGAAAGCTTTCTTTCCTGCATGCCTTGTATTTTGATCAGATTTTTAATTTGGATGGTGATCGCCTTTATTTGTACAACTTGCATGTTATGTTTTTTTATTGCAAAAAATTGGAGGGGTCTTGTTAAAAGGTGATCCCTATGTCTTAAAGCTCTCGAGGTAAGGAGTTTTCTGCTCCCATCTATTGGTGAACAGAAGAAAACAAAGTGATGCTTCATCTGAATAGGCCAGAGAGATAGATGCTCTTGAAGGTAAGTTGCTCTCTGGTCCTACTGGATCAGGGGAAATATGGATACAAAGAGCTTCGTTTCTAAATGCTTTTTACCAGAATTCTTCTGGTCACACTTTGGAAGTCATAATAACTTTACACAAATTCATAATTTGTGGACTTGAAGGGGTCAAAGAGGAGAAGGTTTTATATATTGTGGCAAGATGCGTATCCCTTTTGGCAAGGTCTCTACACTAGGGTTTTTCATGCTGCTATTTTGTCTCTCTGAGGACCCTGTGCTATTGGAAGGACACAGATGGGGCTCCTCAATGAAATGCGATGCAGAAAGGCTCCTTGCTAAAGCCATAAAATACAGTAATGGGTGAACTCTGGAGAAGACAGCCCTGATCAGTCACTAAATAAATGAGTCATGACTATAGCTGAGATAGGTGGTGGATTCTCATGACAGGAGCATGCAGCAGAGATCAAGGATGAGAAACTAATTGTTATGCTTTGTACCTAGGAGGTGATTAACTGATTGCCTTTTTACCAAAGGAGTAGGAGGTAGGCTATAGAAAGGACAGAGAGCTCTCAGTTGGAGGGAGAGGCAGGAGAGAAGAGTGAAGGAGAGTTCCAGCTTTATAAGAAAGGACTGGAGAATGACCTGATGGTCTGGGATGAGCTAGGGACTTGAAGGAGACCTACTGAATTATGGTTAGCTCCTGTGGTGGACCTCAAGAGCAGAGAGGAGCCCGTAACTGTGAGGACTAGGAAATGAGATAGAAGCCCAAGAGAAGTAAGTGAAGATATATTTTTTAGAATTAATTCCCATAGTACAGTAGTCCAGGGAAGGGAGCAACTGGAAATGATCATCATGGTCAAGGAAGTGACTGCAAGAGAGAAAGCAAGGCGAAGTCCCTGCAATGCTACATCTGGACATGACAGGCTGCACTAGCACTAAAGTTGTGCATTTACAGATGTTCACACTGGTAGATGGATAATAAGAATTAACATACTCCTGCCAAAGTTGTCATTTGTATAAATAGATTGTTGCTGTGTTCTGACAAGTGTATGCTGTTACCTTCTCCTCCAGTAAAGTTTCCCTTGTTTCATAGAAATGTATAGTTCTTGCATATGGGGGATTTTTGACTACTAAAGGAGATCAGGGAAAGTACTTGGTGGGCCTCAAAATTCTGGGTGGAGTCTGGAACTGGTGATGTTTGTTAGTTTTAAGAAGGACCTCTCGCTCTTTGAACCCAACTTATGTTACTGCTGACAACACGTGGCAGACAAGTTCCACTATATAACCTATTTACCTTTGGAAAACTTATGCATGCCATGTAAAAAAGCATAATGCAAGCCAGATTGATGGAGTGGATAAGGTTAAGTTCTGTCTTCATCAGGAAAGAAACTCGTAGACAGTTAACACTCATCATGATTGAGGAAGTAATGCAATGAGAGTTGCCACCGAGAGGAGCTGAATTTATCACCGTCCTTGTGGAATTTCCCTTTCTAAGTAAAACAAAGAACTGCAAGTTTTAGGATAAAGAGATAAGTGCTGCTGTAAACAAGTAGTTCTAGTATTAGAAACTAGATCTGGTGTTTGCTTCTTATTTATGATTTATAGTAGCTCATATTCTGTTGATTGTAATTTGAATGCACTATGAGGAAGCTTTCCTTCTGTCAAAATATTGTTCCTATTGTTGTTTTCACAATTCAGACTCAGATCATGGGAATCTTTCGATTATTATAGAAATGCAAGCAAGCAGATTTTTCTCCAGTAAAGCACTTTTGCTCAATTTCAAGCAAACATTTATTCCCCTTTGACTTTAAATTTAAGTGTTTAAGTACTCTGCAGCTTTGGGGTTAAAGATCATAAAGACTAATTGATGGCAGGGTGTGTGTGTGGAATTGTTTGTCTCATGCTCTTTTAAAACCATGAAATACATGTAATTTCTGGGCATGATTGGAAGCAAATACAGTCTACAGTTATTGAAAGATCTTTTTCAAATACCCATCCATTGTTGCTAACTGTATATCAATAAGCTGATAAATACCATTCTAAAAGTTGACGACAGCTTTGGGATACTATATACCATAAAATGACAGTAACACAGTTTGACCCAGAAGAGATCCCTAACAATTATGTCCTACAAAATCACATATAAACAAGTTGTTGTGTGTCATATGTTAGAGGAAAATATCAGTCAAAAGTCACTTAGTCATTCAAAAGTGGAAACCTTTAGTATTTCTTAAAACTCAGAGTGACAGGCAACTACCTCAAACAGGTAACACATCAGGAAGATGTCTGTTTCCATGAAAAGGAGGGCTGAAGTTTAGTTTATAAGAAAAGTCAAAGCTGTTTGCCTGTGGTGATGAAGATGATCTAGGATAAGAATGGGTCTGGATCAGGCAGTACTGCTAATGTGAACCATGGATTTATGAAATATTCAATTAGTGTAAAGCTTGTGTGAGAGAAGGAGGAGAATGTGATTGACTAAATCTCCAGAAAACAGCATGGGGAAGGTAGCTGTCTTTCAGCAGGAAGAGGCACTGACTTTGTGCTGGTTCTCCTGTGAAAGGGCAGAAAGTAATCCTGAGAATGAAATGTTGACAGGTGCTTTCCTAAAACTCAGTGGGATGGGAGTCAGTTTGCTCAGTATTGTTGGCAGGTTGAAGATGTGTATGGATCTTGCCAAACTGGAAGTTTGAAAGAGAATTGCCAATAGTCTATGCTATCTGTTTTATCTAGATTCCTCAAGTCAGAAGGGTAAAGGTAATAGAAGGAGCAAAAATAATGTGGTATGTGTTGCTTCTTTATATAAGTGAGGACTGCTAGTATTTGGGGGTATGTCTACACTACCCCGCTAGTTCCACGAGGTGTACCGGTAGTTCGGAATAGGAAGCCTAGTCCGAACTACCTAGTTCGAGCCCCGTGTAGCCGCGCTGCACAGGGTTCGAACCAGCGGGGTTTTAAAAATGGCAGCTCCCTGCTTATGCAAATGAAGCCTGGGAAATTCAAATCCCGGGCTTCATTTGCAAGTGCGGTATGCCTACATTACCCTGCTAGTTCGAACTAGCGGGGTAGTGTAGACATACCCTTATAGTGATCCTCTTTTACATATGAAAAAGCTAAAGACAGCTGGGTCTGTCTTCATATTGGGTAAAAAGGTCTGAATTCTCACAGCTATGTCTTACCAATGTGCAATAGACATTATAAAAATAAGAGCATTATGAAGAATGTCTTATACTTCAGGAAAAAATGAAGTGCACCAAGAAAATAGTGTGGTCTCAAGATTCAATTAAATTAATGCGAGCTAGAAAAACAATTTCAAGACAAAGGTGAGAAAAATCCCCTTCCACCACATGATAGAATCCCATTTTTCTCTGTCATCAAACAATGACACAAAGCATGGAATATTCTGGCCACTTTCAAAGTAATGAGGATCCTGAGTCTACGATGGTACCAGTCACATAGGAAGCAAGAGACAGAGGTCTGATCATGTTTACGTAAGTTGTATATTTCTTACCAAGTTTCCAGTTACAATGGAACTCTCAGCACCTGCCAAATAAGTATTCAGAGTGTCACATTCACTTTATTTCACAAATGTCAAACACTTCACAGAACAGAGCCCTGGACAAATCCAAAGCTTTTCACTCCAATTTGCAGAAATTTAACCTTTATAGAACCAACCTGACATGAAAATATTACAGACATCAGTGAATGTAAAAAGGTGTTTTTCTTTCTTTTTTTTTATGGCAACAAACGTATTTCTTTGCACAAAAAATGTACACGCTTTGTGCTTGAAATGTGTGTGACATCCATCATCTGTTAGGATGATGAACCAGTTCAGATACAAGAAGAGTTGACCCCAATTGTCACCCGAAACTCAAACCAAGTCTTAGACCATTATGACAGTATTTTTTTTCTTGTTATAGCAACAACTTAGTATGAGTGGCAGTGTGGCAATAAAAGATGCGTTGCAAACTCGTATCCAGTAGGGCAACATTCCATTTCAGAGAAGCAATCACTCATGTCCAGTGCTTGAGCATACTTACCACATGTAAATCAGTGTTCATACAGTGGTCTTGTTTTTCATGATTATTCTGATATACTAGGACCCTCTTGTTATCATCTTTTGATGAGTCCAGAGGCAACTATAGGTCCCAGATCCATGACCCAAAGTCTTTTCTGTAAGTTTTGGTATTAATTCCACATCATTCTTGACCAAAGTACATAAGACACAAACACCTTCAGCAGCATCAGGATGAGGGAAGGGTGATCTTTTATAGTTTATTTGTTAATGTGAGTTTGGCCTTTCTGATTAATTGTTAGGGTTAGGGTATGTCTATACTAGCCCCCTAGTTCGAACTAGGGAGGCTAATGTAGGCATTCGAAATTGCAAATGAAGCCCAGGATTTAAATATCCCGGGCTTTATTTGCATGTTCCTGTCTGGTCGCCATTTTGAAATTCCACTAGCCCAAAGTAACTGCCCGTGGCTACACGCAGCAGTGAAATGGTTATTCGAACTAATTCCTTAGTTCCAATTAACTGTTATGCCTCATTCCAGGAGGAGTAACAGTTAATTGGAACTAAGGTCTTAGTTGGAATTACCGTTTCACTGCTGCGTATAGCCGTGGGCAGTTACTTCGGGCTACTGGAATTTCAAAATGGTGACCGGACAGGACCATGCAAATAAAGCCTGGGATATTTAAATCCCGGGCTTCATTTGCAATTTCAAATGCCTACATTAGCCTCCCTAGTTCAAACTAGGGGGCTAGGGTAGACATACCCTTCAGTTTAGCTGCTTTATCTCTGGCTGACAATGAAAACATGTGGTGTCTGTTTCTGCTGGAGTTACAAAAGTTTAGAAATAACCCCCGCCCCCCCCCCAAGTCTCAGTTATCGTCCCTCAGCAGGCCTGAATGGACATGGACATTGAGAAGATGCCTTCTCTCTTTTACAATCTAAACAAATCTATCTAAATCTAAAACAATCTAGCCAACTTCCCTTAAACTAAAATGCAGACTTGTATCAATATGTTCATCAAGACAGCATCTGCCAAACCAAAACCACTAAAGCTCTTCTAATGGGTGCCTTGTGACAATACCAATTAGTCTCGTTTCCAAAGGAAGAAAGTGTTCCTCAGAAAGATTCCTATGGATACACACTGATTTGGGAGTAGATATTGCACAAATCATTCTGAGCCTGAGGGACCTGAATCTACCAACTCAAAGAATAGAAAACATTTTTTTAATTGAGGATCTTTCATCCCAAAGCTGTATTAAGTTCAACGCAGAGCTGGTATATAGTCTGGAAAGGAGCATGAAAAGTGGGTGTGTGAGGTAAGACACAAGGGAGTAAGAGTTAGAGAAGCAATTTGTCAAGGTACTGAGTATGACTAGATGGAAATCAAAACTTCTGTTTTGTAAAAATGTTTGAGGTTTTGAAACTAGTTTTCATTTTGCAATAGCATGAAACAAAGCATGAAATGTTCTGTGGAGATTATAATTCTGTGTTTAACCTGTCAATGGTGGGAATGCAGGTTGGCTAGTGAAATGATTACATTCTCACACTCACAATCTAGCCTTCTGAATGGGAAAATTATGAGTGGCAGGCATGCAGTAACATGAAGTTGTAGGAAGCAAAGGGTAAAAGAGGCCTATGGGAGGCAAAAGGTTCCATTTGAGTATATTTACAGGAAATGATGGGGGACAACATACTGAAGCTCTAAGCCTGGCACTTCTGGCATGGATGGTTTTCTGTTTTGCAGATCAGCGGGGATTATGGGTAGGTCCCGCTGCCTGTTTCATAGGAATCAAGTCCTGCTCCCCAGCCAAACAATTTGTGGAGAAATTGTCTCAGATGGGCCACAGAGCGATAATATTATATATCATTGTTCAGTAAAAATGTATTTCATAATAAAAACTTATTAAGCAGATGCCAAATGGTTGCATCTATTCAGGCTGTGGCCTTTGCATACTGTTGTCAGTCCGTGAAACGTGGACACTACACCACACATACTGGACAAAACTGGAGGCTTTCCACACATAATGGAAACATTGTACGTTGGGCATGGAGTGGAATGATTTCATTTGTAATGCAGATATTGATGGTCGTTTGGGTCTACAGATTATTGGGGCCATTGTCCATAGACAACACCTTACACTTTTTGATGATGTTGCAGGATGTCACAAGGATGCCAGAAGCCATTCTAGTGAACTCAATTCTCCGTCTTGGTTGTAACATCAGATATAAAATCCCACCAACTGAGAGGTAGAGACAGCCCAGAGGCAGACCCCTTATTACATGGGTTCATCAAGTCTGTTCCAATGTTGGACCCTCAGGCCATCAAGGTCTCATGGTTGTGCAGGAACAGACCAAATGGTGAACAATGGCTATGGCTGACTGCCTGGCTAAGCGCTGAAGGAAAAAAAAAAAATCTTACCTCTAGCAATGGTTATGATTTATATCCATATTAGTATTTTAACCCAGCTTCCAAGTAATATTTTTCTTAAAGGTAGCCTTGCTTGCTCTAAAACAATAGATTTGTTGTTTCTTGAAGTCAAAATAAATTAATAGACATTTACAGTATATAGTCAAAACCATCATAGCTACATCAAACACCCTCTGTTTGTAGGGTATTCTGTTTAGATGGCTTCATTCCAAATGTCATCTGGGATATTTGTACCTCCCAACAAGCTAAAAATGTCTGCTAATTTGTAGCAGTCATAATTCAGGAGTCAGTATGAGAAAAATAATGTGACTTCACAGTATGAGCAATTTGAGCTATAAACAGGGAATTTGAAAATATGAAACATTAAAGACATTTTCTCGAAGAGCAAAAAAAAAAAAAAAAGCAGAGAAATAAAGAGTATCATATGGAATTCCTTCAAAGGGACAATTATAGAAAACTTCCAGCTCAGCAGGCTGAATGCTAATAACTAAGACTTTAGTCCTGTTAATGTAAGGCACATTATTGCTTCCTTTTACACTAACACAAAATCAGAACAGCTCTTTTTTTTTTTTTTTTTTTTTTTTTTTTAGTAGAGCTATTATAGCATGGCAGTGTAGTCCAGTGCCTAGTGCAAAGAACTGGGATGCTGGGGACTTGTGTATGACATTAGGGAAGTCAGTTCTCCCTTTCATGCTTTTTTCCATCTGTAAAATAATTATAATAACAGATAATGTAAAATGCATTGAGATCCTTGTATAAAAGTGCTGTGTAAAAGCCAAATATCATTTATAACTCCTACAGAGTGACCTCATGTACTTCTCCAATGTCTGCACAGCAAATACACACTGTGAAGCCCATTTAGATGAATGACCCATATCAGAGTGATCATCTCCCTTCTTCTTGACAAGTTTTAAATATGTGTTTAAATATGTGGCGTTTTTTATTTTTATATTAGCTCTAGAGGGGAGAAAACCTTTTCCATCTAGCATCTTTGTGAAAGAACATTTTAATGTGTGGATAGATTTCAGGGGCTAAAACATTTTAATTTCTCTTGGCTGAGAACCAGCCTGGGCAGAAATATTTATAATATTTTCTTTAATCTACTCCTGGCAAGACTATGGAAAAGAAAATGTCCCTCTTATTCAAATACTAAGCCCATTTCCACAAGCTGCTGTACAGTACTGGTATACATCTAGGCTGGGATTGACTGACATCTATCAGTCTGTGTCTGGTGCTGAGGCATTGCTTCCTCAAGGGAGCTTACAGACCACAAAGGCTCCAAAATGTTGCTGAATATGTATAGCCAATCTACACAACTGGAACTCTTCAGTTTGCAGTGGAGCTTGTGACCTGAACCCTGCAGCTTTGGTTTGTAAATGTTGAAAATAAACGAATCCCAGCAGGATCTCTTGGAGATGCCTTATGTTACAGGCTGCTCCCTGTTTATTTATTTTCTTTTTAAATTGTAAGCTTCTAAGACAAGAATTCTTCCTTTGTGTCTGTTTAATATATAGAACATTGGGAGTCTTGACTCTTGCTTGGGCCTTTGGGTGCTACACATCCAAATAATTAATAATAATAATGCCCTACATTTTCAAAAGTCACTAGTGTTTATAAGGTGTCAGTTTTTAGGTGCTCACATGAGCACCATAAATGATCCTAATTATGTGCTTTTTAGGTTGGACAACCCAAAACTGAGACCTAGTTTGAAAATGCAGACTTATAATAGTAAAGCACATTTTCCTTTAGGATCAGTTTAATTTTGGAATGCATTAATGGGGTTCTAAAATGAAAGTATTTCAGAAACATGCCTGCAGAATGCTATACATTAAGGCTATGTCTAGACTACAGAGGTTTTTTTGAAAAAACTTCATCTGCATCTAGACTGTCATCATGTTCTTTCAAAATTAAATTGAAAGAACGTGGCATTTTTTTCAACAGTGGTAAACCTAATTTTATAAGGAAGAACGCCTTTTTTAGAAAGAGCTCTTTTGGGGAAAAAAGCCTTCTTGAACGCAAACATGGCTTTTTCAAGAGAGCATCCAGATTGCCTAGGTGCTGTCTTTTGAAAATGCGGATTGCTTTTTCAAAAGTCTTGTGGCTTTCTAGAGCACTTTCAAAAAATCCTCTTTTGAAAGAGGCTTGTAGTCTAGACATACCCTAAGAGAAACATGCTAGCATAATGTCTGTCAAACTAAAGAGCTTTTCTATGGTTTTAAAGAACAGTATTGCTTAGTAGTTGGATAGCGGTCAGATTAGGTTATATGTGATCCTCAGAGGCTCCTTGTTTGTATCTCCTCTCTCTCTTCTCTGTAAGTTCTCCATGCTGGTAAGACTTTCAGATTAATTTCTCAATACATATGTCTATACAACAGCTAAACACAGTTTATGGCTGATCCAGTTCATAGGCCCTGGGCTCTGAGGCCCCAGCTCTAGGGATCCAACCTAAACCCAAACCTCTACACAGCACTTTTTAGCCTCATGTACCTCAATCAGCTGATGCAGGCAAGCCCCGGCTATGCCAAGTGTCTTTTATTCCTGTGTAGATGGACTTCAGGAGCTACGTTAGAAGGAGAGTATTTCAGAAATGATATCACATTGCCAGCCAGCTAGAAGCCAAAATGGTGGCACTTGCCATTTATGACAGGGTGTGCTAAGTCCTCTTTGTTATATGGTAGGAAATAAAGTATCTGGACTCTAGTATTATCATGCCCTTCCATGGGACAGAAAGTTACATAAATAGGAAGAAATGCTAATGGACCTGTATGACATTGAGTCCTTGCAACAAACCAGACTGCTAAAAATGGTCACAGAATAATTTGTCTCACACCATGGCTAAACTATAGTCAGGATGGAATGTCTGTCTGACATCTGGGTTATAAAAATCCCAAAAAGCATAAGCCATTACAAAGCAGGCAATATGATATTCTGTCCTGGCTGACCCGAACTTCATTATGACTAACAATCCTTCCTTGACATTACAATATACTTTATTGATAAACTAGGGAAATAGCAAGTAAGACTGATAAGCCAAAGAAAGAAAGGAAAATAGAGATTGGAAATGAAATTCTTATTTTGAGTCCTCCTTGTAGTGTCCGGCAGTTTTTTCTCTTCCAACTACAGAGTCACCTTCCAAATTATCTGCTTTCTATGTTGTTGGTTTAAATACAGATCCTGAAATATATTAGTAAGCCCATGGAATTTCTCTGTTAAGTACATTAGATGTTTTGGGAGAGGCTTGCAAGTAATGAATGGTATGACTTGGAAAAAATATCTGTCTGATTTAGACTATATAATCATTTGGGGGACAGTCTTCCTTTATATTTGTGTGGTTTTGGCATGTTTATGGCAGTCATTAAAAATAAGGCACACTTTCATTATCTGCTGCATGATCTCTGCACTTAGAATCTGAAATCTGGGCTACATGTAAGGCTAAACCAAAATGTTTATCTGTCAGAATGACAGCACTGATGATTGGTCTCAGTAAATTTTCCTTCTACCTTGAATATTAACATATTTCAAAACTCTCAGAAGTTCATGAGAAGTAAATTTACAGAAGACTGACTGCCACAAGAAATACTGTAAAAGATTGCTTCATTTTCACAGTTGTAGGCAGAGTTGATAGTGCTGCCTATAATTAAGGTCGCCAGACACTTCCCATTGTAACATCCAATTTTCAGATGCTTTATAACTTTGTAAAATTGTAGCTATTTAGCTTTAAAATACCTGTAGCTTTTATGTTTGGATGTCTACCTGTAGCTTTTGTTTTCCCAGATGAAATGGTTAAACCATTTCCAAGATCAAGACTTGGTGGAAAAAACATGTTTTTATCTATGTTAAACAAATTCTGTCAACCTCTTCTTTGAAAAAATTTGAGTCAAAGTTCTTTGGAGCAGGGATATGAAATTTGGCAAGAGGAACAGCCTTTGTGTGAAGGATATGCCCATTGCTATTCCTGAGGTTGGGGCAAGAAGCCAAAGTGGAGACCATGAAGAAGCTTAAGATTGGATGAGGACCCAAGGATGGAGATGGGAGACAGACTGAATGAGGAGGAGGGAAGAAGTAACTGGGACTGGCTGGACCAAACAAATTGAGACTCGGCATTGGAAGGAGAATAGACTGGTAGTGTTGGAAGACTGGGGCTTGCACAGTGAGCCCTAAGAGGGAAACTGAGACTGGTTGGATAAGGAGAATGAAGTCTGGGGTGGAGATGAGACAGGATTAAGACATGGAATGACATATGTGGGAGGGGAGAAGGGGAGAAAGAATAAGTCACTGAGAGCTGCTATGCTCTGTGGCATGGGGACATTTTGAAGAGTGGGGGTGCTGATATTCCTTCTTACTCCTGTTCCACCTCCCCCAGCTGAGACTAGAGACAAAAGCCTAGGTGCGTGGGACAGCAACTGGCACCTGAAGCATGGGGGGAAGCAGAGTGCGTAGGGCTGAAGCAGAGCCCCTCCAACATTCAGGGCTGGCAGCTGGGAACCCAGGCCTGGTGCCAGCAGGAGAGCCCACGACATACGGGGAAACAGCTGCTACCCTGGGCGCTGGGCAGGATCTTGGGGGTGCTGCAGCTTCCCCTCCCCTGCCACTCCTAGTTCCTGTGCCTATGGACATGCTTGAGTATATATCATGTGATATAATCCAAAATATTATTGAAAAAAATAAGGCCCTGTGTTGACAAGTTGGGCCCCCATATGGGTAGTAACTGCTGGGCTAATGAGACAATTGGCTCAGTAATTGGGTAGCTATATACAAGGAATTCACAGGGTGGAGTTATATACCTGAGTAATTAGAAGGTTAGGTAGGGAGTCTCCTTCTGCTGTATAATATTGGAAACTGCTGGGGTGTGTTTGTGACCACATTTTTAACTCCCTCGCCTCACGTTTTCAACTAACGAGAGTGAAGACATACGCTGTTAAAGCGTTGAGGCTAAAACAAAAAAGGCAGTCAGTGAGGAAAAAATGTGTCCTAAAATGTTGCTTGCCCTCGAGTTGGAATCCATGATGAGAATACCATGGATATTTGGTAACAGCAGAAAGAAGGTGGCACTTTTGACAAGAGGAACACAGCAGCTGGACTCTCCATCAAATCTTTCCTTGTTGACATAGAAAAAGCATTTATACGTCTAGCAGTTAAATTCTACAAAAGACTTGACAGAAAAACAGCTGGCTGTCTCTCTGAGTGAGGAGTCTCAAAACTCCCAGCCTGTGGGTCATTTCTGGCTGGAGCAATTGCTCAATCTGATCTAGGAGATGTGGGCGTGTGTGTGTGTGTGTGGGGGGGGACAGGACTGTCCATTATTCTGCCCCAAGCCCTGCTCCTTCCTGCCACCACCCCACACTCTTCCCCTTTCCCTACCGCCCAGCTTCCCATCTCCCGTTAACTTGGTTTTAGGGATTACCTGGGGTCTTGGTTTGGAGTGACAGCAGGAGTTGGGGCCTCCACTCTCTCTCTGGGCCAGTGTAAAAATAAATATAATAGGTATTCTACCCTCTAAAATACCAACACACATATCCATTGGAGCTGGGTGGAGAAGTTTTATTCCTGCTTCTGGTGTTTTTTTGTTCTAGGCCAGTGATGGACAATGAAAATGGCAGTGGTTCATCAGGATTAGCCCCTGGAGGCTGCTATCACTACATTTACCTGTACTTCCACAGGCACGGACAACAGCAGGTCTCCACTTCTGGCCAATGGGAGATGTGGGAAGTAGTGTGGACTGGGACATCACTTTCTGCAGTTCCCATTAGCCAGGAATGATGATCCATGACAATGGGAGCTATGATTGCCCATACCTGCAAAGATGCTACTAAATATAATGGTGGCAACTCACCAGTGGCTAACCCTGGGGATCTAGATTTGGCCCATGAGCCAGTACTTGCCCACCTTTGCTCAAGTCTGACATATTGTTGAGAGAGCTCAAAGGCAATGACCCCATATTAGGTCTATATTATGTGGAGAAATTGGAGAAGGTCCAGAGAAGAGCAACAAGAATGATTAAAAGTCTAGAGAACATGAGCTATAAGGGAAGACTGAGAAGGGACATGATAGTGGTTTTCAGGTATCTAAAAAACCAAGGAGGAGGGAGAAAAATTGTTCTCCTGGGCCTCTGAAGATAGGACAAGAAGCAATGGGTTTACACAGCAGCCACAGAGGTTTAGACATTTGGAAAAGCTTCCTAACAGGATGGTTAGACACTGGAATAAATTGTCTAGGGAGATTGTGGAATCTCCATCCCTGGAGATATTTAAGAGCAGGTTAAACAGACATCTATCAGGGATGGTCTAGATGGTGCTTGGTCCTGCTGTGAGGGGAGGGGACTGGACTCAATAACCTCTCAAGGTCCCTTCCAGTTCAAATGTTCTTTGATTCTATGAAACTCATATGTGATAGAAAAGTGTAGCACCACAGGTGAAGTGGGTGATTTTTTAAAATATATATTTTGCAGAAAAGTTGGAAAATGCCCATTGATTAAAGCAATTGTGCTTGTTTTCTTGAAAAGCAAATCTCAGGTCTCTCACTGGGGATGAAAAGCTACAATTAAGGGGGAAATCCATTTAGTGAGATATGTTTTCACAGGTTCCATCATACACTTCTAGCTCCAGATTTTTTAAAAGGAGATGCATACATTGGTGTGTATATGTTTACAGGTAAATTGGTCTGTGTGGGCACAAACCTGATTTTTCTGTTAGCATGCGTAACACAGGCAGAACCAAACCTTGAACCTCTGGAACTTAGTGCATGATCTTCTACCACTTGAGATAAAAGCCAGCTGGATCTCAACTAAGGCTATAGCACAAACTCATTTTTTTCTCTCTCTGTAAGGGTAGGTCTACACAGTCATGGGTAGCTCGAAATAAGCGACACAATTTGAGCTATGCAAATTGCATAGCTTATTTCGAGAGATCCTATTTCAAAAATTGGCACTGTCTACACAGCACCAAATTTTGAAATAGTGCTATTTTGGCATCTTCCTTATTCCTCATGCAACAAAGTTTACAGGAAGCTAGAATAAGACACCCGTTATTTCGAATCTATTTCAAAATAACAGGTGTGCTGTTAGACATGCACAATGCTATTTTGGTATAATGGATGTTATCCCACAATAGCGCTGCTGTGTAGACATACCGTAAGCGATTTAAGTGACTCTGCATGGGATAGTAAACCACACCCATAATGTGTATGGGTTACACAAGCAGAGTTATTAGGCAGATGTGAATTTGCATGCATATCCAAATATGTGATTTGCACATGCTGTTAGGAGCCAAATTATGCTATTGGGATGTGGGTCATAAATAGCTTAAGTGAGAAAGAGAAGATCTATCAAAGAAGAAACTAAATTTTTAGAATCAGGAGCTACTGTGAGCATCTTAGAAATACCAGAGAAAGATCTATAATTAGACCAGTCTTATACAATGTGACAGATCTAAGCCAGCAGCCTGCCCCTGGTACTATTTGGCATCCAGGAGGTGGGCGGGCATTAGCTCGCCCACATCTAAAAGACCACCCCCCCATCCTGTGGGGAGGGTCCACAGAAATTGGAAAAGCCAACTAATTACGGGGGACAAATAATGAAAAAACAGGTACAGATGTGAGGGTCAAAGGGTTAAAACGAGGGAACAGGATGGGGATACCGAAGCCTGCCCCTGGTGGAAGACAAGTATACAGGGCACTGGACAAGTGGTTTTCTCTTTCCAGAGTAAACTACTAACACCTGGTGCAATAAAATGAACATTTGGGGCTAATTAACTAGATTGCTCCCTCAAGCAAGTCACTAAAGAGCTGCAGCCAATTACAGCCAGTGGAGTTGCTTTAAAAGGCCTCCCCTAGGTAAGGAGATGGGGGAAGACAAAGAATGATGGACCAGAAGGAGAAAGCAGCAGTGGTAGTGTGGTGTGTGAGCTGGTTAACAGGTACCAGAGGGAGACATTTTTGGAGGGGCTGTTTGGGGAAGTGACCCAGGGTAAAAGCTACCAAGTCAGAAGGAAAAACAACCTTGACTGCTGCTACTTTAGGGTCTCTGGGATGGAACATGGAGTAGTAGGCAGGCCAAGGTTCACCCTAAACCTTCCCCTTTATGACAACACAGAGCCTGTCTGAAAAAGGGAGACCAGAACTATCAAGAGCTTTTCACCCTAAAACCATGGACTATAGCCTATGATGAGTATGGCTCACTAAGATGCGGACACTGCTTCCCCTAAAGAAAAAGGGGTTGTGTATACGACCACAGCGAGTCTTCAAGGCTAATATTATCCACTAGTAGTGTGAGTCTCACAGGGCATGGCCAGAACTTTGCCACAACAAGTATCAGGATAACTCACTTCCAGTGCCCTTATTGCTGCTTTGGAAGACCATGTTGATTCTTTCCATCTTGGTATGCATTCTTTGTCTAGTTTGTTTTGACTATGGTCAGATTAAGGCACTCTCACATCTGGAGGTTCTGTCAGCAAATTTTCTAAGTATTATTATTATTAACTGTATTCTCCAACAGGAGCCAACACAATAAGAGGGAAGCTTCACTATCTGCTTTCCTATTATCAGTAATGACAGGCAGAACCTGTGATAACATGTAGTTTAGAGCTAGGTGAGTATATTTAGTATACCTACCATGAATATAACAGTAAATAATCTTATTTGGCAAATATGTCTATGGAAATGGTAACTTTTTAACAAGTATTATTATTCAGGAAAAACAAATGTAAAGTTCAAATATGCCTCTTAATCAGAATCATGTGCCTTATCAAATCAGAGACCAAAATAATATGATGCACCCCTGGGGTCCAATCAAAACTAAAACACACAGGTCAGATTAAATCTATTAAGGATTTTCACTGAACTACTTTTGAGTGATCAGCAGGCCAAGGATTATTCAAAGAAAATGTGGTGAATTATTGCAAAGGATAAATTCATTTGAAAAAACTGCAACTTCCAAACAAATCATGAGCACACATTTGTGGCAGAAATTATTCCTTATGACTTCCACTTTGTATAATGGCTTTGCAAAAGACTGACCCCAACAGAATAATTAAGGGTCCACCTAACTAAATATGGAAAGCTCTGAAATGATGATGTGTGGATTCTATTGTGGGTGACCCATTGTTTGTTTCCTTGCAATAATAATTTCATACAACTTTTTAAATTATCACTGCCAAATGGGTTGTAGCTGAGGATCCAAACATCTTTCTCCTTATAATGTGGTTAGTCTGTGGAGTAATAAAACCATGTGTCCGGGAAGGTTTTGATTTGTGGAATGTTCGTGCTTGTATTCCTCTTCAAAGGCATGTCATCTAAACTGCACCCGTAGATCAAAATAAGCTACCCAATTTGAGCTATGTAAATTGAATAGCTTACTTTGAGTTAATTTCGAAATAGCTTATTTGTAAATTGGCACTGTCTACACACTATTCTGAAATGCCCCCTTAGTCCTTGTGGAAGAAGGTTTACAGGGACATTGAAATAGCGAGCCTGATGTATTTTGAAATAACGGGCTTGATGTTAAGTTACAAGATAACTCCAGTATCCCAAAATAGCTATCCCAAAATAGCACTGCAGTCATAGTGAGAGGATAAAGCACATTGGAAGATGGCTGGTCCACTGACATTCTTTATCTTCATTTTCCCAAATGTTGCTAAGAATGTTTGTGACACGTTTACGGGTGTGATCACCCCCTCTCTGGCGAGCAGGGGGGTTCCGCGGACCCACCGTCCGACTTACAGTACAGTTAACTGGGTCCTATGCCCTGGGTCCTATGCCTTCAGTCGAGGAGGGTTCAGCGGACCCACTCTCCGACGTATGGAATAGTTAGCAGGGCCTAAAGCTCTGAGGTTTAGCCCCTACCTGGGGCTAGGGTTTGTCGGCCTTACCCACTGGGCTGCCACCTCTGGCATGTACCGATGTGACCGTTAACACTGAGGTGTAAGGGAGAAGGGGGACCCGGTCCCGCCCTCTCCACCAGGTCCCAGCCCAGGGTCCTAAGGGCAGCATGCAACACTCCCCCTGCATGACAGACTGGGTTTAAACCCTAAACGGGTCTGTCCATGGGCGCCAGAGGTGCTCTGCCCTGGGCTGCTTCCTATCCCCCTCCTGGGTTGCCTGGCTTGGGGCAACACTTTGGGGCCTTACCCCTTCGTGGTCCTCCTCCATTCCACTTCGGTGATCCGGGGGTTCCTCTTCAGTCTCTCCAGTGCTGGGGTCCTCCTCCATTCCACTTCGGTGGTCCGGGGGTTCCTCTTCAGTCTCTCCAGTGCGGGGGTATGTCCTCCTCCTTGGGGGCTTGTCGGCATCTCCTCTCTCTAAGCCTCCCTCCTGAACCTGTCTTGGCCGCTTTTCAAGTGGCCTGGGAACAGACGCCATGCGGGAGTGCCCTGTCCACCTGCCACGCACTGTTGGGCTGGGCACCAGAAGTCCCACCTTGGGGCTCATCTGGTGCCAACCAGCGACGCCACTCTGCCGGCCGGATTCCATGGGGTTCAGCCCCTCCTCCTCTGGGGGGAGCCGTCCTCACCGTGCCTTCACTTGCCCCACTCCTAGTGAGCTGTGGGCAGGGGCTGCCCCAATTGGCTGCTGCGCCGTGCCATCCCTTTGGTTGGGGCCAGGGTGAGACCCTCCCTGACTCAATGCGGGTCCCCAGAGGGCCGTCACAATATTTTAAAAAATTAATGGAGTAACAGTAAAATTTCACCAAGTTAGGAATAAGGCTTTCTAAACTACAGTGGTTCGATGAAAATGTGTCTACCCCAGCCATGGTGTAAGACCTAGTTTAAACAAAAATCACTGGAGTGTGTTTGTTGCATTTTAGTTCATTAGAACATTTACTGTACATGATCAATTTTGTCCTTGTATATTAACAGCTGTACAAATCTAAAGGTCAGACTTGGATTGTATACTATTTCATTCCCCAAATATTGTTTTTTTTCCAACTTTATTTTAATATTAGTTTTTTTATCACAACACTTGTAGTTTTATTTTTAATGACGTTCAAATCTTTTTGGGTGATAAATAATGCATCCAACTTTATTTTAATATTAGTTTTTTTATCACAACACTTGTAGTTTTATTTTTAATGACGTTCAAATCTTTTTGGGTGATAAATAATGCAACAATCAGAAGTTTCTCATTTGGCTTCTGAATCTTAGTCTTCTCCCCTTCCATCTCTTAATCTAACATGTTACTTCACACCATATGTTTCATTTATAGCTCTTGCATGGTGTCTAATGTTCTCTATAATACCCTTTAACATAAATGCATCAGTTATTTGGCTATTAATTTCCTACTTATTTCATCCTTGTCTTCACACACATTTGCTACACTACTTTCATTGAGGGAAATGTTGGTGCTTTTGCAGGTGCTTCCCATGTGGTGGTGGTAAATATTTCCTAACAGAAATAAAGCTAAGAAGATTCAGGGCAGAAATTTAAATCGGAGTAAAAACTGGGAACAAATTTTCTATTCATCTTTTGTTTGCCATCTCAATATATTTGCTGTGGATTTGCTTAAATGTTCCTGATGGCTGCTTTTTGTGACCATTCCTGATCATTTTTTGTCATGAACTGTTTTTAAAAAAGTGAGGCTGTGAGATTATTCATGACAACAAATTTTAAATTTACACTCATGGTATTATTCATGCAGGAAGTGCTTAGGCATGCAAACAGTCAGGGAAGATGGGGGTAGGGGGAGTGAAGCCATACCATGTTTCTGACCAGTATAACATGTTAATCAAGATGGCTGAAAAAACTAATATTGTATTGACTATACGTAACAGTTTTTAATGGATCTGTAGTCATGAAAAAATCTAAAAAGTGAAATAATTTTGAATAAAGATTTAAATCCTAGAAAATTCAGATCTATTTGTAGATTTTCCACAATATGAACAAAAGAGACTAAATTAATTGGGTAAACTATGAGTTGTGAATTATTTATTTGGTTCTTTTACAGAAATACTTGTGCAGGTTGAATCATGAAAGTAAACCGCATTTAGTAAAGTTGAACCTTTTACTCCATCAGAGATGAATTTGGTAAATTTGTATCACATTTACATTGTCTTGTCATATTTTGATTAATCCTTAATCCATTATCCTATCTGTCATATTCTTGATTTGATCTTGGTGAATAGTATCTTTTTCCCCAGTTCAATCAGAATTTTTGCATAACAAAAAAAACTGAAAACATTTTGTTTGGGTTGAATGAAATATTTAAAATGTCAATCAAAATGACATTTTACATGAGTCTGAAAGTTAATTTCAAAACTATCAATACAATGTTTTACATTCTCCCCCCCCCCCAAAAAAAATTCAGTTGAAACTGCTTGATAAATTCAACCCAAATTTGAGAATAGTTTTTGTATCCCTAAAATGCATATTTCTTACTGAATTTAACAAAAATTCATCCAGATCCATTCTTGATGTTCTAATTCAACTAATTTCTATAGAATTCCTAAGTAATGAATAATGAACCACCTTTGACCTAAGATGTGGTATGTAAAATATTTAGCCTAAGCTACCAGCATAAACCAACACTATATAAGATGATAGATAGGAACTGAGAGTATAAAGTATTTATCAGTGTCTCTGTGTAACCACCTGTAAACATTCTAACCTGTGATATCTTTTTGAAAGAACCAATCAAAGTACCATCTGTTACTTCAGCCTTGTTTGATCCAATAACCTGAGCAGTATCCATCTAAAATTAACATCTTCTAAATGTTTACATCTCAGGAAAACCATGCACTGTAAGAAAAGGTGCTGTGATTCAGCAAATGGTACTCTTTTTTTTTTTTTTTTTTTTTTTTTTTTTTCTGAGCCAGTACTGAAACCCAAGTGCTAATGTTTGCATGCTCTTTCAACGTATATATAACTATAACGTTACTATATCTTGTATTAAATGATAAAATTGATTATTTTATGTGCAGTTAATTTTTATTTACCATCTTTTTTCTTTATAACATATTCTGTCTGATGCCTAATCCTTCCTTCTAAGAGGAGCGGTACAGGAGACTGGTGATGCTGATTTCTTTGGGAATAATGGTTGGTGATATTGGCCATCCTTCTAATAAACCATCTTGTTAGTCTTTAAAGTGCTACATAGTCCTGTATTTTGTTTCAGCTACACCAGACTAACACGGCTACATTTCTACCACTATTCTGCAATAGCAAAGTGACTGCTTACTTTACAGCCCTTGGTTACAAGATCCTCGGTAATGTGCTTTTCTTGTATGTGATCCTACAACTGGATTTAGGTAATTTTTTAGAAACAATTATTTACCAGAAATTTCAGCTTTGAATTGAATGAAAGTATATGTGAATTTAGGATGAACGTGGCAAGTTTTTTTCTCTTTTTTTTTTTTTTTTTTTTTTTTTTTTTGGAATTATAAAAAATGTAACCATTTCAAAATATTGCAACTTGAAATTTAGGTAGAGGTATTGAGGAAAACAGTAAAACACAAACAAACTGAAAACAAAATGGGGGAGAAAACACCACCACCTCTTTTCAGGTCAAACTAAATGTTTAGTATGAGCTGAAATTAATTTTGTGGGGTGGCTTTGATTTGGTGAGGGAAAACCAGAAAATTTTGCTTCTGATCAACCTAATACCTCTTATATTTCAGTTTGGTGTCTGAACAAAACATCCATTGTTGGGCTGGCTCTAGCTACAGCACCTTTGTAGTTACAATAAAGATAATTCTCTTTTACTGAAGGGGACTTGCCACTTCTATATATTTAATATTGCAGCAATGTTAATCTCAGCAATGATTTCCTGTCAAGTAAGGATTTCAACTGATGATCTGTTTAATGTCATCTTATCTACTATTACTGGATACTCCCTGTTAATATAAACAATTACAATTACGGTGGTAAATTCCATTCAAAATTGTGGGATAAGAGTCCTCAATTTCAAGGTGTATAGAAAGGTTTAGCCTATGAATAATTGGTAGTTATGTGGCTGGCTCATTTATCTAATCTTGCCATGGGTATTATGGAGAAGGCAACAAGAAAATAATGGGGCATGCAGGGATGCTTATTTTTTGGCTTTGAACACTATTAATTTGTTTCTATTGACAGATTAGTGTCAGTTTCTATCTTACCTGTGGACAATCAGTGTTAACTGATGCTCATTTCTCAATTTGCCTTTCTCCCTCCCCCCCTGTCCTTTCTGATTCTGATGGACATACACACACAAAGGAGGTTGCTGAATTTTGTCTAACTTTAGGAAAGAATGAAGAACTTCAGTTGGCTCATTACAGGGCTCTGCAAACAAGATCTTTGGCAGAAACTCTGTAGCATGTCAAGTCTGTAACTCCCTTTCGGAGAACACCTGAACCTCAAAGTTGTGAAATTCCAAGAGACTAGTTAATGTGGGAGATCAAGGTAGATCAGATATGACATGCTAACTAGATATGTTATTTTCAACCTGATCCCTTGAGAATAAAGACTTGTTTGCTGCTTCCTCTTATACAGTTCTGATTTTCAGGGCCAGTAAGGGGTTGGTTGAAGACAGGATGATACATTCTTTGTATATTTTTGATAGGCAAATTATTTCTAGGTGCTTGTACTAATAATTGGAGGAGTGTGACCAGTAATATGTCTAACAGAATATAAAGATTAGTGAGATGGGCATTTTGGTTTGAAAATATGTTTAGTTCAGCCTGAATCCTGAACTCATGGCATTTTTCCCAGAGTGAAATTTAGCCCAACAATAAATCACTAGAATTTGCTCTGTCTGACTGTATTAAAGCATTAGCCTGAAAAAGCAAGGACCACTAATGAGGCTGTTTCAGCACCATATATCATTAGCAACTAAATCATTTGTGCCTTTAGAATGTTGAATGATCTGAGTACATTGTTTAGCAATATAGGATTGTACAGTTTGTCACCCAACAATCTGTGCTTAATTTTCAGAACTATTTTATCTAGTTTCCCTGGTGAAAGTTTTGCCAGAGATTATGGCAACTATATTTAGTGTTTAGTATCATGTGTTGCAAAGCTTCAAAACTTAGTATGAAAATTCTAACCACCATTTCCAGGTAACTTAAAAAAATCAAGAGATAAGGCCTCTTTGAAATTTACTCTAGACCATAAGATTAGACCAGTTTAAAGAGCAACTAATTATATGGCTGAGGTTTTCCGTCATTGCAGCCCACAGCTGCTGGACTTGACATGTTTTATGGATCTTCCATTTTTAACATTCTGTATGGTTTGTTTTCTGAATGTGGAAAATAGATCAAAATGACAGTTTTCAAAAATTCAAGTTAATTCTTTGTGCATATTAGCAGGTCCAGTCTTTTCCCTCCTCTAACAAAAGTTTCCTAGAAAACATCCAACCACTGACAGACATTACTGAATGTAACTATTTGAATTCAGAAAATTGGGGTTTAGTTATGGAAGCATTCATATCAAGGTAAGTAGGTTGAGTCTTGAGGATAAAAGAGGTGCGATTTCTCCTGGTTCAATCAGACTTGTTAATCTGTCTTGTGCCTCTAACTCTAATCCTAACCCACAGTGAGGTTGCTAGGTTAAGCTCCATTAATGATTGTGAGACACTCTGACATCAGGGTGGTGAGGGCCATATTAGTATCCAAACAAAACATGAAATTATATAAAGGATTGTTAAAAATGAATTCTTTGTTCACAAAAACAATAAGAGAATATGTAGTTTGGCTGAAAAACTGGGCCCATCAGGGTAAATGGAGCCAAGAAAGACCTGGAATTAGAACTCCTGGGAGGCACCAGGGCAGATCATACAGACTTAGTTTGATTTTGATCAATATTACTTTCTAGTTCATTTTGATTTTCCAGATGTAAATGTCAGTGGAAATTAATCTCTTATTACAAAAAATTTCAAACTTAACAAAACCCCATTTCCCAATGGGAATGTGGGTTTTTTTGTTCAAAATGTGTTTATCAGTTCTCATTTTAGAAAGCAACTTGTGGCAAAATAGGAAGGGAAGAAGGTATGTATTTTATCATCTTATCTTAATTTGAATGTGTCACAAGATCTGCAGCATTCAGAATGTAGTGTTGGCCACAGTTGTTGAAGTTCAAATATTGGACTAGAAGCACCTCAAGGTTGATCCAGTATGGCAACTCCTATGTTCTTGTCAATGGCACAATAGGAGAGTGAATTTGCACCACTGTAGGAGTCCAGCAAGGCTGCTGCCTTTCACCCACATTGTTCAACACCTATTTGGGGCTCATAATGACTGATTCTCTAGAAGATCACATATGCACAGTCAATATTGTGGGGCAAACAATCTCAGATCCCATACTCATATGAAGCTGGTTCCTCCTGGCCTGCCTAAAGAGGCAGCTGTCTTGGAAATTACAGAGCTCTGGTCCTTGAATGGATGGCACAGATGGTTAGAGCCCAGCAGGCTCAGATAAAAGGAGCTGAGTCCTAGCAGGGCAGTCCCTGGCTGGCACTAGAGGAACAGGGAAGCATATTCCTCTCTGGCCAAAGGAATCGAAGAGTAGCCAGTGTTTCTCTCTGACTGCACTTGCATATCTGTGTTTGTAGGGAAAGAGAGACCTGAGAACCTTGGCCTTGAGCTGAGGGTACAGATAAACAGGCTGAATGAGAAGATGCTCATCGAAGCAGCAGCAGCTAATTTAATTGAGCAGTCCATGGGTGCGGTGTATAGGGCCTCTGGCATGGAACCTAGAGTAGTAGATGGGCTCACCCACCATCCAATAGCAAAATGGCATACATGTCAAGAAGGGGAACAAGGCTAACCTAATTACCAATATGGGCACAGGTTCATTTGGAAGCCATCAATAACAACCCTGCCAGGGAACACGGGGACTCTGACTCCAGCTTAACTAATCACGACACAGACAATTGAAGTCAGGGAGAATTTTTCTTCTGGTTGTCAGGAGAAATGGAAAAACACTAAAAATGCTTCTACATATAAGGATAAGAGTCAGTGAAAGCATGAAAATTGGCAGTTTCTGTAGAAGAAAGTAAAAGCAAGAAGACCACAGAATAACATTGCACTGGTGGCAGCAACACTATTCTGTTTCCTTCTAAGGTCAATTGGACTTGTCTGGAGTATTTACTAAAGTATTGTGCAGCTTTAAGAGATGCCTTTGCTCCAGCATGCTCACTGAGGGTCTAATCCTGCAAACCCTTACTCAGTACGTCCATTGACTTTTGGAAGGAAGGAGTTTCGCATCAGTCATGTAGTAATATCTCTTCTAACTTGTCAAACAATGATGCATCAGAGTTTCCTGAGATTCAGAGCCGGTTCATTAGCTAAGTGCAGTCTGTTGATTCTGCTTTGTTTCACCTTGTAGGCTGGCTGTTTCACTTTAAGTTAATCACAGCAGTGTCAAATAGCGAATGAGTCATATCCAGATCATCAGACCATCCTCAGCTGTAAACTATATGGCCATAGGGAGCCTAGCGATAGGTACTGCAAGTTGATGGTATTTGTGATTTGCTAGTTCAATATTGTTTCCATGGTGTGATAACATCCATGCTGTGGTAATGTCATTAAAGTTAATATTCTGTGTTACAAGGATAATGTCTTTTATTAATGGCGTGTGAAAGTATCAAAGTGTAATTGTATGAAAAAAATATTGCCATGTTGGGGCCCAAGACATCAGATCTTTTTGTGAAATGTTAGTGAATTGACCAGTGACATCAAAGTGAGGAAGGAGACTGTGGCCTAGATCCTGATCTCCATTTAGAGTTCCAGAAGTGAAGGATGGGCATGAAGGTGGCTTTAAGTCTTTAAGCTCTCTCCCGAAGTCTGGGCTGAGGAGCAATTGGTCAGTGCCTTACTCAAGTCAGAGCAGTTTTGGACACGCTGCATTGTCCTTCCAGTGTAGGAACAAGATGGGTGGAGTTTGCTATGAAGGGATTATACCAAGCAAGGAATCCTCTATACCAATTACCTTCAGGCTCTCACTATGACATGTCCTGTTTCTTCACTTGTGTCCATGAAATTCTTAAAAAAAAAAAAAAAAAAAAAACCATGCAAAGGAGAAAAATGTACAAAGCCCTCCATCCTTTGCAATATTTTTGTAAAGGAGACCAAATAGTGAAAATTGCTAAATATAAGGTAATCAAAGTTTATTGCAAATTTCCGACTTTTCTAGGCGATGTTACCAAAGTGTTACAAGGCACCACCAATGTAGTATTTCTCTGTGAGGCCTACCCCACAAAGGAAAAGGTGTGCATGGAACAATATACTCCCATAGAGTCTCACTGCTATGCAGTTTTAAGAACCTGAAGTAGTAAAATTAACTGGAGCAGACCTTATTAGCCAAAAGGACACTAAATTGATGCAAAGATCTGGCCACCTGGTAAATCTAGACTTTAACCACTAAGTTTTTGTACTTGCCAGGGAAGTATCATTGGGAAACAGTAGAATACAAATCATATAATTAGCGAACCATCTCTTTGGGTGCAACTACACAGCAGCGCTATTTTGGAATAATGGCTGTTATTCCAAAATAACAGTGCGAGTGTTTAAACAACAATTCTGGTTTTTTTAAATAAACTTGAAATAACGGATGGCTTATTCTGACGTCTGTAAACCTCATTCCATGAGGAATAATGCCTATTCCAAAATAGCTATTTCGGAATAGCAGTATTGTGGAAGTAAAAGGAGCTGGCTTAACATGGGATCAAATCAAAACTATCGCTAAGGATCGCAAGAGATGGAGAATGATTGTGGAGGCCCTATGCTCCAATAGGAGCCCAAAGGACTAATAGATAGATAGAAATAGTAGTGTGGATGCTCCACTGCTTCTATTTCAAAATAGCTCCTCCCCAGGGCCATTCAAAGTAATTACTCCCCAGTGCTTTCAGGGCTCTAAATCAAGGTAGCACATCCATATTAGGGAAGCCTACCTTGGACTAATTTTGAGGCTTCCCTGTAGTGTAGACATGCTATTTTGAAATAAGCTATTTCAGAGTATTTCTTCCAGAATAGCTCATTTCAAAATAAGCATGCAGTGTAGACATACCCTTTCAGATTAGGTCTCCTATCTCTCTTTTTTTTCTTTTTATGAGAGACTAAATTCATTCAACTTAATGCCCCCCTCATTTTGCCCTTTACCACAGATACACTTTGCCTCTTCCCTTCAGCTGCAAATATACCAATACACAATAGTATATGGTTGAGTTTTTCAAAGTTGATTGGGGGGATTTAGCCACACAAACTTCTATTAATCAGTGTGTTCCATGGCTAGATCTAGGCTCAGATTTTCGAAAGTGCTTGTAAATCATGCACCCTTAATTATTTTCACATGTGCCTGTATGTATGAGTATCCTCCTTGTATGTTAGAAAGGGAGTTGCATGTGTAATAACTGTGCAAACAAAGTTTGTGGCTCAATAGCTTTTTGTGTTTGCATTCATATACACAGAAATGTTTTGTATGAAAATAAATTTCAACACAAATCTTACGCATATTGTACATGTCCCTGGCTTTTCCTCCAAGAGCTGCTCTTACAATTCACAACTAAAAACTGCAATTGATTTCTCTGTGAATAAATCTGATTATAAATAGTTTGAGTACATTTCACAAAATAGCATAGATTCCTTAAATGATATGACAAACTAGTTAAATCAGTTAACAAAGAGTTTCTCTAATTACTACAGGGTGTGAGGCAACATGAATACCTTTTTAGGTTCTAATCCATGAAGGTGTTTGTTCAGAAAAATAGTTTGCTGCTGCCTACATTGATTGCTCTTTGAATACTGTAAATCAAACATACCCTGAGACCTCAAGAGGAGAAAAATAAATATTTGTAAAAAGTGACTATTGAGGGGGAGTCCTTAGTCTGGTTCCACTGAGACTTTTTATTTCCCTGCTTTTACTCTCTCTAGAAACATACAAGCAGAATGAAATGGTTCTAGTGTGATATACAGGGGCACAATCCAGACTAGTCCAGGGGCTGTGCCAACTCGGGGAGTCTTCAATGCCTTGCTGTAATAGCTCCCACCTAGACTGCTCACAAACAGCCTTTCAGAATGCAAACCACACCTTGAGTGCCTGTAGTGCCGGTTACACCCTGCCTTTCACCAGCTTTGGTTATATTGCAGGGTCACCCATCATACCTCCAGTCCCAGATCTTCCTCCAGAAATGTATTTCCTGCACTGTCCATCCCTCTCCAGGACACTAAAATATATATTAAGTCTATTATTCCTTTAAGGGAATAAAGTGCCAATTTATTATTTTAAATGGTTACTCAGGCACTCCAATTTAAACATGCTAGATTAGATAAAATAGTAAAATATGCTTAATAACTACAGAGAGGTAGAGTTTAAGTGAGTCCAAGTAATAAAGCACCAAAGCTAGAAATGGTTGCATGATAAAGGAAAATAAAATGCTTACTTATGTACAATTTAGCAGACCGTATTAGGTTCATGCAAAGTTTTAACCATTTACCCCAAGAGATTGACTATACTCTAAGGTCAGAACCCTCTCTCTTAGAATCCAATGGCTATTTTCCTTTGTCATCCTCAGAAGTGCTGCTAGGGAAAGAGAAGAAATGTCTTGCTGTCTGTCCCTTTTTTTAATCATCTTGTACCCCACTTTGAGAAATATTTTCATCTGGGAGCAAGGCTGCAGGCAGACTAGTGAAGAAAGAAAACTCCATGCTGTTTGTTTGATAAGACTTCAGCACCACCACAAGCTCTCTCCGTTTTCCCTTTCTAATCTCTCTCTAGGACATACCCTCTTATATTTCCTGAAGTGTCTTTTGTTCCTCTTCAGAAAACTGGCAACTGATATCTGGGACAGTGTCTTCAGTCACAGCAGTCCTCTCCTCTTCCTCCATGTTCCTTCCAGGACATGTTGCTTTTCTCTGCCATTGTGAACTTAGCCTCAGTCCCTCCCACATGTGGAAACATACATTCCTTCTGCTGCAGAAGAGTTATAGAGACTTTCCCCTCAGAAATTTCAGGGACTTTACCACTCCCCTCTGTGTTACCTGCACAATATTGCTATTGCTGTTTTTGTTGCTTTTTTTTGTGCTACAGGTTACCACTTAAATAACTTTAGCTATATGCAAATGATTCTTCCCAATAAGCATTTCAATGGGATATTCTTTAGCACCATATGACAATCCCTTTCCACATACACCTTGGTGAAAGATACAGGAATATTATGTCCTCCCACTGCCAGAAGAGCCAGTCTTTGGTATCACGCTTCCCTTGACCAGAGAGATCAGGGTTCTGGTGTTTCTAGATTCTATGCACTCTGGCAACTTTAATAACTTCCACATTGATACCCCCCTCTTTCTACTTCCACCCTGGTCAGCCCTCACAAAACTGACCAGGTAACCTGGAGGTATCTCTCAAGCTTGTGCTTTAAGGATAACTGCTTTAATATGAGTTAGAAGGGGCTTATTTCTTTTAGTGTTGGGCATAGATTTCTCATGTGCTGAGTGGAGTTACGCTGGAAACACTTTATTGAACTCTTTTCCTTCACAGAAGGTTTGTAAAGGGGGTTTCCAGGAGGGGAATAATTCTGGGTGTTTGTGGGTGAGTGCCTGGGATCCCAACCACCCTTCCCCTGAAGGGTGAAAATAGGATTCTCCACACACACTTTACTCCAGATTTGTACCCCTATTTCTATGACTTGCACTCATTAGGCATCTGGGCTTGCACAAAGGGCTCACACAGGGTAGCCACTGCTGTCACAGATTCTTAAAATGTATCCTATGAAATATTTCTAATCTCTTAGTAAATGTTCTTGAGCAAAAAGGTCAAACCTTTGGTTCTGGTCTTTGATTCTCATCTCTGCTTGCAATTTTTAATGTTCATGTTTTTGTCTCTTTCTCCATCCTGGTATGTTCTGGCTTTGCAATTGTTTCTATGGTACTTCTCTTGATACTTTCCTGTTTCTATTTCGCTTACTCATACTAAGCAAACAGGAAACATCATTCTGTCTCCAGCCATCACACCTAAGGCTCACTTAAAATTGCTGCACCAGTGCTCAAAATTTAAACCACATTAAAAAAAGAATAGGCTGTGTGTAAATCCTGGCTTACTGCACCACGGTGACATACCAAGGCATCATCCCTACCCTGTAACTTTCAGTGTCTTGCTGTAGTAGTAGAATAGTCCAGGCTAAGGAGAGCCAGGGTCTGGTTTGCATTCTGTTAGGCTATTTGTGAGTAGCCTAGGTGGCACTGAAGGGTGCAGGAGCAGGGTGACACAGCCCCTCACTAGTCAGGCTTGTGACCCAGTATGTCACTACTGCATGCCAAGAAGGTAGAGTAAAAGGGGGCCAATAAAACCCATGAATTAACAGAGGAGGCTGTAAACAGACACAATACTCTTTAAAAGACATTTTAATCCATGTGAATGCATGATTGCTTTGAGCTCAACTGTCAATCATCAAAGGTAACCAAAGTTAATGTAATACAGAAGAGAAAAAATATGCAGCTTACCATACTGTGTAATGTAATAGTATGTGTGAACAATTATCCTATTCAAACACAGCCAACTCTTATAGTTCTTAATCCTTTCTATTCCTCGCTCATGAAAATTCTTATTGCCCTAACACATGTTAAATTCTGTTTTCAGATATCAATGTGGATCTCACAATTTAAAATCAAGTGGTAGACTTTTCTCCACATTTGGTATATTTTAAAAAGGTATGGTAGGTAATTTATAGTAGGAAAATTAACAAGTACGTGCATAGTAGCCTGGCATCTGTCTCTTAATTTGTCAGCATTTGTATCCATTATTTAAATTTCTCTTCCAGCTAAAGAATCTTGAATGAATATGTATCACGGAAAGAAATATTTTAACAATCTTTGAGTTTAGCAAAATTCTCAAGAGTGGGAATACCTTGCCAATTAATACAACTGAGCGATACCAAAGGTAATATGTATAGAACTTATATTTTACTGAAGAACTTAAATCAGATAATTCCCTCTGAGCTTTAAAATCTTCTGTTGATTTTGTGTTGTTTCTTCCACTGTGTCCAAGAAAATTCTAAAAAATTCCCACGTGAAACAAAAAAATGTGCAAAGATAAGTATAAGAACATAAGAATGGTCATACTGGGTCAGATCAATGGTCCATCTAGCCCAGTTTCCTGTGCTGACAGTGGCCAATACCAGATGCTCTAGAGGGAGGGAACACAACAGGTAATCCTCATGTGATCCCTCTCCTGAGAATCTGAAAATCCCTGGACAATGCAACTGAATGAACTGTCAGCAAATTCTGGATCATAAAAAAAGTCACAAAGAGAAAGAGAGGAAGGTCAATTCACTCCAAAGTGCATTTTGTATGTATTGCACATTCTGTGTGTGTGTGTGTGTGTGTGTGTGTGTGTATGAGAGAGAGAGACGCAGACACACAGCATACACAATTCCCAGAGAGTAGTTATCCATGGTTCGCACTTAAGCTTGAAGGGCATACTAAGTAGTATCCCTCAGGAATCAGTTCTGTTCAATATCATCAGTAATTTAGACAAAGTTATTAAGAATATACTTATAAAGTTTCTAGATGAGACCAAGGTTGCAGGAGTTGCAAGTGCTTTAGAGGATAGACTTAATATTCAAAATGATCTGGAGAAACTGGATAATGGTCAAATACGATGAAATTCAATAAGGACAAATGCAAAGTATTCTACTTAGAAGGAACATCCACTGCACATATAAAAAATGGGAAATGACTTCCTAGGAAGGAGTATTGAGAAAAGGGATTTGGGATCATAATGATAATGAGCTAAACAGGAATCAACAGTGTCACTTTGTTGCAAAAAACCCAAGTATCGTTCTGGGATATATTAGCTGTAGTGTTTGTAAGCAAGACACAAGAAGCATTTTTTCCATTCTACTCTGTATTGAGTAGGATTCAGTTAGAATGTTCATTCAGTTCTGAGACCCATATTTCTGTAAAAAATTGGACAAATTAGAGAAAGTCCAGAGAAGAGCAACAACAGTAATTCAAGGTCTAGATAATATGACCTATGAAGGGAAGATTGACAAACTTGTTAGTTTAGGATGGAAAAGAGAATACTGAATGGCAACAAAACAGTTTTCAAGAACAGAAAAGGTTGTTACAAGAAAAAAGAAGAAAAATTGTTTTTGCTTACCTTTGACGCTAGGACAAGACGCAACATACTTAATTAGACATTAGAAAAAGTTTCCTAAATGTCAGACTGATTAAGTACTGGAATAAAGTGCCTAGGGAGGTTGTGGAATCTCTATAATTGGAGATATTTAAGAGCAGGTTAGACAAGCATTTGTGAGGGATGGTCTAGATCATGACTTCTTTGTTTTGGTCTTGACTTCTTTGTTAAGGTCTTCACTGAGAAGTGTAAAGGAATGCCTACCATAGTGAATGCTAGTAGGAAGGGGGTAGGTTTAGAAGATAAAATAAAAAAAGAACAAGTTAAAAATCACTTAGAAAAGTTAGATGCCTGAAAGTCACCAGGGCCTGATGAAATGCATCCTAGAATACTCAAGGAGCTAATAGAGGAGGTATCTGAGCCTCTAGCTATCATCTTTGGAAAATCATGGGAGACAGAAGAGATTCCAGAAGACTGGAAAAGGGCAAATATAGTGCCCGTTTATAAAAAGGGAAATAAGAACAACCCAGGAAATGACAGACCAGTTAGTTTAACTTCTGTGCCAGGGAAGATAATGGAGCAAATAATTAAGGAAATCTTCTGTAAACACTTGGAAGGTGGCAAGGTGATAGGGAACAGCCGGCATGGATTTGTAAAGAACAAATCATGTCAAACCAATCTGATAGCTTTCTTTGATAGGATAATGAGTCTTGTGGATAAGGAAGAAGCAGTAGATGTGGTATACCTAGACTTTAGTAAGGCATTTGATATGGTCTCGCATGATATTCTTATCAATAAACTAGGCAAATACAACTTAGATGGGTCTACTATAAGGTGGGTGCATAACTGGCTGGATAACCATTCACAATCCTGCTGGAAAGATATAACAAGTGGGGTTCCGCAGAGGTCTGTTTTGGGACCGGCTCTGTTCAATACCTTCATCAATGATTTAGATATTGGCATAGAAAGTACGCTTATTAAGTTTGCAGATGATACCAAGCTGGGAGGGGTTGCGACTGCTCTGGAGGACAGGGTCATAATTCAAAATTATCTGGACAAACTGGAGAAATGGTCTGAGGTAAACAGGATGAAGTTTAATAAAGACAAATGCAAAGTGCTCCACTTAAGAAGGAACAATCAGTTTCACACATAGAGAATGGGAAACGACTTCTAGGAAGGAGTACGGCAGAAAGGGGTCTAGGGGTTATAGTGGACCACAAGCTGAATATGATTCAGCAGTGTGACACTGTTGCAAAAAAAGCAAACATGATTCTGGGATACATTAACAGGTGTGTTGTGAGCAAGACACGAGAAGTCATTCTTCCGCTCTACTCTGCGCTGGTTAGGCCTCAATTGGAGTATTGTGTCCAGTTCTGGGCACCGCATTTCAAGAAAGATGTAGAGAAATTGGAGAGGGTCCAGAGAAGAGCCACAAGAACGATTAAAGGTCTAGAGAACATGACCTATGAAGGAAGGCTGAAAGAATTGGGTTTGTTTAGTTTAGAAAAGAGAAGACTGAGGGGGGACATGATAGCTGTTTTCAGGTATCTAAAAGGGTGTCATAAGGAGGAGGGAGAAAACTTGTTCATCTTGGCCTCTGAGAATAGAACAAGAAGCAATGGGCTTAAACTGCAGCAAGGGAGGTTTAGGTTGGACATTAGGAAATTTTTCCTAACAGTCAGGGTAGTAAAAAACTGGAATAAATTGCCCAGGGAGGTTGTAGAATCCCCATCTCTGGAGATATTTAAGAGTAGTTTAGATAAATGTCTATCAGGGATGGTTTAGACAGTATTTGGTCCTGCCATGAGGGCATGGGACTGGACTCGATGACCTCTCGAGGTCCCTTCCAGTCCTAGTATTCTATGATTCTACGAATACTTAGTCATACATTGAGTGGAGTCTGGACAAGACCTCTTAAGGTCCCTTCCAGTGCTAAGGTTCTATGATTTGAAGGTTTAAAAAAATCCTATCCAAAATCAGAATGAGAATATGCTAAAAGGTCAGTCATGCACTCTGAACTTTCACAGGGTATGCATGCCCAGAAAGATGTATTAAGCCACATTAATTTTTATGGTAATGTAGATGCCAGTGCAGAGACGAGAAGTGTCTTGTTCTCTCCGTGCATAAAGGATGTGGGAGACAGCTTTGCCTCTGGCAATATCCTAAAGTTTTACCCCTGCTCTGATGGCCCTTGTGGAACTTTCTTATGGTGAAGAATCACAGAGTGCAATTCTGTCCTGGCCATAGTGTCTCCAGTCTCCACTTCACCTGTGGTGTGCCCTTGATGGGGAAGTGGCACAAGTGCCATCTGCACCAGATATGTCCTCCAGGATATGAATGTGTGTCTGTCCCTTAGCCCATTTACATTAGACTATATGCTACAAAGGAGCCATAGGATTCATTGTGTTTTTGCTGCACTGAGGGACTAGACTACTGACTGACATATAGAGAGATCGATAGCCAATCTCATTCATGATGTGGAGCAGTGCACAAAGAGTTGGAAGGCTGCCTAGAATACAGGATGATGGATTATGCCAGAGAATCTGTGCCATTGGCTCATAAGAACATAAGAACGCCATACTGGGTCAGACCAAAGGTCCATCTAGCCCAGTATCCTGTCTACCAACAGTGGCCAGCACCAGGTACCCCAGAGAGGGTGGACCGAAGACAATGATCAGCCGATTTGTCTCCTGCCATCCCTCTCCAGCCTCTGACAGACACCATTTTATCCCCTATTGAACAGATGTGCTTCCAATGTGTATTTAAAAACATAGCCAAATTATTTGGTATGAATACATTATATTACATATTTAGCCCATTATATCATTCATGAATAGTTTGCAATCTATCTTGATATAGTATTAGCTTTCACAAGCATTCACTGACCAGTTATGCCAACAAATTGCAGACTAGATAGCATCACGAATGGTTCACTTTGACTATTCAGTACACACCTCCTGTAGGGGGAGAAGTGAGGGATCCCACCTCCAGGCTGTGGTAGTGGCTGTATTGCAGGTAAGAGGACCCATTGAATCTTCTGCATAGTGGGTGGAAGAATTGTAGTGACTTACTTTGTGTACTTGACTTTCAAATGAAATTTGTGTTTTGAAATGTGGTTGTATTCTGTAAAGTCTGTGAAAATGGCAACTTCATTGTGCCCTGGTTATTTTAAGCTCAGATTTAAACAGTGTAAAAGATGTGTGTGTGAATCGGTGTTCAGCCCTGAAAACTCCCCATGGGATCTGAAAGTCAAGTTGGCTTTCCTTTTCACTCATCATCACCAGTAATAAAGATTCTGCAGCCAACACTCTACTCACCTGTATAACCCCATTGAGTTCAGTTAAGTAGCACAGTGTAACTAAGCATCTTTACTAGGGCTGTGTAAGTGTAACTTAGGGCATAATTTGGAAATTAGATAACAATTTTGGTTAATGTTATTTCACCCAAAATATAGTCCTATTCCCCCTCTCTCTGAGTTGAATTGGCTCTGCAGATGTAAAACAAATGAACAAAACAACCAACAAACTAAACATTTTAAACAGCTATAGCTGAAGCAGAGCTGGGCACATATGGCTAACAGTGTTCAAGCATTCATGCTAGTTCTAGTTGTTAATTTGGTTCTACTACATTTGTGCTCCTTATTATTTGCTATCTGCAAACATTAATGCTAACAGATTCTTGTTCACTGAGATGTTTGGGGAATGGCTGGTCTTTCTGCAAACAGCCATATTTACAAAAGGACCAGAGTATTCATCCATGAGCATGGGGACTTGCTATTCATTATTTACAATGCATCCTTTTCAGTATGTGTTCTCTTCTTTGCAAAGTTGCAGTCCAACAGGGAGGAGAAACAGATCTTGTGACAGAGGGAGCCAATCAGAAACCACAAATAAGTGTGTACTGAATAGTCAAAGTGAACCATTCATGATGCTATCTAGTCTGCAATTTATTGGCATAACTGTTCAGTGAATGCTTGTGAAAGCTAATACTAAATCAAGATAGATTGCAAACTATTCATGAATGATATAATGGGCTAAATATGTAATATAATGTATTCATACCAAATAATTTGGCTATGTTTTTAAATACACATTGGAAGCACATCTGTTTAATAAGAAGATAGCAATTTTAATGGTCACTTTCCAGAACCACAAACAGGAATAAACCTTGGACATTAAAAGATATTTGAAATAGCTCATGATCATGTATATTGCTTGGGTGATAGATAAGTATTCGGGGGAACATGACTGCAAAAAGGAAAAGAGAAACATAAAATTGGAATTTGTCTAAGCATTTAGTGGGATTGTTGAGGGCCCCTGAATGAGGGGATGGTTAAAGTAGCCTACCTTCTACACCATGCCATCAAAATTGCACTCTCCTGAGTCTCTAAAATATAGGGACTGCTCAGTGTACAGGCACTAGCTTCTAATTTCCCCCTTGGGTGCTCAGATCTAGGCCCCACCCCAACTTTACCCCTTTCCCCAAGCCCTGGCCCTCGCCTGCCTGTTCCTGCCCTTACTCTACCCTTGGCCCAACCTCTGCTCCACCACTTCCCCCAAGGCTTCACCCCTACTCTGTCTCTTCTTGCTCCCACTCTGCTCTCATCCCAACTTTTTCTTGCCTTTTTCTACCCTCCTTCCCTGAGCATGCCCCATCCTCACTCTCTCCCTTTTTCCCAGTACCTCCTGGGGGAACTGATCAGCAGAGGCCACTGGTAGGTGGGAACAGGGGGAATGGAGAGGAGCTTATCTACTGGTGGGTGGTAAGCACCCACTAATTTTTTTCTGAGAGTGCTCCTGGGCTGGAATGCTCACAGAGTTGGGCACATATGACTTGCTGCCCAACCACCCATGAAGTAGGTGAGGAGAACATGAAGCTGTGGTCTAATTCATTGCCATCTCCATAGGCCAGCTTTGAAAGGAAGAACATACTGCACCTCTGAAGGGATAAGTCACTGGTCACAATCCTTCTAATCCCTGTGGTGTTTTACATTGTTTCTCTATTTAGAACTGAGTCCAGTATATGGCAAGCAGAAAGTTACTGTGGCACTGTTTGACAGATTCTGTCATGTACCATGATCCATCTTATACAGAAAGGGGCAGGAGGTTCTCAGGCTGCTGACTATTAGTCTTGGATTTTCAAGCTTCCTTGAGAGAGATTAGAGCTTCCTGCTTTGATTTAATAGCAGGTGACTATGGCCTCCAACGTGCCATATGTAAGCTGTGAATTGGTGGAGCTGTGGCCTTCCCCATCCCAGTAAAGCCTTCCATGATACCTCCTCTTACACATCATCTTGGTCCTTCCTATTCTTTGCCTGTGTCACATACTGGTCTAAACTCTTGGGAGCAGTACTTCTTTGGTCTAATTTTGGTTGTTGGATTTAAGGTGTTAGTTGTTGACAGTGACCTGGGATATACAGAAGGTCAGACTAGGTGATCTTGTGGGCCCTTCTGGCCTTAAACTCTATAAATTATGCTAGGGTAAGTTAGGGCATCTGGCACAGATTCTATTAGTCTCCTTTTTTCCCTGACAAGGGATTCTCAACCAGGCAGCTGTGGCCAAAATTCAGACCCTTTGCACCACCCACGTGGGCATATAATGTGGCCCTGTGTTTTTCAGAATGTTGGGGTTGCTATACATTCCTAAGAGAAAGTTGCAAGTTTTTAAATGGGGATGTGAAAAATCCAATGGTAGTGATATCATATTTGTAATGGAGATAGCTATTTGAAAAGAAAGCACCTAAATTAGAAAGTTGTGTCTCTGTGGATGACCCAAAATGATTATGCTGAAAGACAGGTGCATCTTGAATCAGATGTAATGTTAGGTACAGTAAAACTCCAATAGTCCAGCATCTAATAGTCTGGCACTCCTGATAGTCCGGCATCAAAACGGCAAGAGCTAGTGAGTGAGCTTCGGCAAAAAAGGAGTCACAAGGTAACAGTGGCAGCAGCTGAACTGAGCAAAAAGGGTAAAAAAGGCTTAAAAAAACTAAAACATTACAGTATACTGTATACAGTATGCACAATAAAAAGGGTTAAGAACACTTTATATACAGTATATAATGTATACAGTATATATATAACCTGCTTATAGTACCTCCTGATAGTCCGGCATATCTGATAATCAGGCACCACCTAAATCCCATAGGTTCCGGATTATCGGAAGTCTACTGTACTTCAGATGTAATATTATCTGGATTTCAGTGCTGCAGAAATATGTAAATCATACCACGGGCTCTTAGTAAGAGTGAAGTGGCCTATAATCATTAATAAAGCCTATTCAGACAAGGAACCCAAATCCTGATAGGTGCTGAGTACCTACTAGTCCCATGGAAATATGGTGGGGACTGCAGAATCTCAGGATTTGGGCCAACAGTTTAAAATAAGGAACAGGATGGTTCAGGGATTAGTCTCAGAAGATGTGCTTTAAGGGATTTATAGTGCTGGAAGTAAAGAAATATTGAACCAGTGGAGGATGAAACAGTAATGCTCATTTTTTTAACATTTGAAAAGCTGTTGAGATGATATACAAAATCCCTTTCAGTGCTTCATGGTTTCATTTCAAGAGCAGTAGGAGGATATACATTTATTAAAATTAATGAGGAAAAATCACTGTCACATTCTGAGGAATAACTCTCTCTAGGTAGGGGTGTGTGTGTGTGTGTGTGTGTGTGTGTGTGTGTGTGTGTGTGTGTGTGTGGTCAATACTGTGTTTGAGTATTCAAAACCCAAGTCTCTCTCCCTCACTAGTTTTTGAGGGAATTGATTGCAGTATAATAGGAAGAGCAATCTGTTCTTATCTTCTAGATTACTTTCTCCTCCAGTGAATACTTTTCATTCTTCAGTCTGTGCCAGTTCTTAGCTCTTCTATGTGTTTTGTACACATATGTGTGCTAAGTTCAAACGATTATTTATAATACAGGATGTAGTCACTAATAAGATCAGAATCCCACTGAGCCAAGCCCTCTAAAAACTTATTGTCCCAAAGTCCCTCTCCCAAAGAGCTTGCAGTCTAAACAGCAGGGGCAATTAAGAAGGGAGTAATGGCACATTTCCATTTTTGTACGATATGGGGAACTGAGCGACAGAGGGAAAAAAATTACCCAAGGTCAGAAAAGAAATCCATGGTAGGGCAGGGAAATCAACTTCAGTTTCCTGACCCTCACAGTTCTGTACCTGAACCATAATCAGAAAACCATTCTTCCTCTCAAGATAGTCTCTAGATACTAGTTTAAATATTGGACAGTATTAATAATATGTAACTCCTACATAAATGGCCATGAAATACTCCTTTATAATTTTTGGTGTGCTGTTCTCTACTCTCTTACTTAGGTAAAATGGCACCTTAAGCAAATGTATATTTTGTTGCCCCTGGCCCGCACTGCCACCCATGCTCCTAGTTATCTACCATGCCCTGTTGCCTCACTGTAGTCCCCCAAGTTCCCTTCCATAGCCCTGTACCCCAGGGGCATCCTGCTCCTTGTCTTTTGATCACTGCATCCCCCTTACAATGGCACCCAGAGTGATCTCCCTCATTACTGACCCTGACTGTTATATTTTTTGCAGGCTTATAAGATGTACATTGACACCAACTTGATTTCAGTGTGGGAGACATTTGGAATTCAAAAGCAAGGATTGAAAGTTTGTTTTATTTATGTACAGAGTTTTTGTGGTTTCTTAATAGCTTTTCATTAGTATTGTGAGATTCTAAGCCCTGATCCAGCACCAATGAGCATGGAAGAAAAGTTCAGTCATGAGTCCTTCACCTAGCAATTAGTACTTCTCTCCTGCTTCCAGCAGCCACCATTTCCATCATGACCACCCACCTGAGAGGCAGTGGCAAAGAAGCTGGAAAGCAGCTGTGTGCTTGTAGTAGGAAGAAGGCATGTTGGCTGGACTGGACTGAAAGTTCAGCATCTTGGCCTCAGATCCAGCCATTCTTCCCCTCTTAAACTCAGTCCCAGCAACTATACTGGGCTGACACTGAGGAATCCTGGTGAAAATAAGTGATTAATCTTATTTTACCATTTATTTTATCAAGTAGTTTTCAGCTTTTGATAACAATTACTAAGATGCATCAACCGAGATTTCTATTAAGAAGCTGATATTATATGAAACAGTTATTCTGCTCTAAGCTCACTGACCCTGAATAGATTGATTATGTGTGAACCTGTCCCACAAGAGAGGAGTGTTCTAAGATTCCATGGGCACGGTTTAGGCTAAACCATGGTTTAAAATTGGCTCTTAGCACAACAAGTCCAAAAATAGATAAAATACATTTATTCAAGCTTTAGCTGAAATTAACATGCCAAAACCAACTCTGCTGAATAAGCACAGCAATAACTTTATTTCATTTGTTACTAGTAATGTTATCCTATCTCTGGGTAATTGATTCCTGGTTTATAAAAAACCCTCAAATATTAGCCTGGCATAAAGGGGCCAGTATCAACACAGTTCTCCAAGTACCATGTGTTCAGAGCTTAAGTATCTTGAAAAATTCTCTGCGAAGGTATAAAAATTACATTTAAAAAAAATCTTTAACTTACCTGTGATACAAATAACATAGATTAAAGTGGAAAGGCTAACAGATCTAATTATTTTATTCCATTTCCTGTGAGAAACACTATTTAAGTTTTGCATTTTACTCAGTTTCGATAATGAAATTTATTTACATGGAAACTTAGTGTGTGAATCCATAACACACCAGCTTCTGCAAGCTAAGGCACACACTGCATGGCACACTTCTTTTGGCGGTGTGTAGAGTTCATAGATGTGTAGCCTCCATTGCATGAGTGTAAATTACAGGGGAAGGGTGTGGATATGTCTGCAAATATATGTTTGCAGGTATATATCCTACCTAGCTCTTTTCTTGCCCAAGTCTTACCTCCCTTCCTACAATTTTTAGCAGTGTAGTATCACTCTGTCTCCCCATTACTGGAGCCTTTCATCGCTGAAGGAAAAGACTGATCACTGGGAAAGGCTCTGGAAGCTGCCTGCTCCTACTATCTTTCTCTTCACAGGGAATTCCTTTGAAGAATATGGGTGGAAATTAAATCCCAAGAGACTTTTTGTATTGAATTTTAAGAAAGGAATATGACTATTTGTATTTGGCTTTTAAAAAACTATATAAAAAGTTTTATTAATAAACCTTCCTGTAAACTGCACTGTTTAAACATCCCCTAAGATTCTATACAAAGAGCGGCAACGATTCTATACTTTTATTATGAAGGGTAGATTCCAGTCAAGGGAAAAAAATTTGATGTTGCTGATATGTGTAAAACTGTACAAAATTCAATGCAGTTAGTCAGTATGATGAAGAATAGAATTGGGGTTAGGATTTTTTGTGAGCTTGGAGACAAACATTTTAGCTCATGGTTTGTGGCTTCTTTTTTTCTTTTTCTTTTTTTGTGCCTGCCATTCATTCATTACATTCTTGGACAACATACATACTGAAACAAAATAAGGTGTATCATTTTTAAAATCAGCAGTTTCAAGTTTCCACCATAGGGATCTGATGATTTTGCCAGTGGTAAGTACAGCACAACTGCTATTCTCTAAATAGTATTTCTTTCAGCAATTCTGGTTGTAGACATTCCACAGGCAGATATCTTGTAATCTAATTCACTTCAATCAGTCCAGACAAAAGCTCTCTCACTTCATCTAGTTAGACCTCACAGCCTGTGCTCTGTCAGCACACCTGGTAATTCATTTCTTATATAATAAAACTGCAATGTGTAGCTTTTTATCAACAGGTTGTCTCAGGGAATTACAAAATCCTTTCTTAATTTTTAACTTCCTTACAACACGAGCAATTTAGCTTAATGTAAATAAACTGAGCAGGGCTGGAAAATTGTACACTCTGCTTACCACTAATAAAATAATTATAGCTTTTAGAAATCTTAGAACTTTAAAACAAACATAGAACTGTGCTTTAAGGGTTAGATTCTGTCACCCTTATTGTGTTGACTAGCACCTTACTCCATGAATGACTGATTCCACTGGGACTACATGTAGGGAAAGATAGTACTAACAGTAAGTAAGGATATCAGAGTCTGCTTCAATGTAATAACGAAACTGTGGGGCCAATGAGTCCTAGCGGGATTGTTTAGATATAATGTTAGTGTTATGTGGTGGTCTCCAACAGTCATGATTGTGAATTCATAATATGCTAGGTACTATAAAATGATATGTGATAAATGTATTTTCTCTTGATTTTTTAAGCTAGAAATGTATCCCTTTAACATTACAGCTGCATAGGAGAAATCTCTTTGATCTACTTTATCTTAAGTATATATTTGCCTATCCTTTTGCAGAAACATATACTGATATTTTACCAGATGTACCAGATATACAAGGTATTTTTCATACATTTAGTCTGGTTACATGTAGCAAATCTGTCTTTTGCAAGAAATGGATATCTAATACCTAACAGTCTGTGCTGTGCAAAGAGTCAGTGATGAAGATACAAAATGTTAATACTTATGTTAAAGCTTTACATACCACCAGGTTCAGTTTTCAGTGAGAGCACACATAGTGTTGTGATCTGCTTCAGAATCTGTCTTGATGGCTCTTAACCAGCACTGGAAGGTGGGTTTGGAGGGTCTTGCAATGGGCAGGCAGCACAAGGAAAATTTCAAGCAATATTAATTAAGGATGAGTAATTAAGTGGACACTAGATCTTTTCTTCAACTAGGTGTCAACAACTGAATTGAACTCATATAAATGGTAGAAATATCTGTCATGTCTGCCATTTAGAATATGGCAAGCAATACTCCTCCATGTCTGGAAAGTTTTCTAGATAGAAGTAATTATTATCATTCTTGATATAACCTAATGGACTGAGCACAGTCTGAAAATTTAAAAAAAAACCCAACAACTTGAATTCTAACTTGTCACCTATTTACTTGCATGGTCTGGGGAAAATTACATCATCTCTGCGTATCAGTTCCTCCAGGGGCAAAATAGCTACCTACCACAGAGGAGGGCTCTAAGAGAGGTAAACGTGTTACTCTATAACTTTAAAAACGAGTAGTCCTGTGGCACCGTAGAGACTAACACAATTCTGGGATTCTGTTATTCTTCTCCAGATCATTGGATGAAGTGAGTTAGTGAGTTTTGCCCATGGAAGCTCATGATACTATATATCATGAGCTATCTATATATAGTATTTGTTAGTCTCTAAACCTGGGTCTACCCTAGGGAATTATTGCAAAATAACAAATGGCACATCCACACTACCAAGCCCATTAGTTTAAAATAAGAGGCTGATTATTTCAAAATAATAACTCCTGCTTTCCATGAGGAATAACCCTTATTTTGAAATAGTTATTTCCAGGGCTTGCTGAGCTGTGGCAATCCCTGCTCACCAGCCACACTCTCCGGTGTTCTGTGCATGCGCAGATCGTTCTGTGCATGCGCAGATCGCCTGAACCCGGCTCTTCTGGGATGTAATCTACTCACCACAGACTAGTAGATCATAGATTGTCGAGCCCTGGTTAATTCAAAATAGTGGTAGTGTGGATACTCCAAGTCAAGGTAGTGCGTCCACATTAAGGGAGCCTGCCTTGGACTAATTTTGAGGCTTTCCTGTAGCATGGACATGCTATTTCAAAAGAGTTATTATGAGAGTTATTATTTTGAAATAAGTTATTCTGAAATAATTTCCTAGTGTAGACATGCCCTCAGGTGTCATAGGACTATTCATTTTTAAAGTAGAATTAGTGAGTGTTAATTCAGAGTAATGAATATGTAAAATACTCCATCAAGTTAGAATTGTGCAACCATTTCTTACATCATTGGAGCAAATGGACTACTTGTGTGAATAGGTGTTCACCAAAGGGTATACTGTCATTATCTCCATGACATATATCTTTTACTATGGAAATGTCTGTATATCAATAACACTTATAGTAAACTACCAATAGTCAAAGTTAAACCTAAGTGTTTTTCTGTAGTATACTAAAATCTTGCCCTTCAGGGTAAAATATTCTGGAAGTAATTTTAGAAGCACATTAGATAACACTTCAGTGTCTAGCCATGCTACCCCAGGAGAGAATAAATGAGTTGTAAAAATACATTCCACTTGTGACCTAGTAATAAATTCCACTTGTACCAAGTTCATAAGAAAGTCAGCATTTTTTAAAAGTTTTAAGATAGATATTCTGATTGAGAATGTATGTGGAGGTCACACATCCAGAGCTAATTAACAAGTTGAAATTTTCTTGTTTAGTAAAGGTTCCAGGGACTTCTGTGAATTATGAGTATCTTGGAATATATAAGAACAAACAAGCTGTTAAAGGGCAAATCCATTTCAACAATATTAACACCCTGATATTAATTTCCCTAATAGTTCTGCGAGTTAGAGTGAAACATTTGAGTTGTACAGACAAATTCTATTCTCTATTATATTGGCATAAAACCAAAGTAACACCATTGATTTTAACTAATAGCAGGATCTATCTCATTGTCTTTTAGGGTATGTCTACACTACCCCGCTAGTTCGAACTAGCGGGGTAAAGTAGGCATACCGCACTTGCAAATGAAGCCCGGGATTTGAATTTCCCGGGCTTTATTTGCATAAGCGGGGAGCCGCCATTTTTAAAACCCCGCTGGTTCGAACCCCGTGCAGCGCGGCTACACGGGGCTCGAACTAGGTAGTTCGGACTAGGATACCTCGGTGTACCGGTAGTTCGGAATAGGAATCCTAGTCTGAACTACCTAGTTCGAGCCCCGTGTAGCCGTGCTGCACGGGGTTCGAACCAGCGGGGTTTTAAAAATGGCGGCTCCCCGCTTATGCAAATGAAGCCCAGGAAATTCAAATCCCGGGCTTCATTTGCAAGTGCGGTATGCCTACATTACCCTCCTAGTTCGAACTAGGAGGGTAGTGTAGACATACCCTTACTGACTGTCAGTCTTATACTTGCTGGACTTCCCAGCAATTTCAGAGTTACTGTATCAACTGTAAGGTTCGGAGAACTTTTTGAGGAATTTAGAAACCACTCTGTCCCCTGGCTCTCACCCCTCTCTGTTTCCCAAGGAGTGCAAAGGAGCAGAAAAGCATCTGCGCATGACAGTGGCAGAGCTGTCTCTGATGCCAACTGCCCATCATATAGAGGGAGCAGGTAGTAAGGAGGAGGGCTATATGGGGACAGTGTAGAGCACAGACCTCTTCTGCCAATTCTCAGTGGGTAGAAAGCTCTTTAGGTACCATTGCCAGTGTTCCAAATTTAATCAGCTTCCTCCCCTCCCCACTCAGACCCTCCCAGCTGCCACATGCAGCTGTCTGCTTGAGAGACTCTGAGACATTGTTTCTAGATCTGGAACAGAATTGAAAAGTTTTGAGGTTTGAATTCCTTTTGGTAATTGAAAATGCAAGTTTGGGGCTGCTGAATATTTTTTCAAACCTTATCTTATTCACTGGTATTCTTAAAAATATGGCAGGAATGAATTACTTCCAACCAGGAATCCTCCTTTTTTTTGCATAACTCATGCTACTACTAAGGGGAGAAATTTGTTTTTTTCTTTTGGAAAAACATTTTGTGCGAGTTGACTAACTTATGAAACCCATTAAAAAAATCTAGCAGCTTCATGAAATCCTTAAACATTAGCATCCAAAGCAGTAACTGCATCAAGTTGTTTTGCTGTGGATAAACTCTGTTTTTTGCAGAGAATGCTAGTCATGTCCTGTCTTTCATTAATGTCACATCAGATTTTGTACATTAAGTTTCTTCACTTAGGGCTCAGGTGCATTGAAGTTGCCTAGATTATTTTGCGATAATCTTCTCTCCAAGTCTGAGTCTCTGATTCAATTGTAGATAGAACTTGCTGGTCACTTTATCCATGTTGCCAAATAGAATTTCAATATAGAATTTAGAATCGTAGAGCCTGATTCTGAACTTAGATACACTAGCGTTAATCAAGAGTAATTCTGCTAAAATCTATAGAGTTATACCAGTGTAAATGAGATCAGAATCACATTTATCAAACCCTCTTACCATTACAAGAATAGTGTAAGGAGCCTAGGAAGGATTTAGACTACATACACCATTGGTTATCAGCAAGATATCCTCCTGTGTCAGTGAGCAGAATTCTTTCCAGGGATTGCTTTTGAGAAACTGAAAGATCAGCGCTTGCTCTGTTATTACATTACATGCATTAGATGACCTATACATTCCCCACTCCAAATGATTTTTTACTGGTCTGAAGCTAAGTGAGTGTCCAGCTGATATATATATTTTTTTCAGCAGAGTACATTCACCAGCTTAAGTCTTTTCAGGAGTATCAGAAATCTTTGACACTGAGCATTTGGGAAAAAAATATTCTTTTCCACAAATCTCTTTGGACTTGAAGGCATGTCAATTCCTGACACATGATGTTTTAATATCCTGTAGATTTTTTCTTTGAGACTTGTCAATTAGTGGCAGTACTATCAAATTTCAGTCCCAAATTCGTGTAACAGAATTATACTGTCACTCTTATCTTTTTTTGTGTTTTGTCTCATGCCAGACTTACTTCATTTATGAGAATGCAATTCAACTGAAATGCTTAGGGCTGGATTTCAGATATCCCAGCAAATGCTTTTTAGCCTGTAATGTGATGTGGAGGGTGGGGAAGACTTACATTTCCTTGCACCCCAATGCCAGTCTCAATGCATGTTTCCATGGGGAGCACAGCCATGATGAGTGTGATTATTTCAGAGCTCCAAAGTGAATCAGAAGAATTTTTAAAAGGGAGCTATCATCCCCTCAGACTGTGGAGGAAACATAGCTGCTCTCGTAAGAGCTGGTTTTCCTTTCACTTCCAACTAACTTTAAATTGTTAAACTGAAAACCAAGAATACTTTAATTTAAAGTTCCCTGTGTGAATTTGAACAGTTACCTCAGCAGACAGAATGCTGAGGTTTATATCTACATAATTACCTGCAGTAATTGCCCGTGGGTATTAACAATAAAACTAAATTGAGTATTTAGAGATATTAACACTTACATTGTCTAATGTGGAAAGAGGAACAGACTCTTTGACTCCAAACCATATTCTGGCACTTACTTCTAGAAATAGGCCATGTATCCTTTATTGTCTGTCCTTCTACCATCTTCTCCACCCATCAGAAACAACACTATGACCCCACCGACTCAGATTCAAAGAGGCAAAAGATTTGTCAGTCAAGGCAAGTATATAAGCACCACTTCTTTTCCAGTTCTCGGCCCTCTTAGCTGGAAACATGGAATGAATATTCATATTTCAGGTCTTGGCTGTAATTCTGTCTTTTTCTTCAACCTCTTTTTTTTTTTACCCACCTTCATAAGAGAAGAAAGAAAACATTAGGATTGGGTAAGAAAAGTGGCTCATGAAAAAGGAGGGCAAGAACAGCATCAGCATGTAAAATCCCTTTTGCAGACTTCTCTTTCATGCAGCTACAAGGAGGTGTGTGATGAGACAGAAGAGCCTCCTTCGAACCACAGGAAAATCCTGTCCTCCACACCATAGCTTTGTCTCCAGTTTCTCTCAGCCGAGATGTGTTCAGAACCAACCCCCTGTCCTTTAGGGCTGGAGGCTCAGCTCCTTCCCCCTGAATAAAATTTGGTTTGTCTACATGCCTTCCAGCCACAATAGCTACAATTTTCCCTCCCTATGGGCTGATTCCTTACTTTGCTCTACAAGTCTTTCTGGGTACGCTGGTGCTTGTACATTTAGTCTTTACTGACAGAGGACTACATTAAACAGAATAATCAATGAGTAAATTCTCTAAAACTTTAATGACCTGTAGAATATACTGTATTGCCAAAAATAAAACAGAAAAGGGTGGAAGTACCTCCCAAAGTATACCTCAGGCTGTACAGGATGCTGCTGTCAGCATCCTCAAGAGACAAAAGGGAAAGAGCAAGCACAAGTAGTGTTTTGTCTTCTATTGCAGCTAATACCAACAGTAGAAATAAGCAAAAGTAATGAGCCAGAATTTTATATAAAGTCCTCAGTGAATAAATGAAGGAATGCTACTAAGTAAAGCCAGAATAACAGAGTCCCTTATAGTTGTCTTGACGAATACAAGCGAAGTCTTCCATATGGTCTGTCTAAATGATCCATTGTGTTGCACAGAACAGGACATCTGCACCATTGATAGATGTATACATCTGGTTAAGTAAGAAGTAAAGGAACATTTTCTTGTCAGATTATGTCTGAATGTTGTTTCTAACAAACATTGGTATAAAACAGTAAGAAAAGATAAGAGTCCTCCCTCATGGTCCTCATGGTAATGTTATATGGGAAACATACAGAGTGGATGATGGATCTAGATATAATTTTCTCCTTTCTTTCCATCATTAACAAATAGTTTATCCTCTGTTGTGTTTGGCTGACCTATTCAGAAGACATCTGTCACCTGTATGTTGGCCAAGGAATATCCTGTGTTGCTCAAATCTTTTGTCCCAGTCTTCCAGGACATGTCTTTTTTTAATGAAGCCTTTTCTTAGAACTGTACTTCTATCTTGCCAATCATGTGTGACCAATATTTATCTTATTCCCCCTCCAGTCACCAGTTCTGAAGCTATAGCAAGCCCATCTTTAAACTTTTGAACTACATTTCTTTGGTGTCATGCAGAGTTTAATGCTCTTTTAGTTATATGCTAATGAGAAAATACGAACACTTTTAGAAACATCTCTAACTAAATGTAAGCAACCCTGTGTCTCATTTCCCTGTTGTTTAATCATTTCTCTGCTTCTTATCTGGTAACTAATAAATCTTCCCATTTTATAAGGGTGATTTAGTAGTATTTTTCCAGATAATCCATTTGAATGGATTTTGTGCTCGCTTCAACTCATCTGCAATTTTTGTAGCATGACAGACATTTAACATATGTTTGTGCCACTGCGTGTATTGTATTCTTGCATCAAATAGATAGAACAATGTATTTCCTAATGCAAGTGGTGGTGCTAGAGGGATATGGAAAATGTAATGTTAATTTCCTTCTACTGTCAAAGCTCTCTTTGACTTTTCTTTACTTTTTATTCATTTTACATATGGTAATTAAAATGGTGTGAAGTGGTCAGCCTTTGCTTTCCAGAACTGTTTACTGCAATCATGGTTTTGCATCTCTTTTTTTTTTCCCCCAAGAGAAATGTATGGATGTGTGGTGGTGGTGATTGGGGAAGAGGTATGGTCATGCATGACATTTCATTTTCTTTTTGGAAAATTTTATTTACTGTTGCAAATTCACCTCTGAGATAGCTGGCACCTTTATCTCACAACAACAACTGTTTTGCTGTCTGCCAGATTGTATGTTTCTCAATCAAGCAAACTCCCAAGGAAATCAGAATCAGAAATCATAAAAATTAATTCTGGGTATGTATCATCTGAAAAATCAGTCCAGAAACTGAGAGCCCTCAATTTTAGTCTTACTTCTAAAAAGGCTTTTAGGGTAATATGTTGGCCACAGAGAAGTAATTGAATTCTTATATTCCCTTGGATAGGGACATGGATTCTCCCTTTGTATTTGCTTCTACAGCATAAGAAAGATGGTGTTACATCTAAAAAGTACCAAAATCTCCTTAGGTAAATAGTATAATCCCCTGAGTTGTCTTTGATGCTGAGGGTTTGTGTAGGACATGTAAAAGACACTATACTTCTATATAGCATCAAAATATTTTTGCATTAAACAAAAGATATTTGAAGTTCACCCATGTAAAGTAGAGGGGCTTTAAAAAGACTTAATGAGCTTAAGCAAATGTGTTGTAACTTAAAAATAATATTTATAGTTGTGGGTCGACATCTGAATCAATGGCTGAGGCTGTGCACAATGTACTAATGAAGGCTGTCTGGGCTCACTAAGCTGCAGAGGGTTATGAACGGATGGTCTTTGGTTATACAGAGAAACACATATTCCCTGGCAGTATCTCGGTAGGTCAAATTACCCAGACTTTCAAGGAGAGAGGCTGAAAGACAAAGAGGTTAGCCCTAGTTAGACACAAGTATTACAGTGTTTCATCTGCACTTCTTTAGATTTGTTAATATTCCAGATAACTTTCTGCTTTGATAGGGTTAGACTGTGACCTTAGTGCCCTCATGCACATTGGAGAAAATATGGAGGAGCCGCACGAACTCAGCCAGAATTCATCCTTGGCTCCAGAGCCATGCACAAGAACAGGACAGCAATTGGAGAAGCTTAACAAGGCTGCAGGCTGCTCCCCCCCAAGGCAATACTTTGTTCTCAGTCTTCGCACATCTGTGGGAGGACTGGTTTCAGTCAGGCCAGGCCCAGGTGATTTTCTCTATCATTTGTTCCTAACTATTAGATACGGGGATTGAGTGGGGATCCAGTCAAACACGAGAAAATATGCCTGAACTCTGCTGCTGAGATAGAGGTGAGAGAACAGTTTAATCATAAGCTCCCAGGCAAGGGAAATGTAGTGTAAGTCCTCATAAAATGAGATGAGGACACTTATGAAGAAGGCAGGGACAAGGAGGACGCAACATCTTTCAGGGCATAAGATGAGTTTGTAAATTAGTCTTACGTGTATTAGCACCGAAGGAGTTTTCCAGTGGAAACCTACTTTTCATGCAATTCAGAACTGTAAAGTAGGATGTCTGCTAAGATTATAGTCCAGTCACACCTGAAGAAACTGCCTTTCAATATTGCCAAAAAAAGCCCTACATTTTCCTTTTCCACTGATTAAAATCTAGAGAGGTGAAAAATAACACCTTCCTCATGCTTCGGCCAGCGTATATTGAAAACACTAAAGTTATGTCAGTACTTATCTTGTTCAGACTTCAGATAAATTTCCCTCCATGATCTTTATGTGATGGGCTGCAAAAAAGCCCCAAAGCCCTACATTCACTGATGGGTGCATACATTTTATATGACTGGTAATTTGAACTTACTTTGGCTTTCTCACAGAGAACTGTAAGTCACACAAGTGAGGGCTTGTAAACGATAGCAGAATAACACAAGCTAAAATTATTCAGCATATTTGTTTAAGTCTTTTATAAAAATTGTGCATGTAAATGGGGGGAAAATCAAATGATCCTGTGAATATTGATGCTTCTGCAGGAAATAAATACTTGGAAATGTATTATTTATAATTTTTTTTTTCTGAAAACAAAAATTGGAATCTGTTTTTTCAGTTTTAATTAGTGGCATTGCGTGTAGGAATGGTAGACTTTTTACTCAAAATTAGTGAGGACGTAGAACAAACTTCCCATTTAGTAAATGTAGTATGGGAAGAGATGGACTAAGCAATGACCCTTGGCTCTCATGGACATGAGTTTGCTGAAGAGGCATCCTCCCACTCCTCTTGGTAATTTGTTCAAGTTAGAAAGCCTTTTAAGCTTAGGCTGATTCAGTGCTGAGGGTAAGGGCAGAAGAGTCCTGTCTTCTCTGCTGGAACTGAAGGTGACTTTAAATTGCATTTTCTCTGTTACACTTGGTCAATGTCTGTTTCATTTTGCTCCCATCATTTTGCTAATATCATTTTAATAACTTTTTATAATTCTTTTGAAAAAGTGTAAAAGTAGAGATTTATGCACCCAGAGTAGATCCTTGTAGGAGATGAGAAAATACATGGATAAATGTTTAACTTTAGCAATTGAAATAAATTTGCTTTCAAATTCTTATGATATGTTTACTCTGTTTCCCGACAGGCTAAGACATTAGCCTTTTTATTCATTCATTTTTCCTTGTCTCATGGCTACTGTGAACTAAAGAATTATAACTGGCATGATGAATGTAACTTTATGCTGAAAAATTAGTAAATTAGGGTGTGTGTACACGGCACCATTATTTCAAGATAATTAGTGTTATTTCGAAATAACAATGCGAGTGTCTACACAGCCATTCTGTTATTTTGAAATAATTTTGAAATAAAGGCTTATTCCAAAATCTGTAAACCTCATTCTTCAGGGAATAACGCCTATTCCAAAATAGCCATTTCGAAATAAGGTGTGTCTAGATGCTCCATGGCTGCTATTTTGAAATAGCCCCTCACAAGGGCCATTCTAAGTTATTCCTCCCCAGTGCTACCTGAGGCGCTAAATCGAGATAGCATGTCTACATTAGGGGAACTGCCTCAGACTAATTTTGAGGCTTCCCTGCAGTGAAGACATGATATTTTGAAATAATCTATTTCAGAACAACTATTCCAAAACAGCTTATTTCGAAATAAGTGTGCAGTGTAGATGTACCCCAAGTGACAGATACCACTGTTAACAAAAGTCAGCAAGTTAGGCCCTCATTTAGAAAAGCACTTGGACATGTGCTTATGTGTATTAATAACTTGGATAAAGTAGAGGAGTGTGTGCTTATACCATTTTCAGCTGACACCATCTTTAGAAGGGTTGAAAGCACTTTGGCAGACAGGATTAGAATTCAAAACAACCTTGAAAAATAGCTCTGAAGACAAGAAGAAGAAATTCAGTAATGAAAATTGTAAAGTATTTCACATTATAGGCCATAACTGCCTAGATGGTGGCAGTATTGCTGGAAAGGATCTGGGGCTTACTGAGGATCGCAAAATGAAAATTAATTAACAATGTGATACAGTTGTGAACAGGGTTAATATCTGAGGTGGTGCCTCCCGGCCACTATGGTGAGCTTCCTATGGCTCCCAGCCCCCTCGGTGAACTCCTCACAGCTCCTGAACTCACAATGGCTGCAGGGAGCCATGGGGAACTCACCATGGGGGCCAAGAGCTGTAGTGAGTTCCCCATGGTTCCTGGCCCCCTGTGGTGAGTTCCTCACAGCTCCTCATTACTGTGGTAAGTGCGGAGGGTGCTGAGGTGGGCTGATTTCTGCTGCCATCTGGCAACACCCTACCCCATCCCTGCCTCAGGCTGGCAGATGGGATGTGGAAGGGGGGAAAGAGAGAGGCCCATGAATACGCAAAGTCACAAATAGAGATTCCATGTGTTGCGAAGGACTCCTGAATGTAAGGTGCCGGAGGTAATTGTTCTTCTCTACTCATCACTGAGGCAGCCTCAGCTGGAATGCCATGTCCAGTTCTGGGCACCACACTTTGTGAATGATGTGGACTATTTGGAGAGAGTCCAGAGGGCAGGAGAGTACAAAAAATTCTAAAGTTTAGAAAACCAAATATTTAAGAAAAGGTTAATAACTGGCATGTTTAGTCTCAAGAAAAGAAGCTTTGGGGGGGGGGGGGCGGGACTTGATAAATCTTCAGATATGTTAAGGGCTGTTTGTAACGAAGATGGTGATTTATTATTCTACATGTCTGATGACAGTAGGTCAAGAAGTAATGAGCTTAATTTGTAGCAAGGTAGATAATACTTATTCCTGTGATGAAGGCTGGGGACAGGGCTAAGTGATCTCTCAAGGTCAATCCAGTGATTCTACGGTCTGCAATCCAAATTTCCTACCTTTCCCTTCACTAGCTCCTCATCCCCTCACTGCCATATACACACATAGCAAACTTTTTGTTTTGAATCCTATAGAATTAATGATCCAATTTTTTTGAGTCTGTTGAAGGTTTTTCATCAGAGTGGCTTATGGAAAATAGTTGTAAAGTGACAACATATGGTACCATATAGCATTCATGCTATGTCTTTCCTTTCCAAAATGTCTTACAGTTTTATAGTTAGATTGATGACAATTTTTCTCCTTATCAACATGGTCACAGCCTGGCCATTAATAATTTTCAGACCATTCATCTGGCTCTGTCTTTGACATCCAGGCTGCTAGAGGGTTCTGTGATCTTTTCACTGAAGAAAGTGCAGAATAGACTTATGCAAAAACTGCTATGTTGATTACGTCAGTGACTTGAATGGTTGGATATGGCTTGAACAAATGATTCCAGATATAGCAACAAACAATTGAGTAATGATTTCATGGCTGTATTATGGTCGGACCTCATTGTAAAAGGGGAAATTGAAGTCCAATAAATTCAGTGACCATGTTTTATAGTTTACATATACTCTTACTGTGTAAGCACGGTGAGGTCTGTATTCAAAATTATGCAAGATTCATAGACTCATAGACTTTAAGGTCAAAGGGACCATTATGATCATCTAGTCTGACCCCCTGCACAGTGCAGGCCACAGAATCTCACCCACCCCGTCCAAGAATAATCCTCTCACCTATATCTCAGGGTATGTCTACACTACCACCCTAGTTCGAACTAGGGTGGTAATGTAGGCAACTGGAGTTGCAAATGAAGCCCAGGATTTGAATTTCCTGGGCTTCATTTGCATAAAGCCGGGCGCCGCCATTTTTAAATGTCCGCTAGTGCGGACTCCGTGCCGCGCGGCTATACGCGGCACGGACTAAGTAGTTCGGACTAGGCTTCCTAGTGAAACGAGGAGTAACGGTAGTTCGGACTAGGAAATCTAGTCCGAACTACGTAGTCCGTGCCGCGTGTAGCTGCGCAGCACAGAGTCTGCACTAGCGGACATTTAAAAATAGTGGCGCCCGGCTTTATGCAAATGAAGTCCGGGAAATTCAAATCCCGGGCTTCATTTGCAACTCCGGTTGCCTACATTACCACCCTAGTTTGAACTAGGGTGGTAGTGTAGACATACCCTCAGATATTGAAGCCTACAAATACTTTGAAGACCCCAAGATGCAGAGAATCCTCCACTGTGATCTGTACCCCATGCTACAGAGGAAGGCGAAAAACCTCCAGGGCCTCTGCCAATCTACCCTGGAGGAAAATTCCTTCCCAACCCCAAATATGGCGATCAGCTAAAGCCTGAGCATGTGGGCAAGACTCACCAGCCAGACACCCAGAAAGTTCTCTATTATTTTATCTTAGTATATAATGTACAGAATTTTTTACTGCCTGTTTAAAGGTATTTTGCCATCTTTTATGAGACTAAAAACTGGCTTTGTGAAAAGCAGTAGATTTTAAGATGACCTTTCTCCAGTTGTATCTTTATTTAATTTTCACTGAGAAGAATAAAACAACTTCCAGCTTCTTAAATGTCTCAGAAGCAATAGCCTGGGGTAGCCTCCCCTGTTCACTAGCCCGGTATGAAGGTTATTGAACATAGGGGAAGCCTTATGACTTTTTACACAACTTTGAGACACAAGGCCTGAGGCACCTTTGTGTTCTCTGCATTGTGTGTCAATGTGTGTGCACTTCAGATCAGACCCACTCAGACAAACCACCAGGAACAGACTTTATTCAGTAAAGAACATAGAACAGGATTGAAGTTCAGCAGCCTCCTCTCTGCTCACTGCAGCTTCTGTGGTTTCAGCTCAGTCAGGCTGAGACCCTGCTGGGGGGCAGAGGGCACATCCTGGGAGGAACCAGGAACTTCTCCCAACATGCCACAGTTTGTAGTCCACAACTTGTAGTTCCCAGGGTTGCTCCTGAAGCACATTGGACCCTGGGCTACTCCTGCAGCTGGTAAATTACTATTTTAATTTGGAATGTTCTGAAGAGACATTCCTTTTCGCAGCTATAACTTATGTACTGAAAAGCACTTATCTTTACCTCTAAAATGATAGCACCTTAAATGATATCTGCGAGAAATCAATCTTATAGCCTTTTAAACAACCCTACGTTTGATTATAACAGGTTCCAGAATGTTTAATAAGTAGCACCGAAGGACAGCGTCATAAAACAATGGCTACATATTGCTGTTGAGTCTAGACACAAAGGCCTAGAGTCTCAGTCCCAGTTCTATTTCCTTTGTGCCACATAAGCAAAGGGCTTGTACTTTGGCTGATACCCATTAGGGGAATTCTCAGCTAGGGTAAGGTCCCAAGGCTAGGTTTGGGACAATCTGAGAATCATAATGCTGTAACTGGCTCTCCAAGAATCTCCCCTCCTCACCCTCACCATCCCCACCTAAGACACCAACCATATCCTGAGGCAGAAGCAGAAGAATCAAATGGGAAAGCTTTAGAAAATGAAAAGCTTTCATTCCCCTTTTTCTCTTTTCTTGTAACGTGAAATTCAGGCCTTGCCTACACTACCACTGTAAGTTGATCTAAGTGCTGCCAGTGAAGTGACACACGTTATGAAACTTAAGTCAATGAAACTTACATCAACTAAAAGCAATGATTACAACATGCTATGATGACGAGAGATGCTTTCTTGTTGACCTAGTTTATGTCTTTCATTGAAGTTGACAGGAAAGCACTCTTCCATTGACGTCGTGTGTCTGCATCAGAACTGCTAAATTGATGCCAGTACATCAATGACAGTGGCGCTGATTTAGCACAGCAGAGAAGATAAGCCCTCAGAACGAATACAACTAGGAATGCAGTCACACACTGGATTTCAATCCTTTGGTCCCATGCATAGAATACAAAGTTTTATTTATCTTTGAAGAAAATTCCAAGTTCAAACGAATAGCTTCTGAGTTTAGATTGCCTTCAAAAGACGGTAGCAGATTACATTTAAAAATTCTGACACTTAATATGTTTCATTAATTACAATTGTCTATAGTCGGGAAGCCAATCAGTTGGAGAAATCCCCTTTAATCATGTGAGTTTTTGAAGCTTTTCTATTTGTACTATATCTGGGTAATTTTTCTTAAAATATCTGTTTCTTCCTGCCAATAGCATTTATATGTACATTAAAATTGTTGACCAGGGTGGGTTTTGGTTTTTTTAGTTTAGAAAAGCTTACAGAAGAATGCTTTATTAATTATATTCTAGTCATTCCTTTCTATCTCTCGGTCTCTCACACCCACATGTGTTCACACACAGTGGATGGAGGAAAACAAACAATGGTACTCTTCCAACTTTTCCAATTTTTCCCACAAACTAAGCTCTTTCCAGTTGAGATATTGCTCACGTATTCATGTTTCAGAATGTTTAATATTCACACTTCTATTTTCAGGAGCTTATAGCATAAAATATGATTTTAACAAGATTGGAAATTTGATAGGGGATCTTTTCTCTTTGATAGAAATTGTTATTCCATATTTATCAAACAAATCCAAAGTTTCAAAAACTAGAATTTGAAAAATGAGGGTGCTCTTAGAGGTGGACACTGACTCTAATATAGCTGGATTCATTAGCGTTGACCAAATGGAATGGCAGTTCCAGGGAAGAAAACAATGTAGAGCTAATCCTACCCACAATTGACACTTTGATTATGTTCAACAGGATTTATACTTTTGGAAGGGCTCAGCCAAAGTTTTGGCCTGGCTTGTCAACTATAGGAATAAATCCTGTGAAATACCATTAGAATGTGCATAGCAAATGCCTGATGCATGACATCTCCAAGAAAATCTGCAATTTCAGAACAGCTGTTTATCTACCGGAGTAGCTCCATAACTGGCATTTGTATGTGCACATTAATGTACTTCGCAAAGAAAAGAGTTATATTGAAAAAAAGAAAGGCATCTGAGGTTATCCCTAGATTTGCACCAAAATGCATTGTTAAAACATACAAGCCTCTTGGAGGGGACCAGCTGTGATCCCAATATAAAATAAATTTTAACTTAAAAACATCTGAAAGAAAACTATTTTACATTTAAACACCCCTACCCCCACTCAAGTTCATCTGAAGAAGTGAGTTTTGCCCATAATCAAATGTATATTTCACTCAGTCTCTAATGGTGTGTTTACACAGCACCTAAACTCGAAATAAGATACGCAATTTGCGCTACGTATCTTATTTTGAATCTATTTCGAAACAGCTTATTTTTAAATTTAGCGCACCTACACAGACCCAAATTTCAAAATAACGTATCACATTTCAAAATAAAACGCTATTAAGACCAAATCAGACTGCGAAGAACTTCAAACAGATATTACCAAACTAAGGCTATGTCTAGACTGCATTGCTATGTCAGGATACAGGAAATATTCTGAAATAGCAATATCATGTCCAAGGAACGCATCTGCTATTTTGGAAAAAATTTCGAAATAGCGGACACAGTCTTTCACCATCCCTGTAAACATTGTTTACACACACCAAATTTCGAAATAGCCTCTTTCAAAATTAAATTTTAAAAAGATACGCAATTTCCTTCCTGCAAATTATGTATCTTTTTTCGAATTTACAGTGCTAGGTGTAGCCTAAGTGATTAGGCAACAAAAAGGCAAATGAAATTTAATGCTGATAAATGTCAAGAAATGAACATTGGAAAAAATAATCCCAAGTATACATACAATATGATGGGGACTAATTTAGCCACAACTACTCAAGAGAGAGATCTTGGTGTCACCGTGGATAGTTCTCTGAAAACATCCATTCAGTGTGCAGGTGCAGTCAAGAAGCAAATAGAATGTTAGGAGTCCTTTAAAAAGGGATAGAGAATAAGACTGAAAATATCTTATTGCTTCTATATAAAACAATAGTACGCCCACATCTTGAATACTGCATACAGATGTGGTCTCCTAATCTCAAAAAAGATATATTGACATTGGAAAAGGTTCAGAAAAGGGCAACAAAATGATTAGGGGTTTGGAATGGGTCCCATATGAAGAGAGATTTAAAAGATGTAAACTTTTCAGTTTAGAAAAGAGGAGACTAAGGAGGGATATGATAGAGGTCTATAAAATCAAGACTGGTATGGAAAAAGTGAATAAGGAAAAGTTATTTACTTATTCCCACAACAGAGGAATTGGGGTCACCAAATGTAATTAATAGGCAGCAGGTTTAAAACAAGCACAAGGAAATTTTTCTTCACTCAGCTCACAGTCAACCTGAGGAACTCCTTGCTAGAGGACTCGTGAAGGCTAGAACTTTAACATGGTTCAAAAAAGAGCTAAATAGATTCATGAAAGTTAGGTCTATCAATGGCTATAAGCCAGGATGGGTAGAAATGGTATCCCTAGCCTCTGTTTCTCTGGAGGTGGGTGACAGGGGAGGGATCATGTGAGGATTACCTATTGTGTTCTCTCCTTCTGAGATATCTGGTATTAGCCACTGTCAGCAGACAGGATACCTGCCTGGATGGACCATAGGTCTGATCCAGTATGGCCATTCTTATGTTGTTATTTCGAGCTATCCCTTAACCCTCATGCAATGAGGCTTACCAGGATGGTGAAATAGCACACCTGATATTTAAAATAAATTTCAAAATAATGGGCAACTTGTATAGACACAGGGTAACCCAAAATAGCCATGTAGTGTGGACGTACCCTAAGGGCATATGTACTCTGGGGAATTATTTCAAAATTACTCCACTTATTTCAAAATAACAAGGAGAGTATCCACACTGCCAAACCCGTTATTTTAAAATAAAGGGCTTGTTATTTCAAAATAATAACTTCTGCTTGTGAAGAGTAATAGTTTATTTTGAAATAGTTATTTCAGGAGTTTTATTTTCTCTCTCTCCCTCTCTCTCCTTCCTCCACCCATCATATTTTTGGATTCTTTTATGGAAATCTACAAAACAAGTAGAATTACTTCGCAATCTTCAAGTAACACTATTTGTTTTTTATCTGATTTGCCTGTTTGTATGCCATGAACATAAAAACACAAGAGCACCAAGATGCTTATGCTATGCCCCTAAGTTGTAATGTTACAAGAGGGGTTTGGAAATGGCTAACATTCCACAGAGAATCCCCAGAGAGGCTGTACCAGTTTTACAGTGATATAGTGGCACATAGGGGCCATTGAATAGGTCAGAATCTGTCTCACTGTATCAAAGAACCATTATACATATAACATAAAGGAAAGCCAATAGTGTTCCCAAGTAAAAGAGAACTCTTATTTATTTCCCAGAAGTAGAGTGAGGCATAAGGTCAATGACTCATTGCTTCTTTGTGTTTTTTTTTCCTGAGGTAAAAAGTAGGAAATATAGATTTTTCTATTTTAAATTACAGCCTCAGAGATCTCAGATATAAATATAAACTTTACAGCTGTAGGATAATCCTCACCCATCAAACATTTGCCTTCCTTTGGATTTTCCATCTGTGTTCTCTCCACTTTGAAATATTTCTTTAATATGATTTTTACAAAGTTATGTTCCTCATCCTGCACAAGGTGCAATGGAATGTTAGTACTTAGAGCCTGAGAATTCCTGGCAAACTCAGATACATTGTTTACCACCCATGTTTTTGAATGAAAGTATAACATTTCTTAGACATTTGTGTTGCATTTTCCAAAGTATTTGTTAATTTTATAACAACTTACATCATTTAGGAAAGACAGTAAATTGACACCAACACCCAAACAGGAATTCAGTAATTTATTTCAATTACAATACAAAATACAAAGTGTTTTTGGGTTTTCAGAGCTGAAACAGAAAAATTAAGAATTTCATTCATGTCTGGGTAGAATCATTTAAACTGTCTTTCCCCCAGACTCCAGATGCAGTCATATTTAGGCTACATTTCTACTGTTCCACACAAATGGAGTGTAGAAATGTCTCATAAGTGTTATCTGCCCCTTTCATGGATACACTAGAATGCTTTCTTGATGGTGGCAAATTAATTTAGTTTTCTTTAAAGACAGTCTTGTGTTGTGCTGTGAGCAGGGAGATGATTCAGCAGGTTATTATACCAAATGTTCACCTTGATATCTAGGAAGATCAAAGAGAAAATGGAAATGAAGTCTTCATCCTGGTACACATTCTTCTTCTCAAAACTTGGACTGAGCTGACCGCCTTTGCTTAGAACAGGCCTGGTGATGAAAATAGCAGAAATTTTATTATAGGCAGGATGGAAGTATATTGGGAGAGTTCTATGAGAAAGTTTGCCCAGTCTTGATTCTGTTAAATGGCTAACCCTCCCTTTTTTACTTGAAGATGAAATGATAAGCTGCCTCAGTTCTGGTTACCTGCAACTACCAAGTATGTTGCTTTAACAGTTGAAGCTAGTCACGATTCATCCAAGATAAGAGATGGATGAATAACTGATTTTTTAATTAAATGGTATTTTTGAAAGATGAAAACATTGAAAAATCAGATGTCAGGCATTCTTAATAAAAATCAAAGAAAACGAAGGGCTAGATTAACTAAATATGAATTGTCATGGTAATGACTATTCAAATATTCTTCCTCCAACTCCTCCTTCTCTGATATTTTGGTGCTTGAACCTAGTCTGAAAAATGCAAACAAGGAATTTGATTACTATTGAAATAAAATATTTTGACATTTCCAAAATGTTGGCTTTTTTCATTCCATTTTGTTTTATCCAGACAGAACCTATGAAAAAATCAAGATGGGATGTTGGAGCATCTGGTCACCATAGAATCATAGAATAATAGGACTGGAAGGGACCTCAAGAGGTCATCGAGTCCAGCCCCCCGCCCTCAAGGCAGGACCAAGCTCCGTCTACACCATCCCTGACAGATGTCTATCCAACCTGTTCTTAAATATCTCCAGAGAGGGAGATTCCACCACCTCCCTTGGCAATTTATTCCAATATTTGACAACCCTGACAGTTAGGAATTTTTTCCTAATGTCCAATCTAAACCTCCCCTGCTGCACTTTAAGCCCATTACTCCTTGTCCTGTCCTCAGAAACCAAGAGGAACAAATTTTCTCCTTCCTCCTTGTGACACCCTTTTAGATATTTGAAAACCGCTATCATGTCCCCCCTTAATCTTCTTTTTTCCAAACTAAACAAGCCCAGTTCATGAAGCCTGGCTTCATAGGTCATGTTCTCTAGACCTTTAATCATTCTTGTCGCTCTTCTCTGTACCCTTTCCAATTTCTCCACATCTTTCTTGAAATGTGGCGCCCAGAACTGGACACAGTACTCCAGCTGAGGCATAACGAGCGCAGAGTAGAGCGGCAGAATGACTTCACAAGCTTTGCTTACAACACACCGGTTGATACAACCTAGAATCATATTTGCTTTTTTTGCAACAGCATCACACTGTTGACTCATATTCAACTTGTGGTCCACTATGACCCCTAGATCTCTTTCCGCCATGCTCCTTCCTAGACAGTCGCTTCCCATCTTGTATGTATGGAACTGATTGTTCCTTCCTAAGTGGAGCACTTTGCATTTCTCTTTATTAAACCTCATCCTGTTTACCTCTGACCATTTCTCTAACTTGCTAAGGTCATTTTGAATTATGTCTCTATCCTCCAAAGAAGTCGCAACCCCACCCAGTTTGGTATCATCTGCAAACTTAATAAGCGTACTCTCTATCCCAATATCTACATCATTGATGAAGATATTGAACAGTACGGGTCCCAAAACAGACCCTTGAGGAACTCCACTTGTTATCCCTTTCCAGCAGGATTTAGAACCGTTAACAACAACTCTCTGACTATGGTTATCCAGCCAATTATGCACCCACCTTATCGTGGCCCCATCTAAGTTATATTTGCCTAGTTTATCAATAAGAATATCATGCGAGACCGTATCAAATGCCTTACTAAGTCTAGGTATATGACATCCACTGCTTCTCCCTTATCCACAAGGCTCGTTATCTTATCAAAGAAAGCTATCAGATTAGTTTGGCATGACTTGTTCTTCACAAACCCATGCTGGCTATTCCCTATCACTTTATTACCTTCCAAGTGTTTGCATATGATTTCCTTTATTACCTGCTCCATTATCTTCCCTGGGACAGACGTTAAACTGACCGGTCTGTAGTTTCCTGGGTTGTTCTTATTCCCCTTTTTATAGATGGGCACAATATTTGCCCTTTTCCAGTCTTCTGGAACTGAACAATTTTTCAGAAAATGACATGAACTCATAAAATGTTTCATACAGGGTTGTCAATTAGTTGTAGTTATCATATGCAATTAATTCAGAAAAAAATAATTAGATAAAGTTGCAAATAATCACATTTTTGATCACTTGATTGCACAGTAACAGAATACCAACTTAAATATGTTGAATGTTTTTCCATATTTGAAATAGATTTATTTCAGTTACAACACAGAAGACAACCTGTACAATGTTTACTTTATATAATTTGTATTGTAAATATCTGCACTATAAAAAGATAAACAAAAGAAACTTATTTTTAAGTTTAGCTCATACAAGTACATAGTGCAATCTCTTTATCATGAAAGTGAAATTTATAAATGTTGAAATTGTTTTGCATAACTGCACTCAAAACCAAAACAACATAAAATTTCAGAGCCTACCAGTCCACTCAATCCTACTTCTTGTCAGCCAATCACTAAGATAAACAAGTTTTTGTATTTACCCAAAATAATGCTGCCTTATTTACAATGTCATGTGAAAATGAGACCAGGTGTTCATATAGCACTGTTGAAGCTGGCATTGTAAAGTGTTTACATGTCATATATGTTAAATATCTGTATGCTCTTTCATGCTTTGATCACAATTTCAGAGGGCATGGTTCTATGCTGAATTTAAATTTGTATTCTATTATTGTTTATCAGTACAATGAAAACCATGATTAATCACAACTATTTTTTAAAATCTCACTATTATTTGTGATAGATAAAATCATTTGACAGCCTTAGTTTCATTTGATTCAATTTTGCATTTTTCAGCATTAAAAAAGTTCTGGCCAAAATTTTTCACCCAGCTGTGCTTAAATATACGGATATGGTTATAGTAGTTAATCTGTTCTGGTCTAGTTGTTATATAAGGGTGTGCTACTGTTTTCTTTATGGCAGCACATTATTTTCCTTTCTAGAAATATGTCTACAGTAACTTCTTTAACTTGTGTACATCTGTCATTTATTATCATGCTATCCCTTGCTCTATTATATTTAAAAAACTGCACACTGACTTCTTTCAGGAACGAGCAACAATTTTCCATGAAATATCAACACTGCAGCTATGTTGATTAGGGATGATTTTAGCTTCAAGGTCTTGTCCTCATTTTAAAAAAATGCCTGATACCTGATACCAAACACTAGGTAATTCTTACAGTACTTAAACAGCTGTCACTCACATCACAATTGTACAATTTGCTACCCATTTCTGGATGTAAGTGGAAAAATTATTGAAATATTTCTGAATGGTTTTCTAAGTGACGTGAGGTCTGGTTAAACTCTGTTTTTTCTGTTTCCATTTGTCAAGTGTTTGTTTTTTTCATGCCTAACCCAGTCTGATACAAAACCAGCATGAGGGTTATGCGGGGCAGGATTTGATCCAAAATCTGGAAGAGACTCAGTTTACAGAGATGAGATGTGCTCTGTAGTATGGACTGTGGGGTTTAGGACAATCTGAATTCATAATCCAGATTTACTGCACCTACAAATAGGGCCAACTGTTAACATTTGACATTGTTCCATAGACGTCAGTACCACTATACCAACTTACATCAATTGAGGATTTGGCACTGTGAGCTTGCTTTCAACTTCTTTCTATGCTAGTGACCTGAAATTAAAAGAAAACAACATAAAAAAACCTTTTTATAATTGATTTAATACACCAAACTGAGGAGAGAACAAGATTAAAGGAATACTAAAAAAACATTTAAAACCAACATACTCATTTTTAGGAGTTTCTATTCCCCCTGTTCCTTTTGCAACATGTTTTCATTTAAGAGTTTCGTTTTTACTTAGAAAGTTCTTGCCAAAAATTCTGTTGGTAATAATTTAGTGAATGTTCTTTTTTATTAAATGCTAATTGTTCAGTTACTGCCCTTGGTGACAGACAAGCACTCACGCACTATACGAAAGAAAGAGTAGAAAACGGGGTGATTCTGTAGTCAATTAAGTTAAATTTTCAATCTTTCTTTTTATTCTGTGTTCGTATAGCTATTGAAGCACAGCAGTTCCAGGTAGCAACCGGTTTCTGATCACCTTCTCCTTGTCAAAGGAAGGATTTTAGTCTTATTGATTTCTTCAACCATTGCTAGTGGGTTACGTATTCAGTTTCAATCCCAGGAGCAGTAAAATAGCAATGATCCAAAGTCATCAATCCCTAATCTAAACAGGCAGAAGTATTAGGCAAGATTGGAAAAATGGTGAAAGAGGAAACAGAACACTGTGATGTGGATTCTATTTGACCAAAAATTTCAAACATGCTTTTGAATAAGTTGTAGGCTTTGTCCCAAGGCAAGTTGTAGACAGACTCTAGGCTGGCCTTCATGATACCACTGGTGGTTCAGTGTGGTTGAAATTTGGATCTGTGCTACTGAAAATGAAATTCAGATTCAAAGGTAGAAAGAACCTGAGCCAATGTTCCAGAAGAACATTCCAATAAATCAGAAGAATAGCCCCTTTGTGATTCTCAGTTAGACACCATAACAATGGATGCTGTAGAAAATCCCGGGATAAGTAGATCAGCCAAAATTCTCTCTCTCCAATTCTTTGTTAATTACACTCCCTCATACACTGGGTTTGTCTAGCAAATATTCAACCCTTAGTTATTTATATCAAATTATGGTCCTATCAGAAACAGTCTTGATACAGGAAAATATCTTTTCCTTTTCCATTGACTTTCATCAGTACCAAAAAAATAGAGATTTTTGTATCTTATAATACAAACTTCTGATGTTAGGCTTTTCATCCAAAATGAGATGTGATAAGAGTTGTTCAGAAAATGGAAATTATATCCTGTAGGAAAATCTGATTTTTTAAAAAAAATTGTTCAAATGTTTGTATAGATGTGAAAAATTATGATGTGAAAATATTTGAGAAGTTTTGATTCAAGAATATTATACATTGTAATAGAAAATATTACATATAATGAATATTAAACATATGTTATATTTTACTATCATGGAAGTTGAAATGAGAAAGCTGAAATGATTAGTTCAATCATTTTTTGGTTAGATGTCATTGAAATAATCATGATACTCCAAAATGCTTTAATTTTGATGTAACTGCGTTTTATGACAGAAATTTGTTCAGTTGAAAACTTTGCAACCAGCTCCAGGGATGCCATAATTCCTACCATATTTCTATCTAATATTACTTTCAGTTGCAATTAAATGAGAAAAGGAGAGATATAATCCAGTGGATGTAGTGCCACATGAGTAGTTAATGTCTAATAAAAGTTTGAAGTGAATGTATTTTAAGCAGGAATTTAATATGGGTCATACACTATAAAGGTCTAGATACCATTGCCTAATATATATTAAGAAAGTCACATAGTTATTTTTAAATGTCTGGAAATAAAAAGGTTAAGCTTCTTGCCATTAATGGAGTAACAGTTGAAAAGAGAGCAACCTGAGAAGCAAATTAAGCTGCAAATGAAGTGTTCTTTGTAATTGGCAGCATGTTGGCTTTGAAGTTTTTTGAGGAGTTAGCAAATGTTGACAGACAGAACCATAGATTCTTCCTTTTGTCACTATGCTTCAGGGATTGCCGGGGAAACATTGCATTTTGTTGTTCATCCCACCTAATCATCCAATAGAACCTGCGGCCTCATAAAGTAGAACGTTTTTGAAGCTGAAGGGGGACAAGGGAAAGAGAATAATTTTTATAACTGTAATTTTATGTTTATCATATGGAAATACATTACATTTAATTCCTCTTGGCTGAAATTTATTTAACATATATTGTTCTGTCAACATCTAATGGAAAGTCACTAGTGTGATTGTTTGTTTTCCTAGTACTGCATGCTTCAAGGGGATTTCAGTCTTTCATAAAGAAAGGAGAGGTTCGGAAATAAGGATGGTTTGGGACTAAGTAGTTTTTATTCTCATTGTTACAGCTTTAAGTCCAAAGAAGGAAATAAAATACATATTTGCATTCAATTGATGGATTCAGCCGAGCACTCAACATCAGTGTCTATATTGTGTCATTCAGCTCTTGAGCCCAGTTCTCAGAAGTTATAGAATTGAAACCATGGCCTGCTGAACACATGGATCCTACTAAGTTATTCTGGTTGAGTGCCAGATTGTTTTTCCTGACTTTTTTTTAACTAACATGAAGTAACAGCACCTCACAAGCTCTATACCTTTTTCTTCCTCCCTCGTGTTTACTCCCTCCCTTCCATCACATCCCATTCACTCCCTTGGCAAGTTTATCTTTTGTACCCTTAGTCAATGCCATGTCTGCAAAAGTTTTACTATTTTACCACTCTCACTTGTTTCCAGATCAGTTTACAATACTGTGGGGCTGATTCTCTTCCGACTCTATTGATGTATTTCTGTTGACTTTACTGGAGTCACTGCTGACTTACGTTGCTGTAAATAATATCCTAATCGTGCTCAGAAAGCCTGGCATATGTTCTCACTCTGTCATTTTTCTGGCTAACAAAAGCTTTTGGCACAGTTGCCCTTAAAAACTTGTCGGTTTTGCTTTAGATAAACAGATACAGTTGCTTGTTCTTCCCATAGAGGGAATAGGGTAAATGCTGAAGTAACATTCAGTTCCTAGAGGCAGTTGGCATGTTTTTAAGGGTGACCACTATGCTTAGCATTTTCCAGTGACAAGACCCTCATTCCACTCTGTTGACTTATTCCTTGATGTAGTCTAGATTTCAGTTTAGATTTACAAACACACAACTCATAATTTCACCACGCATGTCTGTGTTAGTTTCTGTTGACCTCTTGTTTTACTCCCGATGGTGGTTCTTCTGTAGGGCAAACTCTGCATTGCTGGTATATTGCCTTGATGCATGTTTAGGGCTCAGTCTCACCTACAAGGCATAAGAATGCGTCTCACACGTCTCAGGATGGTGCCTACTGTTAAACTCCAGAAAGGCATGTAGTATGCATGCTCCTCAATCACTTTCAAGCTGTGCTGGATGGGAAGAAAGGCAAACACTTCCTCCTCACCCTTTTTGGAGTGCCTAGAGCCTGCAACAGTGCTTAGTTTGTGTCAAAAAACAGGACTGTGTAGCACTTTAAAGACTAACTAGATGGTTTAATAGGTGATGAGTTTTCGTGGGCCAGACCCACTTCCTCACACTAGTTTGTGTCAAGGCTGAGTTCCAGCACCTCTAGGCTTGGCCGTTCATATCCCTGGCACCTCTGAGCTTGCCATATCAGTTCTGAAAGTAAAAATATTGCTTTAGCCCTAGCACATCTTTTCATTACAAATTTTAAGTACTGGCCTGCAAGCAGAGCAATCGAAGAACATTTGCTGTGTTCAGGTCTGTGCAGTACTATAACTTGAAGAGCTCAAGGAAGAGAAGGGGATTTATCTCCTTATCTCCTCACAAATCAATTATCCAGATACCTGTGCTAAGAACAGTCACAATCTGATTGTGTCTCATTGGGGAGTTAATACTGAGGAGCCTGTTCTGCTCTTTGAAATCAGTGGAGTTCTGCTATTGACTTCAGTAGGATCAGGACTGGGCCTTTAATAAATTTTGACCAGGTACTTCAAGTACCACTGAGAAGACTGTCCCTTTTAAAAACTCTCAAAAAAAGGAGAGGGCTTCCTCTCTGCTGTTTCCCTACCTTCTCTGGTACCTTCAGTTCTGGGTTCTCACTGTGGTCTACTTGGTTACTGCGGTGCACCCTTTAGCACTTGTGTTTCAGAGGACTGCTTGACTCCTGGGTGTGTGTAATACCTGCATACTCCTAATGGTAGAACAGCTAGGAGCCCAAAGAACTGCTATGTTAGAGTAGAGGGAACAACAACATTCCCTGCTTTTTAGAGGGATTAGATCCTCTAATCAAGATCAGTCCTACAACTTTGCTGCATGTTCTCAATGGTAGCTTTCATATTAGGTAATAGGTTTTGGCTTTGGCAAACGAAGGCTTCCTTTTTCTGAGTAAAGAAAAAGACAACTGGTGAATAATGGTTCTGCCTAAAACAACAATTCTGATTTTTACTGAAAATTATTTGAAGTTCCTAAAGTTAAAAGTAGTAACTGCTGGTGACGTGTAAATCAGAAAGGAATCAATTTTACTCTTCCCAAACTGTGCAGGTTTTCTAATGCCAGTGAGAGTGAGAAAAAAAAGTATAAAGTTATGTAATGAAAGCAAGAATCTAGGGCTTTGGATACACATAGGAAGCAAATTCTTTTGACTAAGAAGGTGCCATTTACATAGTCAATTTTCTGACCATAACTGTATTTTAAAAAGCCTCCCAGTAATCCCTAAGCAATAATGCAAGATAATGTGACAACTGTAGCAAATGATGTTTATGCTTTGCTGCAGCTTCTTCCAAACTGTGCTCAGATGAATTATTTACCATATGCACACTGATGCAAACAGCAATATAGACATTTACCCATTTTAAGACCATTTTCCTAGTACCAAAGAACTGAAACAAATGTAAAACATTTCCTAATGAATCAGTGGATGTTTAATTGTAGCTCTTCCAAAGCCACCACTTTCTTTGAGTTCATCATCAAGTGCTCACATGGCACATAAAATGAATATTGCTGAGCAAGATGTAAAACTGATGAGAAATGCAGGGTTAAATACAGAAAAGGGAATGCTCAGAGAATATATTCTGCTCTTGTTTTTTTTTTTATGTTTTCAGACAATGCATATGTTTCATTGAGATTAATCACTGGAAATTGCTCAAGCAACGTGTATCCTGTCATGTCAAACCAAGGCTGAACAAATTTCATTTTTACTATCTTTCTTGTGAATAAGAAAGTTTAGACAGGGATCAAACACAGTCTAGAATTTTACCTTTTTCCCTCCCTGCATTGCAGAAGTACAGAGCTGGTAACGAGTCTATACTGTAATTTCATAAGAGCTGTATGAATAGGAGTTGGAGAGAACATATTTCATATACTGATTTAAATTTGCTAGAAACAATCTACAAGATGAAAGGAAAATCATGTCAGCAGATAGATTGCAAGAATGTAGAGGCTCTGAGAAGCTGGAAATGCAGAGCTGTGCTGGAAAGAAAAACCCTGTTTCTGGATGGAGATTCAACCTTGCATTGCTTATACACCACATCAGTGCGCTAATCCCTGAGCTAAAGCAGGTTGTGGTACGGAATCGGTTAGTGGTGCCATCTCTTCCTCTTCCTGCTCTGGTCGGTATATATATGGCTGAAACTATTTGTGTCAAATTTGTGACTAGTTTGGGGTCAGTCAAAACTGGTTTGTTCAATAAAATGTTAGTCTGTAAGTTTTGCCCAGCTCCATTCTAATTCTATTCTCAATAGCAAACTCCTGTTGACGTCATTGGGACAGGTTCAGGCCTTAATTGAACCGCAGAGGCAAAGTGAGCTGGGAATGGGAGTTCAGACTGAATCTGCACAACAAAGGTATAGCCGGAGTTGGCAGAAACCGAAATTGGAAGCAGCTGTAGTAAAAGTGAATTATTAGCATGTATGTTTGTATACTTGCACAAATGAAAGCATATGTGTTGGTTCACTTTTTCTACTTCGCCAGCTGTTTTCCCCTTATTTGACCTATTCATGTTATTCACTGATCAAGTTGTTTCCACTTGGACAGTCCTGCATAATTTAAGTTTTAATATGTATGATCTCATTAAATTAGCATATGTAAATTTACTAAATCTTCTGTTTATTAAATGTGTATTTGTGATAATAGGAAAAAGGAAAGCAGCATGCTCCAGGGCAGAGGTGAGGAACCTATGGCCTGCAGGCTGGATCTGGCCTGCTGCTTAATTTAATCTGGGACATGGCAAGTCTCCGTACCATGGGCTGGAAGCTCTGAGCCCCGGCACCTCCTTGCAGAGCTGGAGCAGCGTGAGCTGGCTCACCCTGTTGTGGGGGAGGAGCGGGATGCTAGGGTTCCCAAGTGATTAAAAGTCCAGTTGGCTCCACGCTGCTTCTAGAAGCAGTGGGCCTGTCCCTGTGGTGCTTAGGCAAAGGAGTGATTAAGGAAACTCCATGTGCTGCCCCTGCTCCCAGCGCTGGATCCCCCGCTCCCTTTTGTCAGGACAATGGGAGTTGTAGGGGTGGTGCCTGCAGCATGTGGAGCCTCAGCCTCATTGCCCTGCTGACCAGGAACTGCTTGAGATAAGCACTGCCCAGCTGGAACTTGCACCATGAAACTTTTGGCCCAGGTCAGAACCTCTTATTGCTTCCTGGCAACCCATGCACACCCCAAACACTTTATCCTCATCCCCACCTTAGACCCACAACCCCCTCCTAAACTGCAACACCCTGCTCCAGTCCAGAGCCCCTCCCTTACCTGAACCCCTCATTTTTGGGCCTCCCAAGGCTCTCAGCCCTACATAGGGCTGGAGCCATATGCACCAACTCAATTCACCCCAGTCAAGGTTCCCTCTAAGCTGGGCAGCAGCACAGCCCCGCAGCTGCTTAATCAGCCCCATCTGGTGAGGGACTCAGGGCTCTGAGCACAGAGCTGCTTGACTGGGTGGGCTGATTAAGTGGCTGTGGAGTGTTGTTGTTGCACAACTTAGAGGGAACCTTGACCCTAGTACTGTCCACATGCCTGCTACTTTGGGACTGTCTGTGGCCTGTGATTGATTTTTTCCTGTGAGTCAAAGATTCCTGGTAGAAAAGAGGTTCTCCACCCATGCTCTAGAGAATAGGGTCCTACCTGGAAGTAAGGGTGTCTGGGTTCTCCTCCAAAGGCCTATTGTGTAGCTGTAGGTAAATCTCAATTCTTCTCTGTATCTCAGTCAACTCATCTGTAAAGCTGCGATGAAGACACTTATCTTCCTTTCTAACATGTCTTGAGATTTTCAATGGAAAATAGAATATGAGAGCAAACAAATTTATGGCAATTAAATGCATTGGTACTAGTTTTTCCATACATGGAGTGAAAGTTCATAGCAGGGATTCAGATAGGAAAAGTAAAAGTGATTTTGTTTTTATTAACTTTCACTGTAAACTTCTATCAGATGAATTATGTTTTTAAGAATAAAAGGTACAAAACAGTAAGCAAACACGCTTGTGAATGGTAAGGCCTGCAGTTTTATGCTTGTTTTTCAGAACTGCACTGGAAGATGGACAATTGTTAGCTTATCCCATGTAATAGAGAGGGAAGTACCAATCAGTAAAGAGAAAGGAACCTGGAAACATCACTAGCATGTAAAGTTGGCATCTCCCAAAACTCTATTACAACAAACTAAAATGAGTTCTTAGAGTAGTTTGACCTGTCCCACTCATGTTCTGCTTGTGGAATTGAGAGGTAGATTGATGAAAGACTGGAATAGTAGTGATGTTTCTGGGTGGCTATAGGGATTATAGGGCTGTCTGGTGCCTGGGAAAGGGTTTTACATTTTTGTCAAATATTCTTGATGGGTAACTCTCTGGAGGAATATCACCAGAGACATATGTAACCCAGATAACTAACTAACTAACTAACTAACTAACTAAAACAAAACAGGATGTGTTGTTGCTAGGAGACAGAATGTTACAGTTAGACTAATGAAGTTCTTCCAGAATGATGGGAAAGCCTATTCTTGTTTATATCAGCCCACTAATCTTGGCAGTTGATCCCACTGATTATAATACATGTGGAAACAAAACAGAACAGCAAAGGAAGATTCATTATAGGCAAGAAGTACTTCAAGGAACTGGGACAAGGAACAAAAATGGGCTTGAAGGACACAGATGCTCTTCTGTGTGTTACTTCCATTGTAGATGAAGTTCAATATAGATCCCCTACTGATGAAAGTGCTTGTGGTTGAGAGGGAAAGGTTTTGGGTGCTCAGGATATTACAATGACAATTAGCTGAATGGGATGATCTCTCACCTTCTAGACTGAAAATTTGGCTGGATTTGTTAAGTAGGCTTTGAAGTAGGTAGTAAGTGGGATAGAGAGCTTTCACTTAACTGAAATAATGGCATGTAATTTCAGTTTACAAAATATGATAATTGATAGAGATGAAGAATAAAAACAATAATTTGCTAATATGCTGTTGTGATAAATAATGCAGTGTTGCAAACACGTATTCAATAAAAGAGTTCTTAAATAATGAAGAATATGATGTAATGATCATAACTTACATACTTATACTTTTAGCCGTAATGTCATTCTCAGTATAATCTGTATGGGAGACAAGAAAAGAGAAATGTTAACCATATTAATCAAAAGTGGAGCTGGATGGAAAATCCAAATTTATTCCTGTGAAGGGTTTTTCAAAGATAACTATTTAAGTTTTATTTTTTAAACTAAAAAGAGTTTCCTGGACTTTTTCAAAACAAAGCTAAGCAATATTTTTTACTTAGAATTTTCTGGTCTGAAAATGTAAAACAGTGGTTTTTAACCTGTGGTGTGTGAAACACTAGGGTCCAAAGAATTGTCTAAGGGTATGTCTACACAACAAATTTATTTCGAAATAACTTTACTAGCATCTACACAGCCAAACCGCTATTTCAAAATTAAATGAAATAGAAGAGCACTTATTTGAATTTGGTACACCTCATTCCACAAGGAATAATGCCACATTGGAAATAGCTATTTCAAAATAAGTGCTGTGTAGACACTTATATCGAAATAGGGGGCCTCCAGCTTTCCCAGAGTGCCCTGGTGGCCACTCCAGCCTCGGCCGAGAACATTCCTCTCCCTCCCCCCTCCCCAGAGCCCTTAAAGGGGTTGACTCTGGCCACAGCACCTGTGCCAGCTCCAAGCCTGCCAGCCCAGAACCAGCAGTCACTGCTCCTGACCAAGTAGCCCCAAAACATGAGGCAGCAAGCCACTGGCAGCCAGCCCTCCACCGCTCCCCAGGAGCAGTCTGCCAGCTCCAAGAAGCCTGCCAGGGCCTGGAGAAGGTGGGCACCTTCCTGGTCCAGGGTGGAGATCAGATTTGGGGGGGATGCCCCCAATGTCCATGATCTCAGCACTAGATGGAGGAACACAGCCGTCTATGGCAGGATAGCTGCCAGCTTGGCAACCAAAGGCCACATGTGAACCCAGGAGCAGGTTTGCCTGAAAATCAAGTTGGTTCAGCGAGACCCCCAACCCTGAGCCCTAAGTTTCCCCTCCCTCTTTTCCCTTACTTCCCCTTCTAGCTCCCTCCTTCCAGGTTTTCCCCTCCCCTCTTCCACTCTTTCTCTTCCCCTCTCCCTCCTCCTTTCCCCAGTCTCACCAGAGTTTCATTCCCCCCGCCCCAGTTTTGTTAAATAAAGAGAGTTTGTGTTCATGAAAATTCATGTATTTTATTCAACATCAGGAAGGGGGGCTAGAGAGGGGTTAGTGGAAGGATGTGCAGGAGGAATGAGGCACAAGCCCCCAGTGGGGCAGACCAGGGAGGTTCTTAGGGTATGTCTAGACTGCATCCCTCTGTTGGCAAAGGGATGCAGATTAGGCAGGTCGACATTACAAATGAGGCAGGGATTTAAATATCCCATGCCTAATTTGCATAAAAATGGCTGCTGCGTTTTGCCGACTCTGCACTTTGTTGGCAAAAAGAGGCAATCTAGAGGGGAATCTGTCGAGAAAGAAAGCCTTTTTCAACAGATTCTGTAAACCTCCTTGCATGAGGCATAAGGGATCTGTCAAAAAAGGCTTTCTTTCTCGAGAGATCCCCCTCTAGACTGCCTCTTTTTGCTGACAAAGTACTGAGTTGACAAAACGTGGTGGCCATTTTATATAGGCAGCAGGGGCTATGCTGATGGACCAGCAGAGGGAGTAGCCAGTTCCTCCTCACTGCAGCTTTGCCCCACCAACAGCTTTGTACAAGGGACCCCCCACTCACTGCTGGTGGGTGAGTAGGTGGGTGGCAAGCAGGGATCTGGCCAATAGCAGGACCCACCTGTACTAATGTGGGGCAAGGGAGAGGCAGAAAATATAGGACAATTATTTTTAAGAGGTCAGGACAGCAGCAGGATGGCTTAAATGTGGGACTGTCCCTTTAAAAACAGGACATCTGGTCACCCTAATGATATGTTTTCCACATGCATTGTTAATTCTGGTATTTCCTGATTTTGTACTGTTGACTTTGTAACTGTAATGCTTTTTCACAAGGTTTTGTGTATGATGTGAATGTTGTTGGGAAACAGAGAGGTAGAAAACTTGAACACAGTTCCTTATAAATTATTTTCAAGTGAGGTGGAAAGTTTGGTTGGTGATTGTAGAACCTGTTGGGCATTAAAAATGCAGAATATATATAATATATTCCATTGGGAATAAACCTCTCTCGTAGGGTGAGGTTTGTCCTCATGACATAATCTGTAATTTAAAACTATAGATTAATTTCTGGATATTCCAGGACTATCCTGGAGTGTTGGTAACCCTACTGCCTAATGAATCAACTACATGGGAGTAAAATGTGTCAGAATCTAGCCTTAAAGTTGTTTAGTTTTTAGGCCTACAGCTAAATATAACAAACTAATGAGCAAACGTTATGAAGCCGATTCTAGCAAGATGTGTTAAGATTACTCTTATCAGGTTTTATGGGCTACATTTACAGTGATATCTGCCTCTGCATCTTTCACCAGAATCACCTCTCTTTTGCCTCCCACCACTTTCCAAAGAGTCTGAAATTACCATACAGGCTTTTCCACCACAACACATATTTGATTTTAGATTTGTTTTTATGTCTCCTGTCGTATCTACACATTAATTTCTTCTAAATCTCTTTTTTTCCCACAACTGTCAGCATGATCCTACAGGAAAGGGGAAATGCCAGGATTAGAGTACTCCGCTATCTTTGTTATGAAGTGAAAATACTTTTTATACTTATTTTCCAACAGTCTTTCACTTGTTGTCATATTTTTATTCCCTTAATTTTCCAAATGTGCTTATAGGATGATCTGCATCATCATGAGGTTTATCACTGATTATTTTTACTTTGAAGGGAGATAGTGCTGCTTAGTGCCAGGAGGATGTGGGAGAAAGATCTCCCATCTTTCCCAGGAATAATTTATTTTAATGCTCAGAATTTCTCAGTAGATAAACACTGTCAGCTAACTATATACTACACATGATAAATTAGTGTTAAAGAACATTATTAAGGTTGCAAAGTCAAGCACCCAAGGTTGCCTGTGCAACCTTATGATAGTTTTTAATTTTGTGGTCAACACCTTATTTTTTTTTTCTCCCCAGGACCCCTGCCTCATTCAGTGCACAGGCTGGACCTACTCTGGGGGTGAATCAAGTTATATAATGAAGGAGACTGTTGTCTATAGGAAACCTGCCTCATTTGTGCAAAAATTGAATGAGGCAGGGAACTGCTCAAATTAAGAGTGGTCTCCTGCTTAAGGCAGTTGAAGGCTGCAGTGGAGAACTGGATGCTATCCATGCCTGTGCCACATAGTTCCTGTGTGATTCTTGGGAAGTCACTTAAATCAAACTTTTCTGAAGTGGTCCATCAATACCAGCTGGGATGTTAAAGAGGGCAACAGACTCTGTTGTCCTGCTCTTCCTGTCCCCTAGGGTATGTCTACACTACCACCCTAGTTCGAACTGGTAAGGTAGGCAACCGGAGTTGCAAATGAAGCCCGGGATTTGAATTTCCCGGGCTTCATTTGCATCTCGTCGGGCTCCGCCATTTCTAAATGTCCGCTAGTGCGGACTCCGTGCCGCGCAGCTACACGCGGCACAGACTAGGTAGTTCGGACTAGGCTTCCTCGTGAAACGGTAGTTCAGACTAGGAAGCCTAATCCAAACTACCTAGTCCGTGCAGCATGTAGCCACGCGGCACAGAGTCCGTACTAGCGGACATTTAAAAATGGCGGAGCCCGACGAGATGCAAATGAAGCCCGGGAAATTCAAATCCCGGGCTTCATTTGCAACTCCGGTTGCCTACATTACCAGTTCGAACTAGGGTGGTAGTGTAGACGTACTCTCACTGTCCCTGGAAGCTGAGTCTTGCAAGTGAACTCCACCAATCAGCTGAGTCTGCAGCTCAGAGCAAAGCAGGAAGGTGATAAACACCAAACAAAAGGAAGATTATCTGTATTCTGCTTGAACTCTGCAGGAGATTGTGTAACGCTTAGCCCAGTCCAATTCCCCCAATTTTTTAATTTCCCCTTAGTCTGATAGGTTATGTCTACACTACAAAGTTAATTCGAACTAACAGACGTTAGTTCGAATTAACTTTGATAGGCGCTACACTAGCGCTCCGCTAGTTCGAACTTAATTAGAACTAGCAGAGTGCTTAGTTCGAACTAGGTAAACCTCATTCCACGTGGACTAAGCCTAGTTCGAACTTACTAGTTCGAATTAAGGGGTATGTAGCCCCTTAATTCGAACTAGTGGGAGGCTAGCCCTCCCCAGCTTTCCCTAGTGGCCACTCTGGCCAACACCAGGGAAACTCTATTGCCCCCCTCCCTGCCCCGGAGCCCTTAAAGGGGCACGGGCTGGCTACGGTGCCCATGCCAGGTGCAAGCCTGTCAGCACCCAGCCAGCAGACCCTGCACCTGGCATGGCACAGAGCCACCCACCCGATGTCCCCCAGCCCACCCCCTCTTCCCGGGACCAGGCTGGCGGCTCCCAGGAGCTTGCCTGGGACCGCAAGAGGCGGGCACCTTCCTGGGCTAGTGCGGAGATCGTGGACCTCGTCCACGATCTCCGCACTAGGCACAGGAAAGTGGCCATCTAGGGCAGGAGAGCTGCCAGCCTGGCCACCCAGGAGCAGGTGTGCATGAAAATCAAGGGGGTCCACTGAGACCCCCGACCCTGAGCCCTGAGCTTACAATGGCCGTCCTGGGTCAGACCAAAGGTCCATCTAGCCCAGTAGCCTGTCTGCCGACAGCGGCCAACCCTAGGGACCCTGGAGGGGATGGACTGAAGACAGTGACCAAGCCATTTGTCTCGTGCCATCCCTCTCCAGCCTTCCACAAACTTTGGGCAGGGACACCACTCCTACCCCCTGGCTAAGACTACTCCATGGACTCAAACTCCATGACTTGATCTCACTTCCCTTTAAACTCTGTTCTAGTTGTAGCCTTCACAGCCTCCTGCAGCAAGGAGTTCCACAGGTTAACTCTTTGCTTTGTGAAGAACAACTTTGTCTTACTAGTTTGAAGCCTGCTACCCAGTCCTTTCCTTTGGTGTCCTCTAGTCCTTCTTTATGGGAACTCATGAAGAACTTTTCTGAATGCACCCTCTCCACCCAACCCCTGCTTTTAGAGACCTCTATCCTGTCCCTGCTCCATCTCCTCTTTTCTAAGCTGAACAGTCCCAGTCTCTGTAGCCTCTCTTCATCTGGGACCTGTTCCCAACCCCTGATCATGTTACTTGCCCTCCCCTCTCCCAGCCTTTCTCTTCCCCTCTCCCACCTCCTTTTCCCAGTCTCCCCCAGTTTTGTTCAATAAAGACAGAGTCAATGTTGGAAGAAACGTTATCTTTATTTTGTACATCAATAAGAAGGGGGGCTAGGGAGGGGTAAGTGGAAGGAGGTGAGGGAGGACTGGGGTACGAGCCCCCGATGGGGAGGACTGGGCTGGCTCTGCGGGCTTCTGGGAGTGGAAGCTCTCCTGCAGCCCCCCAATTGCCCCCTCTCCCCAGATGGCAGCCTGCGGCAAGTGCAGCCGGGCTGATGGCCGAGTGGTGTGATGTGCCCAGTGTGGGTACTCCGGGCAATCCAAGCCAGGACTGCTTTGCAAGCGGGGCATCCCTTAGAACGGTCTGTCCGGGGTGGGGGTCGGGTCCCTTTAAGCGCAGCCCTCGGCTAGCCTGAGACAGCATCTCCACACTCTAAGTCCTCCTCTGATGCCCTGCCGGCACTGCTTCCGGCCATCCTTAAGCCCTGTTCAGGGTCCACTCAATGTGGATTTGCTAGTTTGAATTAGCAAAACGCTAATTCGAACTAGTTTTTAGTTCTATATGCGTTAGTTCGAATTAGCTTACTTCAAATTAACTAATTCGAACTAAGTTAGTTCGAATTAGCACTGTAGTGTAGACGTACCCTTGCAGGTTTGTTCAAATTTATTTGCTTCCCCACCCCAATCCTCCCAAAAAAAGACAGAGAATATGACAAAATACTGAAGTTCCAAATTCTCCCTTGATACTTCTGTAGAAACCCATGTACATCTACGGAGTAGTTCTGGATCATTTGGCTGGAAAACTCTCCTGTGGTCATTTACTGCATGGACACGAAACAGATGGGATACAAGCACAAACCTTTAAAAGACCTGATATTTATACATCTAGATACATTATCTGCTTGGAAACTGTTGTTTCACTGGAGTGTCAGTGTCTGGCGCTGCATTGTGATACTAGTCACACTTTACTTATCAGGCTAGAAATAAAGATGCATATTCTGGCTGCTGATGGAATGGGGTTGGCATGTAACATTAGTGGCAGCTGGATATTGAATTAAATCTAGAAAATTCTCAATTTATTCTCTTGATAAATGATTCACAGTTGTTTCATAAAGTAATATACTGAAGATAAATAGCTTCTGGCATTGCAGTTTGAATCAAGTATGTATGCCTTGTAGGCTTGTAGAAGTTCAGGTCTGAACGAGTTATATAACCAAAGGCTACGTCTACACTGGCCCCTTTTCCGAAAGGGGCATGGTAATGTCAGAGATCGTAATAGGGAAATCCGCGGGGGATTTAAATATCCCCCGCGGCATTTAAATAAAAATGTCCGCCGCTTTTTTCTGGCTTTTAGAAAAGCCGGAAAAGAGCGTCTACACTGGCCCCGATCCTCTGGAAAAAGCGCCTTTTTCCAGAGGATCTTATTCCTACTTCAAAGAAAAAAGCGGCGGACATTTTTATTTAAATGCCGCGGGGGATATTTAAATCCCCCGCGGATTTCCCTATTACGATCTCTGAAATTACCATGCCCCTTTCGGAAAAGGGGCCAGTGTAGACGAGCCCAAAGTGTTAGCACAGATCATGGATGTTAAACATTTCATATGTGTAGTCTATCATTTTCATGAAAAAGTGAGAGAGAAAACCTAACTTAAATATGGAAGTACAGAGAACACGAGAGACAACTTTCTAATAATTCCAGCCTTTGAGGCAGAAATCTTTCATGACACACTCTTCTCATAAAATGTGCATATGAGTTTTTGTAACCCAAAAATATTGGGACAATCATCCAATTTTTCATTGCTTGAACTGTCTGGAGTCATGTTTTGAGGGTCTCCCATACCTGTTCATGAGACAGCAACTGGATTTTTCTAACTGGAGTTGCTTGTATAATCTACTCTCATTATGTCGTATTCTGCTCTTACATTCAAAGTTACAATCATACAGAAGTCAGTGGAGCGACCCCAGTGTAACTGAGCAGAGTTTGGACCAGCTTGATCTTATAAGCAGAATAAACATACTAGAGCCAACTCTCTTCTCAATGAGATTGTGCCAGAGAATAAATTTTGGCCTATTGCATGGTACTTATTAAATGTCACTTATCAAATATGAAGTGTTTATATGAATATACATCCATCACTATTGAGAAAAATGCAGTCAAAAGTTAACCCAAAATGAACATCACTGAAGCTGTGTGTGCAGTCAGTTTAGATATAGCCCAGTATCCATAAACAATGGAGCAAATAATCCAGACTCATTATAAATGCATCATGTCTATTGGCACATAAACAACCTAAATAAATGGCACTGCTAAAAAGAAAGAAATATTGTGCAATCAGCATGGGCAATTCCTTTTTCCCCATTCCAGCACTGATCTGGCTAATTCACATGCCTGAAACTCAACATCTGTTTGTCAGAGATGAACAGCTTTACAGCTTGTGTGCTGCTGGTGATCCAAATATACAATGTGCTTCATTCCAGCTGTCTTACTTACATTGCTAGGGACAATGTCTCCTTTCCTGGTTCATTCTTTTTTGTTTTCTTCCCTCAGTATAAAATTCTCTATTAACTTTGCTGAAAACGATGAGCCATGAACTTGGACATCTACTTATTTATGAGAGTTCATTCTTTTACTAGATGGCTTGTTCCAATGATCACCATTAGCAGAACATCAACAGTAGAGTACAATAGATCCTCATAATAGACAGCAAAATTTAGATGTAACTATAACACACACATCAAAGAAGATCCATTATTATGAGCTGATGAAGTTAAACCAAGTCATTTCAACTGCCACTGCTAAATTTTTGAACAATAGACAGACTTTTAAAGTGTGATAAATAATACGTGTGATAAATAATACAGCCCAACTTTGACAGGACTGAAACAGATATACATTTTAAATAGCAGAATTTCAAGGACCTGCTGGAGGTTTCTCCAGTTCATATGCACTAGAAATATGAAGGAAATCTATTAATTGCAATATACCTTTCTTCAGCTGAACGCCAGTTAGCTGAAACTCTCAGTTAACTGAGATTCAGTAATGCTCCTCTTCAGTTAATAAAGCTAGACAGAGGCTGACAGCTCTTCTGCCATTCAATTGGTTGGGAAACCAGAGTGTGGCCTTTCCACAAATGACTGGTGTTCCTTTTGATCTAAACCACTTAAGGTTGTGGATATTCTCCAAGACCCTTTCAAGAATTAATTTGCACTCTAACTCTGATTAACATGAATTATATTGACAAAAATGTAATGATATCTGTTAGAAAAAATACCATATATACTTCAGGAATCAGTACGTTTGCTCTGCCGATACCTACTCATGAAAATGAGACTTTCATATTTGGAGAATGGAAGAAAGGGGAACATTAACACAAATGGCTTTTCTTGCCTGATACTGGCGATCTTTGTTTGAAGATAGTTTTCCACGCGCATGCCTTTTGTTTCACATAATCCTAATTTAAAATTATCTTCCTTTGTTCATGATCTTGACCAGTCAACATGTACGTGTCTTTATGGTCAGAAATTCAAAAGATGGTCTGTAGAGGAGGTGGGGACAGCTTAATGGAGAAAGCCCAACTGGACTGGAATATAGGGAAACTAAATCCAATTCCTGGGTCTGCCTCAAGTTTCCTGTGTGACTATAGGAAAGACAATTTCTTTGTGTCTCACTGTGCCAGTTGTAAAATGAGGATCATATCTCTCTATCTTATAAGCATGTTTTGATGAGGGTATAATTGTTTATGCTGATTAGGCATTCAACCACTATGATAATGAAACCCATATAGATACACAAAAGGCTAGATTAATACTTCACAAGGTGAACCAATATAAATGGACAGTAGGCAGTCTTTGGAAGTAATCCAGCATGGATTGTATATATTAAAGAACATTTGAGATATTATTTTGCAGATAAGTGGTTGAGTTCTACAAACCATACTGATTGTCTTTACAAATATTTATAGTGGGCTTATTTTGGTAATTTTGTTTCCTCTAGCAAAAGAGAATTCTTGTTAGAGCATCATTGTTTTTCTGGCAATGAGGTCATTTGAATACCTTTCTAATAGATCTTCAAGTTCTGTAATTAAATGTTTACTTTCTAAGCCACACCTGTAAAATGATTGCAGAAATTGTTCTATTGTTGTTTACCTTTTCCACTAATGTTGCTATGAAAATATCAACAAGCACATTATAATTTGAGTGGCATTAGCATGATTTAAAAAAAGAGGGTATTCACATGAGGCACCATTGCTTCCTTCTGGAAACCTGACAGCTACACCAGATGATATGATAGATGCTTTCACTTTTCTCTCTTTCTTTTGACATGAAGGACATTAACATTGAAAATCTTTGTTAATTCATGTCAAGGTTGATATCTTCTTTGCACACAACTTAGGAATTAACAGTTACAATCCTCTCAGCAAAAGTAACCATATTAAATGGCAAGTTATGAGAACTACTGGCTTAGGCTCTGATTCCACGGGTGCTGTGGGGCTCTAGGATCCACTGAAAAAATAGTGGGTGCTCATCACACAGGAACCAGAACTCGAGTGTGGGATCTAATAAGTTCTGTGTCGCTAAGGGTATGTCTACACTACCACCCTAGTTCGAACTAGGGTGGTAATGTAGGCATACCGCACTTGCAAATGAAGCCCGGGATTTGAATTTCCCAGGCTTCATTTGCATAAGCCGGCTGGCGCCATTTTTAAATGCCGGCTTGTTCGAACCCCGTGCCGCGCGGCTACACGCAGCACGGGCTAGATAGTTCGAACGAGGCGTACAGATAGTGCGGAATGGCTTGTTAGTTCGAACTATCTAGCCCGTGCCGCGTGTAGCCGCGTGACACGGGGTTCGAACAAGCCGGCATTTAAAAATGGCGCCAGCCGGCTTATGCAAATGAAGCCCGGGAAATTCAAATCCCAGGCTTCATTTGCAAGTGCGGTATGCCTACATTACCCCGCTAGTTCGAACTAGCGGGGTAGTGTAGACATACCCAGACAGCTTCTGCCCATTGGATAGGGAGTTTGTTTATAACCAGGGGCAAGGTGATTGAGGTAAAAAAAAGATTGTAATTATATTAAATTAAGGATTGTTAGATGATCCTGAAAGCATTGCCACATAGTCCAGTTTAAAATATAGGAAACAAAGGATAGGAATGAGTGGTCAACAGGGTTGCTTAGCAGGGTCCAAAAAAACCCTAGATACGTTCTTAGAGGATAGATCCAGCAATGTCTTTTAGGGCAGAGATGGTATTCCTAGCCTCTGTTTGCCATAAGCTGAGAATGGGCAACTGGGAATGGATCACTTGATGATTGCCTGTTCTGTTCAGTCCCTCTGGGGCATGTGGCATTGGCCACTGTCAGAAGATGGGATACTGAGCTAGATGGATCTTTGCTCTGACCCAATATGGCTGATCTTATGTTCTGATGTTCTTATGTCCATTTTGAGACTGGAGTAAAGTAAATAGTGGTGTCCCCCAGCGGTTTGTCCTCGGATGAATATTGTTCATTATATTCATGAATGGGCTGCAAAAAAGGGTAAACTGTGAGGTGGCAAAGATTGCCAATGTTACAAAACTATTCAAGATAGTTAAGTTCGAAACAGACTGCAAAGAGTTGCAAAGGGATCTCACAAAACTGGGTGACTTGGTAACAAAATGGCAGATGACATTCAGTGTCAGGGCAATACTCTGGAAGCTCTTTATTTTTGCAAATTTATAAGACTCCTCCTCACTGTGCCTCATGGGTTGTGGATACCATATGCACGGCAAGGCTTTGCCTCCCCAAACTGCCTGACTTGTCCTCACTCATGCTCCAGCTCCAGGCCCACTCCTGTCTGTTGTTTCCTGACAGAGACTAAGGCAGGCATCATGGTAGCTGCACCACCCATCGTGGGTGGGGACATGCTATCCAACATTCCAGGGCCATAGGGGGACAGCGGACACTTGCCTGGGGCGGGGACCATGGCCACAGTGGGGATTGGGCTTTGGTGGGTGTGTAAGAGCCAGTGCCTCAGGGAGAAGGGGTAAGGCTGGGTGGCCAGACTCCTCCACCCAGGGGTTTACCCCTGTCCATGCTGTGCCTGTGTCATCCTGAGCTCATTCTCCAGCTTTAGAAGACTTAAAAATTCTCCCCAGTCATGAATGGGACAAACAGAAGTGAGTAATGCAGCTGTCCTTGACACACATCATTCAATATCAGGGAAGTAGACATAAATAAGATTGCAGGCAGTTTCATTCAGAAAGCTAGAGGGAGACACAATGTCTTTAAATAGGGACATAGCAAAGAGAGCTTGTAGGTGATTTCAATGATTTTAATATACTCTAATTTTTGATAATACAATAGTGAAGATACCAATGATAGACACATTCAATAACTAGAACATGAAAGCAGTGTATAAATATGCTGAAAATAGCTTTCCCCCACAACTGACAGAGTGTTCCTTCCCTTCCTCAACACACATACCTCTTCTAAAGTATTCACCAGCAAAAGCAAAAGTCAGCCTGTATGATTACTAGTAGATAATGAAAGGTGAAAGCTTGGGTCCACTGAAGACTATGGCAAAATTCCATTGTCTTTTTTTGGATCAGCATTTCATCTGAAGAGTTCAGGGAATTGGTACTGGATTCCCAACAGATGTTGACTGCACTGATTAGAGGTCTTCTCTGAAAAACTGTGAATCTCCAGGTATTTGTTGTCCATATTTGTGTTATACATTGATCAAAAGTGAAAATGTTATCTGAAAGCAGCATGAAACAGTGTTGTTATGCTGGAGATATTGGTGTCTACTAGCAAGTATGTTTTGATCCGTCATGAACCTCATTGAAGATGATCAGCATGCTAGCCATTTTTCATTCAGACTGAATGAGGGCACAATTAAATGCCCCTTGGTTAGTGATAGCTGAAACAATAGAAATGCTTGCACAAGATGCTAGACTAACTCAGATAGCCTGAGTAAGAAATACAAATGCAGAGACTGGAGCATCAATTGGTGAATCTGTGTCTGTCCAGATATATGGGAGCAGAAAGCCAGAAAAAACCCAAACAAAACAGGTAAGCACTGGTGAGTACGGCCGTTAGGGAGCCAGCCAAAAGACAGTGCTTCTTTTTGTGCAGAGTGCTTGCTGGCTTGGATTTGTGAGCAAAGAATCTGCTTTCTACTGTTTGTTCCTATTGTGTTCAATAAACTGGACATTGGGTATATTGGGTTCTTTGTAAATACACAGCATTAGACTAAGAAATACCTGTCTCTCGCCTTCAGTTTCTCCTAATGGAAAGAAACAAGTAAGGCCCTAAAACCTGGGTAAATGCTTCTATAATGGAATAACAGTGTTAATAATCCAAAAAGAAGGATATTTAGCATATGTTGCGGGGCCAGTTAACACTAATCATCTGTGATTTATCAGATGATGATTTAATGCTCGGTTTCTTGTAAATCATATCTTCTGACATACTTTAGACTTAAAAATTTTGAATATTAGTGTTAGCTAATGAAGTGTTGTTGTAGCCATATTTAATCCCATGGTAGTAGAAAGACAAGGTGGATGAAGTAATATATTTTATTGAATCAACTTCTACTGGTAAAAGAAACAAGCTTTTGAGCTTAAACAGTGCTCCTTTTCACATCTCAAGCTGGAAGACTTGCCTCTCTCATCAACAAAAGTTGATCCAATAAAAGGTAAAAGATTTACAATAAAAGATTTACAGCCTTGGATTGTTTCATTTACCTAGCATGGTGTACCAGCAGTGTGCCTCAGTCCTATTTCAATGTTGTGCATGCCCATTCAGTTTTTGGCCTGTCTTGAGACTGAACATCATTGGTTCCAGTTATAAAGAAGGATTTTGGCAAGTGGATGCCTACCCCCTATAAGCTGGAATGAGAACAGCAACTAATTTTACCATGACAACCAAACATCCATCAAATGGTAACAACATATTTTCATTTATTAGTGACCTTGGGCCAGATTTGAACTGGTGACCAAGCATTAAAAGCCTTCACATTCCATTACCAATCTCTCACTCTGGTCTATTTGGCCTCAAACACTTTTAACAAATACTGGCAGAGTCCTGAAATACAGAGTTTAATCCACATTGATAAATAATATTTTTGCTTGAATTATCCAGCATGAGTGAGTCACATGTGGAATTATTTTAAATTAATTGAAAACTGACCTTGTGGAATATACAAGTCACTCAGGAATTGGACCCTAATGGCCATGTACAGTTTTCAATCCATGGCAGCATCCTGCTGCATTTATGCCAAAGAGCATTGCTCTGCACAGATCAAAGGAAGAATACGGATCAATCCTCTAAATTGCTAAGCACCCTTATAAGGAATTGAATGACTTTAATAAGAGCTGAGGGCACTCAGCGTGTTACAGTAGTGTTCATCACCTTGTAGGATTAAGATCTACATAATGAAAAAATATACAGGTTGAAACTCTCTAATCCACCATTCTCTTGTCCTGCAACATCCGTGGTCCCTCATGAGTTTAGTTAGATGAATGTCCGCATTGCATGGGGGTGGCCATCTTTCCCACAGTCACATATAGCTTGTTTATAGCCACCAGTCTGTCTCTCAGCATTCTGTGCTGATATTTAGTTCTAATTTACCCCAAATGTCTTCTAAGAGCCTAGTAAGTAGTAGAAGTGTTAGTAATGTGGCTAGACAATATTCACCTTCTGTGGTTTGGCAAATTCTTTGGTTCGGCACCAGTCAGGTCCCAAGGATGCCAGCCTAGAAAGGTTCAACCTGTATTTGCTACAGAGCTGTCATCTGAGAATGGATCACACTCCATTTGAGTTATGAGGTGGATATTTTTGCTCTAGCCAAAGCATTGTTCTGACACCACATACTATATGCTAGAGGAAGGAAGAAAGGCATTCCCATCTCTCATATGGGCAGATGTAGAGGAAGAATATTTGGAGCTAGCAGACCTCCACTGCTGGTTTTTAAATTTGGTTATGTTTACATATAGATATGAGTCCTTATTTTAAAAGAGTGTCAGTGCCATATCCAAGAGTGCCAAGTGAATTTGGTAAATATTCAGTTTTTAAAATGTCTGATTGTGTGTGTGCACACAAGGACAGAGCATGATGCATTTTGTATATTCATGTTTGGTTTTTCTTCACTTTGAGGATCAGAAATAGCTTATTTTTACTGAGCTATGTTTCTCCTTGCAGCCCTGCTCTAGATGTTAATCGTTCATGTCTGTGTTAATAATTTCTTATAATATTACAAAAAGGATACTGTGGTTATCATTTATATTCCCTCCAAATTATGCAAGACACTTCAGTGTCATCAGGTGGAGAACTACTTGCTTGAGAAGATGAACTCTTAAAAACAATGATATTGCTTTTGTGCAGATCTCCCAAGTAATAAACAGAAAGGAAATTAAAAATAGAACCTACCAAAATAGGACATACCATTGATATTTTTCCAAATAATATTTTATTCAAAATTTTCCACGAGTCATCATCACTTTTATAATAGACTATTAAACTGTAACAATGCATAATAAAAACATTATACAACTGCTGCAAAAACACTTACCAAAGATACAGACTCTGGAAGTTTCCTTTATATTGGTGACTGGCTCCCACAGTAAGTTTACTGCCTAGCTGACTCTGAGGTGCTGGCTGTGGCAGCTATATTCTTTTCCTGTAAAGGTTTTATGATTTCACAGATGCACACTTTAGTATCCCTGGCTCCCTGCTCTTCATGTTGTCAATTCTTTGAGATTCCTTTTGGTGTGGCATGCAACTTTGTCTCTTCAGTGGTGCATTTTCTTGGTTTACTCTTGGATAACTCTGAAGCAGCAAGAAGGCAATTGTTGAAAACATTCATGTATCTGTTTACTGAAGGCTAAAAATTTTCCAAGGCTTCCAAAGAATCTTCTACAACAGCATCCTATTTTATTCAAATAATGAGGGTTTCTCCAATAAAAGATGAAAAAAAAACCAACCTTGCTCCGCATTTCACAGTAATATAAAACTAAGAAATAGTAAGGGTTTTTTTAGTACACCAGTGTGGGAAAGGGCTGGGCATAAGCCGCTGTCTGCTCTGTGGTTGTCTATGTGCCTAGGTGAAATAGACATTCACGAGCAGGCATATTACTCTTGCATGTGACCAACTTTTCAATAGTTCACCAAAGTATGTGTCTGGAGTGTGGGGGAGGAGAGTTGTTTGTTGTCTTAGCCAAAAAGCTAAGATGTAGCTGGTCTTCATGGTTATTGCAAGATGTTTGTGCAGGAAATATTTTTAGATATATAGAATATGATATTTCAAAACTATTGGAGATGAGCCATGTCACCTGAGATGGGAGAGGTCTCAGAGACAATTCAATCAAGATTGAGGGCTATCAATATCTCTTCACCCTGTGTTACAGACTGGAGTAGAAGCAGGCCTGGCATTTAGAAAAAAAGAACCCCATGAAAAGACTCTAAATATGGGACACACAGGACTGAGCTAAAGTTAGTGAAATGCCCTGATTATGAAGAGAGACAAAAAAAAATGTAGGACTATATAAGACAAGAAGAAAGGGTACAAGATGTTGTCCACTATGGTGGTGACAATCTCACGGCCTGAGTATCTCACCGAACGTGGATCCCAACACTCTGGACTGGACAAACACTGTATGGTCTTACCAGTGGTGAGAAACACCTTATTAGACTGGAAAGGAACCTGATAACAAATAGAGGCCCTAGATTACATTTTATATTTGTCTTTTATATGTAACCTGGTGTTGCCAACCTTTTTACCCTGCATCTATTTTGGATCTTTTTCCTTCTGCTGTGCCACATAAACCTATATTCATTTTATACGGCTGTGACCAAGTGTCTTGCATTAACGGGTGTTGAATGAAGGGAGGCTGGTGAATCAGCTTCCACTGAGACAGAGAATCGATGTACATTGAAGGTGCCCAGTAGACAAGGGAGTGAGCACTCAGTAGTAACAAGGTGAGGTATATGCAAATTGCTAGTTTGCAGATGCAAAGAGAGATGCTCTAAGAGCCTGGAGTGGAGAGTTTGTGAGGATAGTGGCCACACAGTTGACAGATGAGACTCTCTCATGCAGTAAAATGGGGGCAGATATTCGCAACCAGACTCTGCAAGGGTATGTCTACACTACAAAGTTAATTCGAACTAACAGACCTTAGTTCGAATTAACTTTGATAGGTGCTACACTAGCAATCCACTAGTTCGAACTTAATTCGAACTAGCGGAGCGCTTAGTTCGAACTAGGTAAACCTCATTCCACGAGGACTAAGCCTAGTTCGAACTAACTAGTTCGAATTAAGGGGTGTGTAGCCGCTTAATTCGAACTAGTGGGAGGCTAGCCCTCCCCAGCTTTCCCTGGTGGCCACTCTGGCCAAAACCAGGGAAACTCTACTGCCCCCTTCCCGGCCCCGGAGCCCTTAAAGGGACACAGGCTGGCTACGGTGCCCGTGCCAGGTGCAAGCCTGCCAGCACCCAGCCAGCAGACCTTGCACCTGGCACGGCTCGAGCCGGCCACCCGCTGCCACCCAGCCCTCCCCCTCTTCCCGGGACCAGGCTGGCGGCTCCTGGGAGCCTGCCCGGGACCGCAAGAGGCGGGAGCCCGCCTGGTCTAGTGCAGACATCGTGGACCTCGTCCATGACCTCCGCACTAGGTACAGGAAAGTGGCCATCTAGGGCAGGATAGCTGCCAGCCTGGCCACCCAGGAGCAGGTTTGCATGAAAATCAAGGTGGTCCAGTGAGATCCCCGACCCTGAGCCCTGGGCTTAGAATGGCCGTACTGGGTCAGACCAAAGGTCCATCTAGCCCAGTGGCCTGTCTGCCAACAGTGGCCAACACTAGGTACCCTGGAGGGGATGGACTGAAGACAATGACCAAGCCATTTGTCTCGTGCCATCCATCTCCAGCCTTCCACAAACAGAGGCCAGGGACACCACTCCTATCCCCTGGCTAAGACTACTCCATGGACCCAACCTCCATGACTTTATCTCACTTCTCTGTAAACTCTGTTCTAGTTGTAGCCTTCACAGCCTCCTGCAGCAAGGAGTTCCACAGGTTGACTATTTGCTTTGTGAAGAAGAACTTTCTGTTATTCGATTGAAGCCTGCTACCCATTCCTTTCCTTTGGTGTCCTCTAGTCCTTCTATTATGGGAACTAAAGAAGAACTTTTCTGTATGCACCCTCTCCACACCACTTATGCTTTTATAGACCTCTATCATATCCCCCCTCCGTCTCCTCTTTTCTAAGCTGAAAAGTCCCAGTCTCTTTAGCCTCACTTCATATGGGACCTGTTTCAAACCCCTCATCATTGTAGTTGCCCTCCCCTCTCCCACCGTCTCTCTTCCCCTCTCCCAGCTCCTTTTCCCAGTCTCACCCAGTTTTGTTCAATAAAGAGAGTTTCTATTTTTGACCACACATGTCCTTTATTTTGTACATCAGGAAGCGGGGCTAGGGAGGGGTAAGTGGAAGGAGGTGGGGGAGGACTGGGATGGCTCTGTGGGCTCCTCGGGGTGGAAACTCTCCTGCAGCCCCCCGATTGACCCCTCTCCCCAGATGGCAGCCTGCGGCAAATGCATCTGGGCTGATGTCCGAGTGCTGATATATGCCGAGTGTGGGCACTCAGGGCAATCCAAGCCAGGACTGCTTTGCAAGCGGGAAACCCCCTGAGAACTGTCTGTCCAGGGTGGGGGTCAGGACCCTTTAAGCACAGCCCTCGGCTAGCCTGAGACAGCAGCTCCACTCTCTAAGTCCTCATCTGATGCCCTGCCGGAACTGCTTCCGGCCAGCCTTAACCTCAGTTCAGGGTCCACTCTGTGTGGACGCGCTAGTTCGAATTAGCAAAACGCTAATTCGAACTAGTTTTTAAGTCTAGCTGCACTAGTTCGAATTAGCTTAGTTCGAATTAGCGCTGTAGTGTAGACATCCCCCAAGATGCTAGGCACACCGACTTAATGATTTTGATGGGAACTGTGTATGTTCAGCATATCTAAGTATTAAGCCTTGTTAGAGAACTAGAAAATTTGTTTAATTTTATAAACTTCTTACAGGGCAGCTAGAAAAACCTGCAAAATGATCACTTTAATTGTTATCGTTATTTCTGGAGGGTATGCAACATGCTTAGTGCTATTGTACTAGGGACAAAAATTAAGGCACAGGCTACCACAAGGGTTGTGTCTAGACTACATCTCTCTGTTGGCAGAGAGATGTAGATTAGGCATGTTGAAATTGCTAATGAAGCAGGGATTTAAATATCCAGTGCTTCATTAGCATAAACATAGCCACCGCTTTTTTTCAAAACGGAGCTTTTTCGGAAAAAAATGGCAGTCTAGATGCAGATCTGTTGAAAATAAACCTTAATTTTTTGAGGAATACAGAATCTGTCGAAAAAGGGTTTATTTTCGACAGATCTGCATCTAAACTGCTGTTTTTTTCAAAAAAGTTCCGTTTCGAAAAAAAAAGCAGCAGCTATGTTTATGCTAATGAAGCACTGGATATTTAAATCCCTGCTTCATTAGCAATTTCAACGTGCTTGATTTTCATCCCTCTGTCAACAGAGGGATGCAGTCTAGACATAGCCAAGGAGTACAGTTGAAGGCCCAGATCCTACACCATGTAAGTCAAGGGGAACTTTGCCACTGACTTAAATGAGTATATAATTAAGTCCTAAAAGCTCACTTCTGCTGCCACTCCTCCACCTTTGACTGCAGTAGATGTAATACAACTCCTAGAGACATTTAAATCCAAACATCGTTAAATTGCATGACATATTTATGAAACAATGTTTTCAGTTTCTCTGTAGATTGCTATTTTGTTAGGCTTTGTTTTGTTGCCTTGAGTTGTTGCTTTAATGACATTTGGGATTTGACAAACTTTGTTTGAAAAGCCAGTGGAAAAGTCTTTGTTCATTAGTTTCATAGGCAAAAGTTTCACATGAATGCAATGGACATGTGCCCAAGAGACATTTGAACACATATAAATAGAATCATAGAATCATAGAATACTAGGACTTGAAGGGACCTCAAGAGGTCATTGAGTCCAGTCCTCTGCCCTCATGGCAGGACTAAGTACTGACTGGACCATCCCTGATAGACATTTATCTAGCCTACTCTTAAATATCTCCACAGATTGAGATTCTACAACCTCCCTGGACAATATATTCCAGTGTTAGAAACTTTTTCCTCATTTCCAATCTAAACCTCCCTTGCTGCAGTTTAAGCCCATGCTTCTTGTTCTATCCTCAGAAGCCAAGATGAACAAGTTTTCTCCCTCCTCCCCATGACACCCTTTTAGATACCTGAAAACTGCTATCATGTCCCCCCTCAATCTTCTCTTTTCTAAACAAAACAAACCCAATTCTTTCAACCTTCCTTCATAGGTCATGTTCTCTAGACCTTTAATCATTTTTGTTGCTCTTCTCTGCACCCTCTCCAATTTCTCCACATCTTTCTTAAAATGCGGTGCCCAGAACTGGACACAGTACTCCAACTGAGGCCTAACCAGTGCAGAGTAGAATGAAAGAATGACTGCAACCAGCACAGAGTATAACAGAAGATAGTGCAAATATGTTTATTTTTGTAATACAAACTGCTATATGTACATATGGATCTGGTGGTGGCACCTCTTAGTACCTGATTGTCACGCATAAATGCCTGTTTGAGCAAATAATCACAGGTTTTTATGTGAATATCTGTAGCACTTGTTTCAAAATCAGAATCTATTAATACTGTGTAGTTCTTTGAAACCTTCCATCTCAAAATGCTGAACAAATACACGTTTACTGCTATGTATGGTGCAGCCACAGTATAAACTGAAGGCCTCGTATAACCTATCCTAAAGACTTAAGTGAGGCACAGAGAATTTGAAAATGTAAACCATTATCATCTAAAGTTGACTATGCTCTTTTGTGACAGGTGACAACATTTATCCTATTTTATGTGAAGGGAAAGCCTCAAGGCATTTGAGGGAATGATATGATTAATTTTAATTTGGTCCCCAATAAGTGTGCATTAAAGATTGCAAAAGAGTCATGATCTCATGTCTTCCAGTTTAAACACCGATCTTAGCTTTCCTATTTCCTGCCATATATGGCATGCAGACTCTAGTGCACAGTTCGTGCAACGTTCAGATACAACCAAGGGAGAGAGATACTGTGCAAGGATTCCAAGTTAGAATATATGTAATGACATATATATTCTTGTTCCTTCTGGTGGAGTGCACCTTTATACTTTGACAGGTCTGCAAGGGAGGACACAGTTTTGGAAGTTTGTGGTAGGGTAGCTAGATGTCGGGATTTTATAGTGAGTATCTTAACATTTGTGGCTTTGTCTTATATAGATGCCTATTACTTTCCATCCTTGTCCCGATTTTTCACACTTGCCATGTGTTCACCCTAATTAGCTGAGAAGCAACCTGCTGGAATGGAGGCACACACTGTGTTGTCTTGGGGCCTTTATTGTCTGTCTTTCTTGGTACTTCCAGTGCTTAAGATATTCAGTTTGAGTAATCCTGTGGTCTACTTCAGAATCCCAGTTGCGTGCCTAGCAGTGAGAAATGTGAGATGAAATCTTGGCATCATTTAAGTCAATGGCCAGGACTTCACCAAAAAGTCTCCAAGGCCCAGGGTCCTAGAATATATAAAGTTTAAATATGTCCCTCAATGTACATGGAGCTATTTAAACATCACATCCCAGTCTAACTCCTGATTGTGAAGTGTCTAAAATGTTCAGGGTGATCATGTCTTGGCAGAGTTTTCTAGTCATCATCTTTATGGGAAAGGGCCGATGGAGTGGGGGGAATGTTTGGTGAGATCATTGATATTAAGTGAAAGGTTCTTGTGAGCTGGCTGGAGTATTATCTACCTCAGAATGACTTTTCTTACTTGCTGCTTACCTCCCTTAGCTCTTTTTTGTGACTCCATTTGTATATTGCATCAAAGATGTAGAATATCATCTTCTCCACACTGATTCTTCTACACCAGCACAGCTACCTCGTACTCAGGTAATTACTGCCGTGCAGCTGGAGGTACTAAATACCGGTAATTGTATTTTAAATGTATATCTTCCCATGTTGAATTCTTTCTGCAGTTGATTATTAGTAATTATATTGTTAGCCACTTAAGCATTTGGTAATTTGTATTGTATATGGAACATTTTTTTCCCTGTAGACATATTAACAGTTATTAGTCTTTACTTGGAACATATATATTTTAAATAACAAAGCACTATATATCTGTTTGTCAAATGTCATAAACAATCATGTTTTAGAATCCATTCTTGGTACACTGCCTGTATTTTAAATTAAACTTTCCGTGAGAACTTGTCGCGTCAAGACTGGTGCCAAAACTTCTTTTAAAAATAAAATAAAAAAATTGGCATTAACTTACCTCTTTTATTTTTGACAAGGCAAATTTCCTAAAAAAGGAAAAATGCAAAGTGCAGGCACTGTACCAACATTGCACTGTGAAAGCATTTTTGCAATTAAGTTGGAACTTTTGGCAAAACTCTCCACCTGGCATTGCCATTTACTCAACATTAACACTGAAAAGGAACCGACATCACTTTGTATTTCTAGGTGCATTTTTATGTTATCTAGGCACTTGTGTGGAGTTGCAAAGTTGGAGTGGTACACGTGTTTGGACATCGCGTATAATATGCTGGATATTACACCATGAGAATAAGATAAACTTTCAAGCATCTTTCAGTTGTAGATACTGGGAAATTAAACAGAAACAGAAAAAATGAGAAGCTGCAGAAAGCCATGAAAAACAATGTGCACTTCATTGCTTTACCATAGAATAAACTCAGCCTCGCCCTTCTCTAACATCAGTTTTTATAAGGAACAACTCTACTAAAATCAGGTTGGCACCACTGGTGTAACTCCAAAGACATGCTCTGTGTACTTCCTATCTATGGGTATGTTTACACTGCAAAGTTAATTCAAAATAACAGTCATTATTTCAAATTAACTTTAATAGCATCTATACATGCAAACCGCTATTTTGAAATTAATTCAAAATAGCGGAGAACTTAATTTGAATTTAATAAACCTTGTGGATAAGGGAGAAGCGGTGGATGTCATATACTTAGACTTTAGTAAGGCATTTGATACGGTCTCGCATGATATTCTTATTGATAAACTAGGCAAATATAACTTAGATAGGGCCACGATAAGGTGGGTGCATAATTGGCTGGATAACCGTAGTCAGAGAGTTGTTGTTAACGGTGCTAAATCCTGCTGGAAAGGGATAACAAGTGGAGTTCCGCAAGGGTCTGTTTTGGGACCCATACTGTTCAATATCTTCATCAATGATGTAGATATTGGGATAGAGAGTATGCTTATTAAGTTTGCAGATGATACCAAACTGGGTGGGGTTGCAAAAGAAGATTAAGGGGGGACATGATAGTGGTTTTCAAATATCTAAAAGGGTGTCACAAGGAGGAAGGAGAAAATTTGTTCCTCTTGGTTTCTGAGGACAGGACAAGGAGTAATGGGCTTAAAGTGCAGCAAGGGAGGTTTAGATTGGACATTAGGAAAAAATTCCTAACTGCCAGGGTGGTCAAATATTGGAATAAATTGCCAAGGGAGGTGGTGGAATCTCCCTCTCTGGAGATTTTTAAGAACAGGTTAGATAGACATCTGTCAGGGATGGTGTAGGTGGAGCTTGGTCCTGCCTTGAGGGCGGGGGGCTGGACTCAATGACCTCTCGAGGTCCCTTCCAGTCCTATGATTCTATGATTCTATGAAACCTCATTCTATGAGGAGTAACACCAAATTTGAAATAGCTATTTCGAATTAAGTGCTGTGTAGACACTTAATTTGAAATAGGGGGCCTCCAGGCCTTCCGAGGGAGCCCTGCTGGCCACTCCGGGCACAACCAGGAAAACTTAGGGTATGTCTAGACTACATGGCTCCATTGATGGAGCCATGTAGATTAGGTTTCTAGACATAGGGAAATGAATCGGCGATTTAAATAATCGCCGATTCATTTACATCAAAATGGCTGCCACACTGTGCCGATCAGCTGTTTGGTGGCACAGCACGGTAGTCTGGACTTCCCCGGTAAACCTCATTCCATGAGGCATAATGGGGTGGTCGACAAGAGCTTTGCTTGTGAACCTTGGAGCATCCAGACTACCACGCTATGCCGCCAAACAGCTGATCTGTACAGCATGGCAGCCATTTTGATGGAAATGAAGTGGTAATTATTTAAATCGCCGATTCATTTACATAAAAATAGCTGCCGCACTGTGCTGATAAGCTGTTTGGCAGCATAATGCGGTAGTCTGGACGCTCTGTGGTCGACGAGGGAAGCCCTTGTCAACTGCCCCGGTAAACCTCATTCTACGAGGCATAACGGGGCAGTCGACAAGGACTTCCCTCGTGAACCACGGAGCATCCAGATTACCGCGTTGTGCCACTAAACAGCTGATCTGCACAGGGTGGCAGCCATTTTGATGTAAATGAAGTGGTGATTATTTAAATCTCCGCTTCATTTCCCTATGTCTAGAAACCTAATCTACATGGCTCTGTTGACAGAGCCATATAGTCTAGACATACCCCTATTCTCCTCTCCTCCAGCCCTGGAGCCATAAAGGGGTAGATCCTGGCCACAGTGCCTGTGCCAGCTCCAAGCCTGCCAGCCCAGAGACAGCAGTGGCTGCCGGGGCCCCTGACCCAGTGGCCCCAAAACATGAGCCAGCAAGCCACTGGTAGCCAGCCCTCCACCACTCCCC